>NC_054845.1:5844166-7095833 GCF_018345385.1 Vulpes lagopus
ATGCTTACTCAAAGCCAGGGTCAGCAGTGAATGCTTTACATGAATGATTTCATTTAATCTTCAGAATTAGCAACCTACAAGGTAAAATAAGGAAACAGAAGTTCAGGAAGATGAAGCAACCTCTCCAAGAGCCCACTGTGAGTAAGCAACAGAACTGGGATATGGCCCAGGGTCTCCGAAGCTAGGCTTCGTGTCTACATCAAATCACTTTTCTCTGCTCATTAAGTTTGGTGAAAATTGCAGGGTTCAAATGTCAACAACTGATATATCTGCTTATTGTGACAGTTTATTCCATCTACTTTACAAAAATAAATGTTTAGTGAAACAGATTTCAAGAGAAATGTGACACAATTAATCTTCCCTTTCCTGCCTCCTTGACACTGATCCTTGAGTTTTTCAGAATGGTAAAAAGCCTTTATCAGAGAGTGTGAATCTGCTTTTGAGATATAATTATGTGTTGGGGGCGGGGGGTGATTCAGGTGTAAGTAAAACACTTCTTTAAATAATGAAATTACAGTCCCAAATCTGGAACATCAGGTATGCCAGGCAATATCTGGGTGTTTGGATGTAGTGCCTCTGTTTCCAGATTGAGATACACCCGAGGTGGTTGGGGTGGCTCAGGCCAGCCCTGAGTTTCAGTGTTCATCACCGTCTGTATCTGTATTTTCAGTACTTCTCTTTTCATGTGTTAAGACTTAGAACATAACTCTTAAGAAACGTCTTGCGATCACTAAGAAGTAAGACTTGTTAATAGGTTTCTCAAAGTCACTTGCACTTAAAAAAAAAAAAAACACCTCAGGATGACATCTTGGGGTACCTAATCCCACTTGAGAAGATCATTTAACCTCCTCAGATTGCAGTTGTATTATTAATAAAATGAGAGGCAATCTGAAGTTTTCTTTTTACCTAAAAAATACAGTACTATTACTGCTGATTAGATAAAGAAGTTTCAAAACCAACTCTTCTCCATTCTTTTTATTTGTTCCATCCTTTTCTTTTGTTTCAATTCTAGTTATTGCCATTCAACCTCAAACACTTTTATTCACAACTATTACCTTATAGGCACTTACATATCTACAAGTAGTAGCAAAGCAATTTTTTGTTACTCCAGGGAAATGCATCATCTTATTATGAATCAGGAGAATGCAATGCAGAGAGCATTCACATGGAATTAAGGCATGTACAATCTAAGCTAAGGAGGCACAGAGTGCATTAACATGATTTAATATTATTTAGAAACCACAATGGCAGGTTTTAGGGAAGGGATTCTAAGTAGTTATTAATATAAACTCAAAATGAGAGCTTCTGGGAACATCTAAATTTTCGAGTCATAATCACAAGAAACCACAGCATGATGACCAACATTGTTTTACTAAAGCTAACAAATGCTTTGGTTATGATGCATATTTTTACTTCAAGAGAAGATATTTGCAAATGATGTATCTGATAAAGGGTTAATAGCCAGAGTATAGAGAGAACTTATACAACTCAACACCACAAAACACAACTCAATTAAAAATAAACCGAAGACCTGCATAGTTATTTTTCCAAAGAAGATGACCAACAGACACATGAAAAGGTGCTCAACATCACTGACCATCAGGGATATGCAAATCAAAACTACAATGTGATACACATTACACCTGTCAGGATGGCTAAAATAAAAAAGACAAGAAGTAATAAGTGTTGGCAAGGATTAGGGGAAAAAAGAACCCTTGTGGGGATTCAAACTGGTGCAGTCACTATGGTAAACAGTATGAAGGTTCCTCGAAGAATTAAAAATAGAAATACGGGATCCCTGGGTGGTGCAGCGGTTTAGCACCTGCCTTTGGCCCAGGGCGATCCTGGAGACCCGGGATTGAATCCCACATCGGGCTCCCGGTGCATGGAGCCTGCTTCTCCCTCTGCCTGTGTCTCTGCCTCTCTCTCTCTCTCTCTCTGTGACTATCATAAATAAATTAATTAATTAAAAAAAAATAAAAATAAAATAAAAATAGAAATACTGTGTGATCCAGTAATCCCACTACTGGGTATTTACCCAAAGAAAATGAAAACATTAATTGAAAAGGATATAGGCATCTTGATGTTTACTGCAGATTATTTACTATAGCCAAGATATGGAAGCAATCCATATTGATAGATAACTGGATAAAGAAGAAATGGTGTGCACTCGTGTCGCATGTGCATGCACACATGCACAAATATTACACAGCCATGAAAAGGTTGAAGTCCTACTATTCGCAACAACATGGATGAACCTGGAGTGTATTTGTTAAGTGATGTCAGACAGAGAAAGACAGACACCCTATGATTTCATTTACATGTGTGGAATCTAAAAACCAAAACAAATGAATAAACAAACAAAAATCAGAAAGAGACTTACAAAGAACAAATTTATGGTTGCCAGAGGGAGGGGGAATGGAGGACAATCAAAATAGGTGAAAGGGAGTGGGAGATACAGGCTTTCAGTTAGGGAATGAATCAGTTATGGGAATAGAAGGCACAGCACTGGGAATACAGTCCATGATACTGTAACTGCGATGTGTCCGGATAGATATTAGCGACACTTGTGAGCACAGCATACCAAACAGACTTGTCAAATCATTGGGTTGTACACGTGAAACTAACATAACATCACGTGTCAATTTTACTTTAACAAAAAAAGAAAAAGACAACGCATATATGCACTTTAAGTATGATCAAGAAGATCCTTTGCTCCTCTATTTAGAAAGGTGATCGAAGATAAGTTCATTCCAACACTTTTTTTCCACCCTCCCAAACTTTTAACATAGAAACAGTAATTAACCAATACATACGCAAGTTAAAGTTCTCCCTAGAATACTGGAATGACAGTAAAGAAATGTTTTTCTATTTTACCTGGGAAGAGCAGTGATTTTCCCCCATTTCTCCACGCAGAATCTTCTTGGGCCATTACTCCCTCGGAGAGAAGCAAATCCTTCATAGGGAATGCTGGATGTGCCCGTGACAAACTACCAACCCAAGAAAATAGAAGAACAAAGTGAATCGAAGAGACTAGTTGCCAAGGAACACATGGCATCACTCTCATGCAGGGCTCTTTGGGAAGAGCAGCAGGCTGCGCGCTGGTGGGAAAGCCAGAAGCGAAACTCCATGGGTGTGGAATACCCTAACACAAGGATTCTCTCAAAGACCTGGAGAACGCTAAGGGAGGGCAGTGCATTAAAAAGGGGGGTGGATGCAGAGGGTTTGTAGCAGATAAAGCATCCTGCTCAGGAGACTAAACTGGGTGTATTTCCCATTAGAAATTAATAAAGTGGGTGTATCAATTAACCAAAGTCCACTTAGCATCAGTACCCACTCAATTTGAGGTGAATATATTTGAGGACCAAATCGTTGAACCAAAGGACCTAAGGCTTGGTCTACTCATGAGCCTGGGCCCGAGTATCCAGAAGGCCTACTCGTGTTTGATATTTCTTTGGCTGCAATAAACCAGCAATCGCTGTCTAATTATAAACACTACAAGAAAATAACAAGCTAGTTTTTCCAGTGTCCTTGAACTTCATTGTTATCCCAAGTTCGTGGAAAGTTAGATGGAAGAAAAGAAAGGATTCTTTATCAAAGACGTGGTCACTTCCTAAGGGATTAAAAGCCATCTTTCAATTGCCAGAGACGCTGCTCTGCAGAGTGCCCTGCGACCTCTTACTGAAGGGACAAAAGTGCCCTGAAGGCAGGTGGTTTTTCCTGGGATTCTTGGGCTGGAGTTGGTACTTCCTCAAAATTCTAAAGAAATGCTTGGACTTGGTTGAGGATGTTCTGCATAGTGAGGGAGCCACAGAACCATACAGTCAGAAGTAATAATGTATCCTGAAATAATGTATCCTGCATTTGCAGATAAGCATAGGGTATTTTTACCGAGGACTCAGCCAATGTTAAAAACATGCAATTCCAACAATAATGATATTAATGCATTAAAAAGATTAACTAATGGTATCTTACCTGTAACAACCTTAGTCGTTGTTCATTGTTGAATCTTTCCACTGCAGCCCAGAACCACCGAATTACAATATGATTGTCATGATATCCTATCAAACCAATGAGGAAAGCCCATATTACTTTAATTTTTCTATGTTAGGATGACATGACACCGTGACATGCCAACAAAAGACCTCCAGACATAAATCATTATCTTGGATTCTTTACAGGTTGTTTATAATTTAAGACTAAGGAATAAGGCCTTAAACATGGTCACATGAGTGTCAAAATTCAAACAAAAACACTAACTGAAACTAGGAGGTCTCTGTTTCCATTTAGTGGTCAGTAAATAAAATAAGGGGAGAAAAGAACAACAAAGTTGTTATTTTAACTATCATTTCTGAAAAAGATAACTGCTGTTACTGGAAATGCTCAATTCTTTTGATCATTCATTTAAGAAATAATTTTCAAGTAGCACTATGCCAAACACTGTAGGAAGCTTGGAGGTAACAGAGGCAAAGAAAACAGACCCTTACAGGGCTTCTGGTAAAGGAGAGACCACTGATCAAGTAATTATACAAATAAATACATAAATGCAAGCTATTTTAAAATTGCATACGATGCTCATATTTTTAAATCAAAGTACTTTTTGTTAATACAAAGGAAAAAGTAATCTTATTCCTTTAATTTCTTCACCTAATAAATCCCAAATAATCATTAGCCTAAATGTCACTTCTATTCCATACTTTAGTAGGATTTAATAAAATGTCAGAAGTATCATCCCCGGGGTGGATTAAGGCAGTATTGTAGGTTTAAAAATCTTTCAGCGAAGAAAATTTGGGTTCAGAGAAAAGGCTGATGAAGATAAAGGTACGCTTAGTGATCTGAACCAATTAACTGACATGTGTAATGTGCATAAAGCCATTCTAATCTAAGTCAGCAGAATTAAGTCAAAGGTAGAAGGTGGGTATAAAAACTACCTTAATTTGAATTTTTGCTCCCATGTTTCAGTGGTTGTAGAATTTAGGGGGAGTTTTATGTTACTGTCTACCATTTGATCACTGATGCCTAGTGCCCTTTGGACAAGAAATGGATCCAAGGGAAGGGTAAATATAATTATACTGGACATGGTGATGTATAGAGTCCATGTCCATTTGGCAGAGACTATCTATAAAATAAGTACATTGGCTCTTCGCAGCTTTTCTGACCTTATGAATTGGCCCCTTTCTGTTTCTCCTTTGCTGTTTGTGCCAAACCTTCTGGAGGAGGTGAGCAGAAAATGTCCCCCCATATTCTCTATGAACAGCTGCCTTATGAGCATATGGCAAGTGGCAGCAGAGCCGCCTCTTCATTCAGTGCCAATGAGTCGGGTCAGCAAACAGCTGCGAATCTCACTCATTCCCCTCCCTCCCCACCTGGAGCACTTTCTTCCCAAGGATTTCACTTGGCAAGATTTACAATAACCATGGAAACAGGGACTTGATTAGACATATGCAGTGAATAAAAGTTTATAGTATATAAATACAAAAATGGCTGATTTGATTAATGACACTGCTATTAGAACCTCCTGGCGGGGAAGAGCTAATGATATTTACGGTAAGATGTAAGCTGTGTAGCTTGCTGGCGAAATTGCGTGCTAGTCAGTAAAGAGTTTGGTTAACAAAGTCATAGTGACCAAGGCTGCATATGGATTATACATGGGGCCAGTCGGAAAATACACATTGCAGCAATTAGTTTCAGAAACAGCAGCAAGAAAAACTGCAATTTAATACTACCTTTCAGAAAAAATGGGCGAGCGAGGCCAGCCTACGGCAACAGCAATGAGCTAGAAGAGCCAAGAGCAGGCAAGATCAAAAGCAATTTAGTAAATGTTAAGGTATTTTTTTTCTCCATACTTAAAAAAAACAAGTTTTAAGATCTCTGTTTCCATTTTCAGATCAGCTCTCAGTTTATCCTGCTAAGTGATTAATGCAGCGACTTCAAGTTTGTGTTTTCCACTCCCCAGTTCAGAACTACTGCTAACCTTTCACATTCTGAGTTCGCTTCAAAACCAAAGACCACTGCCATTTGTCATGACTTTTTGAAAACAATCCCACTGCCATAAATTTCAGAAAATGTATCCTTTCTTTGCTTAAAATTATGAAATAAAACTTTAACTCTGGGTCATCGGGTCCCTTTCAAAGTGTATTGACTCAGCAATCAGATTTCAACGGCTTCAGGCCCAATTACCAATTGAAAATGTAGAGTGATCTAGAGACACGCCACTTGTAAAGCTTCCCATGAGGTGAACTGCCATAGAATCCAGGTCTTAACTAATCTACAGTAGTTTCCTTTTCAGTTGAACTTAATGCTTCAACGTGGAAGGGCCTGTTCAATAAACTTTTTGAATTCTGAGAACCATGTCTTATTCCATCTATGTGTTTCAACTGTGAATTATAGCTGGAAGTAGTTCAGTGAAATGTAGAAAAACTGCGGTTGCTCATCAGGATGCCCAGAGGGTGTGTCAATTTGGGTTTCAGAATGAAGGCAGAAGTGGAGTTTGACCAGCTGGATGTGAGCTCCCTATGGCGCTTCACGAATAACTCTATAAAACAATTAATTAGTGTTCCTACGGTCACATTTTGTCACCAACAATTAAGGAGTTATGACATCCTTAGATGGGGGTGTAAACAGTCCTTCCTCCACTTGAGAGATGAGGTAACTAGGAAAAGAAGGGAATGTACCTTGCCCAAGGTCTCAGAGGAGACTGCAGCAGACCTATGATTAGAATACAAAGTGCGTTGCCTGTCCTGGATTCAGACACTGGCATGCTAACCACGTGCTTCCCCTTAGAATCACACTTAAAGTCCAGCCATCTCTAAACTACATTTCACCTCCTCTATATTCTGTGTTGTTTCTCCAGTCACTCAGGTCGATTTCAGCTGTGCCTGCGATGACCAGTTCCAGTTCTCTTGCATCAAAAACAGACACCAGCCTGGCATCCACCACCTGCGGAATAAAAAGAATGCGGGCCATGGCTTATGAATCAGGAGAAATCTCAGCTATAATTAAGTCTCATCAGAAAAGGAGGGCTCAGGGAGGCTTAAGAGTACCACGGGAAGTCCTCCGTGTAGGCGCTTGGCAAACTGTAAAGCACTCTACAAATGTAAGGTATTTGTAGTACAAGATCCATGAGCTTTTCCTCCACAGAATTTTCATTTTAAAACTGACCCCTGACCTCCAGTTTGTATCTTCTCCTTTAAAAAAGATCTAGTGCTCTAGAGGAAGTCACATGGAGTATTTGTAACAACTCATTCGAACCCTCAGATACAATCATTTCACCTATCAAACATGAGATGTGATTACCCGTATCAAAGCATGAGTAAAAAAAAAAAAAAAAAGTAAAAAAAAAAAAAAAAAAAGCATGAGTAAGATGTATGACTTAAATGTTGTTTGTGGTCATTAAGTCATGAAATGCTATGTGAGTTCAGATCATTTTATTTCAGTGATCTCTTGTAACAGGGCAGTAAGCTTTTTCTGTGTGTTCCCGAAATATATAAAAAATATATTGGAGAGTTTACATTGAAAAAGCAATAGTAAATACAACAACAACAAAAAAGGGAAATATTGCACACAAAGTGCAGTAAGACGGACAGTGGTATCATAGAGATCAGCCTGCAAAACCCCACTCCTGCTGTCTTTACCTCATAGAAGCCACGCACTAAGCTCTCCGTTTGCTGTACGACGCCCCTCTCAATCCTCCATTTCACCATCCTTTCGATGTACTCCTTCTTGTTCTTCTCTGTGACTGGGATATTGGCACCCCCTGGTTTTAATTCTCGTTCGGTAATCTGAGTTTTTTTTTTTTAAAAAAAAAAAAAAGGACTGAACATAAAGCAGCCCTCTTGATGTGATAAGAACACTGCTACCAACTAGCTGCAATCAGCCAGCTACCTGTCTCTGCCCTGGCCTGGGTGCATCCCACACGGTGCAGGGGGAGGCACCCCATGGAGCCACATGGAGCCCAGGCACACCAATGCTCAGGAATAAATAGGCATTGAGCTGATGTCTGAAAGCCTCAGTGGTTAAACATCTATATATTGCAAGTGCTAAAGGTTAAGGTTTAAATTCTATTAAACAACTAAATCTTAAGTAAGTCTTTTAAATGAAAATTAACTGGTTCCAGATTCTGGCTGCTGCTATTTGAATGTTGGGCAAAAACATACTTTCACAAATTCCGTTAGGGTTCAGAATCAACTACATATAGGAAGCCAACATTTAAGTAAAGATTTACTTTAATGAAGCAGAATGATATTTAAGTCACTGTTAAATGAGAACTTCTTTTCCAAAACATGAAATTCAGAGGACCAGCCAAATATTAATGTCTAAATAAGAATATTACTTATTAGCCAGTATACAATTTATGAAAGAAATCTTTTAACCAACCCTTCCTCCAACTTTGGAAAAAAAACCAGTATGTTTTCAAACCTTCATCAAAACATTATTTACCTTCTATCAGCTTCAAAACAATCAATTTCCATTCTTAAATATGAATTAGAGTTAAGTACAGCTGCCAATAAAATAATATTCAACTCTGGGGTAGCATGGATTTCTTTTTTTTTAAGATTTTATATATTTAATCATGAGAGACAGAGAGAGAGAGGCAGAGACACAAGCAGACAGAGAAGCAGGCTCCATGCAGGGAGCCCGATGTGGGACTCGATCCCATGACTCCAGGATCACACTCTAGCCCCAAGGCAGGTGCTCAACCGCTGAGCCACCCAGGCATCCCTAGCATGGACTTTTAAAAGCTACATTTTATACAAGGCAATTCTAGTATCTTATGTGGATATTTTAGTTGGAAATAAAAAAGAAGATTGCTTATAACACACAAATAGTTATATAGCTTATGACACACAGTTACCACAATCTGTAAATTAGAACACCTTAGTCTGCAGTTGGCATTAAAATAATCTCTGTAATCAATATTATTGTAACTGTATGCGAACCTGGGCTGAAACCATTCAACAAACCACGAATAAGTAAGTGTAGGATCTTAGCCACTAAATTAATTCTTTACCAATCAATAGCCTTTAATTACCACATTTAGTCACTGGTGATTCACATACACAGACCTGCCCAAAAACTTCTTCATTCACAGTGAATGTAAGGTCCAAGATGTCATGGATGTCATTGTCTTTCATCCACTGCAGGCTCTGGTGGAACTCTTCGTCAAGGTATTCTAGATCACTCAGGTCACACAGACTAAAATGACAAACAGAAACAAATATGTAGGTATGACTATCAGCAAAATGCCAAAGACACAAGGAAAGATACTAAGATACTAAGAAGACAAGAACAAGATCAACTAAATAGACATTGATTCCTGGAATGCTTTTAGTCAAATTCAGTAACCAAACTCACTAAATAATTCAGAATCTGGTAGAAGATTTAACAATTTGGATACATAAAATGCCTTAAATCAGCCAGCCTGTCCTTTCTTTTATAGACACAGAACTGGGGTGCAAAGAATGGCTGCCATTTGTCCAGTCATCCACGATTAATGCCAGAGCAGGAACTGGAACTCAGGTTGACAACTTGAGTCCCATATTCTTTTGGCTATGTTATACTACCTTAAAACATTGTTCTCCTAAACAGAAATATTCTGTATGTTTCTATACTCCACTTTAACTTTGTTATTTTTTTTCAAAGACTAGATTCTGTGATCCACATATACATTTCCTTTTGCTTTTCAAGATTTTATTTATTTATTTGATGGAGAGCACAAGCAGGAGGAGCGGCAGCGAGAGGGAGAACCAGGCTCCCCACTGACCAGGGAGCTGGATGCGGGGCTCCATCCCAGGATCCCAGGAACATGACCTGAACTGAAGGCAGATGCTTAACTGGCTGAGCCACCCAGGTGTCTCACACTCCCTTTTTCTGTATAGTTCTTATTCTTTCCAAGTTTCTGAAAACAGCAAGACACAGAATCTCTCTATAATTATAATGGTTTTCAGTACTTCTCTCTTCTTTCGTCATGGAGTGAGGTCTACATAAGGTGGAGTTAGTATTATATGGCCCTATTTTAAGGTGGTAACCACTGATTTACTTTAGTTGTTTTGAAATTTCCTCCCATCATCCTAATTTCAAAGATCGTTTTGTTTGGTTCAGTCTAAATATTTATTAGGCATCAAGTATGTGCCAGACATCTTAACAGCTACTTGATAAACAGTTGCTGCCATCAAGGAGCTAATGGTCTAGCTGGGGAGACAGGTAAATTAATATAAGGTGGTGGTGATAGCCTAGGGTGGATAACATTTAAAATCTGCGTATTTTTTTTGTGTATGCTACACTCTAATTAAAAAAAAAAAAAACGTAGATACAGGAAGCTCTCACAGCAAGAATGCAGGATGTTTACTTCAGCTTGGAGATTCAGGAAAACCATTTTGGAGTAGAAAATATCTACATCAAAATTCAGAGCACTTTAAAAGCTAGAGAGGTAAAGGGGAATAGATGAAAAGGAGGAAAAGGGAAAAAGAAGGAAGGGAGAAGGAGAGACAAACATGAACAGAGCACAAGGGCATAGAATATGCAAAATACTCGAGCATACCACAAGACAGAATGTCCAGAGAAGGCTAGGAAGGCAGGTGGGATGAGGCTTTGAATATCATTTTAAGGAGCTTGGTGTTTCAGAGCTACTGAAAGATTTTAGGACAGGAAATGACAGGATCAGATGTGAGATGTGATTTTAAACTGTTCTCTGGAAGTCACATTATAGAGGATTACTTAAAATGGGGGTAGGGATGGTTATCATTAGATGGTGGAGACAATTAGTAGACCACTATGGTAATTTGGCCAAAATAAGGTAAAAGTTTTATTTTTAGGACATAGCCATTAAGGGTGGACAGGAGAAGATGAATTTAAGACTTGTTTGGGAGATAAATGCGGGCATTAGTAAATGGTTTTATTGGGGTGGCATAAAGAGAGATATCAAAATAGGGGTGGTAAATGAACTCGTATTGCAAGCCAACTCTGATTAATTGCCAGTCTGAGGGCTGTAAGTTGAAAAAATTCCTCAGGCCACAACAAGTTCAGTGGGAAAAAAGTACCATAAATGATTTGTGAACTACATTCACTACAATGGAGTTGGAGGGAGGGAAGAGCAGAATATGTGCTGTGTATCTGCCATCTCTGTTTGAGAGTGACTGCCAATTCCTGACCAGTGACCTGAGAATACTCGCACCATGAACTGTGACTAAGCACATGGGTGAAGGTACATTTATAGGTTGAGCAAATGGATGAGTTTAGGGTTAACCATGTTGATTTGTGGATGCCTGTGAGACGTGCAAGTGGAGACATTCAGCGGAATGCTGAGCACATGAACCCAAAACTTAAGGGGGATCAAGACTTGAGGGTGCAGGGTGCAGTTTTGAGCCAGTAGGAGGTGAGATAGGTGTAGAGATTTCCCCATGAGATCACACAGAGATAGAAAGGCAGGGGACCAAGAATGGAAGCTCTGGGAACACTGAGGTTTAAGGGGAAGTCAGAGGAAAGGCCCACAAAGGACACATAAAAATAAAAGGAGGACCAGGAAAAAATAGGACCAGGGTCATCAGTGGAGGAAAGACTCAAAATAAATGGGTGGGGTTGGAGGTTGGGGCAGTCAACAGGATCAGAAGCACAGAATGGTCCAGTAGGGTAAGGACTAAAAGATATTCTTTAGAAGCTTGTATAGGTTACTGGCAAGAAGGAAGCCAGGCTAAAGTGTGTTGAGGGTACGTCGGCTACTCTTTCCAGAAGTTTATATGAGAAGATGAGAGAAGGCAGTGAAATGGGAAGATGTAAAATGGAACAAGGGGAATCAGACAGGCAGATAGACAGTGCCCAGTTGCCCAGGGTTTCATGTGCCAGGCACTTAAAGAGAGGAAAGCAAAAAGTCTTCCTATGGACCCTCTTACGAGCCCATTAGAAATACTTTGCTTTCATTTGAAGTCTTCCATTTTACCAAAAGCAGGTACATGGCCTTGGTCAGGGAATGAGCTGGGTTGAACCCCACAATCACTCTGTGCTTCCTCACTGCAAGTTTGAGCTACTACTCCCCTACCAGACAATTGCCTTCTCCTCTTCAGCCTCGTAAATGACGACTGATTATAGGACAGAAACTGTTTGCTCTACATTTTACAGTAATTGCAATCTTTCATTGCAGTAACAATGAAGAAAAAGTTCTGTGAATGCTAAATTTTCATCTGCCATGATAAATTACTGTCTTGCATATAGGGAGGTCTCGAGGAAAATATGGGACAGCCCCCTTCTAACAAACAAAAAATAAGACAACAACAAAACAAAGGAGAATGAGAACTTGAACTGAAGTCTGCATAGAGCAAAATATAAAATGCTTCTCATCAAAGATTGGGGGCTGTGAGTCACCAAGACTAACCCACAACTATTCTATTAATAATTGGCATTAATACCACAGGAATTCCAGTACCATATTTGAAGTACAATTGGTTTGAAGAAACATGTGTTGCAACAAATGAGAATAAATTTTCCGGAATAAAGCAAAACTAAGACTTTAGGGGCAAGACAGAAATAAAGGACCAGGAAAAACACAGTAAGCATATTTGTAATTATATTAGTTTCAGAAACCTAAGCAGATAAATGACATCGATGGAAGGCCCTTTTTAATAAAAGAAACATTTCATTCTTCCATGCTAATTACACAAGCAATAAAAATACTCTTACATTCTGAGAAGGGCTTTATAAAAGGGCCGTGTGAAGAAGGCATCCAACAAATACTGGTGTATTAGTGCGAGACCAAGGATCCTACCACTGAACCGGAACCTGTGAAAGAAAAGCATAAGACAGCTTATGCGTCATGGAGCAGTTTCTGAATGGTTGTATTTGCTTTCTAGAATGCCTTCTAGCCCTAATCATGCAAGTTTGTCTAGGCCTGATTATCTACTAGGTCCATGAGAGTTTGAGTGCATTGTCACCTGTGTCTTCATTAGGCCAATATTCACATCTAAGTGGAAAGCTCTGTTTCACTCTGATATTTAGAGAGATATTGCCCCACCTTCACCTCATGTTAGTCATGTCTACCCCGCAGCACCCCACATGGCCGACTTGAATTCCCCGTGAGCATGTCAGTGAAACTTCCCCAAGTCACTTCTAAGAGATGACAGAAGACCAGTGGTGGCAGGGAAAATGTCCCCGAATAGTTTGCTTGCATGAATATCAGCAGGATTTCTCTAATACAAACCTAGTAGTAATCCCCTTTTGAGGAAAAGCCCAATCTCAGAGTGAGAAAATTCCTATCCCTATTCTCTCTCAAACCCTACTCCTGATGAGGATTGTCACCATCCAAGAGTTGTGCCTCTGGACATTTGGGGGAGTTTCCTCGTGGGACATTCTGTTCTCTAAAATTTCAAGGCTCGAGTCTATTCTGAATCACTCTGGAAACTTTACTAAATATATCAGTCATGACTGGATTTGCTGAGATGTACACTTATTTTCTCTTTCAAAAGGACACAGTTTTCTAACTCTTTGAAAATCGAATGCCTTCCAAAGGTGTAAATCCACACTGAGGTTCATATAGTCCATTTGTAATTTTAGTATTAGGCAGCCCTTTTAAGATTAATGTCCAGTAGCTTTTTTTTTTCTTTATTTCCACCTAACTTAGCATAACTGCAATAGATGAGTTGAGGACTCCAAATTGTAGCTAAATGGAATTAATTTGAAGAGTAAGTCCTAAAAGTTAATGCCTTCCACCCACCAATAATACCCTTCATGAGCCAAGAAACTTTTCCCATGAGTCCTGCTTATGTTCCTTTTTTGTTGTTAAGATCATTGAAAATAAACAGGAACAAGCAAACAGGGTTACAGAGATATTTAAAGCGTAGAAATGCAAGGATTAAAACAAAACATAAGGATGTTTGGAAAAAGTGTAATTTGGGATTTTTAGGATAAATAATTCCCAGAAGGGAATCCTATACAAGTTTTCCTTGATGGTTTTGTTTGGAAAAATTAGGAAAGGGGCAATCCCTGGTTACAAACTTCGATGGCTAATGGGGTAAGGGCCGCTGCTGTGCCTCCGTAGCTGTGTCCTTCTGCTAGGGTTCTCTTCTACCATCAGTTCCTCCAGGGCACTCCACCCACCCTCCCTCCTACTAGGATACCATCAGCACCCTCAGCCAGTGTCCCAGCTGCTTTGCCCCACCCCCAGTGTTGGCCACTTCTCCAAGGGCTGCTCTAGAAGCTACACAGCCTCTGGGGTCAAAACCTTTTTCGAACCCACCTCACAGCTCAGAGATGACCAAAGTTGTAGAGAGGGACCTAGGGATTTTGCCAGGAACCTAACATCATCTGGAACTTTCTTTCAACGGGGACAATCTTCTGAATTCAACCCAGCTAATTTAAAATTGGCCTTCTGGAATATAATCTATCCCTAGTTTGGAGAACTCCTGTATATTTAAATTTGACAACAAGAAAGTCCGATGAAACTGAAAATATGATCTTCCCCAAGGGAAAAAATGTTAAAAGAAATGTGGGTTCCTATAAAAACTAATTATCACAGAAAGTCAACTGAAGAAAAATGTTGGGGAAAAAATACTTACCATTCATGGTGATTGTCTACAAAAGCAGACATGGGACTTATCTGTACTGTGTATGTGTCATTGGCCGAATATTCAAATAAGCCATAATATGGGTTAAAGAGTTCTCTGGATACGAGGAAGAAAAACTCTCTGGAAGGTCCACTGTAATCCAGCCTTTAAAAAAATCCACAAAAAGAATAACCAGTTATGATTATTTTTCTATATACTGGGCACATTTTCTATAGAGCTTAACTTTTTAAAAATTTTATTTATTTATTTTAGAGAGAGAAAGAGAGAGAGGGAGCATGAGCAGGGGGAGGGGCAGAGGGTGAGGGTCAGAGAGAGAATCATAAGCTGACTCCCCACTGAGACAGAACCCAGAGTGAGGCTTGATCTCACAACCCTGAGATCATGACCTGAGCTGAAATAAAGAGTTGGATGCTTAACCCATGACCATTCAGGGGCCCCCAGAGCTCAACATTCTATAGAACACTTGTTACAAGGCTAATTACCCACATAATGGGACTATCCAAAAGTCAGGACTGAGTCCAGATCTCATCCATGTCTTGACCCAGAATAGCAAAACGGACATTTTTATGAACCATGACCTAAACTAGAGCTACACATCAGATAATCAATAAAATAGGCAATATGCCAATAGTTTGCACATATAAAAAGATAAATTATTTTCAATGTCTGGAGCGAGGTTATGGAGAAAGGAGTACATTGGGAATACTTTACTTAAACAGGGTAAAACTAGACACTATCAACTATCTACATCCACAGGACCCATGTCCTTATAGATTTCTGAAACATTTTGAAATGGGGGGGAAGAGAAAAATACGAATTGGTGAGAGGATAGTACAGATACAAGACCCCCTAGAGAGATCAGAGGCAAAAAAAAAAAAAAGGAATGATAGGGTTCAAGCGAAAACTTTAAATTATAAAACACCAAGGAAAATTATAGACAAGCAAAATGAGGGCATCTAAAGCTTCCTAAAGGAAGGTATTTGGAGAAGAGTCTGAAACTCTAGCATCTGAACTGCAGTGTAAATTCCATTTAACTTACAAAGATATCGGGGTCAAAGTGAAGTATGAGAAACAACCGTGTTAGTTTTGAGGAATGACAAGTGGCCAACAATGCTAAGAGCAAAAAATGCAGCAAAGAGGAGTTTGCAATAAAGCAATTTGATATGCTAAATTAAAATGGAAAATATAAAGTATATCTACCCCATGATGACAAGTCGACACATGGGTTCAAAGACAGGAGGGAATGCTGGAGGGGAATAAAAGCAAAGGGAAGCTGGGTGGTGGGATTTTATAAGACTTCTTTTGTTCGGTGTATTTTTTTTTCCTGTTATGGCATTTTCTCCAAGGGCATTACCGCATTTTCTTTTAATAAAAAAGAAAGAAAAATCATCTGAGTCTTGTCCAGTGATGAGATTGTGTGATAGAGAAAAATGACCTTATTATAGGTGGAAGAAAGAGATGGGATATTGGTAAGAAAAATAAAATGCCTTTTATAGGTCTTCGCTGAGAGTTCTGAAGAATTTATTTAGAAGATACTTCAGCTATCCACATTCTACTTTCTCAACTTTGCCATATCTGAATATATAGGTACTGTTAGGTACTTAACCTTTGGCATTAAATCAACTTTAAATTCACTTGCCTTTCCTCTGTAGCCTGTTCTTACATAATATCTATGAAACCATGATGTGCTAGCTTTGTTTTTATCCTAATACACATTAAAAGAAAATATGTAAATATTTTTAAGATGTCAGTTTGCGTAACAGCTAAAATCATCTCACACATCACCCGTCCTCACTGCATGTGGGAAAGACAAGAGTAGACAAGAAAGCTGTGTGTGCAGAAAAATGCAAACACAGCACACTCTCAGGGCCAAAGAAGCCTAGGGGGGCCCGACAGACCTGCTGTCTTGGGGCAGCTGCCTGGGACTGTGCTACCAGGTGACCACCAGCACCTGTGAGACTGTGCTAAGATCACCCTGGGGACTCCCGAAGCAGCCAGGGGACTGGTCCCAGGCACAGGGACACAGGCTGTCCCTCCGCAAGCCAAGGCCAAGGCAGTGGCCTGTGGTTTCCTCCCACTGTCCTACTTCTGGCCTCTGACGCCACTGAGGGTAAGTAGAAGACTTCTTCCACTCCAACGTTCTTCACATACTTAGAGGAGCTCTTTCGACAAATATTTGAGGGCCTGTTGTATTTGGAGTACTCACTGAGATGTAAAGCTACATTTTTCGAAAAGTAATTTTCTGTAGGAACTCTAGGTTTAGCAGTTTTGGTCTCCCAGGTCTCTGCCCACCCCTACTCCCACCCCCCACGCCCCCGCCCCGAACACCACCGTGTGTTTCAATCTCCAGGAAGGGCTGGGAATTCACTTGCCGCCCGGGCCCTCTGCTCTGGACACTCTCCAGGGTGTCAAAGTCTGACCGAAGGGGTGGCGTCTAATACTGATCACAACACTTCACGTGTGGTCCTGTCAGCCCAGAGCTCTTCCTGGACACTCTTTCTACTGATGCAGCTTAAAGCTACCTTGCCTATGGGGCAGCCACTTGACTTCATTGACTCATGATGAGCTAGTCATTGCTCAGACCTTTCACCTGTGCTGCTTCACCCCAAGACTCTCCCCACCCTGTCTGCGGGTCACTGCATCTTTTTAGAACCTAAGGACTAGACTTTCTCCTACTAAATTTTACTTTGTGGGATGTAGTCCGCGTTCCAGTCTGTCCAGATCCCTGTGGATGCCAAGGGTCTCTCTAAATTTCCTACTGATGGTGAATTTCATCAGCAGACCCCTGTGTCTTTCCAGAAATGGAGAATGCCAATTAAAGGCATCTTGGAAGCCATTTTGTCCATCCACTCATTCTATTAAAGAAAAGACTGAGGCTGAAGGAAATCACTGACTTGGATCAAATGAAAGCAGCAGAGGAGACTCTAGGCCTTGACACAGGTTTCCTGACCCCACGTTTAATGCTCTTTACTCCTTAGAGCCTACTGGTCAGTACACTTTAAATGTTATCAAGACTGATAACAATGTTGCTTATGAAGAAGGGGTCAGCAAACTATGGCCTATGGGCCAAATGTGGCCCAGCCCTTGGCTTTGTAAATAAAGTTTTATTGCACGTCATCTGTGGCTGCTTTCCTGCTCCAGCGGCAGAATGATGTAAGTACAGCAGGAGATGTATGGCCTGCCAAGCCTAAAAGATTCCCTATCTGGCCCTTCACAGAAAAAGTGTGCCAAAGCAGGATAGAAGAAAGTAGAGGAAAATGCTACTTCATTAACATACCTGGCTTACTATAAATCCTCCTCCTTAGTGAAGATCCCTTCAAGGAAATACAACGGCTACAATATCGGGGGCAGGGGTGCAACTTCTAAGCAGGAGGCTGTGCGGGAGCTCGGGTCTGCAGCGGTCCCTGGCCCATGGGGCTCAGACACAGTGAGGGCACACGGTGCGTTAAGGGCCACAGACAGATGAAACATGAGCCAGTTTTCGGAGCCAGTTTTTTTTACAAAGAGACAACCGGCATGAGGAAAATGGGTTTTTAGCTGCTTAAGATCACACTGTGGCATTCAGTTAGAAACAGTAGGTTTTCTCTGAGCTTCAACTCTCAGTGTTTGCATGATACTGCACTTACCAGAGTGTGTTATAATAACCTGCTTAGGCGTTGCCTCCCCTATTGGCACCCCTAGGCTGTAACCATACTGAGGGCAGGGACTGTGTCTTTCTCATTTTTGTATCTCAAATAGTTTAGCCTGATACACCACAGGGGCTCGGCATCTATGGTTGGGTCTAGGAATGGAGCTCTCTGATGCTCTCTAAAGAAAAATCAACATGATTTACGTTGTTAGTGGACATCTGGCAGAGTGAATAATTTTGTACGAGCTTGCCTTCAGGTGGTATATTGATTCAATGACATTAATAGATCGTGCCGATCCCTAAAAGACAACTCGATTTGTGCACACTGTCAGGATTCACTCAGGTGAATGAGAAAGTCTGGGTGTTTGTCCTTTCCAGGTCTAGCATCCTCTCATACGGTACAGTTGTTAAAACAACAAGGATGGATCCCACTGATTCGTTCTTTGTTTATGATAAGAGCTGATTCTGGCTAAAGACGAGATGAATGTTCCCTGAAGTATTAAACTGAAAAGTAAAACTCCTTTTTTCCCCCCAAGAGAGAACAAAGCTAATAATAGTTCCTCTAGGAGGAAAATGGATCTTCTCTAACTAGTCAGGTTTTTATCTGCTTTTATTTATTTATTTTTAACACTAGCAGCACTGACGGATCCACTGTAAAGCCAAGACAGTTTTTAAAGTTTGATCTGATTATAATCCGAAGCTTAGAATGCATATCTGAGCCCAGGTTGTAGGTTACGAATTATATATGCCCACCTACTTCAGTAAGACGTGTCCTGGCGGGGTAGGTGCCTCGTGCGTGTGCTGCCTGTAATAACTATGTCTTAGGAACCTCCTCCATATAAATAGTTAATATGACTCATATCACAGGGATCGTTTGTTACATTCCTGTTTTGCCAGTTAGGTTGGTTCCACAGCTAAAGGCTTGGCACAGAAATACAGAAACTCTGGACAATGGGTGTGTAGCCACACAACAGCTGCATCTGAGGGCATTCTGCAAGAAGCACAGATGTCGCAGGGGTGGCAGTGTAGTTCTGAGCCTGTTGAAGTGCTGATAAAGCATTTTAAGCACCATCACGTTGCTGAGCCACCACCACCACCCAAGTTGTCAGCAGTATCCGATACTTGTTAAGATAACTTTATAATTTTATCTTCTCGTTCTTTGTTTTCAACTAGAAATTACTGAAAAAAGAAAGCATTCCAACGGAAGGAGACTACTGAAAGAAGGTGGCGCTGGGAAGTCACACCACCGTTTCCTACCAGTTTTCTGGAAGACAGAATTGCGTTCTTAATAGTTGGTTCAGGCACACATGACCTACGCACTCATCTCCTGATTCACCCTCAGATATTTATAGCAGCGAGCCATTGGCTCCTGAGCCACTTAAGAAGGCCTGCTGGGCGAGTAAGGAGTTTTGCAAGCAATTACTAAGACAAACAAAGTTTTACCTGGTGATATCAAGCCAGAGCCTAGACATAGAAGCGCCCTTCTTCAGGAAGGTTTGGGTTATGGAGGTTATCCTGCAAATGTCTCTTTGTAGAAGGAAACAAGCAGCACCACAAAGTTTAAACTTGAAGCTTTACAGACTTCTGAGGAATAAATGGTCAAGGACCTCAGACAACTTCTAGAAAGGATTAGAGCAGTCACATGTAAGAGCTGCTGGTTATTTTACAAGCAGAGATGCAGGAAAATCATTTCAGATCTCATCCTCCTCGTTACTTTCCTCTGCCTGTCTCGGGAGGACTATCACAGGAGTTCATCTGCTCTTAAGCCCCTGATCGAAAACTGCTTGCACACAGCCTCTCCCTGGTCTAAGTGTGGTTTTGCAAGACACATGATTGATGCCAATAGATGGCACCTTACATATAATGGACTCATTCTTTCTTGAAGAAAGACGCCTTTTACAGATTTGGCCATGGAAGGAAAAAAGAGGCGAGGCAATCACCGTATAAACATCCTCTCTTTATCCGGGCCATTATTTCCTCTCCGTTTGGGGTACTAAGAAGTTAATGGCCCAGGACACCTTATCAGAACACAAAAGTCTACCTACCTAACTCTTGATACCAAACAAGCTTTAGTTGCTAGGGCTTTTAACTGAGAAGAAAATAATATGCTGGAGAATATGCAGCGCCCTACGGGCCTCCTTCCTAAAGCAGCAGCTTCAGGCAGACAGAAGCCCAACAGAAAGGGGCAACCACAGCATGCGATTTCCCACCACATTCTGTCAAGATGACTCAGTTTCCAGCCATTCTGTCATTGCTGACCTCCTGTCCTCCCCACTTTGCCAGGGCAGATAATCAAATTAACTTGGGTGGGAAATGTAATGACTAGAAAAAAAACCCCTCCAGTTCTGACCAACTTACGTCACAGTAGTTTGCTTTAGAAACTGTCTACCATTTATAAAAAGCCAAGCCTAGGATAAAGTGCTATTTTAGCAAGAAATACTCATTACGTGCCAACTCATACATTTCCACTAATAGGGTCTACAACTATTTTTGTATCTTAAAAGATGAATATAGGTATCACCAATATTCTGAGGTTAATTCCACCTCACATGGCATTTGTAATCATCTTCTAAATTTTTTACTATAAATCTTCCCATAATTTCTCTTGATTCCATTTCAGGAATGGAAATCAAGAGAATGGCTCTTCCATTTCAGGACAATCTATATGTGTGTTTCAGATCTATGCAATGAGCCAGCCTCAAACGGAGCTGGAATCTCTCTGTCAATCTGTTAATTCATACTTTCTTGGAGTGCTGGCAGATGAAATTTTCTTTAAGTAAAACCCTTTCTCTTTATGCCCTGACTTCTCTATTATAAATAAAGACCCTGATTATGACAGGTAGGAAATATAATCATTGAGGTAGTATCAATAAGAATTGCAAAGTATTATTCCCTCATAGATAACGTAAACTTGACAATAGTAACACAAAATAATACTCTGCAGATACACCACTACTCCTACTAATTTGGACTTTCCACAGAACTATTTTTATATAGTTATCATTCTACTGACCTCAAGTGCAGAAGAAAATACACCCATACTCAAAATTACCCTGGTGACACCCCCTCATCAGACAATAAGGAAATAAGAAAAAATTTGGGGAAACATTTCCTAAATCTCCCCAAATGCTGACTACATGCTTTCTGTTCGTAAAAGTTTTGTTTTAGAATAGTTTTTTACTTACAGAAAAGTTGCAAAGATAATATGGAGAATTCTTGTATACCTCATACCCAGTTTCCCTCTTATCCCATCTTACATTAGTATAGTACATTAGTTCTAATTAATTAACAGATATCGAGATATTACAATTAATTAAAATGCATAATTTATTCAGATTTCCTTAATTTTTACCTAACGTCCCTTTCCTGAAAACAGGATCTCATCCAAAATACCATATTTACATTTTTAAAATATTTTATTCATTTATTAATAAATAAATGTGACACAGAGAGACACAGAGAGAGGCAGAGACACAGGCAGAGGGAGAAGCAGGCTCCATGCAGGGAGCCGGATGCAGGGCACGATCCCGGGTCTCCAGGATCACATCCTGGGCTGAAGGCAGGTGCTAAACCGCTGAGCCACCCAGGGATCCACCCTCCCCCCACATATTTACATCTAATTGTCATGTTTTTTTTAGGCTTCTCTTGGCTGTGCCAGTTTCTCAGACTTTCCCTGTTTTTGATGACCTTTATGGTTTTAAGGAGCACCAATAAGCCATCTTTCAGGATGTCCCTCCCTTTGGATTTTCCTGATGTTCTTCTTTTGAATAGACTGACATTATGGGTTTTTGGGACAAAGACTGTGGAGATTAAGTGCCATTTTCATCACATCATATGAAGGATCCATACTATTAGCATGATATATGACTCTTGATCTTAACCTTGATCATCTGGCTGAGTATTTGTCAGTCATCTCCATTCTGGACTTACTTCTTTTTCCCCTTCTCAAACTATACTACTGGAAGAAAGTCATTATATGTAACCTACAATTAAGGAGTGAGGAATTATGCTGAATTATATGGAAATCTTCTGCACAGGAGACCGGTCTACTCTTTATTCAATCACATATTTATATCAGTACAGATATTTATCTTATACTTTGGGTTGTAATTCTATCCTACTTTATTTTGTTGCTTGGAGAATTCCAGTGTTGGCCCCTGGGAGACCTTTCAGTAGGCTCTTGAGTCTCTCCGACATACCCCCATCATTGTGGACATTTTGAGCAATTCTTTGCTTTCTGGCTCTATAAGATACTTCAAGCTCCATCTCGTATATTTCCTGCTGCATCCTAGAATCAGCCATTTCTCCAAGGACTCTAGTTCCTTTCACTGAAGAATGATACTAGAAACCAAGATCTAGCCACTGGGTGTACACTGCTTTTAAACACCTAATTAGAACTAGACGTGAAGAACTTAGAAAATGACACATTTTGTGAGCATTAAAATTAATGAAGGGAAAGTGACAAACTTTCAGCTCCACATTTATATTTCCATAGAAAAATGTAGGTAGATTTTCGCTTTGGATATTTATTATAATCCAGAAAGAAATGTTGTGATTTTTAATTTTAACACAATTGAATCAATGTGTTTGAGAAGGTGGCAAAGTCTAAAATAGCTTCTTAATTTTATGCTGTTTTGAGGTTTCTATTTTTTCGTCGAGTGCTATTTTATTCTTTCAAAACAGTGTACGTATTTTCAATGCCTTAGTAGCAAAATGAAGTCTCTATCTAATAATCTCTATGTATGATATTGACATGATAAAGCCACGAGACCAGAAATTATTTGGCCCTATTACTCTAGTGTCAATAAACCATACACAGAGGGGCTTGGTTATGGTTGTTTCTGATGGCTGACATCACAATTCAAAATGCCTCCCCCTTTTGTTTTCCCTCTAGGGTTACAGCTAGGAGACAGGTGATGGAAACAGGAAATAGGAAACATTTGGACATTAGTGGCAATCAGAAGTATCAAGCCACACTCAGCCTAGGAACAGATGTCAGTAGTCCAGACCGCAGGGCGACTACTTGAGGATGATCAAGCATGATAAGCATCTGCTCTATTCAAACTTAAGTACCAGGGCCTCCAAAGACTCTTGCTTACATCTCTGAGATTTCAACAAACTGTGGTCCAAAGAAGAAGGAAGGCAGCTGGAGTTCTGGAGGAGGAAAAGCATTCTCATCCAAATGAGACTGGTTATGTAAGGAAATATTTGGAATTCCACGCACACCTATGATGAGGCTTAAAACATTTGCCTTCATTTTCAACTGTGCACCTGCATCCTAACCAACTAACAAAGGTAAAAGTCCATTAACGTTCTTCAGTAACAAAAACAAGTCTCCCCAAATTTTGTCACCTCATATTGTTTTCCCAGATATTTTACTTTAATCTAGTCACAGCTGGGAGACCATACTCAGAATACATAACAAGAGCATGGTTATCAAACAGCTGAAATAGTGAAAAAAAATCCATGGGTAGGAAAAAATTCTCATAGACCAGAGTTCAGCAGTTTTGCCTCCATCCTAGTGCTGGTCCAAAGATCCTGGATGACAGGCCTAGATTTGAATCCCCATTCTGCTGTTATCTAGTTCCATTAGCACTTGCAAATTACTTTATACACTGGAGCCTCCAAATTAACTGCATATTGAATGGCTGAATTTGTTGGATATTACTACTATGTGTCTATAACCTAATACACTTTCTTCCTCGGTGGGGCTGAGAAGGGTAGCTTTAAAATGATCCAAGTCGACAGAGTCGAGAGGACAACCCCAGTTCAGGCCATCGTGTGGTGCTTTTAAAATTTGCTCTAGTGTTGGCTGAGTTACTGAGACTGGAAAGTCAGGCCTGATATGAGGAAGGAGGAAGGGGTCTGGACAAGACGGGAGCTGTCACCTTCTGAAGTGTTATATAACATCGGTTATGTTTATTTGGATTAATAAACAGTGTGCAGGAGTCTTTACTCTTTCATTTCTGAGCCCGTATCTCCATGGGCACACTCACGGAAGAGTCACAGAAGGCTAGAGATGCTCATTTATGTCAGTTTATTATTTTGGTACATGTGCTGTTGTCCCCAGAAAAGGAGAAAAACCGGCAACAGTGAAATAAAAAGCAAAGCCCAGGAGTTACCTCTACAGAAGCTTCCTGGTAAAACATCAGGATTCTCATTTGTGATTCTGAAACTGAGCGTATTTAACAGGTGAAGTGCTTGCTACTTACGCCCGGTGCAGAAAACACCGTCACAGACGTGAGATTTCAATGCTTGTTTTTTCCCCTGATGGCCCCACATTTCCCTTTAAGAAAGAGATGCAGAGAGAAGAAACCAGACCAAACTTCTGCTCTCAAAAATGATCTATAGTTACAAGTGTTTACTAAAGAATGTCCATGTCAAATGATTTAAAAACCAGAGGGAGCTTAAAAAGAAAGAAAGAAAGAAAGAAAGAAAGAAAGAAAGAAAGAAAGAAAGAAAAAGAAAAAAAAAACGGAAAGATTTAAGTGTATAAGAATGGCATTTCCTGCCAGAAGGGTTTCCTGTTTCAGGCCGCAGCGCCCATGTGGTGACACATCCCCTCTGCAGCCGCAGCCTGCGTTCCACACGCCACTTCTCTGTTCTACTCACCCTTCCTCCCCGACGAACGTGACGTACAGCTTATTTCTCTGCAAGTCTTTTCTGGAGTAGCCCATAATCTGATTGAAAGCATCTTCTAGTAAGTGATCTCTTCTGATAATTAACCTGTCCATAAAAAGACAATGTGAAAAACAGATTATTTCCTAATCCTTATCTTTTTAGAACTGGGTACTTTTGATTCCATTTTCATTTACCATAGTTCACTAGGTGAAAACTGCATTGACTTAATACACTGCTGGCCGCAATACTGCGCATTTGTCTTGAACTCTTACAAGGAGAAGTAAAAATGACATAAGCAGATTGTTGGTAAGCAGAGCACTCTGCCCACGACATATAAAAACAACTCATGAGTCCTTTCTGAATGGTCAAATCACCTTATCCCACAAGGAAGATGATTGTAAAACAACACAAACACAAAATTTTTGCTTAATGGAAGAAAGACAACTCTATGAGGTAATGTTTTAAGCGTGAATGCACCTACACAAGGAATTCAATTACTAAGGATGCAGAGAGATGACTGTGAGAACCAGGAGAGGAAAATAAACTCTCCGTGTTCTTCAAAGCAGACACATTTATGACTGTGCTTAATTTAATTTTTAAATTAAGTGAATTTGAGATTTCCCCAAGTGACAGATACAAATGAATGATACTTGTGGCCAATTAATCTACTTGAAAGGCATCCTGAAGCAGATATCAATTTGCCTTTAGTGCAAATAGTGATGGGAGGGTGGACACAGAGAAGCCTGGGCTCAAGACTTCCTTTTTTTTTTTTTTTTTAAAGTAGGGTCCATGCTGGGCATGGAGCTCAACACTGCACTTGAATTCATGACTGTGAGATCATGATCTGAGCTGAAATCAAGAGTCAGATGCTTAATCGACTGAGCCACCTAGGGGCCCCTCAAGACCTTCCTGAGTGAAGCATGAGAAGGGCGAAGCTTAGAGAGGTGAGGTATTTGGGCAGCTGATGTGTGTTGAGGGTGAGGAAAGTGGGACCTTTGAATATATTTGAGCCAGCCCTCTCTGGGTCTGTGGTGTGGCAGTGGAGACCCTTCTTCTTCTGCCTCTCAGGTGGCACAGTGATCTCTAGTGGGCACACGGGGCAGCGGTGGAGGAGGGGATGAAGAAGTACAGTTAGCTAGGGAATGAAAATAATTCTAGGCTGAACAACATGACGACATTTAAATATCGTCATTTGAAGGTGGGTAAAGCAAGGCAGAAATAACACTGATGACATACTTCACTGGACAAGTGAAGCTTATTTCACAGAACAAAACAGAGCTGAGCAGTGTTCCTGCACTCAGGTCAGGTCAGATGACAGTGATGGGTCTGGTGTGTAGTACAGGACATGGTGCCAGCCTTTTATCTAATAAATACACTGTAAAGGAACAAAGAGGCATTTTTCAGGAGAAACAAATCAGCTTTTTACTTTGACTATATTTTTTTTATGGAATTCGGTGTTTGTTTTAAAACCTTAAGCTCAATGGTGCCTAATTCCAGAACTCCGTCTTAGAGGATCCTGCAGTTTGTACATGCCAAAATAATTACACCGATTAAAACAACGGCTGGTCATCCCAAGCCACAATCAATTTTCTACATTTCCCAACTGCATCCCAGCCCTTCACCATCACCCAATCCACAACTCTGTATCACTCTGACTTACTTTAATTTCCCCGGGCCTTGTCCGTATCCTTTAGTCTCTAACTTCCTGTAAAAGTTCCTTAGTTTGGCTTCAAAGTCCCGCTTGTAAGGGGCTGGAGCCCGGGCATTGGCACGCTGAGTACCTATAGCAAAGCACAAAAAGAGAAGGGTCTGGATTTGTGCAATGTTCTGATGCTCATCACATCCCCATGGGAAAAAAAAAAAAAGAAAAGAAATACTGCCAGGGGGCTGAGACCACAGTCAACAAGCAAAGGGAGGCAATCCTTGTAGTGCCCTCACTTTTCACCTCCCCACGCTGAAGGCTCTAAACAGAGCTGAGCCAAAGTCTTGGGATATTTCTGTGTGGCATTTTGGTCAAGAATAACAATCCTGTTTGCACAGTTACGATGGTGTCCATATGAGTGTCAGAGAGGTTTCCCTTTTTAATCCAAACTAATATGAGTCCAACAGAGTTACTCATGTCTAATGGGAACTGTCAGGGTGGAACATCTCTGCTGAGATGATCTCACGGCAATGAGACAGGAAGTCACAATGTGAAAGCCTGTGGTGTATAAAGCAAGAACAGTGAGTTTCCAGACTTTGCCTTAAGAAAAGTGTACAAAATGTCTTTTAGATATGCAGCATAAGAATTATTTTAGACTTGCAATCACATACATTTTATACTGCAGGGTAGAACCATGTTGCTACAAACAAAGAGCCCAGACATAACTGTAGACTCACATGTTTCCTGGCTGCACAAAGAATAAATAATACTGCTATTTGAAAAAAAAAAAAAAAACCTGCTATTTGTTGTGCTCTTAATATGTGCCAAGTGCTGGGATCATCCACAGATGACCTAAAGATGTTTCATATGTCATCCAACGGTAAGTTTCATTAATAAAATGTAAAAGTAACAGCTGGTTCCTCTTTCTGGAGAAAAGTCTAGCTTTGTACCACAAGGTGACTAACCGACCAACTGGGACAAAAAAAAAAATTGATGATAAATATGAGACTCACACGCAGAGCCATGAAAAAACAATGGATATTTCCATGAAATATTTCACAACACAATAAAAGGAACCGGAAAACAAAAGTTGTGAAGTCTCGAGCATTACATACCATATAAGTTCATTAAATATTTCTTTAAAGAGTCAACTCATAATTTTTTTTTTTTGGCTAACGCCGTGTTAGGTTCAGCAACATATGCTCAAAATGAATAAGATGGGATTGCTGAAGTAGGTATTTCGGTTAGGAAGACAGAAATAAAGCCTATCAAACAATTCGATAAACAATTAAGTCCTAAACTAGGTGGTGAACAAACTAGAGGGCATAGGGGATGAAACTATAGCCTTGGGGCTGTACCCAGCCCTAATGATCTGTTTTGCTTGGCATACAATTGTTTTTTAAAGATTTTAAATTAACTTCCCGCATTTAAAAGTTAGGAGATTTCAAGTAAAACACAAAACAAAACAAATTTTCTCTTGAAAATTATTTGGAAACTCTTGCGACAACTGGCTTGCATTTTTCTTGAGACCACAGTGGGCCGCTGCTCCATTAAGTGAAGCCTGTGCCGCCACTACTCGATGATACTGATGCCTGGCCCCCACCTCGGTCTTTGCATTTGGGATCAGGGTTCCAGAAAAGTAACCGCAAATGAGGATAAGTAGAGATCAAGATGGAAATGACTGTCAGGAGGAGACTTAATTGGAGGCAGCCCTCGTACACAGAAGAGAATCTCGAGTGTCTCCTGGGGCAGTGCAGCAAGAGCTGGGAGCAGCACCACACGCATGTTTGGAAGACACCCAAGAGACCCTGCTAACCTAGAGCATGGGGGAGTGCTGGGGACTAACTGGGAAATTTAATCAGATGGTCAGAGCCAAATTATGGGAGGAATTTAAGAAAAACCCTCGCTGAGGAGTTAGGGCTTGGTACAGTGAGTGGTGGGGAAGACTTCAGAGGTTCCTGAACTAGGGGGTAACACCCACGTGGTGCTTTGTAAAGCCCAGGCTTTCCGAGTGTGGTGGGTGGACTCAGAGTGGGACGGAGAGGAGGGATCTTAAGGAGGGGACTGGCTGGGAGTCACCATGGCCCTTGGAGGCCTGAGGTAACAGTGGTGACTCAGAGAAGCATTTATAATGAGAAATAAGAATTGCCAACAGATAATAAGTAAGGAAGAGACCTGGGGAGCTCGGATAGTAACATCAAACTTCTAAACAGTAACTGTCATTTGTTAAGTGCCGGCTATGCATATGGAACCATGCATCACAGAGAGGATCTTGGGAAATCCTCACAAGTTTATGCAGCAGGCATTATTATCATCACCACCATCACCACTTCGTCACTAGGGAAACAGAAGTCATATGCCAGTGAATGGTAGCTTTGGGATTTGGGCCAGGCCTATGTGGCGCTGAAAGCAGTGTGGGAAACGCTGGTGGACAGGGGGCACGTGAAGCTTTACACGTATCGTGCTGGAGAGGAGAGCTGCCCAGGTGGCTATCCTCCATTTGAGGACACAGTCCTGGAGTTCCTGTGAGATCAGCGCCACACCCCGCATTAAATGAGTTAGTGTATGTCGCAGGGCGCTTTGTGAGGCGCCTTTGCCTAAGTGTTAGCTGTCACTGTTATTTATTATCTGCAGAGCGATGAGTACTAAAGACATAGGGAAATGTCTTGGGGTGTTAAGAATGGATTTTTGTAAAAGTGGCTATCAATCAATGACATATCCAGAGGTCTGTTTGCACGTTTATGAGTCTTTTACCCAAAGAGCAAAGACCTATGTCATAAAGGAAACAAACTTGATCTTAAAAGCTCTAGGATACAGAAGAGACTCCTAAGTAGTGGTTCTCACTCCTGACTGCACATGGGAATCACTTAAGAAGCTTTAAAAAAAATCCCAATGTTCAGGACACACCCAAGACCTATTACATCAGAATCTGGGGGTGGGGCCCAAGCATACATGTTTTATGCAGCTCCCCAGATGACTCCAATTTGCAGCCAAGGTTGAGAACCATTATCCCCTACAGAAGGGTCAAATGTGCTCAATGAAACATCTGGGGAGCATCCAGAGACCAACATAGAGGCAATGCTCCCCGCGAAAGGAATCATTTGCAACATGCGGATCATGATTTCCAAGAGCACAGGTCCATACTCTTGGACGGCTAAGGGACACGGCAGGGCAGCACAGGCCCACTTGGGTAGCAGAATGAAGCTGGTGCCACAGTTTGAGAAACTGTAGGCTAGTAAACCCAGACAGCTCAGAAAGCAGTCATCGTGAATCTGCTTCCAAGAGCACAATCATTAATAGGTAGGAGAAAAAGAAAAACAAGAGACTGAATGAAAATCTTTCAGGACTCAAAAGAAACATGATTCAAAAGCTGACTGCTTTTAAAAAGGCACATATACTCTTACTGTATAATTTGAGAGGTTTAAAAGGATGCGGGAAATGCCATAATGCATTCCATCAGTATCAATATGGACACTTAATAAAAATTAGTTCTGACTCCATTTATACTCTAGGTTGAAGAGATTCAATTACAGAGACTCTGGAGACAGAAATTGTTAAATGCAAAAATTCTTTTGCTAATGGTTCTATTATGAAAAAAAATCATTTACACATTACTTCATGGTTTAAAAATTACAATAAATTATGCTGTTGGCCCTTGTCAAGCTCTTAATGCAAGTTAGGTGCCCTGCCAAGAAATTCCAGGGCAGAAATGATGTTACTTCCACTTTAGAAATAAAAAATGATCTTGGAAGATTGAGCTAATAGAATCGTTTGGGAACTGTAACTGCAAGCAAAGTTCTAGGATACAATACTCCTATAGAGAAAGTAAAGTAACTTTATGGTCTTAAAAAAGGAAGTCAGATACAAAAAGGTCAATGTTACACATTTAGGAAGTGATCAAATAAATGGCTGACTTCATGGATGGTCAGCATTATGTTAATCATCTGCAGGAAAAAATTTCAGTAACAGATATTAGGGTTTTTTCCCCCTTATCATTGCTACGCAGACCTGAACTACTTCCATATCGTATGGCACTATTTCCATTTACCATGACAAAATTGCATGATCGTATACAAACTAAAGAATTCCTCCTGACAAAATACTTCAGGTGACAGTAGAAATATTGGCATCAAACCACTAGAGAGTCTGGGTTTTTTGGATTCCAGGTGTGCCACCAGGATCCCAGATTACTTTGATGACCAGAGCTCACTCTGCATTGGATGGGATGGAGTTTGCTTAATCCAGCATGGCTCTGGCCTCTGTACTGAAATGGCTCAGAGGTCTATTTCTTTCCTGGTTCACTTTCTAAAAAAGTTCTCTATGACTTATTATTATTATTTTTTATTTTTATTATTATTATTTTTTTTACGATTCCCTATTAGTGAATGAGAACAAACCATCAAGCATTACAATAATTTTGGAAGACTCCATCTTCTGGAACACAGCTTAACAACAATGAAAGTTAAAGGGGAAAAAAAAATGCTGTCTCCAAAGCGGCTGGCTCTGAGCACAAGCACCGAAGTCCTTGCAGTTTTGCTTTATTCTCAAAGAGTAGTTAAAGGCCCTAGGTCGTTGTTTTGAGCTTGTTAATGCTTTCATTTACACACTCTTTATTTTTCAAAACCAACTTACAAGCTGATTTTTTTAGACCTTGCAGATCAGAAGAAATATATTAAAAGGGGAAGCTGAAAGGCCAGTGACAGGCATTCTCTGATAGTACTAGGGGGTGAGGGACAAGGGAGACTTAACAACAATAAATGGAGACAGTATCTGGGTTTCCTTCAGTCTCTGGAATCCCAACTTCCCTGTCTCCACCCACTCGGGGACCGTCCTTCATTTGTACTGCTTGGTTCCTAGCTCATCACTGTGGGGCTAAGCACAGAGAAGAGAAGGAATTCTTTTTCTAAAAACAAGCACACGTGACCCTTGAACCACATGGGTTTGAAAGGCATGGGCCTGCTTCTATGAGGGTTTTTTTCGATAAATACAGTACAGAACTGTAGTATTTTCTCTTCCTTGTGATTTTCTTAATAATGTTTTCTTTTCTCCAGCTTACTTCATTGTCAGAATGCAGACTATAATACACGTAACATACAAAAATGTGCTAATTGACTGTTTATGTTATGGGCAAGGCTTCCTGGGAACAGTAGGCGATTAGTGGTTAAGTTTGGGGGGAGTTAAAAGTCATATGCAGATTATTATTTTTTTTACCTCACGGGGTGGGGGGGGGAGGTCAGGGCTCTGGGCCCCCACATTTAAGGGTCAACTGCTACTTCAGGGACTGTGGGCAAGATGGGGGGAGGGAGGAAGGAGGGAGGAAAGAGAGAGAGAGAGAGAGAGAGAGAGAGAAGGACAGGAGATGGCAAAGCAGCTGCCAAGATGCTAAGACTTTGGAGGGAGAGAGAGAAGGCAAGAGGGCCCTAAGGGGTCTCATGGTGTGGTGGGAAAAACAATTCCCTGTCATATCCCATGCCCTCAAGACCACCTTCAGCAAAGAACCACGGGGCTCTTCAGTGCTCTCTGGTCTGTTGAGTGTGACCTGTGCTGGCCCAGCTTTCAGATAGTTCAGTTCTGGTCAAGTAATAACAGCTCTGTACGATGATCCACCCCCCCCAAATCACGAAATATCTCCAGTGCACTGTGAATAGGGAAGTAGGGAGAAATATAATGAATTTATGGAAGAGTTTCAGTAAATGGTGGGTTAAATTCTCTGACACTTAGTCATAGCTTTGGTTACATGGAAAATTCACATATGTGAGCACATCTCCAATGATATTAGATGAATTAGGTGTTACTGCATTTAAATTCCTAGAAATGTGGAGTTACAAAAGGTCCTTAAATAAACTTCTGGGTCCCCTATTTGGCATAATGAGCTATATGGTGCTTGGAAAGATTTTCCCCTTCTGGCATAACTAAGGTCGGGATTGGCGTTATAACGGTCCTAGAAAAACAAACCTTCACATTCCAAAATTTTGACAAATTTTAGGTGAGCGCTCTAACAGCTGCGAAAAAGCAGCAAGTCAAAGTTTCCAGAGCCCCTCTCTCTCCTCCACTTGAAGACATGTAAATGTACTCAAATAAGGAAAAGTCCGGAAAGTTTACCAGATCCCGAGGCATTCTGAAAGAAGATCATTCAAATTTGTTATTGTCACAATTTTCACAATATTATCCTCATGCCAACAAAAGGGATGAAATTCTAGTCCCAAGAAAGAGGAACAGACCACTTTAAAACATCCAAAAGGCTTTTCACAAGCACGATGAACTTCAGGAACGTGGTAGGAGGAGACTCTTTTGTACTCAAAGAATCAGAAGATTACTCCACAGGGTAAATGAGGCTAGCTAGTCCTGGCCTTGTAGGATCATGTGGAATCAGTTACAGTAACTTCCATTGATATCAGGCAGTTCATCCCAATTTCAAGATCAAATAAAGCCTCCTGAAACTGAATAGGCCAAAAATATGGAGATGATTCTCCCGGAAAATTAAAACCACCACAAACACTGCTAGCAATTTAGATATATTTGGGCTCTACATATCTTTGGAAAATGTTTGGCTCTAAATGTGCTTCCAGAATGCATTTTACTACCACCACGGATTACTCATGTGCATTTGTGATGCTCAGTGAAAAGAAGCTAACTTAGTCACCATTTAGGAAGTTCTTATAGTCTCAAGGAATGTTTAATCAGTCCCCAAGAGCACATGCCTTTGTAGGGCTTAGAAAGGGACAGAAGCTGTCGATCAACCTTTTTCTTGAGGAAGATGGGCTGCAGAAAAGCCCTGGGAAGGAGAGCCTTGCTGAAATGAGCAATAATCCACACAGCTTCACTTCTTTAACCACAAAGCATCAGGTAAAGGGACAACCCGTTTTGAACTTCATCATAGGATCTAACTAAGATAAAGACCAGTCAGAATGATTAAATACCTAGGCAGTCAGCTCTGTAAATCGGGGAGAGACGTATTCATAGTTTCCACTTTCCAATGGTTGAAACATTGAAAAGCTATAATTATCAGGATCAGATTTCCAGAAAGAAGGAAAAAAGGGATACATTAATACTTATTGGATGCTTGTTATGCTGCAGGCACCAGGCAAGGTATTCTACTCCAAGTAACCAGGGGAGGTGATTACTGTTATTCCCATTTTACAGAAACATACATTCAAGTATGGGAAAGAAGCAAACTGCCCAAAGTCACACACAGCTGGTAAACACAGAGGTCGGCTCTGAATTCCATCAGTTTTTCCCTTACATCTTTAAACTCACCTGAAGTGTCATAGACTTATTTCTTCTCATCCTGGATCATCAGACTAGGTATCCCTACTTTGTTCCAAAGTTGACCTTTACTTTGTCTTCAATGTCCTGCCTTCAAGGGCCTCTGGTATGATTGCTGCTTCAACAAACAAGTTTTTGTTTCCACCCACATCTTCTGACTTCTGCACACACACATGCTCAACTTCCCCATCCTAAAAACCTCTTCCTTAACCCATCTTCTGCTTCTAAGTACTGTTCTATTTTCCTTTCTATTCATCACCCTACTTCATAAAACGAATATTCTATACTCCTGGCTTCTGCTCTACTTCTTATATCCTTCTGCAACTGGTCACTTTCCAGTTTATAATCTCTTATCTCACAGAAGCTGCTCTGAAAAAGGCCATTTATAACTGCATGATGTTGAAATCCAATGGCCTCTTCTTAGGCCTCATTCTTCTTGAATGCTTTGAGGATTTGGCCCATTCTCTACTCCTCGAAGCCTGGCTTCCCTGAAAACACTTTCCTAATTCTCTTCCAAAATCCTTTGTCTCTCTTTCTTTAATTTGCTCCTCTATCTCAGCCCATTCCTTAAATACTGAAGTTCCTCATGTTACCATCCTCTGTTTTCTCTTCTTTCCATGGGCTTGTCCTCTCCAGTTCCTCCAATCTGTCCTGGGCTTCCATTGCTTCCAGCATACCTATATGCCAAGCCACAAACCTCTCCTGAGCTCCATGGCTGTCTTTTCCAATTGTCTCTGATATCTCCAGTTGGATGGCTCAGAGATTCCTCAACAAACTGTGTTCAAAACTAAACTCACTGAACCCCTCCTTTGCAGGCTAATCTTTTTCCTTTCCTGGTGAATGGTGTTGTCATCTAGGTGGTGGGGACCTCAGAATCTTCCCTACCTGGACTCAAAGTCCTGATTTCCCTACATCCTACCTATCCTTTTGAACTAACTCCTGTTTCCCTCTTGTCCAGCCCTGGAGCAGGTCACCTGGGTTAATGCAAAAACCTCCCAAGTGATTTCTCTGACTCCATTATCTCGTCTTCTAATCCATCCTCCATATTGCCACCAAACTGCTCTTTGTAAAACACGGTATTCCTTTGTTTTAAATTTTCAGTGGCTCTATACAAACTGCAAACTAAGGCTTCAATGACCAACCAGCCCTAGCCTATTTTTCCAACCCGAGCTTTGAGAACTTGCTCTTACGTGTAACTATTATTTGTCCCTAAACTGCTTTCATTCTTCTGAGGCTTACTTAGGTTATGCTACTCATTTACCTAGAACACTCTTCTTCCTTTGGCCCACCTTCATCATCCTTCAAGGCTCCCTCCATATATTATCTTTATCTTTCCCTCAAACACCCACTGCTGGTCTTGAAGGAAGAATTGTTCCCAAATCTGTGTTCCCACACCTCTTTTTACAGAACTAACCACAGAGCTTTACAGAGTCATTTGCTGACTCACTGCCCCACCATGAATCCTTCAAAGGCAGAGACTGCATCATTCATCTTTGTAGCACTGGAGTCTAATTCAGTGCTTGGATCATAGTTGGATGCTCAATAAATCTGTGTTAAAAGAACAAATTAATAGACCTTTTCCTGTTTGTGGTATTCAATTAGGCTTTACTTCATTATGATAGGATTTGTGAAAACATGTCATATATCAAAGACTATAGAGCAGCTTTTAGTGACACATATGGAGCTTGCATTTCTATTAAAAAGAGCTTTAAATTCTGATAGCTATTAAAGAGTAAACAATATATTGGGTACAATAAAAATAAATATAGCTGATGTTCTGTCAACATTATAACAATTTTCCTTAAAAAAACTCACTTCCTAAGCTAGATTTTCTATCATCCATCCATCCATCCATCCATCCACTCCTTCATTCATACCATACTTCTTTCAAAAAAAGAACTTGAACTTGAATATTTTAGTTTATCTATCAACATGTTCTACTCACCCATGTGTCTCAAATCTTCCTCTCTAATGCAGTTAGTCATTACTGCAGGGAAAAAACTACCAAAGTCCATTAAACTAATTTTAATTCTATATTATTTCTTGAAAGTAGACATGTCTTTTGATTAGAATCTGTCTTCTCACCAGAACTTTTTCAATCCAAAAGCTAATATAATATTTTGTGTCCTAATATTTTCCAAGATATATTAGGCACTACCTAACATAACGCAAAGTAAATCCTGTATCTGAGTATATCATACTGCTGATATTTATCTTCTTATTCTGGAATGGCATTATCTTCCTGTCACAATGAATGGCCATGGGAACAAGCCAGTTTTAAGAGACACCAAGTGCCACACAATATGTACCTGTGCTAACACTGAAGATGTACCCAAAGTGTTCCCTTACTGCCCTTTGTGAAGGACAGAACATTTAACTGTAGGGTAGCTTCTCAGAGGACTCACTGCGCACAGCAGGCGGACTTACCCGGCGAGTTCTGGGGAGAGGACACAGGGGAACCACGTGGAGACTGACAGTAGCTGGGGTGAAGTAAGGCATGTGGAGGCACATAAGACATTATCTCTTCTTCAAATAAACTGGGGAAAGACAAGAAAGCAAGTGCATACTTTAGCCAAAAAGGGGGGGAAAAGCCTTCTTTCCACATAAGTAAGAGTTGATTTCTCACTCTGAGGTCTGGCTCACATCCCAAAGGGAGCACTTGTCCCCCTAATCCTGTAGGTCATTCTTGGGGCAAACAGCTGTCTCTTGCAGCTCATGTGAAACCTATGGTTATGTGCCTCTTTTCCTACCAACTCTGGACAACGGGATTCCTATTTTGCCACTTTAATCTGTGAGTCTGAATTTACATGTTTGCTTGAACAATAGTACGTGGGCTTTTAGATTTGAGAATAAGACTCACATGTAACACACAATGTTTACTGAGAACCCATAATGGAGACACAAAGTATGTTCTTTATCCTCAGTCTAAGACATATAAGACAGAATCTTAATATTCAAAGAGTTTAGGATTTAATTGGAGAATTAAAAGCAAAATAAAACAAAACACCTCCTACATAATTACAACTGCTAAATAATTAGCTCCCTTGTTTACTCTGGTTTATAATGTTTTTTTAAATGTGAGGTTTTTGATATTAGATTATTCAATCCAGTGTATTCTTTCTTCTCCATATTGAAGTTTCTTTTTCTAGGACTCTCCTAAAAGACAATAACCATGGATATGAGATCTTAGAATCTCAGACTTTTCATTAAATATTAGGATAGGATAAAAGTACTATTGATTGCACTAAGCTCCTGACATTTGACAAATACTTGACAAAGTAGAATTAAAACAGCAATAAAAGTAAGAGGACTTGTGTCTTTTAATTAAGAGGAAGAAACAGGTTTTCCTCAAACTTGGCCAAATCTAGAAACCTGTTACCTGTTTTCAGAAAAAATTCAGAAAAAAAGTGGCAACAGTTTATTATTATAGAGATTAAGGAAAGGATTCTTAAGGGTTATCAACACCATTTCTCAACTGAGGCAATTTTGCCCTCCTTCCACACCATTTGGAGACGTTGGGGAATGTCTGAGGATACTTTTAGTTGTCATAATTGGGAGAAGGTATGTTTTTGGTATCTAATGGGTAGAGACCAGGATACTGATAAACATCTTACAATACACAGAACAGCTCCCTGAAACAAAGATGTATCCAATCCAAAATGTCAATACTTTTGAAGCTGAGAAAACCCTGGGTTATGGCAATGCAATAACAACTTGATAATTCTTCTCTAGTTCTTTATTTACATGCACACATCTGCTAGACCACTGCAGCAAAAGATTTTTAGACATGATATTATTTTTTAAAGCTATCTTTCCACTTTTAAACTATTAAAGTCAAAAAGTGGGAATCCCTAGGTGGCTCAGTGGTTTAGCGCCTGCCTTTGGCTCAAGGCATGATCCTGGAGACCTGGGATCGAGTCCACATCAGGCTCCCTGCATGAAGCCTGCTTCTCCCTCTCCCTGTGTCTCTGCCTCTCTCTCCTCTGTGTCTTTCATGAATAAATAAATAAAATCTTAAAAAAAAATAAAAGTCAAAAAGTTTTAGAAGCAGAAGTAGGAAATAATCATATTTATAATACCAAGTTAAGGTTTTTTTTTTTGGCCCGGTCCCAAACGCCACAGACAAGCCCACAGCCACCCAACTCCGTACCGTTGGCGACTCGGCCCAAGTTAAGGTCTTAAGTCATTTTTTCTTTTTCAATAAATCAATAGCCACTGGAATAATGTGAATTTTAAATTAATTGCTAAGGAATAGTCTCATGTAATAGTTGATATCACAAAGATCTGTAAACCTATGGCTAAATTAACTGAAGAGTAGGAATTAGCACCCTTTCTTTAGATACCTACATCTGTGTCCCTTTGTTCCATGACATTTATCATTTCCTTTAAATATAACCAATACTCCGGAATCGTTCGTATCAAGAAAAATATTTTACTTGAAAAATTTAATACACAAAATGTAATATAAAATAAAACATTTGATTCATATCATCCAGGATTAACAAATGTTAACACTACTATTTTTGCTTCAGACAGACATACATGCATACTTACACATCTTTATATATCTGCATGTACATGCATATATGTCTGTGTATGTGCATTGTGTATATAAGCCCCTTTGTTTTCCTCTGCCATGACTTTAATATGGTATCCTCCTTCCATAGTTTTATATTTTGCAATAAATATCCATAAATAAACAATATACGGTTTTGCCTTATGCACTAAAAAAAGTACATAGTGCTATGTAAGTATATAGCATTCTTAAACTGCTTAGTTCAATATATTTCTGACATCTATCCATGTTGACAGATAAGAATCTAGCATATTACTTTTCCTACTATGCAGTTGTCCATTCTATGAACAAACAAATTTCTTTTTCTATCTCATTTGACAAATGTTTAATTTTTTCCAAATTTGTGCTATTATCAACAATGGTGCAGTGAAGATCCTGTATATACTGCCTTGGGCACATGCAAAAGAGTTCTTAGTATAAATATGGTATATATTTAAGAGCAGAATTTCTCAGGCGTAACACATACGCCTTTTCAACTATACAAGATATTGTCAAATTGTGTTCTGAAAAGGTTGTAGAAATTGCAATCCCAAGTCCAGACAGTATGAGAGTCACAATTTCTCATTTGATATTATCAGACTTTCTGGCTTTTTCAAATCTAATGTATGAAATACTATCTCATTATTGGAAATTGCATTTTATGATTGCTAGCATCTTTCCCATAAGTTCACTGGCTATTCTTACTTCGATTTCTATGAAATGCCTTTTTTATATCCTTCATCTATTTTTCTTTTCAATTCTATTCTTCTAAATTGATTTAAAGACATTCTTTGTGTATTCATAATATCTTTGCTTTATACATTGTAAATATATTCTTCCACTAGTTTGTTAGCTTTCTTTATGCTTTTATATGTGGTGTCTTTCATTATATAAATTTTAAAATTTTAACATGGCCAAATGTATCAATCATTTCACATATAAGCTTTGATAGAGGTATATTTTTTATAGGAGTTGAGTTAATGAAATAATATATGAAATAGAATAATCAATAACAGCTGTAACAAAGTCATCTAAAAATTCTTGAGTTTTAAATGGCAGTTTTTGAAAATAATCTCACATAGGCTTATTTTGAATTGAATAATTTCCTACAGCTATGGCATCTCTATATTGCAACTTGCTGATAATCAAATCCATTTGTACCAGGAATTATTTTCTTTTTTAAGAAATAGGGGTACCTAAGTGGCTCAGTTGGTTATTCTGGTTTCACCTCAGGTCATGATCTCAGAATCCTGGGATCAAGCCCCATGTCAAGCTCAATGTGAAGTCTGCTTGTTCCTCTTCCTCTGTTCTCCTCCCTCTCTCTCATAATTAAATAAAATCTTAAAAATAGAAAAAGTATAAAAATAGACACAAAGTCTTTCGCTATGCATACAACTAGTCCATTGCTTGAGTTTATAGTCATTGATAACTCAAACTCCAAAGTAAAATAAAAGTAAAATAAAAAATAAAGAACTAAGGAGATCTCAAAATGTTTCCAAAACTATTAAACATTATTTTTTAAGAGTTTATTTATTTATTCATGAGAGACAGAGACACAGAGAGAGGCAGAGACAAAGGCAGAGGGAGAAGCAGGCTCCATGCAAGGATCCCAATGCAGGACTCGATCCTGGGACCCCGGGATTACACCCTGAGGCAAAGGAAGATGCTCAACCACTGAGCTACCCAGGCGTCCCTAAACATTATTTAGTAAGTATCCACATGTAATACATTGTGTCATCACATAAAATTATGAAAATAAATACATTTGATCGTCTAAATTAAGTAAGTCTAGAACTTAATGACATCATTTGCATGTAATATATATAGAACTATCACATAATAAATGAATTTCTCATACTTTTCCAAAGGCCTATTAACGTCAGAGAACATGCTGTTTCCCCCAAAAGGAGAAAATGTAGCCTTGCTCTTTATGTGTGTGTGTGTGTATGTGTGTATACGTGTGTATCTATACATATACATACATATACATACAGAAAACTGATATATATATATTTTTAAATTCAAACACATAGAAACTCATGCAAAATGCAGTGTTTACCAAAGTACAAATATTCTAAGCTATACTGTAACTTAAAATATTTAGGGCTATACCATCTAAAGATTATTTAACTAAGAACAGGTGAATGATCATCATGATTTCTATTTTGTTTTCATTAATTCCCAAAGCAGAATCCTTTATTTTAAACGAAAAACCTAAGATTTCTAGAATGAAGCAAAAGAGTCATAGTCTAGCCAGAACTTTATAACAAAAATATTTTATTATCAACCAAACTATGGTAGAAACATTGTATTGCATATTAATTGACCAAGAGTCTTCCTGACCATGTAGCACACTATATTCTGCTTTCAGAACTAGCTTAGTACAATACAGTCATGGGTCACTCCTTACACCCCTGCCTCCCAACAGGTCTTGTTCAGAATCAAGTGAAGTGAAGTCTCTGTGGGAAGTGATTATATCCCTTTGAATTATGCTCCAACTATCCAGTAAAGGAAAATATTTTTTTTTTACTTCAGTTTTACAAATATGGCAACTATCATGTAGGCAGCTGGAAATGGTTAGGGTCAAGATCATCATGAATATCATGAATGAAATTGTTAGCACTCTGGGATAAATAAAACATTGTGTGGTATGGTTCAGCCTGACTTTCCCTTTAATTCTTTCAAGGTTATGATGGTAAGTGTCCCAACTACTAGTAGAGCAAAGAATTATTTTATTCTAGCCTCCTACATTTAAGGGTTAATATTAAGAATGAAAAATATTTCAAAAAATTGCTAGTTTCCTTTTCTAAACTACTCTAAAATTTAAAACCAAAGCTGACCTAATCAACAGAAAAGAAAATATAATTGGGTCATTTTTATGAAGGGCTATCAAGTTGACAATGAGTACCAGTGATCAAATTTCACCTTTCTTATCTAATTTCCCAAACCTAAGCTCTCAAAATCATTAAAAAAAAAAAAAAAAAAAAAGTTAAATCAGGAAAAAAAAAGGCAAAGCACATTTGGAGGAAAAATTTGAAATAAAAAAATAAATAAATATGACCTCTATTCTACTCTAAAGAGGTAAGTAAGCCCCGCATGCCCTTGCATTCCATTTTGTGAGTGGGACATTCTATCCACTGGCCTTTACTAATAACCTTTTCCTTCTACAAAATCACCTCGTTTATCAACAGGGGAAAAAAAAAAAAAAACAGATGTCAGAATAAGAAATGCAATCTGAAATGAATCATTACTAAACCAGCATCCTACAACTTCCACATCATGAGTATTCCACAAATCTTTAAAGAATAATGGAGACATTTTCCGGCTACTAATATCAGAGTAGTGTTTTCTAAAGTGCTCCCTAAATCTGATGGCCGAAGACTTTCTACGTCAAAAGCGGGTGTTACATACCTCAGCAACATAACAAGGTCTGCATCACTTGAAAGACGCACCAATCCTGGGGTCCCTTCAGTTCGGATAAATTGGATCTTCTCCCTATTCAAGCAAAGAAACAGTTCAAAATTTACATGGTAGACCTTCTGAAACATGACTCGGTGCCTTAGGCACCATTTCAAAAATAATAGTCACAACATTTTTTTTTTGTATCTACTATGGGGTAGCTAATGTTTAATATACCCAGAAACACATATCCAATAGAGACATGGTCCTTGCTTTCAAGGAGGACCCATGAGCATCAAAACTGCCCTGTCCTAACACTGGAGAAAGATTCCTTTATTGCTTTTATCATTCCGCTGCTCAAGTTCTACTACAGGTGGTAGTACCATCCAACCAATACAACTCAGTCTCTGCTTTCAGTTAGAGCCTGTTGTGGGCTTGAATCTAAGCAACTGTTTAGGCCATTCAGGCTGATTCCCTGTTATTCCAAAAAGTGAATGTGTAGGGATATTCATCTGTTTTCCTGGGGTTATACTTCTAAATTATGTGTGATGAGCACATTCCTACTTAGAGGCAGATAGTATCTAAGCAATATATACTCAATAAAGAGGCATATGTCTCTTTGAAATAACTAAAAACCCGAAACACTTTTAGTTACTACAGTTAGTGGGATAGATTACGTGTATACCTGTGCAAATGTATATATTCCTCTACATACATATATCAAACCCAACTGTGAGGGATTTCTACCATTATTTTATTTATAGATATAAGTAAGAACATTTTTCTGTATGATGAGCCATCATCATGCTGCTATTTTCAATTCTTTATATGAAAACAATTTTAATAAAAATTTCCCTGTTACTTCCCCTCATTTACATGATACTATTTCAAAGCATAGTATATTAACTTCTATAAGACAAGAAAAAAAATAAGAACATAAACTATGGTAACTGAAAGCATTTCATTTGATAGTAACATAGGAATAAACACAACTATGCAATTTTACTCAAAGTAAAATTAGTAAAATTATTAGTAAAATAGCACTCAAAAAAGTGCTAATGATAGCATAGTCTGATTTTTGTACGTATGTAATAAAATATTGATCTTTGATATAAGTATTTATTTAGATTTAGTTCCTCTTTATAGATGATCTTGTTTTTCTGCTTTATATTTTCCCTAAAGTTCTACTGCATTTTACATTTCCAAATTCCAAATTTCTTCTTAATTATTTGCAAGCCTGAAGACAATGAGGTGAAAGGCAAGGTTTAACTGTTGAAATGGAAAACCCATAATGTACAGAAAAGTCCACTGATTTGCTCTCAACCATATAGCTTACAAGGACTGATAAAGAATTTGGCTGCTTCTAGCTAGATCCATTTTAAACAATATATTAGTATATAAAACATCTTATCTTTGGCATTGCCAAATTTTCTTTTCCAACCTTTGAGTTACACATACATATACCTAAGAAATGAATGTCAGACACATATATAAAGAAATTGTTCAGAAGGGAAAAACCAGCCTTTCTGCTTTGTTACTTCAGTTTGAAGGCTTGAACCAAGCAGAACATTTTCCCTCAAGTGCTACAATCATATGTCTGAAGCACATGACGGAAACCAAGGCCCATTATCTGGTGAATGATTTTTTTGGTACAAGATATGAAAGTTGGTTTTAAAAAGCTACATTCTTATAAGGGTCAGTAATAACATGCTTTGATCTTGAAGAATCCAAAGCTATCTGCAACAAACACAGTTTATCTCCTTGCCCTATCATCACAATGAATCAGGCAAACAGAATACACGGGAATACAAACAGGGCACACGCTCTCCTCCACTTCTTCAGCTGGAGCTAGACAGAATGAGCGGGGTGATGTAAAAGATACCACGCACTGGACTACGGTCTGTATGCTTCCTGGGAATAAGGAAAAGATCATAGCTTCCTGAGTCACAAGGATGACAGGGGAGGAGGATGGGGTGACTTGGTGATGGGCACTGATTGGGGTACTTGATGGGATGAGCACTGGGTGTTATGCTATATGTTGGCAAATTGAACTTCAATTTAAAAATTTACAAAAAAAAAAAGAAAGAAAGAAAGAAAGAAAGAAAGAAAGAAAGAAAGAAAGAAAGAAAGAGAGAGAGAAAGAAAGAAAGAAAAAAACCCAAGGATGACAGGGTGAAGACAAGGAAAGACAGCAGAAGAAATATGCCAAGTGGGGAACTTTTCAACCCTTTCCAGATATTAACTATTAGGCAGGGAGAGCAACTGGTCTCATTCCTTAGGCCAGAACATACCATACGCCAGAGGAAGCTAGTTTTCACCAGGCCAGCTCATTTATGGCACTGACAAGCTATGGGTCAGCCACTGGAGCATGTCCCAGATGCACACCATACCACTGAGTACCTTCTTGGGCTAACATTCATTCCTTCTTTCAGCAAACATTCTCTTAGTGTCTAGATTGTGCTGGGCACCATACCCCATACTGGGAATCCAACAGGGCGGAAGACCTAGTTCCTTTCTCAAAGAATTCATGGTGCAGTGGAAAAGTGATAGTCAATTCTAGTATCATATGAAAATATTGAAGTTGTCCCATTTGCTTAACTAATTCTGGTTAGGGCTTCTAGCCACTCCTATTCCACAGAGTCCTTTCTTTTTTTTTTTTTTTTTTTAATAAATTTATTTTTTATTGGTGTTCAATTTACCAACATACAGAATAACACCCAGTGCTCATCCTGTCAAGTGCCCCCTCAGTGCCCGTCACCCATTCACCCCCACCCTCCTCCCCTTCCACCACCCCTAGTTCGTTTCCCAGAGTTAGGAGTCTTTATGTTCTGTCTCCCTTTCTGATATTTCCCACATATTTCTTCTCCCTTCCCTTATATTCCCTTTCACTATTATTTATATTCCCCAAATGAATGAGAACATACAATGTTTGTCCTTCTCCGATTGACTTACTTCACTCAGCATAATACCCTCCAGTTCCATCCACACCGAAGCAAATGGTGGGTATTTGTCGTTTCTAATGGCTGAGTAATATTCCATTGTATACATAAACCACATCTTCTTTATCCATCATCTTTCGATGGACACCGAGGCTCCTTCCACAGTTTAGCTATTGTGGACATTGCTGCTAGAAACATCGGGGTGCAGGTGCCCTGGCATTTCATTGCATCTGAATCTTTGGGGTAAATCCCCAACAGTGCAATTGCTGGGTCGTAGGGCAGGTCTATTTTTAACTCTTTGAGGAACCTCCACACAGTTTTCCAGAGTGGCTGCACCAGGTCACATTCCCACCAACAGTGTAAGAGGGTTCCCTTTTCTCCGCATCCTCTCCAACATTTGTGGTTTCCTGCCTTGTTAATTTTCCCCATTCTCACTGGTGTGAGGTGGGATCTCATTGTGGTTTTGATTTGTATTTCCCTGATGGCAAGTGATGCAGAGCATTTTCTCATGTGCTTGTTGGCCATGTCCATGTCTTCCTCTGTGAGATTTCTCTTCATGTCTTTTGCCCATTTCATGATTGGATTGTTTGTTTCTTTGGTTTTGAGTTTAATAAGTTCTTTATAGATCTTGGAAACTAGCCCTTTATCTGATACGTCATTTGCAAATCTCTTCTCCCATTCTGTAGGTTGTCTTTGAGTTTTGTTGACTGTATCCTTTGCTGTGCAAAAGCTTCTTATCTTGATGAAGTCCCAATAGTTCATTTTTGCTTCTGTTTCTTTTGCCTTCGTGGATGTAGCTTGCAAGAAGTTACTGTGGCCAAGTTCAAAAAGGGTGTTGCCTGTGTTCTCCTCTAGGATTTTGATGGAATCTTGTCTCACATTTAGATCTCTCATCCATTTTGAGTTTATCTTTGTGTATGGTGAAAGAGAGTGGTCCAGTTTCATTCTTCTGCATGTGGATGTCCAATTTTCCCAGCACCATTTATTGAAGAGACTGTCTTTCTTCCAATGGATAGTCTTTCCTCCTTTATCGAATATTAGTTGACCATAAAGTTCAGGGTCCACTTCTGGGTTCTCTATTCTGTTCCATTGATCTATGTGTCTGTTTTTGTGCCAGTACCACACTGTCTTGATGACCACAGCTTTGTAGTACAACCTGAAATCTGGCATTGTGATGCCCCCAGCTAAGGTTTTCTTTTTTAAAATTCCCCTGGCTATTCGGGGTCTTTTCTGATTCCACACAAATCTTAAAATAATTTGTTCTAACTCTCTGAAGAAAGTCCATGGTATTTTGATAGGGATTGCATTAAACGTGTAAATTGCCCTGGGTAACATTGACATTTTCACAATATTAATTCTGCCAATCCGTGAGCATGGAATATTTTTCCATCTCTTTGTGTCTTCCTCAATTTCTTTCAGAAGTGTTCTATAGTTTTTAGAGTATAGATCCTTTACCTCTTTGGTTAGGTTTATTCCTAGGTATCTTATGCTTTTGGGTGCAACTGTAAATGGGATTAACTCCTTAATTTCTCTTTCTTCAGTCTCATTGTTAGTGTATAGAAATGCCATTGATTTCTGGGCATTTATTTTGTATCCTGCCACGCTACCAAACTGCTGTATGAGTTCTAGCAATCTTGGGGTGGAGGCTTTTGGGTTTTCTATGTAGATTATCATGTCATCGGCGAAGAGGGAGAGTTTGACTTCTTCTATGCCAATTTGAATGCCTTGAATGTCTTTTTGCTGTCTGATTGCTGAGGCGAGGACTTCCAGTACTATGTTGAATAGCAGTGGTGAGAGTGGACATCCCTGTCTTGTTCCCGATCTTAGGGGAAAGGCTCCCAGTGCTTCCCCATTGAGAATGATATTTGCTGTGGGCTTTTCGTAGCTGGCTTTTAAGATGTCGAGGAAAGTTCCCTCTATCCCAACACTCTGAAGAGTTTTGATCAGGAATGGATGCTGTATTTTGTCAAATGCTTTCTCCGCATCTAATGAGAGGATCATATAGTTCTTGGTTTTTCTCTTGCTGATATGATGAATCACATTGATCGTTTTACGTGTGTTGAACTAGCCTTGTGTCCCAGGGATAAATCCTACTTGGTCATGGTGAATAATTTTCTTAATGTGCTGTTGGATCCTATTGGCGAGTATCTTGTTGAGAATTTTTGCATCCATGTTCATCAGGGATATTGGTCTGTAATTCTCCTTTTTGGTGGGGTCTTTGGTTTCAGAATTAAGGTGATGCTGGCCTCATAGAATGAATTTGGAAGTACTCTATCTCTTTCTATCTTTCTGAACAGCTCTAGTAGAATAGGTATGGTTTCTTCTTTAAACGCTTGATAGAATTCCCCTGGGAAGCCATCTAGCCCTGGACTCTTGTGTCTTGGGCGGTTTTTGATGACTGCTTCAATTTCCTCCCTGGTTATTGGCCTGTTCAGGTTTTCTATTTCTTCCTGTTCCAGTTTTGGTAGTTTGTGGCTTTCCAGGAATGCGTCCATTTCTTCTAGATTGCCTAATTTATTGGCGTAGAACTGTTCATAATATGTTTTTAAAATCGTTTGTATTTCCTTGGTGTTGGTAGTGATCTCTCCTTTCTCATTCATGATTTTATTAATTTGAGTCTTCTCTCTCTTCTTTTTAATAAGGCTGGCTAGTGGTTTATCTATCTTATTAATTCTTTCAAAGAACCAACTCCTGGTTCTGTTGATCTGTTCCACAGTTCTTCTGGTCTCGATTTCATTGAGTTCTGCTCAAATCTTTATTAACTCTCTTCTTCTGCTGGGCGTGGGGTCCATTTCTCTTTATTCTCTAGTTCCTTTATGTGTAAGGTGAGCTTCTGTATTTGAGTTCTTTCCAGTTTTTGAATGGATGCTTGTATTGCGATGTATTTCCCCCTCAGGACTGTTTTTGCTGCATCCCAAATTTTTTGAATGGTTGTATCTTCATTCTCATTCGTTTCCATGAATCTTTTTAATTCTTCCTTAATTTCCTGGTTGACCCTTTCATCTCTTAGCAGGATGGTCCTTAACCTCCACGTGTTTGAGGTCCTTCCAAACTTGTTGTTGTGATTTAGTTCTAATTTTTAGGCATTATGGTCTGAGAATATGCAGGGGACAATCCCAATCTTTTGGTATCGGTTCAGAACCGATTTGTGACCCAGTATGTGGTCTATTCTGGAGGAAGTTCCATGTGCACTTGAGAAGAATGTGTATTCAGTTGAGTTTGGATGTAAAGTTCTGTAGATATCTGTGAAATCCATCTGGTCCAGTGTATCATTTAAAGCTCTCGTTTCTTTAGACATGTTGTGCTTAGAAGACCTATCGAGTATAGAAAGAGCTAGATTGAAGTCGCCGAGTATAAGTGTATTATTATCGAAGTATTTCTTCACTTTGGTTATTAATTGATTTAAATATTTGGCAGCTCCCACATTCGGGGCATGTATATTGAGGATTGTTAAGTCCTCTTGTTGGATAGATCCTTTAAGTATGATATAGTGTCCCTCTTCATCTCTCACTACAGTCTTCAGGGTAAATTTAGTTTATCTGATATAAGGATGGCAACCCCTGCGTTCTTTTGAGGACCATTTGAATGGTAAATGGTTCTCCAACCTTTTATTTTCAGGCTGTAGGTGTCCTTCTGTCTAAAATGAGTCTCTTGTAGACAGCAAATAGATGGGTCCTGCTTTTTTTTTTTTTTTTTTTTTTTTTTTAATTTTATTTATTTAGATAGTCACAGAGAGAGAGAGAGAGAGGCAGAGACACAGGCAGAGGGAGAAGCAGGCTCCATGCACCGGGAGCCCGATGTGGGATTCGATCCCGGGTCTCCAGGATCGCGCCCTGGGCCAAAGACAGGCGCCAAACCGCTGCGCCACCCAGGGATCCCGGGTCCTGCTTTTTTATCCAGTCTGAAACCCTGTGCCTTTTGATGGGGTCATTAAGCCCATTCACGTTCAGAGTTACTATTGACAGATATGAGTTTAGTGTCATCATGATATCTATTCAGTCCTTGTTTTTGTGGATTGTTCCACTGAACTTCTTCTTAAAGGGGAATTTTAAGAGTCCCCCTTAAAATTTCTTGCAGAGCTGGTTTGGATGTCACATTAGGGTCTGCTGTTACCCTAATACTCCTCCCCATAAAAGTCAGGGATTTCTTGTCTCTTGCTGCTTTAAGGATCTTCTCTTTATCTTTGGAATTTGCAAGCTTAACTATTAAATGTCGAGGTGGTGAACGGTTTTTATTGATTTTAGGGGGGGATCTCTCTATTTCCTGGATCTGAATGCCTGTTTCCCTTCCCAGATTAGGAAAGTTTTCAGCTAGGATTTGTTCATATACATATTCTGGCCCTCTGGCCCATTCGGCGCCCTTGGGAACCCCAATTAAACGTAGTTTTTTTCTTCCTCAGGTCGTCGTTTATTTCCCTTAATCTATCTTCATGGTCTTTTAATTGTTTGTCTCTTTTTTCCTCAGTTTCCCTCTTTGCCATCAACTTGTCTTCTACCTCACTCACTCGTTCTTCCACCTCGTTAACCCTCGTCGTTAGGACTTCTAGTTTGGATTGCATCTCATTCAATTGATTTTTAATTTCTGCCTGATTGGATCTAAATTCTGCAGTCATGAAGTCTCTTCAGTCCTTTATGCTTTTTTCTAGAGCCACCAGTAGCTGTATAATAGTGCTTCTGAATTGGCTTTCTGACATTGAATTGTGATTCAGATTTTGTAACTCTGTGGGAGAGAGGACTGTTTCTGATTCTTTCTTTTGAGGTGAGGTTTTCCTTCTAGTCATTTTGCTCAGTGCAGAGTGGCCAAAAACAAGTTGTATTGGGAAAAGGAGAAAAAGAGAGAAAAAAAGGAAAGAAAAGAGAAAAAGGAAGAAAGGAAAAAAAGAGAAGAAAAAAAGAAAGAAAAAGAAAGAAAGGAAAGAAAAGGGTTGGGGAAGCAAACAGAAATCAAAAAGCAAAAAAGAAAAAAAAAAAACAGAAAACACGGGGAAGTATCTTCTGATTCTGTACACTGTAAGTCCCTTGACTTCCCCTGGACCTGGTCCTTCTAGCTGGTCTTCTGGGGGAGGGGCCTGCTGTGCTGATTCTCAGGTGTTAGCACTTGGGGGAGCTGCTCTGCCCCTGCCTGGTGCAGGGCTCAGTGGGGGTTGTTCACCCCGTGAGGCCCCGGGAGGAAGCCACAGTGGCGGGGGCAGCTCTGGGACCCTGGAGTCAGCTCCCGCAGTAGCTCTGGGGCTCTCCGTCTGCAGGGCCTGGGGGCTCTGGGGCGGGGCCGCTGATCTGCTCAGTTCCAGGCAGGAGCGTCCTCGCTGTCCTGGGCCCTCCCGGCCTCTGCCTGTCCCGGGGTAGGCCGGATCCTGGGCTGTGTCCGGGCGCCCTGTGCTCCGGGGCCTGCGCTGTTGGATTCGCGCTCCCGCCCCGCAGCCCCCTCCGCGGAGCCGCCGCCCGAGCCCCTCCGAGCTGTTCCCGGAGCCCCGCAGCCCCCTCCGCGCGGAGCTTCTTCCTCCGCCCGAGCCGCCGCCGCCGAGCTGTTCCCGGAGCCCCGCAGCCCCCTCCGCGGAGCCGCCGCCCGAGCCCCTCCGAGCTGTTCCCGGAGCCCCGCAGCCCCCTCCGCGGAGCCGCCGCCCGAGCCGCCGCCGCCGAGCTGTTCCCGGAGCCCCGCAGCCCCCTCCGCGGAGCCGCCGCCCGAGCCCCTCCAAGCTGCTCCGGGTCCCGCCGAGCGCTGCAGCCCTTAGGGAGCTCGGGGGCTCTCCCGGGGCGCAGTTCCTCTGTTACTGTCCCAGGGAGCCCGAGGGCATCCCCGCCTTTCTGGGGATCCTGCTCCAATTCCCCGGGAGGCCTTTCCGCGGGGAAGGTCGGTGCAGCTCCTGCTCCTCCGGGACGGGGCTCTCCTGTCCTGGGGACACTCCCCCGGCCTCAGCCCGGCTCCTCGCGGGGCCCCTCCCCCTTGGAGGCCTTTTGTGTCTTTATTTCTTTTTCCCCGTCTTCCTACCTCGATAGAAGCGCGAACTCTTCTCACTATAGCATTTCAGCTGTTCTCCCTTTAAATCTCAGGCCGAATTCGTAGATTTTCAGGATAATTTGAAGTTTATCTAGGTAATTTGGTGAGGACAGGTGATTTGGGGACCCTACTCTTCCCCCATCTTGCCCCTCCTCCACAGAGTCCTTTCATATAAAAAGAGAGGGCACTAGTTTACTGACTGTCAAGAGAGTAGATCAAGGTTGAGGAAGAGAAAGTCAGCAGATATCCTCAGAAATGTCGTCAATCTTTTCTAAGAAAAGCAAAACCAAACAGGAACTACTTCTTGGTTGTTAGGTATTTGCCTAATATTCCATAGACAGGTATTTATCAAACTTGTGTCCCTGTCTACTAGAAGTCTATAGACATAATCTCAAGTCCTGGGGGAATCTAAAAATTCTCTGTTTTCACAATGATGATCAAACTGCTAATATCGTGGCCCACATATTCTGGATAATCTGAATAACACTGATGACTGAATAGTGCCATTTGACTTCAGTTCCCCTGTTTGCATTTATAAGACATTGGTGCCAAGTGATCCGAGAGCAACTTTCAAAGTGTTGGTGAGCAGCCACTGAGGTTGGCAGGGCCTTGACGTTAACTATGATAACAGCAGTCCGTCTACAGCTGACACACAATTCTCTTACCAATTAAAAAGACAAAACTCTTCTTTTGCGGTGTTAATTCACGTAATGACAATGATGAAGTGAGTCAAGGTTATGCACATATAAACTGCCACAGGCTAAAGAGACAACAAAATAAATGGATTTAAAAAGTAAATATAAGGGAAGGGAGAAGAAATGTGTGGGAAACATCAGAAAGGGAGACAGAACATAACGACTCCTAACTCTCCGAAACGAACTAGGGGTGGTGGAAGGGGAAGAGGGCGGGGGGTGGGGGTGAGTGGGTGACGGGCACTGAGGGGGGCACTTGATGGGATGAGTACTGGGTGTTATTCTGTATGTTGGTAAATTGAACACCAATAAAAATAAACTTATTAAAAAATAAAATAAAAAATAAAAAGTAAATTATGCATTGATGCTAACTAAAGCATAAAAGATGTCATGGTTTATTTGAAGAACAAAATTTTACCATAGTTTACGAATAAAAAAGGAGCAGTAGCATCATCACCGGGTACATTTAATAATATCCTTTTTCTTTGGGATTGCAGTTGGGGGTATTAAAAGAATTGGCTCATCAAAACAATGAATTAGTAGATGAAAACAAAATTAGTAGATAAATGAGTAGATAAGAATGGCCTATTTGTTAAGAAAAATAATGACCACGATATTGTCACAGATGCACCTGATGAACCCTTAGATACAAGATCTAAATGAGATACAAGTCAAACTCAAGTGAAGCAAAAAGCACAAATGTATCCTTCTACTGATATGGTTTCAATATTGGTGATTTGGCTTCTGAAAAACAAAATCTCACATTCATATCATTCAATTAAATGTTACTTTTAAAAGTTTTTACTTAACTTCTATGTCTTTTGGCTTTATAGTTCATAAAAGCTATAAGAAGTTTTTGCATATTTTATATTTGTGCACACTTATGTTTCATTAAAACAAAAGTGATTAAGGTCAATATTGTAGATCTGCAGTATTTCTTTTTCTTTAAGAATGGAAAATAAGTTTCAGCTCTTAACAATTTTCCATGAGTCCACTCAGTGTCTGAAATAAACATAACAAGCTTGAGAAATATCATTAAGGATACATATGACTCTGATTAGAGGGACATTTGAAAGTTACATTACTATGTTTGTTCACATTTATTTTATAAATTTACAGAGTTCAAAGGAATCAGCGGCAGTCCTTTAATTCCTATCTTGACTGCATTCATCTTAATGAAGAAATTCTATTTCATTTTAGTGACTTAAAATGAGGATTAAGATGACATTCAAATAACATTTTATCACTTGTGCCTCTCTGCATGGGTATGTTTCTCTCTCTGTGCCCTTTAGAATACATTTCAGGACTTCCTCCATTGCACTTTCTCACTGAGCCATTCAGTTACAACACAGATTCCTTCGGAAACATTAATTTCTTGAGAGCAAAAGCCCTTCCTCCTTCATTTTTTATGTTCTCCAGGTACCTGGCTTTTTGCTGTGCACATTAGGAATGCTCAATAAAACAGAACAGGCACAAGATTCGTCAATGCCAAAATAAGAATTGAAAACTCACAGCTGTGGTAGCAAGATGCTAAACTGTAGTGTGTGACAACCTCAGGAAAAAGCCACTAGCCATTGCTGTATCTCAGATGCCCATAATATTTGGATCTTTGTAACCACTTCCTCAAGTGTACAGAATCACCCCAGAAGATCAACTCTAGCAGAAGATCATTTAAGGACAATGAACATAGTCTCAAGACCGGAATTCCCACAGAAAATACTCTCATTGAAACCAACCAACATTTTTGGTGAAGTTAAGAAGGGCACGTGATCAGAAACAATCAAAAGCAGCAATGCCTCAAAACCACAAAACTCTCTGGATTGCAGACTCTGCACACATGGTTCCTGTAGATACAGCTCAGTGACACCTTCAAAAATACATGTTTTAAAAAACTGCCCGAGGGCAATTTTAGAGAAATCTCATGACTTCTCTAATGGTATAAGGCCAAGAAAGGAAGATTAGCATTCATTACTCACTTGGTTATTCAAATTCTTTATTACAGTCACAGAGCATGGTCTCACTTGAAGGATAGGGCCATGCAGTAGAAAGATCAACTTTGCAATTCTTAATGCAGTTTTATGACATCTAGATCCTTACTCATAACATAGTGTTGTACAAATACCAATACCAAAAAATTTATTGAATTTGTATTTGTTACATTCACCAAAATATTATTTAAAAGTTCTTAGTATGATTAGTCTTTCCAATGAGAGCCAATAGTAGGATATAGTAATCCATGGGGGGGCAGTACCCACTTGAAGGAAGTAGTACTGACGTTTAGATGTTGACTTTTATAGACAAAGAAATAAATCTCTTCTTAGATTAAAAAAAAAGGAGACGATAACTTCATAGCATAACCTTTACACAACAGATAAAGTTAGAGGGAGCAGAGATTTAAATATAGCAGTTGAAAGCTAAAGCCATATTCTGTTGTACATGCTACCAGAGCCATTCTACAGTAAAAGATACACAAGTAGAGTGTCGAGGAAGAGGAAGCCATATATGGATAGAAACTAAATAAACTGCTGGCTATCCTCTGGTTTAGGAAGAATCACAAGCTAAACAGGAAAAACTCAACGTAAATAGATATACCCATCTGAAAGTGCCAAGGGCTAACACTTTTCCTCATATTGTGGGGAGAGAAAGAATGGATATTTCTTTTAAATGACCATGCTACGGATGAGGAAGAGCTTCACTAGTGTTGAGGATCCTTGCTCAGTTATCCTTGGCACACAATTACTCAGTGGCACAATTCCACCTATAAATCTTTTATCGAAAGTTAGCACTGAAATACGAGATTAAAGAACCCCAGGGGGCTCCCCACCTCTGCATTTGTGGGAACACCTTTTACGATGCAGTTTTTAACCATATGAAACACAGTGTTCTCTAAGATACACAAACTTCCCCATTGCGTTGTTGTAATAAGCAAAACACTCAACTACAAAAAACTTTTCAGAAAAGAAAAGTGCACTGTGACAGACGACTCTGGGTAAGAGGAAGAGCATTATCTCATTGATTTATGTTCCTGCTTCCTTCTACTTGTCACGGGAGCATATGCTTTTTATGGTCAAATGCTGTAAATAGTTTTAGAAAGTATAAGATAGAAGTTAGAAATAAGTTGGAATAAGATGTAAACTTATTTCAAAGCTTATCAAATAATTTCTTACCAATAGATTACCATGTAAGATCTATGTTAAAAAGAATGCTCAGCTGAAGACACTGGGGGTCACTAAAAAAATAAAAATCCTTACCAATCTTTAGGTTAGAGACTTTTAAGACTCTGAAAAGCAGAAGGAAAAACAAAAACAAAATTGACAGCTACCAAGTGGGGCCAGCAGTTTTTTACTTTGTTAAGATCTATTAAAGTTCTGTCAAATAACTGAAGAATCATGATACTGTTGGATGCCTCATTCAAGTATATTAAATCATCTAGTACCTCCAATGGAGGAAATGTAAAGATATGTAAAATTCCTGTAGATAATACTGTGGTGTGAAGAGCAAAAGCAGAAATCTTCTTGAGTCTCCTTTTTTGTTTTTTTTTTTGTGGGGGGTGGGGTACCCTGACAGGAAGAGAAACTAACTAGCAGCGTGTGCGTGTGTGTGTGTGTGTGTGTGTGTGTATGTGTGTGTGTGTGTGCTGGGCCTAGAGCTAGTGGGAAAGAAAGAAGATAGAGTTCCCCTTATTTTGTGGTTAGCAAAAGAGGAGAGATTTGGGTTCTTTTATTTTGTTTTGTGGTCAAGAATTTCTAAGATCTCTCAGTGGACAACTGAGGAGTTTATTTCTACAATATTATTAACGAAAACTTCTTACATGAGACTATCCAGTGGACCATGGATTACAGAGTGGATGCCATAATATACAAATATGCAAAATGAGATAGCTCATCTAATTTCTATAATTTTCTTGTGACTGAGAACAGAATGCTTATCAGGTTGGGAAAGGCACTAAGCCTTGCATTAGATGTTAACTACTGTGAAACTGGGATTTCTGTGTAGGCAATGTTTATAGTCATACTTGAAATTACATGTAGCCTTTAGCCTTTAGAAACTTTATAGACAATAATGACAATTTTAAAGCTATGAGAGACTGACAGGAGATGGGGAGTGAATGAGATGGGGAGAGGAGATTATAAAGTACAAACTTCCAGTTATAAAATAAATAAGTCATGGAGATGCAATGTACAGCATGGCAACTGTAGTTAATAATATTGTATTGCCTATTTGGAAGTTGCTAAGAGAGCAGATCTTAAAAGTTCTCATTATAAGAAAAGGATTCTGTAACAATGTATGGTGATGGTTCTTAACTAGACTTATTGTGGTGATCATTTCACAATATATACAAATACTGAATCATTATGTTGTATGCCTGAAACTAATATAATGTTGTATATCAATTATGCTTCAATAAAATAAAAGATACGAGAGACTAAGAACGTAAGAATTGGTAATTTGTTTTCAAATCAACAAAAATCTCTCTCTCTCTCTCTATATATATATATATGTATATATATACATACACACACACATTCACTATATATAGAGTACTATTCTTGATATTTAAGCAGTAAAGAGGAGACATAATGAGTTGAATAAGATCCGTATTTGCAAGGAACTTATAATTTAGTTCGAAAACAGAGTATAAGTAAGTCAAATTATAACACAAAAGTCACATAACCAAAACAGCATAAAGGACCATGTGATACACTACATAATTATCAATTAGTGTCTAAAACAGAGGTTATTACACCTGGATGAGCTACTGGAATTAGATGAAGAGGTTTTAAGATATTAAATGCTTGAGCTGTCCCCTGAACCTCCTGAATTAAATTTCTGGACAGGGTGTAGGAGGATACAGGATGTAAATTCAGAGAAGAGAGAAGGGTTGAGAGAGAGAAGACCTGACATTTTATACTTTACAAAGCTCCCCAGCTGATACTCATGAAAAGTTTGGTACAACTAAGTACAGTAGTATTGGAGAATCACTGTTGTGGGCCAAGATGGCACCAATGGAAAAACATATTTCTACCAATAAAGATGACATATGAACCATATAATCTGCACATTTTTTTTCTGTTTTTGTACTATCACTCTTTATTCTGTCATTGTAATTTGTAAAATTTCACATGAATTTTGTTTCTATAAAAATATATAATTAAACTGTATTGGAACCAAAAGCAAAACAAAACATACAAACTAAGTGGTCAAATATACTTTATGGCCTCTAAATATTAAATGTACTATCTTTGTATCTCTATAAAAAAGTTTATAGCAACTGGACCCTTAGTACCACACACGCTACTAAGAAGTAGCGTGTAGTAACAGCACAGTAGTATGCACAGTATGCACAGTAGGTCTCTTATGTCAAATTTTAAGTAGAAATTCGTATCTTTTTCCATCTCTGCTGATACCTACAACAATGAGGTTGAGAAATACTAGCTAGATCTTGAAAGCAAGAGCTCACAGTACAGCTGAGAGGCTTCAAGTAAGGGTATCTTGCATTGAGTTTTAAAGGAAAGACCTTCCTTGACAAATGCACAAGAGAAAAACTTGCCAGGGAACAGGAACAGCATGTATTCAGGAAAGTAAAACTGGGCTTAAGTGTGATGCTTAAGTGTGAGCTGTTTAGGAGAGAGGGTTAATGCAGGCGAATACTGGATGGTGAGGAGTATCAGATTCCTTCCTTGGGTTCCACTATGTTTTTATTAAAAAATGTAAATACTGAGCCTAGGATTTTATAAATCTCAATTCAGTAAACTCTGTTACTTTTGTTTACTTAAACTAATTCAGAGTTAGTGTCTTATTATTTTCATTATAATCTGCACATCAAGGATGTATCCTTGGCCATGAATTTTTGTTTCTTTTTCATATATATTCTTTAAAAGGGTTCTAGGTTCTTTTGTCAATCTTATTCAATCTTTATAATTAATAGATAAAAGCCAGGACTACAATGACCTGGTTGTTAATACATAAAGTATTTGTGCACAAGATGCCTTTGGTTAGATCGCCAGAAAGAAAGAGTGAATTTCCAAGATGATGGTCAGTGTTACTGAAGATTTAATAGTTAGGGCTTGTGGAACTTGAACCAAATACCAATACTACAGTTACCTGAGTGAATGATTCCTGGTAAGATCAGGTTGACGCTCCTGCAGAATTTCAAAGATGTTGGGTTGGCGCAGAAATGCAACAATCTTGTCATTGTAAGCTGAAAAAATCAGAAATTGTAACAATACTTTAAAAATCTGTTATTAGGTTTATGTACATAAATCCAAACTTAAAAGTCTGTTTTTTGGTTAAATTCGTTGTAATCAAAGTCATAGTTTGGAGCTACTCCAGATGCTTAAATTCCAAATTGTGTCTACCTGTTATAGGACTTTTGGACTTAGATCTAGTAGGTCTGATATAGGCACTAATTAAACTCATCCCATAAGACATGTTTATTATCAAATTGCAGGAAGAGATCACTAACAAGATTCTAGATATTGTTTTTAACTACTGCTTTACCAAAAATCTCATAAGCAACTGTTAGAAATGGAAAACCATCTTCTGATTAAATATCAGCCATTCAGAGAGATAGACAGCATAAGAGTTGCCCAAATACAATAGTGATCTGAAAACCGAAGATACTGATAAAAGAAATTGAAGATGACACAAATGAATGGAAAGGTATAATATGCTCATGGATTGGAAATATTAACACTGTTAAATGTACATATTCCCCAAAGTACTCTACAGACTCAACAAAATTCCTATCAAAACACCAACAATGTGGTGTCTGAGTGGCTCAGGTGGTTAAGCATCTGCCTTCAGCTCAGGTCATGATCGCAAGGTCCTGGAACAGAGCCCTGCATCAGGCTCCCTAATTAGCAGGGAGCCTGCTTCTTCCTCTCCCTCTGCCCCTACCCCACTGGTGCTCTCTCTCTTGGTCTCTCTCAAATAAATAAATAAATAAAATCTTTAAAAAAAACAACATTTTTTTACAGAACTAGAACAATCTTAAAATTTGTATGGAACCACAAAAGACCCATAATAGCCAAAATAATCTCAAGAAAGTATAATAAGAGGTTTCACAATCCTAGATTTCAAGCTAAACTACAAAGCTATAATAGTTAAAATAGTGTGGTACAGGCACAAAAATAGACACACAGATCAATAGAATAGAATACAGAGCCCAGAAACATACCCATGCTTATATGATAAAGATCTATAATAAAGGAGGCAAGAATATACAATAGGGAAAAAACAGTCTCTTGAATAAATGGTACTAGAAAAACTAGGTAGTTATAGGCAAAAGAATGAAACTGGCTCATTTTCTTACATTATCCACAAAAAATGAACTCCAGATGGATTAAAGACCTAAATGTAAAACCTGGAGCCACAAATTCCTGAAAAAAACAAAACAAAACAAAACAAACATGGACAGGAATCTCTTGATCATTGGCCCTAGCAACATTTTTCTGATATGTCTCCTCAGGAACAAAAACAAAAGCAAAAACAAACTCTTGGGATTATACCTAACTAAAAAGCTTTTACATAGCAAAGGGAACATAAAAAAAAATGAAAGGTAATATACTAAACATCAGGGGAACATATTTGCAAATCATATATCCAATAAGAGGTTAATATCCAAAATATATATAAAGAATTCATTTAACTCAACACCAGAAAACAAATAATCCCATTGGAAAATGGGCAGAGGACCTGAATAGACATTTTTCCAAAGAAGACATACAGACAGCCAACAGATACATGAAAAGATGCTCTACATCATTAATCATCAGAGAAATACAAATCAAAGCCACAGTGAGATATCACCTCACATCTGTTAGAATGGCTAGTATCAGAGACAAGAAATAACAAGTGTCGGCAGGGATGTGGAGGAAAAGGAACCCCTGTTTACTGTTGGTGGGAATGTAAATTGCTGCAGTCATTATGAAAAATAGTATGGAGGATCCTTGAAAAGTTAAAAACAGACATATCACATGCTCTAAAAATTCCACTACTGGATATTGACCTGAAGAAAAAAGCACTAATTCTAAAAAATATATCCATCTCTCTGTTCATTGCAGCATTATTTATAATAGCCAAGACAGGGAAGCAACATAACTGTCCACTGATAAATGGATGAAGATGTGATTTTGTATATAATTCTATATATAGTAGAATATTACTCTGCAATAAAAAATAACAAAATTTTGCCATTTGCAACAAAGTGAATGGACCTAGAAAGTGTTATCCAAGTGAAATGAGTCAGGCAAAGACAAATATTGTGTGATTTCATTTATGTGTGGTCTCTAAAGAAACAAAACAAATGAACAAACAAAATCAGAAATTGATGGTTGCCAGAGGAGAGAGGACTGAGAGGACAGACAAAATAGTTTAAGAGGATCAAGAGGTGCAAACTTCCAGTCATAAAATAAATAAGTCATGGGAATGAAAAGTACATCACAGGGAGTATAGTCAATAATATTGTAATAATTCTGTATGGGATATACACTGAGTAAAGTATAGAATTGTGGAATGTTGTACATTGGAAACTAATATAACATTGTATGTCTAGGTCAACTATACTTCAATTTACAAAGAAACAGTTGTCAGCAATAGCTACTACCAAAATGTAGAGGACAAACCATTCTCAAATTTTATGTGGAAATAAATGCCATTTTGTCACACGTTGCTATTTACCAAACCAACTATACCAACAGGTACAACATAATTGTTGTATATCATCAAACTATGTATATAACATCAAAAGAAAAGAAAAAATGTATTTTTGTCAAACTGGCTAATGTCCACAGAAATTTTAAAATAGTTCATTACAATTCATTAAGGGCTCTAATAATTAATTCCTCTTTTGTCAAGAAAACCAATTTGTTTACTTAAGATTATTCATCTTGATTATATCTGATTCTAATCAGAAATATAAATAGATTTCACCCACAGAATTAAACACATAGATTCTCAAACATCAGTGATCCTAGTTCAGTCAACGCTCTGGTGTTCATAAATATGATCAAGGAACATGCTTTACTTTAACAAATGGCCAAATAAAAGAAATACAACATTCTAAACATTTGCCAGTTCAAATTTCAGCTGTATCATGCTGCCTATGCATATGTATTTTAGTTAAATGTGAATAAAAGTCTTAAAATACTATCTGCTAACATGGAAACCCATCGTCAAACCTGAAGTGTACCTAACCACACATTTCATCATACGTAAATAATGAGATCACTTAAAAATTTTTTTTAAGGAAACACTTTTACAACTGGAATTTTGTCAGTGGGTTTTTACATTCTATCTACAGAGACTAGATAACTTTGTGAGCAACAATTTTATAAGATTTTTAAATTCTCTGTGCAATAGTATCCTATTCGTAACACTATGATAAAATAGACTGTTAGGTTTGGATCCAAGATTTCTTCTTGTCCAGTGTTTGTCAAACTTCTTTAGTTAAATAATGGATGGGAATTACTTTATATTTCATGTTAAAGTCTTCCTTAAGGAAGTGAAAACTCTGAGATAAAAACAGACAAATGGAGAGCTATTCAAATTTAAGATGAAGCAGGGGGCCCATATGGCCTGCTTTAGGGCTCCAGGTATGAAAACTGATCTACTTCAACCTCACCATGTGAATAAAAAAGTTGTTCGTTAGGCCTATTTGCAATTAATTTTTTTTTTATTTCACAAGTTTGGAGGCTCTTGCTGCCTTGTATTTGCTACAAATACACAGCTCTTTACCAAAATTTTAAGAATGTGGCATCATCGCTCTCTCCTATTATCAGGCTACAGTAGGTTCACACAACTATTTAAATTTGGTCCCAAGCATTAGATAGATACTAAGTATATGCTTGTCCAATGCTGAATTTGAAATGACCACATAATATATTTGCCACAATAGCTTATTTTTCTTTACTTCAACCATCTAATAAGACAGCTCTACTCAGAAAAGGTAAAGTAATATAAAAAGAAATCTCATCCTGTAGGATTTTATATGACATGAGTACTTTGCAATTCCAATCAGTTTCTTAGGGATAATGCAACAGTTTCTCATTACCGGGCAAAAGTAGCAGGCTGACAACAGGGAAGTATTGGCACAGAATGCATGATTCACACTGATATGAAAAGTGAAAATAAAGACTTCTGGAAAGGGATGACATACCCACTGGAACCATATCCTGGTACTGTGGCCTACTGACTGTATTGAATGTACTTGATGGCCTGGGAAGAACTGGTGGTCCTGTATGTCGAGAATCTTCTCCTACCTGCAAATAGAAGGATCCTTTATGTTCTGCACCAAGACCCAGACTGGCTTAAATCAGCACACCAAGCCTAGTTGTTCAAAATACTTGACAATGAGCATTAAGTACCAACTGATCAGAACAGAAGGCAGCTGAGGAGCTGACATGGGGCTCTCAAAAGCTCTGCTTTAGTGGTTGAACTGAACCCCCACAGGTTGGGGCACCCATGTCCTTGACAGAGGCCCAGGCAGTGACTATGTACCAGGTGGTAACAGAGGTAGTTCCAGATGGGAACAATTATCGGGGCTGTAGAAGCTAACCAGCAGACCTGTTTGTCAGCACTAACCTCTGTTTTGACAGAACAAAACCCTGCAACAATACATCAGAGAGAGAACTTGGGAAGTATCAATGCCAGGTTACCCCTTCTTTCAGCCAAGGCAGGTCAGGGGAATCCCTGCTCAGTGGAGGCTAAAGAGCAGCTGGCTTCGTGTGGGGTTCTGAGTTGGTGTGTTTTCTCCTTAGAAGCAATTTTACATGCCTGTTAGAGCACCCCGTACAACAGCTCTTTCTGGTTTGAACCTCCCACACCAGGGAACTAATCACAGCAGATGTGAAAGAGCTAAATAAGGTTGCCCCAACCTGAATTATTTATTGTACCTATTCTAGATTTAGAAACTCATACAAATGAGTAGATCAACAAAAATGCCCATTAATAGTCCAATCAGTATACGCTAACATTGCTTTAGCTTGTGTTTTAGCAAACCCCCTGCAGTATTACAGAAGTCTATTCAGACAACAGTAGAAAGGAAGTATCAGAGAGTAAGAGAAAAATAGGCAAAATAACATACTGGATTTATAAACTGTGGCTTTAAAAACAGAGCTTCTACTCCCACCCATCCAAACCTTCACCACCATTTTATCACCTTGTTATCTGTTAGGTGTTTGGTGAGGGTTTTTCTAAAGGTCCTAAAACTAAAAACACGGTTCCCATTCTACACTGCTTGCCTATCCTTCAAGAATGCTCCCACTCATTCTTCACGGTGTAGTTCAAACAGCCTCTCCTTGATGAAGCCTTCCCCTCCGATCAAGCTGACTTTAAATGCTCCCTTCTCAGAGCTCCCACAGCACTTGGTACACATTTTTTAAGCAGCTGCCATTATGAATGTCATACACATAAAGCATTTTCATACATAGTTGTATTCATTTGTATTATGGTTAGTTTTATCTATTTTCTCCTTAATAAAAACAAGGAACATATGCTATTTGTATCCTTCACACCAACCACTATATTTCTACACTGCAAGTGTTTGGTAAGAATTATCTTGTTGGATGGCAGATACAATTAAAATTTCTACTATCTGTTAATATTTGCTAAATGAGTATAAGAGAGTGGGTGGAAAGACTTCTGTGTATGACAAGAAGTTTCTCACTCTGCTTCTCTTGAATTATCGGCTTTGAAGAGTAAAGTCAGCCACTCTCAAGAGGAGACTCGATCATTAACCAACCTTGTTTGTCAGTCACAGAACTTATTTCAATATGCGAACATATACTTGCCCTCCTGTCAATATGTGGTCATGCATCATTATTTTCCAGAACAGCCAACTGTCTTCCTTCCCTTCAACACCCCACTTCTTCAAACCAGACTGTCAGACAGTGGGCAAGGCCAGATAAATGTGTGTAGCACTGCAGAATGTGCAGGCTTCCCACAGCTGTGCCAGAAAGCCCATTCCTGTCAATGGTCTGACAAGCCTGGGGCTCACTGCTGAGTTTGTATGAGGTTATCTCTGTTCCATTATTCAGTCTCCATCAGCACGAAGAGCTATCTTCATTTAAATTTGAAGGTGTACCTTAGGATTCCTCTACCACAACAGGCTATTACTAGACCATGAAAATAACTCAAGTTCTGAGGCAGAGGAATTGAAAGAAAAAGGAAGGTGTCTGCTGCTAATCTTATGCATGTAGTCCTGACCAGGCCCAGCAGCCAGCTCCATACTGTGAAGTCAAGATAAGGCAAGTGGCTAAAGTACACTGGCCTTGTGATAAAATCAGGCAGGGCCCTAATTATGGTATGTATCACACACAAGGTCCAAAGGTGAGAGAACTGTTCTGCTTTTCAGATGAATGCTGTTAGCATCATCCAGTTCACCCCTAATGGTTTCCATGGCAGCAAAGTAAAGATTTATTAGTTACTCATAAGACATAAATATTTTTGTGCATACTTCATCCTGCAATAGATTTATATATCACTTTTATATGCACTTCTCAAGTATACTCTTCTATGTCCGCACTTAGAATCAGCAAACACACAAGTATGTAAATCATGAGGGGAAATTCCAAGAATAGAATTCTGATGAATCAAATCCAGTTATTTATCGCATTCATAATTTTTTCTTATAAGAGAGGCTACAAAGATATTCGACCTACAACATAACACTGAAAATATAATATGCACGCAGACATGGAAAAGAATCTTAATTCTTTTTGCCTGGGCAAATTTTTAGAAATAATGTATACCAAGCGATGATACACATTCAAAGAATAACCAGGATTAAAGAGAAAAAAAAGTTGACACAAAACATTCCTTTTATTTAAGCTGCTAAAGTAAAAGGAAAACAGGAAGTGATTATTTCATTTTTTTCTTTTCTTTTTGGTTAAGCTATTTGAGAGCCCCCACGTGGTTACCACAGGTCACTGCAAGCCAGCAAGGTAGAGCTTGGTAGAGCTTTCAGTAATTTTTAATTCTGCCCATTTTCTCTGGGCTCTTAGAGTAGTACATGAATCAACTCTCATTTATGGGGTGATTTTACAGAATATTAGTGAGGACACCACAACCCCAGAGCATTGGCTGAAGATTTTAATGCAATCCAGCAACCCTCGCGCAGAAAACCTCTCGGTATATAACTACAATTTAGCCCATTATAAGTTACATTTAGATCATTTTGCAGTTCGTAAGCATAATGATTGGTGTTCAGTTATGTGATGTCCGCCTCTCTCAAACCAAACCATACAAACCTTGTTTTGACCTCTGCCCATTTTACCGTTGGGTCATGAAAAAAACTTACATTTATTTTTCCTATGAAGCTACCTTCAGATATGCAAAAGGGTTTACCATGATCCTCTCCTGAACAGTTCATAACATTGAGAGTTTTCTCTCATCATCTCCCAATTTTTTTTTCATCTCCCAATTGTAAAAAAACTCTCAATTCTTTCATCTTTCCCCATATACCTGTCTTTTAAAATTTGCAAATTAGGTTCTGTGTACTCCCAGAGAAGCCCTGTCAACATTCCAACACAGTCTCAGTCTCCAAAGGCTAATCTCCAAATCAAACTGGAAAAACAAGACAGTAATAAGAAGCCAGCCCACTGCCATAGCCACCATGTCCCTGTGGCTTCCACGAAGGCCCAGGCCCTTCCCGGGGGTGTGCGGTGTGGGACTCACCTCGCCTGCGCTGTGGCTGCGTTGCCTGGTCAGGTGCTGCCGATGAACCAGTGCGCTCGTGGGTCTACTGCTCTGGAGTGGGAGCCGGGGGTCGATAAAAGTGGTGGTGCGGGAGTTGTGGTCGACAAAAAATGCCTAGGAAACAATCCCCTCGGTCAATAGTCAAATTCATGCCACACGCTTGTCTTAGCTGATCCATCATTTCACACACTCAGGAAAAGACTCACTTCATCTAATGATCTTAGCTCCGTTTTCTCAATGTTAGTCTTTGGGGAGCATTATTCCTGATTTTAGGAAATAATCTGAGAGATAGTCTTCAAAAATGGGATCTTAGAGAGGAGTCATATGAAAGGGCATTTGGGCTTCTCTTAACTGGGGCTCTTTAAGCTCTTAGGGCTGCTATTGATGGTCACTACGAAGTTCTTAGCACCTGAAACTTCAACATCACTGACTTCTTTCCTTCTCCTACACTGTCAGCCTCCAGCCTCCCCTCTTTCCCCAGAGTAGTGTCTCCTCCATTTGTCCCATCCCAGTCCATCCTATTATTTCAGGGCTTTCTCTTACACATATAAGTATTAATAGTCTTCAGTTGTTCCACATCTCTACAACCTTATTCATTTAACCAGTACCTCAGTATCAGAATATTCTCTCTAAACGGTTTGATTACATCACTGCTCCAATCCAAAGCTTCCACCGGCTACCCATTATCTAAGAAAAAACATTCTGACTCTGGCAGTTTTCCGAGACTTTAAAATCTCCTTCCCATTTGCTTTTTCCAGTTTAATCAGTGATCACACATTCCATACAAATTCTATCACCTACAATGACTTTGAGCAAGCCACTTAAGTTCTATGAGCTGTGGATTTCTTATAAAAACATATCTCCCTCATTTATAATAAACATTTCTCCCCCTTACAATGTGAAAGGAGGAAGGAATCATGTCTGTGGGTTTACTGCAGAATCCTTGATGATATCACAAAACACTATAAACCGTTTCCTTCACTGTTGCAGTAAGGGCTGCATATAATGTGGAAAACCCTTTTAAAATTCCTTTTCTTTGTTAAATTCTGAAGCTCTACACTAGCTTAATTTATCGTTGTCGTTAGGAGCCAAATGGTATAAGTCTTCAAAGTAAAATTTGCTCTAGGTAATAACGAAGCCCATTATCTCAAGGACAATTAGGAAATGTAAGTTTTCCATGATCAGATAAAGTTTATTAGGTCATCAAGATAAAAGGACTATTAGGAGAGCCGGGAGACATACTACCTTTAAATCAAGTGTCAGGGCACATGATATATGCCAAATAACCCAAGTAAAAAAGAACTGACTTCTCAAACTGATGGAGCTCGGTTCACTACTTTAAAGACTAGGTATGAAAACACTGAGGCAAATCCCAGGTTTAGATAAAAAATTTGTGTCAATTAAAAAATTCAGGGGATCCCTGGGTGGCTCAGCGGTTTCGCGCCTGCCTTTGGCCCAGGGCGCGATCCTGGAGTCCCGGGATCGAGTCCCGTGTCGGGCTCCCGGCATGGAGCCTGCTTCTCCCTCTCCTCTGCCTGTGTCTCTGCCTCTCTCTCTCTCTCTCTCTCTCTCTCTATGTCTATCATAAATAAATTAAATAATAATAATAATAATAAAATTTTTAAAAAATCACCTTCCCATTATGAAACAAAATATTTCTGTATATACATAATCAAGCAAATAGGAAAAACAATTTGTAGGTAGCTCCCAAATAAGGGAAAAAAAATTCTTTGTAAGGAAATAACCTCAAGCAGTAGATGGACTAGAAAACAAAGCAGGGAAATATACTGACTGAGAATCCTCATCAGTCCCTTCTTTCAATATCTGATTTCCAGGTACAAAGACTGAATGAAGTGGAAGTCTTATAGGAGATGATGTCATCAGCCTCACGTCCCTGGGTAATGCTCCTTTTTTCCTAACATGTCAGGTGGAATATTTGTCTTCTCTGATCTTGTAAAAACAAACAAACAAACAAACAAAAAAACAAAAAAAAGAACCCCACAAAAACCCCACCATCAATAAATTCTATTTGGCTTATTTGGCAGGTTCTCGTCCCAAATGTCACACTGGTCCCTGTTTGATTTGGGCTTCTAATACATTTATACATCATTTCTGCCACTATACAAAATGTCATAAAATAGAAGTTAAACTATTTTTACAAATGGTCATTTCAAAATAATAGATATCATAATCAGCCACATATATTTATGAAATTAAGATTAAGTTTCAATTACTAAAACAATAATATAAACCATGTTTTTAAAGGGAAAAATAAAAAGAGTACTAAAATAGAATCACCTATTTACTCTACCTAATTTCTTAGGAATGTTTTGAAAGGGATGGGTAGTCATTTAGAGGTAACAATGATGCACTTGTAATTATAAGGACAAATGGGTGTGTACATCTAGGTCAGCTGTGATTTACATGTAGTGTCATAGTATAATTTGATGTTAAGAGGCTTGTCTAAAACCAATTCTCTAAAGAATTACACAGTAAATGCCTCAAGGGCAAGGACTCTTTTTTACTCACTCTGTTATCCCCAATAGCTTTTGAGACTGAATCTGGGGAAAAGATGGGGGAGCTTAGTAAATAATAAAATTCTAACTTGCTAATATCTTGACCAAAAGTACAGAGAGACAGCTCACAATGAACTAACTAATCAAGTCATAAAAGTCATATTCTTTTACATAAGCATAAAAATACGTAAAGATAGTAAAAAAGTAAATGAGATATGTGTGCATATGTGTGTTTTTGTGTGTATGTGTGCTAGGTGAAAAGCATGGAGAGCTAAAGATTATAAAACCACAGATATGATAGAAGTTTTTAAAACATCCCAATATAGATATGGGTAAACTACCAAGTTAAAACTTGAGAAGTGGGAGGCAAAGTACTAATTAAATGGTTGGGATCTAGAGAAAGACAAGGCTGGTTCTGAGCATTAGGTCCACCACTTACTAGTGACATAACCTTGGGCAAACTACTTAACTTTTTTAAAACCACAATTTCTTTTCTGTGAAATGGCGATAATGACTCTGACATCAAAGAAAAGTCAAACGAGATGGTTCTTATAAATTTTTTAACACAGTGCCTGTGACCTCTTAAATGTTACTATTATTAGTACTAATAATAAGTTTTAACTTCTAAGACATTTTTCCCAGGATCACAATACTTCTTTCTACATTCCATATACAAGGCTCAAAAAACTAGAGAACTAGTGAAACTGGACTTTCTGAGCTCCTTATTAAGTATGTGTGGCCCAGACTAAGTTATGGCCAATGAGATGTAAACAGAGTGTCACATGATACTTCTGGAAAACCTCCTTACAAGGAAATATAATTGCCAGAGCTCCAGCAGCCATATGGAACCATAAAGATAGAAGATGACTGAGCAAAAAATGGAAGATGCCGCGGCTCTCACAACCTGAGACATCACCTTAAGAGCCCCAGACTGCCTACTTCTGAACTCCTTTATGTGAATGAATTAAATCTTGCATATTAAACTTTGTATGGGTTTCTATCACAATACAGCTAGAACAAATCCTACCTGATACACTGAAGTCTATGCAATGCAGAGCAAACATGGCCTTTCTAAAATTCAAAGCACAGAAGAACACATCACCACCAACAATCACCATTATAAATAAAGATTTTCAGTATTTGATAAATAATGATAACTCATTGTTGTTTGCCTTCGGTATAGTTGGGTAATAGTTCTCATTTAAGTGAGATGTATAGTTGGGAATCTATAAAGCTGGGATTTGAACTTCTTTCTACTGACTGTAAAGCCCAATGAGTAGTACCTCTTTCCCCTCGGTCTCCTCTTCATATATCTTTTTGTTTCCATTCTTTCTGCTCCTTATCTTTTTCCTTTTCATGTTCCGACCACTCTCCTCATACCTTACATTGTACATGATTTTAGCGAGCACTGAAGTATTTATTAAATTAGGTTGGCAATAACAGCCCCTTACAGTGCTGGGCCTTAACACTGTTTCATTACTGAAAAGGCTGCTACCAATGTCAGATAGTAAACTGTACCTACTCTCCACAATTTGCATCACTGACCAGTTGGAGGCTGGGCTATAGCTGGGGAATGGGTGCTATTTGCATCCCACAAAGGGTTTATTTAGTTACAGAGTCAAATAGAATGTGCAGACTGTTTACACACACTTTTTAAGTCTGCCAAGTACTTGAAGAGAAAGGTCTTGATTAAGGCCTCTATCAAAATCATATCACTAGAGCACTAAGAGAATGAAGCACAAAAAACAATTACTTGGCACACATTTTGCCTTTGCCCCACCCACTGTGTGACCATGGACGGGTTTCCTTGGTGCTCTGCTTTATCCATGTAAAGGGGACTATTTAAGTCATAGTTGAGTTGTGAAAAAATGTATTCTACTTTAAAATAGAGAAAAGCTTAGAAAAAGTTACTGTAAATTTTAGGTTTGCCATTTTTATTTGTGACACACAAACCAAATATGTCGGAAAACTGGATCACTTTCCCACAGGATATCCTAAGTAGTTCAAGCCAGTAATGAAGTTGACCTAGTACTTTTTTTTTTTTTTTTTAATTTTGGGTCATTTTTTTATGTCACCATCTTGAATAGCCTGCCTTTATTTATGAAAATATTTAACACATATTAATAAATTCTGTGTGGATAAATAGCATGCTGAGAATGTAGACTACATGAAAAAAACAATTGTATCCCAAAATGGGTCTTTTTCAGATTAGCCAGAGCAAAGCAAATTTTGAACAACATAGATTCCCTACTGTTAAGTTTTATTAAGTAAATTGACTCAAGCTTCACAGTGCTGGACCAACTAAGACTAACAACACAGTCAAAAACTGAAAGGAATGCAAATACACAAACTCAAATCTCATTTGAAGAACTTCTTCCCTTTCATTGGCTTCAGGGCATGGTCGAGTCAGGAAATACGGGCTCGTTGGAGCCAAGTGGTATTTTAGTGAGGCCAAACAAAATACACTCTCTCTTTACACAATTCTTTCTTTTTATTTTTTTAAGCGTCTATTATTTTAAGAAAAGAAAAAGCCATCAGTATTTGTGAAGAAATACCAACCCTAGGCTCAACAAATCTAAGTTACAGAAGTTTGAAATTGTTTCCAGTTAACATTCTGCTAAACTCGGAATTCACATTAAAAGATCATATAAACAAAATAAAACAAGCACTTGTAACTATGCTACACAAGGAAGATCAGATCTTCTATTAAGCTATCAAAAAGGCAGACGGTCCAAGATGGTGGCTTGATGGAGGATCCTCAATTCACTTCCTCAACTCACTTCCTCCCACCGGCACAACAAATCTACAGCTACACACGAAACAGTTCCCTCGGAAAAGAACACGAGAACTAGCTGAACAGCCACTCCAAAACAAAGGATAAAACGGTCACATTGAGATGGGTAGGAGACGCAGAGAACTTGCCAAAAATTCCACCCCCCAGTGGAGCAACCATTGGGAGGGGTCTCTCAAAAAAGGAACTTCTCTGTAAGGGGCTTTGCCTATTATCAGGCACCCTAACCATTGGGACCTGCACTGGAGAGACAAGCTCTCAAAATATCTTGCTTGGAAAACCAACCAGACTTACAACCAGAGGAACCACAGGGCTGTAGGGAATAGAGATTCTGCTCTTAAAGGGCTTGTGTGCAGACTCACTTGCCTTGGGATCCAGCATAAAAATAGAGTGCCTAGGCCATATGTGAAGATTATTTATTAATCTCAAAGCATATGCCAAAGGGCAAAAGCTTGTTGGGACTCTCCCGGAACTGAGGTACTCGTGGGTGTCATTTTTGCCCTTTCACCTTATCTTGCTAAGGCCAACCCTCCAAACCCCACCCTGCCCTATTCCCTCACACTGCTACCACTACTGGCCAGAGGCAGCAGGTGAGGGCAGCCCACACAGGGAATAACCACTGAATACCAGGATCTTGCAGCCAGGAGAGATTGGATTTCTGGACCCCATGAGTTGTAACAAATGGAGAGGCAGCTTGACAGTCAAGAACTAGGGCAAGTTTAATATATAGATGGCCAACAGGCACATAAAAAGATATCCATCACTAACCCTCAGGGAAATACGCATCAGAATCATGTTGTGATATTATTTCACACCAGTCAACACGGCTAATATAAAAAAAAAGACAAGAAATAAGTGTCAGTGAGGATGTGGAAAAAAGTGGAAGCCTTATGTACTGCTAGGGAATGTAAATTGGTATGGCCATTGTGGAAAACATATGAAGGCTCCCCTCAAAATTAAAAAAATAGAAGTACTATATGATCCAGCAGTTCCACTTCTGGGTATCTACCCAAAGAAAATGGAACACTAATTCAAACAAAATATATGCATCCTCATGTTTATTGTACCATTATTTACAATAGCCAAATACGGAAACAATCTACATGTCCAGTGATGGGTGAATGCACAAGATGTGGTATATGTATATACAATGGAATATTCAGCCATAAGAAAAGAATGAAATCTTGCCATTTGTGGCAGCCTGAATGGACCTTGAGGGCATTATGCTTACTGAAATAAGTCAGAGAAAAAAAATACTGTATAATTTCACTTATATGTGGAATAAAAAAAAGCAATAAAACAAAACTTATAGAAGCAGAAAACAGATTAGTGGTTGCTAATCTATTAGCAATCAAGAGATACAAACTTCTAGTTACAAAATATGTGTTATGGAATATAACGTATAGCATGATGCCTACAAACAATAATGTCATATTGCAAATTTGAAAGTTGATAATAAATCTTAAAAGTTCTCGTCACAAATAAATGTAACTTTGTATGATGACAGATGGCAACTACACTCATTGTGATCATTTTGCAATGTATACAAATGTGAATCATTATGGTATACCTGAAACTAACATAATGTATGTCAATTACGTTTCAATTTAAAAGAAAAGGAAAGCTATGAAGATAATAAAAGAACGATTTATAAATTAGAAGCACTGCATATTGAATCTGTTCTTACTTCTGACTTCTCAACTCTACAAAGTCTTAAAAATGCTCAAAAAGAGTTAATTGTAATCTACTTTAATTTTTATAAAGATTGTATTTACTCAGTCTCTCCCTTCCAAAATACAAATTGCTTCTCAGCTCCTGGCTCCCTCCCCCTAGTGTCTCTGCAATTGTTAAGAATAAATATAGTATTATTTTCTCTATATTGATATCCCAAACAGAATTTTTAGTAATAGAAGAAATGAAAAGGCTGAATGATGCAGTTTATTATAAGTAAAAAATAATCAGGCTAATGTTTTCCATCACTTGGTTCACTTGGAGGGAATGATCCCAAACATTCCATGACATCTGTATGAGTCACAAAAAAGTTAAAGCAGGTTATTTTGTTAAACTGCTATGATCAGAGACTTAGAGTTGCGAGGAGACAAAACAGGAATCCAATGGTGTTTGGGCTAGAGCTCTGGAAACAGATGGTCAGTTAGCAGATGTGGGTAAGTACTATATTCGCAACACTTTAAATATAAAATGTTAGCAAAAGGATATTTTATATGTTGGGAGTAGTGGTATTTTAGGTGTTGGAAATATAATAGGAGAGCCAGCAATATGCTGGGGATGGCTTGCACCAGTACATGAGAGCTGATTGTGAGATTTTAAGGGAATATGCTGGCAGCCTGAAATGGGCTATGGTGGGAGAATTTACCCCATGGGAAAAAGGCAAATGTTACAAATCAGCCCTCCTCCACACTTCCCCTGGAGAGCTGGTTTTTAAACATTGGCCATTAAACATTTAAACATCACTATAGAAGACTGAGGATGGTGTTATCCAAATCAGCCCATTTTAGATACAACAGAAAGTCACTGCCACGAAATTTTAAAATAGCATACTATATTTCATAAAGAAGATTCTGTACAGATCATGAAGATAACCGTTTCAAAATAAAAGGCAAAGGCCATCTCCATACTTGGATAAATTCCTTCAAGATTCCATGAGTCTAGAATTATACTCAGAAATACACTCACAAAACCAATCTATGCTCTCTCCTCTCGTTCCCAAAGGTACTCTGTCCCAGAACTATTCTTTCCTGTTGCCTTCTATGTGTATTTATGTGAGTTAGTACTTAGTATAACACCTTTTTACCCCATTAAAAACTCAGCAAGAGATCATTTAAAATCCACGTTATTTACAAGTTTAGAACTTAATTCCATCTCCACCTAGATTGCTGTGTAACTTCAGGTTATTAAATCAGGTAACCACCACAAACAGGTACTGTTTCAAAACAAAGAGATGTGCCACAAAAATAACAAATGTAGTCATCAAACTAACAAAAAGCATGATTTTCAAAGTGTAGAGCTTATCCTAAGGTATTATAGGGATTCACTGGAGACTTCCAAATATTAAGTTGCATTTTACTCATTGAGATGAACTTGACCCAATAAATTGTGGCTGATGGCTTCCTGTGGGATACAACCGAAATCTGTGTCATCACTAGGTCAACTTCTGTAGCCACGTTGGCTATTCTGGTCTGGTAAAATGAGAATCCTTAAGTAGGCTCAAATTGTGGTAACTTTCACTGTACAAATATTTGTTTTCTTCTAAAAAATCTATCCTCGTAACCATAACTGCTACTTGCCATGGTAATCTAAGTTGGGTGTTTCGATCATTCTGCTAACTCAAACCTCCAATCTGATATCCAAAGTTACAAAGCTCTAGGGTTACCAAGTTTGGATACAGAAATGGATGTCAATTTAGCTAGGGGGTATAGCATATGATTTATATAGAAAAACACAAGAAACTATGGGAAAAGACATTTCCCTTTAAAATAAAAAGATGAGTAGCATTTTGCAATTGTTATTTTTAAAATGATGTTTATGGGGCAGTCCAGGTGGCTCAGCGGTTTAGCACGGCCTTCAGCCCAGGGCCTGATCCTGGAAACCTGAGATCGAGTCCCATATCTGGCTCCCTACATGGATCCTGCTTCTCCCTCTGCCTGTGTCTCTGCCTCTCTCTCCCTCTCTGTCTCATGAATAAATAAATAAAATCTTTTTTAAAAATGATGTTTATGATATATTACTTTTAAAATTCCAAGTTTCTTAGTATTTCAATTTAGGCCCATGTAGAATGACTTGGGGAAAATAACACTGCATGTTTTGAGAGTACAAAACAAAGAGACGGGGGAAAAAGTTATTCCATATTGAATATCTGGAACATTCTTTTCTAAAAATTAAACCAAATGATAAGCCCATTATGTGAACTTAAGAAATAATGAGCTTTATAGTATTTTTCTAATTATTCATGCCATTTTACATCATTCTCCTGTTATCCTTAACCCTCTGCATTAGGGAGTCTACTGATAATACTCAAAGACATGAGTCTGTGATGGTTTGTGTTACTTATTTATGTATGTATTTATTTTTAATGTTTTTATCTGACAGAGAGAGAGAGCTCATGAATTCTTGCACAAGCAGGGGGAGCAGCAGAGGAGAAGGAGAAGCAGGCTCCTGCCTGAGCCAAGAGCCCATTGCAGGGTTATATCCCAAGACCCCAGGATCATGACCTGAGCTGAAGGCAGACACTTAACTGACTCAGCCACTCAGGCACCCCTGATGGTTCATTTTATATGTCAATTTTACTGGGCCACCAGATATCCAGACATTTGGCCAGACACTATGGGTGCGTCTGTGAGTGTGTTTCCAGATAAGGTTAATATTTGAATCAGTAGATAAAGTTAAGCAGACTGCTCTCCCTAATGTGGGCAGGCGTCACCCAATCAACTGAAGAGCTCTACAGAACAAAAAGGCTGAGAAGATGTAAATCCTGTCTAACTGAATTGGGATATTGGTGTTTTCTGGCTTCCAGACTCAGACTGAAACATAGGCTCTTCTTGGGTCTCGAGCCTGCCAGGATTTAGATTAGAATTTACGCCATTAGCTCTCGTGTGTAACACACACACAAGCACAACCGAAAACACAGCTTACACAGAGTCTCTTAAAATTTGCCCATCACTTCTTCATAGGAATCAAACATACCTACCTGGTGTATTTCTGTCTCCATGACTTTACTTTGGGTGTTTTTCCTCCTCATCCCCTATTTTCTCTTCTCCATAAACCCTGTTTATCAAAATCCTGCTCACCATTCAAGGTTCTATTCTAATCCTACCTTGGCTATGAAGACTTTCCACGTAGCCCCTGCCAGAAATAAGTCATTCTGCACTGGACCATTGCAGACGCTATACCAGTGCACACTGCACATTCTTTTATAGTCCATATGAGAAGCATTAGGGATAAAGCAGTCTGGAGGAGGGATGTGTAGTGGCTTTACACAGGAAGTGAATGATTTTTTGCAAAGGGATCTGATTTCAACTCCACTTCTAAGGAGAAAGTTACTTATCTTGCTGAGGATATTTGCAAATCTTACTTTCATGACCATGGCTGATGTAGAATGTAACCACCAGAGTAGAGGCAACTGATCCAGCCAGAGAACAAATCTACCGGAATGAATGCAATAACCATGTCAGAAAAACAGATCGGTCTGGGTTGTTATACAGTTGTAAGGCGGGAGCAAACATGTGAGAGCGCACTGCCCTGCGGTGTCATGAACAACATGGAGAGCAACGAACAATAGCAAAAGGAACCCTACTTTGAAAAAACCATTCGTTGGACCACCAGGGTCAAAGGAGGTCAGCAGTATGCTCAGAGCAGGAATGGGACGCTGACTAATCCTACAGTGTATCTTTATAAAGCCATTGTATATTTCCTATTACAGTAAGGATTTGGCCATTAACAATAAATCTTTATCATTTTCATGAAATGATAAATTGATGAAACTTTTAGTTATTGTACTAAATAGAACTTTGCTTTAAGTTAACAATTCAAATCAAGATTTTGGTGAGGTGGGCAGCAGTAATACCCAGGTGAGCAGCAATCCCGGCTAAAAATAAAATAAAATTTTATTTTATAGGTATTTGTACATTCTGTATCTTTGTTTTCTCCAAACGAAATAATAAGTTTCTAGAGGTTTGTCACTGTACAGCTTTTATCTTCTCTACCATAGGTCAAGGAATACTAAATCAATGACTGATAATTATAATTTTAATTGTTTTTCTTCCATTTGTAATCCCACTATTATCTAAGTTGAAGCTACCCCCAGCCCCAGGAGCTGGAAAGGACAAGTTACTAACTGTCGCTTTAGAGAAAACTGAAGTTCACAGAGGTCAGATCAGATGTAATGGATCCAGAACTCCTGACCCTCCTGCAGCATACTTTTCTTAAATCCATCAAATTAACAATGGGAAGGATGAAAGAAAAAAAGAGAGGCAGAGACAGTGAGAGAGAGAGAGAGAGAGAGAGAGAGAGAGAAAGAAAGAAAGAAAGAAAGAAAGAAAGAAAGAAAGAAAGAAAGAAAGAAAGAAAAGGAAAGGAAAGGAAAGGAAAGGAAAGGAAAGGAAAGGAAAGGAAAGGAAAGGAAAGGAAAGGAAAGGAAAGGAAAGGAAAGGAAAGGAAAGGAAAGGAAAGGAAAGAAAGAGAGAGAGAGAGAGAAAGAAAGAAAGGAAGTATTCCTAAGTTAAATAACATTTGGTTTTCCTTATTAAAGTGTATATTTGTCTTCCAGATATATTATCCCCATGAGCACACACTAATGATCAAACCTAGCCAAGAACCAGAAGCATTTTAAACAAGTCACATTTTAAGACTATTGATGCATATTTCTTGCAAAAATATAAAACATTTATATTAACGCTGTATCCAGATCCCAAATTACCCTTACTTTTCACACTCCTGAGAGTGTACAAAAATTTAAGAATTATTACAATAAGAAGCAAGGAGATTTTTTTTTTTTTATACTGGCCCACGTTCTTTGCTTATGTTTCATTTCAAAATGAAACAAGTCAAAACGTGCCCTATATGTTAGGTGAAAATCCTAGGCCTTAGATCCAACAAACAAACAGATGTTGATCACAGTTTCATAAGGATGATCCTGCATAAAACTTGGCTTAGTTGCCAATCCCAACATTACAGAACGAAAATAATTAAAGAAATCAAGTAACGGAACAAAATACTGATTAAAACAACTGTGGAATTTTGAAGAGACCCTTCCAAATGCAGAAAGAAACACATTACATATTTGATGTGAGGTCCAATTTCAAACCATATCATCTAAACTTCAAAACTGAAGAATAAAGGATTTACAGAATCTAGGAGCTAAGAAGACGAATCTTGGCCTGCCTCTAATCCAATGTATTAATTTTTAAAATATCTTTACTGAAATATAATTCAGATACATACAATTAATATTTGAAGTGTACTACTTAGTGTTTTTTAGTATATACACTCAGTCGTGCAATCATTACCATAATCTTAGAACATTTTCTCCTGCGAAAAGAAACCCCATACCCACTAGCATTCGTTCCCATCCCACCTCCAATCCAAGGAAACCACCAATCTATTCTGTCTCTGTAGATTTGACTATTCTGGTCATTTGACATAAGTGGAATCATATAGTGTGTGATATTTTGTGATTAGTTCTTTCACTTAGCAAACATTTTCAAGGCTCATTCCTATTGTGTCAACCCTTTATTCCTTTGTATTGTCAAATAATATCCCATTGTCTGGACCTACCACATTTATGTACCCTTTATCAGCTGATGGACATTTGGGTTGTTTCCACCCTTCGACTATTCAAATAATGCTACTATGAAACTTTGCGTACAAGTTTTATGAGGAGGTGTATTTTCTTTTTTCTTGGGTATATACATGGTTGTGGAATTGCTGGATTGTGTGGCAACTCTACACACAACATTTTTTTTTAGAAGCTGTCAAATTGTTTCCAAAGTGGCCATACATTCCACCAGCAATATAGGAGGGTTCCAATTCTCCACATCCTCGCCAACATTTATTATTTTCTAGATTTTCTATGGCTAATTTAATGGGTCTATAGTGGTCTCACTATAGTTTTGATTTTCACTTTCCTAACAACTAATGATATCAATGAGAAAGAATAGTCTTCAACAGATGGTGCTAGACCTGGATGTCCACAGGCAAAAAAATGAAATTTAACTCTCTACCTCATATCATATTAAAAATTAACTCAAAATGGATCTTAGAGCTAAATGTAAGAGCCAAAACTATGAACCTCTTAGAAGAAAACACAGGAGTCAATTTTTATTATTTTAAGTTAGGTAGTGTTTTCTTAGCTATGACACCAAAAGCACAAGCAAAAACAACAAAAAATACAAACAAATGCCTACATTAAAATTAAAAATTTTGTACTATAAACAATACTATCAAGAGAGTGAAAAGACAACTCACAGAACAGGAGAACATATTTGCAAAGCATGTATCTGATAAGGGGCTAGTATTCAGAATATATTGTACAAAGAACTCTCACAATTCAATAATACAAAGACAAATAATCCAATTAAAAAATGGGCAAAGAATTTGACTACACAATTTTTCCAAAGAAGATATACAAATGACCAATAGGTATATGAAAAGATGATCAACCTATATATATGTAGAGATAAGGAAATTCAGATCCAGGATATCTAAATGACATATTTTAAGTTACTCAAGTGGTTAGTGGCCAGTGAGGTCTAGACTAATCTTATATAGAAAAACCATTATAGGCCTTGGATATAAAAAGACATGGGCTTGTCTCCAAGAGTTTACTTGCACAACCAACCTCTTTGAGCCTCAGTTTCTTCATCTATAGCAAAACCTATTCCATAGGGTTATTATGAAAGTTAAATGAGTTCATATAATATCCCTAACACAGAGCCTAGCATCTAATAATAATTATTAATATATTTCAATATTCTATGTACCCCTCACATAAAACTCTATGGCATTTAAGCATGAAGCCATGTACGTGTCTCTGGCAGTATGTCCTCTGCTAGATCACCTGTGATCTAATCAAGTCATACATATACGTCTCAGTCTTCCAGAACACTAGAAACCCCAGCATCTGGCCTGGTACTCTTCCTCCACGGAATGACAACAGATCTCTCATTTCCAAAAGCAATCCCTCTCAGTAGAGAACAGTGGTAAAGCCACACTGATAATGTTCAAATCCTGGATTCCTCACTTGCTTGCACACATTATTTAACATCTCTAAATTTCAGTAAAATGTGAATAATACTAATAATACCTACCTCATAAATTGTCAGGAAGTGTAAATAAGCTAACCCATGGGAAAGTACCTAGTACAGTGCCTGGCACATGGTATGAGTCTAAAAAATGCAGGTATCATCGTTATCATCAATGTCATTGTCATCATCATCATCATCAGTATCTTACCTACCAAGCCTGATATTGTTCTTATAGTTTAGTTAATAGTCAATTAGAAATATTTTATTTCTATTCGTTTATGTGAGGCAATGAAATAGTCCTAGAACTTCCAAAATGAGCAGACCAGATCTAGAATTTTGTGAAAATTCACCCAATTTAAATCCCTGGCCTTAAATAATTAGAAAAAAAGTCTCTCCCAAAACTAATGACTCTCAAAGTGCAGTACAAGCTTAATCACTACCTTGTTTAAAAAATATTGTGAAAGATCCAAGGCAACATATACATTAACAGAGGTCAAATGGAGCAAATCTAGGAGCTATTTCTGGTGATAGCACAGGAGGAGGAAAGGGTGGGAGGGAGTCTTCATCTGTCCAAGGCAGAGATGACAAAAACTGGGTATACTACAGGTGACAAATTTCATTCATGTATCAAGCTTGTTTTGAGAACCTTCTATATGAAAGGCACTGGGGTAGAAGAGGGGGTAATCAAAAATAAATAAAGAAGGAGATCATCTGCTTGGAAAGATAAAACATGTTAACAATATAGCATGAGACAGATGTGGATAGATGTCATGAGAACAATGCAAGGGAAATTATGTGGGGATCCAAGGAAAAACTGATTACTCATGTCTGGATTGCTAGCTGCAACTCATACTATAAGTTGCCCTCCAATGATGCATCTGAAAGCCCCCATCTTCTCAAGAGTGGTAGGAAATCCTACCACACGCTCCCATAGCACCTTCTACTACCTTCCCTATGATTGTTGGAAGACATCCATCCACCCTACTCATTGGTAAAAGGCAGGATAAGAGGAGCCTGCAGCTATACTGCCTGGGTTCAAATCCAATTCTATCACTTTCTAATTGTGGGCCCCTAGTCCATGCACTTAACCATGCTCTGCCTTAGTTTCCACTTCTTAAAAATGTGGCTAAAAACAGCAGTTATTGACAAGGCTGCCGTGAGCAAGACAGGAATTAATCTAAGTCCTTACAACAGTGTCTACAAACCGTCAGTGTGACATACTATCTAACGTTACACTGAGTGTTAGCTTTTATCATTGTTATCACAGTGGCATGCATATATGAGTCATTCAGAAGTATGGGAATGTGGCTGAATGACTAAATAAATGAAAACAGGAAAAGAAAATGTTGCGCTTGAGAAGAGAAGATGGAGCCAGATTTCATAAGTCTGAAGAGCTAAATTTGAGAGCACTCCCCCTGAGAAGAAGCATTTCCTTTCACGTAGCTGAGGATTTGGATATCATATTCCATGTCAATTCTGAAATCAGTCTTCACTGTGGGAAAATAACTTTGCAGTATTTAGTAGCTTTTGATGTTATGTTAAGTGGGAAAAAAAGTTTACTCCCTTTAAATATTCTGGAAGCAAAGTAATCATTAAAAAGGGAAGCTAAAATGTCAAGACTGGAAGAAAATCTACCAACCTTGAAGGATGAGAACTATGATTTCTAAAATGCACTCAAAAGCTGTGCAGCCCAGTATAGAGCACAAGCCTCTCCCAAATGATCCTTTATTTTCATTCACTGGAAGCCAGTCATTTGTAAAGGAAGGAATGGGGTTGGGGGGGGTGGGGAATCACAGGGAGATATACCTGCTTAAGTTAAGGGGTCCAACTGAGCTAAGAATCTTATTCAAGTTCTAATGCACAAGCAGAGAGATTAGACCAACATGATGAGCTTCCAGGCATGTCTGATAATCCATTTTGTCCACAAGGCTGGGGGTCCTTCTCTATCTTTCATGCCAGACAGTGTTCAAAAGCAAAGCCATCAGTAGACTGAGAGGTCAACCATCTGCCAGCCTACACTCAAAGTTCTTTACAATGCCTACACAACTTTAGGTTGAAACTCCCATGTAAGTCTGAAACCCTCAGGGAACAAAATGGACAGTGTTTTTACTCATATAGCCGAGATAATGTTTACCTCTATTTAACTACGGAAACTTTTATAAAGGCTGTGAGACAGAACTGGTTCTTAAGAATACATCCTAACTCTCCTTAAATAGTGTCCTAAATGTAACACAAACTTTTCTCAAGGTCCAGGGATTATTAATAAGCAGCTCTCTCCTGAAGTGTGTCTGGCAAGTTATGACTGGCAGGAAGGGACTGCCCCACTGAGTATACACAAGTTCTTGATCTCCTTTAGTGAAGGATACACTATGACTCAGCAAGTTAAGTCTAAAAGGAGACATTATCTCAACTTGGGTTTCCCTGGATCCAGCGCTCTCTAATGAGCACACACAGATAAGAGCTCGTTAAGAGTTGAGAACAGAGCTGAATTCCTGGTGTGGTATTGCTCTTTTATACCCAGATATAATACCATCAGTATTTCCCAAAGTCTTGTCTTGGACCCTTGATGCCCTTCCACTCAGTAGAATGTTTACAAACATTGGGCTCTCGGGCTGCTGAACCAAACTTAATACCAGCAATGTGACATCTTTCTCTGGGAGGAGAAAGTATAGGAAGTGCCAGGTGGTCCTGCCTCTGGTGTCTTGGAAAGGCTTCCCTGTAAGGGACGTAATCACAAATCCATTCTCTTTCATCCGTTCTCAACTTCATGCTTGAGACTTCTAATCTACTTTGGGCTAGGAATCACAGGTTTATGAAAAAAATTTACAGAAATCAAGTCAATAGTTTCACTGAGAGTCTGAGGGCTCCTCCCACACATTAAAAATACATACTCTTTGTAACATCCATTTGGGCTGGTTATAGATTCTCAGACAAGATTGCTGGAAGCCGAGCTGAAGATGCATAAGATGCTACTGTGGTACTATTGCTAGAGGTTATGTTGGGGGAGCATGGCATTTATCAAGTACTTAAACATTTCATATGCTTTGAATTCTCTTTCCTTTATATGGATATATATCACTTTGTTCAGGTCTCTGTCCACATCTAGCCTTACCCAGGAGGTGTTCCCTAGCCACCTGGATAAAATAACTCTCCACTCCTGTGTTTCTCTAGACACCTTCCTCTGATTTTTTTTAAAATCACAGCACTGGTCAGTAACTGGCATGCTCTTGGTCTGTTTTCCATCTCTTTCCATGAAAATGGCAGTCCTATGAAGGAGGCTGGCTTATCTATTTTGCACAGGTGCTCTATAAATATTTGTTGAACAAATGAGTGAAGCATGGCTAAATACTTTAAATATCATGTCATTTTCATCCCCTCCATCCTTCAAGTCATGCATTTCAAGTGTTCTTACAGCCAAGAGAACTGAGGCTGGTCACTCAATACACAGAGAGCATTATGTGGTGAAGAACATGGACCTGCGCAGCAGACGGCGTGGGTGAGAACACAGCTGAGTCACTGCCCTTACCTGTGACACCAGGCAAGCCACCAAACCATTCTCAACCCAAGGGCCCCTTATCTGTAAATGTCATTAATAATAATAGCATTGCCTCACCTAGCTATTGTGAGGAGCTGAAATGTATAAAGATCTGAAACAGTTCATGGCCCACAGTAGTTTCTAAACCAAAGCTGAATAAATAAAACCTTAGCCGAGAAACAGCTTGTAAAAATTACTTTCTCATTCTAGATTTCTTACTTATAACCACTTTCTGATCACAACCCAGGTTTCTGGTGCATCTATCTATGACGACAGTGTAGACATGGTTACTCTGGCCTATGTGACACTGTTCTGTATTTCTCATCATACCTGAATTAATCTGTGCGGTGGGTTTAATATGGTAACAAAATCGGGGTTCTGAACCAACAACACTGAGGCCACAATGTAGTTGTGTAGTTGCTTGCTGACCTGGCCACCTTCCCCAAACAATACCACAACTTTTAAATAAACTATCTGTAACACAAGCCGTAAAGCTAAGGAGGAGGAAATATCCTGGCCTAAGAAGTCTTTTCTCTAATCAGCAGAAAATGGAGCGAGATTACAGGTAGAAGAATATTCAGGCAAAAGAGAGTCCTTCGCCAAACAAATGCCCTTGCACCTGTTGGCTCCATACACCATTTCAGAAGAGCATAGTAACTGTTTGTGGAAACAACCTGCTTGTCCAGGTTTCACGTGGACCTGGACATGGAATGTTTCACCTCTCAAAGGGCTTTCAGCCCTCCCTTGAGTGGCTGAGCCAATGTCAAAGCCACAAGGAGCCCACTCTCAGCAGCTGCCCCACGGCAACTCCCCCATGTTACCTTGCCCTGATGATCGTGTTTCATCTCCCAGCCCCTTGGCAGCTCCAGCTGTTTGTTGGCGAACATATTGAGGAATCCCACAAGATCTCGGTTATGCTGGTAGCGTTCAAAGTGGTGGGTGTCCCGCCGGACTTTGGTGATCATGTGCTTCAAACACGTATTGTTTGTAAACATGCGGTAGGCACTCTGGAGGAAAGAATGGAGAACCCATGTTAACCTGCCTGGGACCTGCAAAAGCCACATGTTACACATATGACATCAGAACACATACCGTCATCCTCCAGAGGGCATATAAGCGTCAACATTACTCTAGACCCACACATGGAAAACAGCAGGCTGAACACAATATTTAGATCAAAATAAGATAGAAAGACTACAGAAAGTAAGGCATCTTCATTGATGCTGTCTAGTTTTCTAATGAATAAGAATGCTGCTATGGAATCTCATCCTACAGGAGATGTTAGGTCCTAAACTCGGTTGCAGGCAAGAACCACACAGTCATAGTCCCACCATGTCAGATACAAATATACATCTTCACAGCGAGCCCCAAAATAGCTGGTTCTTCCTCCAGCACTGCAGATCACTGGTCTCTGGATGAGCGCCACGCGAAGCAGTTGGCATCATTTAGCAGCCAAGTCATATAGAAAAATGCTTAGCCACCTATTTGAATGTTGGGAGTACATGCAATGGGCTCAGCTGTTCTCACTGGGAGTCAAATTTAACGGATACCACAGTAGATAAAAGTTTTTCATCTTATACCTTCTTCGAGGCATAATCTCAGTGAATGGGATGGCAGGCAGACCTGCCCGGGCTTTATACGTATTTTTTTTTTTATTTTTCTGTGTGTGTGTGTGTGTGTGTGTGTGTGTGTGTTGTGTATGTATGTATATATACACATATGGCTGAATTTATACAGTTGAAATGCATGTTAAATAAAACTCCACTATACAACCACATAAAAAACTGTCTTATGAAAAATGCTAGTGTCTTCATCTCTATGATACTTAAAAGGGATTCCAAAAATTAGCCATAAGCCATAGGCCATCCACATACAAGTTAGTCAACAAACACTCATTGCATCATATCATGTGCCAAGAAGTAGAAGTAGGAAAGAAATAACTGTATAAATGATCTATTCTGGAATTCTATTCTTCTCAGATGGATTCAAATGATTCTTCTTACCTTTAGTATACCAGGGCCACCAGATTGAGTCTGGAGGCCTTCAGGCTTTTTACTTCATGGGTTCTGTTATTTATTTCAGTTTGAGATAGACCAAAGGAAAGGCAAACGAAATCAGAATCTCTGGAAATAATTTCATTTTAATAAACATTTACTGTGTTTCCTATGCCCAGTACTGTGGTAGTTACTGAGGACAGTTAACATCATTCCTGTCTGTCCAGTATCCCTCAAGATGTGTCATGTTCCAGTCAAAGCAATTATTGATGGTGGGAGACCTTCTAGAGCTTTCTTCCCTTTGGCACGGTTATCATAGCAACCAGTGATGTTTGAAATGGTGGTTGCTCCCCAGTCTAGGTCCCTGGATCCCTGAGTGATGACAGGGATCAGAGAACCTTGATAATCCAATTTGGAATGAGAAACAAACCTCTGTCAGCTTACGCCACCGAGATTTGTTAGTTTCTGTTGACAGCCTCAACTATATAAAATAACTGTTTATAGTTTTCCTGACTGCTTCTCCATCATCATATACTTTTTACTAAAATATTTCTTCCCTATCAAAACAAAAGGAAGAAAGGAAGGAAGAGAGGAAGGGAGGGAGGAAGAAGGCAGGGAGGCAGGCAGGCAGGCAGGCAGGCCGCAGTGAACTATCCTCAGTACTAGTGCACTAATTCCTCAGTACACTGGAGTATAAAATACTTTGAGGTTCTATTTCAACCTGACAGTCTAAATGAGAGGAGGTTTTGATGGCTGTGAGAAATTGTGAGGTTCAGAGCGCAGCGCAATGCCAAAGCAGGCAAGCCTACACAGGGGCGTGGGGCAATTAGAGAGCATGAGAGAGTAAGAAAGTGATACCATGAAAGCAGAGAAGGAGACTAATAAAAGAAGTTGAAGGCTGTCGGAGACGAATGTTAGCTAACTAATAGGTTAGCCTGTGGCTGACCCTGCCTTGGTGTTTTATGCACAATCAGCAAGGCATCTGTTTTCTGCATTTGGCTCTGTGCTGCTGATGTATTTTCACAGAAGCCACTGCAAGCTTAGAGGCTGGAGACCACACTAGCTTGAGTGGCAGTTGGCAACGAGCTTTCAAGTCATAGTCCCTGATCAGTCTATTTGGGGACAAATGATTGTGGGATAATTCTGCCAGATAAACCATTCTACTAACTGTTCTAAATAGGTAAATCTCCTGGTCCTCTGGAGTTTTTCCTCCACCCCCACCCCCCCCCCCATTAATATAAGTAAATAGGCCACATCCTGATGCTTCATCTGGAGCACCAGAAATGCTCCTCATTCTGCTGAAAAGAAAAAGAACTTTATTAGGTCAAGAAGAAGTAATTAGGTGAAGGAACCTGTCCCAGCCCCATGCAGGAAGTAATTCCCTGGGGTTGCACAGCACTTTACATTCAGGAGACTTAAGGCCAGTCTTATAATTGATTATGTCCTCTCATTTTCCTCCTCTCCTCTCAGTAAGACATGGAACATAGTGCCAAGTTCGAGCGATCTGTGAAAAAAGCATCTACTAAAGTAAAGTAAATGCAAGAAAGATTTCTTATTAGTAACTAGCAAACGATCTTTGGAACCACAGGTTGTTTGAGTCTGAATAACATGCACAAGACTGCAAGTGCCCATATAAAACCCTTAAGGCAAATAGGAACATCCCTCCAGACAGATACATTTTTATAAGGAACTAAATATATACACATTTATGTACTAAATATATACATGTTTATGTATATATTTATATATGTGTTTAGGTATATACACATGTGACATATTTATGTATGTTTATATACATGTTTATTTTATTTTTTGTTTTTAAGTATATACAATATTTTTAATATATAACTATATATGTAATTGTATATCTGTGTATGTATACATATACATATATTTCAGAAGGAATATTTATACTCCAGTTCATACAGAACTACAATGAAGATTTTAGTCACAGCCCTGTCACTCATGGACAGAGACAAAGAAAATCATTTAATCTCTGCCTCAGAGATTAAATCTTTGCTCAACTGTAAAACGGAATAATAATAACTGGTCTGCTTTCTTCATAGGTACACGAGACTCAAATCCAATGAAACAAAGGATGTAAAACTGCTTTGAAGAGATAAAAATCACAAAAAAATACAGAGTAGAAGTAAGTAATAGAATATATGAGGGATTATACCTATCATACCTATGTTCTAACAGATAAATGATAGCAGTAAAATTGTTTTCTACTTCTGAGGTCTTTGAAGATTGTGGGCCAGCATCCCACTTTCTATTAACTAAAGAAGGTTTTCATAACCTTTCATTAATTATGTCACAAGCCCTGTGCTAAACCCCGAGGATACAGAGATGAGTACAGTCCCATCATTCAAAAGGATGGGAAGGAACATTATAGGGAAAGGTGGGAGGAAGACGTTCCCTGGAGGCAGAAAGTGGAGTTTGGAAATCAAAGAGGCCACAGTAGTAGTGAAAATACTGACACACAGAACGAGCAAGAGCTGCGGATGAGAGGGGTCTCAACACTCAAGAAACACTAACCAGGTGGGAATAGATTACAAGAGCTCAGTCTCCCTGGAAGCTGCCTCTGACAAAGCTGTGGGTTAAGGGAGAAGAGCCTTTGATTCTCCCTCGGTCGTTGGGTGGCTCTGAGTGAGGGGTGTTGTTTTGTTTTGGTCTCATAGAAAAAGATGCAATAAGTGGAGGTGACTTTCTATCTGAAACCAAAGTTGATTAGGAAAGAACAAACTGGGATCCCTGGGTGGCGCAGCGGTTTGGCGCCTGCCTTTGGCCCAGGGCGCGATCCTGGAGACCCGGGATCGAATCCCACATCGGGCTCCCGGTGCATGGAGCCTGCTTCTCCCTCTGCCTGTGTCTCTGCCTCTCTCTCTCTCTCTCTGTGACTATCATAAATAAATAAAAAAAAATTAAAAAAAAAAAAAAGGAAAGAACAAACTATTTCATAACGTGATGAAGTCTGATGGTAGAGCACGGAACGATCCCGTCTGGGAAGCTGTTGCATGTGGAGTCACCAGCAGTAGTTGGAGACTCAGCAACTGTTACTAGTAGACGGAACTCCTTCAAATGATCTCTCACGTGATTTCAGAGGTCCTCCTTAGTTACTGCTTCTCTATTCCAAAATTCCTTTCCTAACCTTATTCTTGGTTGATTCTTGTTTTCTATGCAAGAAATGAACACCTGATGGTTGAGTGAATGATCAACTGAACTTCTTTAGCGGAATTTTGTTAAAATAACATTCCTTAGAGCTTAATGTGTTTTGTTTGGTTAAGTGTTTTGAGGTGTTAGAAATGAAAAATATTGAGAGGAGTTGAGGAGGATGATATTGCCATTTGGCAGCAGAATAAGAACATTATATGTAAATACTCATTTCTTATCAATCAACCTCAACGCAAGTGATAATCTTTTTTTTTTTTTTTTTCCTTTTCTGGCAGCTTGCTTGCTTGCTTTTTTCTTTCTTCTTTTGTTTAGTGTTATGGTGACCATACGTCTGGGGTTACCTGACCTAGTTTTGATTTTACCTAATTTTGTTATTTTCATTAACATAGATAAATACATCAATGCTAAATAAAATCTATCTTTCATAGTTCATAAATCCTTCATCAAAAATAGTTATTCTGAAGGGCGCCTGGGTGGCTCAGTCAGTTAAGTGTCTGAATCTTTGCTTTGGCTCAGGTCTTGTTTTCAGGTTCATGAGATCAAGACCCTCATTGGGCTCCCTGCTCAGAAGAGTCCGGTTGTCTCCCTCTCCTTTTGCCTTTCCCCCTACTCCTTCACGTTTTCTCTCTATATATATATCTCTTTCAAATAAATAAATAAATAAATCTTTAAGAACAAAACAAAATAAAAAGAATATTCTGAATCCACACTTGGAAAATATCACTACATCTACAGTGAATGTCTCTCATATTCACAAGGGAGCAGATCTCACAGAACAAAATTTATTATAAACAAAATCATGTAGCATTGTCTCCATATGATATATGTGAGGATAAGAAAATAGTCCTATCTTACACAGTCTGTAAGATAATCATAAGGGATTTTACATTATTTTCATCTAGCTAAATATTAAAATGGAGGGAAAATTTAACTTATTACCAAAACTAATTGTAAACTATCAATTCATTTTGCAATAGCAGGAATTCTTGACTTGTAAGAATAAATTTATGTATTTTTCTCCATTGAGTACTAAGGAGTTTAAATGGTGGAATTAATGTATTTCTACAGCTTAATAAAAGCCAGAATAATAGTTTTTGGCATGTATGTTGGAAACATTATTCAGTTATGTATTAGGAGACTTATTTTGTATTACGCTAATTAGACAAACACAGGCATACCATGACCATAAAAAGCCATGACACTAATACCTAAATCTTGAGTTATCAGAATTCATTTATGAATACAATTTTGTAAGAAATCTGATCACACCAGCAGAGGGCAGTACTATACATCTTAGAGCAACCACAATGCAAAAAAATGAAAAAAAACTTTTCAAAAAAACAGTATTTTGGAGGACAGGAGAGCCCCGTCCCGGAGGAGCAGGAGCTGCACCAACCTTCCCCGCGGAAAGGGGCTCCCCGGGAATTGGAGCAGGATCCCCAGAAAGGCGGGGATGCCCTCGGGCTCCCTGGGACAGTAACAGAGGAACTGCGCCCCGGAGACTGCGCCGAGCTCCCTAAGGGCTGCAGCGCTCGGCGGGACCCGGAGCAGCTCGGAGGGGCTCGGGCGGCGGCTCCGCGGAGGGGGCTGCGCGGCTCCGGGAACAGCTCGGAGGGGCTCGGGCGGCGGCTCCGCGGAGGGGGCTGCACCGCCGGGAGCGCGAATCCAACAGCGCAGGCGCCGGAGCACAGGGCGCCGGGACACAGCCCAGGATCCGGCCTCCCCCGGGACAGGCAGAGGCCGGGAGGGCCCAGGACAGCAAGGACGCTCCTGCCTGGAACTGAGCAGATCAGCGGCCCCGCCCCGGAGCCCCCAGGCCCTGCAGAAGGAGAGCCCCGGAGCTACTGCGGGAGCTGACTCCAGGGTCCCAGAGCTGCCCCCGCCACTGTGGCTTCCTCCCGGGGCCTCACGGGGTGAACAACCCCCACTGAGCCCTGCACCAGGCAGGGGCAGAGCAGCTCCCCCAAGTGCTAACACCTGAGAATCAGCACAGCAGGCCCCTCCCCCAGAAGACCAAGGAGACGGACCAGTTCCAAGGGAAGTCAAGGGACTTAAACTACACAGAATCGGAAGATACTCCCCCGTGGTTTTTTTTGGTTCTTTGTTTTTGTTTTTGTTTTTTTTTTTGTTTTGTGCTTTTTTTTTTCTCTCTCTTCTTGATTTCTGATTGCTTCCCCCACCCCCCCTTTTTTTTTCTCCTTTCTTTCTTTTTCTTTCTTCTTCTTCTCTTTTTCCCCTATTTTTTTCTTCTTTCTCTTTTTTCTTTTTCTCTTTTCTTTCCTTCTCTCTCTTTTTCTCCTTTTCCCAATACAACTTGTTTTTGGCCACTCTGCACTGAGCGAAATGACTAGAAGGAAAACCTCACCTCAAAAAAAAGAATCAGAAACAGCCCACTCTCCCACAGAGTTACAAAATATGGATTACAATTCAATGTCAGAAAGCCAATTCAGAAGCACTATTTTACAGCTACTGGTGGCTCTAGAAAAAACCATAAAGGACTCAAGAGACTTCATGACTGCAGAATTTAGATCCAATCAGGCAGAAATTAAAAATCAATTAAATGAGATGCAATCCAAGCTAGAAGTCCTAACGACGAGGCTTGACGAGGTGGAAGAACGAGTGAGTGACATAGAAGACAAGTTGATGGCAAAGAGGGAAACTGAGGAAAAAAGAGACAGGCAATTAAAAGACCATGAGGATAGATTAAGGGAAATAAATGATAGCCTGAGGAAGAAAAACCTACGTTTAATTGGGGTTCCTGAGGGCGCGGAAAGGGACAGAGGGCCAGAATATGTATTTGAACAAATCCTAGCTGAAAACTTTCCGAATCTGGGAAGGGAAACAGGCATTCAGATCCAGGAAATAGAGAGATCCCCCCCTAAAATCAACAAAAACCGTTCAACACCTCGACATTTAATAGTGAAGCTTGCAAATTCCAAAGATAAGGAGAAGATCCTTAAAGCAGCAAGAGAAAAAAAGTCCCTGACTCTTATGGGGAGGAATATTAGGGTAACAGCAGACCTCTCCACAGAGACCTGGCAGGCCAGAAAGGGCTGGCAGGATATATTCAGGGTCCTAAATGAAAAGAACATGCAACCAAGAATACTTTACCCAGCAAGGCTTTCATTCAAAATGGAAGGAGAGATAAAGAGCTTCCAAGACAGGCAGGAACTGAAAGAATATGTAACCTCCAAACCAGCTCTGCAAGAAATTTTAAGGGGGACTCTTAAAATTCCCCTTTAAGAAGAAGTTCAGTGGAACAATCCACAAAAACAAGGACTGAATAGATATCATGATGACACTAAACTCATATCTATCAATAGTAACTCTGAATGTGAACGGGCTTAATGACCCCATCAAAAGGCGCAGGGTTTCAGACTGGATAAAAAAGCAGGACCCATCTATTTGCTGTCTACAAGAGACTCATTTTAGACAGAAGGTCACCTACAAACTGAAAATAAAAGGTTGGAGAACCATTTACCATTCAAATGGTCCTCAAAAGAAAGCAGGGGTTGCCATCCTTATATCAGATAAATTAAAATTTACCCCGAAGACTATAGTGAGAGATGAAGAGGGACACTATCTCATACTCAAAGGATCTATCCAACAAGAGGACTTAACACTCCTCAATATATATGCCCCGAATGTGGGAGCTGCCAAATATTTAAACCAATTAATAACCAAACTCAAGAAATACCTTGATAATAATACACTTATACTTGGTGACTTCAATCTAGCTCTTTCTACCCTGGATAGGTCTTCTAAGCACAACATCTCCAAAGAAACGAGAGCTTTATTTATTTTTTTTTTTTTTTGAAACGAGAGCTTTAAATGATACACTGGACCAGATGGATTTCACAGATATCTACAGAACTTTACATCCAAACTCAACTGAATACATATTCTTCTCAAGTGCACATGGAACTTTCTCCAGAATAGACCACATACTGGGTCACAAATCGGGTCTGAACCGATACCAAAAGATCGGGATAGTCCCCTGTATATTCTCAGACCATAATGCCTTGAAATTAGAACTTAATCACAACAAGAAATATGGAAGGACCACAAACACGTGGAGGTTAAGGACCATCCTGCTAAAAGATGAAAAGGTCAACCAGGAAATTAAGGAAGAATTAAAAAGATTCATGGAAACTAATGAAAATGAAGATACAACCGTTCAAAATCTTTGGGATGCAGCAAAAGCAGTCCTGAGGGGGAAATACATCGCAATACAAGCATCCATTCAAAAACTGGAAAGATCTCAAATTCAAAAGCTCACCTTACACATAAAGGAACTAGAGAAAAAGCAACAAATAGACCCCACCCCCAGCAGAAGAAGAGAGTTAATTAAAATTCGAGCAGAACTCAATGATATCGAGACCAAAAGAACTGTGGAACAGATCAACAGAACCAGGAGTTGGTTCTTTGAAAGAATTAATAAGATAGATAAACCATTAGCCAACCTTATTAAAAAGAAGAGAGAGAAGACTCAAATTAATAAAATCATGAATGAGAAAGGGGACATCACTACCAACACCAAGGAAATACAAACGATTTTAAAAACATATTATGAACAGCTGTACGCCAATAAATTAGGAAATCTAGAAGAAATGGACGCATTCCTGGAAAGCCACAAACTACCAAAACTGGAGCAGGAAGAAATAGAAAACCTGAACAGGCCAATAACCAGGGAGGAAATTGAAGCAGTCATCAAAAACCTCCCAAGACACAAGAGTCCAGGGCCAGATGGCTTCCCAGGGGAATTCTATCAAACGTTTAAAGAAGAAATCATACCTATTCTACTAAAGCTGTTTGGAAAGATAGAAAGAGATGGAGTACTTCCAAATTCGTTCTATGAGGCCAGCATCACCTTAATTCCGAAACCAGACAAAGACCCCACCAAAAAGGAGAATTACAGACCAATTTCCCTGATGAACATGGATGCAAAAATTCTCAACAAGATACTAGCCTATAGGATCCAACAACACATTAAGAAAATTATTCACCATGACCAAGTAGGATTTATCCCTGGGACACAAGGCTGGTTCAACACTCGTAAAACCATCAATGTGATTCATCATATCAGCAAGAGAAAAACCAAGAACCATATGATACTCTCATTAGATGCAGAGAAAGCATTTGACAAAATACAGCATCCATTCCTGATCAAAACCCTTCAGAGTGTTGGGATAGAGGGAACTTTCCTCGACATCTTAAAAGCCATCTACGAAAAGCCCACAGCAAATATCATTCTCAATGGGGAAGCACTGGGAGCCTTTCCCCTAAGATCAGGAACAAGACAGGGATGTCCACTCTTACCACTGCTGTTCAACATAGTTCTGGAAGTCCTCGCCTCAGCAATCAGACAACAAAAAGACATTAAAGGCATTCAAATTGGCAAAGAAGAAGTCAAACTCTCCCTCTTCGCCAATGACATGATACTCTACATAGAAAACCCAAAAGCCTCCACCCCCAGATTGCTAGAACTCATACAGCAATTTGGTAGCGTGGCAGGATACAAAATCAATGCCCAGAAATCAATGGCATTTCTATACACTAACAATGAGACTGAAGAAAGAGAAATTAAGGAGTCAATCCCATTTACAATTGCACCCAAAAGCATAAGATACCTAGGAATAAACCTAACCAAAGAGGTAAAAGATCTATACCCTAAAAACTATAGAACACTTCTGAAAGAAATTGAGGAAGACACAAAGAGATGGAAAAATATTCCATGCTCATGGATTGGCAGAATTAATATTGTAAAAATGTCAATGTTACCCAGGGCAATTTATACGTTTAATGCAATCCCTATCAAAATACCATGGACTTTCTTCAGAGAGTTAGAACAAATTATTTTAAGATTTGTGTGGAATCAGAAAAGACCCCGAATAGCCAGGGGAATTTTAAAAAAGAAAACCTTAGCTGGGGGCATCACAATGCCAGATTTCAGGTTGTATTACAAAGCTGTGGTCATCAAGACAGTGTGGTACTGGCACAAAAACAGACACATAGATCAATGGAACAGAATAGAGAACCCAGAAGTGGACCCTGAAATGTACGGTCATTTAATATTCGATAAAGGAGGAAAGACTATCCATTGGAAGAAAGACAGTCTCTTCAATAAATGGTGCTGGGAAAATTGGACATCCACATGCAGAAGAATGAAACTGGACCACTCTCTTTCACCATACACAAAGATAAACTCAAAATGGATGAGAGATCTAAATGTGAGACAAGATTCCATCAAAATCCTAGAGGAGAACACAGGCAACACCCTTTTTGAACTTGGCCACAGTAACTTCTTGCAAGATACATCCACGAAGGCAAAAGAAACAAAAGCAAAAATGAACTATTGGGACTTCATCAAGATAAGAAGCTTTTGCACAGCAAAGGATACAGTCAACAAAACTAAAAGACAACCTACAGAATGGGAGAAGATATTTGCAAATGACATATCAGATAAAGGGCTAGTTTCCAAAATCTATAAAGAACTTATTAAACTCAACACCAAAGAAACAAACAATCCAATCATGAAATGGGCAAAAGACATGAAGAGAAATCTCACAGAGGAAGACATGGACATGGCCAACAAGCACATGAGAAAATGCTCTGCATCACTTGCCATCAGGGAAATACAAATCAAAACCACAATGAGATACCACCTCACACCAGTGAGAATGGGGAAAATTAACAAGGCAGGAAACAACAAATGTTGGAGAGGATGCGGAGAAAAGGGAACCCTCTTACACTGTTGGTGGGAATGTGAACTGGTGCAGCCACTCTGGAAAACTGTGTGGAGGTTCCTCAAAGAGTTAAAAATAGACCTGCCCTACGACCCAACAATTGCACTGTTGGGGATTTACCCCAAAGATTCAGATGCAATGAAACGTCGGGACACCTGCACCCCGATGTTTCTATCAGCAATGGCCACAATAGCCAAACTGTGGAAGGAGCCTCGGTGTCCATCGAAAGATGAATGGATAAAGAAGCTGTGGTTTATGTATACAATGGAATATTACTCAGCAATTAGAAACGACAAATACCCACCATTTGCTTCAACGTGGATGGAACTGGAGGGTATTATGCTGAGTGAAATAAGTCAATCGGAGAAGGACAAACAGTGTATGTTCTCATTCATTTGGGGAATATGAATAATAGTGAAAGGGAATATAAAGGAAGGGAAAAGAAATGTTGGGAAATATCAGGAAGGGAGACAGAACATAAAGACTCCTAACTCGGGGAAACGAACTAGGGGTGGTGGAAGGGGAGGAGGGCGGGTGTTGGAGGGGAATGGGTGACGGGCACTGAGGTGGACACTTGACGGGATGAGCACTGGGTGTTTTTCTGTATGTTGGTAAATTAAACACCAATAAAAAAAATAATAATAAAAAAATAAAAGGGCAATTATATAAAGTTGGTGCAGTTTTGAGAAACAAATGACATTTTCTGCTTTAAAGCACTTGATAATTTGATATTTTGCTATTAGGGCCATCATGTGTACTTTTATAGACAGGCAGCCAAATAAACAATAAATGTTCCTTAACAGCCTCTAAAAAAAAAAAAAAAAACAGTATTTTGTTTCTCAAGTTGTCCTTTAGAGTTATGACAACCGTATATCTACTTAACTTCATTATTTTCTTTTTAAAAAATATTTTATTTATTTATTCATGAGAGACACAGAGAGAGGCAGAGACACAGGCAGAGGGAGAAGCAGGCTCCATGCAGGGAGCCTGATGTGGGTGGGACTCTATCCTGGGACCCGGGGGTCACACCCTGGACTGAAGGGAGGCGCTAAACTGCTGAGCCACCCAGGGATCCCCATCTTCACTATTTTCAATAAAAATGATTAAGTTACTATTATATGAACTCTATTTTCATGACTATCTTTTAATATAAGCTGATTATCTTCAAATCATAAAAAGAATTAGGAAAGCTTTTAAATTAATACACTTCTTTTGTATGTTGAACATGTTCAATAATATAAACAGGGAATCTACTGAACCTTTTATTGATAATAAACAATTCAAGCAAAAAAAAAAAAAAGACTAGATAATAAATCTTAAAATAAGAAAACCAAAAAAGTTTGTTTCATAATATTTTGTTACATAATCTAGGAAAAAGAAGAGATTCCATAAGTAATGCCCTCTACAAAAAAACCGTGCAACTTATTCCCAAAAATTCATACCTTGAGACCATTAACTAGATAGATCCAGCTGCTTTAATTCTTGCTGTAGATAAGTCAGGGAAATCAGACTTCCTAAAAACCCAACAGAATTTAAATCTTACACAAATGCATAGATGCCCAGCATGGATCATCTTTGTAGCCAGTAATGAAGAAAGACAGTTCAGGTAGGAGAAAAAAAAATTAAAATGCTGTAGAGAGGATACTTAAAAATCAAGATTGGCTTCCCAGCAAAAGAAGTTCTTCCTGCCCAAGAAAAGGGAAAAATAATGAAAACATGAAGACAAAAGAAACAAAAAAAACCTTTAAGCTGCTGAGTATTTTCACACTGTTAAAATATGTTAGTGTCAGAAGTCCAGATGTGTTACTGTTGTGACAAAAGCAGTGAGATCATTTACTGCAACATCTCCTTATTCTAGAAATTCCCAAGCTACAGGTCGTAGACCAATTATATCAGAATCACTTAAGGAACCAATCAATTAACCAACCAAACACATGCCTGGGGCCCACTCCAGACCTAATGAACCAGGTCTCAAAGGTCTGGGAACCAAGAATATGCATTTATTTATAGAACTTGACCAAGTTTCAGATCTACAGCCTTTTACCACAACCCAGTAACTGTGAACACAGCCTCTACTTGAACCAATGCAGTGATGAGAAACTTGTACCCAAAAGACAGCCTGTATTGACAAGTTACAACTCGGTGCTTGGCGAGGTCACACTGGTAGCTTAAAACTGGCTACAGTTGGCAGTATTAACATTACAGAAATCAGTGAATGCAAACCAGGCCTTGATATGATTTTGTGGGCTGTCTATGAGAGGTGAGGGCAAACTTCAGACCCGTCAGCTGGCTGGCTGTGTCTGCAAAGTTTTTTGAGATACAGCCACGTCCATTTGTTCACATGCCGCCCTTGGCTCAGAAGCTGAAAATACTTTCTGGGCCTTTACAAAAGAATGCTTCTTTTTTCTACATGTAAAGTCTAGACTTAAACTGCTGGAGAAAATAAAATGCTAATAATACAGATTAAACTTCACATTGTGGTGTTACACTATATACAGCGTGCGTGCACGCGCGCGCACACACACACACACACACACACACACATTAAGACATAGAAGCCCAATGTTCAAAAACTATTATCTGGCTCAAAATGAAGGTACTACTGACCTCACTGACACAGGACTATGAAGCTCCGACATGCGTCTTCCCTACTTCACTGTAGTCTTAATGGTTAATGTAAATGAAAACTTTCATGTGGGAACTAGACTTGTCTGTAAACTACAACTATCGGCTGGCTACTGATAAGAGACTTCAGCAAAAAGCAACAAAAGCATTCTGTGTATATTTTATTATTACTTGTAAATTGTGTGCTAGATATCCTTTACTCAATAAAATAAAATAAAAATTTGTAAGATCTCACACACACACACACACACACACTTTCCCCAGAGCTGTTGTTGAACACTTACCAGCAAACCCTTGAACACTACCATCCAATCAACTGCTCTTTCTGGAAGCCTTTCGTTTATCTTGTCCCCACCTTCTAAAGTATTAGCAAGAATGTCTCCCCTTCCTCCAAAACATGTCCCATATTCATCCACTTGTCACCATCTCTACTGCTACTGCATTGGTCTCAGGTCTTTTAATGTCTCACCACAGGGCCTTTTCACTTGTCTCCCTGATGCCAGTCTTGCCTTCTAAAACTCATTCTCAGAAAAGCAGCTAGAAGGAATTTTTTAAATATTGAAATTACCCCTACAGGAAATCCCCTTAGAATAAATCCAGCAAGAATAAAGCCCAAACTCTTTGCCAGATGGTATCAGCCCTACTTTCTGAAGCCCTGCTCACCTATCTGACCTAATTATATACCACATCAGACTCAAGCCTTCGAGCCTTTGCTTTTCCTTGATAGGAAGGTTCTGCTCCCAGACCTTTACCCTACTGGCTTCTTGACATTTTACAACAGTTTACATGTGGCTAACCTAATATCACACTATTCACCCTTCCTATCGCAGCAGAGTAGCCCCTCTGCCCACTTTTCTGAGCCCTGGAGTCCTTGAACTTGCTGGTTCAATTGCTTGAAATGAGCTTCTTTTGGCTTTTTCCATGCTTGATGATTTCTAATCTTCTGGCTTTTAACTCAAAACTATTTCTTCTGAGAGGCATTCTGCAATCATCTTTCTAAAGTTGCCCTTATTCTCTGTCCACCCTAGGAGAAGATCTTGATCTTATTCCTCACCATGTCTGCAGCACTTGCCATAATTTCTAACATAGATCGTATTTTCAGTATTATTTATTGGATGAATGAAATAACTCAATATGCATATAGGACACCTTTTTTTGCTTCCATCTTTGCTCATGTATATCCTCCACTGAGAAGGTCCTCCCATGCCATTTGTACCAACTGATATCCATTATTTATTTAGTGACAATTTAAGATTCACATCACAAAGAAATGCTTTCTAACCAAACTATTTTTAACCAAAATGCTTTCCTTTCAGATTCTATTTTTTGTATTGCGCACACAGACACAATTTTGGTTTAATTAATATTTTAAAATCCTTCTCTTTTTTTTCTAGAAATGCTTTAGACAAAAATCATGCTTCATGACCAAAAAATAAGTGTGACATTCTTTACTGGCACCCTATGTACTTCATATACCATAGTGCTTCCAGGAGGTTAACACTTTCTGAGTAAAATAAAAACTTTTCAATCCAGGTTTAGCTCCAAAATAAATGTGGAAAAGGGGCATGTAAGTAGAATTTGAGAGATTGGTTGTCCTGAGAATTTAAACAGAGGGAGGGTATGCATGAGGGGTTTCTTGGTTAAGGAACCAAGATCAGGAAAGAGGGTAGAATTTCGGTTAGTAGTCAGGCCTGGAGGAGATGGAAAAAAAAAAGCAAGGAGAGAATCAAAATGATTTTTCTCTATTTAGAATGATAGTTAAAAGACTAAATTTTTATAATCACTTGGTTAACAAAAGACTTACTCTTTGGTTGATACTAACATTTTTAGGCCTATAGCAAAATCACAGAGGTAGGGTTTCTAAACAATAGACATGTTAGTAAAGGACAAAAATTTAAATCTATTTCATTTCTAAACACATCACTATGCTTCTCTCTTCCAAAAATAAAACTCTGAACTTCCACATAAACTTCATATATCTTTAAAATAAGCTTTTATTTTTAATTTATTTTCAGGTTACAGCAATGTATAAAGTTTATACCTTCTCTTTCTCTTTCAGAGAACATGTACCACAATCTCAAAGGCCGATCTAACCACAGCCTGCTGTCAATGTTCAGATATTTAGTTACATTTTTGCAGGCAAAATAAGGTGATCATTAAGAGCATAGCCTCTGAAGTTAGTATCTCTGGGATTTTAACCCCAACGATACCACTTAGTAGGTATAGAACTTAAGGAATGTTTGTTTGTTTTTGTTTTCTTTGTTTTTTTTAAGCATGCTTGACACACAAAATTACATTAGTTTCAGGTATACAATAGTGATTTGACAACACTTTTCTCACCACAACTACATGACCATCTGTCACCACACAATGCTATTACAATACCACTGGCTCTATTTCCGATGCTATAGCTTTTATTCCCATGATTTATTCACTCCATAACTAGAAGCCTGTATCTTAGGAATGTTATTTAACCTCGCTATGCTTCAGGTTCTTCATCTGGAAAAGTGGACATTTTATCTCACTCAGAGGTTTATTTGGACCCAATGTGTTAGCATCTATAATACTTAACACAGACCCTGGAACATGCTTAGTGCTCAGTCAACAGCTCTTGTCATTCTCCCATGACATTTGTAAGGATAATTTCCTTTGGCCTGTCCCTTTTTCCATTGCAAACTCTCGGACTGGATACTCACAGGGTTAGAATGCAGCACGGTGAAGAAGTCTGGGCTGATGAGGAACTTCACGGGGGGTGACTGTAACAGCAACGTGAGCCTGGATCTGGAGGTAGAGTGAGGCAGGACGTTTTCCCGTCGGAAATCTACATGGGGCAGACCATAAAGGCTTTCAGGGAGATCTTTCCACATAGTAGAAACATGTTTTAAAAGTAACAAAGAATATCTATATAATTTACTATTATTTTCATCCTCCACACACTCTTTCCTTTGATGTAAATTCATGGATAAGACATGATTAAAATGGAATTGAATTTTTCTAGCCACTATTTACATTTTAATGCATCCTTGGATGGTTTAAGCGATCAGATTCAATCGTTTTCCTCTATCCCACACAACCAGAGATTAAAATCATTTATCTTCTATTTGGTTTTGTGATGTTCTTAGTACTAGTAAAAATTTGAGGATTAGAAGAGGTCTCTGGTGAATTCTTCTATTTGCATCAGATTACCAGATCTTATTGAAGATCAAAAGTTCACTAAAAAACAACAACAAATACCTCATTTCTTGGAAATCCTTATTATTTGTTTTCTACTTTTGAGAAATTACAAACGAAATCAACCGAAAGGCTCTTACCTGCACTGGCTTGGTGAAAGTCAGCTTCCTCCCCTGCCCCATCGATCGCATTGGTATTTTCCTCAGGCCTCTCATTAGTCATGGTTCTGCGGATACTCTGGTATCTGAAATCAGGAGCCTAGCATTACGTCACAGCAGTCTCTAAAACAAGGGACTCAATCATTCCCCCAGAGCCCAGAAATTTTCAGTATCTTCTCAACTTCAGCCAAAGTTTCTTCCCCAAACCTCCGCCCATTCCATGACCTTCTGGACCATCTGTTGTTTAAGTAAATTACAATGCATTGAATTTCTTCTGTTCATTGTTGGTGGAACATTTTCCTAACAAAGTAATAAAACTTAAAAATAATCATGCCCCTTAACCAAAGAAAATTAAATTCTTATATTGCTAAAGAAAGTAACTTTTTATGTCATGGTCATGAGTTTTCAAAAACGAATGACATTTAAAAGGATTAAGTGGATAATAAAGATGCATGATGGAGATTCTAAATATTTAGAAAGATATCTGGCCTCATATTATATATGTATATGCTCTGTTTTCCTAAAAACCAATGCCTTGGGTTGAGTAAACAGATCATCATTACTTATTTCTCTCTAGTTTTCAAACAAGTGGTACATATGTGTGGATTTTTTTTTTTTAACCAACAGAAGTTCAATGAAGTCTATAAATCAAAAGAAGTACCAGCTACAGGTAAATGACAGGTCACCCAAAGATGAAACAGAAACAACCATGTTTTTGACTTTGGCCCATGTCAAAATAAGCCCAACCCCACTACAGTCATCGTGAAGATGCCCATCCCACCTCCGGTTCAGCTGCTCCATTTGCTGTATGGAGTTTGATCTCTGCAGCACCTGGGGGGCTGGAGGCGCTGTTGGCCGCTGCCATGTGGTGGTTCTGTTCACGTGATCCACGTAGAAGATCCTGCCGTGGCTGTCAATGCGCGCCTCCCAGTCTAAACAGTAGGAATGCACCAAGAGGGGTCAGAGGAGGAGCAGAGGTCATTAATGTGGTTCATGATCTTTAGCACGTGTTGTCCCTGACATGCTGTAAATGGGGCTGATAACATATACCTCACTGCATAATCAGGCACTTCCCTCAGTCCACATCAGCATCTACTGTGATCAGTTAGTAAACAACATATCTTATGCGTGTTATACCCACCCTTTAAAGACCCTCTGAATGTAGAGAATACTTCCAGATCCTCCCGCAATGCTCATGTTCATGTATGAGTGCCAGTGCTTTAAAAACACTCTTTTTAAAATACAAGTTGTTTGGGATCCCTGAGTGGCTCAGTGGTTTAACACCTCCTTTCAGCCCAGGGCGTGATCCTGGGGTCCCAGGATCGAGGCCCACATCGGGCTCCTTGCATGGAGCCTGCTTCTCCCTCTGCCTGTGTCTCTGCCTCTCTCTCTGGGTCTCTCATGTATAAATAAATAAAATCTTTTAAAAATTATAAAATACAAGTTGTTGGTATAAGATTTTGGATTGCATCAAAATTGGTATCAATGATTGTTTTCACCAAAAATTGATTTTTTTTTTCAGCTTGGATGAAAGACTCCTATAGCTGGAAACTTCCAAGCACATATTCACATACAATTCTGATAAATGTAATCTTCAGAAGAAAATAATGCTAGCCCAGTCATCAAATAGTATCATTATCTACAAACTTCCATCTGCACTTTCCCAAAGATGGATACGTTTTTCAGAATAAGGGTAAATACTTGCTTCCAGCCTCAAATAAATACAATGGTTTAAAATATTATTTAATTTTATGTTTAAGCAATCTCATCGATTAAGTGCATATTCAGTGAAAACAGAAAGCAGTGTGGTCTTCAGAGCCAGACGTACCTTCTCTGTGGCTCTCTAAAGGGCCATTCTCCTACCATAATACACAAAGCATGAGCTGATCCTTTCAAAAGGCAAAATTTTGAAATGGACTGTAGTTGGGAAGAGCAATTTATATAGCCCTGTTTTATGTAGGAAAACAGCAAAGGGACACCTGCTAAGGTGGCTCAGTTAAATATCCAGCTCTTGATTTCAGCTCAGGTCATGATCTCAGGGTAGGGAAATCAAGGCCCCTATCAGGCTCCACATTGGGCATGGAACCTGCTTGGGATTCTCTCTCTGCCTCTCCCTCTGCCCCTTTGTGCCTCCATTCACTCTCTCTCAAATAAATAAATAAATAAATAAATAAATAAATAAATAAATAAAATTTTTCAAAAACCAGCAGAAATCTACTCTTTAACCAGTAAAGTGTTTATACATTTCTATTTTTGTGTAGTGTTTGAAATTTATAAGCACCTTTCTCCTTAGCAGCTCAATTATTTCTAAACTCCCCATGTTATCACCTAGCTAGCTGATCAACAGACACCATGGGAGTCCTAAACCTGGAGACTGGGAGGAAGGCATTTCTGCTCCTGACCACCTATGGTATTTACTCTGGAAGTGAGTAGAACAAGAATTCTAACAAAGTTCTCGGGGTTGGAAAGACCTGAATGGTAGACCCTGGCCAGCAGCAGCCAATCACCGAGGGCTGCCTCAGTAGGGGGTGGAAAGATCTGTTTTTGTTGATTCTAGCATGGGATAATTTATGACAAATGGCAAGAAAAAGTAAAATCGAGCTGAGGAAAAACACCACACAGACATGAAACAGCTCATGCCCCTCATGCTCCAAGGTACGAGAGACTCACAATGAACCAGCCTGCCAAACCTGAATTCTTTGGACACAGTTGCAAGCCCATCATTAAGACATTTCCAAAAGACTTCATGATCAGCCTGCCATAAGCTGACAAATAGTGACGACATTAGAGCATTTTCAGGAACCATTTTCCAAAACCCTTTGATCTATTCCACTGTTTCACTCTGCTCTCTGCATACTTTCCCATCTCAAAGATTTTGAGAGCCAATTATTCCATCTCATTAGAGCCAGGATAATTCAAGCACATAGTATATGCAACTCAAATGCACAAGAAAACAAATGGCCATTTCATCCCCCAAAAATGTTTACAGTAGCTTCCAATTTTAAAAATGTAGAATAGGTCAATTAGGGATAAAAACAGAACAGAAACCAACTAAAGAAAGTAGAAAGAGAAGCGTTGCCAAGCTCCCAAGATAAGTTTATAACTCAAATTTGGCTCTAAGTTTTCTGGCAGTTGAGGCAGAAAAAACACATTGTGACATACTTTCCATTTTCTGACCAAAGAAAGTAAAAAAAAAAAATTATCTTCAAAGATAGAACTTTTTCCTTGAACAAAGAACATAAGAATTTACCCTACAGAATGTGGTCTCTATAAGGACCATATGGGTAACAAAGTGGGGGAGGAGTGAGGGCAGGGAATCTCCAAATATATTTACCACTATACCTTGCACACAGCCTGAAGTGAATGAACAAGCAATTTAAATAACATAAAACCATAACAGGGAATGATTCTTGTGTTCACTTTCCACAAATTCTAGGAATAACCTTAATGTATTTCAGCAAAAACATCTCTATGTGCAATGAGAAGAATGAGAAAAATGAGGTCTGAAAATTTGTTCCAAAGAACATGGGACGAAAAAAAAAAAAAAAACAAAGAACATGGGACTTTGGATGTACATTAAGACCATCCCTCAAATGCCATGTCTTTGCATTGAGGCTGTTACTTAAGTTCCCCTAGAGAGAAATGCTATCTTGCCGATCTCAAGTGGACACTTGCCACAGATTTGAGGAAGGCTGTTCAATGTTGTTGACTTGTTCATGAAGTACATATCCACTCCTGCCCCAGTGGTCAATTCCTTCCCAATCAGACAAAGACAGTAGGGATGCCTATAGGAAGACTGGCTTTCTATTTTATCTATTAAAGTTTCTCTGCAGGGTGGAAACAGTTGGGTATGGTTGCTTACACCTTTTTATATTGGCCTGGTTTGTTCTTGGTATAAGTTAAGCATACGAGAACTCATTGCCCAGCATCAAAGTTCTCTTTGAGAGACCATGATAAAATTAGACAGGCAGGATTAGAAGACTGGAAACTTGGCATTTACTTCATCTCGCCACACTGCAAAACTGGGTGTACAATCCGTGTGCCACAAGTCTAAGAACAATGTATTGACTGGGGTGCGTATATTCGTAGTGCACGAAACTGGGAAGAGAAACCCCAAACCGTGGGTTTCTTGCCATGGCTTTGTCACACCTCTGCTGCATGACCTTCAACAAATCACTATACCTCTGAACCACAGTTTCTTCACTTTTTCTTTGAAAAATGAGAGGGCAGAATTATGTATTGCTAGGATCCCTTTTAGCTCTAAATTGTTAGAATCTTCAAAATGACATCCAGTTTTCTACATCAGGTTTAATAAGAACCTATTGAGATCTTATGTGTAGGCCAGAATTTGCAAACTAAATTCTCATTAATTTAGCCTTGTAGGGGCTCTGAGGTCCTGAGAACCATCTGCCAACTCCGGGTCAGCCACTGTAGCCCTAATATTACCTCTTAGGCCTGCTGGTCTTCCACATAAGATTTTACTTTGCATTAAAAAGCTTTATAGCACTAACAGATTTGAAAACTGTTATCTACAAAAATGTCTCTCAAGCTGTGGGGTTCTGACAGTATGTATCAGAATCACTTTGAGGATCAACAGAAAGGGAGATTCTCAGGATACACCTCAGATGTGCAAAATCAGACCATCTGAAGCTACGACTCAGTTGTCTACATTTTTGACAACCTTCCCAAGTGGCTCCTGGACACTCTAAAATTTGAGGAACACTGACATAAATTTATAAGAACTTAAAGCAGCTAGTTTACTAGGTGAACGCATGGAGCTAGTGCTAGACTTCTCAGAGGTCGCGAAGTATGGGCTCACAAGGAATTCGACTTCATCCTAAATACTCGAGACTGAAATCCAGGAACAAGTGGACTCATAGATGCCCTAAGACTCAAATATAACAGCCCCCTTAAAGAGCTGGACAATAAGGGAAAGTCAGAGGTTGAAAGTGTGTGGATGTACGCCAAGGCCAGTGTCACAGCGTTAATCCCTAAGCAGGGCGCCGGAGGGAGGCAGAGCAGGGAAGATCATCTTCAACTTTTAAGATCAGCATATGTGAGAAGGGAGTAGGGGTCGTCCTTGTGATCCCTCTTCACCTCATCAGGCTTCTTTCCAAGTCCCTTCACACTAGACCTCGGTCTCTGCTGGACTGTACAGTTGATAATGAAATGAAGCCGTGAACACTTCTGAGAGAGTGCTGAGACTGGGGAGAAGATCAATGACTAGACAGAGAGGATGACATTTCAGGGGAAGCATGAACCACATGAACCAAAAGGGTGAGAGAGAGGATCACGAGTGGGACCTGAATTAGTTATAACTGGACTTAGAAATATGAGGAAACTGAACACTGGGAAGAAAATGTATAAGCCACTATAAGAAATTATAATAACCATGATATCTCACTCACCACATAGTGAGATGATAAAGCTGTAACGATCTAAAGGTACTTCTAAGGGAAAAAATTAAGCGTTTGTAGAAGATGCTGGATAGTAGAGTTTAAAAGATTAGTTTTTCCTTATTTTATTTATTTTTAAAAAGATTTTATTTATTTGTTAGAGAGAGAGCGCAAGAGAGCACAAGCACAGGGCGCAAGTAGGCAGAGGGCAAAGCGGGCTCCCTGGTGAGCAAGGAGCCTGATGTTGGACTCAAACCCAGGACACCAGGATCGTGACCTGAGCTGCAGGCAGATGCTTAACTGTCTGAGTCACCCAGGAGTCTCTCTTTTTTAAGATTTTATTTACCTATTTGACAGAGAAGAAGAGAGAGTTTTTCCTTATTTTAACACTCAAGGAGGTATATACCATTTGTACAAAGTACAAAAGTGAGTTCACTTATCTATGATTTTGGAAGTCAGCATAGTAGGCCCACTTCCTCATCAGAGTTAGGGTTAGTGATCAAAAGCCAGCACAAAGAGACTTCTAGGAGCCAGGGACATGGCATTGGTGCACATGTACACTCAGTTTGGGCAGAATGTGCTCTTTTATGTATGAATATTACATTTAAATAAAAAGTTTAAACAAGCTCAAACAGCTGAATTTGGTGGACCTTCACAGTCATTTTTTAAAGAGAGTGCCTTTTTAGGTTAAATGTATCAATTCTTCTCTTAAACTAACTTTTAGCTCTAGAAAATGAGCCCTTCCCCATAGTAGAAAGCTAGATGAATTATGATTCGCTGCCACCTTTAAATGTTCATTTCAAAGGATGCTTTCATAATGAAAGTGCACAACCACAAAAAAAAATGATAAACGTTCTCCAGTGTTTTCCCAGACTTCCCCCCATTTGAACCTGCCACCTAAGTAGTACACGGGTCCTGATAACGTGGCAATAATCCTGGGATCCTACAAGAGTCCAATAATCTAGATGGTTCTTCGTGAATCTAATCCTATTTCTACCCTTTTGGGGGAAAAACATTTACTCAACAGTTCCTTATCATCCCCAGCGCGGCAAGGAATTAAGTCACAATTACACCGGGCCCAGTAAGAAAAATAAAATAAGTTTTTCAGAAAGGGCTGAGCAGATCATTCTTTTTTCACTCATCTTAATGCTAAAATGACCAAGATTTGTCAGGCTGATGATGTTCCAGGGCGCTTCAGCCCCCAGCTACCTCTAGCTGTCGGTGCCATCAATCACCTGAGAAGTCGAAAAGCAAATTCTTAAGGCACTCAGTGGGTATTCAGATTTAAGCCCTTCCAGGGAGGGCTCTTCAGGCTGCCCTGAAGACCCGGAGCGTTGTGATGTTGTATGCATCATTAGAACATCTCTCAGCCAGGGGTTGGAATTACGTAGCTCACGAGCTCGTATCACAGGGTTCATGGCCTAAAGCAAGAGTAAGGTTTTGAAAACAATTGGTAGAGCATCATTACAGCTGTGTAGTCTTTGTACCAAGTCCAAGATCAGTTCCCTGATCCAGAGACAGGAGGAGTAAGATTGCACTTGATCTTAGCCAAAAGGCTGAGAAGCGATGGGAGGAGGAGTAAGATTGGAAGAAGCAGCAAACAAACGAGGAAAACCGCTTGACATAAAAATGAGACCAAATAGATGTCCAGAGACTAAGTGACAACACCGATGCATAGACCGCCACACGATCGCTCTAACAGCGAAAAGGGACAGGAAAGGATATACCTACTGAATCCCTTTAACTGAGTTTGTAAATCTTCAGAGAGAAGCATACTTTTGCCGGGTGGTTTCCTCACTATATGTTGGTATATAAGTGTTCTTAAGGTGAAAATAAGTTCAAATAACAATAATAATTAGGAAAAGAATCAAGGATGGCATACAGGCATCAAAGCCCGAGGTACAGTGTTTCAGCAGCTTGCCCTACAGGGTTGTGGGAAGGAGGAAAAAGTGCTTCTGAGTCTGATACAAATGCTTAACAAAGCAAACCTGTCTGGGCTATGCTCATATTGTCACTACAGCCACTTTTCCTATACTTCAGGGCCTCCTGGGGAAGAGTCCTGCTGAATAATCTTAATCCAGCAGAAGGAGAAGAAAGTTGAGCACTTTTTGAGACTTCCTACCTCAAAACAGTACAATATAATAAAGCTTGAATGAAACCCCCAAAGCTTCTGATGTAAGATGATATTTTATTTTTTTAAAGATTTTTTAATTTATTTATTCATGAGAGATTGAGAGAGAGAGAGAGAGAGAGAGAGGCAGAGACACAGGCAAAGGGAGAAGCAGGCTCCATGCAGGAGCCTGACGTGGGACTCGATCCTGGGTCTCCAGGATGACACCCCGAGCTGAAGGCGGGCTGCCACTGATGTAAGACGATCTTGCACCTAATACATAACATACTGCAATATAAGCCACTACTCTGCTGCTAAGTAAACTTCCAGAATTTATATTCATCTACCTACAGAATAGTCCCTTCCTTTCTAATCTTAAATTAGAATACCTGATAGAGGAGAGGAAGGTTTAAGACTCTGTCTCAACTTTTACTAGTATGGGATCTTAAACAAGTTAATTCATTTGTCTGGGCTTCAGTTTTTCCATCTACAAAATGAAAGAATCATTTTAGGGGATCCCTGGGTGGCTCAGTGGTTTAGCGCCCGCCTTGGGCCCAGGGTGTGATCCTGGAGTCCCGGGATCGAGTCCCATGTCGGGCTCCCTGCATGGAGCCTGTTTCTCCCTCTGCCTGTGTCTCTGCCTCTCTCTGTGTGTCTCTCATGAATAAATAAATAAAATCTTTAAAAAAAGAAAGAATCATTTTAGCCAAATTCTACCCACTGATCCACTTCACCAACCTCACAAAAACGTAACAAAGAATTCAAAATAAAGCATGTAAAAGTGCTCTGGAAACCATAAAGCACCACGCAAGTTTGAAGTATTATAATTAATAGTGTTAAAAAATACAACTCTTAGCCTTAAAATAATCCAGCCAGGGCATTTAAGAGATGGACTCATCTGTATACTCAAACCAGATGCCCCTCAGCCAAGCCTCCCGGAGACAGTATGTGAAGACAAAAGTCACAGGACAGTGTGGAATGTAGAATGCCATAGCTCCAAATCAGAGGCATGGCCCGACGTGGTAGCAGAGTTGCCCAGTGAGGAAAGGCAACTTTAGGAAAGTTTTAGGAACAAAGTTTTAGGAAAAACTTTATTTTTTTTAATATTTTATTTATTCATGAGAGACACAGAGAGAGAGGCAGAGACACTTCAAACTTCAAACTTGTGTGGTGCTTTATGGTTTCCAGAGCACTTTTACATGCTTTATTTTTTATTCTTTGTTACATTTTTATGAGGTTGGTCAAGTGGATCAATGGGTAGAAATTGGCTAAAATGATTCTTTCTTTTTTAAAAAAATTCTTTTTATTTATTCATGAGAGACAGAGAGAGAGAGGCAGAGACAGAGGCAGAGGGAGAAGCAGGCTCCATGCAGGGAGCCTGACGCGGGACTTGATCCCGGGTCTCCAGGGTCACGCCCTGAGCCAAAGGCAGATGTTCAACAACTGAGCCATGGGTGCCCCCAATTGTTTATTTTTTTAAATCCTAAAATATATTGTGTAATGCAAATATCAGTGCTTAAACAAATGCACTGAAAGATCACAAATAGTAGTCATAACTTCAGCAGGCAAGTACCTGTCTTTATTAAATGCAATCTGGAGACCGAAATTATGGTTCAACAAAATTCAGAGCAATTAGATGTGGCCAGGAAGAGGCATCCATCCATCCACTCGACTGTGGCACAACACCTCTGAAACTCGAATTACTATTAATCCACATACACATGTAAGCAAAGCTCTTTCAGAATTCTCTCATGTTTCCAACTCTTTTTTGCCCTATTAGATCTAAGTATCTCCCAGAAATATTTTTCTTTTCTGCCTCTAATCTTTTCTCCAAGAGTAAACAATAAGGACATTTTTTTGTTCCCCGGCCTATGTAAGATGACGCAATGCTTACTTGTACTCTTGGTCTATTTTTAAAGTTGCTTAAAATATATATTTCCTATAAATAACCACCTTCAATTATCAAAATACATGAACAAGGGGAGGAGCTGTACACAACAGAATTTCCAAAGGATCAAGCTGCTATTTTGACCAATTGTACATATTCAGCCTTTTTGTAAACACAAACCAAAACCAAGCACTCAACATTTTAGCCCTACAAATGCATACTCCTGCACCCCTGCCTTGATGTCCCACCATTTTTAAAATACAGAAGGCCCAGGGTATCAGCCTGTTGTTGCTATGATCAAGAGGTGGGGGAGCTGAGAGGGAGAACAATGAGGAAAACCAATAATGCAGGAAGATATATTTTCCAATATGTTCCTACAAGTAGTACTTACTGAGCTTTGCTCCTGTTCATCAAAATGCTGTGACAAAGCAATATTGCTTTAAGGGACCCTGGACATTTAAACGGAGCTTAAATTATATTCAGATTATGACTGGCCATGGGTATCACTTAGATCTTTGAATACAGGTTGTACCAACTATTTCCCAGAATCCTTCATCCTCAACCATCCTCCCTTTATGTGTTACATGTTTCTTGAAAGTGAAAGAAATGACATATCTTTCAAAACCCCAGATAACTGCCATACTCCAAATAAGTGGTAGACCAATTTCTGAAATTATTAACACTTCTCTGCATATCCCCAAGGAAAAAAATCAGAACACTGTACTTAATGATTTAAAATGCTATAAGTGAACAGAAAGAAGTATATCACATACAGTGAGGCTTTTCTAAGAGATTGTACTAATGTGTTCATGCTGCCGTTAGGCATCACTTCAAGAATTTTCTCCTATAAACTCAACTGTCCCAAGTATCTGGATCTGTTTCTCCAATTACAGTAGTCTATGGGTGTTGCAGTATGTGCTTTCCCCCCAGCTGCCCACTCATTCAGCAGAACAGTGCCAGAGAGGAGTCATCAGCCTAGCAATTTCCAGTCTACATCTGCTCTGTCAAGTGGCAGCCCCGATCTCCTTCTCTTTAGGACTGGGTATCCATCTTTTAGGCCCCATGGAAAGAATCTGCTTGTCATCCTCACACAATTTGATCAAGGTGAACCTCTTAGTTAACAGGTGCTCACTTGGTGGGAGAGCCTCGTCCACCCTCTGGTAGCGGCTAACGTCCTGGCGCACCGAAGGCAACGATCTCAATGGTTGGTGGCCATTGGCTTGAGAATCTAGGATTAAAGAGAAAAAGATTCTTGGGTATTGTTTTCCGCTTTAGTGTCAAACATCCTTTATGAAAAACCAAACCAAACGACAATACAACCACCGTCTAACACAAATCCTGGGGCTAGTTTCTTTTCTCTCGTTAGTCTCATTTTCCATATGAGGCCCCAGAAACAAAAGAAAAGAACAGGAGGTGAATGCTTAGCCACAAGAGAGTCCCTAGAGAAACGTCTCCCTGTCCCCATCCCTCTCCTCCCACCACCCTGGGGAGGGGTCCCGGTGGTTCCCACCCTGGCTGGTCCCGGTCACTGATGCTTTAAGGTAAAAGCATGATGATGATGATGATGATGATGAATATAAAAAACAAAAATTAAAGGAGGGGAGGAAGAGAAGGAGAAGAAGAAGGGAATGCTTCAGGTAGAAAACTAAACACAGGATAAGAAAATCATTCCTATTTCTGAGTCTGTGCAATTTAGGTCCGTGAAACTATCCTCGGCCTTCCTGGTACATCTGTAAGAGAACATTTCAAAGGAAACATGCTACCAGCTGTGTTCACTGAGATACAATACAAATACTAGGTGTGAATCTACAAGCTCAGATACCAAAACAGCTTATTCTTCAGGGGTTGGAAGGCATCACCATGTGTGAGGTTAACATTTTTCGTACTGCAGAAGTCAAACATGCTACGATCAATGCAAAGCACGTGTGAAGTTCTGCTTTGAAGCTTTTCCACAAAGAGGAGGGACTTAAGGTGTTCCTGAAAGCCTCTGCACAGGACACTGATCTGAAAGCTGTCAGCCTGCCTGGTTCTTATCTACAGACCCAGGTCCACACTGAAGACTCATTTAAATGTGGAGACTGGGGCAGCCCTGGGGTTTCAGCGGTTGAGCGCCTGCCTTGGGCCCAGGGCGTGACCCCGGGGACACGGGATGGAGTCCCAGGTCAGGCTCCCTGCAAGGGGCCTGCTTCTTCCTCTGCCTGTGTCTCTGCCTCTCTCGCTCTCGCTCTTGCTCTCTCGCTGTCTCTCATGAATAAATAAATAAAATCTTTAAGATAAAAAAGGAGACTATTTGACAGGCTTATTTCAAAAACAGAAGATCCATTAAAAAAAAAAAAATGGGCAGCCTGGGTGGCTCAGTGGTTTAGCTCTGCCTTAGGCTCAGGGCATGACCCTGGAGTCCTGGGATTGAGGCCTATGTGGGGCTCCCTGCATGGAGTCTGCCTCTGTCTCACTCTCTCTCTCTCTCTCTGTGTCTCTCATGAATAAATAAATAAAATCTTTAAAAAAATAATAAATACGGAGACTGGGGCAGCCCAGGTGGCTCAGTGGTTTAGCGCCACCTTGGGCCCAGGCCATGACTCCGGAGACCTGGGATCGAGTCCTGCGTCCCGCTCCCTGCAGGGAGCCTGCTTCTCCCTCTGCCTGTGTCTCTGCCTCTCCGTCTCTGTGTGTGTCTGTGTGTGTCTCTGATGAATAAGTAAATAAAATCTTTAAAAATAAATAAGGAGACTATTTGACAGGTTTATTTCAAAAATAGAAGATCCATTTAAAAAAAAGCAGGGGGGGGGGAGTGGGGGCAGCCCGGCCGCCTTAGGCTCAGGGCGTGACCCCGGGGCCCTGGGATCAGTCCTATGTGGGGCTCCCTGCATGGAGTCTGCCTCTCTGTCTCTCTCTCTGTTTCTGATGAACAAATAAACAAAATCTTTAAGAATAAATAAATTTGGAGACGATTTGACAAGCTTATTTCAAAAAAAAAAAAAAAAGAGCATCCGGCCGCGAGCCCCGAGGGCAGCAGCGCGGGCGGCAGGTGGCGGAGCATCCTACCTGCGAGCATCCTACCTCCGGCGGCGGCGCCCTCCTCCTGCGCAGCGGCCCCCTCGCAGGCTCCGCGGGCGGCCGGGGCGTCGGCGTCCGGCTGGGGCTCGGGCTCCCGCTCCAGCTCCTGCTCCCGCTCCAGCTCCTGCTCCCGCTCCCGCTCCAGCTCCTGCTCCTGCTCCTGCTCCTCCCGCGCGCGCTCGGCCGCCCCCTGCAGGCTGCCCCTGCGCCGCCACACGTCGTGCGCCCCGGGCGCATCCCCGGCCCCGGCCCCGGCCCCGGCCCCGCGGGGCACCTGCACGGCGGGCAGGGCGGGCAGGGCGGCGGGCTCCCGGGGCAGGGCAGGGCCTCCGCAGGCGCCGCGCTGCTCCTCGCCGCCCGCCTCCTGCTCCTCCTGCTGCTGCTGCTCCTCCTGCTCCTGGTCCGCCTCCTGCTCCTGCTCCTGCTCCTGCTCCTGCTCCTGCTCCTGCTCCTGCTCCTCCGCCGCCGCCTCCCCCTCGGGCGCGGGGCCCCGCGGGTGGGCGCAGGGCCCGGGGCCGTCGGCGCCCTCCAGGTCGCTCTCGCCCTCGGGCCTCGTGCTGGCCTCGCTGGCGCTGGCGCTCTCGGTGGGGGCGGGGTCGCTGGGCTCCGTCTCGGAGGAGGCCTGGTCCTGGTCCTGGTCCTGGTCCTGGTCCCGGTCCCGGTCCTGCTCCCGGTCCTGCTCCCGGTCCCGCTCCCGCTCCAGGGACTCGGCGTCGGCCGTGCCCGGCTCCGCCCCGCGGGCCTCCTGCTCGGCGTCGGGGGCGCCCTGGGCGGCGGCGGGCTCGGGGGCGCGGCCCGGCTTGTCCTCGGCGTGCAAGGCCCCGGCCCCGGCCCCCGCCGCGGGGCTGCCCTGCGGCCCGGCCTGGGGGGTGCGGCCCGCGGGGGCGCTGCGCGCCATGACCAGCCCCCCGCCCTCCTCGTCGTCCTCGGGGGAGCCCGGGTACCCCAGGCCTTGCTGGAACTCGTGCTCCTCCTCGTCGGAGTCGATGTGCAGCATCGCGTTGAGCCGCGTGTCGGTGGGGAAACTACTCCTGAGTTTGGGGGAGGCGCCCAGGGCCCTGTCGGGCCGCGCCGGGCCGCCGTGCTCGATGGCGTCCAGGTAATCGTTGAGCGAGTCCTGGCGGCCGCGGGGGGGCGAGGCCCCGGACGCGGCGGGGCCCAGGCCCCCGGGGTCCGCGTCCAGCGCGGAGCTAGTCCTGAGCGCGCGCTTGGGCGGCGCGTCCGCAGCGCTGACCTCGGGGAGCGGGTCGTCGGCGCGGACGGGGCTGTCCTGGGGGCCCGCGGGCGCGTCCTCCTCATCAGAAGGGCTTCCCAGGTCTCCGTTCACCGCGCCGACCCCAAGGATCGTGCCCACGGCTTCTGCAGACGCATCTGGAGGAGAAAACTGCAGTTGTGAGAAGGAAGGGGGGGGTGACCAACAACGTCGAGGCCCTGTGCCTGGGCCACCGCGCGGTCCCTTGAAGCAGGCACCTCAGGGGCCCCGGGCGGCACAGCTGCCCGCCGACATCCGCGGTCCCTGCTAAACGGTGCTGCTGCCGCGCGTGCGACTGCCACGACGAACCGCCGCCCGGGTTCCAAACACAGGTGTACACCCGAGACAGATTTCCTTTTTCTTGATGAACAAGCTTTCATATGGGCCTGGAAAACTTCAGGAGGTAATTACTTATTTATTAGGAACTTTATTTTCAGGACACGGAAATTCAGCTCTGTTCAAATGCAATCTGACAACTGAATAAGCTGTAACAAGCTTCTTTTTTTTTTTTTTTTTTTTTTTGTCCTGCAGCGACATGTTCGTACAGATAGCTCACCTTCGTGCACGGAAGACGTAACCTCCACTTTAAACTGGAGGTAGCCGCTCACGTGGTCAGCTGGGAGCCTCCGGCCAAGGTTGTAGCTGAGCATTTGGTCCCTGCAGGAGGAGAAATGTTTCTTTCCTTACTAGGCTGCTGCCAGCCCTCACCTCCTCCAGCAGCCCCCCCCCCCTCCATCTCACACATCTCCCTTAAAACTTGCGGGCTCACAAGAAAATAAAATGCTCCAAGGTATGTTATAGTCCAATGTAATAGGAATTGCTCCCACAAAGGAAGACCTTCTAAACCCCAGGATGAAAAGAAATCTTATTATAAACAGAAAAGGCAACACAGTTTCATATGATTTTTTTTTTTTTTAAAGGGCTCTTTCACTGGCTAACAGTGACCAGGAAAAGAGTGTCCTGAAGGTCATCAAGGAGCTGGAAAAGGCCTACAGCTTTTGGTATTTGGGGACGCAGGTATAAATAAAGGCCTAGAGGGCCTGGCTCCTTAGCAATTAGCACAATAGGAAACTGGTCCTATGAGGACACAGGAGATAAGGACAGTCACACAATGACATGGGGGGCACCGTGCTACTGTACTTGAGGAGCAGGACCTGGAAGTAGGGAGGGAGACAGCAGGGTGAGAAGAGGCTGCCTCTGACGGTGGCTTCAGCTGGGGGAGGGTGGGGGCTGCCGAACCTCCCCTCCTCACCTGTACAGCAAGGGGACTGGAGCTGCTGGCCTCCCACTGTCGGGGAGCCCGACTGTCACTGATTGCCAGTGTGCCTGGCAAGAGATGCGGATGGAGAAGCTAGATGTCCCACCTTGGGCCCCCATTGGGCTACCAGCCTCCTGGAGGATGGAGTTGTGCATCTTTTTCAATTCTGTGTTTATCTCATCAAAGTCAAATGCAATTCCATCACTACTTCGTATGTAGCAACTTTCATTCAGAATCAGACTTACTCTTCATTAAGGACACTAATGACAGGGTCCCAGGAAATCACACCATCTCTGCTCTCACACTGCCCTCTACTGGCAACTTCAGGAGGAAACCATGCCTCTGCCTCCTAACTTGCACAGGCCAGTTTAGAGCCACTAGTCTATTTATTATTAATGCATGTGATGGTTTTGTTTGTTCGTCTCTACCTTCTCAGTACAATTCCAAATCGACAAATTCCAAAGGACACCCCAATAGATGTCATCCTTTAAAAGAACGGGTGTGACTATAAAGTCCCGGTTCAGCTCTTGGGGATCTTTCGGACTTCTTAGCAAGAATTTCTTAAAACTGTAAGATTATTTCCTTTCCCTCTTTCTTTTTCTTTTCTTCCCTAGAAACACTAATAGTTTTTGTCTCAATTGATGCTTTTAGAATGCTCTGGTGTCTGAATCTGAGTGCGTGTATGCCACGCACACTCCCAGGGCTTTGCCTGCACTGTCTCTCAGCCACCCTGCGAAGCAGGCGGCAGCTCTGTTTTCTAGAGGACACCAAGGCATGGGGAGGGTAAGGGACTTGTCCAAGGCCAGACAAGTACTGAGTGACAGGATCGGGATTAGAACAGATTCCTCCGACACAGAAGTCCCTGCTCTGCAGTCACCATACTACCATCTTGTGTTCTCGGTGGTTCTATGCTGCTGTCAGCAGCATACAGTTTAATGATGTAATTTACGCATGGCTCGTTTAAATGTGCTATTACAATAATGCCCTTCCTACTTAAATCAGTATTTCTAAAAAAATCTTTTCTGCAAGGGGATTTACAGGCATTTCTTACTATGAGTATAGTCATGTTACTTTTACACTAAAGTGTTCAAATAACATTATATAATGGCTATAATCTGCAGATAGCAGGAGCGTCTTTTTCTTTCTCCTACCACTGTCTTCTCAGAATTTAGACAGTGCTTAACACATAGAGGTGCTGGATCTTTGCCCACTAATGCATGAACCTAGCAGCAATTACATGGACCTGCCCTCAACTTTGTGATTCCTCGCTCACTTCTTTGGACATTAAGTCCTGGAATAATAAAACCTTCATTTCTTGTTAAAAATAAACTAGCCCTCATTATCTCCCCCTCAGCCAGTAAAAACAAAGTGTTGGTGTTGATAATGGATAATTAATGAAAGTGATGGATTTTAGCTAGGAAATAAATGCTTTGGAGGAATTGTAAGAAAAGAACAGTATCCATCGGTTTTGCTCACTGTCATACTCCCAATACCCAATACGGCATTTAGCATTTAATAGACACTATATATGTATACACATATTTGTTAAATAAATTAACTAATGAGACTCTTTGCTTGGAAAGAAGAATTTTAACAGGTATTGGTGCTGTTTATTAAACAAACCGGCCAGATACTCAATTCAACTATTCAACCTATAAATACAGGAAATCCTCCTATTCAGAGATTCTGAGTCAAGGGTTTCATCCCTTGTTAAGTGTCTATCAGAGGAGTCACTTGCCTGCCTCTTTCTTTCTTTCTTTTATTTTATTGCATTTTTTTCTTTTCTTTCATTTTTGAGTTTTTTTTCTCTTTTCATTTTTGTGCCTTCTTTTTCTTATCCAGTCTCATCTGACTCATCCTGCTTCTTGCTGTGATATATTATTGTGAACAATATATTACACATTATTATAATGCACAATTATGAAGAATAAGTGACAAAGTACTCTCACTACCTGAGGCATTCTCTCTCTAATGTCATCAGAGAGATTGACAAAGCATGAGAAAGTGATGCGCATTTTGGACGGACGTGAGCCATCACTCTCTGAAAAATGTCACATTCAAACAAATGCTCTCAAAATAGTAATTAGTAAGGAGTTCTGGTTCATCCCACAAAGCCACACTCTGTATAAAACCACAACTACTTCAGAGGGTTAAAATCTACCAAACACATAAGTAACGAAAACTCAGCCCTTTACAAGATGAATCAATTACTTGGTGGAAGCAATAATCAGATCAGGAATATATATATTTAGGTGTTAATCACTAATATACTGCTAGGTAGTAAAATTCTTATCTAATAAAATCCTCAAGTATCTATATCAGGCAATGTTTTTAATATACAGGAACATTTCATAATTCTAACATTTTACAAATTCATGCTGGACTTCCTTCTAATCCACATCAATTCAAAACTGGCAGTTCCCGAAGTGTCCGGTTGTGTAAAAGACTAAATGAAAAGCAAGTCAAAAACAGTTTCACGCACTGAAAAGGTTTTATTTTTTCCTTGATCATTCTTACTGGTGTATATAAAGTCACACTTTAATCAAGTGTCATTTAGATTCTGTAAATTATATGATGATAATTATATAAATTAAATTGTAGATATACTTTATTTACCATAGTTAATTCTTACTCTTTAAAATTTTTCACTTTCTGTAAGTCTGAAAAGTAACTTTTAGAAAACTTCCTAATGTCTATTATCTCTACTAGAAGCAATAGGTGGGATTTCCTAGCTTTTATCAGTTAAACCAGGCTGCTAGAATTTCAGTATAAAACTTCCACTTTATTGTGCTGGCTCAAATCACAAATTCCATTGTCTCTGATGGCCAGACCATCAGACTCCATAAGAATCTCTTAGTTTCAGATTTTGAAGGGGCCTTAAGAGTTCAGCTGCTCTGCACACTGTATGTTGCAGATGAGGAATGCCCAAGTCAATTATGACTTGTCAAAATAGAACAGTTCATTAGTGACAGAGCGAATATGAATGATCAACCTTCCTTAGTTAGCTGGGATAACAACACATTGCTGCCCGACCTTAAAGTGTTGCAACTGATCAGAACTCCAATCCCAGCTCCACATCCTGCTCACCAGCCTCAGATTCCTCATCTCTGAAATGTGTCTAATCACACTTTTTACCTCCCAGAGCTGTTGAGAGGGTAACATGGGTTAATGAGAATAAAGTACTTAACCCCTGACATAGAATAAGCTCTCGGCATCTTTTTTGTTTATTTTTATTTATTACTATTGCTACCCACTACTGTTACTACACATCTGCTGCTACTGCTACATCTGCGGCTGCCACCACTGCTACTATGACTACCACCACCATTGGTTCATGTTTTCTCAGAATGAAGAAGATACAAAACAAGATGGTGCCGCCACCACCACCACTACTACTACTGCTGCTGTATGTTCGTAATGTTCTCCTACAATAAAAAAGATACCAAAAAAGTATCCTCTAGTGCTACCTCAGAGCAGCACTGTTACTGAGTTTGTTGGAAACAACCACATAAAAATACACACACCATTTATGATAAGAGATGTTACGATTTAACTAGTTTACTCACTACTTACAAAAAGCTTGCAGAAAGAGAACCCATCAAATCACATTTTAAAATTTTCTCAATGAGTAAACTTTGTCTAAATGAATGTATAGATCTACAATAGTACCTCCTATGAGCCAAGGTCTTGTTTTAAACGGCGCTACAACAAGGTGGTTTGTTTGTTTTTTTTTTTTCCAGAATAGTGAATTGTCCGGATGGGATCAGTTAGGAGAAGGGAGCTGTCAACCTGACACTAGAATCCTACTCCAGGGAAAGGCTTTTACTGACAGATTCCAATATACTCAAAGACAACTGAGTCCTAAGACATTTGATGCTGAAATGCTAATGGTAGGTACATCTTGGAAAAGACACCAAAAAAAAAAAAGGTATATAATGAAAACAAAGTGTTTTGGTCCTGCACAGTTTAAGGAGTATACAAACACCTTCATTTTTAAAAGAATTATCTTACCACTTCTTATCAGTAAGAAAGGTCCTAGGACTACAAAGTTTCATTTCAGTTGCTTCTGTGCAAACTAATCTCAAGATCCCTACAAGTGGGGACTGATTACCCAATGGCTTGCCGCTCCAGCAACCTCTGGACTGGAATGGTTAGTTTCCCCAGAAAACGCTTGATGATGGGACGACTCTTGGCAAATTTGTCTTTAATTTCAATTTCTAAGACATCAGTAAGAAGTGCAAAAAAGGAATATTTCTGAAAACAAAAACAGATAACATGTTGATTCAGAAGAAAGACAAATATGAAATTATATCATTTTATTATTACAGAAAATGGTATCTCTTAAATCCTAATAACCTAAGAGTCCGCATTGCTAGAAATATCTGCAGCCATTGTCAATCCTTTATTCTTTTTTATTTAAGATTTTATTTATTTATGAGAGAGAGAGAGAGAGAGGCAGAGGGAGAAGCAGGCTCCATGCAGTGAGCTGTGGGACTGGATCCCGGGTCTCCAGGATCAGGCCCTGGGCTGAAGGCGCGCTAAACCGCTGAGCCACCTGGGGCTGCCCCTATTCTTTTAGAATCCTTAGCATTCATGATGATTATAAAGGCATCAGTTAAGGATATGCATTCACAAGAGGCCCCTTCAATCATTCAGCCCTTCCTGGTTCAACAGTTTTAGGAGATGCTACTATCAAATATCAAATTGTTCACAATACAATTTTAGTACTTATTACATTTACTGTATCTCAATTCTTTTAAATTTAATATCCTGTTACAGGATGGTTTTAAATTATCCCTGTGTTTGATTCACAGCAATTTTAATTCCTAATCCCATAAGATTTTGAAGTTTTACAGCACAGGTTAAAATACTTTCACTTAGTGGCTAACGTAGGAATATCTAAAGAATACTGTGGTTTCTCTGATAAATATGAGAATAAAACGATGGAAAGTACTTAATTTAAAGGGCACATTGGGTCATTTCATTTGGGACAGGAAAACAAAAATATAAAGTTAACATAAGCTTTGTTGTTTTGCTTAGGGATGTCATTGGAGAAAATCAGATTGGATATTAATAAGGATACAAAATAAATATAAAAAGCTTTATTCATCTACAAAGACTTTCCCATATATTACCCTCTTTACAAAGATAACACTTTCAAGGACAAGGATCTCAGGATAACAAAGTGATGGGGCTGGAATCTAACCTGAACTATTTTGCCTCTTCTCTGACATTATCTACTCAACCACAGTGATGCGAATGGTGCCAGCCAGTTTTACACTTAGGCACCACTAAGTTTATTTAGGCGTAACAATTACTAAAGTTCTGCCAAGGGCCCTATAGTCTAGTAATCTGCTTAACGGAAAAAGCACTTGCTGAGAATGAGAGAGCGGAGTTTAAGCACTACCTCTGCCTCTGAACAGCTAGTTACATAAACCCTTCAAGCTTCAGTTTCTTAATCAACAAATAGATGATGAGCTCATCACTTATGCCCCCTTATTAGGCCTACACTGATAACATGATTAAGAACTTTGTAGATATAAAATGTTAAGGAAAAGGAAGTTATCATTCCTATATCCACTATGTTCCTTCTAGAGCTCATAGTGAGGTGCAAGTTATGTCCTCTAGGCTTCTAACTACGTTAAATTAAGTGGTGTGTCTTTAAGTGTTATTTACTCTTTGGAGATCATAAGCAGTTTTTTTTTTGAACCAGGTGTAAAAATATATGCAATATTTAATCTATTTAAATAACCATAAGAATTTCTCAGTAGAAACATCTTGCTGTGCTGGCAAGGCTCAAATAGCCATACCTTTTTTTCCAATTGGTTTTAGATCCCCTGAATTATCTCCCTCCCCAGGGAAATATTTCTACAAAATTGTTAGAACAGATTGTTGTCATTAAACATTTAGGGAATGATCTGATTAACTGTAGAACTCCCATGCCAACAAGGTTTTCCCAGAACCATTCTAACACTAGCATGTGAAATCTTGGATATCTGAGAAATGGCTGGAGAGCTCATACTTTGTTCACTACATGAGAAACAATGTCTCTGTTCATTCCTTGACTTGCCCTAGTACTAACGGGAAAACCCTTTGCTTGATTTCAGTGATGCAGGGCACTAAGATGACAGGTAGCATAAGGTAGCAGTGAGGAACTCTGAAGTATCTATCACAGCACATCAACAATCTAGCTTCACTCAGGATGACAATTTCTTGGATGGCTTATTTAATTAACCAAAATCTAGAAATCCAAAAAACATTTGCCAAAGCCCATAGGGAAAGAAAGTCCTTTAATTTGTGCTGAATATGCACTAAAATAAAATATAAAAAATTGAGCGGGCTTTTAAAGTTTTCATTTTAATTCCAGCTAGTTAACATACAGTGTTGTATCTGTTTCAGGGGCAAAAACATAAAAATTTGACTTTTATTTCTGCCTCAGGCTCTAATGTGGCTTTCCAAGGCAATGTTACTGACGCTGTGCTTACTTAAAATTTTAAATTTTAATAATAATAATAATAATAAATTTTATTTATTCCTCATGAATCTTTTGCACTGATTTTTATTTTTTTTAAAAACGTTTCATTAAAATATTAATTTTGATTATTGAGTCTTTTGGCCCCCTGAGTCATGTACCTCATTTGCTTTCCCTACACCTGGCCCTGGCTACAAGGGACTCTCTCACTCTCATCGGACCTTCTTTCTAGCAGAACCCCAAGACCTGTCAGCTATCTTGCCATGCTCATAGTTAGCTCAATGGTACACAGAACAAGGCTGGACGTGGCCAGCTTCCTAAGAGTCAAGTAGAAGACCCCTGAGGATCATCTTACCTCTCGGTGCCAAATTGGATTAGTGGTGTTACTGATGATAGTAGACCTTCTCTCCTGCCCATGGTGGGCACAGGTGGGGAAGCTGCTCTTCTTCCCTGGCTGGATGGACATCTTCAGATAAGGGTCAGGATTGAAGAACATCCCTTTCTTTAGCCCAACTGCTCTAAGATCTTTTAAGAAAGAAAGAGAAGAGGGAGTGAGGGGAAGAGAGAGGGTTAAACAACAGCAAAACACTAACAAAGTTCTTTACACTATGATGGCTTAGATAGGTGAGGACAAGTGAGTTAGGCCTAATTCCAGCAGAGAGGGGTCTCCTGATAGACTGCAAAAATGAAGCCAAACACTTATCATCACCTTATGCACCTAAACTGACTTTTCCTGGGAATCATTTTGATTCTAACATGTGCATCTTCACATGGTTTGGCAACTGGCCTTTCAAACAATGTCTTGAGAGAAATGCTTAGGCAACAGTTTATTTTTAAAAGAAGAATGCTAATATGTTCTTTCATGAGAGAAAAATGAAATCTTCTACATACATATATGAAAGTATAGACCGCTGTTTAATTGGGGGTAAAGCTTCAGTGCGCTCATTTAGTTGCACCACATTTAAAATATTACATATACTCCACAAATGTAACGGATATTGGGAGAAAAGGAGACCAGAAATGTTTCTAAAATTTGAATGCCACCTGCTGTAGTAAGTAATGAAGAAGTTACTGTTTAGGAACTTACATATTTGATGACTGTCTCACAACTCATCTTAGATTCACTAGTTGTTATTTCACACCAGGTGAGCTGCTAAACTTCTGGCTAACGTCTAGTAAATGAAGAGTAATACTTTTATAAAGAGGCTAAGGGATACAAACATGTCAGGCAATAAACCCAGATCTGCTGGGTCCTTAATATCTTTCTAAGAACATTAATTTCAATAAGATTGGCCTGAAAGCTAAGTGATCTTCAAAGCTTCTGGAATAATAGAGTGTTTCTAAGTAACTTGATGCAATTATGATCAGTCTAGGGAGGTCCTGACCATTGGTCCAGAAAGAAATTCTGCAGATGCCTCTGAAGCTTCAGAGACCTTTGGATTACCGAGATCAGTAATTTATAATGATCCTAAATCATAGGAGGTCACCTGACTCATCCTACTCAAGCCCATTCATTTTTTATTTTTAATGTAGGCTCCACGCTGGGCCCAACATGGAGCCTAAACTCATGACCCTGAGATCAAGACCTGAGCTGAGAGCAGTAGTCAGATGCCAACCGACTGCACCACCCAGGCGCCTCCCCAAGCCCATTCTTGAAACACAGTCTTTGTAAGTAGGACAGAATTGGTCTGGGGTCGCCCATAGAACCAGATTCTCTAGGGAGTGCTGCCTGGCAGAGGCTCACCCATGGCTGACAAGAACTTGTGGCCTAGTGTGCTGTCTGATGACAACTAACTGGCAGCACAGGACGCAGTTTTAGTATGTCAGCAAAGGTTGAAAAATTCAACCAAGAAGCCCTCATGTTAAGAACACTGCATGAAATGCAGTAAGATATTTGATCCAAAAACCAGTGGCAGAAGGGAATGATGAGTAAGGAACTAGACAGGCATGTCCAAGAAGCCACTGTAAGCTCATTAGTTTTACAGCCCCCACTCCCGGCACATCACAAGCTACAGAGTCATTATTAATACAGCACCTGCCTCTTACTATCAACCTAATAATGCTACATGTTTTCACTTAGCTTTATTTAGCAAAAAATAGCTTTAAGAGAAAAACACAATTTGCATACTTATTACTTTTCTTGATTATGCTCACCTCAGACACAAAGACAGAATAATAATATTCTTTAGATATTAAATCTACCCCTAAACAAGGGATTTCTTCGCAGTAAATGAAGAGTAAGGCGTAGAAATGACTGCTACAAGCCTGACAGAGCTAAATTATTCATGCAAAGCACTTCTTTGAACAAAGAACATTCCATCAGAAAATTAAGCCACTGTGATAAAAGATGTCACTATTAACCTTCATAGCAAATTTTTCCACAAGGAACAGTGTACAAATAAGTCTTCATTAATAAATATAAGAAACTACCAATTACTTGTAGCCTGATTATTCAGTTCCCTTATCCAGCTCATTTCTGCTCTTGCTTCTCCCTTTTGTCTTTTATAAATTTTACTGCTCATGAATGTCCACATAACCTCATTGACCAAAAAACTCAAAGTCACAAAGGTATGACATGTGAAATATCCTAATTTAAAGTCTTATTTGGAGAAGATTAAGATATCAATCAAAACAGTTTTTATTTTAGATGTGGAGTTCAATTATTTGTGTCCCTACTTACCACTGATAATCAAGAGTAGAACATGTGCAGGCAGCCATCTACAGTGCTTAAATAGTCATGGATAAATATTACCATTCACGAACAACCTGCTAAAACTGCATTAATTTTTCAGAATTACAGTTATCATCTTTCATCTTCTATAATTTTTAGCCATTTCTGTACACCATCTGCAAATATCTGACAATATATTAGGAAATAAAACAGTTATAATATATTTTTTAATTTTTTTATTTATTTATGATAGTCACAGAGAGAGAGAGAGAGAGGCAGAGACACAGGCAGAGGGAGAAGCAGGCTCCATGCACCGGGAGCCCGATGTGGGATTCGATCCGGGGTCTCCAGGATCGCACCCTGGGCCAAACGCCGGTGCCAAACCGCTGCGCCACCCAGGGGTCCCCATAAAACAGTTATAAAGTAGCCAGCCACCACATGTATTGAAGTGGGATGTTGGAGGAAATTATATTTAAAGAAGAAGCATTTGGTGGTGCCCCAAAGCTTATTTTCTACTTTTTTAGGAAAATGTCCTAGGATTTTCAACTTCTAGATGGTCATTCTCCTACGGTGAGTTAATTAGCATCCCTTCGAGTCAAAATCAGTATGTATACATCATATTTAGAATGATGTTGATCGCCTGAAAGCTTAGGGCAATGCTTCTAAACTGAGAAAACCATGGAATGGTCAAACTAAATTTTCTGAGCCGTGGATGTTGGCTAATTATTCCCTACCTATAAATAAAGGATTTCCATACCTGCAGAGCCTCAGGACTAGGAAGGTCTAAAGCCAATAGATGTTTTGAGGAGACACACAGATAATGAGGGTAGGGGAGTAGTACTACTGGCAGTGGTCCTAGTAAGTCTGCCCTTCTAAAAACCTAGATATGTTTTAAAGCCTGAGGGTTCCAAGCAAAACATACTCATTGGCCAAATTTGAACCATAAGCCACCCATTTACGACTTCTCAGAGTCACCAGAGAACCATAGCAAAAAAGGCTTTCATAGTAAGTAATCTCACATGGCAGGGAAGGAACATGCTAGAACAGAAATGGATATTCCGAAGGCCAAGTCCAGCAATGAACTATTATGCACACTTTCATCATATGTGGTAATTATGCATCATGGAAATGTCTGTTTTCAAGATCCGTTTTCTCTCACTCTTGAGAATGTCAGTTTTCATTCACAACACTTTTTGCAGCCAAGAAAAGGGAATCTAATTTACATTTCAGAAGTACTGCATCCATGGAAAAATGAAAACAAAACATCTTACAGTGACAGACCTCTGTTAGACGGCATTTTACATGTATCGTAGCACAGTTGTCTGGTTTAAAAGTCCGTTTCAAATACGGATTTTCTTAGGCATTCTTGACTTTATAAGTGTCAGTTATTTTTTTTAAATCAGTAGCTTTCAAACTTTTTTGACCATGACCTACCTATGAAATCTGTTTTACTCTGAAATCCAGTATACACATGCATAGGTGTGTACACTTTTTGTGTGAGAGTTTGGTTTGTATAAACTGATGTTCTATGAAAAAATATTTCCCTTTGGTATAAAACGCTGATTTTTTTTCTCCTCTTCTTTTTTTGAATAGCTGGTTTCAACTAAATTAAACTTATAAAACACAAATGAGTTCCACCTCACAATCTGAAAAGTGGTGCTTTTTAAATAAACATACAAGCAATTAAGAGTATTTCAGTCTCCAGAAAATAAACAAAAAAGTTTGTCTTATCAGCTTTCCAACTTTTATGTATATTTCTCCACAGAAACAGGAGTATCCCGTGGCTTATTTTTCTTAGTCTCCAACTTTTCCCTTTCTCTAGATAAGAAAATTTCTCTAGAGCTAAGCACACATTGTTTTCAAGGATCAAAGTTCTACAGTGGGGTGAGCACATTATAGTGTTCTTTTAAAGTAACTGTACAGAGTTACAGTCTTTTTATCACCAGAAAATCTGGTGGAAGAAATAATCCCTGAGTTTATATTAATAATCTAATGGTAAGAAATATACTTGAATTTCCAGAAGTATAACTGAAAAAATAAATAACTACTTCATATATCACATATGAGAATCTATAACCAAAAATAACCACTTGTGCCTTTGAAATTATACACTTTCAAACTGAACATCAGGTTTAAAGACATTCTTACCTGACAACGTAAAGCTAACTAGCTTCCGAGAATGCTGATTTCCAGAAGCACCTCCTTCCATGCCTTCTGCCCCCATCTGCAGAAGGAAAACACATATTGGAAGTTTCACAGGAGCGTGATGGTACTCAACTTTCTTAAGAAGCCACATATGTTTGCAAATATGATGATTTCTTTGTGTAAACATGCATTGTCATATGTGCCTTTTCATAAGCTATCTTGGAATTGAGGCATAAATACACATTCTCAGAGATGAAAGAGTCATACCTCAATTTAGCCTTTACGCCAAATGAAACCAACACGAACTTCTAAAGTCTCTGGGATATGAATCAACCTGCTTCACGTTCTTTTATTTCTTTGATAAGAATATGGTTGGTATGTAGCAAATGTACTTATGTTGCTATTACTATATTAACAAATTCCTTTAAGATAAAAATCAAACACAGATTTATTAGGAAAACTTAGAATAAACTAAACAGGTGATTTATATCAAACTCATCCATGTTTTTGCAGGATTCTGCTCTCTTGCCAACTATTTCTGAGTGACTGCATGGGTGTCCCACTGCCCTTTCAGTCTCCTATTTTATTGTGCTGAAGGTACACGGCACATGGCATTGTAAGTAGCAATGATGAGAATTGGCAATGCTGTTGTACTGGTTACTGTATTGTAAAAGTTCTCCTAAAAGCTCTCAAGGAGATTATATCTCACTTGAAAGCAGTCATTTACAGACCACATAGCAGATCTAGCCTTTCTCTCAATTTATGTATAATTAGTGCTCAATTTATGACATACTAGAAAAAAAGAGTTTCCTGTTTCTCCAAAACAGAAGTCCACAATACTGTAAGGTACAGAAGTAAAAGGTAGAATGTTGAATAGTTAGGAAATAGAAACCACATTTTAATTCTAAACTTTAGATTAAACCCTTGCATCTAATTTTTGTAGTGCTCCCTTAACTCCCTTAAAAATCACACACCATCAAATGCAAACTGGTGCAGCCACTGTGGAGAACAGTACGTGGCTTCCTCAAAAATTTTAAAACAGAATTACCATATGATTCAGTAATTACACTACTGGGTATTTGCCCAGGGAAAATGAAAACACTAATTTGAAAAGATACATGCACCCCTTTGTTTATAGCAGCATTATTTACAACAGCCAAGATACAGAAGCAGCGCAAATGTCCACTGATAAATAAGTGTATAAAAAAGATGCGGTGAAAAAAAAAAAAAGATGCGGTGGATGTACACAATAGAATATTATTCATCCATAAAAAGAAAGGAATCTTGCCATTTGCAGCAACAGGCATGGAGCTAGAGAGTATAATGCTACAGACAACAAACTGGTAGTTACCAGGAGAGAGCTGGGGTTGAGGGGTGGGGACAATGGGTGAAATAGGTGATGGGGAGATAGGGATTAAAGAGCACACTTATCATGATGAGCACCGCGTAATGTATAGAATTGTTGAATCATTATATTGTACACTTGAAACTAATAATAACGCTGTAGGTTAATTATACTTCAATTTAAAAAAAATCATATACTGCTAAGAGACAAAACTTTCACTAATCCAAGCAAAGCTAAGCAATTTTAAAATAAATTCCATTCAAATTTTGAAATATAAATTCCTACTTCCTTCTCTACTTCCTATACCTAATCAAAACTATTCTGTATGGTGCTTAACTGATTCCTGATGTTTTCAAATGTCATCTGCAATAAACTAGGGTACCATCCAGGTATCTTCATTTCATCTTACCCATAAAACTAGCTATTTGATAATTCTGGGTTGGCTCTCAACAAGTATGTATGTTTTACTCTAATGTGCTGTTCCCCCTCTGACTCATCATCCACAGCTCACCTGGAACAGAGACAGCAGCAAACTGGCCAGATAACTGATGTCTGTCACCGTCTCATCCTGCTTTCACCACACATATCCCTGGGCTATAGAGTGATGAACATTGTGAGGTAGGACAGGATGCTCCTGAGACAGACATTCAGCAACCTGCCCCTCCAAGTCCTGGGTATAGCCAGACATCTGATAAGTCATGGCCTCCCCTCCAATGGACCACACTGCCCAATGAGATGTGTCCCCTTCAAAAATTTGATGTCTCTACCCATATTAAGCGAGTTCAAGGAGATGGAAAAGATTCATGGTCTGTCTTCATTTAAACCTATTTAAAATGCTAGAAGATATTACAGGAACACAGGAAAATGCCTTTGAATTCTCATTCTAAAAATATAAACCACCGTCTAACAAAAGGCTAATGTGAAACAATTCTCACAGAATTCACAGATTGTGTGCATTACTACAACTGTGGCAAGTGCGCATCTGAATACTCAAAGAATTCAATTTTATTATTCATGACAATGAAGTCGGGAAAGACCACACATTACCACTAGATACAGGGACATCATGATAAGAAACACATCTGCCCTCAATGTTTAGAGAGAGGTTTTTAAATAAACTCACTCCATAGATTGATTCCAGGAAAACCCAGAAGCAACACCGACAATCAAGTGTTGGAACAATACATGGTAGTGAGTGATGCTAGCCTTTATCTGTCCCCAAGCCAAAGGATTTCCTGTTCCAACTGCCTGAGACACATATCACTGTGTACTCTGATGAATGACAATGACGTCAAAGTACAAATGACAGAAAAGACATAACTTTTTTAAATCCCTGATTCATTGCAAAAGGATATATGAGAGAGGAGGCCGTAAGATTAGGATGGCAACTCATTTCCTTCCCTACAGAGTTGCTCAGTTACTTCTTTCAGGACTATTGTTTGCGTATGGTCATGGAATAATTATACTAAAGAGCTTTGTAATGTCAATGTTGTCAATCAGTGACACTAACTTGACACAGGTCATATAACTAGGTGACCATCATGCCACAGCCCAATGTGGCACATCATAGAAACACAGCATCATGAGGTGTCCAAGTGGCACAGCCTTCCAGTTTTGGTTACAGACCCAATTGTCTCAGCTGGGGCAGAAATATATTGACTACCAACTTCATTAGTCATCCTTTGAACCAAAATATGTTATTCTGAGGGCCCAAAGTGTATCTGTGAAGCTTTTAAGGTTTTCTAAAACCTGTCTGAAGCAAATTAATTATCTCCAAACTCTCCACAGGCTTTGACACAGTAATCTCAATGCGAAATCAATGGGATGAGATCAATGTTCACCAAGCTGTAAATAATGCTGTCTTCAATGGTATCTGATCACTGAAACTGCTCAGGTCTAAGAAAATCTGAAGCCAGAAAATCATGTTTGGAAGCCACTGTCTACTTTCGTGCAATATTAATTTCCCAAAGGTTTTATTATTTAAAAACCTCAGTTTTCCAGTTTTATAGTTTTTCTTTTTAGAATATTAATTAAAGCATATTCCAGTGCTTAGTATGTGATGTTACAGATTTCATAATCAATCATTATTATTCTCCTTATGACCTTCAAAGTCTTGTGTAGTAAATGTGGATTATTCTTTTAAATGCTAAACAATGTTTTACTACATGGGAACTCAAATATAACTCAAAAGTGAGATGAATATTCAGATACTGAAGACTTTATGCTACTACTCTTACTATCTGAAATGTTCTTCCTTCCCCCTCTTCACCTAAGTGACTCCTACTCATCCTTCAGATTGTCCTGCAAACACACCTTCTTCAAGGAAACCTACCAAGACCTACTTGACTTGGATAAATCCTACTAGTATAAGCTGTCATAGTCCCATTTTACTCCCTCTCATAGTAATTATCACTCAAATAAATGTAGTTTAACTTAGCCAATATCTCTTGTCCCCACCAGATGTGAGAGCAAGGACTGGGTTTTGGCTTATCATGTCATCCCCGGTGGTAGGTGCCATGCCTCGTACTTAGCAGGTACCTGATGAATATTTGTTTGAATAAATAAATGAAAAGGAAAGATTTCATGATACAGCATTGGTGGGTCTGGGCAATTTCAAAATGCCATTTGCAGAGATTACTTTCTAAATTTTGGGGAGTCAACATGGCCACCTACCTATTTCCAAAAATGCATTTATCTATAAATGCATACATACACACAACACACACACATGCACATACACACTGTTATAAAGATTCCATATTGTGGGAATCAATATTCTTCTTCTATACGTTTGTGGCCTGATTTTTATTAATGGCTTATAGAAACTGCAATGCTTTACATATCTTAGACTCTAAGAATCTCTCCAAACCATCTGAACCCAATCACCCATGTACAATGGAGTATATACCGCAAAGCTGTTAGATTCTAAAATTAGTCAATGAAGTGAAAAATCACTAAATTATGAAAAGTAATCCTTTGGAGAATACCATGCTGAAAATGGACATACTTTCCTTCAAAAGTCGAACACAACCAGTTTCCCCCAAAACTAAATTAAATTATCTCTTTCTTCACTTGAGGACCGTGTGAAGAGATCGACTTCCACTGAGTGGCCACGCTATACCAAAAATGTTGTATCTTTAGGCACCAGAGCCCAACTCAGCATGAACAGATCTGGTGCTTAGACTTTCTGAGGGAATAGCATACTCAGGATCCCCATATCATACTCTTTAGGGTGAAAGCTTGTTACGTAGACTGGCAGGTAGAACCACACATGACTTACGTTGTTATTTTTCCCTTTTACTCAGCTCATGTAAATTAAACTCAGGTAAGATACAATGCTACTATTTCCTCCCAACCAGTCACCTAGACTAAATTTAGACTTAGTTTAAGACTAAGTTTGATGAGGTACTCACTAATTTGCTTCATGAATGGGTTCTCTGAAGAGTGGACTATTTACAGAGTTGTTATAAATCAAATCATATTTTTCCACTGATTTGTATTATAGATCCAGGTAAGTCCAGCCAAGTTACTTCCTTTCCTAACACGGGTGCCCATGCTGTTATGCATTTCCTTTTTCATTGTTCCCCATAACCCTGCCAGAGCTGCACAGACAAAAATAGAAACCAAGGCCCTGGGGTCCTCCTGAGGAAGCCGACAATGAGGGGCACTCACCATCACAGCAGGGTTCTTCACCGTAATGCAGGGGGTCGTGGCACGAAGGGCTCCACTAATGCCGTGGTAGTATTTAAAACAGATTTTTATCTCCGCTGCAAATCGATTGGAGAAAAACAATCATTTAAACACTGAATCAAGTCATTTAGGAATTGGCCAAGAAATCCTCCCTGTCACCTCTCAGAAAATCCTACTCATGAGTCTTTGAATGATCCCTTCTTTTCCAGTCAGAAAATTTATACCAACTCCTGTTTGTTTTTATGTGGTCCTCTGAAATTCTCTAAGAACATCCCAAATTTATGAAAAAATAATGCACAAAAACAACACACCATGATATGTATAGTGTAGGGCTATGATTTAAAGCAGCCACCATTCAGAGAGGCCATCCAACACGTGCCCCCGCCCCATCTTTGTCTCTGCTCTGATTGTTACTTATTCTTCACTTCAACCTTGGGAGGCACAGATGCCTGTCCCCACAGTACAGAAGAAGTGCTGAGGCTTGCAGAAGGTCAAGCAAACAGGAAATGACAGAGTCAGGATTCAAACCCAATCTGCCCCATGCCAAAGCCTTAGCTCCTAACCTCTACAACACAGACATACTGCTATGGTCGATGGAAATAGGGGGGAAAAAAAGCAGTCTAATGAAGTAAAAAAGAATACTGTAGTAGACTCTGCAGTGATAAGGAATCTGTACTTTAATTTTCCAAGTGGCTTCAATGCAGCCACTAGGCAGGGATCAGATTTAGGAACCACTGACATATACATATGGATAGATGAATAGATGAATAGATGATAGAGAGAGAGAGGGAGATGTGGAAATATATCTCTCTCCCCAGAGGTGTATGCATGTGTGTATGTGTATACTATCTGAGCTTGATAAAAAACAATACAAATGCTAATTATTGATTTTGAAAAGTAATGACAATTTGAAAGACCATGAAGCCAAAGTGTGTCAAAGATAGAACCCACAGCCACCAGAGTTCCTCTGTATACAGAGTATCTGAGTCACTGCAGTGCTACTGCAAGATCCCTTTTTTCCAAGGTGTCCTGTAATATAGGCAATGATGCTGATGGGCAGGCCCCAGGGAAGAGTTCCAGCCTATAGGAGTGGAGCTCCTATCTCAACTGAGTCACTTGGGTTGTTACAGTGGGGCCACTAGATGTATTTCCCCAAGGAAGTTAATAGTCCATTGACCCTCCTCCTTGCAACAAACAGCCTCCTACAGAGTATTTGGTTTACTTATTTTAAGAGAAAGATAGAATGATTAAAGCAAAACTCTCTTTCAGAAATGTATATAAGATTAAAAATACTATATACCAAGAATACAATACCATATTACATTTTCTTATCAATGACATAATACTAATGATCAAAAAATTAACCCTATCATGGGGTAAAATATTGAGTGTTTCAATATGATATATATGATATCATATATATGATATCACAGTGCAGTGATTCACAATGTATTTAGCATCATCGAGCAAAAGGTTTTTTTAACCATGTACCCTTCACATGTCAGACAGTCCGTGCAAGGGAATCCAAGAAAGGTTTCTGGTCTAGCAGGTATTATATAGTGTAGCTGTTAGGATGACAATTATAGGCAGGACAAAATACAAAAGACAAGTACTAAAAAGAAAGAGCAGAGAGGTAACAGAGCATAGAGACCATGGAGATTAGGGAGGACACAGTCCGAAAGACTTCATGGAACAAATTGGTCTGGACTCAAACTTACAGATGAGAAAAATGGAGCAGAGAGAGTCGGGAGTGAGGAGTAGCAAAAGAAGGGAAGCAGGAATGAGCATGCTGGGTTCAAGGAACAGCAAGATGACCTACCAGGAGTCCTTGCTTTATTGTTACTTCACTTGCCTGGGAACACCTCTCCAACTGACCTTGCCAAACATTTACACAAGCTTTTGGTTATTACTGAAATAATAAGAGCTACATAGATCTGAGCAAGCCGTCCTCTCCCACTTGCTTCCTTCCAAGACTAATAACATGTATTCTATAAGAACAGAGAGCTGGAGGACTGAGGAGCAGTGAACAACCCCACCTACCCAAGAATGGCTTCTCCACAGCCCAATGTGGCAACCAACATCTCCTCCTATTGGCCTCAAATTATGGAAATACATAAACGTGTGCTTGTGTGTATGTGTGTGTGTGTGTGTGTGTGTGTGTGTGCACATATTCCTTCAGACTATAAAAAGCAAGAGTATTTTCTCTAAAAAAAATCCCCTTGTTAAAAGCACGTTGCCTCAGAGGGCAGCAGGCCAGAAGAAGGGTGAGGCTTCTTGCATTAACCTGTAAGGACCTATCATTAGCTGGGCTCGCTCTAGCCTGGGAAGGAAGGAAGAAAGTACCACCCAAATGGCATCTTCCTCCCTCCGAGGTCCCTTCCGAACGATTGAGGCCAGTCATGAATTATGGAAATATATTTTGGCACCTTGCAGTAATCTTCAGGATACTTTCATTTAGAGAGTCACTAGAGATTTGGCAGGCCCTGTTTCAACGCTGACAAGTCATAGGAAACCCTTTATTTTTCAATGTTTAACTTCCCCATTTCCATAAACACAAGTGAGGACCTCCCCCAAGCACCAGCGAGCCTGCTCCATCACCTCTACAGAAGGGAGGAAGATCCTGGTGAGATGTCACCTTGGATCTGTTTTGTGGGGAGGGGAAGTCAGGGAGGAGGGAGGGACTTTGAAAGAGTTTAGGAACCTACCCATGCTCCTAAGTGAAGGGATTTCCATAACTGTGTGATTCTGATGTTGCATTTTGAAAGCAATAGGTCTGTTTCTGGATTTGCATCTGAATAAGACAGTTCCAGACAGATCAAGGGAGACTGGTAAAAGCGGTTATCTTCAGGGAGGGAACACTGATGACTGGGGCATGAAGTTGAGGAGATACTCACTTTGACCTTTTGTATCTTTTCAACATTATACTCTTTTTCCGTGCTTCCGATTCAAAAATTATTTTTTTAAAAACTATCTCAACTCAGCTACATTAACTCTAGGCATTAGTATAAAACCCCACTTCAAGCCCTCTCTGAAGAAAGATTCTACAGGCCATGCCCTGCGAGAAATGGTTTTTGTTTCAAAGACTGGGATCTCATCCATCACCTTAAATAGCTACAAGATTCACTTAGGCAGTCATTAATAAATTGTTTTCCCAAGTTTCTAAAAGTTGAAGATTTTGAGCCATAAAGTGGGTGGCACAGAAATGTCCTTCCTTCAAGCATTTTTATTTAAAAAGAATAATCTTAAAAAACATCAAACTAACTGCAATTTATCCTAAAACATAATTTTAACCATTGCCCTATGTGCTTTTATTATGTTCTTAATTTTGATTCCTACTCATAGGATCTTTTTTGCAGAGGCCACAAACTGGAAAAAGGAAACACATTTTAATCCTCATGCTTTTGAGGAAATCTGCTCACATTTCCAGTGACAGGCTATCTTATCATTTATATGTTACTGCAAGTTATCTTCTCTTTAACAAGGGCCAATAAAGCCTAGATGGCCAAACCCTCCTCTGCTCAAGCTCAGATACACAGTCATGAAAATCAAAGACAGACACCATCAGTGTGGAGGTAGCATAAACCTAATAGGATTAGAGGATGAACAGGATCCTGAAGTATGAGAATAGAAAATAAAAAGCACCAAATCCCCACCCAAGGGACTAGAAGGTCATTCTGATGTTGACGGGAAGTGGCTTGGGACTGGACAAGTTTAAAGCAAAGACTCTGACAGTATAAATAAGAGGCCCAGACCACCTGCCTCCCCCCGCAAAAAAAAAAAAAAAAAAAAAAAAAAGCCATCCATAAAGATTCTGTATGGGCAAGGCACTGCATCCTGGAAAGCATATTAATTAACCTGAGTGCCAATCAGAGACAAGGCTCTTACTGACACAAGCCTCTTGATGCTCAGGTTCCTAATCCTGCCTACTTCCCAGGTAAGATATGTGAAAATACTGTATCATTTATACAAATAGCAATATTTGTTGATATTATCCTCAACGATCACAGAGCAGTTCAGCACACAGCTATGATGCTTATTCATATTTCTAAGCTCATTCATTGATCTAGGGTTTAGTGAGCTCCTAGAATAGCATGTGGCACAAAGTTGGCACTTAATATATACTTCATGATGCCTGGGGGAGAGACAGATGGGACAGATAAATAGAAGGAATGACAAGAATAGGTCTGAATGAATGAATAAATGAATGACCACAGTCTACAGAAGACTCTAGAATAACAGAGACATCTGAGCATGACAAGACAACTTTGAAACCTCTTTTATTTCCAAACTCAAGATACACCCTCAAAGATGACCCATTCAGTTTCTGCAACCATAAGCTCGTCTGAGGACTATTTGACAGTTGACAGTCTTATGACAAGTAGGTGCAGAGGAAGCTGATCCTTCTGTCCAGTGCCTAGGAAGGTCATCTGCCCAAAATTAAACCATCTTTGTCCTTCAAATTCATTTAAGTAGGCCCTGTAATAATATAAGTCTGGGCTGCCTGCCTCCTCCGGGGCTTTATCTAGACAAACTAAAGCCATCTTTACATTCAGAAATAGCTTAGACAGTGCTCAAATCAAGGTTTGCCCATGAACTTAGGTCAATGTTCAGAGAATTTTATTTTTCCTGAACTTCTGATGAGCTAAAGATAAATTGTCTTTCTAAAGATGAAAGCAAAAGTTTTTATAAGTCATGAGTTTTCAAGATCAGAGGCTGAAAATATAGAAGCTGTCTAACCCCTCCCCACCAATTTTTTATAAGTCCCATGCCATCAGCTCCAGAGATTCAAGCAAAACTTCATTATACTGGGAAGTCCCACTAGGTCTGCTCTAGCCAGATACGCGGTAAAAAAAAAAAAAAAAAAAAAAAAAAAAAAAAAAAAAAAAAAAATGATGTCTAAAAGACACAGACCACACTATGAAGCACTCATATAAATACCACAGGAGGTTTTTACATTGAAAGGATAGGCATGTGTGCTGGAGGAGACGTTGTTCTGATTAATTAAGATAAACTTCATACTGGAGCCAAATCTTTCCCTAATTCTCATTCACTGCCTTGGATTTCAATACACACAACTTTTCTCAAGCCCTTACAAAAATACATTACTGCATATTTCCAGTTTTACATTCATGATACACAATATTTTGTGTGTGTAGAATTAAGGTGGAATTCAGAGGAGAAAATAAAACAATGACAAAACCCTACTCTTTTCTTCATTTCCAATTCCTAGCTTCAATGTCAAGCTTATTTCTATTAAATACTAAAACGAGGTATAAAGAAAAACATTCATCCAGACGGAGATATTAGCATACTGTGATCAGCCAGAACATTGTAAATCTCAAAAGCTTTTGGGAGGAGAAGTAAAATCAATTGCAGCAAATGGGATACTCTGTAAATGGGGTTTGGTCACACAGTATGTGATACTGACTTCTTCCCAGGTTGCTCAAATGGGCCCCCCAACTGGAATCTACACACTATCTAGAGGCCACCATTCCTAGCAGTCTGGCATTCGGGAGAGAACAGGAAGGTTGTTTTGTCTTTTCCCCTTGAAGTTCAGTTGGCAATATTCCCCAGCTACGTCAGCCTCTTAAACCCTGGGATCCTTTCAAAGGAGGAATTATATTGAATGAAAGCAACCCATTCCACTGTCTCCCACATTCTTTTATCACTTATTTTTCTCATTAGAAGATGGCGGTGCCAGCTGGGCCAAATGTTGGAAGAGTAACGAAAAGTAGAAATAAGCAAGAAAAACAAATCACCCAAATCTTACCTACTAGGAAGCAGCCCATGTTCACGTTTTGGCAAATTTCCTTACAGACTTTAACCTATGTGTCATATTAGTTAGAATTGTTATATCTATCTGCTTCCCCCCCCTCACTTATTATATTATGAGCATTTTCCCTTAAAGATTTCAGAAGAGACTCTAGCCAGTTAGTGAACTATGAAAAAAAAGACAGTCCTTCTGAGAGAGAGAAGGATGATTAGACAAAGTTAGGAAATGCTGACTTACCAGGAAGCATGTGGAAGAAATGATCTGATGTCTTTAATGACAATTCAAAGTAACAGATATTAATCTTTGAAAATAACTTTTTATATGACAGAAATTTATAAACTTCAATAAAAACGTGCTTATAGCAGGTTCTCATTTCATCAAACTTTACTTGATATTTTAAAGTTTAATAAGTACCATCCTTCATGTACACACTTTCCTATACTAAATCTCTTGAACACAGAAAACTTAATTCTTATGAAAATTAAACTCAGAAAATTTTTAAATAGTCCATTTTTCCACATTAATGAAGAATTCTCCAAATGTAAAAAGTTAATTTGAACCGCCCAGTAAATATGTATCCATTCACACTTCCATCTATCCCACAAAAATGTACATACTATGTTCTCAATAATATTAGTGGCAAACATAAATACCCTCCTTCACCTAAATAAAAAGGAATGAGATATTTCCGTGAACCATGTACTACGTATAGGCATTTATATTTACAAATAAATACAACATCAGGTCAACTGGGTAACGGCTGAGTTATCTGCAGCCAATTTCTGATTCTTAAAATTGACCTCTACGTCACCATGCCCAGACTCTCTCATCTAATTGTAAAGACCAGGACGCAAATGCACGAGTCACTGCTGCTGGGAAAAATAATAGCAAAGAATTCTATAGGCCCAGAAAATTCTTAAATTAACTGAAATCTTATTCTTTCTACTCCCTGAAATTAATATAATAAATATTAATTACAAATGTAGATACCAGGGCACATAAAACGTGTAAAGTATTAAAATAGCCAAACATGCTTTATATACTATGCATTCACAAGGTATATGGAATGTGCCTGCGTATATACATACACATATATGTTTACATACTTTTCAAAATATGTGAACATTCTCTAACAAGCATTTCCTATTTCCAAGTTTGAAGACACGTGGCATAAATATGTAAATCAGAGGCAAAAACTTTCATAATAAATTTAGAAAAGACTCCCTAGATTTCCGCATATTTATGGAACGTTCAGTAACAAACTTCTATTTCTCGCTTGGTACTTACGTTCCATGAAATAGGGCCCAGGCTCAATTCTCCATACAATTTGCCCTTTTTGAGTTCCAGTCACACCCCTGTTCTTAGAATCCCAGAAGTTGGCTGGAGAATTCTCATCTGGAAAAACCAAACAAACACTTTTCAGTTTAATTGCAACCTGTATGTCCTCCCCTAGCTCAAAGACTAATACAAGTTCTAAAATAAAGGAAAGAAAAGGTAAAGGGGAGAAATATTAATGAACACTGTTAGAGGTGACCAGCCCCCGGCTGATTATTACCCTGCATTTCTGCTCTTGCACTGACATAGGAGAACTGGGGAGGACCCTGAAGGAAGTTGGCATTTCTGGGCTTGGCCCAGTTAATCAACGTCACCAAAAGACAAAACTGGAAAGAAAAAGGGATACGACTGCTGCTGCATCAGTGGTGAACTGATCCATCATAAGAAAGGGGCCGGGTGCGCTCCCATCTGTAAAATCCAATATAAAAAACAAAGGAAGAGCAAAGCAAATCCCAAAATGGGATGAAAAAAAAGGCGACATTAAGCTATGAGTGGAGACAGACAGAGTACAGGTTTGCCAGGAATGGTGTTCGGGGGACACCAACCAAGCCATCAAGTCTGCAAGGATAATTTTCTACAAAAGGTCAAAGGCAGTAAATCTTGAACAATACAAGAAGAGAGTGTTAAGCTTTTGTATGGATAGAAAGGACAGTGACCTGAAGGTTAGGCCTGAAGGCAGCATCTCCCAAGCTTTTGGACCCCTTGGCACACAGAATATGGTACTATTTGTAGGACACACTGGGACTAAATGAAGGAGACACTTATAACTTAAAATGGCAGGCAGGGGTGCCTGGTGGCACCAGGCTCGGCCCCCCTCCCCGGAGGCTGAAGGGATCCGTATTTAATCATTTGCCCGCATCCCTTTAGTCTGAAGCTCTGTCCTAGGGCCTAGAATAGGAAATAAAATGAAAAAGAAGGCCATTCAGAGTTTTTTAGGTACACGAAAATGTATACAGTGACATTGGCTCTTAAAGTCAGAGGTGCTTCATTTGTCCCCCCAAATCCCTTTTGCAGGAGGAAAGACGAAGGACACATTTTAACTGAGCGCTGGGATAAACAAAACATGGTGAAGTAAGAGCGACACTAGAAAAAGAAGTGGAGAAAAGGCCGCAAGCTCGAGGGAATAATCCTGAGAAGAAAAACTCCCCTTTTGTTTTTCATGCTTCTGAGCATGAAAGAAATAGAAAGTGGACCAGAGGGAAAGATCAGACAGGCCGGGTCTGAGAGGTTGCGGACCGTGGTTGTGTTCGGAGCCCACTATTTTCATCACAAGCCAAAGAACTCTGGGAGGATGGGTCCTCCCTGCCATGGGCAGTCAGCAGGTTGTAAAGCAAAAATTCTTTTTGTGGAAGGAGGAGCCACTGTTCTCGGCAAGAATGGAAAAGTATGACCCACTCATGCCCTCACCTCCTCTCCTAAACAAACACCACAGGCAAACCACTCCATTCCACCACAGAAACAGAACAGCAGTGCTGACTATCTAAAAGGCGGTTGCCTAAAACTGGTTGTGATCGGTGTCCTGTGGCCCCTCAGGGCAGATCCTGATCACTGCCCATCCACTGAGCTTCCTCCTTGCCAAATGAGCCCCAATTTTATCCGGGGTAACGATGCTTCCAGTTAAAAATACTTCCCTCTCCAGAATGCCTTGTAGCTAAGGACGGCATGTGGCCTCGCTATGGCCAGTGAGACGTAAGTGGAAGTCTACTGGGCAGGACTTCTGGGAAAGCTATTATTTTACTGATTCAAAAAGGGCAGACTCAATAATCCTTTTTGTTCTTTCCTTACCCCTCTCCTTGGATGAGTGCCACATGCTAAGGTAAGGATGGCAGAGCAAGAAGCCAGAAGTAGCCATGACAAATCCTTCAGCCCTGAACCGCCTGCCTTCAGGCTTCTTGCTACCTCAGCAAAAATAAATTCCTACTTGGTTTCTGTTACCTGCAGCTTAACACAATTCCTGACATATACACCCACCATCCTAAAAAGCGATCAGTGATTTAGACTCCTCAGGCCTGACTTGGCCTAGAATCCCCAAGACTGCATCACTGCTTCTGTCTAGACTGCAAAAAGACTTGCTCCCCTTCTAGAAGACAGGTTAGTGGGCAGAGCTGCTTGGAGAGAGAGATTCTTATGTTTTTGCAAATAAATGTACATAATTTTTTTCTTTTTGGCTATTGGTCACTGGAAGGCAGAAAAAGCTGGACCCTGCAAGGAACAGAATAAAGACATAGAAGTAGAAGGTGTCCAGCCATTCAAAATACTTTTTTTAAAAAAAAATGTGGCTACACACATGGAAAACTTTCTGAATATATTGTGAGAGTTTCCTCTTGAGGCCTCAGGAAAGATGAGGCACCATTATATCTTATTTAAGGAGTAAGCACCAGGAACACGGTGATAAAAAGCAGTGGTAATAAAACTGTACTTGTTAATGTGACCTCACTGTAAGAAGAGGTTTGTACTTCTGGTGTTACCTACCTCTGCTTCCTTCAAAGGCATCAGGTAAGCCAAACAAAATGTACACTTCTGACATAACCTTGGGAAGAAGGACCACTGAGGAGCAGAAATAGAATGGGAGGTAGTAATGGGATGAGGAGAATCACTGTAAATGACCCGAGCGCCAGATGGAAGGGAGTGTGAGGCTCCACACATCCCTTACATTCCTCCTGGAAAGGCACTTTGAGAACCAGTGACAGTGTCTGTCTCTTGTTCCAAGAAGGGTCACTAATAACTCTTTCCTTGCCAGCCACATCCACTTCAAGGTAGAAATACTGCACTGTGTCGAGTAGAAAATAGGGAGAAGAGTGATGGGTGCTTGTTTCCAAGAGTCTTTACCAAGAAACAGATCTGTGTATTCAATTTACCCACCAGCTCCTGTGGGTTGGGATAAGCCATAGATAGATCTTTGACTTTAATTCCCCTCATTGGCTCATAGGTCATGTAGACAACTCTATTTGGTGAAATTTGTGATATTTAAAGAAAACAAAAAAGACTAGTTGAAGCAAAGTGTTGAAAATGTACTATGAGTATTCAGGCTCATGTGGAATTCAAATGTCCCATAAAAATGAGAAATGGGTCAGAATTAGGATGAGCAAACCCACAGGAGAAGTTTGATGGATCTGTTCTAATTTTAAAATGCCACAGCAAGAGACCCACCCTGTAAATCTCCATGAGGAAGATCTTATTTCCCACCAAGCACAGTGTCTGTCACATAGAAGATACCCAAGTTGATTAATAATCTCGTTATTCTAGATTGAAATTTTTCTCTGATAAGTTTATGTTTCTGATAATTCATTATGTCTGACAGAGACAAGCACTTCTGGCAATGGGTGGCAGCTACCCTTAATTGAGAATATCAAATCCATATAAATAAGCCAGCTTAGGAGCACAGAGTATAAATTATTTTGATATGATTCTCACAACCTCCCACCACTACTACAGCTCCCATGCTGCTAACTAGCACAACTCTGGCCAGTCTTGGTCACACCACATAAAGAACGACTAGAGTGACTCATTCCTATTCTTTGTTTCAAGACCAATTTTAATTGGTCCCTCAGAGTAAATCTTTCCTTTTTAAGTAGGTTAACACCTTTGTTTAGGTTGGAGTCAATTCTAGTCTAGACCCAGAACAACTTTTCCATGATAGCCGTTTTTATGCTGACATCTATTTTTCATGGATGTCTAAGGACAGAATATTTTTCCCAGATTGTAGAAGTAGTTTTCCTTTTCCCCTCATCTAATATGTATATTAGGTGATTTGGTCTTTTTTAAAAATCCCAATTCCAAGTAAGAAAAATAACTGAATATAAAATATATACTAAACAGAGGGTTCTATATCCCCTACAGGTAGAATGTGGACATAATTATAAATCTAATTATATAATCTAATACCATCTTTTCTGTATCCATACTTACTCTTGGCCTTCTTGCCCAGGGTTCTACCCCTGTTATGGTGGAGCCTCTGACCCAATCCCCTCCACACGTAACCATCTCTCACTTTGATTTGTTTCTTCCTTTAAACCTATAAAACATGTCAGCTTTCATGAGGCACATTCCCTGGTTCTGACATTACTCTTGGACCATTACCATTCTTGCTTCCTTTCCCATTCTCATTCTTATTTCTCTTCCTACTAGGACTAAAGTGTCTGTTCTCCAATTGAAATAGTCTATTTTCTAGGAGCACATATTATAGAGACTTGGGTAACTTTTAAGCTGGAACATAATTACAAAGAAGAAACACTGCAGATGTTTAATTCATGTACCTAAGTACCTTCTTTAAATCTAATTTTGTTTGGTAGCATTTATATAAAGCTTGTCCGCTCATGTCTCATATGTCTTCTTTGTTCTCTTACAAGTCTAGTTGGTGGTACATTTTCTCTAAATAGAAAAGCAAAGTACACATGCAAAAAAAAAAAAAAGCCCTAAAATCCTTTCAATATAATTTTATGCCTATCTGTTTAAGAAAATTATGGGAACATGATCAAAAAAACTTTTGAAAATCTTCACTCTTGCCTATTTTAGCAATCCATGATACTTTTGCGAAGGGATTTCATCTAGCATTGTTTTTTTTTTTAATGACTCTTTAGGGCTATTTAAATTTATTCTGTTATTAATACTGGAATTAATTCTGTTAAGTCGGCTTCTCCAAGGAAAAAACAAATGAAGCGTTTGGACCCAGAAAACAAAGGCACAGAGATAGAAGATTACACCATATACAACTCTCGTAACTATAGAGTATAGGGGCTCAGAGAATTTTCTCAGATCTAATTAATTAGGTCAGAAACGGGCCCCCTTTCCTTAATTAAAACCACATTATCTTTAGGAGGAACATGTGGGGTCTTAAACAAAATCTCTATATAACCAAACTTACCAACATCTCCTGCACATTCACTAGGAAACAAATCATCATTGGCCACTTTTCCCTTTAGCTAATTGATCCTCCACAACAATGATTGCCCAACTCCATTGCTCACTATGAATATCCTGAAGGTTTCCTTAAAATGCAGATTCTGGGCTGCTCTTCCAGAGACTTGGGTTCAGTAGGTTTGAGTTAGGACAAAGGAATCTGAATTTTAGCAAACACTCCAAGGAGCTGATTGTGATAGAGATACTACTACAAAGACCACACATGGAAACTCTGTTCTATGGTTATTTCCAGGAATACTGAGCAATCACAGCAATGGTTTGGACTGTGTACATCTCTGACGACTGTCTCTCTCATTTGTTAGCTTGTTCCTTTATTCACTCATTCATTCATTGAAAAGCATTAAATGACTGCCTGCCTACTATGGAAGATAAGGAAAACCCATTTCCTGCCATCAGGAGTCCACAGTGTGGTAGGGAAGACTGACACATAAGGTACAAAGCAATGTCAAGATTGCCATGATTGGGCTGTGTGTACTTTATACAGTTAAAGAGGCGCAGAGGAGGAATAATTAGCACTCCCTGTAACTGTGTGGAATTCATATGGCTCTGGATCTATCAGGTTTGATGTATCTTGGGGAGGCACAAATGGAGATATCCTTTGGATATCTACACGTTTAGGCCAGTCATTAAGGTGCCTTATGCATTCCTCTGCTTCGCTGTTCCATAGACATACTGCTTTACCACCTGGAGCTCATTTTTTAGTTCTATGAATGGTCATCAGAAACAGGAAACAAGTGGCCATATTTAGAGCCGAATTCAGGGGCAAAAGTTACTGTCATTGCCTGGGCCCCAGGATGTTATCTTTTTCATCCTTGGAAAAGTAAGATTAATTATATTAACCCACAATATGATTGTAAAGAGTCATTTAAATAATGAATTCTCTAAAATGCCACAAAAGCTAAAACAATGTAAGCAGAGAGACTCAATTTTTTAGAACTCCTTTCCCATAATATTTAATATGCAGAGATCACTATGAAAATTATCTTTAAAAGATTATTTTTTTCCTGTTCATGATTTTGATTCCAGGAAATGTCCTCTGAATAGGTTTTTAAGGTAATAAAAGAATATATAGGTGATATGACCAGACATCTCAAATACATCCAAACAAAATTTGAATTTGCGAATGTTTCTCTATGTTAATATTACAGTGCTGGAGATAAAACAGGAACAAAAATATATATGCTCATAGCCTCCACTCTTCTATCAGTCAACTCAGGGGAGTTACAAAAAGATGAGGATTTTTTTTTAGAAAAATGCCATGTGAAGATTATGCCAGAGAGATGAAAAATGATGCTTGCAAATTTTCTTTTGTTAAAGTAATCTCTCCCTACATTTTCTCACAAACGGCATAAACATCTAAGTTGTTTTAAATTACTTTTTGGATACAAATTGAATATAACTATGCCCTAAGATGGGATCATACGGGAGTCTGGTTTATTCTGGCTATACTTGAAAATTAGATGCCCTGGGATTTAGGATTTGGAGAGCAATATACTAAACTACAATTTGAATCAAAATGTTCATTAAAGAGCTGGGCAAAGAGCACAATTTCACAGGGACTGTTTGCTATTCTTAACAATTTTGTAAAGTTTTTTGCAAATTTTCTACAAGTATGTGCTGGGCAGGTTACGGAATCCTGCTGCAATGTGACAGGAAGACTCTGACAACAACTTTGGGATCTGAACTACATTGCAAGGGAAGGGGGAGTCTCTACCAATGACTGCACCAAACAGAATATAAATTTTATTAAGTCCTATGAGAATTTATTAATAACTTTCCTCATGAATTTGCAAACGTGACATTAGTTTTAACCTAGTCCCCCTAGGTGCCCAATTCCTAACACTGAAGCTCACTTTAGTTGAAAAAAAGAATGTGTCAGATGTTTTTAGAGATTATGATCCTGCTACCACACCACTAATGACTATGGCTTGGTACTCACTTGAATAGCGATTTTCCTATAGATACCAGAAAGATCTGCTGATTAAAATACACTAGAGATGGGAGAAAAAGGCACAGCACATCACAGGACAAGAACAAACAAAAGCAACAGCAGCTCAGAGAAGCTGATGACCAGTCTGCAGGGTCTGGCCTTGGAGTACGTGTGCACTGAAAGGCATGTACATTCTGCACTGGCAGGATGGAGAGCACACTTGTGTTGATTCAAGGCCATGTACCCCCAAAGCATGAGAGAGTTGTTTTATGGTTATCCTCTATGGCAGGCCATCTACCAGGGTGGTAAAGCCCAACCTGGAAAATGGGAGATCTTTCACTAGATCCACACTGGATGACTTAAAGCCAAGTCCTAGGCACACCTCTGAGGGAGCCTCCTGAACACCCACACCTCCAGACATATATCCAGTGGAGACAGGTGTGCCATTAAGCAACTTCCTATATAACATAGTTGATCCCAACCTAACAATTAAACACTCATTTTGACAAGGGAGGAAACCACCAACAGATTAGCGAGAGGCAACACTTGAACTCATTTTGGTAGATACCTCCTAAGAGTTTCAGTCATGGCCCAGAATACAAGCTAGTAAAGAGCAGTTCAGAGATGGCTTATATGTCAGGCACCGTTCTACTGCTTTGTCTTTATTGATTCCTTGACAACTCTAACAATCCTTTGAGGTAGGTACCACTGTGAGATTCTAAACGATGGGAACTTAGGTACAGAGAAGTTAGGAAATCTGTCCAGGATCCTGAAAGTAGTATGTGCACAGTGAACCCAGAGACCATGTCCTTGATGCTATATCACACCTTCCATCTAGACCACTGTGATAAGTCTGGATTCCTGAGGCTGAGGATGATGGAAGGTCACCGGAAAACTTAAATCAAGGAAGTAACATGATCCATGTTTTTTTAAGAAAAATCCTTCTGGTGCAGAATGGACTGTAGAAGTGGGAGAGAAGATGGCCCGTGATGCTTCACATCCAGACCCAGCACCAAGCACTAAAGCCATAACCTAAATGTGACCCTCTCCTCCCGTCTGCATCTTTCTTGTGCAGACAGAGCTGTGGTAGCTATAAATAGCCACCCTTAGTGCAAAAGGCTGTGAATCAATTCCAGACTCTCCACTCCAACGACCCTGCGAGGTGACTCATCCACCTCTAAGCTCTCTCCAAGTCCAACCACCAGCCTGAATTTCACTCTTTAAGCCCACCATGCTCTTCCTGTCCCTCTCCCCATTCAAACAACTCCCCAAAAGTCCAACTTTCCCACACTCAACCTTAATCAGTCAAAACAGAAAGCTCAGATTCTCCGTCTGTTAGTAACTCAATAAAACGCCTAATGCAACATAATTAATATATCACTGGCATTCAGTCCACATAGCCCTTCTGTTCACCAACATAAATATGCTTTATTTTTTTAGGTACAAATCCTTTATTACAGGTATCAAGAGAGTTATACATCGCTTGATAATGATGTTGCCAGACTGCGGCTATTAGGTGATGGTAAGATCCCAGAATTTTGAGAAACAGCAGGCCTAAATTTAAATTCCATCTCTCTCATCTACTGGATCCATAACCTTGTGCAAATCTTAAAACTGGATAGACTCCATCTCTTTACTTTTTTTTCTATCTCTTTAATTTATAAAATGATAATGGCACCTAGCTCACAAAGCTGTGAGGAGTACATGGGTACAGTATTTGAACCTGGCACATATTAGGAACTACATGTGTGGGGTTTAGAAATTTTTAAATCCATTTCTTCCTTCTTTCTAAGAAAGTTATGTTTTTCTTTTAATATTCAAAAGTGCAGACCCTCAACCTCATTTCCTTAGTTTTTACCTTTTAAAATTTCTTTAAATAAATAATTTTATCCTAATTTCTCATAGATGTATGTACCTTAAAACAAAAGCATGCTGATTTACGTGTTTTTGGTGACTGCTTTCTTAATCTGAATGACAAATGAGCAGACAGTAGAAGTGCAGTCCACACGTACAATGAGAGTACATTTTGCCATTACACACCTAACATGGTCTCTCACACAGAGGAAATCAATCTGCACGTTCTTGGGTGGAAGGTCACTCGAAGCCTAAAATTCTGTCAATGAGCTTTAAGCTCAGTTTAATAAAGAACAGGCAGGGATGCCCTCATCTCCCTACACAATGAGACTTGGATTGTGAATATCGTGTTTGACTTGGAAATCTCTGTTGTGGCACTATGTGTGTTAAAAAGTTGCAAGGAATGACAATGAGGTTTTGATTATATATCCCTCCTTTCTTTCCTCTAATGATTTTCTTTAATACCATACATACACTAAGCTCTCGCTCAAAGATAATCCCTTTTAATACTAAGTGAAGTTTAAAAGCAACTTCTAGAATCTTCAGGATGTTACTTTTACATGAACCTAATAGCTGCAGATTCTGAGACATGTAAAACCATTATATCTATAAAATAAGAAGTTCAGCACAAAAGCATCCTTCAGTTATGGGTAAATCACACCTTTAATCTTAGCTCATAGAATAAGGATCAAGAGCTATTAATGCCTAACTTGATTTAAAGAAGGAGGTTACCCTTATTGAAGTGAACCAAATACGTTTTGGAGCTAATCCAAACTCAGTCTGAAAATATTAGTTGGAAGTATGTGAGAACAATCTTTCTGGAACATTCATTGCTACTAATCCTTAAGAATAATTTTGCAGATGTGTCTATTCTCCATGGATCCCTCCTCATAATGGCTTGCTCAGAAGATGAAGCACTTTCCAGAGATTAGATGGCTCACCTGAATCCTTATTAAGCCATCAACTTTCTTTTCATTAAACTAAGCATTTTTCTATGTTTCTAAATGAGGGCACTACTGGGTCTGTCCAATACACTGTAGCAACAGTAGCTTCCTTGGCGCTCGGGAACTAAGTGTCAGTTGCATGCTTTATATTTAAGACAATAAAAAATAGCATCCCCACCCACCTTGAGTACCACTGATTGACATTTTGTAGTCAACAAGCATAATTTTTCACTGAAAAAGGATTAGGATAGAACTGAAATTTTGCCCTGGATTCATCCTATCTTTCAAACAATTAGCAGATTTCGAAGGTCTATAGGAAGCTGGTTCAGTTGACTATGATTGCCACAAGAAAATCTTAACAAAAACATGATTTTATTCTCAGATGAAAGTTTTGTTGTAAGATCACTGTTAAATCAACAGTTTCTAAAATGTGAATGTCTATGAATACTTGTCCATATAAATATTACATTACAAATAAATCTGCTTTAACATCTCATTCATGAGAGAAGAGCTTTAAAATCTGCCAAAAAATATTCTTATCCAGAGGCAGATAACATGTCATAAAATCTATTTAGGGGCAGCCCCAGTGGCGCAGCGGTTTAGCGCCACCTGCAGCCCGGGGTTTGATCCTGGGGACCCTGGATCAAGTCCCACGTCGGGCTCCCTGCATGGAGCCTGCTTCTCCCTATGCCTGTGCCTCTGCCCCCCTCTCTCACTGTGTCTCTATGAATAAATAAATAAAATCTTTAAAAAAAATCTATTTAGATTCAAATGACATTTTAAAGAACATTATTATAGGTAGAACCTGTACTTAACATCACTGTAAAGTAATTCATTTGAAATCACTGGGACTCTAGAAATTCAGCAAAAGGTCCACATATTTGTAAAAGTTTTAGATTTTTAAAAGATTTTTTGAAATTTATTTATTTGACAGAGAGAGAACAGAGCAAGGGAGAGCAAAAGAGAACACGAGTGGGGGGGAGGAGCAGAGGGAGAGGGAGAAGCAGACTTCCCACTCAGCGGGGAGCCTGACGCAGGGCTCCATCCCAGGACCCTGAGATCATGACCTGAGCCAAAGGCAGAAGGCAGCCACTTAACTGACCGAGCCACCCAGGGGCCCCGTGTACAAAAGTTTTAAATGCTTTAATCCTAGCACTGATGGATATCGAGTTGTCAAATGATTAAATGTGATAAGCACACCACATAGGTTGTTAATAAGAAATCAGGTGAGAGAGCGTAGAACTCATTTCACAGAACTTTCTAACATCTTACCTTGTAGAGTCCCAAAGGGGTTCTCTCTGCCTTTGCCAGGATTGAATCCATGTCATTTCAAATCAGATTTAGGAAGCAGGAAGAAGAAGCATGTTCCATTCTCCTTAAAAATCATGTACCTGGCCCACCCACTTGGCAATTTCATTCATAGAAGTGGCCAGCACTGAAGTCAGGTAGTTCTGGAGTCCTAACGTGGCTTTGAGAGCTCTGTGGGTCCACCCTACTGATGATCCTGCTTCTCCTTCCTCTTTCCCAAAGTTCTAGAAATGAAATCCTAAGCAGGATTTGAGCAGACCTCTACCAGCAGACTCCTGTCCAGCTAAGAAAACATTGAGAGCCACTCCCACTTTTCCTCAAGACTTACCACTGTTCAGGCATCCTAAATGAAAACAACACAACCTATGAGCGTCCCTCAGGCTGAGGCCGTTGTGGCCACACCCTGTAAAGGGTACAGGATGCAATTGCCCCATCCTCCCCTCGGCTTCCTTCCTTTGCTTTTCCATTGGGAAAATTCCAAAGAATGAGTTATGTGTACACACACACACACACACACACACACACAAACACACATTCATACAGAGTGAGCTGATGTCAACAAACTGTTATCATAGGGGAGTTTTCTAACTGATTTACTAAGAATAGAGTGGTCATTATCTGGAAACTCTAATTTACTGCTATGATTAATCAGACATAGCATTCATTTAGGTACTGAAAAGGGCTTACAGCATTCTAACTAATCCAGAGTCAGCTCTGTGGATTTGTGATTCCAAACTGTAAAGATAGACTAAAGCTTTTTGAAACATCAGCTAGTTTTTAGGAAAACCCAAAACTGTGGTTATCAACCCTGAGGTTATCCTCAGACGTGATTTTTAATGCAAAAATGTATGCAAAACATCAATCTAGCTGTCTTCTCAATCTAGTTCTTGTCTTATCCAAGGAAGAGGTTGTAGTGAAGAATTTCCAGATGAGATGCATTGTTCTTTAATGGAAAAGGGGCCTCCTGAAGCTGGCCCACGCAGGGTGGGGGTTGCAATTATTAAGTGCTGCTTGAATGGATCAATGCATTCAAAGGCTGCAGGAACATATCTTTCCAGCAAACTTCCAGGAAAGCAAGACAAAATATCCTCATTTGTCACATATCTTGCTGTAAAATGACACAGACCGGATTTAAGGTCTGTGATATATTTAGTGAATATAATTTTCTCTCTACTGTTTCCTTAACCCAGACATAGTTGGCCATAAAGCTTCAAGGGGCCATAAAGCTCGGGGCTGGTTCTACAATAGACTATGTGGACACAGCAAAGCCTGGCACTCCAGAATCACTACCAGGCCTCTTCTGACATGTAAACTCTGTCCAGTGTTAGAACAAACCACTGTGGATTCTTGGGTGTGTGCTAGCAAACAGCAATAAGAACAAACACGTACAGAAGGCCTACCATGTACCAAGGACACATCATAGATGCCTTAAAAATAGTCTGATGAATGGCACTGTGCTCTAAGGCTGAGGTTCATCATGTTATCAGGCCTCTGTTACAGATGGGGAAGCTGAGGCTCACAGGGAGGAAGTGATAACAAACAGGATTTAAGGGTCGGATCTGAATGGCACCCAAGCCCAAGCTCTTTCACAATACTACCTTTCTCAGATAACACTCTGGAAAATGGCAATCACCTCACTAACTCGACTTAGTCGCCAAAAGGGGGTTAGGAAAAAGAAATTTAGAAAGGATAAGTTCATTTCTTCTTAATGGCATCAAAGGTGTCTACAGCCTATGAATGACAGACTTCTCAACAATGCCAGCCTCTCTGTTTTCATCAACAGGCAAAAGTGTATAATCTTGAATCCTTGCTTACTTCCTAGTTATGGACCCACAAATTCTTGATGGGACTGGAAAGAAGCTCACCCGATGCTCCCACCAGTCTGGATCTCCAAGCCATGATTCTTTATCTTCCAAATATTCTAACATTTGTAGGTTCTGGTCATCCAAACAGGCTATTATCCCAGGTAAGAGAAATCTATGTCCCCACAGTACAAGCCATTTTCATAAGGGCACTAGATTTCCAGGTTGATCAAGAAATTTACAAAGTTGATCAAGAGAGAGTAGATGATGCTAGAGCTCAAACTTAAAACATCACATACATGTACCTTTTCACAGAGATGGTATTTTTTTTTAAGATTTTATTTATTTATTCATGAGAAACACAGAGAGAGAGGCAGAGACATAAGCAGATGGAGAAGCAGGCTCCTCTTAGGGAGCCTGATGCAGGACTCAATCCCAAGACCCTAGGATAACACTCTGAGCCGAAGGCAGATGCTCAACCACTGAGCCACCCAGGGGTCCCGAGATGGTATTTCTTAAACACAGGTAATTCAGCCAATGTCTCTTCAATCACAGTGGACTACTGCATTGAGAAGGTTCAGCCAGAAAAGCATATAGTGTCAGGCCTCAAGATTTATATATGTTATTCCTTTCTCCAAACCACATCCCTGTGTGAAGAAAGACTTCAAAAACCAACAGCAACAAATAAAATGGGAAGCACATCAGTTCCAAATTTGTACCCATATAACATCTTAGCATTTTCACTCGCTATGATAACATATGGTACCAAGCATTGGGAGATACCTCTGAATAAGACAAACATAGCCCCTGTTTTTTGTGGGGGTTTTTTGTGCATGTTTTTTGGCAGAGCTTCTATTTCAGAGGAGGGAGAAACACTAAATAACAAATACAAAATGAATTCTTTGGTTGCTATTATGATACATGCTACAAAGCAAAAAGAGAAGGTCTTAATGGAATGGGTGAGTTGCTGACATGACCCAGGACAGAGAATAAGAGAAATCTCCCTCAAGGAATTAATTCGGGAACTAAACCTCTGAAGATAGAAGAGCTGTGCAGGGACCCTACGGTAGGATGCAGTAGGGCACTTTCAAGGACTAAGGGAAGGCCAGTGTGACTAGAGCACGAAGGTAAGGGAGAGATGAGGCCAGGGAAGGAGGAAAGACTAGAAATTTTAAGCATCAGTGTTCAGGGAGAGAAAGGAAAGCTTAAGAATAAGGGTACAGAAACTGTCCCTTCATCTCTTCTCCAGAAGATCTCCTTCTGAAAGCCAATTGGTTTCACAATGGTCAACATTCAAAGTTATTGATCTAGCAAGGATGCCTGTGGGCGAATCAGTGCTTTGTGGATGTTGAAGGGATTAATCACAGAAAATTAAAGACATCACTTAACTAAAGTAGCTTATTCCCAAAAGCTCACAGAATGAATAAGTCATGGGAATAAAAGGCACAGCACAGGGAATATGGTCAACAATGCCGTAATAGTACTGTGATCACTGCAGGGAGCATAGCACAATATATAGGGAAGTTGAATCACTGTGGTGCACACCTAAAACTAATATGACATTGTGTATCAACTATACTTAAACAAAAAAATTTAAAAAAAAATTAAAATAAAAAAAGAACGAAAAAGCCCACCACCAATCCACCGCACCCCACCCCACCCCCCGCCAACAAAGAGTAAAGCAGAGAAGAGCAAAGACACAATTCTTAGATGACGATACGAATTGGCAGTGGAAAAATTTAGCGGTGTCTCTTCCATCTGTCTTTATGCTGGCATGAAAAACACAAAACAGAATCAAGGTTAGCACATCAGGAAGGAACGACCTTTTTCCTGAAAAGCTGATTATGAATTTCCTTTTTGTTCATGCATTTTGCATGCCTCCAAGACTGACATCACTCCTATGCATTATTTAAGCCCTGCAGTAAGTGTGTGCCTGTCTGCTACAACTTTTACTGGAGGCTTTTTCTTCTAACATTGTGTTCATTCAACAGCCAGATGAATGCTGTCTCCTCTTCGCTTTGCTTTCAGATTCCCCAAATCCTCCAATGGAAATACACACTGGTCTGTGTATAAATCAGAAAACATTTTGAAAACCCGTTCAAAAATGAGACAACTGCTAAAAGATCAGGGGTAGACGTTCAAATAAAAATCAGCTGATACATGTACATGAAACACATGGCTTTAAAATTTTAGCATAGAAACTGGTAGGGAATCAAAGTAAATAAAAATAATAAATCCTATTATCCAAAGTAAATCCAAAGTAAATAAAAATAGTAAAGGCTATTATCTGTTACCTATTATGAACTTACACATCCCAGGCACGATGAGAGTGTATACGCACTCCCTCATTCAATCCTCAGAGTCCCCTTCTGGGCTGGTCACTACGATCCCCATTTCACAAATAAAAAAACTAGGGGATGGAGAGACTGAATAACTTGCTAGCACACAGCTAAATCACAGGGCAAAAAAAGTAGCTGAATTTCAAATCTAGGGTCTGCATGACATCAAAGCTTAGCCACACATTTCTCACTATTGTACAACTTCCCCCCAGAATAACTACTGGTCACCAAGTGACAAGAACTACGCCTGATATTTTAGAATCATTAACTGATAGGATTCTCACAGCAATTCTGAGAGGTGCTATTATCCCTAAGATAAGGAAAGGGAACTCCGGGAGGTCTGGTGACTGGATCCTGAGCACACACTGGCAAGGCTAAAAAAGGTGCAGAGGAAGATTTTCCAGAAGCCTGCACAATTTCACAACAGCAACATTTCTGAAGAATTCTGAGTTTAAGAAGAGTAAGTATGGGCCTATTTTCTGAGGATTCTGTAGTTTAATCTGGAAACTTATCATTATGCTTTGGAAGATAGTAATATCCTCAAAAGGCTGATTTTCTCATCTTAGGTGGATAAGAAAATCCTTTGATCTATATCCACTCAAGCCAAAATATCACGATTGTGATCCACAGCTTTCATCAATAAAAATAAATTACTCTCATTTTTCTATTTCTAATAGACCCATACCTATAGGCTGTGGTAATGTGCCAAACACAGAGGGGCATACAGAAATAAGAATAAATGTGCTTTTTTTCCTTTCAGTAATTTCCACAATAGAATTAAAGAACCAGCTATAGCAGCTTTCCTTTATTTGACTGACTTGTATCTGGAAACATGAAGGATATATTTCTCCTTATGGGTAAATTTTGTATGAATATATAAGAATGTTATTTGTACTTGCTGATGAATTTTTACTTGCTGATGGTGTATCAATCCTATGTTAATGTACGGTTAACAAAATATTAAGGCAGTCTGTGTATAATCCCACTTTACTCATTCAACTCATAACAACTGTTTAATATATGGCTAATAGGTTCTGCAGCTATGCCATTTGTTATTCCAAATAAAATTATGTTGTAAAGCAGGGTGAATTGAAGAATAGATTTTAGGCATGTAAAACTCTGAAAATAAAATGAAGCCAATAAAGAAGGATATAAAATTATTTTATATGTATTTGTGTGTTGTTTTCATTTGTAAAATGAGAATATTACCTTTTTCCAATTATGCATATGACTGAGAGAGCAATGAACTCTCTAATATACCCTGGAGATTCTCTGCTAAAAGCACCTATGTAGAGACTGCACTATATTCACACAGGGAACATTTTCAAGATTTATGATTTACCACCGTAGGACACGAAGTAGAAACAAATAATCACATAGATTTCCAAACCCTGAAAGAATAATTCTCAAATTTTATTGTTAAATATTAGAAGCATCTGGGACTTACGTTTAAAATTCAGACTCCATAGAGCAAACAGCAGGATTTCTGGTTCAGTAGTTACAGGATGAGTCTTAGAAGTCTGCGTTTTAAACAATTACCCCAGTAATTCCGATATAGGTGGTACTAGAACTACAGGTTAAGACTTACTTGTCTACAGTCTCAAAACCTAATTAGACCATACATTAACGTATGTGAAAGTGTGAATGTCACATTTGAATTTGCAAATTTTATTAGAAGATAAAAAATAGACATGCATCTTTGTATCTCTGCAGAGTCTCCTACCCTAACAATTTTCATGATTATGTTCCATTCATTTTAAAAGAAGAAAAAAAGTGAGTAAAATAGGAAGACAAGCAAGCGCAGGAAAAATGACGACAGAAAGGGATGCAAACATGAGGAAAAAAGCTTTCGTTTGTATATAAGTCTAGAACAGTACTTCTCAAAATATATGGACCAGCACTGGGTCATGAACTTACTGCTGATGATCTGAGATAAGGACAGAAATTGAACATGAGCCTTTAGAAACATTTACAGAAATTTGCCAGAGTAATTCTAAATATGTTCAATAATAATAATAATAATGAAAATGTGGACTTTTGTAGATCTTGTTTTCATTTCTTTTTTTCTAAGCTTATTTGTATTCTATTTTACAAAAGATCGGTGTCTATGATGGAATGGAATGATCACAAGGAATCTGAGTAGCATTACCAGCTCCAGACAAGAGGGTTCAACCATGCTTGCTCCGTCCAGTGAGCCCAGGATTAGACACAGTGACTTTTTGTGATATCATCTCAAAGGTTAGCAGCCAGAAAGAATTTATTGATGAATGTCCCCAAGAACATCCTTAACTGCTTATATTAGCTGAATCTGTCAGCAACATATGAATCTACAGGTTTCTGTGAATCTATCAGTTTTTCTTTTTAACTTGTACCACCTCTTAGAATAACACTTTTAGTGAAATTACCTTAAAAACTACTTTCAAGGGATCCCTGGGTGGAGCAGCGGTTTACCGCCTGCCTTTGGCCCAGGGTGCGATCCTAGAAACCCGGGATCGAGTCCCACGTCGGGCTCCTGGTGCATGGAGCCTCCTTCTCCTTCTGCCTGTGTCTCTGCCTCTCTCTCTCTCTGTCTCTCTGTGACTATCATAAATAAAAAAAATAAAAATAAAAATAAAAACTACTTTCAAGACATATAACTGCACATTTCATTTATTATAAATGCTGTCTCTCAAATTTCACACAGACCCTTATATTTTAACATTTGAGGACTCAGTGAAGAACTCCATCCTCCCGTCAATAGCCTGTGAGTCTCTGCTGACATGAAACCATTGTCGCAGGCAGTTCTCAAAAGCAGGTCTTTTAACTGCTTTGGCCATCTTTGTATGAGGTCCTTATCAGCTATCTAAAGATTTTCATGATATCTGGCAATGATAACAGTTAAAATAAGCACAAAGTATCAGTACATTAAGTTTATAATCCTAAGTACATGTGACACATCTCATTTGACAGTTTTCCTGCTTCCTGGTAAACTGAATAATAATTCTCTCCTTTACTGAGACTTGCATTGGAGCCAGTAATAAAGTCCAATTCTAGAAATAGTCTCACAATTCCTGCTCAGGTCACTCTATTCCCTGGTGACCCCTGCAGTAGCTAGCTACTTTTGCTATGTGAGTGTTGCCAAAAATAACTTTTTTCTTCTCCAAGTTAAATATGGTGTTTATAAAAGGTGTGGGGCAGAGAATCTGGCAGCGTGGATCTGTACACACAACAGACAAAGTCACAATAATAGCAGCTGCTCTCCTACTTGCCAAGATCGCTAGCCAGGAAAAATGAATAACGAGGATTTTTTTTTTCCCTAAATAATTGTGTCCCCCTTTTAAAGAGAATAAAGTCAACCTTTAAATAGGTAAGCCCTTTCTATGTTTAAAAGTTATACATTCGGTCATAGGCTACATTTATTATGTTTTCTTAACATGTTTTCATAGAATTTAAGACAGTTACTTATATGACTAGGAGCTCTCCAAAAGCTTGTAAGTACAGGACAGGAGAGTACCCGTCCTGCAGCCCGAATGGACACCGATTAGCTGGGTGAGCTTGCCAAATGATTAACCTTCCTAAACTTTAGTCCATCTGTGAAATGGGGTAAATAACGCATGACAAGCACAATTTCAAGAGGACCATAAAGTTACACACAGTGGGGATGCCTAGCTGGCTCAGTGGTTGAGCATCTGCCTTCCGCCCAGGGCATGATCCAGGGTCCCTGGATCGAGTCCCACGTCGGGCTCCCTGCAGGGCACCTGCTTCTCCCTCTGCCTGTGTCTCTGCCTCTTTCTCTCTGTGTTTCTCATGAATAAATAAATAAAATCTTTAAAAAAAAAAAAAGGCGTCCTTTAAAAGAAAAAAAAAAGCTACATGCAGTGAGCAGACAATGCCTGGCAAAGAGTATTTACTAACGGCAATAAATTTTCAGATATTAGTGCTGTTATTCTCACCAGAGAAGACTCTAAATCCTTGAAATCGCTAGAGAAGTTTTTAGAATTTTATTTCTGCAACAAACATTGACTCTAAGTAGACACTTCCACCAGGAAGGCAGCTGCCTAGATGAACTGACCCCTGATCTGCCTTAGTTGGTATGATTAAACCGGGTTCAAGTGCAAACTTCCACTAAAATTCAATCAGAGAAAAAGATTTATGTTAATGCCTTGTACTGTTTTACATACGTTTGTTTCAGCAGTTACTTTGGGAAAGGTTAAGTGAAGCAGATAAAACTAAAATCACAAGACATCTTTGTAAAAGTAGAGGGCATTCATCCAAAATGCCTTTCCTGGAACAAATGGTAACAACTTGTTTCCCTCCCACCCTTCCCTACCAAGCTATATTTAAGGGTCTGTAAGCATTTCCATCACAAATTGCTGTCATCAGGATTTGTAATTTTACCTTCTAATGTGTTTTAGAGTTTATAAATAAACACCTCAATCAAATTTTTAAAAGGCTATTGTTTTTTAAATTTAAAAACTTCCTTCAGTAAAGGATAATAGTACAGGGGGGAAAAAACAGAAACATCATAAAAGCAAAGATTATTTTACACATGAATAAAAAAAGATCCACCGTGGCTTAATAAGCAAAATAAGACACATGTCCTAGAAATATGTGCTACCTAAAATTATATAAATTCAGTGATCATTATGTCATGATCTCTAATAATTAGGAACTATGTAAGTATCCAAAAATAAATGGATAGGTACATTATGGCACAGCCAGCCACATCAGAGAATATTATGTTGCCATCACACAATATTCCCAAATAATTTTTAATGATATGGAAAATGTCAATGATATAATAAGTGAAAAAGCATACTGCAGGGCTATATACATAATATGAGCTTAACTGGGCTTGAAAATACATATATTTCCACCAACACACAGCTTCCTTTTTCTCCAGGTCCTCATTGACATTTGTTGTTTCTTGTCTTTTTGATTTTAGCCATTCTGACAGGTGTATGGTGATCTCTCGTGGTTTTGATTTGCATCTCCCTGATGATGAGTGATGTTGAGCATCTTTTCATGTGTCTGTTGGCCATCTGTACTTCTTCTTTGAAAAGAAATGTCTATTTAGATCTTCTGCCCATTTTTTAATCAAATTGTTTGGTTTTATGGTGTTGTTATATAAAGTTCTTTATATATTTTGGATATTAGCCCCTTAATGGATATATCATCTACAAATATCTTTTCCTATTCAGTAGGTTGCCTTTTTGTTGATGGTTTCCTTCATTGTGCAAAAACTTTAGTTTAATGCAGTTCCAATAGTTTATTTTTGCGTTCATTTGCCTCGCCTTAGGAGACATATCCAGAAAAATGTTGCTACAGCTGGTGTCAGAGAAATTACTGCCTGTGCTCTTTTCCAGGATATTTATGGTTTCAGATCTCACATTTAGGTCTTTAGTCCAGTTTATTTCGTATACGGTGTTAGAAAGTGGTCCAGTTTCATTTTTTTGCATGTAACTGTCCAATTTTCCCAACATCATTTATTGAAGAGACTGGCTTTTCCCCATTGTATATTCTTGCCTTCTTTGTCATAAACTAATTGACTATAAAAGCATGAGTTTATTTCTGGACTCTCTATTCTGTTCCCTTGATCTTTATGTCTATTTTTGTGTCAGTACCATAATGTTTTGATTACTATAGCTTTGTAGTATATTTTGAAATCTGGAATTGTAATACCTCCAGCTTTGTTTTTCTTTCTCAAGATTGCGCCTTAATGGTTCCATATAAATTTTAGGATTATTTGCTATAGTTCTGTGAAAAATGCTGTTTGGTATTTTGATAGGGATTACTCTGAAGCTGCAGATAGCTTTGGGTGTATGGATATTTTAACAGCTTTTGTGGAACACAATATGGAGGTCCCTCAAAAAATTAAAAATAGAAATACCGTATGACCCATAATTCCACTACTGGGTACCTACCCAAAGAAAATGAAAACACTAAAACACTAATTTTATTTTTTTTTATTTTTTTTTAAATGATTACTCCTCAGTCAAGAGGAATTTTTTCTTTTTCTTTTTTTTTTTTAATTTTTATTTATTTATGATAGTCACAGAGAGAGAAAGAGAGGGAGGCAGAGACATAGGCAGAGGGAGAAGCAGGCTCCATGCACCGGGAGCCTGATGTGGGATTCGATCCTGGGTCTCCAGGATCACACCCTGGGCCAAAGGCAGGCACCAAACCGCTGCGCCACCCAGGGATCCCTAAAACACTAATTTTAAAAGATATACCCACTCCTATGTTTATTGTAACATTGTTTACAATAACTAGGACATAGAAGCAATCTAAGTGTCCCCTGATAGATGAATAGGTAAGGAAGATGTGGTATGCATACATACCCCCCCCACACACACACACACACAAATATTACACAGCCATAAAAAGGATGAGATCTTGCCATTTGCCACAACATGGATGGATCTAGAGGGTATTATGCTAAGTTAGTAAGTCAGACTGAGAAAGATGAATACCATATGATTTCACTTATCTCTGGAATCTAGAAAACAAAACAAATGAATAAGAAAACATGCAAAAAAGCAGAATCAGACCTATAAATACAAAGAGCATTTTAGAGGGAAAGGGATGAGTTGCTGGACAAAATGAGTGAAGAAATATGTACAGGCTTCCAGTTAGGGAATGAATAAGTCATGGGAATAAAAAACACAGCACAAGGAATATAGTCAGTGATATTGTAACAGCATTATACGGTGACAGATGGGAGCTATACTTATTCTGAGTATAGCACAACATCTACAGAAGTTGAATCACTATGATGTACACCTGAGACTAATATAACATTGTGTGTCAACTACACTCAAAAAATTTTTTTCAAAATACACAAAATACTTAGGAAAACAAAGTTGCAAAAGAACACACTAAAATGTTTATAATAATTACCACTTGGCAGGAAGACCTAAGTATTTCTTATATTGTTCCATATTTTCCAACTTCTCTCTAATGAACTTGTATTACCCTAGTAATCAGAAAAGAGAGGCTTCAATCTGGCTTAGTGTGACAGAAAAATACAGAAACAGTAATATAGGAAAAATTGAGTTTGGCATCTCTCTTATCTTTCGTATGCTGTGTTCTCCATTCTAACCTATATTTAATAATAAACTATTCTGACATTAGAAAATATTGCTTTTATTAAAATACTCATTCAAAAGAAGTTTTTGTCAAATGGAATTGCCAAAAGAAGTGACCTTGTAGCTAACCACATATTATTAATAACCCACATCTCCAGATGCTAAAAAAAAAAACATAAGTATCATTCATCATAAGGACACCTCTAGGGGACAAAACACAGATTCAAGATATATCTGATAAAGGAACAGTAAGAAAAAAAAATTGAGGCAAAAGGTATCACATGAAAAGTAGTTTGAATCTGATGGGTTTAAAATTATATTCAAAACTTTAAGTACTCAATAGTCATCAACTCAAAGATATTTCCTCTAAATGGATTTATTACATCAATATAAATCAAACACAAATATAAAATTAACATGTGAAATATACTTCAATTTTTAAAAAGCAAAAAAACAAACAAAACCCTTTCTGTGTCTTTATATATTGGCTACTATGCAAAGTACTTTCATGTAGGCTCTTTTTAAAATCTTGTCCTCTTACTTCAATGTTAAAAAATTTGGTCCAGGGGCACCTGGATGACTCAGATGGCTAAGCCTCTGACTCTTGATTTGCTCTTGCATCATGATCTCAGGGTTGTGGGACTGAGCTCTCCATGAGGCTCCCCACTCAGTTCAGAGCCTGCCTGGGATTCTCTCTCCCTCATCCGCTGCCCCTCCCCCACCTGTTCCAACATGTTCTGTATCAAAAAAGAAAGAAAAGAAAGAAAGAAAGAAAGAAAGAAAGAAAGAAAGAAAGAAAGAAAGAAAGGAAGGAAGGAAGGAAGGAAGAAAGAATTTTTTAAAAAACTAGGAAACACTGTCATACCTAATTCCCAATATCAGTCTATATTTTTTAAGACAACAATCATATTTTATTTTATCTTCATACTGCTAACAATCATCCAATTTTGGGAAACATCCAATACATGTTTTTGATTAAATAAATAAGAACTCATTATCTATCCTAGTTTTTATTTCCCACAAACTTTGCCTTAAACATCATAAGTGTAAAGAACTTGGGAATGTACTGGTGTCCAAATTTATGTATTCAGGAGCAACTGCTAAAACAAAAATTTGAAGATATACTAAGAGTGGGACAGATACAAAGCCACATCTAAATAACCTCATTATACTGAGAAGTAAAGAATCTTATAACAAAACATAAGTTAAAATAATTTTTCATTCTTTAGGGAAAAAGACAAAAAAGGGTTACAAATTCTATGAAGACTACTCTGACAATGCTCAAATTTCATTGGCAGGCCAATGAAGTTATAACGACATTAATCTCTAAATCAAAAAGAAACCGGGATCCCTGGGTGGCGCAGAGGTTTGGCGCCTGCCTTTGGCCCAGGGCGCGATCCTGGAGACCCGGGATCGAATCCCACATCGGGCTCCCGGTGCATGGAGCCTGCTTCTCCTTCTGCCTGTGTCTCTGCCTCTCTCTCTCTCTCTCTCTCTCTCTCTGTGACTATCATAAATAAATAAAAATTAAAAAAAAAAAAAAAACCAAGTTAGTTGAAACACATACTAGTTAGTGCCAAGGAAAAATAGCTTAGATTTTTACTGATAAAACAATGAGTAAATTCTAAAAATGCTAAAGACAGACAAAATGAGTCTCAAATATAAGCTAAAAGGCAAATTATATTATTTATTTACTTACTTATCTTTTTAAAAAGATTTCATTTATTCAAGAGAGAGAGAGAGAGGGATAGCAACAGAGAGCATGAGCTAGGGAGGAGAGGGAGAAGCAGACTCCCTGCCGAGCAGGGAGCCCAATGATGGGTTCAATCCCAGGGCCCTGGGATCATAACCTGAGCTGAAAGCAGATGCCCAATCAATTGAGCCAACCAGCTATCCCTTACGGTTTCTTTTAATTCTTTATCTGCCTAAGGTTTTCTGCTGTGAAGACTTGTATTCTTAATCCAAAGTACTAAAATATACCTGGGTGTAGATTTTCCTGAAATGGCTTCAGAATAATTAACACACAAATGAGGCAAAGCTTCCATTTTATAAAATGATCATGCAATAACAAATACTATATTTGAAAGGGCTTGTCTCCATTTCTTGCCAGCAGATTAAATCAATACTGCTAAATCAAAAGTAGAAACTGTGGATCAACTAAACTATCAAAAAAAACAAAAAAGGAAAAAGGAAAGAAAATCAAGAAGAAGCTTTTCTCTTTTTTGGGAAACAAGTTTATTCTGATGCATTTTTACAGTTATTTGAAAACCAGGTGCCATTGCTAATACTGTGTTCAGATTACATTTTCACTCATTATTCTGAGAGAAGCAAAATCCCAAAAGCCTCCTTTTGGGTCTTTGAGCCAATGGGTTGCAAGTCAATGGGACTGCCATAAGCATAGCAGGCCATTAAGAGCCCAAGCTCAGGAGTCAGGTTGCTGTGTTTATATCTGGATCCTGCTATGTAATCTTTTTGTCAACCTAGCCAAGTCATTTAAACTACCATTGTACAGGGCCAAAATAGTATGCATAGTGATATAGTATGCCACATACATACACACACACAAATTTGCTTTTATTTATGAATAAACAAACAAACATGGGGATGATAAAGAAGAAACCACCACAAACGGTTACCTGCAAAAAAATGAGGATTTGGCACAGAGGTATCAGGGATAAAATATAAAACTGTTCTTAAAATACTTTCTTATATAGTTTTTCCACTAGCATAGATGGTATAGTTTGAGTACTTAAAAAACCATGCAATTTGTTAAAACAAATACAAAAATGTTTAAACACTTGATTTCATAATGATAGTAAAATAAATACAGCAACTCATCAAAAAGAAAAATCTGATGATGAGGGTTGTTGAGCATCTTTTCATGTGTCCGTTGGCCATCGGTATGTCTTCTTTGGAAAAATATCTATTCATGTGTTGTGCTCATTTTTAATTGGATTATTCATTTTTTTGGAAAATGCAAATCAAAACTACAATAAGATATCACCTCCCACCTGTCAGAATAGCTAAAAATCAACAACACAAGAAACAACAAATACTCAAAACTACAAGAAACTACAAAAGTATCTACAAGAAACTATTAGAACTAATAAATGAATTCATCAAAGCGGTAGGATGCAAGATCAAGACTCAAACATTAGTGAGATGAGTGAGATTAGTGAGGTGAGAATGTGGAGAAAAGGGGAACTGTCCTGCACTGTTGGTGGGAATGCAAACTAGCGTAGCCACTCTGGAAAATAGTATGGAGGTTCCTCAAAATGTTAAAAATAGAGCTACCCTATGATCCAGCAATTGTACTACTAGGTATTTACTCAAAGAATACAAAACTACTAATTAAAAGGGGTACATGCACCTCAATGTTTATAGCAGCCTTATCAACAATAGCCAAATTTGGAAACAGCACAAATGTCCACTGACTGATGAATGGATAAAGAAGATGTAGTATATATAAGCAATGGAATATTACTTAGCCATAGAAAGAATAGAATCTTGCCATTTGCAACAACATAGGTGGAGCCAGAGAAGATTATGATAAGTGAAATAAGTCAGTCAAAGAAAGACACCACATGCTTTCACTGTTACATGGAATTTAAAAAACAAAACAAATGAACATAGGGCAAAAAGAGAGAGGCAAACCAAGAAAGAGACTCATAACAATACGCAAACTCAAGAAGAGAACAAACTGATGGTTACCAAAAGGGAGTTGGGTGGGGGTGATGGGTTAAACAGGTGATGCAGATTAAGGAGTGCACTTGTTGTAATGGGCACTGGGTGTTATATGGAAGTGTTGCATCACTACATTGTACATCTGAAACTAATATTACACTGTATATTAACTAAGTGGAATTTAAATAAAAACTTAAAGAAAAAAGAAAAACCCACAGCTAACATCATACTTAATGGTTAGAGATGAGTACCTTCTCCCTAAGATCAGGAATGAGACAGAGGTGTCTGCTTTTCACACTTCTATTCAATATTATACTGAAAATTCTAGCCGGATCAATTAGGCAAGAATGGGAAATAAAAGTTATTCAAATTAAAAAAGAAGTAAAATTTTCTGTATTTATAGTTGACACAGTCTTATATAGAAAATCCTAAAGAGAGGCATCTGGGTGGGTAGTATATTGAGCAACTCTTGATTTTGGCTCAGGTCATGATCTCAGGGTCATGGAATTGAGCCCCACTTCCAGCTCTGTGCTCAGTGGGAAGTCTGTTTCTTTCCCTCTCTCTCTTCCCCTTCCCCCACTCAGGCTCACTCTCTTTCTCTCTAAAGTAAATAAATACATCTTTTTAAAAAAAAATCCTAAAGTATATAAAGAAACTATTAGAACTAATAAATGAATTCATCAAAGCTGTAGGATGCAAGATCAAGACTCAAACATTAGTTGTATTTCTATATACCAGCAATAAATATCCAAAAAATATCCAAAAGGGGAATTAAGGAAGCAATTCTACTTACAATAACATTCAAAAGAATAAAATATCTAGGAGTAAGTCTAATCAGGTAGGGCAGCCCCAGTGGCGCAGCGGTTTAGTGCCGCCTGCAGCCCAGGGCAAGATCCTGGAGACCCAGAATCCAGTCCCCCGTCAGGCTCTCTGCATGGAGCCTGCTTCTCCCTCTGTCTGTGTCTCTGCCTTTCTCACTCTCTCTCTCTATGAATAAATAAATAAAATCTTAAAAAAAAAGTTTAATCAGGTAGGTAAAAGACTTGTACACCAAAATCTACTAAATATTGTTTAAAGACTAAAAGACCTAAAAAAAAAAAAAACCAAAGACCTAAGTAAACAGACATCTTGTATTCATGAATTGAAGATTTATGATTTTTAAGATGTCACTACTACTGAAAGTAACCTACACATTTCAATGCAATCACTATCAAAGTTCCAATGTCCTTTTTTTCAGAAATGGAAAAGCTGGATTTTCATTTTCATATGAAACTGAAAGGACTCAAATAGCCAAACAATCTTTTAAAAAATTAGAAGGTACACATTTCCTTATTTAGAAACTTACTACAAAGTGACAATAATCAAAACAGAATGGGTACTGATTTCAGGATAGAACAAAGGAATATAATTGAAATTATAGAAATAAACCCATATATCTATGGTCAGTTGACTTTCAATAAGGATGCCAAGACCATTTAATAGGGAAAGAACAGTCTCCTCAACAAATGGTTCTGGGAAAACTAGATTCCCACATGGAAAAGAATGAAGTCAGACCCCTACCTCACACCATATACAAAAAATTAACTTAAACATTGATCAGTGACCTAAATGTAAGAGCATAAACTATGAAACTCTTAGAAGAAAACATAAAGGTAAATTTTCATGAGCTTGGATTTGCAGAGAGAATCTTAATTACAGCAACAAAAGCACAAGCAACAAAAAAAAAAACTGCTAAGTTGAACTTCATCAAAATAAAAAACCTTTGGGCTTCAAAGGACCATCAAAAAGTGAAAAGGCAACCTACAGAATGGGAGAAAATATCTGCAAATCACATATCTTTTAAGAGTCTAAATCCAGATATACGAGGAATTTTTACAATGAATTCCTACAACTACAAAAAGACCAAAAATCCAATTTAAAAATGGACAACTTAGGACACTTCTCTAGAGAAGACATACAATTAGGCAACAAATACAAGAAAAGGTGCTCAACATCAAGTGGTGTCAAGGATGTGGAGAAATCAGAACTTTTGTACATTATGGGTGGGAATATAAAATAGTGAACCTGCTGTGGAAAAGTTTGGAGGTTCCTCAAAAAGTTAAACACATTTGAAATACCATAAAGTTTAGCAATTTTACTCATAGGTGTATATATCCAAAAAAATTGAAAGCAATTATTCAAGCAAATATCTGTACACAAATGTTCACAGTAAAAGGTTTTTAAAAAACAACAAATGTTCACAGTAGCATTATTCACAGAAGCCAAAAGGTTGAAACAACCCAAGTATCTATCAATGGATGAAAGAATAAACAAAATGTGGTGTATACATATAATGTAGTATTTATTCAGTCATAAAAAGAAATAAAGTACTGATACATGCTACAACATGGATGAGCCCCAAACACATTATGCAAGTGAAAGAAGCCACATACAGAAGGTGATATATTGTATGATTCCATTTATATAAAATACAGAGAATAGGTAAATCCATAGAAACAGAAAAATAAACTGGTGGTTGTCAGGAGCTGGGGGTAAGAGTATTGGGAAGCAACTGCTTAATGGATATGGAATTTCCTCGAAGGGTGGTGAGAATGTTTTGGACCTTGATATATGGGATGGTAGGGCAAAATCTTAAGTGTCACTGAACTGTATAAAGCATACTACTTATACTTTAATTAATGCTATGTGAATTTTACCTCAATCAAAAATAGAAATCCTTGCATCAATGTAACATATGTATGTGCCACATATCTATGTAGGCAAAATTATTTATTAAAACGTTGTTGGTAGTTGAAAACCATCTCAACAATTAAATAAATAAATAGTACGCAAATACATAAGAATGGTGCTCTTTCTATATAATGACATGGAAATATCTAAAAAAAATATTGAGTGAAATAATCAAGGTATAGAAGAATATACATATTGTGCTTTTTTAATAGAAAGTGGGTAACATAAAAATATGCATATAGGGATCCCTGGGTGGCGCAGCGGTTTGGCGCCTGCCTTTGGCCCAGGGCGCGATCCTGGAGACCCGGGATCGAATCCCACATCGGGCTCCCGGTGCATGGAGCCTGCTTCTCCCTCTGCCTCTGTTCTATCATAAATAAAAAAAAAAAAATTTAAAAATGCATATATTTGCATTTGCTTGTATGTATGCACATACACACACATGCAGAATATATATCCATCCACATATATGTGGAAAATCTGGAAGGATAAACCTCAAAGCAATAAGCATTGCTACCTGCTGCCTGAAAGTAAATAAGCACACTGCTACCTGTAATAAGCACTGCTCCCTCCCTACATGGGAAAGGGAGAAATCTGAAAGTACAGAAGAAGCGGAAGGGAGACTTTTCAATCAATGCCTTTCTTCACTTAAAAAAATTTTGATCCATGTGACTATCACTTAAACTTAAAAAAAAAAACCTTTGTTACATAGTTATTTGGATATGGCAAAAGACTATTTTTAAATTATTTTAATACAATGATTTTTTTAATTTATTTATTTATTTTTTAACTTTTACTTTTTTTTTTTTTAATTTTTATTTATGATAGTTACAGAGAGAGAGAGAGGCAGAGACACAGGCAGAGGGAGAAGCAGGCTCCATGCACCAGGAGCCTGATGTGGGATTCGATCCGGGTCTCCAGGATCGCGCCCTGGGCCAAAGGCAGGCGCCAAACCGCTGCGCCACCCAGGGATCCCCGATTTTTTTAATTTAAATTCGGGTTAGTTGACATATAGGGTACAACTGGTTTCAAGAGTAGAATTTAGTAATTCATCACTTATATTTAAGAAGTGCCCTCTTTAATAGCCATCATCCATTTAGACCATCCCTCTACTCATCTCCTCTCCATCATCCCTCAGTTTTTAACACAACTATTTTAAGATAAAATTAGAAAGTAGACACATTTTCAGATTTTGCAAATCACTGTAGTCAAGATAAAGCTTATGAACCCCAAAAAGAAGGGAGTGAGAATCTGTACAAGGTGATGAAGGATTGTGTTCTCCATCTGACAGCAATAGCTGCTCTGGTTAGCCTGCATTATTTTAAAATAACTTGCTTTTAAAAAAATATCTACAACAACTGATTCAAATGAAAACTATACTTCCATCTTGCGTCACAGTGAAGGTTTTAAACAAGAGTAGCTGAGATGATCATCTATACCATAAAAATGTAACTGGCTTCAATACTAGTAAAAATTATACTGGAGATAGTAGCAGGACTAAGACTAATTTTTACTTTATTATTTCTATTCCCTGTACTTTCCATGTTTTTCACTGAGCCAGAGATAAACTATATTTTATAAGACAAGTGATTGTAGTGAGAAAACAGAGGATGAATTGCAGCAGGAAGAGATGCAGCAGAACATCAGTCAGGAGTGTGCTCCAAAAGTTATGGAATAGATGACAAGTATGTGAATTAAAGCAGAGGCAGTAGGGGTAGAAATAGATATTGAGGGGGTAAACTGACCAAGCCAGCTGGGTGGACGTGATGAAGAAAACTTAAAGAATAAGTCTCAAATCTCCATGGAGCTAACTGCCACCAACATCAAAGAAAAGAATAGGTGAGCTGGTCACAGGATGGTGGCTCTGGTCAAGTTTGGTTTGGGTTATAATGAGTCTGAGGAGTGTGGGGCCCATCCTGGTAGAGATGTCAAATCAACCCTGGAAAAAAAAACAACGATGGCACTCACAAATAATTCATATTGGAGATTTAACCTGGTGATGAGGTCCCTAATGACCTTAGTGGAGGCGGTGACAGTCAAATATTGAAGCCAAAAGCCAGTAGGTTGATGTGTAAAATGGAAGGTAAACATTTCAACCAAAAAACTAAATCATTCAATGGTGAACTTTCACACCATATGCATACCATTCATTGGAAATCTCTTCTTAAAACTTTTTTTTTTTTAAGTAATCTCTACACGCAACATGGGGCTAAAACTTAGAACCCTGTGATCAAGAGAGGCATGCTCCTCCGACTGAGCCAGCCAGGTGCCCCTCATTGCAAATCTTTAATAAGTGAACATGGAAATTATATTCTCTTTTGCTTCATAGTAAAAAAAAAGTAAAGCAATTTAGTACAGTAGTTAAATATATTCCCTGTATTCAAATCCCATTCCAACACCTGTTTACTGTGCGACATTGGGCAAGCAACCCTGTGCTCCACATTCTTCATTTTTAAGATGGGAATGGAAATCATACAACATTAACAGATTGTTGAGGATTAGATGAGGCAATGCATACATAGCAACTGGCTTAGTGTTTGCTCCACTCTAGCGTCAGATATTCTATCTCCTAATTCTTCTATCTGTGCAAAACCAAAAAAGAAATGATATCTAGATCTTCCAAACTGAAGGACTGCTCACTCATTCACTTGACAGTGAACACATGCACTGAGCTCCTTCCATGGGCCAAGTACATTCTAGGCCCTAGGGACACAAAAATGACTCAGGTTTGGTCCCAACTCTCACAGGCCAGAGGAGCGAATGGCTACATTAAAAAAAAAAAAAAATTTTCAAGGTGTCATGAAAAATAACAGACTGTGAAGTTTTACTTAGAAGGGTTATGGGAACCCTATATGGGAACAAGAGAACACAAACTTATGTGTATTTACACAATGAGGTAATGAAAACAACACTTGCCGATCCGAACTCTAGCACTTTTCACAGTCCTTCATTATAATGTCCTGAATAAGATTTTGGAAAAAAACAACAGGAGTGCCTGGATGGCTCAGTCAGTTGGGCATCTGACTCTTTATTTCAGCTCACGTCACGATCTCAGGGTCCTAGGATTGAGTCCCACATCCAGCTCCACACTCAATGGGGGGTCTGCTTGAGGATTTTTCTCCCTCTCCCTCAGCCCCTCCCTACCAAAATAAATAAATAAACCTTTAAACAAATAAATAACAACAAAACCTAAACTGCCAGTTGATTAATTTTTTGTATGCTTTATAAAATGTTAATCACTTATTCCAAGTATCTATGTTTAATCTGTTTTATTCTTCTCACCATTTCTCAATAACTTCATGACATTAACAATAAATCTCCGGAGTCACCTTTTGATGGTTTCTGTATCCCATAGGTAGTAAATCACAAGGTAATATCTCATTAAGATGTAAAAGCTTTCTCTGCCTTACAAACAACCGCTCATTTACTTAATCAGAATATAAAAGCTAGAGTTACTTAATGGAAAGTATTTAGTAGACCAGTGAAAATGGAATATTAAAACAAATCTTTTAATATGATATCAGTAGAGAGAAATTAATGTTTCATCTTGTAAGATGTCTTCCTTAGATCCTGTATCCTTAATTATCCCTCTGCATTAATTGCCCTGTAATCTGATACCATCAGGCTATAAAAAGCAGTCATACCTCACCGAGGTATGACTCGAAAGACCTAGGTTTCAAGTCTTAGAAGATCATTTTCATGAGCTGGGACTAGTTTTTAACTTCTCAGCAACTTCAGTGAAGGGACTGAAAAGACCTATCAGCCCAGTCAAGGTTGTTGAAAAAAAACATACAAGGAAATTTTTAACCAAGTGCTCTTCAAAGTCAAGTGCAATATTACTGCAAAGTATTTTATTGGATTGTAACTTACCTGTACTATAACTGCTATAGGAGGTAAGTTTTGTTTTCTTAATTACTTATTCCAAAATACCCCAGAGGAAACTAACCAGATTGGAAGCTTATAAATATCTACTGAATATGTTTCATTTAATGCAAAATGCCTCAGGTAATGTAAAAAAAAAAAAAGTCAGGATAATGCAGAGCTATGTATCCTGAACTTCCTCTTACTAATACATACAAATGTGCCACCTCCACCACCATCCTTCAATTGTTTGGAAATAAGAAACACAGGCTACAAATTTATGAAGAACCAGACAAAGAAGAAAGTAAGATGACAAATCTATTCAACAGTTTTTTATTGAGTGCCTGCTTTGTGCCAGGAGTAATGCTCAGCCTTGGGACATAAAGTGAACTAAACAAATAAAAAACTCTTGTCCTTATGGAGCTTACATTCTAGCAGAAGATGGAAGGGGCAGAAAAACAATAAATAATACATATAATAGGTAAATTATAGAGTCTAATGGAAAGTGATTAAGTGTTTGGGGGAAAAAAGCAGAGCAGGTAAAGGGTCTCAGAATAAGAAAGCAAAACAGGTTTCATTCAGAATGTGATCCTGGAGTGAAGAATTGAGTAAATTTGGGGAGTTAGCCTCTGCGTTCCAGGCCCACAGAACCAATGTGCAAAGACCCTACTGTAGAAGCTTGCTAGAAAATACTTGAGGAGCAGCCAGGTGATAGAAGAGAAGTTGTAAAAGGAACAGAGAAATTGAGAGCAATACATAGAAACAGATCACCTGTGTGAATCAGCTTTTCAATGCAGCTGCTATGTACAGTACTAATTGGTGTCAGCTGATAAGCTGAGCACCCCAGCACTGCAAGTTGGGAAAGGGAGCAAGATCTCCTTGGCCTTCTGTGTTCTGAGTCTCTTTTCAAGCAGAACCAAGACCATCTCCTTCTGAGGCAGTATTTGTTGAATTTGACTAATGAATGGATCTCTTATATAAAGGGGAAAAGAATTCTTGCATAGTCCCTAATGTAATAAGTCATTTTTACCATACTATATGGTATATGTAACTAAATGACAATAGTGTCAAACAAATATTTAAGACAAATAGATGCATTAATTATAAGAAAAACAAGAATAAATAAAATTCTAATTAACAATGCTCATTTACTGCAATTGATACTGGTGTTTTGCTGGAACTATATGGAGATTTTACAACACTGACTACTACCAGCAAGTTATTTTGAGTTAATTACGAAAATAATGCATGATACTAGATGATCACTCAGTTCTGCTCACTTTTCTCTATACTAGAGAGAGAGTTCTCTGCTCACTTTTTTCTACTGAGAAGGACACTTGGGTGGCTCAGCGGTTGAGTGTGTCTGCCTTCAGCTCGGGCCATGATCCTGGGGTCCCGGGATCGAGTCCTAAGTCAGGCTCCCTGCATGGACCCTGCTTCTCCCTCTGCCTATGTCTCTGCCTCTCTCTCTCTCTCTCTCTCTCTGTGTGTGTGTTTCTCATGAATAAATAAATAAAATCTTTAAAAAAAACTACTTAGAAATCCTTGTTTTTGGCCCTTTCTTGGCACAAGAACATCACTTACATATTAAACCTACTTTTTGTCTTTTCTCATAGGATCAGAAAATGAAAGCAGGATTACTCAGTGACAGCAACACCATAAGCACAAATGCTATAAACTGATGATCCTAATAAGTCAGAATACATTTAAATTCTATAGGGGGATTATCCCTGAAACAAAAACACAAAACTTAAAACTTCTTGTAAAAAATACACCCCTGAGAATATGCTTACATGTTCCCAGGGATCAGGATCTTAGGCTGCATCTCAGCATACAGTTAGTAAGGAGAGATGAGAGCACTGAGGTGTGTGAAGAGTGTGATATATGTAGGAGAAAAGTATGCCAAATTAGAGTACTAGTGTTCCTTGCTATTACTTTGGGAGTTTCACTTAGCAACTTCCTGTTTCATTGAAAAGTAGCACCAGTAGATAATGTTTTACCAAATCCAAATCCTCATTACCTTCAATTTAATTAAATCAAGCTTATGAGCACTGAGTTATTAAGAAACATTCTTGAAAATACTATTTTAGGCGAGCCTGGGTGGCACAGTCAGTTGAATGCCTGACTCTTGATTTCAACTCATGTAATGATCCTGTGACCATGAGAATGAACCCCGACTCGGGCCCTGTGCTCAGCACAGATGGGGTCCACTTGAGATTCTCTTCCTCTCCCTCTGCCCCCCCTCATTCTCTCTCTCTCAAATAAATCTTGGGGCATCTGGATGGCTCAGTCAGTTAAGCATCTGCCTTTGGCTCCAGTCATGATCTCAGAGGGGAGCCTCCTTCTCCCTCCTCTTTGCCCCTCCCCTCCACTGATGCTCTTTCTCTCTAATAAATAAAAACTTTAAAAAGAAAACAAATCTTTAAAAATAAATAAATTAAATACTATTTTATTATTCTAATTGTGCAGAAACATCCTTTCCTAAAGACTGATCTTTTGCTTTTGTTTTTTCAGGACTTTCTTTAGGTATATGGATTTAACACTTTATACAGTATGCATTATCTGTCATGTATTGTTCAGAGGGTTTTACAATTATTATTAATTTAATCCTAACATCAATTCTATGACTTAGATGCTATTATTATTCCCTTAGATGCTATTACAGAGGGGAAAACTGAGAGATTATGTCATATGCCCACAGCCACATGGCTGATTAGCAGTAGAGCCAAGATTCAATCCAAACATCTGGCTTCAGACTACATAACTATGTAACTACATAACTTTAACTACCACACTATGCTACCTTACATTTACTCGGGGGCCTTCAACAAATACCTATTCTCTTTTTCCTTAATGTATTTATAGTAATTAATCATATGTATGATTTTCAGTATCTAAGACTGGAAATCTAGAAAAGTGAAATAGGTGAATTTTGCGGGGTACCAAACTTGAACTACCGTGGCAGCTTTGCAGAAATCAAAGTGTCAGGGTTACTGGATGTGTTTCCTTGTCAGATATAAGAATCTCTATCCACAGAGTGTATTCAGATTACATAAGCTAACTTTTGTTGGCAGGGAAGACTGGGACAGGGGACATGGCTATTGCCAAAGAAGGAGCACCCTTGGTTTTTTTGTTTGTTTTTTAAATTTTTTTGCACCCTTGTGAAAAACTGAGAAGTATAACCCTCTCTAGGGGATAACCTTGACAGGCAACAGGAAAACAACAGTTCCTAGAATTTGAAGCACAGATTAGTACATATAAATTGTAACTAAAGTGCACTCTGTTATGAATGAGTCACTTTATAGACCATTCAGGACACATTTTTCACCATGTCAGTTTTTTGTCTCCAGACACAAGGTGACACACAGATCTCACACCATTCACTGAAGAATATTCCATGCATGAAAGTAGTAGGCAGTATATACTGCCTCTCACAGGTCCTCAACACCCATTAGCCAATACAGTCTCCCAGAAGCCTTTTGACTTCTTTGGTGTCATAAACTGATTCAACTGATTAAACCCTTTATCACATAACACCTACAAACAGCCTGGAGAATATAGTTTGAGAGATGGTGACTCAGTGAAATCCCCACTATTCTGGATCTCCTGGCTCTATGAGAGGTTTGATCCTTTGGGCTCCTAGAGTTGGTCAGAATCAGAAAGGCAGACTTAGGAGGAAAGGTGACTTTGAAGGGGGCCTCTTGTATCCTCTGGCCTATTAGGAAAACCTACTCAGAAAGCCAAACTATCATCACAAGTTTGCTTGGTTACCAGAAATCAGTTAACATTTTTTTAGCACTTCCCTAATGGCAAGTACTGTATGAAGTTTGTACTCATTAGCTCTTTAAAAAAAAAAAAAAAAAAAAAGATTTTATTTCTTTATTCATGAGAGATACATGCAGGGGGAGAAGCAGACTCCCCCCAGGGAACCTGATATGGGACTCGATCCCAGGACCCCAGGATCACAGCCTGAGCCAAAGGCAGACGCTCAACCACTGAGCCACCCAGGTGCCCGGTACTCATTTGCTCTTACAATTTTCCCCACAGCTCCATAAAGCAAATCCTCTGATGATGCCCATTTTATTCATGAGGCTCATAGAAGTCAAGAAAATACACGACACCACAGAGGAAAAAGCAGTCAAGTCAAAATCTGAATCCAGGCCACCAGTTTTCCAAATCTATCCCCTTTACCAGTTGCTTTCAGTTGCTCGAAAACTTTGCAAGTTTTTTTTAAGGATGTTTGGCATGATCGATATGTCGACTTCATAGCGTAATTCTCTGAGGGGGGAGTTATTTTTACATTCTGGCCAGCACTCCTTGCGCTCCCCCAAATTATCACATATGGCTTCACCGCAGCTACTTGATCACCTCTCAAACTAAGCAGCAAAAGTCACTGCATGGAATACTAAGCACAGTAGAAATGACTGACTAGATTACTAGTCTTTTCTGTGCCTTGATTCCCTCATCTGTAAAACAGAAATTACACTTGCACTCATTCATAACATGGTGGGAAAGTTTGTGAATGCACTTTCAGCTGCCTGGGGGAAAATAATGACATCCACAGTCCTTTTTTTTTTTTTTTAAGATTTATTTATTTGAGAGAGAGTGAGCAAATGAACAGTAGGGAGAGGGGAAGAGAGAATCTCAAGCAGCTCCCCCACCTGAGTGTGGAGCCTGACACAGCGCTCAATCTCACAACCCAGAGATCACAACCTGAGCTAAAATCAAGAGTCAGATGCTCACCCAACGGAGCCACTCAGGCATCCCTTGCTTTTCATTAATACGAGACTTTCAAACTTAATGCCTCCAAGGTCCAATGTATTCACCATCTTAGAAACAAGAACACATTTCTACAAAACCTGTCACCATAAGAAACAAGATACTAAGACTGGATTAAGACTTCACTCATACCAAGTAAGCCCGATGTTTATATTTCTGATGAATGAGCTAAGTATTTAGACAAAAGGATTTTTTTTTTACTTGAACTTTGCATGTTGTCTAGGAAATTCTACATTGTATATTCTTATACTTGTTGGCATTGGTCCTGGAGTTTGTCTGTTTGCCCCACCTCCACCCACTATCCACTTTGTACCCTTTTTCACTCGGCTCTCTGCCCTGGGCAACTGACTGGTAAGGACTGTATCCCTGAGTTCCTTTGTCTTCAGGATTGCACTTGGGTTCAGCCAGCAGGGAGCACCAACAAGAGACAGAAAGGAGAAAAGAAAGGTTGGGATATAAAATTCCCAGTCTGAAATATATAAGTCTATTTGAGGTTACAGAGCTCTTACCAGATGACCGTCTCTACCTCGCTCTCTATTATCCAGGTTCTAGTAACTGTCCCCTCTTCTTGCATCTTCAGGCCTAAGAGTGGTAATGATACCCCATTCCATTGTGACTTCTCTATGCTCTGCTCATACTCTCATAAATAGTCCTTGTATTGAAGGCTCCTCAAATCACCTAAATGGAGATGGTCATTGGCATCTTGCATGGATCTTGACTGAAACAGCACTCAATCAAGAACTTCCTTGTGCCATTTTTGTACTGAGTTGATATTACTCTCATTATAATATTTAATTCTCATGAATATATAATTTAGATCATACAATCTCACAGTTGGAACCCCGATGTTTATTAACTATAATCTTAAAGAGTTCCCACTTCTCAAGGTTTAGTTCTTCTATTCTTTCTCTCTCCAGCTGTACTTAACTTTCTGGAACTAGAATAATGAGGTATTATGTATTCTAGTCCCAGATACTATGTTAGTTTCCTAGGACTAAGGAACTAATAACATATCACAAACAGAGTGGCTTAAAACAATAGAAACTTACTCTCTCAGCATTCTAAAAGTCAGAAGTCTGAAATCAAGTTGTTGGCAAAGTCATGTTCCCTTGAAGGCTCTAGGGAAGAACCCTTCCTTGCCTCTTCCTAGCTCCTGGTAGTTGCTGGTATCCTTGGTGTTCCTTGACTTGTAACTACATCACTCCAATCTCTGCCTCTATCTTCCACTGGACTTCTTATATCTATTTGTCCTCTCCTCTTTTTTTAAGGATATTAGTCATAGTACCTAGGACCCATATTAATCTAGTATGACCTTCTCTCAACTAATTATATCTGCAAAGATCCAATTTTCATATAAGGTCACATTCTGAGGTTCTAGGTAGACATGAGTTTTGGGAGGACACTATTCAAATCACTACATATATGCTGATATGACTTTGTACAAACCATTTTCCTTTTTAGATTCACATTTTTATCTATAAAATAGATTATGCAAAAAGTAGTAACAGAATAGAATAAAATTGAGTAATCTTGTTCTTCATCTCCCACCATGTCAAATACTGCTAATTGATTATACAACTCTTCCCAGAATGAGGCCTTAATCTCACTAAACATAGTACTCTATATAGCACCTACTATTCAACTCAGATAGGCAGCTAAGATGAAACCTGTTTTTTTTAAAGATTTATTTATTTATTATTTATGATAGACACAGAGAGAGACAGATTGAGAGGCAGAGACACAGGAGGAGGGAGAAGCAGGCTCCATGCTGGGAGCCCGATACAGGACTTGATCCCAGGACTCCAGGACCTTGCCCTGGGCCAAAGGCAGGCACCAAACCACTGAGCCACCCAGGGATCCCGAAACCTGTTTTCTGTGTCAGGGCTATGTGATCTCTATGGATCATTCCTTCTAATTATTTGATTTTAAGTTTTATACTCATTATTTAAAGTGCTACATACAGAAGCTTAAGGAAATGTGTTATATAAAAGAAATTTATTCTGTTAATAGTACATGCTAAAGTCAAGGACACAGGAGAAAAGATTTGTTTTTGGTGTTCAGTCAGTGATATAACGCAACATGTTCCATCTCCTAACATATCAAAATAATAGTTTATAAATTTCACACATAGGAGAAATTAATGGAAAAACATGAATTATTCCCTTAATAAAATATAAAATGCAAAGGGGCACCTGGATGGCTCAGTTGGTTATGTGGCTGTCTTTGGCTCAGGTAATGATCCCAGGGTCCTAGGATTGAGCCCTGTGCTGGGGGTCTCTGCTCAGTGGGGAATCTACATACTACCCCCTTCCTTCTGTCTCTGCCACTCCCCTGCTTGTGTTCTCTCTTACTCTCTCTCAAATAAAAAATAATTAAAATTAAATTTTAAAATGCCAAATGCCACCACTATGTTTCAGAAATATTGATGCCACACATGAAAGAAACACAAAAGCAACAGAAATCAACACTGAAACAACAGTAAATAGAGAAAAGGAAGGCATGAAAATATCACTCTTCACATTCAAAACTTACGTATTCCTATAAAATCATCCCAGAAAAATATTCCAGATAAGAGTGAAAGTAGAGTATAATTTGTTTTCTATTTCTCTCATTACCTGAATTATAAGATTAATTAGATAAAGGGAAACTATATTCTGCTGTATCTTGACTTTGAAAATAATACTTCCTCCATCTCTTTTCCTAAATTTGTGGCTGGTGTTATAATTTTAGTGGATCCATATACACCACTCCTCTAGTCCATGACAGAGTTCAGACCATCTAGAAGTATATAGAGAAGCCAGAGGGAGGGGATGACCCACCTGGTATCCTGGCTCAGAAAGGTCAATTAACTCCCTGCAGATCATATAGCTAGTAGACAGCTACAGCTAAACTCAGTTTGTATGATCCAAAGCCCAATATACCACAATGCTTCTCTGAGAAAAAGAGAAAAATGGATCTGCAAATATTTTTTTAAGGATTAATTTATTGATTTGAAATAGAGAGAGAGGCAGAGAGCGTGCACGTAGGAGGAGGGGCAGGAGAGGGAGAGAGAATCTCAAGCAGACTCCCCACTGAGCGCAAAGCCCCCAACACAGATTCCATTTCAAGACTCTGACATCACAACCAGAACCAAAGCCAAGAGCTGGATGCTCAACTGACTGAGCCATCCAGGTGCCCCTGGATTTGCAAATACTATTTTTAAAAATGTTTGCCACTCAATGGAAAAATAACAGTCTTTGAACGAATAGTTCTGGGAAAACTGGATATCCACATAGGAAAGAGTGAAGTTGGAGCTCTACCTTATACCATGTAAAAAATTAACTCAAAAGGGATCAAAGACATAAACATAAGATCTAACACTATAAAACTCTTAAAAGAAAACAAGGAGAAAGCTCATGACATTGGATTTGGCAATGATCTCTTGGATGTAGTGCCAAAAATATAGGCAACAAAAGAAACAGTAGGTAGCATAGATTTCATTAAAATTAAAAACTTTGGGGGATCCCTGGGTGGCGCAGCGGTTTAGTGCCTGCCTTTGGCCCAGGGCGCAATCTGAAGACCCGGGATTGGATCCCACGACGGGCTCCCGGTGCATAGAGCCTGCTTCTCCCTCTGCCTGTGTCTCTGCCTCTCTCTCTCTCTCTGTGTGACTATCATAAATAAATAAAAATTTAAAAAAAATTAAAAACTTTGACATTATCAACAGAGTGAAACAGCAACCCAGAGAATGGGGCAAAAAATTTGCAAATCAGTTATCTGTTAAGAGACTGATATCCAAAATATAAGAAGAATCTCTACAACTCAATAGCAACAACAACAACAAAAAACCCTGTTTTAAAAATGGGCAGGGGTACCTGGGTGGCTCAGTGGCTGGGCATCTGCCTTTGGCTCAGGTCGTGGTCCCAGGGTCCTGGGATTGAGTCCTGCGGGGAGCTTGCTTCTCCCTCTGCCTGTGTCTCTGCCTCTCTCTATGTGTCTCCCATGAATAATTTTTTTAAAAAAAACTGGGCAAAGTCTTGCACAGACATTTCTCTAACAAAGACATACAGGTGGGCAATAAGTAGATAGAAAAGTTCCTCAGCCTCACTGACAATTACAGAAATATAAACCAAAACCACAATAAGATACCACTTCACACCCATTAAGATGTTTACTATCAACAAAAAATAATCTAAAACAGAAATTAGAACTGTGTTCCTAGTAAAAATGAACAGTGGAGACTGTAGAACTGTGGAAAACACAACTGTAATTTGTTTAAAAATTAGACATAGAGGGGCAGCCCCGATGGCTTAGCGGTTTAGTGCCGCCTTCAGCCCAGAGTGTGATCCTGGAGGCCTGGGATCGAGTCCCACGTCAGGCTCCCTACATGGAGCCTGCTTCTCCCTCTGCCTGTGTCTCTGCCTCTCTTCTCTCTCTCTGTTTCTAATAAATAAATAAAATCTTTTTAAAAAAATTAAACATAGAATTAGCACATGATCCAAAAACTCCACTTCAGGGTACATATCTAAAAGAACTTAAAAAGGACCCAAAGAGGTATTGTTACACCCATGTTTACAGCAGCATTATTTAGCCTAAAGGCCGAAGCAGCCCAATATCCATCAATGAATGATTAGATAAACAAAATGTGGTTTGCGCATACAATGGAATGTTATTCAGTCTTAAAAAGGAAGGAAATTCTGACACAGGCTACAACACAGATTAATCTTGAAGACATTATACTAGGTGCCAGTTACAAAAAGACAAATCTTGTATGATTCCACTTATATAATGTACCTAGAGTAGTAAAATTCATAGAGGCAGAAAGTAGAATGGTGGTTGCCTCAGATCAGGGTTGGGGGGATTGGAGGAAGATGTTTACATGTCCAAATGCAATAAGAAACATACAAAGAAAAATAATAGCATAAAAGTAATTGAAAAGCTCATAATTCAAACTATAAAAAGTTTTTAGGTAAACACATATGGTTAAGTCCCCGGATATCTTTACAAAGTAATGAAAAGAAAATATATACAAGACCAAAAATACTTACTAAATTATTACATGGAGAAGAGTTCAGAAATGTTATCTTTTAAAGATTCATTGCATATCTAGTAAAGGAGATAGAAATAAACATGTAAAACCAGTCATTCTTATACATTTATGATTGTTTCACTCTTCTAAAGAATAATCTCAAAATGTTCGATATAAGCTCTAAAAGCATCCCTATTGTTTCTCCTTTTGGAGAAATATGCTCCCAAACCTCTAGACATTTAGAGATTTGCCTACAGGCATTTCCTTAGGGGTCACCAAGCTGAAATGGTTACAGAAAATCAAGGAGCAAACAAGAATGAGTCCAAGTGGCTGGTCAAGACCCTGGCAATGTCTCTGCCTGTTCTAGCTAATTGTCGTCCTGTATATTAGAGGCCAAGGTTTGCATATATTCCAATTCAGAAAACCAAAACCAAAACTGCCATTGGGATGCCTCCTACATATAGAAGAACGGAAGCTGTTTACAGTTTACTGTGACAGAGGAAAGACACTGTGCCTGCTTTCTGCTCTAGAAGAACAAATGGAGGCATCCATGAGGTTATGCCCAATATGACTCAAGTACCAGAGAACTCCCACTCCTGAGAGTAGGCCTTCGCTCACTTCTGAAAGCCCTTACTGATGCTACTTCCTGGGGCCGCTGTGTACCTACCCCATTCATATCATCTTGATAACCTGGATCTACACATACACATGCTTCCTGGTCAGTCTCTACAGACTTGCATTTATCAAATCTCAAATTCTTTTGAGAGGTGGGGAGCCAGCAGAGGATAAGGACATAAGTGAATTTGATTTTTGTGGGTTTTATTGTTACTTTAAAAAACATGTTAATGTGTAACAGGCTTGCTAGCCCTCTACACAACCTTACAGGTAATAGTGACAGAGCCATCCTTCATCTACCAAATGGCACAGCACATCTTTACTTGTAAACACTCAAGGCACTTTCCCCGTTTTTATTAAGATGCTCAATCACTACAATCTGTTTTCTCTTGGAAATAGCTAAATTCTTTAGGTTAGGGGTCTCCACTGACCTATTTAGCTACCACTTCCTTCATACATGCCAAGATATTGCTTTTCCAATGGGATCTCCTTTAAAATTCAACGAAATGTCCCAATAGCACTGCTTCACCTGCCTCATTCTCATCGCCTGCTCCCAAAGATGTTTGTGGCAGGGCCCACTAGAGACACAATGAGTTGAATAATAATAAGGACCAGTTTCCACAAAGCTCTGACAACCCTACAGAAAGCATGCAACACATCAGCAGGAAGCAGTTTTTCTTAAGAAAGAGTGAGTAGGTGGTTTCAGGCAAGCAAAGGAGAAGAAAGAAGACACAGAAGGGGAAAACAGTGGAGGTGTGGGACTGGGGGTGGAGAGAAGGATAAAATGACCTGGCAAGTCAGGATCTGTCAGTGGGATAAATGAGAGAGGACACACTGACCTGGAAAGAATCTTGGCTGGATGAGAAGGACTCAAAATTCGATGGAAAAGGCTAACAGTCAAGTTAAAATTTTTGAAAACAGACAATATGGCTAAGTCAATGGGGAAAAATACTCTGATCATGCATGCACAGAAACAGATACCTGGCAAAATGTGACAGCTTAAATAAACATGTTAACAACTTCAACCAGGGGGAGATGTTATATAATTACTAGATCTTTTTGAAGGCAAGAGATCTTGCTATAGGTTTTAATAAATTTGGTGTTTCGGACTCTGGTAAAACACATAGCAGTTAAGACTTAGAAACAGCTCGGATAGAGGAAAGGAAAAAAAGAAATCTCCCTAAATGACTTATTTCCCCACCAATCAAATCCCACTCATTCTTCAGACTCTCATCAAGTCGGCTATGAACCTCTGTGAAACCAACTCTGGCTATCAGTCCAAAGGGGAATCTTTCTCTCTTAAACATATCATCTACTATCCACCACTCATTCTTCACTTAATCCTATGCCACTGTATATAGCTACGAATCTTTTGATATCTGTATCCCCGTATCTTGTCTCTCCAGTGAGGATAAAAGGCTCATGGCATTCTACAGATTCAGGTGTTTCATTAACTCTCAGGAGGGAGAAATTTGGGCAGCCCGGTGGCTCAGTGGTTAAGCGCCGCCTTCCGCCCAGGGCCTGACCCTGGAGACCCAAGATCAAGTCCCGTGTCGGGCTCCATGCGTGGAGCCTGCTTCTCCCTCTGCCTGTGTCTCTGGCCTCTCTCTCTCTCTCTCTCTCTCTCTCTCTCTGTGTCTCTCATTAATAAATAAATAAAATCTTAAAAAAAAAAAAGGAGGGAGAAATTTTAAAAATAGAAGTATGGCTTCCAAACCTACATTGGTTGACAATCCAATGTTACTATGTTATTTTGTTTCACTTAGTGGTGGCACATTGGCCTAAAAAAACACTCTTAATCTCAAAATGACCCTACATATGGGCCTTGATAGTTTTAGAGCTCCTCTCAAGGCACTGGTTCTCCAGTTGAATACACAGACTCCAGAAGAATGCACTGGTGTTCTGAGACCTCTCCTCACCCAGTCCCATTATAAATATGGAGCATAATTTTTGGAGGCTACTTTGAAGAAGTAATTAGTGATTTTTTTTTTTAAAAAAAGCAATTCTATATGAAAACACATTTATATTATACAGAGGTAAAATAAAACTTCAAAAAATTTAATCCTAAGGGCAGATGACTTTGGGCTACATTTTCAGAGACTAATACTGCTTATTTACCACTTTTTGCACTAGGAATACTCCGGTACAAAATTGAGGGAAGCCCAATTTTAAGTTTCCGCAAAACTGAGAATAAAGTGCCAACTACAAAAACAATAACTCATGATCAAGCTCTTCCTCCGACTCAAATATAAACAATTATTCATTTCTTTTTCCAGTCCCATAGGAGTTATGGTGCCCATCTGACATATGGCAAAACGGTACATTTACATTACCTGCCCAAGTTCAAATCACTAGTAGGTGACAAGAGTGGGATTCAAACCCAAGCCTATCAAACATCAATGTTGTTGTTCTAACCACAAAGTCTCCCGAGTGGGTCTGACAGATGCTTGGACTTTTGGTCCTAGCTAGCTTTCAAAAGAATAATTCAAATTATAAGCAAATCTTGACCCATCTTTGAAAAAACTGTTCAATGGCCTTTTACTGCTATGTCTACTGACATTTTCTAGAGAAGAGCAATATTAGATGCTGACAAGCTTTCAAGATAGGAAAGAGTCCTCTGGATTTAAATAAACTCCTGGAGTAGATCCTAACAAAGTGGGTCCTCAGTACTGTATTATATATAACTGAGTTATAAAAATAATTAATAATTGGGAACCCCCTAGAATTAAAAATATATATATATGCCAGAATAGGAAACATGGAGAATTTATAAGAAATGAGTTGGTTCCCTCCCTCAGGCCGGTTTTTAAGGAGTTTTTTCGAAAATCTAAGAATCTCAAATTTTCAGCAATTTCTCTAATCATAGTGAATAGTGTTTGATGCTTCGTAACCTTCACTGTGGAAATCTTGAGGCCTTTCCAGAAGGGACAGCCTAATTATAGCTGCCAACATTGCAGAGAAAGTGCATCATTTCTGTTACATACATCAGCAAGGAAATGGGGCAGACAGAGGAAGGATTTTCATGTTGGGGGAAGGAGAGTAGGGTATATGACTAATGCATACCTCTGTAAAAGATATAGCGTTTTGCTCTTGAATGGAAAGATAAGCTTGTGTATTGTATTAAAATCAAGCCCTTTGACTGAAACAGGATAGCCTAGAAATAGTTCAGAAGCACGGGATACTTGAAACTGAAAATGTGCTCTCAAAGAGGTTATATTTATAAACCAAATATGCACAGGAAATTTTGTTATTCTACTTCTATTCCATAGCCTAAAGATCCGTATTGTCCTAGCACAAAGACCTTCTTGGACTGAAGCCCAGTCACAGCTGTTTACTTAAAACTCATGAAAACCTGACTTAAGACCATCTCTTTCCAGATAGCACCTTCCTGTAAAGATGCCCTTCACTCACCTCCATGTCCAAGACCAAATAGTGACTCTTTTGCCCTCTCTCTGACGACTCATCTACATTCTTACAAAATGCAAGATGCAAACTTTAAAATAATTTCCTATTTTGTATTCAACCTGTGTCTACTTAAAAATTTTAAATTTCTCCAAAATCTAAAAGCATATACAACTTCATCTGTAATATAGGCTCTAACCATGCAACACACTTGTAACTCTATCATTTGGGCAATTTCTAATTTAATTTCATGCTTAATAATGGGTTTTAGTAAATTGATATGAGCTTTCTGGAGAGATACTTAGCAGTATCTCTTGAATCAGATGTGCACACACTTCGCCTCAGCAGTTCCATGCCTTGAAACTACTTTTTTTAGTTTTTACTTTTTTAAAGATGTATTTATTTATTTTAGAGAGAGAGAACACAGTGAGAGTGTGGCAGATGGAGAGGTAGAGAGAGAATCTCCAGCAGACTCCCAGCTGAGCAGAGCCCAAAGCAGGGCTCAATCTCAGGACCCTGAGATCATGACCTTAGTCAAAATCAAGAGTCAGGCACTTAACCCACTGAGCCACTTAAGTGTCCCTAGAAACCAATTATTTATTTATTTTATTTTTTTTTTTTGAAACCAATTATTTAGAAATGCTGCCACAAACACTCAAAATTTTAAGTGTAGAAATGTTTACCGCAGCATTGTTTATAATACCAAGTCTTGGCACCAACTCAAACGACCATCAAAAAGGCAATGGTTAAATAAATTATTATGCAAACATATCAGGGAATGTTACAAAGAAGATAAAAACAATGAATAGTGAGATGGATGAATGTTCAAGACACACTGCAAAGTAAAAACAAAAGCAATTTGAAGAATTTGAAGATATTTTTATTTAAAAGTATGTGTATGCACCTGTGCATGTGTTTATGCGTGTGTGCTGCTACATATAAACCATCAACACTTCTTACCTTTGATGGAAAAAGGGAAAAAAATTGTATTGCCTGAAGTTTTACAAAAATTATAATCCTCCTGTAGCAAGTTTTAAGTGACATTTTCCTTTAAAAACTCTACTTCTGGGCAGCCCGGGTGGCTCAGTGGTTTAGCGCCACCTTCAGCCCAGGGCCTGATCCTGGAGACCCGGGATCGAGTCCCACATCGGGCTCCCTGCATGGAGCCTGCTTCTCCCTCTGCTTGTGTCTGCCTCTCCCTTCCTCTCTCTCTCTCTCTCTCTCTGTGTGTGTGTGTGTCTGTGTGTGTCTCATGAATAAATACATAAAATCTTTAAAAAAATAAAAACTCTACTTCTAAAAATATAGACCATCTCTTCTTATCAAAGAGTTCAAATACCCTGTCAGGGAACAGCCTACCTTACAAGTGTTGTATACGTGTGAATATACATACACAGATGTTTTAAAATAAAATATGAACATTGAAAAAGCTTCCATTTGTATTTAGAGAAAGTTTTAACAATGAGGATATGTCTTCCTTGACCAACATGACTCCTAATGGAAAACAAAATTCCCTAGATAAAGGATGGCTACTGTTCATAGGACCATCACATGGAGAGAGTACCAGCAATAACTAGGTGACCCAGGGAGGGAAACTGGCCATAATAACCTTAAGTTATTGAAGAAAACAATAAAAAAGAAATGGCAAGCTTTCAGCAGAAATTCAGCATCAAACAGCTATATCATACCTGGCCATTTAATAGACCTTGGATTTAGTTTGGGTGGGGGGATGGTTTGTAGTAGTGTATTTTTTATTCTTAGTCAAAGAAGCTCTGGAACTGTAGTCCATCATGAGAATCCAAGTGAGAAACTTTTAGCCATCGTGTACCTGCTGTACCTGCATAGTATGGGTTACTTGAGCCACTTTTGCTTTGTTCAGTCCCCTTAGAGACTCTAATGCCCCGTAACATTTTTGTCATTTAACAGCTTTTTGTCAGAATGAATGGTGCAGCACATCCAATGAAATGGTTTGCATGGTCTGTAATACAAACTCCTGCAGTATACCTTTGACAAGAGCCCAGAACCTCGGCCACCCACAGGCTACCACGAGGATCCTCAACTCACTGTTGTATTTTGATTCTTTATTTGACAGTTGATAGAATATGCAAGAAAGTGTTTAATAGACATGTTTTAGGGAACTCAATCATATGACTAAAGCAACAGATCACTAAATGCTTCTGCTTTTGCATATACCTGGGTATACATACAAACTATTGAATAGACTTGCAGGCAAAGGAAGACTCCGTCATTATAAAACTCATCATATGAAAGAGATTCAGTGAGTGCAGATCTTCAGATCTTCAAGATGCCATAATTTTTAAAATGTCGTTTCAAAAAGACATTTATACTATGCAGCTCATTTCTGCAAAATGTGACTTGATTACAAAGTCCTCAGCAGCTTACGAGATTTATTTTAGGAGACTGAGTCACTTCCCTAAAGTTTTACAGCTATCTCTTGTCAGTGAAAAAATTCTAAAGCCTGGAAGCTCTCAAGGAAACAAACCAAAACATTCTGGAAAGTTCATTCTCTGCAGGGAAGATAAGATAACCATAGCTTTAAGACCAGTAGGTATAAGGAAATACACAGGGAAGAATGACAGAATGAACTAGGACCTCAGATCTTTTGAAAGAAATTTTTTAAAATAGAGACATGCTTGTCTCCCAGCTTAATATATGTAGCCAGATTGTAAGCCAGACATTTTTTTTCAAGTTCTCGGTATCTAGCATGTCCTACTTCAACACCACACTGTCAATATTTTCTATAGCTTCTAGACTTCCTTTTAAAATTAGGTTACATAAATGTGGTTTCGGCCTCATATTCACCCAAGATCAATGTGGCATTTGGCTTTATGTGGCATTTGGCTTTAGCAATAAACAATGGAACGACAAATTGGCTCTGGATGCCTAATTATGTTATATTATTAGGTTTTTACTACACGCAATTAATTTCCAGGGAAAAGTTTTCTGTTTGAAGCCAACAATAAACTTCTTTCTCACAATGGAGTGTCTGTAGCAACCTGCAATATCCACACTGGATACACCTGATATTTTAAATCATTGTTAATGGATGAGAATTGGAGACTGGGTATAAGTTCCACTGTATTCTTTAATAGCTGAAAAGCCTAATTCTCCCTACGACTCTCGGGAACATTTATCCAATTATTAGTCATGCTTCTTTGTGCCATGTCTTCTGGAGTTATTTAGAAATAAATTTTTCGAAGTCTCTTCCTTGATCTTATAGTAGAAAAAAATTATGTTCTCATTTCCCAACACCCAATAAACCTGTCCTGACCAGTCAGGGAGGTTCAAAGGGTCTTCTATGGCCTCTCCTTCAAAAGTTTCTACTTGAGTGTGTCATGACACTTTTTTTACAGTAAAGAAACCTTCAAAATACTCACATCAAACCCCAAATGAATTTTCACTCCTGGGGTTTTCTTGTATCATCCTGGAAATTATTTTCTGTCTTTTGGCATATTTCTACACTCAAACACCTCCTTATCTTCTAGCTCACCAGCTCCAATAATCTCACTCCAGAAATCCTTCCATCTCAGGTCGTCCTCCATTTCATTTCCTCCATCAATCAACGCCAAGTCATCAAAGTCTTCCTTATCCTGCTAGATTCTTTGATTCATTCTTTTTTTTTTTAAAGATTTTATTTATTTATTCATGAGAGACACACACACACAGAGAGAGAGAGAGAGAGGCAGAGACACAGGCAGAGGGAGAAGCAGGCTCCATGCAGGGAGCCCGACATGGGACTCGATACCCGGTCTCCAAGATCAGGCCCTGGGCTGAAAGCAGCGCTAAACTGCTGAGCCACCAGGGCTGCCCTCTTTGATTCATTCTTATAACCACCCTCCAACTCCATCTTCTTTCTCTCCTTCCACTGCATCCCATGATAAAGCTCAGCAGCTACCTACTTAGACCATCTCTGTAGACCAATAGGTGGAAAAGTAAAATAAAACCAAACACAAAGAAAGATGCTCCCCAGTCTGCCTTTAGACTCATGGCCACAGGTCTTCCATGAGGCTCAATACTGCCAGGTAATCTTGCTACGTTGCTCTAATATACATACTCTCTCACTTCCCTGGATGTCTATGTCACATGTTTATCCCTCTCCACCATCTCTGAATGCATAAAAACAGAAGCAAACACTCATATTTCCATTGACAGATATACCACTCACCTGCCTCTAGACACGTCTCTTCTACATTGCCTTCTGCTCTTCTGGGTGAAGAGGATCTGCTGCTAAAGTCCAAGATCCCAACTTGTGTTCTAAATCCCATCTGCTCTCATCTTTACAAGGATTTCTCTCTTGTGAGTATCCCCTCTCCTGCATCATGAGTGTCATCTTGACAAGGTCTACTAGATCATAACCACTAATGCAAAACCTAAAAATGCCTTTGCTTTATTTTGAGCACCCCTGTAGGTACTCCCCCCATTGCTTTACCCCCTTCACAGCAAACTTCTAAAGGCAGTGATCTACAGCCAAAATATCCACTTTTTCACCTCACATTTTTTCCCCAACTCACTTCATTCCAACTTGTATCTCCACCAATCTTGTCAAGACAACAATGATCTCCCTTGCAGGTTACCAAGCCCAATGTTCATTAGTTTTTGACACCTGTGGTCACTACTCTCACAGTACTTGACCTCTGAGCTCTAACCCTCACTGTTGATTACTCACTCCTATTTGATTATACCCTACCTTTTTCTCATAGTTCCCATGACACCTTCTTCACGTGGTTTTCTTTCCTGACCACATTTTCTTGGACTTTTGTGACTTTTTCCGATCTCTGTGAAGTCTCCATCCAAGGTAGTGTAGGGAAGTACTCTCTCAAGGTAGCTTCTTCCAGTTTCATCTATTTGTCCAAGATTCCTAGATTCCAGATTCACAGACCCAACTTCCTTCTTGACATCTTCCCTCTTGACATGTCAAATTTGACTCAGACAAAACAATTCTTGACTGCTGCTTCTCTTCCTCCCCAACCCCCCAATTACTCCTCCCTCAATTAATTGAACTACTCTGGTCAAAAATTAAGGAGCTATCCTAGATTTTTCCTCTTTCCCACATTACCTAATACTGAACCATGAAGAAATTCTCTTGATACTATCTTCAATAATATCCTATATACATTCTACTTCTATCAGCCTCTCTGCTATAAGCCCAGGATAAGCTCATATTCTCTCTCATTCCCTCTGCCACACACTTTGACCTATGATTCACTCTCCACCAGCAGCCAAAGTGATCTTCTTAAAAAAAAAAAAAAAAATCAAACCTTGTTATTCTGCTAGTTAAAATCCTTCACTGGTCTCCCTTATACTTCGAATAAAACTCAAACTTCCAATGACGGCTTACAAAGTTCTCTGTGATCCAATGTGACTATTCTCTGACCCCCAGTAAATCCTATTTGCCTCTTATCCACAGTGCTCTAGAGACACTGATCCTCTTTCTGTTCCTAAAACCTGTCATTCCTGCCTTAGGCTAGAACCATTCCTTTCTATCTGATATTTGCATGGCTTGTTCCTTCTTGCCATTCAGCTTAAAAGTCACCTCTCAGAGAGTCTTTCCCCACCCAATATAAAGTCTACCCAATCACTCAATCATATTACCCTGTTTTATTATCTGCATTGTACTTACTTGAAATAATTATCTGACTTTTTTCTTTACTTTTAAGAACTTTTTTATCTTCTCTTTCCTCTCTGCAAGTAGGGGCCTCCTCTGTTTAAGGCACGGTTATATTTTAGAATATGGATATAAGTGCTCAATAAATATTTGGGTGCTCAATAAATATTTGATAATGGATGATTTTATGGAGAGCTTAGTCAAAGAATATGAGATTTCTGGCTTTAAAAAAATTCCCTGTTGGGATCCCTGGGTGGCGCAGCGGTTTAGCGCCTGCCTTTGGCCCAGGGCACGATCCTGGAGACCCGGGATCGAATCCCACGTCCGGCTCCCGGTGCATGGAGCCTGCTTCTCCCTCTGCCTATGTCTCTGCCTCTTTCTCTTTCTCTCTCTCTCTCTCTCTCTCTCTCTGTGACTATCATAAATAAATAAAAATTTTTAAAAAAAATCCCTGCTTCCAAAACAAAAATAATACAATTGCATTTGTGTGGCACACAATACTTTCAAAGCATTTTCATAGACAATTCATTCAATCTTCCCAATAACCTTTCAGGAGTTTGCCATGATCCTTCCTTTGTCCAACACAGAGAGAAAGATGCTAAGTGACTTATACCATGTTACACACTCAGACATCACAGTGCCGGGAGCAAAACCTAACAGCTGGACTCCTTGCTCCTTGCTCTTCTTGCTAAGTCCAAGTTAACAAATGAAAACATTTATTAAACTGAACCCCTCTGCCATCCTGTGCTGTCCCTAGAAGATTAAGTTTAAGTTATCTGTTCACATGTCTCTTCTCTCACAGGCTACATGTTCCTAGAAAATCAAACTGATGTTTTATTCATCTATGTATTCCCACAGCCTAGCATGCTGCCCGGCACATTGTAGGTGTTTAAATGCGTGGAATTAACCAACACTCCTATCAGAGTCAAGTCTTCCTCTTACAAAACAGGTGGGTTATTCTCTATCTCAATATCGAGGATTTCACTCTGCACATATAGAAAACCTTTAATGATTCTTTTTTTTTTTTCTGAAAAGCCTCAAGTTTCACATCATCCAGCATTTTCTAAGTCCTTTCGCAGAAAACTTACGGACAAGAAGCTGCAAGAGGTTAAACAATTTCTGGGCAGTCCTCCAAATCAGTACTCCAATTCATTTTCTATTTCTTAGTAGGAACAAAAGGTACGTGGAAAATCTAAGATGTATTCGGTCTGAAGTCAGAAGTATGACACTCCATGTTCTAAATGAGCAAATGGTCATCAATCAAATAGTCACTATGGTATAATGGAAACAACACTGAGGGGGGTATCAAGAATCAGAGGTTGGGATCCCAAAGGACTCACAACAGCTGTGTGGATTTGTGTGGATTTTGATCAGTTCCTGGGTTTCCATCTATAGTTTATGAGGGTTGATTATCTTTCTGGCCCTTCCAGCTCTAGAATCTGTTTTTTCGTTAACAGTCCTGATTACGAGACACTGTCCCGTGTCCTATCCCGTCCAGTCTCTCAACTCAAAATAGCTAGATGAAGGAGTGTCCTGACTCGGTTTAGGTGCAGTGGTGTAACAGCCAAATATAAATAAAATGAATGACTAGATGGATGGGAAACTTTCTGCACCACTGGACATTCTCTCACGATGCAGAATATTTAGGAATAGCAAATTCCAATTCCCAAAACATGACTGTTTCAAAATGCTTTAGAACAAAAGAAAGATCCTCCCACTGACATCCAGTGTCTATTACCAAATGCTAACTTAAAGACGATAGAGTCCTAGAAAGAGATTAGAATCCAGGGAATGCTAGGCTCATCTGAACTGAGCTAATCAATGAAAGAGGCCCTTCTCTTTGTCACACTATTTTATGTCCCATCACTACAGAGGCCTGCCTACTCACAAGGCACTGGTCCCTAATATGCCACCAACACCACCACAAAGAGCCGGCAGGAGAATACAACCAGTGCTGTGCTGGAAACAATTATTAACAGTGTCTGGAATTTTGAGAGCTGGCTGTTAGATCGATGGCAGTCTGAAATTGGCCATGGTGGAAGTATAAATACTGTGGAAAGCTATAAACACTACAAATCAGAGAGTATTTTTTAAAGATAGCCACCTTGTCAACACACCACTGAATGCAGTGCTTGGCTAGAAAGATTACGGGCAAAACAGACAATGCAAGACCAACAGAGAACAAAAAGATCTGAATTCTAGCCCTGATATTCCCATTAAGTGGCAGTGAAAACTGGAACAAATTTTTGAACCTCTGTTTTGTTGACTAAAATGTAAGAGAAACTAAACAACTAAGCTCAAGATCCTTCTGGGGTCTAAAAGTTAGGATTTTATGGTTCTGTTTGGGTCTACCCATGCTGACTCCTGAGGTCTCCTAACAGTAAATGCTCCATAAACCAAAAACTGAGCAGCAAAAAGAGACTGAACAATCCTTCCTCCACTTGTGAGAGAAAGGTTTGGTACTACTAGTGTGATGCACTCAGTCGGCCACTGGCAAACCTGATCACAGTTCTAAAGTTCCCAGGATCTTTGTATTACTGAGTTGCATCAAAGAAAGTTTCAGAAAGCCTCCAGCTGGTCCAAAGGTTTCCTTTAGAGTTAGGCTAAAGGCTCACTGAGCATTCCTGGCCATATTTGTCAAGCAAGTGCTCCTTTCTTTCTTTTATTTTTTTTTTAATTTTAAAATCTTTTTTTTTTTTAAAGATTTATTTATTTATGATAAACATAGAGAGAGAGAGAGGCAGAGACACAGGAGGAGGGAGAAGCAGGCTCCATGCCCGGAGCCTGATGTGGGACTCGATCCCGGGACTCCAGGATCACGCGTGGGCCAAAGGCAGGCGCCTAACCGCTGAGCCACCCAGGGATCCCCGCAAGTGCTCCTTTCTATCTCCTGTTGCAGTGGTGAGGTTCGATAAGGAGCCCACTGGGCATGACGGGCAGGAAGAAAAAGTGCCATGTTGCCAAAATAAGATTTAGAAGAGGTACATCCCCTAATAGCAGAGTTCCAGCCTCAAATCAGAGCCAAGACCCTGAACGTATTTATATATTAAGTCCATTAAAGGTAGAGACTGGGTGTTACCCATAAAACCTGGCATAAGAATCATGAAAGATTTGCTAAAGTGAATTCTGTGGTTTGGTAGAGCTTAGGGTTCATGAATCTGAGGTTGATATTTGGGGAACAAATAACATTCAGTTCAATGTTTCTCCCAGGGTCGCCTGCCTGGGTGGCTCAGCGGTCGAGCATCTGCCTTCAGCTCAGGGTGTGATCCCAGGGTCCTGGGATTGATTCCCACATGGGGCTCCCCACAGGGCGCCTGCTTCTCCCACTGCCTGTGTCTCTGCCTCTCTCTGTTTGTCTCCGATGAGCGAAAAAATAAAATCTTTAAAAATATTTTTTTTTAAATTTTTTTTAAAATAAATGTTTCTCCCAGAAGAGTAAATGACTCATAAGAATAACTGCTCCTGACAAGCCAGCACAGATTTATCCTACAATATAGGATGGCAGTGTCATCGTGCACCATTTGATCATGAAAAGATGGAAATGGTCTTGTTGCTCTTCCAAGCATTCTCCTGTCTGGATGCAAGGATTCTAAATATCATCATCATTCTACTGTCTTGCTCTGCAAAATGCAACCCCACAAAACACACTGGGGGGGGGGGGTATTTAATTGGTAAATGGCAAAAGTGCATGTGGACATAATCTTAAAAGTGACAAGAAATATATACCATCCAGGAGGACCAATTTGTCAGTATGCTGACAGATTTTGAAAAATTCAGTTAGAGAGCAGAACTTAAAAATAGATGAGTGATTTAAGCGTAGGATGAATTCTAGAAAATGACCATCTATATCCAATCTAACTCATAGAAATAGATCTTTTAGAGATTACAGGAAAGAAAAGGGGGTGGTTATTTAGGTCCATCAGCTGTGTCTAACCAGATCAACACACCTAAAGCATGGGGAAAATTCCTAAAGCTCCCTAGGCATACAGGATCCACAAAATCTTGGGAATTAAGTCTAAGGCTAAAAACATTCTCTAAACCAATGATATTCTGAATCTAAAGACTAGAAGAACATTTCAGATGCAACAACACATCACAGAATTCACCTGCATGTCAAATTGAAAGACAAGCTATCAGACACTGAATCTCAGTTTTCCTTTTGAAATGCTTATTGATTCAAAACTTTGTACTGAATTTGAATTGGGTACTAAGCACTGAGGATCCAGATGTGATTAAGACACGGCCAGCCTCTAAGCTTACAGTATAGAGTGGAAGGCACATACCCACAAATGGTAAAGACACAGGTGCCAAGAGCTGTGATAACAACCCACCCAGGTAAATACAGACTCTGAGCTCCAAATGATATGCCAGGCAGCAGCACAGCTAGAGGCAACAGCATCTTTTAATTAAGGGTCAAGATTTGTAGTGAATTCAAACAGTGCTTTCTTTTTAGTGGGTGCCACCATCTATAAAGGTGACCATTTTTTTTTTTTCTGGTCAGAAGAAGTTAAAAAAAAAAAATACAAAGCAGTGGAAGTTTAAAAAAGCAACCCAGGTTCAACACAAAGGCGTTGTGAAAAGGAGGACAGCCTTGACATGACTCAGTGTGGCAAAGTCCAGACATTTAGGGCACTGGGCATAAAAAGAGACACAGCAGAGGGTGTCCAAGCTCAGGAGACGGTGGTGTGAGGTGGGGGCGAGCGCAGCGTTGAAATAAAGAGAGAAAAGGGGCAGCCTGGGACGGCCTTCAAGCTCCTGAGGAGGCAATTGAATTTGCAATTTACTATGAGTTTGATCCAAATTAAACTGCAAGATGGGGCTATGCACCCAGGGATCCCTGGGTGGCACAGCGGTTTGGCACCTGCCTTTGGCCCAGGGCGCTATCCTGGAGACCCGGGATCGAATCCCACATCAGGCTCCCGGTGCATGGAGCCTGCTTCTCCCTCCGCCTGTGTCTCTGCCTCTCTCTCTCTCTGTGTGACTATCATAAATAAATTAAAAAAAAAATTTTTTTTTAAATAAATAAATAAATAAATAAATAAATAAATAAAAAGAATTCTTATTCAGTTGCATTCCCAGTATTTAAACAAATACCTATTGATTCATTTCCTGGGGCTGCCATGACAAAGTACCATAAATGAGGCAATTTAAACAACAGAAATTTCTTGTCTCACAATGCAGGAGGGGAGAAGCCTGAAATCAAGTGTCGACAGTTATTTCCTTCTGAGTTACTATGGGGGAGGGATCCGCCCCGGGCCCGCTCCTCGCCTCGCACATGGCCATCTTCATGTTCATATGGCCTTCTCCCTGCCTGGCATGTCTTCATTCGGATTTCCCCTTTTCCATAAGGACAAGTCATGCGGATTAAGGTCCATCCTACTGACATCACATTGCCATGTGATACCTCTCTGTAAGGACTCCACCAGAAACTTCAAACCTTAACTCGGCCTTCCTCTTCACCACGAGGCTGGCGCTCTCCCTTTATTCGGAGTTCTGCGCCAGCTACCCAACCGGCCCACACCATCCCTCAAGTCTCTGTCAGTCCACGCTGGTCTCTGTAGCAAGGCCAAAGTCAATCGTAGGGACAAGTGGCCTCATTTCCATCCTCTCGGGGCTCCTGCACCAAGGATGGAGGCAGATCTGCCTCAGTTTCTTGTTTGTTGCTCGTGATGATCACATTCTGCATTTCACCTCTGCTCCCAGCTGTATCCCACCAACGCTGTCAAAAAGCACTGAGAACATGGTCCCTGATCTTCTCTTCCGGGCTGCTTTTGAGTGAAATGCTTTGCTTTTCCAAAAATAGTTCAGAGCTTAATGCCACACAAATATTTCTTCAAAAGTGGTTCTCTCCAGGGGACTGAGCGCAGCTGTCACTCAACGCGGACTATGAAGAAGCGAATCAAAGAAAGACTTGGACTCAGAAACAAGAGACCAGAGAAACCCAACAGTACCATTTTCTACCCCACTTTGCCCGTTGCGGTCAGCTCAACGGCTCCTCTGAATCTAAGAATGAAACCGTGCCCAGGCTCCATTCCTGTAACATCTCAGTTTGCAACCAAACCAAACAAATCCCAACAGGGTCTTCTCCACTTCAAAAGCCAGACAGTGGTTAAGCCCATTGCCAATATAAGTTTTATAATTAGGTATTACATTCAGCCAGCAGGATTCAGGAGACCTAAGTTAAAATAATGTCATCTTTTTACCCTGCTGCCTGTTCTGATCTGCTCTGTGGGACCAGCTCTCTGCTCACCACTGGATGAAATGAGAGCAGGCCCCTTGACTCTTCTGGTCATTCTGAGATCCAGAAAAGTCCTCTGGTCACACCAAGTCACAAAAATGTTCACTTCTACAAAGAAAATGTCCAGTCCTGTGTCACAGTTAAATCTCCAGACTTCAGTTAAAATAAAATCTTCTCCTCTTAGTTAAGGCCTGCTTCAGGCACAAAGAATTCAGAAAGAAAGGGAGGTGTGGCTGGATTCGAACTTCCCACCGGTTTCTGACTCTCTCAGGGTACCAGTGGGGTGGAACAAGGAAAGGTTAGGAGGCAGAGAAGGTATGACTGTGGTGACACTACCACAATCTGGTCCAGCATTCTGTGAGCTTGGAGTTTCTCTCTCTCTCTCTCTCTCTCTCTCTTTCTCTCCAGAGAATATTTCCTGGATGCTGGAGAGACATCTCATTTCTGGGGATTCTCACCTGCAGTTTCCTTGCTGCAGTCACCTATAACCCTCTTTCCCTCAGATGATGGCACTGCCGGAGCACACGTGGCCTCTTTCTGCCAAGATCCTCTGCCCTGTGCTTCTGAACGACCCCTGGGGAACATCAGCTCTTCCACGTAGTGTTCTGAAGCAGGCATGATGACAGTGACCCAAACACCAAGTCTGTTGTGGGCAGACCCCAACCCTTAGCCACAAGAAACACACATCCTTGTCCCAGAAACTCAAGCAGTATGGCCCACTGCCAGGAAGTCATCCCCACTCTTTGTGCCACCACAGCTCCTTGACTTTAGAGTCCTAGAGCATGGATCAGACCCCAGTCTGTCCCTAGACTGTCCCTTATGCAGCAGAGGACACCTATGAAGCCGTCGGGGCAGTTTCCCTGATGCTGTTCTCACTTGATTTGAGGTGGAAGGAAGAATCCCACTTCCCTCCAGCATGTATATGTTTGACAGAAAGAATAGCTCCCCAGCATACTGACAATGCTGTCAAGGAAATCCTCCATCAAATCAACAACTCCTCTCTCACCTGGGTGGCCAGGTAAGGGTCATGAGGATGATTCGGGACACCGTCTTCGTGTGACCTGTTTGGGTGGTCAAGCACCTCACTTTGGAATGTGGAGGTGGTTGTCACCTTCCACCCAGGGGCCTCAGTTGACACTGATGCAGGATGGGATCCCTTTTATCATTCTTGCATATTAATGATGTTATTAGTCACTGGAGTACAATTTTCATCATCACATTTTCCTACATATAATGTTGGTTTTTTTTTTTTTAAACTCAACAAAGACTTTATCCAAAAGTAATGGCCAATACTCACCAGTACAGCAAGCAGAAATAGAAAAATATGTTCGTTGCCGGGCTGAAATAGTTTCATCACCATCATGATGGCTGACATTTCTTATACTATTACCAAACCAAGTCCTCCGCCATATGTATGCAGAAAAATCTGACTGAGGATCTTATTATTTCCTAGGAGATTGATACTGTTATCAGAGGGGGTAAGTAACTTGCCCGGTGGCACACAGGAAGCAAGTGACAAAGCAGATTTAAACCTAGGTCTATCCAACTTCATAGCCAAAGCATCTGAGCATGAGCCTTTGCTGTATAACTGGGGAGGTTTATGACAAAGGATAATGGAAAGCAATAAGCTGCAAAGTGAGGAAAATTTCAACTCCTTATCCTAATTGAAAACACCTTGGAAAAGTTAACTTTAGTCTATTACTTCTCTATAAAATGAGGATACTAATAATGGCCTAAATTAGCCATTTGTTGCATTAGCCAGCTTCCATCTCTCTTCCCATTCTCAGCCTTGTGGCTTGCATAAGGCTAACTCCACCCGTACCAGCAGGTGGGCCCTGGTTGATTTAGAGGATAATTTGCATATACCATTTTCCTGGCCACTTATTGGCCCATAAAAATACTAGGTTTGGGTGTTTTTAGTCACGACAACTCCTAACAGATACACTACTCCATAACGTTGTTTCGCGGATTAAATGAGAGAAGATATGGAAAGCACTTAGCTTAATGCCCGGCAAAAAGAAATTTTTATTTATTAAATATTTGAGAGCAATGTAAAACATGGATTGGACTAGAATATGTTAGACATGAGTTAGAGAGCTGATAATAAAGACCTATACAAAATGAGAATCAAAAGTGGTGACAATGCCAGGAAACACTGCTAACTTAAGTCTTACACTGAGGGTGGGTAAGAGTCAAAATATCGAGCAATTTTCAAGCTTGAGAGATTTAAAAAAATATATCATTTCCGCTAACAAAAATAGGAAATAAAGAACTGATGTGACACACCAATTTGTTTTGAACAAGCTGAGTTTGAAGAGTGAGCTGGATATTCAGAGAAAAATGGTCTTGGGAGCTTTCGACTGAGGTTGGCGTTAAATAGTAGGTAGCCAGCAAACTGGCTCTGGTCTGGCTAGGGTGAGGTACAGCCCTGATTTGCAGTGTTTGCCCCTTTCTGTGGCGTGCATGCTCTTTTCGCAGCTGACTTTGTGCCACCAATGTGAGGGCACTGAACAGAGAGACAGAAGGAGATGTGCAGAACTAGCTCGCATGAGCCAGTATGGGTACAGCCACCCTTGGTTAGAAAGAAAGCTTTCTGCCTAGACTGGCTAAAAACTGGGAGTGAATGAAATCGTTCAAAGAAAGAGGCATTAAACAGAAGAAAATTCACTTACAAGAGGATAAGAAAAGAAAGGAGTTCCAGTAAAGAGGAAAAGAATGAATGGCCAGAAGACTGGGGGAGCCACGAGACAGGGTCACAGGCAATGAAGAAACAGCCCCAGAAACAGGGAGCAGTTAGGCAGCCTCTGAGGCCAAGGGCAGTGAAGACTGACAAAAGGTCTGGTGTGTGATTTTCTAGCTACTAGAACTTGCAAGTGCATGGTTTTGGAAAACAGTAAGGCCACAGCGTTCCTCCTATCATTTCCTGTAAATAACAATTCTGCATATTTATCATTTAATTCTTCATACCTTTCTTAAAAGAGTTATTGAAGTAGTTCTGAAATATTTGAATATCTGAAGAACATTTGAATATATCAGCTCATGGACACGTACAGGTGTTGATCACATCCGCCTTTAGGAAAAAATTAATTCATCAGTTAACAGTTTAAAGAAAGATAAGTAGGTTTAATATTTTATGGCAAAGAGTTTTGATACCAAAAACAATCATATTAGATCATCTCACCCTTTCCTCTGCCCAGGGTCTGTGTACACACTCAGGCCTTGGATTTAAAAGCCCAAGGAGGGCAGCCCGGGTGGCTCAGCAGTTTGGCACCTGCCTTTGGCCTAGGGCATGATCCTGGAGACTCAGGATCAAGTCCCACATCAGGCTCCCCACAGGGAGCCTGCTTCTCCCTCTGCCTGTGTCTCTGCCTCTCTCTCTGTGTCTCCCATGAATAAATAAATAAAATCTTTAAAAAATAAAATCAATCAATCAATCCCCAAGGAATGCGTGCTGCACCAGAAAAAGAAAGAGAAGTAACAGAACAGAAAGTATTTATGTATATGTGAAAAACTGTGATGGCTCTAAAAAAAGTAAAATTCTTTCACTGAATTTTTCCTCAAAGGGACAATAAGTATTGGGGGAATATTTTAGACAGTGCTATAAAAACTAGCAAAAACAACTTATAAAATAATTCTCTACAAGCATGCAGCAAAGGAAGTGACTCATCATACCCTACTGAATCTTCAAAGACGAAATGATGTTCAGGGAGGCACAGTAAATGCTCATTTAACATATTCTGATGTAAGCACACACGTTCAGTTGGTACAAGAGAAGAGATTGAGAAAGAGAATGATCTAAATTGCACAGGAGCCTTTCCAGAGCCTGAATGTGTCCCCCTACAGGGAGCTTGAAATATGCAGTTCTTTCAAGGATCCCACCAGGCTGAGTGGAAATTCAGGCTTAAATGACAGGGTTTGGGGGATATAAAAATAGTTCCTAAACACAGGCCAACTTCTTCTCTGGCACTCAATCTAAGACAGGAGTCTATTCCAATATTGGAAGAAAAACCGGCTGTGCTGAACTTGTTAAGTCATATTGCCTTCCTGGGGTTTTTCAAGGGAGATTTTAGCTATATTCAAAATCACCTGCAGGAATTGACTTTAGCACCTAACTCTCTTTAAAAAGCAACCCCACTGTGGAGGAAATTCCTATTAAACACTGTATTTTTTTCCAACCATTTTACTGAGCAACCACGGGAATATTACTTAATCCATCTGGACCCTCCGTTTCTCATTTTTAAAATGAGGCCAGTGGAGTAAATGATCATTAATTTCCTTTCTAAATCTAAAACCCTCATGCCTCTGAATTTTAAAATAAACTTCAACAGATGGATCATGTATTTAATGATTCCAGATGATGAAAAATATAGTACTTCACTACCAGCATTCGATTTCCTTCCATAAATAATACCATTTCCTTACATTTGAGGGAAATTTATGTAAAATGAGGAATCCTGGAGGTTCCACCAATAGCATCATATAACACAAAGGTGATAATGTTGCTGTTTATCTTAATAAAAGATAAACTTCATAAAAGATAAAATTCATGTTTACTGCTCTAGCTAGACTTTTTAAAAATTAATTATTATTAGTTGTAAAAGTAGTCTTATTGGTTTCATAGTGCTCCATTCAGGCATGCATCCCGTGATGAACAAGAAAAGTCTAAGTTACCAGATAGAGGCTGACCTGTAACCTCACTCAAATCAGCAGTTACGCTGGGCATGTGCATACCCAGTTCACCTTTTTTATCTCCTTGAAATGGCTCAGGAATGACAGGGTTTGGCAGCTAAGTGAACAGAGGAAAAATGACTGTCACACAGCCCAAAACTAAAAATTTAACCTCCTCCAGATGTTCACTGAATTCTTAAGGCTTTCCCTTTTGAATGGAATATTTTATCCTACCAAAAATATGCCACAACAGACTTACACTTAAAAAATATTGGGATGCTTTAAAAAGGCATATAAATACTTAAAATCCTATTATTAACTTAATGTAAATTTCCAAATTCTCAGGTTTTTTTTGTAGATTAGTCCTAGAGTAACATATTTGCCTCTAATATTATAGTTTAATGCTATAATTATAGTCGTACTTATTTTTGTAGAGTAAAAATATGATCAAGCATTCTTTGATCCATCAACAATTTTGTAACCGCCCTTGCTCATAGATGTGTAATAGTTAGGTTGTGAATATAAAAGTGATATATTTTAAAATGTCAAAAACCCTATGGATATTCTTCATGCCACACAACACACAACTTTCAGAAAAACACCTATGACTGCTTAGAGAGCAGATGTGTATTTTTGCAAACAAAGGAATAAGAAAAGACAAAAAAGAATGAGAGTATAAAGCAGTAACCACATTGAATTCAGGGAATAAATTCATTTCTATTTAAACACATAGTGCTTTCCATGTTGAAGACAGAATCTGTGGATAAAGAAAGAGGGAGCAAAAGGCCAAAATATTGTATAATAATTGAAAAAAAAACTGGAATGACAGTTCTTTAACTATGATCTTAAACACAGATATTTTAAAAATTCTATCAGGTGCCTGGTATATAGCAAATTCCTAATATTGTTGAAGTAATAAATGAGTGAATGAAAACTAGAACTAATCTGCTGAATAAAAATCATTAGGAGAAAACTATATAATATAGAATAAATCTCCAATTAAAAAGTATTCCTTTCAAAAATAAAAATAAAAAAATAAAAAGTACTCACTTTCCTGTCATAATTGACCTAACCTAAAACCTACTCTTTAATGAAATTAATTAATCTACATGAATAATGCAGCACAGAGAACTGGGTGAGGTGCTCAGGATACAACCGGAACAGGACATAGTTACGGAGTTAAAAGCGTACCTGAAGGGACAAACATGGATAAAGACAAATTACAGCACAGTGTAATCGGCACTGATTAGTGTGATATGAAAAAGTTCCTATGGAAGTAGGAAATCAGACTGATTGTCTGGAAGTTAGGGAGTCCATAATGGGGTGGGTGACTTCTTAATCCTATCTAAAAGGATACACAGAGATCAGCCAGGCACCAAAAGGGATGGGACAGGTGGTGCAATCTTCAAGTAAAGCAGATGTAACCCCTTAATGAGAAAGACGTGACATGCATATGAAATGTTCACCTCCTAGAATGATTTTCTCTCGTGTGAATACAAAAAAAAGAAAAAGTACTATTTGATGATGAAGTCTAAATATCATCTCTTTAGCGAAGCCCCTTCTATACTTTTCTGTCCCTGAATCCATCTCAGGCATTAAATCATTCTTTCTGTATATTCTCATGGCCTCTGTAATATTGTTCAGAGCACCCTGCATCATTCCTACCTATCTCACACCCCACCGAAATGTGAGCTGACTCATGTTTGTATCCCCTTGCCTAGTGGCAGACAAACAGAAGGCTCTCAACAAATGTCTGTGGTGGTGCGGTGGTTATCACCTATGGAACAACCACCCTACACAGACTCTGCAAATGTCATCTTGTTTCATCTTCCCTGCAAATTTATGAGGTTGATACTCTTCCCATTTTGACTCAAGAAGCTGAGGCTGAGCCAGAACCTGAATCCAGATCCATCCCAAACCCCCACTCCAAAGCCATCCTTTTTGCCACTCTGCTACCCAATGCTAGGTTAATGGATCCACTGGGTGCTAACCAGCTCAAGCTCTATATATAATTAAAGCATTAGTGTGGGTCTCCTAATGATTTTCTGAACTGCAGTGAATTGTGGAAACGTGATCATTTTTTGTTGCTTCGTAAATTTTTATGTGGGAAAAGAAAAATCAAGCTTCCTCAATGAGCATGCATCACTGGGATTTTTGCAATTCATAATTTATATTTAAAAGAAAACAAAAATAGGACATAGAGGAAGAATTTCTTAATGTTACCAATGAATCCAAGTTATGACTTCTGGGCTGTACCACTTCAATCAGACTGAAAATCTGAGATGCTCTCTAAAGTTCCTCTGATGTCCATAGGGAGTATACGTAATTATAAAGTTATTTACTAAAAAATTCAACAATAATGTCAGCCTGACTGTGGGGAAACAACCATCAGGAATTAATATAATGACTTTGATAATTACCACAGCTCTACTGTAACTCGAAGACTGCAGCATAAGACTCATTTTAAAATAAAGATAAAAATAAGTGGTGTAAAATGAGAGAGAGAACACATAAGAGCCTACAACAGGCCAAACCCACTGGGAAAAAAAAAAAAGACTTCAGGTATACTCGATACCTTTCATCATTATCTACATTAACAAGGGGGGAAAAAAACGAGTATTCTTTGGGTTGGTACCTCAACAAGAATTTGAAGTTGAATTTTAAACTTCTCCTGCTTAATTCTATTTATTTTAGAATGCAACTTTTGTTGTGTACACAGGTGCATTTTTTAAGAAAAATCAAACCTCATGTACTCTAGTGCTGCTGATTCAGATAAGTCTCTCTTTTTTTATCCTCATTATTTACTTATTTAATAAATCGTTGTTTAAGCCACTAAGTTTTCTCATGGTTTTTTTATGCAGAATATAAAACTGGAATAATTCCTGTCTATAAAAAACCCACAACAATGACAATAGTGACTAACATAGGAAAAGGGGTTTAAAACAGGATGGACCTAAATGTTGTCAATAGTAAAAGAGAAGATGGTGAAGGAGGTGATTGTAATGAATATGTTCTAAGATCCTTGTACAGTTTGAGAGGTATTTAAAGATACTGATTCATTTACCTTTAATTCTATTATACGTAACAAAAATTTTAAGGAGAACTGCTAACAGATCCGAACTAGAATGTTTAAGTTTCAAATAAATAGACTGAGAAGAATGTGGAGTAAAGCAAATTCATCATTTCAATGGAAGGCACAAAAGCAGGTTAAAAAAAACTATGAAAAAAAGCTATAAAATAGAGAAAACAAAACAGGATATGGAAATAAGTCCAAATATATCAAAAAATAACAGCAAATGTTGAAACACCAAGTGCACCAGTTGTAAAAGATAGTTCCTCAGATTGGATTAAAAATCATAAATCCATAGGTGGTTTACAGCAGATTATCTGAAGCATGCCAAAGAACGGCTGAAAGGAAATCAGTAGGAAAACATATATCAAGCAAAACCTAACCAAAAGGAAGCTGATATATCAACTGATAACAGAAAAACAGACTTTAAGAGAGATCAGGATAAAAGGATAATATTATAAATTCGTTTTCTTTATTGATGTGTCCATTAGTCCTTAGAAAAGCATGAAAAGCCAATTTTAACAAAAAACAGTATATGTGATAAGCAATTATTTTGTGAATTAGCAATGGGTTTTATCAGAATGAATTTCTTTTTTCTTTTTTTTCTTTTTTCTTTTTTTTTTTTTTTTTTGAGAGAGAGAGTAGGTTGAGGTGGAGGAGAGAGGGAGAGAGAATCTCAAGCAGATGTCGTGCTTAGTGCAGAACCCAACATAGGGCTTGATCTCACAACCCTGAGATCATGACCTGAGCCAAAATCAAGAGTCAGATGCTTAACCATCTGAACCACCCAGGCACCCCTAGAATGAAGAAGTTCTAAACCTCAAGCCAACATTATCTTAACTCCATCAAAAACATTTACAATGATTTCACATTTACTAATTACAGCACCTATATAAGCACCCTTTAGGGAAAAGTGACACAAATTACACAAGGTGGAAAAAAAAACACTCAGATAACATTCATAGAATCACCAGATAAAAAATAAAAATCATCACAGAAGAATGTTTAACTTTCAAATAAATAGACTGAGAAGAATGTGGAGTAAAGCAAATTCATCATTTCAATGGAAGGCACAAAAGCAGGTTAAAAAAAAAAACTATGAAAAAAAGCTATAAAATAGAGAAAACAAAATAGGATATGGAACCTTCCACTGAACATTCATATAGACAGAAGAATGCCTATTTCAAGTATGGCTTTCCACAGAATGTTAGGGCATCAAATATCCTAAAGCTTCCTTGGATGCACTGAGCTATCCATCATTTTAAAGCCTACCTAATATCCAGGGACATCTTCCATAACCAGTTTAAATACATGGACTTCTCCATGAACCAAATCTTTAACATGCATATTCTAAGAAAGATCCACGATGTTCTGTGATGCCAGAGCAATGCTGTGAATTCATAGTCTACTAACTGCTACCAGTGGTCCAACCTCAGGTACTGTCCTTGGTCCTGCTCTGGGTGTGTCTTCTCAATACCTTGTGAAGCGCAGATGAAAGTACAACACTTTTTAATACCTGGCTATTAAATTCTATTTAATAGCAGGGACTGGGGATCCCTGGGTGACGCAGCGGTTTGGCGCCTGCCTTTGGCCCGGGACGCAATCCTGGAGACCCGGGATCGAATCCCACGTTGGGCTCCCGGTGCATGGAGCCTGCTTCTCCCTCTGCCTGTGTCTCTGCCTCTCTCTCTCTGTGTGTGACTATCATAAATATATAAAAATTAAAAAAAAAATTTTTTTTAAATAGCAGGGACTATTCTTGCAGGGACTGTGCAAGGATGTCATAGGCTTTGAAACAGTCCAGAGGACCACACACATTGTCAGCAAGACACATCTACTATGGTAGAGATATTGACTGCTCCCTAAAAAACCAAGGGCATCTCCCCATTTCCCAGTCCTCCTGCAGTTAGACAGACCACGGGACTAATGCTGGACATGGACTCTGGGCTGAGGTGAAAGGTGTCACCTTGGGGCCGAAGCATTTAAGAGGTGGTATAGGAGTCTCCAGGGCTCTCTTCCTTTGACACTTGCCCAGAAAGGCCTTCTGTTACAGATGCTGCAATGCCACGATGGTGGAGCCTTTAATAACCCAAGATGGCAAAAATCAGGACAATGGTGAGCCTGAACCTCTAAACAGCAGTACAAAGCAAGGCCCCTGTCAATCCATGTTGGACACATAGCATTAGAAAGAAATCATCTTTTGTTAAGTCACTGAGGATTCAGGGTTAGCTCATTTGTACGGCATAATCTGACTGACACTGACTCATACAACCAGCTAACACAAAGTAATTTGGAGTTAAGTTGTTCCAAAAACCATTTCATGTTCAAAGCTCTTATTTTCTAAAAGCATTTTCTAAAATTTAAAGACATGACCTGAAACAACTTTTCTTTGGCAGTAATCATGTAAAAATACCAAAAGAGCTTAAGAATAGTCACTCTTCACTATATTTGATAGCTATTCTGGAAACTAAATACATAATTCTTTGTTCCATTTGATTGAATTTTGGATTAAACTGCAGCTTTCCCATCACCTTGAAAAGTATGTTGGTTCAGAACCTACATAATATTCAAATGCTGTATTATTTAGCCTGAAATTTGAAGTGCTTTATATAATTTCTAGAACCCTGATTCAAAGGATTGGATTTTGGTTTTTAAAAGCAGAAGTGGCCTGGTGTGTCACTTTAATCTGGACATCCCTCCTTGTGGATTCATCCAATAGATAAGTGCTGTAGCTCCAGACTACCAGGAAAATGATTATTATTAACAGTAGCCCAAATAGGACAGTTTGCAATCAGCTGGATCTTACAATAAGCCTAGGCACCTTGCCGAGAGAGCTTGATACACATTATCTTATTTCTCATGATACTGGTACTTTTTTTGTCTTTGTTTTTTGTTTTTTGAAAGATGAGGAAACTGTGGTTTAAAAAGATTACAAAATTCAAAAAAGGCTTCTGTCATGAGTGGCACACATAGGGCAGCTCTGCTGCTCTTCATGTGGGATCGATACCAAAAAGATTACATAATTCACTCAAGCTACTAAATGTATTTGAATTCACCAGTCGGTCTCATTGCAGAACCTGTGTTCTTAACCGCTGATAACCCCAGAATTTCTCAAAGTGTGCTGTGGGTGATAATCTTGATGGTGAACAGTCGAAAGTTGTTTTTTTCACAGTTAATATATATTAGAAAGAAATACAACTGACACCTTCCCAAACCTTACTGCTTAAAACAAAGTCTGGGTAGATAACTTGATTTCCTTTCTTTTTTCTTTTGTTTTCCTTTCTTTTCTTTTTTTTTCCTTTTTCTTTCTTTCTTTCTACCAGATGGTTTAAAGAAAATTTTAATAGTATAGGTAATAATCCCATACTGGAAAAATCAAGAAGGTACTGAGTCAATAACTAAAGCCTGGAAAACATTGGACTACATTTTTCAACCCAAGCAGAAAAATGATGACTGAGACACAAGACACTTAAGGTCCAGCCTTGGCTGCCTCCAACTAACTGTATGGCATCACCACCCTGAACCTTAGTTTTTTTATCTATAAAACATCTATTTAAACTTTGGATTTTAAACCTCTGAAATACGGAATACCAATGTATTGGTTAACTATTGGGGTACTACTTTTATTTTACCGTTCAAAGGCAAAGAAATACGAACAAAAATCCTAGTACATGAGCCATTATATATTTTAAGATTGAGTCAAATACAGTTGCTCTGACATTCCTCTTTGAAGATATAATCAACTTGTAGACGCTGAAAGGGATACTCAAAGGGTGGTCCAGAGATGCTGGCAAATTATTTGTTACTGGTCTATGGCGCGATAAGCTTGAGCCAGAATATGAAATAGCTACACCAGTAACCCCATTCTTTCATTTTTTTTTTGACAACAAGATTTTCTCAGTGAAGAATGCAGGACATTGATTTACATTCTAGAGGAAGCTTCTTATCTAGTCATGGATCCACTGTGGACCAGCACTCTGAGTGGCACTGGTGTACAGAACAGTATATACTTCTAATTTTCATAATGTGCATTTTCCTAGCTCTGTGCATCTTCCTAGCTCTCTCATTTCCAATGAGAAATGGCAAAGTAAATCTTTCGAGGTGTTTTTCTTTTGAATATCCAGAGAGCAAAGCACAAGACCAAAGGCTCAGGGGAATTCCATAGTGGGCCTAAAACAAGGGGAATAAGCTCTGCCTTCACACAGCTCTTTAAACAGTGATCATTTGAATTTTCATGGAAAGCTATTTCCATTGGGTACCCTAAGGGTTTTTTGCATATCAAAGTATTTGGTTCTTTTTATTTAGACAGCTTAGAAGGAAGCAATGAGTAGCCATCTATGTTACTCTTGTCAGGGGTCACTTCTAATTATGGAGACCAACAATAAATTATAAATCTAGTGATTTCTCAAAAAAATTTGGAAGGTATTAATTGTTATAATTTGGAGATTCAGGCCTGGAGGTACCTTGTAATCACCTCTGGAAATCTCAGGGTGTATATGAGACCTTCAGGAGAGAGAAAATATAATTAGCACCTGTTTTAAGAACTCTGTTCACACACAGTTACCCCAAACGGCACTTTGTTATTTTTGACTTTTTTTTTTCTTTGTATTCCCAATAGGACCTATATATTGCTCAAAATGCCTGAAGACCAATTTATTTTTCTGAACCAGGAATACATATTTCCTCTCCAGATTATATAAAAGTCTTCTGGACTGAGCTGTACAATGCAAAACCTTGTCAACAATTGGCCAAACACAAGCAAAACTCACACTTCAAGAGAGTAAAAAAACGTAAGCCAAGAGAAACACAATCGAAGTGCAGAGTGTGCCAATAAGCCACACCTTGCTGGCCAGACGTTCTACCCAAACCCTGCCCCTTTGGGATTTATTTCTATAGAGACCATCACTCTGTTCCACAAATAAAACTGGGCGTTGCTAGGAGACCCTCTGGCTTCTCAGGACTCAACTGAAGGGCGTGCTGCTCCCTAGTGGGAGGTACTCTAAGGCTACTCTACTCTACTCTAGAGTCTACTCTAAAGACTCTAAAGCTACACCTGGCATGCGTGCTACTGCTGGGAAACCTGGATTCTCAGGGCACCTGTGTCATAGAGCCTGAGAGAGACAGAAAGAGAGCACACATATTTCTATTTAGTCATACACAGCCTTACACTGGGGACATAATTTGTACCCCAAAACTCTTTTCCCCATCCTGGCCTTGCATTTCCTCTTCCCTTTCAGGTTCCCCCAAATGTATCACCTCCCCACCTTCATGTAAAGTACCCCAGAACACTGTTTGGGAAGCACCTGAGGTACTTACTCATTCCAGAGACTCTTCCTATCATGTGATTGGTCCTATTAAACTTTTGAAAATCTCCACATGGCTTTGAGTCACTACTGCCAAAATGTTTACGTCAGAATTTTTATTATTTTATTCCCCAAAAAGAAGGGAGTGGGCTTAGTGGTTTTCAACTCCGTGAAAGCAGCCCCGGGCACACCCTGAGGCAGCACCTGCTCCTGCCTTCTGCCCAAGCAGCTCGTGTCCCCCCCCTTTCCGCTTTGGCGTCTCTAAACCACCAGCAGCTCAGTTCGGACTAAGGGGAGACACAAGACCGCTTCACAGCGATGACTTAAGCAAAGAGGGGAAGATGTTGTCATAGATGGCAAGACCTTCGGGGAGCCAGTCCACGCTTCTTCTAACTTTCTGCTCTGTCATTCTTAGCTCTTCATCTCAGCTGATGTCTTAGGGTTGCTGTTGTCTTAGGAGCCAATAGTTCAAGACATCACACCCGTCACCAGGCCCCAGGTACGAGAGAAGGGGAGGTCGAAGGACTCTACAAGGGACTCTGGCTCTTCCCTGGAAAAGGAAGTTCCCCCCAACTCTTTCCCTTGCTGGCCAGAGCTGGCCCACAGCCCACTCCTGGACTACCCACCAGCGGGATTACCATACAAGTTTAGAACTTTCCTGAATCTGGGGAGGGTCCACTGGCCCTGAGATGAATGGCTTGCGGCTGAGCCCTGACCCTGGAAGGAAGAAGGAACAGGAAACAGCTGTCAGTTAAAAGCTACAAAGCTGCCACCTATCCCTCGCCACCTGGGATGGCAAAGTCCCCACAGAAGAGAGGCTGCCTCCACTGCAGAGGTCAGAAGAGCCAATCTTAGCCTCAGGAGAAATGGCTGTCTGCCTAAAGCCAGGTCTCTGTTCCCTCTTCCTGAGGTCCCAGACAAGCCAGGCTTTCTTTTAAACATAGTTGTGGCTTTTCACCTATAGAAATGAGCCACACTTAATGTCTTAGATGCCGGGACCTGTGCCTTTCAGAGTCATTTGCTGCGAAGACCTGTTGGCACCAAAGATATGCCTAGAACCCCATGTTCTTCATTCTTCCCACGTGGTGTCTTTACTTGCAGATGCCAGTCTCCATGGTCTTCCTCATCCCTCGAGAGGTCGGAGCGCTGCAGTTCTCCACCTCTCTTCCCTGCCAGGGATCTAAAACTGCTAGAAAATACGCTACGAAGAATGAAAGAAGAAAAAAAAAAAGGAACTGAAACTACCTTTTCTTATGTATTCAGATTCTCTGAAATGGTGAGATGGGAAAATTAAGTGAAACCTCTTGCTGCCTCCTGGAAATCAAAGGCATGGAAGAAACTTCTTCTTCGGGTCCTCAGGCAGTAATTAGTTCCAGACTAGCCTTCCTGATGGAAACAACTGTAAAATTGGGAAGCACTGGTTTTCAGACATTGCACACACAGGTGGCTTAAGATGAAAATCCCAGAAAGAAGAGTGACTTATGAGGTGACTGTGACCACCCAGACCTCAGCCAGGGGACAACTTCCTGAGTGAGTGCAGGGAACTGGAGACCATGGAAGTTCTGACAAGCTAAGAACACGGAGATCTAAGTTTGGATCAACAGGCAGCGCATGGGGAAAGAAAGAGCTATGGAGGTGTGAAGGCTGGAAGTGCACATTGGGATGCCCCACAAGACTAAGTCTAATGTCTGGGCTGCGCATGTGCAGAGAAACACTACCGAGGCCTTCCAGAGAGTAGCTGTTACAGGGTTGAGAGTGCACTGAAGCTCCTCAAGATCCAGCGGTGCTAGAGAAAACTGGAGTTAGGACCCATCCAGAGAAGAGACACCTGGTCAACATTCTAGGCATCCAGCTCAGAAACCAGAAATGCTACTACTTAAAAAGAAATATAAAGACCAACAAGACCTACTATAGAGCTAGCCCTAAACCAACCTCTAATAAAATTCATGGGGAGACCAAAAAATAGAGGCTGGATCCCATCAAATTAGAACTGCTGGGGAACCACACTGGGCTTCCACAGATCTGTCCTCACAAAGCAGAAAATTATATCTAGCAAGTTCAAAGAAATAAATCTTCAGACTAGGATAAAAATTAATATTAAAATAAAAATTTTTCTACACAATTCAGGATTTCTACAACTTAAAATTCTCAATAGCCAGTGTAAAATCAGTAACTGCTAGATATGCAAAGAAGCAAGAAAATGGGAACCATGGTCAAGAGAAAAACTGACAATAAAAACTGCCCGTATATTGGATGTAGCAGAGAACTTAAAGCAGATACACTGAGATACATTGAATTGAATTCAAAAAACTGAATGAAAATGTGGTTTGAATAAGTTAATAACATACAGGAAATTTTATGAGAAAAATAAAATCTACAAAAAAGGGAAAGAAATGCAAATTCTACAAATATAAAGTCAAACAACTGGAATTTTAAAATCCATTGGATGGGACTGACAACAAAATGAAGATGAAAAAACAAGTTAGTGAGATACCCCCTCACACCAGTGAGAATGGCTAAAATTAATAAGTCAGGAAACAATAAATGCTAGAGAGGATGTGGAGAAAGGGGAACCCTCTTACACTGTTGGTGGGAATGTGAACTGGTGCAGCCACTCTGGAAAACTGTGTGAAGGTTCCTCAAAAAGTTAAAAATAGATCTGTCCTACGACCCAGCAATTGCATTACTGGGTATTTGCCCCAAAGATACTGATGTAGTGAAATGACGTGATCCCTGAGCCCCAATGTTCAAGGCAGCAATGTCCACAATAGCCAAACTGTGGAAGGAGTCACGATGTCCTTTGACAGATGAATGGATAAAGAAGATGTGGTCTAGGTATACAGTGGACTATTCCTCAGCCATCAGAAAGGATGAATACCCACCATTTGCTTCAACGTGGATGGAACTGGAGGGGGTTATGTTGAGTGAAATAAGTCAATCGGAGAAGGATGATCATCATATGGTTACACTCATACGGGGAATATAAGAAATAGTGAAAGGGATTATAAAGGAAAGGAGGGAAACTGAGTGGGGAAAAATTAGAGAGGGAGATAAACCATGAGAGACTCCTAACTCTTAGAAACAAAGGGTTGTGGAAGGGGAGGTGGGTGAGGGGATGGGGTGACTGGGTGACGGGCACTGAGGAGGGCACTTGATGGGATGAGCACTGAGTGTTATACTATATGTTGGCAAATTGAATTTAAATAAAACATTTTTTAAATTTTAAAAAATAAAAAAATGACTAGTGAACTTGATGATAGGTAAATACAAAAAAAACTCATATCAAGATGAAAAGAAAATAGTCTTGTGAAATCTAAAAAATTAAAGTTACATCAAAACCAAATGAATCACTCCCAAAGTCCCAACAAAACTTTAAGAATTTTCTGTGAATATAATAGATTTCAGAGATAAAAATACGATTTTTAAATCCTACCTTCCCCATTTTGAATCTATATTTAAACACATCTGGGTAAAAACGCTGAACCATGAAGAGCTCCCCCCCCTTTTTTTTTTGTTGTCATAAGAGGGAACAGAAAAATAAAAATTCTTGAAATTTTTTTTGCCATTTTAGATTTGTTATCCAGTAATGATTAATAAAGAATTACATTAGTAAAAACAAACCAATTTTTAGTCAACATAAAATTATTTGTTGATGAAAAACATACATTTTAGCAGGTTTAACATTTTGATAAACTGTCAGCAAGGACATTGCTTTGCCTTAAATCAAGTTTGTCAATAGTAGCATTAACAGATTGTTGTGAAAGGTGATCTTGTGCATTGCAGGATATTTAGCGGCACCCCTGGTTTCCTATTCCCTACCCAACTCTGCCAACCAAAAAGGTCTCCAGACATTACCAAATGTCCCGTAGGGTAGGTAAAGTCCCACCTGCCAAAAACAAATAGGTCTTTTGCCCCTAATTTACTCCAAAAAACAAACAAACAAGAAAAAACAAAGATGCCTGGCTTGAAATCTACAGTGAAAGCAACCATGTCTATTAAAATACTTGATGTTGGGGGTGGTGGGGGGGCACTTAATGTTGGGCAGCCCGGGTGGCTCAGCGGTTAGCTCAGCCCAGGGCATGATCCTGGAGACCTGGGATCGAGTCCCACGTCGGGTTCCCTGCATGGAGCTTGCTTCTCCCTCTGCCTGTGTCTCTGCCTCTCTCTCTCTGTGTGTCTTTCATGAATAAATAAATAAATAAATAAATAATCTTTAAGAAAAAATTAAATAAATAAAATACTTGATGTTAAATTTTGAAAGGAATTCCCCCCATTGAGTGAAAAACTTCCCCAACTTTGAGGAATGTTAGATTTTTAGTGTCAGGTTTAATTAGATTTTCTTAAAGCCTGGTTGGTAGGGTTTGGAGTTTTGCTTTCAATGGAGCAAATTTTCTATTTTCTGGCATGTGCCATTCATCATTTGTTCACCTATGAATAACAGGTGCAAATTAGCTAAACACAGCTGGAACATTTTTATTAAAACAAATAGCAATCTATTCCTAAGTCACTTATTAGGAAAATATGACACTTTCTTCACCTAACTGATCAAGGACACATCAGGAATTCTGAAATAAAAAGATACCAAAGACTGCAAGTTGTTCTCCATGAAATTCAATCTTTAACATGAGAGGCTCCTAACACTGGGAAACGAGAAAGGGATGGTAGAAAGGGAGGTGGGCGGGGGATGGGGGTGACTGGGTGACGGGCACTGAGGGGGGCACTTGATGCGATGAGCACTGGGTGTTATTCTATATGTTGGCAAATTGAACACCAATAAAAAATCAACTAAAAAAAAAGAAATTCAATCTTTAGAAACTACGGGACATTTTTTCACATCGGTTATCTAAAGCTAGACATCTTTTTCATCAGTTTAAAACTACAGGTAAAAGTTAACATCCAACGCTTCCCGAAATGGGACTATTGATCAAGGGCGATGCAAAGCTTTAAAGAGAAAATATCACAAAATCTGCGGGTCTTGGCATTTAATCTAGAAATATAACCACAAAACTCATCACCACAAAGATATTTATTAGTGTTGATTCTCTCCCTTCTAAAGAGGGGGGGGGAGTCCCCAGAATCTTGCTGGATGGACTTATTTGTGTATGTGTGCGCGCGTGTGTGTTTTCCCCAGGAAAAAACAATACAAAATAGCACAACGTCAGAGTAACACTGACTGTGCTCTAAGGCACATGCAAGTCCACTTCCCGTCACTCACCTATGTGGTACAGCCCAATCCAATCACTGGGGTCCACCTCCTCTTTAATGTCCCAGAAGATAATGAGGTTCTGGGCTTGCCCCAGCGTGTACTCATACATGCTGGCGGTCAAGCTGGAGCGGCTCTCAGAGGTCACCAGGTCCGTGTCACTGTTCGCCCTCGGGAGGGTCATGTTCTCCGGCATAGAGCTCTGGGCCGCGAGGCTCTGGAGGTTCTCGGGGCTCAGCGTGTACCGCATCTGGGGGTTCCGGCGCCGCACGAACAGCAGGTGCTCCCGGGCGGAGCTGGCCATCCCGGCTGCCCCTGGAGGTTAGCTTCCCACGAGGCTGCAAGACACACACGGGCCCGGGCATCAGCATCCCTGCGCGGGGAATGGGGTGCAAGCTTTCCAGCCGTGAAGCCCCCCCACCCCCAGCGCTCACCAATGCTCCACCACATGATGAGCCTCTGCTGTCACAATAAAACCATTAGTCCACTGTCAACGGAGGAGGCCAGAAGTGGCCTCTACAGACTGGGGTCAGGTGATGGCAAGGCCTACACCCCGGGGACCCTCGAGCTCGCTGGACACAGCTTCCTCCTGGCAGTCAAGGAGAAGAGGGCCCCCTACGAGCCCTTCTAGGTCCATCCTTTCCCAGACACCCCACCTTCTGGAATGGTCCCCTTTTCTTTTATCCCCCCTCACACACACACACACACACACACACACACACACACACATTTATTTCCTGTTCAAATTTAATTTCAGGGGCACTTGGGTGGCTCAATCAGTTCAGAGTCTGCCTTCAGCTCAGATCATGATCTGGGGATCCTGGGTTTGAACCTATGTTGGACTCCCTGCTCAGTGGGGAGTCTGCTTCTCCCTCTCCTTCTACCTGCTGCTCCCCCTGCTTGTGCTCTCTCTCTCTCTAATAAATAAATAAAATCTTAAAAAAATGGAATCAAATTTTAAAAGAGCAAGACAGAAGATTTTGCCACAGCTGAAATACACGGTTGAGCACAGGTTAACTTGCTCAATTTCCTTCTCACAGAATATAACCCATTAGAGTCTTTCTCAGGAACTTGCTCAAATGTCACCTCCTCTCTTAAATACGGTGGCCATCGTCTTTAAAATTGCAACGCCCAGCCTTCCCCATGCCTCCTCTCTCCCTGTGTTTTTCTCCAACAGCAATTATTATGATCTGTTATTGGGTTATTGGGTCCCTCTCCCAACAAGAATGTAAGCTTGGGGAAAAGACAGTCTCAGTAAATGGTGCCAGGAAAATTGGAACAAAAGAATGAAACTGGACTCTTCTCTTACACAATACACAAAACCCCCCAAACTCAAAACGGATTGTAGATCTGAACAAAAACCCTGAAGCCATAAAACTCCAAGAAGAAAACACAGGCGGTAGGCAACTTGACTTCAGTCTTGACAATAATTTTTTGGATCCGACACCAAAAGCAGAGGCAACAAAAGCAAAAATAAACAGGTAGGTCTACATCACACTAAAACACTTCTGAACAGCAAAAGAAACCATCGACCTTGAAGCTATCCTGACTCTAAAAGCAGGAACAGTGGCCCCCTGGGGCTTGCGTATAGCAAGGGAGGAGATGAAGTAGAGAAAGGGTGGAGGTGATGAGTACATCTCACTAACAAACATTCACACAGCACCTCCTCTGTTAAGTGATTTACAAATACAGATAGGCTATTTGTAAGACATGTTTATAAATCAGGAGTTGTACATGCTTAAACCTCATCCTGTCTCAACAGATGCCTCTCCTCAGTGGAGGTGACTTTAAAGTACCATGCATGATGGTTGTAAGGATTAGAAAAATCAGAAGTGAAAGTGTTTAGTAGAAAGAAACTACTGCTATTTTAATAATAATGTGCTCAGTGTATTAATTAATGTGCTATTTAGTTGGGGTGGCTCCAAGGACTGGAAGTCAGTTAACAGAAGTCAAATGCTAACGGCTACCTCTACACATGAACCATCACTGTGGGGGCACCTGGGTGGCTCAGTGGTTGAGCGTCTGTCTTTGGTTCAGCTCATGATCCTGGCATCGAGTCCCGCATCAGCCTCCTCACAGGGAGCCTGCTTCTCCCTCTGCCTATGTCTCTGTCTCTGTCTCTCATGAATAAATAAATAAAATCTTAAAAAAAAATCACTGTGATTTCTGCCTTGTGCTAGATGACCCTGTAATTAGGAAAGAAGGAGAAAGCAGTCCATCTTTCCCCTGCCCCACTATTCGACATGACTCCTGGCTACCAGAAGCCAGAAATCAGCTACATGAGGATGCACAGCCCTTTGAGTTACAGCTTCGGAACTCAACAACATCTCTAAAATAATTGTTTCTACGTTAAATTAATTCCAATTTCCAAACAATCCTCTTGGGAAAGAACTCGTAAAGCCAAGCACCAAAAAGCCAGTAACTGCACATAGTGAGAGGCGAGAGTAAACAGAGAAGAAATTAGAAGAACCTTGGGCACAGAATAAGAAGCAAGTCAGTTGAAACCTCACTTAAGAGTGATGAGGAGGGAGCCATTCCAGGGTCTTGAGCAGAAGAGTCAAAATATGAAATATAAGTATGAGAAACGAAATCTGAGAGCCTCGGCAGGGCTGCTTGTAGGAGGAGGGAAACAGAGGTGGGGAAACCAGTTAGAAGCAGGGTAGTTAAGGCATCTGGCACTTGGTGCTGCGAAATGGATTTTAGTAACACAGAAAGGAAATATATCAATTGGGAATATTTCAAACAAAGAGCCCAAGGAATTGGCAACAGAATGGCAACAAGGGAGGAAAGTGGACAAAAATTGGGACTAAATTCTGGGTTTTCCATCTAAGTGACAACAAATTCCCAGAAACATTGATGGGGCTGAGCAAATCAATACCATCTCGGGTGGGTCTGAAGTAAATGGAATAAATCCCAAGTAACTGTGTCCCAAAGACTCTTGGGAGGGTGGGCCGAGTTGCAGGTTATTATGAGGCCAAAGAGAAAACAAATATTCAAATGCAAGTTTCTGCTTAACACTAGCCTTATTATTTATTAATTAGAATCAACTATGCCAATTCATCTTAAAAAGATTTATTAGTTTGGGGTTTAAGGCCTCATTCAGGGGATGCCTGGGTGGCTCCATTAGGTTAAGCAGGTCAACTCTTGCTTTTGGCTCAGGTTGTGATCTCAGGGTTGTGAGGTCAGGAGACAAGTCAGGCAATATTCTCACACGGGAAAATTAGCTAGTGAAATGACAGAGGGTGGCTGCTTTACATTTTCTCCTACTGAAATCTAAGGATTCTTCATGTGTTTCTCTGTCTCCATTCCTATGTCTTCTGCAAGAAGACAACTTTTCTTCAGAAAATGATCCATGCTCTTCTGAAAAGCTTCAGAAGATAAAGCTCATGGTAAAGGGAATTGATTAGTAGCCACCATATTTATTAACCAGAAAGCTGGTCCTCTCAAGCCCCTTAGACAATCCCTCCCATGTGCTGCCTCTGCTGCAGCGCCAGGTCCCATTCCCAAGGGGCACAGTGCAATGCAGCACTCCTTAAAACCCTCCCCCCGCTTCTATTTATGATTAGGTCTGCACTATGCTGCTCTCCCAGATAACAGACATCTGCTTAAACAACAACTAAAAACAAAATCACTTCTCTTCCAGAGGTCAAGAAACACGCGGTGACCAAGCAAATTGCAAAACACCTTAGTACACGACTTTATTTCCAAAAGCAGCAGATTTTGTGTAGAAGATACAGACAACAGCAGACAACAGATACATCAAGCAAGTGTTTCTATTTAAAATATTTTTGCTCAAGAATCTGAAGGTGAATGTCAATTTACTAAATCTCACCCGAAGGGCAATTATTGACAACATTCCTGGTCAAAAGATTTTTTACAAACTAGAAATACACCCTAGGATTTTAACTTCCTAGACTGGACACTGATAAACAAAACCAATAATAATAACTAACATCCTGTTTAACCTTTCAAATTCCAAAAAAATAACCAAACAAACATACACACACATGCACACACACACCTGCTCAACTATACCATGCTTCAAACGCCATGTGTGTGTTTTACTATTTAAATGAGGAAAAACGCTACTTCAAGAGACACTAAAGAACACATAATCTGCCTGCAATAAGCAGAGGTATGAGAAACCTCAGTGACCCTCAGCGACCCCTCAGACCCGCAAGTTCAGTTGGCAAGAGATGAAGAAAGCCGTCGCCAAATTCTCAACTAAAGATCCTTCCCCAGTAGATTTCCATCATATCTGCTGCTAAGAGAAAGCGATTTTAAGTTATCACTCAGTGTTTATCATGCATAATCATAACCCCAATGCTCAGCTTCAGCAAGAGTATTCTAGTAAAAGGACTAATACCAGAATCCCTGCTATACAACCTGCCAGTGAATGCTCCTGACACAGGGCATTTTATAGGGACCCTAAGGTGACTGCAGCTGCCACTCACTTCCCCTTCTTGGATGCAGAAGTATCAGAAATACAATTAACGGGCAGCCAGGGTGGCTCAGAGGTTTGGCGCCACCTTCAGCCCAGGGCATGATCCTGGAGACCCAGGATCGAGTCCTACTTCGGGCTGTCTGCATGGAGCCTGCTTCTCCCTCTGCCTGTGTCTCTGCCTCTCTGTGTCTCTTATGAATAAATACATAAAATCTTTTAAAAAATACAATTAACCCTCCAGGATGCTGTTCTTTAGGAAAAGCCTCTTTTTCTTGTACTTTTATCAAATAATATGTTAGGATCCACAACATATGAATAGTCCACTTGTTAGTTGGGGAAAAAAATGTACACAAATGGGAAGACAGAATTTTAAGTTCCAAAAGCTTTTAATAATAGACTGCAGTCCAACAGTGCTTTCAAGATGTTGTTTTAGCCTTTAATCACTGAATATGCAACTAGATAAATAAATAAGAGAAAATAATTCATTCTTTTTAGTTCTTTAAATTCAATAAAGTTTTGGGGCACCTGGGTGGCTCACTGGTTGAGCATTGCCTTCAGCTCAGGTCATGATCCTGGAGACCTGGGATGGAGTCCCACATCGGGCTCCCTGCATGGAGCCTGCTTCTCCCTCTGCCTATGTCTCTGCCTCTCTATGTGTCTCTTATGAATAAATAAATAAAATCTTCAAAATTCATTCATTAAGGTTTTTAATTCAATTATTAAACTTTTCTTTGCAGGTGTGAATAGATAATTCCCAAAAGAAAAAATGTTAAATAATTAATACTATATGCCATAAATAAATTTTTAAAAATTATATATAATTTTTTATCCATTAAAATGTCAACTTTGAAAAATAACAGTACTCAGAAGTGAAGGTACAGGGAGACACACACTCGCATGCTGCTGAGAGGGGAGTTTCACATAGCCTGCTGGCACCCTGGGAGAAAAAAAGACATCTAGACCAAAACTGAAGGAGCTTCAAGGAAGAAGGAAAGGAAGAAGAAAGGGAAAGGGAAAGGGAAAGGAAGAAAGGAAGAAAGAAAGAGGTTGTTAGGAGAGGAGGAAATGAATGTTGGACCAAAATAAAGGAGAAAAAAAAACTAACAAAATATCAGTACCCAAATGACAGACCCTTATATATATAATGAGAGAAGAAAATAGAATAGGAAAGCAAGTATGGGAAGAACAGAGGCAAGAAATTTATTCATTTACCCCAAAAGTTAAAGTTGTAATGAGTCCCTTACTGGAATGATATTCATTGGCATAGATATCAAGTTTTTAACACACTGATCTATGTTTCTAAGATATATTAAATTAATTAGAGCAAAATTTTAAGAATCATTTTTAAACATTATGCCAGATTAGAAAAACTGGAACCAAACTTCATGTATTTTCAATATGTTTTTTTGAAATTCCAACTTGCTTTCCGGTAAAACACAAATGAGGTTCCATGGTCTACCCAACTATTTCTTAAAAAAACAAAAACTCTTTGCTTTTACATCAAGCACTGTTGGGGATTTGCTTGTCTGTTGATAAATATCGATGGCTTGTGTAGGGGAAGTAGAATTGATTCATTTTAAAGTCATCTCTTTTGAAAGATACTAAACTTTCACTCCCTGAATATCCCTAGGGCAAAAAATGGCCCTTACTTTTTTTCTTTTGCATGGAACACATCCCAAAACATTATCTTTACTAAAGCTGTGGATAATTACCAACTGTTGGTTAATGGAATTCAGACATTAAAAATTCTGCATTCCTTTGTGGTAGTTGGAACACATTCGCCTGGGAAAGTCTTCCCTGCAAGGCCAACGACAAAACACAAGCTCCTAGTTACTGACTGTCAAAAGCTGCTTAGAAGAGACAACCAACTGTATTTCAATACAATTGTTTATTCCATAAAACACCCAGAGGTCCTAACTATAAACACCAGTAATAGCTACATGCACTCTGTACCCCACGGAACACATTTTTTTAAGCCTCACTGCTTCTCTTTCTCTCCATTCCCCCTGCCACAGCAGGACTAAGCCAAGTTCACGTCAGATCCTGTCTAGACGGTCACTTCTCAGCCGGCCTCCCTGACTCCCATGTTTTCTCCCAACCCATCCTCTGTCTCCCCCAGTGCAGCACCTCTTTGGGGACACTACTCCTGGTCAAGTAGTAACGTAATCAAAGGGCCGGGGTGCGAGCAAGTCTAGGCAGGGTGAGCAGGGCAGGCCTCTCACAGGCAGGGACTCTGAAGCCCATTAAGCTGAAATCTGAAGTCAGGTCTTTGCAAAGTCCAGGTGACAGGTGACGATAGCATGACTTTGAATGGTGGCACGGCTCTGAAGGTCAGGGTGGAGACAGGAGGAGGGAATTCTGAGTGGATCTCCTTACACTTCCTGAAAGGACCACATTAAACACTTCCATACGGGACATGCTCCACGCAAGCTTATCTATGCCTGAAGTGCTTACTTAGCATGCTCAGCGTGGCCATGCCATGCCCTCCACCTACAGCATGGCCCGAAGGCCGCTCTCTTCCTGAAGAACACCCAGCCCAAGGCAACCCTCCTACCCCTGAATCCCAGGGGCCTTTTTACATCATTCTTACCCCCTACACTTCACAGCGCCTCACAGTCTAACTGGGAAGATTCGTGTCTGCCCTTGTCAGACTATAAACTCTCTGAGGACAATTACGGTTTCTCTTACATGTTGCATCCTTCACTAAGTACTATGTGCTTAGTCTGTTAAGCCTCTTCCTTCAGCTCAGATCCTGATCTCAGAGTCCTGGGAGTAAGTCCTGCATCAGGCTCTCTGCTCAGTGAGAAGTCTGCTTGTCCCTCCCCACTAACCTCAAATAAATTATTAACAAATTTTTTTGATTAAAAAAAAAAGGGGGGGGACCTGGGGACAGGTCCAAGTAAATAAATGGATGGTGTTAACTGTCAGTAATGAGAAAAGAAGAATTTGAAAGGACCAGATCAACAGCAGGAGCACATGTTGACTTTTCTTCAGAATTCAGCCAGCCATTCAAGAAAGATTTATCAAGTCAGGAGCCTACTTTATGCTGAAATGTGTAAGATGAGGGCCTTGCGATAGTATGGAAAGAAATCAAAACCGACCTACATGAAGGAAATTGAAAGCAATTGCCTTCTATGCTATATGGAATTAAGTGCATAAGTCAGTAAGAATTCGCTGCAGAGAATGATCAGCACAGACTGCAAGTGTTTAAAAGAAGCCTAATGAGAAAAATTGAGCTGGACTTTGAAAGATATGAAGAGGCCAGGGAAACATGGCATGAATTCTAAGCCAAAGAAAGAATCCAATTTAAAAAAGGGAAGATAGGAATGAGCTTTCAATAGCTTCTCTCAGATCCAAACCCCTAACATCTGTCCTCTGAATAAATAATCACCTCCTTCGTTGCTCCTACCCTTGATCTCTTGCTGTCTATTCTCAAAACAGCAACCAGAAATTTTTTTTTTAATGGAAGTCAGATCATTTGCTTTCTACTCAAAACCCTCTAGAGGTCCCCATTTCACTTAGAATAAAAACCAAAACCCATAGAATGGTCTACAAGGCCCACAAGATCTGGTCCCTGGTCCCCTCTGACTTGGTCTACCACTGTGGCCACCCATGTTCATACCATCCCAGTCCCACTGCAGCTCCAAGAAGGTATCAGCCATACTCTGCCACAGGGCCTTTGCATCTGCTGTTTCCTTTGCCACAGAAGCTCTTCTTTTTCAATATCCACATGGCTCACTTAGCTATCCCTTCCCATGTTTACCAAATGCCACCCTCTCAGTAGGACTTTCCCTGACCATTGTATACAATTTCAACTGCCTCAACACTACCCTTTCCCTGCTATATTTTTTCTCCATAGCACTTCCACATTCTAGTATCCAGTATAAGTTACTAATGTGTCTCTCGAGAGTCTAGTATCTCTCCTCACTAGAAGGTATGCTTCATGAAGAGTCGGAAATGACAGACAGACATCATCTCTAAGTAGGCAAATGAATTTAGATGGTTTTTTTCAGCAGAGCACCAAGAACAGTGCCCATTCAATTCAATAATCAGTTGGCATTTTTAACTTTACAGGTGATTTGCTACCACAGTAAGATTTCTAGTGGATGCCATTTCACTGGCACCATGCAATGGTTGTGGGCGGAAGCTGCAAACATACAGGTTACATTTCAAAGTCTGAGATTACCAACTGGTATTTACCATTATTACCAAGTTAACAAAAGGCACCTCTGAATAGAAAAGGGGAAAAGGTATGGAATAGACAATAAGTAATCATCATGTTAGAGAGGGGAGTCACAAGTAAGTCATAAACACGGAGTGCTAAACTGACTGGATTGTTCGCATAAGCAATCTCCAACACCTACTATGTGTGAAACACTGTTCTAGCTCCAAGGAACCACAGATCAAATAGATTCCATTCTCCAGGAACTTAGAGTCTTATGACTAGAAAAAGAATGAGGTGCCCAGGTGGCTCGGTCATGTAAGCATCGGACTCTTGGTTTTGGCTCAGACATGATCTCAGGTTCCTGAGATTGAGCTTCTCTCTAATTCCTCTGTCCCTCCCCCTGCTCGTGTCCTCTCCCTCCCCCTCTCTCACTCATAAATAAATACATCTTTTTTTAAGACGACTAGAAAAAGAATGAATTTTAAAATAAATCGCCCAATTTCTAAGATTTCTAAGATTCCCAGTCGCTTGGAGAATCATCTGGAAGAACCGAAAAATTAAATGAACACCAACGTGCAGCATGTGGGTAAGGAAACAGTTCTCTTTGGTATCATGATCCTGCCTACTGACATCAAGTTTAATCTCAATTCAAGTATTAGGATAAGAAATGTTTGAAACCTTTCCCAAAAGAACTATCTGTATTTTCACAGTACTATCGTTTCCAAATTCTTTTGACAAAAAAAAAAAAAAAAGAGATCTTTGGTGCCTAGGTATTCATTATCCAGCTCCAGTCTATTAAGCAGCTGAGGAAGAAAGCAAAACATATCACAAAACAGTGAACTGAAGACTTTGTACGTTATTCCCCATTCAACCGCTCCTTCCTTGAAATGACTGAGCTGCTCCCTGCCATTCACATCTGTCAATCATTCATTGAACCTCAGATGTTTCGAGAATAAAATGCAAAGAGAAACTGCATGAACTCGTAAAAGATTCAGGAATTCATACAAGTCAATGAAAGAGATTTTGAATAACTTCTTGAATCACTCGCAAAACCACTGATTAATGAGGGCCTGGCAAAGTTAGAATAGTTGACAAGAGAAGGAGGAAGAAAATTAAAAGCAATTTGAATGTCACAGGCTGCAGTAAGGTCGATAGAGCCCTGCCACAATTTTTTGCAATAAGACTTTCAAGACTGTGGTAAGAAAGACAAATATTACATTGTGCAATCATACAATTGTCTTGAAAAAGTTAACTCCCTCAACTCTTGAAAAACTTCGACACCTTCATTTGTTCTTTCTTCCTTCCAATAGTTAGGCCATATTTGTGATTATAATCTAAATTTTGTTGTATGTAAGACAAACTGATACACATAATTTGAGCTTTTCCTTGTCCAGACTTAACCCTTTCCCCCCTTATTTACTATAAAACTTGGCTTCCCACTGGGAGCAGATTCACTTTAAAAGGCCTGCTTTTCTGGTATCTACCATACGTCCTCGGCCCCTACCTTCAGCCTCATGTTATCTCCATAGTTGCCCTATGATGAAGCAATTGATTCTAGATTGGATTTCCAGATGAGAGCACCAAGCGAGTGGGTGACACAGTAAAGAGCCACACTCAGGTGTCCTGAAGGCCTGCTTCTCTGCCCATATATCACAGCTTCTTGTGTTTCCTACACCTAGGCCATGTCATATAGTACCTAGGGTTACCCACCAAATTGGGGAGTGGGGAGATAAAATCATCTATTTACAGGGTTTAAAGCCAGTGCCCTACATGCAGGTGCCAAGTAGTGTCCCACTGCCAAAGCAGAGCTCCTGAGTTCACCTGAACGGCCTTGCTTTCTTCCTCAGTCTCCGGTTCTCATATTTGGTCCACGTACTATAAACTCTGCAGGCATAGAAAGTCATTATTTATTTATTTGTTATGAGCCACAGATGTACTATAAGTCAACTTTATAAGCCCATAAGGCTTTTCAGAAGTAGCAACTTCCCTCCCTTAAGGCAGTCTCCAGGGGCTCTGACAACTTTGTCATACGCAGGTGTAACAGAGGTTGGGAAGAGCAGCTTTGCCAAGGGGAGCCCTTCCAGAGTTAGACTCATTAAGGTCCCAATCCTTTGCCTTTCTCTTCTCACGCATCCATTTTATTTTTTAAAGGAAAATGAATGCCTACTTAGAGGGCTCCTTGTACAAGCACGTGAATGTCTGTACTCAGAAATCCTAAGGTAAGCTGCAAAATGAAGCTCTGCCTCCCATATCAACTCCCACATCAACACTCAATTCCACATCATGGGAGGTATACTAAAGACAGTGCTGACCTCTTGGCCTGAAGATAAGGAAGGAGGAAATTAGTGATGTCAAGTACAATGCCTGCCTAAAGTACTAGCTTCTTCCCACCCAGAAGCCCTGGTGCATACAACTAACCATCAGGGATCCCTAATGGCTCTCCAGATGGCTTCAGAACCACAAGTTGTAAGTCCTGACACAAAGCAATTTAGTCTTTTCTTGCTCTTTCCCACTAGTCTCACCAGATGTCCAGTGTAGTAGCAGAGACACAGTAATTACTGAAAGTAGAACAAATGAGGACATAAGGATGAAGCAAGGTTTGAAGTCTCAAGGAATGACTTCTAGAAAATAAACAATTCTTACAAAAGAATGATAGAACTATTTTAATTAGGTTATGCATCAGATAAAGTTATATGACTACAAGTAAAACTACCAATTTCTCTCTAAAGATGTTGAAAAAATTTCATTTGTTTCAATGAGTCAAACAAGTTCAACTTATTAAATTTAAGGAAATCGGCTTCCTGCCCCCAAATTCAATATACAAGAAGTAGCATTTTAGTTAATAGGTTAAAATCTATTCAAAGAAAGAAATTCATTCCGTTTATAAATGAAATTAAATACTTATTTTGCTTAGAATGCTGCACTATTAAATTTAGAAAGATAACCATGGTCTTAAATACTTGTTTCAAACAAATTAAATCTAATTAAAATGAAAACCAAATATTGGTTGTAATTGGGGAACTGTCTCAAAAAGCTATGCACTTATCCATTACCTCATCAATGCAATTTTTTGAACTTTGAATTTTTCTACTTTTGGTAAATGGTAGAGCTGACTGGTGCACAGACACCCCCTGCTCCATAAAAGCTGGGGATTAAGGTCTGGATGGGGCAGAGAATGGCTGGGTACCACCTGGATTGTCTGTCTGCCCAATGCTCCCTGTCAGGAAGTTACCCTGAATAAAACTCTGTGAATGGTCAAAAAAAAAAAAAAAAAAAAAAAAAAAAAAAAAAAAAATTTTTTTTTATTTATTTAAGTAATCTCTACACGCAACGTGGGGCTAAACTCATTATCCTAAGAACAAGAGCTCCATTTTTTCTGACTGAGCCATCCAGGATCAATTACTTTTTTTTAAAGAAGGATCCCAGGGGATCCCTGGGTGGCTCAGTGGTTCCGCGCCTGCCTTTGGCCCAGGGCGTGATCCTGGAGCCCCAGGATCGAGTCGTCTGTCGGGCTCCTGGCATGGAGCCTGCTTCTCCCTCCTCCTGTGTCTTTGCCCCTCTCTCTCTCTCTCTCTCTCTCTCTCTCTCTCTATCATAAACAAACAAACAAATAAATAAATAAATCTTTTTAAAAAAAATAAAGAAGGATCCCAGGGTAAACTAAAAACCCACTCTTTGTAATAGTAAGACCTTCTGTCCCGATACATGAATAACGGGGATAAGGAAGAGATTCTGAATCCTAAGTACTAGCACTCATCCCCTCCTTTTTTCCATAAGGAGTAAATTGTTTAAAAAAAAAAAAAAAAAAGGAGTAAATTGTTCCCATATGTGCCTTCTGGAGCTATGAGTACTTCGATGGTCAGCCCGGCAGAGAACCAGAGAGACAGCTATAGACGACTCCAGTCTCAATCCAGATTGCCTAAAACAAGGCCTACCCCGGGACTCTCCTGACACTTCTCTCTTTTTGGTTAGGCAAGTTGAGTCGGTTTCTGTCACAGACTTAAAGAATCCTAGGTAATACACTGTCCTGTTATTTTGTGTACAAAATCTATATAATAGGTGAAGCTGGGAAGCAAAATTGAAAACTCCAAAGAATGTGAGTTGCCCTAAAAATACTCTGGTGTTAGCCAGAGAGGGTCAAGGGAAGAGAGATGAGAAAAAGACTAGAGGGTGAGGAGGGTAAGGGCGGGGGGGATTAGGGAGTCATAGATCAAAATACACGAACATCCAGGTATAAGATGAACAAGTCCTGGGGACCTAATGGTGATTATATTTAATAATACTGTATTATATACTTAAAAGTTGCTAAGGGAGTAGATCTTAAAAGCTCTCACCACAAAAAAGAAATGGTCATTATGTGATGTATTAGAGGTGTTAACTAAAGCTACAGTGGCAATCATTTCACAATATATGTCTATCAAATCACCATGTTTTACACCTGAAATTTATATAATGTTATATGTCAGTTATATCTCAAAAAGGTTGGGGGTGAAGAAAAGACCTAAGGAAAAACATTGTAGAGATTAGGTATGGAAAGTATCTCTGGGAGATTAGGAAGAGGAAGATGGAAAAAGCAGCTACCAGGAATATGACAAGCAAGAAAATGTGTTAAACTACCATTTTGTAGACCTCAACCCAAATCTACTAATTCTAACCTATCTATGGGGTGGCGCCCATACATCAGATTTTTAACATACTCCCCAGTTAATGTTGTTAAATGCTGAAATCTGAGAACTGCTAACATAAGAAATTACCAGTTAATATCCCTATATAGTCCCACATTAGACCCAATAACTTAGATACTAGCTTCCCAAGTACATCTAAGTTTATTAAGCAACATTTTAAAAGAATCAAAAGTCAACTGAGAGATTTCAGTCTTTATAAAATTTCTTCAATTCTATTTTCTATAAAATCTAGGCTGACATAATTATTTAAATTTATTAAAAACTTTAATAACACAAGACTGTATTTATCACCATCCTTATTTTTTAAAAATTGCATGACATGTTAGCATATGACACTCACTAAGTTGAAAAGAAGCAAGCCAAAAAAACAAGGGGAGGTAAGCCAGGGGTAAAGTTTATACCCAGAATTCACATCATTCAGCACTGCTCAGGTACTAGAAATAGGCCATTATTTTGTCTCTGAACTTTCTAGCATCCCTACCAAAGAGTTACAAGAACACAAGATCAGTCCATGTATCCATAATATAAATAAGAATGTTTTTCTGGTGATGAAAGGAGAGTTGTCTATTAGTCTTCATGACATATGAAGTATTATTCTTACAGCTACATCAGGTACAATAGTGTTGTCGAATCACCATTCTCATTAATAGCATTGGCTTAACACAAATAGCCCCAAGTCAGGCACATTCACACATAGCTCGACAATGGCCTACAATATGCTATTCACTACAAGAGCTATGAGCCACATGTGGCTACTGAGCAACTGAAATGTGGCTGATCCAAGGTAAGATATGCTGTAGGTATAAAATACCAGATTTTAAAGACTTAGTACTTCCAAAAAAAAAAGCAAAATATCTCAGTAACACATTTATATTCATTACATATTGAAATGATAGTGTTTCAGGTATATTGAGTTAAATAAAATAGGTTTTCTGTTTATGTTTAGTTAAATTTTGCTTAGTTAACAAACAGTGCAATATTGGGTTTCTGGAATAGAATTCAATGATTCAACACTTATATACAACACCCAATGCCCATCACCCATTCACCCTATCGCCCACCTACCTTCCTCCATCAACCCTCAGTTTGTTCTCTAACACTAGGAGTCTCCTACAGTTTATTTCCTTCTCTCCTTTCTCATCTTCCCATGTTCATCTGTTTTGTTTCCTAGATTCCACATATAAGTGAAATCACATGGCATTTGTCTTTCTCTGACTTACTTCGCTTAGCATGATACACCCTAGCTCCTCCATCTACATAATTATAAATATCAAGATTTCCTTCTTTTTGATGGCTGAATAATATTCCTCTGTGTGTGTGTGTGTGTGTGTGTGTGTGTGTGTGTACACCACATCGGTTTTTTTTTTATAGTTATTATGTCATACTTTAATGTTCTCTTTCTTAGTGGAACATACGATAATGGCATCTTAAAATCAGTGTTTAGATTCTATGAGGGATGCTGGTTTTCCATTATTTGGAGGGCATTTTTTCTCTTCCTTAATTCATTCTCAGACATGTTTTTCAGCCATTATTTGAGATGACATCAGCATATTCCTACCAGGGAATTGATTTTGTATTCTGCTACTTGACTGAATTTATCAGTTCTAATCGATTTCTGGTGGAGTCTTTCAGGTTTGCTATATAGAGTATCATGTAATCTGCAAATAGTGAGAGTTTGACTTCTTCCTCATATGTCTCGTTGCCTTTTAGTTCTTTTTGTTGTCTGATGGTGGTAGCTAGGCCGACCAGTACCAGGGTTGAATGAAGGTAGTGAGAATGGACATCCTTGTTTTGTTGATCTTAGTGAGAAAGGTCTATTTTTCCCCAGGAAGTCACCATATCTTCTTTATCCATTCATCAGTCCATGGACATTTGGGTTCTCTCCATAGTTCGGCCATTGTTGATAATGCTGCTGTAAACATCAGTGTGCATGTATCCCTTTGAAACTGTATTTTTGTATCCTTTGTGTAAATACCTATAAGTGCAATTGCTGGATCATCTGGTAGTTCTATTTTTAACTTTTTGAGGAACCTCCATACTGTTTTCCAGAGTGGCTAAGTAAAATAGATTTCAAATTACTCTCACCTGTTTTTTTTACCATTCCCAAGGTGGCTCCTAAAGACATCAACATGAGTGGCTTACATGTTGCTACTGGAATAGTGCTGGTCTAGTACCTACAATCTAACTCAATTCAAGGGTAAAATTTAGACTTAAATTTTAGAGCTTAGAGAAATAACTGGACTCATATTTTTTAAGCAATTTTTGGTGAATGTAATTTCTTATAAATGAGTTTTCCATAAGAATTTGGCAATGGAGAGGCACCTAAGTGGCGCAGAGGTTGAGCATCTGCCTTCAGCTCAGGGAGTGATCACAGGGTCTTGGGATTGAGTCCCACGTTGGGTTTCCCACAGGGAGCCTGCTACAACCTCTGCTATGTCTCTGCCTCTCTCTCTGTGTTTTTTGAATAAACAAAAAAAAATTTTTTTAAATCTGGCAATAGAAAATTTAAGATAATGCCCACGAATTAAAGATCTGACCTTGATGACACAAGTGACTAAGGGCAAAGCCTCTGGGAAGGGTCTCATTCCTTCATAAACATAAAGGAAGGTGACCGGTGTGTGTGCCTATAAAAAGGCCACTCCTCTCCTGCATGGAGGTTGGTGGAGGGATAATTTCTGGGCAAGATCTTCCCTAGAAAACAATTCTGGGCCTTGTTTATGCATAACCAAATGAGTGACCAACCCCAAAGCCCTAAGGAGAAAACATGTGCCCCATAAACTGCCTGATATATTTTCAGAGCAGGGCTTATCAGCGGGTCACTGTCCAATGAGATAATCTTATGATTTCAGCAAATCAATTCCCAGACTGTGCCCCATCCACAAGAACCAATGAAAATTTATGATGAAATTGTGGCCTCCAATGAAAACTATCTTATTTTCTAGTAAATTTGCTTTTAATCATAATTAGTTACATTTTAGTAATATGTGTAGGGAACTCAGCAAGACCTTTATATGTATTCACTCTGCCTTCAAAAACCATAAAAGTAAAATAATCCACTCACACAGGAGAGAAGGGGGTAGGCTCCAATCTTTAAAAACAAAAAAAACAGAATTTTATGAATTGAAAACATCTCATCACTGAGGATTGGAGGTTCCCTGCAAAAGACTAGTTATAACCCTTCTTTTACATCACAGAAGTTTAGGGTCTCTCACTGAAGTGATGCTAAAATTTGTCAGGCAATTAATTCTAAAGAGGACATTGAAAAAAATCCATCCAGGGGATCCCTGGGTGGCGCAGCGGTTTGGCGCCTGCCTTTGGCCCAAGGCGCGATCCTGGAGACCCGGGATCGAATCCCACATCGGGCTCCCGGTGCATGGAGCCTGCTTCTCCCTCTGCCTGTGTCTCTGCCTCTCTCTCTCTCTCTCTGTGACTATCATAAGTAAATAAAAATTTAAAAAAAAAAAAAGAAAGAAAAAAATCCATCCAACTAAATTAGTCTTAAGCACATGTGTTCAAAATTTAAATAAAAAATAAACTGTCCCAAGTGCTCTAATACCAACCAAATCCAAACCCAGGGTAGGGGTGTGTAATGAAGCACAAGCTTTGGGAGGTTTGCACATCAAACCAAGATTTAAGAAGAAAGAAACACTCTAATCAAGATCTGCATATATGATCATGAAAGAAAAATTTGCACTGACAAAAGATTCCTGATTATTAACGACATTTGTTGATTTTAAGTGCAGCTTTAAAATATCATCTGTTTTAGGGATCCCTGGGTGGCACAGCAGTTTAGCACCTGCCTTTGGCCCAGGGCGCGATCCTGGAGACCCGGGATCGAATCTCACGTCGGGCTCCCGATGCATGGAGCCTGCTTCTCCCTCTGCCTATGTCTCTACCTCTCTCTCTCTCTCTCTCTCTCTCTCTCTCTCTGTGGGACTATCATAAATAAATAAAATTTAAAAAAAAGAAAAAAAAGAAAATATCATCTGTTTTAATGTTCAATGATAGCTTACATTTGGTTATTCTGAGTTCTATTTTGATGTAAATTATGTTATGAAAAAATCAAGTTTAAATCAGGAAGCTCAAGCCAACTAGGGTGGGATCTGCAGTTTAGAGCACTTGCAAAGCTCATGAGCCCCACCTAATGACAGCACACCCAGAGCTCTGGAGCAGTTTTGGTGTCGGGAATAAAACAACTGGAAGCTGAAACTTCAAAAACAGAATTGTGACATGGCTCACATTCAGAAAGCATGAAACCAAGGATCAAACGTGCCAACCTAATTTTATCACAAGAAAAGAGTTGAAAGAATAAGAAAAATAAATACTTTTGAGGGCTCTTTTCCCAACTATAAAAATAATATATGCCCATCACAGAATTTCAAAAAAGATGAGAAAAGATAAAGAAGGAGGTAAATATCATCCACAACGCCATCGCTCAGAGTTGCTCGCCTACTGCATTATGGTCTATAAACATATGCATCACTATTTATATGTATAGATAAGATGAGATCATACTATAGAGCACAAACTTTTGTAACCTGCTCTTTTACACACAAAATATAACGTGGGCATTATTATTTATAAAAATAATACTACACTATCCTTTTTAATAGTCATATGACATTCCATTGTATGATATAGCGTAATATAAACAATGCTCTCCACGTGGTCATGTAACTATTGCTGTAAATCACGTTCTAAACACATTCTCATACCTTCATTATTGCACATTTGCCTGCTTATTTCCTTAGGATAAATTTTTAGAAGTGGAACTGCCCCATCATAAGGTCTTGACAAATGTCACCAGAATGCCTTGCAGAAAGAAGTTGCAGTGAACATTCCTAAAACCTGCAATATACAGGAGCTAGCTACTTCATTCTTGATACCTTCACCAACACTGGATGTTATCAATCTTTGGAGGCAGGTTACTCGCTAAGAAAACAGGTTCTAAAACTAGAATTCTACAGCTAGGCTCAAATCCCAGCTCTGCTTTGGACAAGCTCTTGGGAAACTTACCCAACATTTCTACAGATTTCTGTAAAACAGAGATTGAACCATTATACCTACCTCAGAGGTTATTTTTAAGGATTAAATGAGCTGCTACAACACCTGATACACAGTAAGTACTCAATAAAAATTTGCTCTTATGACATTAGATAGTGCCCATCTGAGAGGTAAAAACAAATCTCATTTTTGTTTAATTTGCATTTAACTGATTCTTACTGGGATTAAACATAGGTCCTCTTACTTAATTTTTATAAACTATTTTCATTTCTTGACCTTTTTTTAAGTAGTCAACCACAGCATTTACAATTAATGATGGATTTCTGTATCTTCTTGATTTATTTTTCCAGGACAACTGCATTGGTTAGAATTTCTAGAACAAAGTTGAATAAAATTAGTGGTCACGAAGATCTCTATCTCATTCATAACTTTACAGTAACAGGAGCTTTTTAAAATATTTCAAAATTCAGGGATCCCTGGGTGGCGCAGCGGTTTAGCGCCTGCCTTTGGCTCAGGGCGCGATCCTGGAGACCCGGGATCGAATCCCACGTCGGGCTCCCGGTGCATGGAGCCTGCTTCTCCCTCTGCCTATGTCTCTGCCTCTCTCTCTCTCTCTGTGTGACTATCATAAATAAATAAAAATTAAAAAATAAAATAAAATAAAATAAAATATTTCAAAATTCAAAATTATAAAATGTCATGGCAACTTTTTCTATACATTTTCTTATAAAGTAGCTTTAAATATAAATTCTGCATGGTTTCTAAATTGTGGCATTCTTTTGGAGAAAAAGTCTTCTTTGACATTTTTAATTAAAATGATTTTATTAACTAAATTTACACACACCTTCAGTAAAGATCATAGTATTTAACACTAAGAACATGAAGTATAAAATTAAAATTATTATATTGCTTAATTTGTGAAGCAAAAGAAATTTGAAAGACAATAATGTAGTTTTTTGTCCAATGATTCAAAATCAATTATTCTTGCTAAAGAAATATATCTGATAAATAAGAGAGAAATTTTAACCCACCATCTGCAGCCAAAAATATATAGCCCTTTAATTTTAAACAGCTACAATCTGATCTAGTATTTTTACTCCTTGTGTTTTCGACCAAAGACAGCATATAAATTTCAGAAGAATGATCCCATTTCTCACAATTCACCCTCCCTTACTCCCACTCTCTGAAAAGAAGCCTGAATTATTTCTAGATTCAAAAACCTTCAGTACATTTAAAGGCCCTAGCTGCTAATCCCCAAAATGAGGGATACTCAAGTCATACAACAGGTTAGCTTCTTTTTTAAAATTTAAGCTAAAGAAAGGACACTGTGCTAAAACTCTACAACATTTCAACTATTCTGGAAGATCTTTCCCAAGTCTTAAGAAACATAAAAGCTTGCTTGTTGACTGCCTGAGGTCTATACACCTAGAGACAAAATTATAAAGCAGAATAATAACATATTTACCTAGCACTTAAAATGGGCTAGACCCTATGCTGTGAGCTTGTACTACACACATTATCTCCTATCACCAATCTACCTTCCCCCAACAAGGAAAATATTGCTACCCCACTGGCTGGCTGCACAGTCTTCCAAAAGCACCCTATAAACAGATTGCAAATGGTTCTTTGGGAGTCATTACTGACCAGCTGTTCTCTAAAGAAAGGCGACAGAAATTTTAGGGCTACAGGCACTATAGACATACTTTGAGCTAAGGCTGGTAAAAGATTGATCGCTTGAGATCATGACAATCAGCAAATAAAAATAACCATATCCCAGCATGTAGGACAAGGTAAAAATGACACTTAAGTATGACCAGATGGCCTTCTTATTCGCCCTCCTGGGACATTTTCCTTGAAAAAGAGTAAACATGGCTAAGAAACTCTGTATTTACTTTTTCAAAGAATGTAAAATAAGAGTAGTTTGCCAGGCAAAACACACTAATTCAATAAAACTAGCCCTTGGAGCAGTTATAACACTTTTCAATTAAAAATGCTTCAATTTTAAATAACTTAATTTTCCTGACTCTTTAATATACCAATACATCTAATATATGTATGGAGTATTCACATGGAAGAGCCAAATGACTCCTAAATAATAAGTTTATTGATTATATGTATCTATTCCCATTATTTATATTCCTATAACAAGCTCCAAGCAAAGAAGAAATACTCAAATAAAGCCTAAGAAATAAAAATCATCTGGAAGATGATTGATAGTGTCTAATGCATTGACACAGTCTGGAATCAAGAAATGAAATTTTAAAGGTTGACCAGCTTCCATGTTTAGTAAGACACTAGATACACCACATCAGCCTCTATCCTGATTTCATAAAGCTTTGATAATGTCAATTTCCAAGTGTGACATTGCTTCATTTTTGCAGTTTTACAACTAAAAAGGCTCCCAGAGTGATTCTACTTGAATTCTTTAATTTTAGAATGATAACAGCAATTTTCTTTTCTTTTTTTTTTTTTTAGAAAGAGAACGCATGCATGGGGAGGAGGGGCAGAGTGAGAGAGAATCTTGAGCAGGCTCCATGCTCAGCACGGAGCCCAGCCCACGTGAGAATGTGTGATTTGGCACTGCTAGATGCTAAAGCAAATGATACAAGCTCCAGAGCAAAAACTATGAAACCAGATGATAAAGATGACAAGAACGTAAACACATTGACCCAATAACCATTAGCCAGATTACTAAGCAGTAGGTATTCATTAAGCATTGATTTTATGTCCAGAACCACGTCAGGCACTGTAGAACTTAAAGAAAAACGTTCATGTTCCTTAGAAGCTTACAGTCCCAGTTGGGGAGCCACATCATAAAAACAACAAGCAACATGGGACTACAAAAATTAAATGTTAAATTATGCATATAAGTGATAGGGGAATTATGGTTAATTGGAAATGATATGCAAAATAAATTAGCATAAGGAAAGAATGGAATTAGAAAGACAAGATATTTCCATAGACTTTGGATTCTACTCAACCCACCATATTTTTCTTCAGTGCAAATTCTATTATATGACTCAAGTGACAACGACATTTTTGGATCCATTAATAGTGTTTTCCAGATGGCCAATTCCTGGTTTTGCTTTAATCAGGTCTTAGCTGAATAGAATCTTAAAACTTAAAATAATCACTGCTTCCCAGAAATATAACCAAAACAGGCTCCTTTTTTTATTAATAGGTCTTCCATTAAGGCCATTTATTTATACAGCAGATGGTTTTAGGTTTTTTAGTAAATGATAAACTCATGAGTCTCTGAAGCAGCCCCTAACCACCACCACCAGCAGCACCACCAGCACCACCACCACCAAACAAACAAAAACACAACAAAACAAAAACACTGAAGAAAATGAAACGATCTTTCATCATGCTTAACAATTCCAAGTATTACTGGACATAAATCAGGTCAAAACAACTGCACTGCACTCTTTCATTTCAATATTAGAAATGCATAATCTAAGGAGACCCAGTGGCAAGCAAATGGCATGACTAGAAAATAAAGTGTCAGAGAAAGTCTAAAGGGAGTAGCCCACATCAATACACAAACAGGTGAGAGCTCCAGATGAGGGAACCCAGCTCTCAACTGCTCATCGTCCCCTGTTCCAAGGAGACTTCCAAATAAGAGAGATGCCCCCACTCATACCAGCAGTGAAGGAAATTGCAAATTCTCCCATTCTCCAATGGTACTAATACCAGGGCTTCTGAGTCCCGCTAGAAGTTGGTTGCTAAGTAGCAATTAGTCATGGGGATATGTAATAACCCAATTCTGTCTTCACTCGTGATCACCAGTGATAACACCAATGGGTTATCACTGTGGGTGTAGAAGGGGTGTCTCACCTTTTTTCATAAGATTAACATGAAAGAAAAGCAGCAGTAATTACTGTAACAGATATTGGTTCTATCGATGATAATTGTTAACATGAGTTACTGAGAGATGAATTCCCAAAAAATAAAAGAGATGCCTTATTGCCTCCAATGTTTGGGTATAGATTGAAACAGATCCAAAGGAGAATCATCACACAGGTCACACTGCACATCACCACCACCCCACACACCACCACTATCACTCTGGGGGAAAGAAAATGCAACTACAAAGTGGGGATTTTATTTTTTTTTTAATTTTTTTAAATTTATTTATGATAGTCACACACACACACACACACACACACACACACACGGAGAGAGAGAGAGACAGAGAGAGAGGCAGAGACACAGGCAGAGGGAGAAGCAGGCTCCATGCACCAGGAGCCCGACGTGGGATTCGATCCAGGGTCTCCAGGATCGCGCCCTGGGCCAAAGGCAGGCGCCAAACCGCTGCGCCACCCAGGGATCCCCAAAGTGGGGATTTTAATAGAAATGAAAGTTCAAAACTATGGGGCTGTGCTTCTCCAGAATGGTATTAGTCTGCATTACGATTATAATGCAGGAGTAATTACAGAGAGACAGCTAATATTTTTATCAGTGTTCTAAACTTGATCATATAATATTTTATATTATAAAGTGACACCATTTCCAAGGTGATTTGAGTCAGGTCCTTTTATTTTACTTTTAAATCCATACCCAAGATTTTTGGGGACTCTCTTTTACCAACACTTTTGAAAAGAATTACTATAAAATTGCAACCCACTTTGGGGGCGCTTATCATCTCTATTGCTTCCAATTTCATTTTGGATATTTCAACATGAACATTAAGAAAATGGCACCCAAGAAAGCATATGTTGCCACATTATCACCAGATGTTATTGCCTTCTCTAGTTCCCATTTAGGGCCTTTAAACATTCCTCAGAATTCCCATATGAAAAATTGCATATGTTATATAGAAAAGAAAAAATTTAATGTGGATGCAGGGCCAAATAGTATTGGTGGGAGTTAGAATTACAACCTAAGTATCGTCAGTGTTTTTGTTGTTTTGTTTTACTAACCATGAAGGCTCCACCAAAATTAAGTAGACCCTATTTCCTTTAGAGATATCAAATGACGAGGTTTTGATGACTAAACTCAGAAATTTAATACTCTTTCCATTACAAAACTACCAAACTACCAAGAAAATAAAAAAGTCAAAGAAAAACCTGACATAATTCCCAGAATTTTACAAACAAGAGGCAAACTCTCAGCCTGTAATTATTTTATTGGTATTGCTCAAATCCATAAGAATTCAAGGAGAGCAAAAGATTAGTGTCCTGACAGGTTTGTTTTTTGACTTTTTTTTATGCATATGTTAGGAAAGAGGATGAGATTTCACATTTGTACAACATTTGCTTAAACAAGAGAATGGTAATGCAGGTAGTTGCCTGTAAATCCTAACACCCTTCTAAAGAGGTGGTTCAAAATAAATAAATAAATAAATAAAGAGGTGGTTCTATATACACTTCAATGGAGGATGAAAAACCCAAAGCACAGCTTTAAGAGTCAATGTGTTTTCTTTCTTACTAACAAATTAAAGTATTTGGCAGGAATTTTTTCAAGCAGATGGATTGGAATATTTTGGGAAATGCTAAGGGGCCGATTTTCTATTGCTTTTTAGAATCTCGAGTTATAAAATAAGATTTTGGCTAAGCTAGTCTTCCAAATTCAGCAGTGTTTATTAAAGGGAACAGGCTCTAACTTTCTTACCTAGATTATCTGTGAAGCAGTAGTTTTAATTAGGAAATCAAATTCAAATGATCCAAATAATGCTGGGTTCAAAGTCTTCAGCCTTCCCAAATAAAGAGCAGATTAAAAAATAATCATGTGTCCAGGAAAATAGGAACCCAACTTTTACTGTTCTTTTTAGGGTGCTCTTAAATTCACCCTTTTTGGGATGCCTGGGTGGCTCAGCAGTTGAGCGACTGCCTTCGGCTCAGGGCATGATCCCGGGGTCCTGGGATCGAGTCCCCCATCGCACCCCCACAGGAAGCCTGCTTCTACCTCTGCCTATGTCTCTGCCTCTCTCTCTCTCTATCTCTCATGAACAAATAAAATCTTTTTAAAAATAAAAAATAAATTCACCCTTCTTTCTACTGCTTCTAAACCTAATTTGATTTTGTAAAAACTGCCTTATCTTTTGCTTAGCCCATGATAACAATTAGTACATTCTCTCTACAAACGGTCATACTTACATCAAGCTCAAATGAACCTCTGTTTCCTAATTGAGCCAGGCAAATACCTGGCCATCCTCGTTGGCCACTGATCCAAGCGGACATTAAGTAAACACAAAGCTGTGCAATTTCCTGTTTTATATGACTTTTACATTGCATTGTGCAATTCCACTGGATATACAAAGAAATTATTCCTCTTTCTTGGCTCTTCCCTTAGATCAATCATCTGGCCGATATTTATTGAACATCTGCTATGCACTCAGTCTTTCAAAGAATAACTTCCACAAGCTGTCCAAATAAACAGCTATAAAACTCTGCTCAGATTCTATCCCATAATCTCTTGACTGGCTCTCTAACATAGAAGCCTATAATTTTTTTTTTTTTTTTTAAGAAAATAGAAAATTAGTCTAAAGGCTAAGAATTCTTTTCACCACACCCACATCACAGAGGAATCCAATGATCAAGGACAAATGACCTCCCTGCATCATCCATGAGTCTGACAGTAAGGGAAATCATGTTATTCAAATCTATTAGTATTTGGTTACAGAGATTGGATAACCAGTTGGGAAGTGTAGGATCCCTTTAAATGGTGCACTGGAGCCTGTTCTCACTGGCTCAGGATCTGACTTTGTGCATCTCTTCCCAACCTTCAGAGACTTTAAGTTGGCAGCCTGAAATGAGCCATGAGGAAAGGATTTATATACCTCTGTGATTTTGCTCCAAATAGTCTCCTCTCCAAAAATCCAAATCTATTCTGTTCCTGGGTTCAGACAGTAGGAGTTCAGCTAGCAAGAGTTACCTTTTACATTAAGAAAACATCACTCACAAAAAAAAGAAAAAAAAAAAAACAGTAAGAACTGGTAAGAATAGAAAATTATAAGATCCCACAGCCTTTAGGAAACCTCCAAAGCATTTATCATGTCAAGACAGAGGTAATGCCAGGAGAGGCAAGTATACAAAATACTGCTGAAGTTGGCAAGAGGGATCCGGATTAGTTGAAACTGTCAGGAATCGCTCAGAGATGAAGGAGAAATGGGATTTGAAGCAGATCTTAATTGATGGTTGTGGTTTTGGTCAGCTGAAGAGATGCAAACAGTCATCCCTAGTAGGATTACTGAATGAGCAGAAGAAAAGGTAAAAGAGTAAGGTGAGTCAGAAATGGACTTTGGGCCAATATGGGGAGGGATAGGCAGAAAGCTAAATAGGCAGAGGGAACAACTGAAGTTCTATGAAGTGGGTGGTAAAGTATTTTACGAATACTTTTTCCAATTTTGTTCAGCTCCTTGTTTCTATAACCTCTACTTCTTTCTCCCTGGTCTCTGATAATCCCAAATCCCCTAGTTTTCAGACTTAGACTAGAACTCATGCTAGTACTGAGCACAGCACTATGGCATGTCTACCTGGGACACAACAAGTAACGGCAGATGCCCGCTTTGCTTCACAAAGCTTGCGATATGGGTTCCCAGATAAATAGCTTTGGGTAGATTTCAGCCTAGCCTTTGTATTCAGCAAGTTGTAAATTATTGGAATTTAAACAAAGGTGATTCTCTTCTTCAACATTTATAAAAACTATGCCTATCCATTCTTTAAATCACTTACATAGAACTCCAAAGGTCTCTTCCCATAGAAAATCACTTCCTTCCTAACTTCACACCTTATAAATAGTTCTCCCACAACTACTCCTCTGAGCACTAACCACTTAGTCCGAGCCTCTACGGATTAGAATCAAACTACCTGGAATAGGATGAGGGGGACAGGTGGTGGTGGGCAGTGCATGTGGAGAGAAGGGGAGGAGGAGCTACAATTTACTAAGAACTTCCTCTGAGCCTTTGGCAGACCCCAATAATCCTCACAGTAAGCCTGTGAGATAGAAACACACTGAGCCTTAGTTACGCTCCCATGCTTGGCATAATTTTGGTTTCAAAACCTGGTTCATTCCTAGGCTCTAAAGTCCGAGGAAAGGACAGCTATGTGGGTGTACAGCCCCATCCTGCTGTCTGCCCATAATGATACTCAGTAGAAAATTACTGAATAGAAAGTGTCGGTAATTAACTTTCCAGGTTAAACCTAATAGGCGCGGACACCTGAGTGGCTCAGCAGTTGAGCGTCTGCCTTTGGCTCGGAGCCTGATCCCAGGGTCCTGGGACCGAGTCCCACATCACGGTCCCAATAGGGAGCCTGCTTCTCCCTCTGCCTATGTCTCTGCCTCTCTTTGTCTCTCATGAATAAATAAATAAATTTTAAAACAAACAAATAAATAAATAAACCTGAAAGGCTAAAATGATCCTGGGCTTTAACAATACAAGTTATTTTAACATAAAGGCAGGAAAAGGGATGTTCTTCCCATTTCTGAGCAAAATCCTTGAAGCTCCCTTTATCCCACCTCCTATTCTCTCTTCAATAATAAATGTCATACTCTCCTAGACTCCCCGCTACCAGGGAAGCCTCTCCATTCCAGGCAGAGAGACTATTCCCTAAACGACCCATGTTACAAAATTACCTTCGTTTCTCTTCTCTTCCTAAAAAACTTCCATTTCCTTATAAGATAGCATAGAGCAACAAGGTCTAATAATCATTAATATACAAATTATTTGTAGCCCTTTCATTCTCCTAGTTCTTTCTTTGAAGAGGAATGTTTGGGTTAATTAAATGAACTAAATGAACCTCTCATTGGTAGAGACTCAAATTTATGGTACATGTACATATGGTAGATGTATGATATGTCCCACCCTCACCCAGGCTTTGGTTACTTGAGGAGATTAGGGGAGGAGGGTTCCTTTCTGAGGCAGGTCAACTTTGACTGGGATTCTGTGTTTAAAAGAAAAGTTTCTCAAATTTCACTTGTCAAAATGCAGCCTCTGATTCAGTAGGATTGGGGTGGAGGCTGAGAATCTGCATATCTAATAAACTGTCAAGGGATGGTAAAGCTGCCCATCTACAGACCACACTTCAAGTATCACGATTTTAAGCTATTCCACTTATTCACTGCTTGTTGTTAATGCCTCCACTTCTCTAGCTACAGATTTTCTAAATGTATGAAGGTGTAAGGTCTTTTTGCAAAATAACTCTAGGGTCGGCAGGGTCTGAACATTGGAAACTGGACTGGAAGAGGAAGAAAACAAAGAGCATGATGATACACGGGTATCAGGACACGCATGTCTAAACCAAGCCTGCGGGTGTTCAGGGGGGAGAGTTACAGAAGGCCTGGATTGTTGGTTTTTTCCCTCCTTTTATCTCTCTCATCTTTCCAGACAGTCCTTAGCCTGCAAAATGTCTTTTAGCAACTGAATGACAGCTTACTTACACTGTAACAGTACCTTGTAGGGGAAGCAATGACTTTGCTAAAGGAGAGCTGTATGATATGAAGCCATATCAGGGCCGGATGGGAGTAAGAAAAACAAGTCTGCTTTACATTTTTATTGATCTTCAATAAAGGTCATTGAAGGTCACTGAATCGCTCTGTGTTTGTGTGCAAGATCAGCCGAGAAAACTCAAAGGGAAAAATAGAAAATTGGGCAAAATATATAAGTAAGCAGTTTACAGAAAATGAAACCTAAATAGCCAATAAACATATTACGAAAAGATAAATTTAAGCTATGATGAGATATCATTTCACATCCACCAAATCTGCAAAAATTAAGTAGTCTGACAATATGGAGTGTTAACAAGGATGCTGAGCCAGGGAAATCCCTGTGTACACTGGTGGGGGGTATCTCACCCTGCCATTTAGCACTTCCAATCCAAGGTACATCCTAGGAAAATCATAACAGATTTTCACTACAGGTCCTACCAGACTTACTTGTAACTAAAAAAAGAAAAAGAAAAGAAAAAGAAACAATGTAAATGTCATTTGGAAGGACAGAGGAACTGTGGTATTTTTCACTTTAGAATATTATATAGCTGTGGGAATATGTAACCTAGAGCTCCCCCATAATCAACATGTATAGAGTGGTGGAAAGCTGTAGACAAATACAGACTATACATTGTATATATATGTTTTACATAAAATTGGAAACATGTAAAACATAACTCATTGTTTGGGACCCCTGTGCCTAACTGCACAGGAATGAGAAATAGCAAATTCAAAGGAATGGATCCCCTCTGCAGGAGGAAGGTGATGTTTTATTTTTTTAAGGAGGTAGACAAAAATATGGGCATTTGTCATGTTATACGTTATATTCTTTGTATTTCTTAAATATTTCACTTTCCTATTTCACTTAAATATTCCACATTCTCTTAATAGAGAATTGACAGCAATTAATTGTGACCAGAAATGCTACTTAACTTACATTGATTCCTTAACTTACTAAAAGCCACATCCTTCAAAAATATCAAACTGGGACTAGTGTGACAGCTCTAAAAGAACCATTTAGGTCCAATGAATAACTTTTTCTCTGTACATTGGTAGTCCCTAAAGGGAGGTGTATTTGGTCTCAAGAAAATAACAAAACCTTTTTTTCATAAAATCCTTTTGATTCCTAGGTTTTGTCTATTTATAACATACATAATAGACACAAGTACAAATTATTAATTTATATAGCATAATTTACAATATGTTCTTGCATGGTGACATACACTTGTATGTCCTATAAAAATAAGCTTTTGGGGTGCCAGGGTGGCTCAGGTGGTTAGCAATGGACTTTTGGTTTCAGCTCAGGTCATGATCTCAGGGTCATAGCTCAGGGTCATAGGGTCAAACCCCACACTGGGCTCTGATGCTCAGCAAAGAGTCTGCTTGAGATTCTCTCCCTCTCCCTCTCCTACCCCACCGCCCCTTGGATTCAGAAACACACATGTGCTCCCTCTCTCTCTCACCCTCTCTCTCTCTCTCTCAAATAAAAAAATAAATTAAAAAAATAAAAATAAACTACCGGCCAAGGTATAAAAATCAAAAAAGATTAAAAACCACTGTTCAAGATGACCAACCATTAGTTAACTTTAGAAGCCACTCATTCAAGTAACCTATATCCAAACCCTAGAGGTTAAAAATAGAAATTTTAGAAGAGAACTGGATTTTTAAAAGAGAAATTATTAGTGAAAAATATCTCAAACCAGAAGATTAAAACTGCAGTCTGAGAACAAACTCACTCTACCAATTTTGTACAAATGAAATTTTACATCAGGCTTCAAGATAAAAGTTGATATAAATGTCAACCAATGCAGCACCAGGTCTGAATATATTAGTGTTGAGTGTTTTGTTTTAGTAAGGGAGGGGGGAAACAGAAAGAAAATAAATCATTTTAAAAACCCACATGGGAAAAAGACACAATCTAGGAAACTGAGAGCCACTCTTTAACACGAGAGCTAAATTAACATTCTCCAACTGCTTCCAGCTATTGATACTCATATTGGAACAGGCAGGACATATTTAGAAAATGGCATATCACCAGAAAATGTGGGTGAGGGTGTGGGATTTTGCCTAATACAATATAGCTAGAATCCTTCCAGAGCCAACCTCAGGAGCCAGAAAAGAAAACATGTTGCACAAACCCTTTAGGTGGAAATGTAATCTTCCAACAAAATAAAATAGATAAAACCAAGTAGTATCATCTTACTATAAATAACAATTCAAAGAAACTGCATTTTAAAATAAACTCCTTGACCTTTAAGCCAGTGATCTTGGTTACCGCCAAGTGAATTCATAATAGAAATGAAATAGCGTTACGAAACGTATAATAAAAAACTTAAGTATACCTTTTCCTAAAATGAGATGACTGTTTATTCACATGTATCATTTATCAATTTAACAACAAACAAAGAAACAAAGTAAGAAAGTGCACAGTAGGCAGCTACCACAGAAGCCTGCATTTTGGCAGAAGCTGAACTAGGTGGGTGGATACGACAAAATATCATTAAGCCATAAACCAAGAGAAATTAAGATATTTACTAGGAGAGTGTGCATTTTACTTTAATAATAATGTTTTCATACCCTCAAAAAAGGCTTCTCAAAGAACCCTTTACAAACATTCATTTGGACACTAGCTCAAAAAGCCTCCCTAAAGGACAGAGGCCTTCAGCAGTGACAATTTATACAAACACCTGTTTGATGACAGGTTGTAAGGAAGCTGCACATCTCTACAAAAGGTGTAAAGCTTAGAGAGAAAGCTATCTGTTATTTCATATCTGATAATGGAAAGATTTAGCAAGTAAATTCCATCCCATCTCCACTGTTGACTACTCGTTTAGGATTTGATTCCTACAAAGTTACATGACAGGATGTAATAGGTCATCTCAGGATAAATAAGCTTCTGATGAAAGCATTTGCTAGGATTTCTAATTTCTTCCCTCAAGTGCCTGACACTAAGCAAATTAATCACTCTAACATCCAGGCTCTCAAAGCAGAGGCCCATTTATTAGAATATGTTCAACATGGAAACGTGGTATATATTGTGCTCCCATCCCCTAGACTCAACCCTTCGGGCCGAGGGAGGGGGTATTTATCATAAATAATCTCCACAGCTTATAAATTTCTCAGAAGCCCAATGGTGGTCCCATGGCTCTGCCTCCCAGAGGGCATCAGTGACCAAAGTCTTTTCTCAGAGGTTTCTTCTGAACCTCTCAGAACTCGATCTTTCTCTACATCTCTTACCTCTGCTTTTCTCTGTATGATCCTCATTTTCTAGTAGGATCTTTCCTTAATAGTAGCAAGATGTCTTGCCAGCAGCTTCAGGCTTACATCTTTCCAGCTCTAAAGCCCAGTGAAAAGAGAACATCTCTTTGTAAAGAATTCCAATGAAATTTCCAGAATGGAAACTTATCAGATCTAACAGGCTTCATGTGGGCCAACCATGTGACCTGAGAGGTACAAGGATTTCTGATTGGCCCAGACCAAGTCAGAAGCCCACCGCTGGCATGGGGGGGGGGGGAGTTTCAAAGGTAAACCGGGGTGCTGCTACAGGAGAGGAACATTTTGGCAAGCCAACAGCTGTTCTCAGGAGACTCCCTGCTTATCCCTGTCTTCAAACCCCCTCCCACACTTGCCCAACTGAAGACCTTTCATCCTTCACCATCTCTATCAAGCACAAAAACCCTCCACATGTTTCCCTGACACAGGAAAACCTCACGTGTGGTTCTGATCCTGGAGTCAAACAGCCTGGATTCCATTTCTGGATCCGTCACTTCAGAAGCTTGTATAATCTCTCTGCATCTCCACATCCTCATTAAAGAAAAAAGGTGACAACAGCACATCTATCATTAGACAAATCAATAAGAGGATGCACCCCAAATGCTTAAAACAGTGTCTGACACCAAGTTATCTCTCAAAAAACATTAGGTATTAATATTCAATGACTGGTTAACATTTCACTAACACTGCCTCCTTTTTACTTATAAGATGTCTGACTTACAAATGCAATTTACAATAGGAAATCACTTAAGAATGCATTAAGCACAGGGCATGTCTGAAAGTGTTTTCTAAGACCATATTTCCTAAATCTATATTCTCACGATCCATGCATGAATGGGCCTGTTTCACTGAATCTTTGCCAAACTGGGTATTATCTCTTTATCCCTCTTGCAGAGCCATTATGATAAAACTCAGTTAACAACTGTCAAAGTAGATCTTTTTTAATCCACAAGACACTAAACACCTAAAGATCTAAAAAGACAATAATTAATTTACAGTTTATCCAAAGCTGTCACTGGTTTCATATTGTATCTATTATTTAATTTGGTTATTGACAAACAGAAAAGAAAGAAGTATGGCTTAATCTGGAGTACATCGGAAAGCTGAATTCTGAACTACAGAAGATTTTGTTTATTCCCCTGCAAGAAGTACAAAAAATCCAGATAGAAATGATATCATGTCCTCAACTCATTAAAAGATAAGTGAATATAAGAAAAGGAAAAATTTTTAAAAACAAAAAGGAAAAACTGGGGGATCCCTGGGTGGCTCAGCGGTTTAGTGCCTGCCTTGGGCTCAGGGCATGATCCTGAAGACCCAAGATCGAGTCCCACATGGGGCTCCCTGCATGGAGCCTGCTTCTCCCTCTGCCTGTGTCTCTGCTTCTCTCTTCTCCGTATGTGTGTCTCATGAATAAATAAATAAAATCTTAAAAAAAAAAAAAAGGAAGGAAGGAAAAATTAGGGGAGCCTGCATGGCGCAGGCTCTTGATTTTGGCTCAAGTCATGACCTCAAGTAGTGGGATTGAATAGCAAAAGGATGGGACTTTAGGTGGTGAGAGAATAGGGGCCCATCGAGGCTCTGAGGCTGTATCAGATATACAGACATTGGGACAAAACAAAAACAGAGATAAGGAAGAAAAACCAGGGACGCCTGAGTGGCTCAGCAGTTGAGCATCTGCCTTTGGCTCAGAGTGTGATCCCAGAATCTGGGATCGAGTTCCGCATCAGGCTCCTTACATGGAAACTGCTTCTCCCTCTGCCTCAGTCTCTTTCTCTTTCTCTCTCTCTCTCTCTTTCTGTGTCTCTCCTATGAATGAATGAATGAATGAATGAATAAATAAATAAACGAATAAATAAATAAATAAATAAATAAATAAATAAATAATAAAATCTTTAAAAAGGGGGGGGGTAGAAAAACCAAACTCCCTGTCCCAACTGCTAGGATTAAAATGTTTTTCTAGGGGACCCCTGGGTGGCTCAGCGGTTTAGCGCCTGCCTTTGGCCCAGGGTGCGATCCTGGGGTCCCAGGATGGAGTCCCACATCAGGCTCCCATCATGGAGCCTGCTTCTCCCTCCTCCTGTGTCTCTGCCTCTCTCTCTCTGTCTATGTCTATAATGAATAAATAAATAAATCTTTAAAAAATAAATAAAATAAAATGCTTTTCTAATAATTATATGTAACCACAGAAAATAGCAAATAACCACACACAAAAAAAATGATCAGGCCTCAAAGGAGAAGTTAACTGTAAAGATTAACCAGACCTAGCAAAACATATCTACAGATCACAGATGTCACAAGGAACCAAGAGTCTTGCACAATGTATAAGCAGCCTGTCTAGTTCCAGACCACTGACCTAACCACCAGCAAGTTTCCCGGTAAAGTCCTAATAACAGGGCAGAGATGAGAAGCCCTCATTGGCAACCCGGTCTGGACCCCTCTCACTCCTGGGAGCATTTCCATATCCTTGCTCAATAACACTCTATCACTTTGCTCACTCTCCTTTGTCCATGAGTTTCATTCTTCGACTCCATGAGACAAGAACCTTGCTGTTCTGCTCCAGGATCAAGCCCCACGCCCAGCTCCGCACTCCTCCATGCTCAGCAGCAAATCTGCTTGACATTCTTTCCCTCTGTCCCCCCACCCCTCACTTGTGTGCACACACACGCATGCTCTCACACACATGTGGACACATTCTCTCTCTCAAATAAACAAATCTTTAAAAAAAAAAAAAAAAAAAGGAAAGGGATGTCTGGGTGGCTCAGTTGAGTGGCCAACTCTTGGCTTGGCTCAGGTCATGATGTCATGACCTCATGGTCCTGGGATCAAGCCCTACATCTGGCTGTGTGTGCTCAGCAGGGAATCTGCTTCAGATTCTCTCCCTCCCTCTCCCTCTGCTTCTCCCCTAACTCGTGTGCATGCTCTCAGGCACACTCTCTCTAAGAAAAATAAATCATTTTTTAAAAAGTTAAAATTAGCCCACATTTAACATGTGGAATAAAGCTGTAATGAATTTTTCCGGCAGTTGTCTAATAAGAGTTTTGATCTATTCAATACATCAAATTGCTGCCATTTAAGAAAAAAAATCAAACTCAACCAAAATTCCCTTATTAAAGTTAAAAATTAAAAGAGCATTTATAGGAAATCTTGCATGGTTTTAAGACAAAGAAAACGCTTTTTCCACTTTCTTGGCTTTCAAGTGTTTCAGGAGGAAAATTCTAAATGGGATACAGAATCCACTTACCCTCAAAATCCCTTCAAGTGTCCCAGGGATTTCATTTTCATTTAGTGCCATCATTTAATACAAAATCTATGCTATTGATCGACTTTCCTTTACTCCTCTTCCAGTGTTATTGTCAAAAAATCTGAATGAATCCTTCATACTTCTTTAAAATGAAATCTGAATAAACCTGAAAGGAGGATACCAAGCTCCCCCCCACCCCTGCTTGTGTGATACCACGAGAGGAGGGAGTGCTAAGGACCACCAGCACCTTGCAGAAGGTGAACACCTCGAAGAGGACACAAGTCCCCACTCATGAAACAAATGTCTAGTAAGACTTAGACTGTGGTTTGGGAGAAACGGAAACAACAGGAAATTACAAAGGAGAAATCACAGTGTCCCAGGGGTCAGGAGTGGTGGCGCCGGGCAGAGGAAACTTGACCTAGGCTCTGAAGAAGAGTAGAATTTAAACAAGCAGAATGAGGAGGGAAACCCCACCACCACCACAAACCCTGTACAACCGTTTTTATAAAAACAGATAGACTCCAACAGGCATGCCTCCTGGCTGCTAATAGGTAATATCATTACTTTTCCTACTGTTCAATAATGTAAAAAGTGGATTTTATATTCCCTGGTAGCTCTGCAGTCACTGGAGTTTGGGCACTTCTCTAAAGGAAGCCTGAACACTGTTGCTTATACTCACTAACTAGGATGCATGGGGGCGAGGGGCGGGGGGGAATTTTCTTGTCGTGAATATTATGACTATTCGTTTCAACTTGATTTTCAACAGCTGTTGTTTTTTTTTTTTAACCTAATCCCCATAAACATTTTCATGAAGAATAGTATCAGAAAAAATAGGACAAAGTACCAGAGGAGAGCCCAACTTCTACCAGAAGACCCAAGCCAGCCCTGCAACTGAAAACAGGGAAGAAAGAAATACTGGAAAGTAGAAAGCTGCCTTCATTCCACTTTCTCAATTCATGGGAAACCCTTACTGATTGGTATTGCTGAATAGAAGCATAGGCATGAGGAGTACCCCAGACTAGGGAAGAGAAACCTCTAAATATCGATACAAGATGTGGCCTCTTATAACAAACTTGAGGATTCCTGGATTTCATCCCAAGAGACAGATATGGGTAGGGCAGATCCCAGCAGAGGGCCCACAGGAACCCCGCTGAGCACTCAGAAGTAACAGAGCCCATGTCAGGCCCAAAGAGGAGGGTACACAATTCTAAAATAACTGACCGTAGGTCACGCTATAGTACAGCATGAACTCACTCCACAAGCATATACTACTCAGACACACAGCACCTCCCCGCCACTTCTCATGTAACGGATAAAGAAGCAACAGTACAGAACATTGGCCACTGTGAGTACATACGTACAGGTGGGTGCCAAATAGGGAAGTGAACCCAGGGCATCTGACATCATTTCTAGCTCTGTCTCTGCCAAACATTTTACCCATCTCCATCAGGAGGGTGGTGGGAGTAAAATCCCAAAAGTGTCTGCTGCCCTTGGCATGATATGCATCACTCCGTTACACACAGTAAACAACAAGGAACAAGAATTTACACCTGCCAACAAGGCTGCGTGCTCCTGGACTGCCATCGTCAGCAAGGGGTTCTCAATCTTCGGAGCAGGACGTGCAGCTGACACCGGGGTGGAGCAACTCTCCTTTGTAGAGGGACGTCTCAAGAATGGCAGAGCAATTCCCACTAAACCCCAGTGAACCATCAAAATCAAAACTGCCCCAACACGTGTCCCAGACTGCCTCCGGCTGAAAATCCCCGGATCAGTGACCACAGCTACTCTGCTCCACTGCCGGAGTCTCCAGCCGGGGCTTACCCAGCACACGACGCTGTGTTGGCACAGGGCTCAGTATTTCCAAGGACGAACTTGGGATCCCTCTCCTGCTTCTCTACCAGTTTCACCTCCAGACTTCGTTATTTCTATAAATAGAAACCTGCCTCGTGGGCTTTGAGCTCTCTTGGACTCTTGCTGCCAGTCGCCTCTATTCTTTTCCATCCTGCCCTGCCCTCTACTCCTGCTCCCATCCTTTTGCCAGGAGGCCTGAGGTAGTCTCTGAACTGGCCCCCCTGCTTCAGCACACGGCGAATCTTCTCCTAGTCTGTCTTAATTGCAGATCTACTTGAATATTACCTGTGCCAAGATGTATTTCAAAGACTCCCTACTGCCTACTAGGTTAAATACCTTGATCCGGGGCACCTGGCTGGCTCAGTCAAGTGTCTGCCTTCAGCTCAGGTCATGACCTCAGGGCCCAGGGATGGGGCCCTGCTCAGCCAGCAGTCTGCTTCTCTCTCTTCCTCTCCTTCTGGCCCTCCCCCTTGCTTTCTTTCCCTCAAATAAACAAATAAAAATCTTTAAAAAATACCTTGACCCAGCATTTGAGATCCTCCATGTGACCCCAAAGGTTTCTCCCATCACACCAACCATTGACCCCCGCAACAAATACCTGTCCTCCAATCCATGTATTCTTTCCTAACCCTGTTCCCATCGCAGCCACCTGTCTTCCCCATTTGTCACAATAAAAGAGATGGTTTTGCCTGAAACACCTTCCTTTTCATATTTCTAGCCAAATCACATCAGCTTTGGAGGTGCACTCACAACTTCCCTGACACAAGACTTTTTTCTCATTCGTCCTCTCCCACGCAAGGTACTTGGAATTTTATTATCCTAATAGACTTATTTGTATACTCAGCCACTACAATGAAAGACTGCTGCATTTGGGTTGTTCCACATGTGATAAAAGCCTGATTGCTGTTTGAGGGCCCAGTGTCCCTCCGTTCTCAGTCCATTAGAATTGAAGGAGGTCCACTCTGTGGGGCCCAGGTGGAGGGGAGGGTCAGGCTCGGGCAGTCCGCACTTTCCATCCCTAGCCACAGCCAGCAAGCGGCTCTGGGACATGCACCTGACAAAGTGGAGCAGGAAAAGCACTGAAAGGAGAGAATGGCAAGCTGGATTGGCCACAGGACACAGAGGTGAAATGTGAGAGACACTCTGCAACACCTGCACTGTGCCACGCAAAACCTAGTCCTGTCCCGAGAGTCATCAGTTACAGGAGTAAAAAACATCCTTTTCCTGCTTGAGCAAGTTTGGGGTCCCTCACAACCAGAGTCCTGCTTAAAACATCCTTTCTAGGGGCACCTGGGTGGCTCCGTGGTTGAGCATCCACCTTTGGCTCAAGTTGTGATCCCGGGGTCCTGGGATTGAGTCCTGCATCTGGCTCCCCCACAGGAGCCCACTTCTCCTTCTGCTTATGTCTCTGCCTCTCTCTGTGTGTCTCTCATGAATAAATAAAATCTTTTTAAAAAAAAAAAAAGCATCTTTTCTATCATCTGTGGGCTACTTACGGGAAGTGTCTGACCCTTAGTCACATGTCCCCTCCATGCCTAGCTCAACGGGGTCATCATCATCATACACACATACAAAGCCCTACGTGTACCATACTTAGTGAGTACTTGTACTCAAGAAATTGTTTTGACATGAACTTGAGAATGATATTTAAACTGGGAAGAAATAAAGGATTTAATTTTAGCCCTTTGCCATCTCCCCAGTCATCACCTTATCACTTGTAGTCAGTAGACACTGAAAAGCCTTCATTAGCAAGTTTCATAAAATTTCATATGAAGATTTTGCATTCATAAGTAAACTCTTCTGTGAAAACTCACCCCTGCTTTCAGGATTACTTAAGTACTAGTGGCATATGGCAAAGCAGGTGTTTGGCAGCAAATGTTTCTTAAAAGATCTTTTGAAGACCACAAACTTGTGTCTCATTCTAAAATTAGGTAGACTTTCCCAATTTTAGTTTGGCTTCCCTCCCCCTGTCAATTACATATTAATTTCATCCTCACCAGCAGCCAGGGGTCCATGAGGTGCGGTCAAAACAGGTACAGGAATGCCTGTTCTGTTCAAGGTCTAGGAACTCTTCGCAGTCATTATCTGTGCCCAGAACATCAATGCTTTGGGAAAATGAGTGCACATGTGCTCTGCTAGACTGTGGTGTCGTGGACTCCCTCACAGTGGAAACTGGTGACAGGTCATCTTCCGAGGGACTTCCCAAGGTGCTGCTCCTTTCAGGGATTAACTGACCACAATGCAAATTGCAGCCCTCAGACTTGGACGCTCAAAAACCTACTCGTGGCATTGCACCAAGCCCGATGCATCTTCAGGGTGGGCTTTCCTAAAACAAGCTTACACTAATATAGAAAATCGAAATGCCAATTAGTTGAGTTCACAATAAAAAAAAATAACTATCTTTTATGAGATATTTGGTATTAGAAAACTTCAGGTATTAGAAATCTTGAAGTTCATCTGAACACCACATTCTCTCCATTCTCTCCCATAGCTAATGCCATGGAAGACAAATCCACAATCCTAAAATGGCCTTGGCAAATCGAAATCAAAGAAAAAGGGATTTAGATGTCCTTATAAAACGTGCCTCTGACATGGCAGCTTAGAAGATGCTGTTCCTATAAGAATTCAAGTTTGACCACACTCTCTCCCCGTGGAGAGAGCTAGCTGCACAAAAACAAATGTCCTTTTCCATATGCATTCTAACTGCCTTCTCCCAAGGGCCAACTACATAATTTGCAGAGCCCAATCCAAAATAAAAATGTGGAGCAAAGTCCTTGTTCAAAAAGTAGGATAAAAATACCAGTAAAGGTACTAAAATATATTTTTCCTTTCTTCCATGGTCTTTCTCTCTCTTAGCTATCATGTTGCTTTTTTAAAAAAAAAAGATTTTATTTATTTATTAATTAGAGACACAAAGAGACAGAGACAGGCAGAGGGAGAAGCAGGCTCCCTGCAGGGAGCCCAATATGGGACTTGATCCCAGGACCCCGGGATCATGCCCCTGAGCCAAAGGCAGACGCTCAACCACTGAGCCATCAGGCACCTCTCATGTTGCTTTTTACTTGCTATTTCACAGAACGCCCCCGTGGGTATAAAGATATTCCCCGGGACAGAACAGACCCTCACAGGCACCGAACAGCCCTGTCCCATGACTTGGCATAAACATGCAGCCCACTAACTAGTGAGCTCCCCCTCACACCAGCTGCTAGAGTGACATGGTCTAGGCCAGGGGAGGTAAAGTCAAGCCAGGTAATTCCCCTTTGCAGGGGCATACAGCCCAACCTACTATGGGCAGGCTACCCCAGGGATTGCAAAATTTACATTAGGACACACTCAATGCCTGGATTAAGAGTGGGTGAGAGGCACTAAGCCACTGCTGAAAACATGACTGCCAGCCCAGGGTGACAATGACCAACACCATGCCTTTCACCAAGACACCATGGGGTATGCACACTGGACCTTCACACTCCCTGCATCCAGACTCCCAGTGAGGACAAAGGGTGATAGTGGTTGCTTGATTGTCAGGGTATGGGCAGGCCAAGCAAGACCAGAGTACCAGTGAGCAGGGGAGCAGGCTGCCAAGTATCTAGGGAGGCAGCGCTCTATGCTCCTGGACATACTCCACTGTCCCTCAGGATTCATTTACAAAAACACAAATTCAAAAATAAAATCATTAAGAATTTCAAAATGGGGAACACCTGGGTGGCTCAATGGCTGAGCATCTGCCTTTGGCTCAGGGCATGATCCCAAGGTCATGGCATTGAGGCCCCATTGGGCTCCCACAGGGAGCCTGCTTCTCCCTCTGCCTGTGTCTCTGCCTCTCTCTCGGTGTCTCTCATGAATAAATAAAATCTTAAAAAAAAAAAAAGAATTTCAAAATGGTACTTGGCTGGCTGAGTTGGAAGAGCATGCAACTCTTGAGTTCAGGGTCATAAGTTCAAGCCCCATGTTGGATATAGGGATTTCTTAAATAAATAAAACTTTAAAAAAAAAAAATTTAAATAGCAACCACAGAGCACTGTATCCCAAGCACGGAACCCTTCCCGGAGTGGGGCCCTGTGTGACTGCACTAGTCAAACACCCTACTTCTCTTGCTTTTTGTTTTCTACTAAATGTGACTGGGCATGCCACAGCTTGCTTCAACAAGCAAATACAGTCCACTTTTGCCAACACTTACAACTTGATAGTTTGCCTCAAGAAAATTAAGGTTCCCCCTTTAATCATTTTTTAGATAGGTATTTTAAAGACTAAGCAAGTCCCACATGTATACTAATCTTATAATCAAACTAAAGGAAGCTTTCTTACTTTCTTCATTTCTAAGCCATACACCATGGTCCCCAAATACTGGCAACACAACAACTGGCCAATCACAGCAATAACCACAGATTCAAACATGCCTAAGAATGCATTTGTCTTCGTTAACTTATTTATTCAGTGGATTTAATAAATCTTCTGTACCTTTATGTCAGGCTTTACGCTAAGCTCTATGTTCCAAAAATCAAAAATTATACAATCCCTTGAAGAGTACACAACTGAAGTGGTGCAGACAAGAAAGTAAGACCATTTAGTTTCCTAAGTGCTGTGGAATCCCCTGTCATGGAGGTACAAGGGAAGGACATCTAACACAGCCTGGTGGGCTGGGGTGAAGGTTTTCCAACCTTTCCTATTAAGTAGTGGGAAGATTTTTTCCCAAGAAAATTGACAGCACCTTGGAGTTACAAAGGTTTTCCTATAAGCTTTTAGAATCTACTATGTGATCAAAAAAAAAAGAAAAAATCTACAATGTGAGAACACACTACCACCTCTGAAGTATGAAGTAATCTTGGGAAAAAAAAGTGAACCCCAATCTATTCAGGCCTCCAAGATCCAAATGCCAATTTATAAGAAAAACAGCAGACAGGGGAACATATTAAACTAACACCAAGGGATGCACTCAGTAAAATCCAGACTGTGGGGAAATTCTAAGAGGCCAAAGCACTTGTTTCCCCCCCCCCCAAAAAAATTAAATTGTAAAAAAAAAAAAAAAAAAAGGTGGCATGTTACAAGATGCATTAACTGACCACAGTACGGCAGCCTTGTGTGAAAGTTTTTTGAATCCTTGTTGGGAACTAGGGATATTATTACATTGGATATTATGACATTTATGAGACCAAACTATTTAATACAATTAAGGAACTATTGGTGTTTTAGATTAACAATGGCATTGTGGGTACAATTATGGAGATGAGAGAGCAGAATGGTTAAGTATCCAAGCCTTAAGATTCTATTTCCTGGTTTCAAATATCTCTTCCAAGACTGGGCAGCAAAACCTTCAGCAAAATCCCATGGCCGTGCATCTCCCCTCTAAGACAGGAAGTAATAATGATAGCCACTTCCTTACGTTGTTGGAGGATGGTGAGATGTCACACGAAAAGGTGCCTGGCCCCCAGGAAGCCTCTGTTGCATGTGTCTGACTAGTAAGGGGAGGAGGGACTTTGTACAGACCTTGCTATGGAGTTCCCTCACCAAGTGACTGATCTCTGAACTAGGTTACCCCTTTTGCACTCTTCCATACACAGCAGCCTTATTAAATGACCAAAAGCTAGTTTTCTCCTTGAGAATCTTGTTCAAAATTACTTCAGGCACAGTCTTTCCCAGGCTTAGCCCAGCCTGGTTCCTGCAGGCTGCCTGGGGCACCCTGAGGCCTGCAGGACATTGCTGAATCTGCGGGCACCACTGGGCCCACCAGCCTCCCTCGCAGGGTCTCTCTACTCCCCGTCTCCCCTCCCAGCAGCAAGTTCACAAATCCCTGTGCCCTTCCCTTGCTGCCCTGTGGATTTGGGACATCTCCAAATCCATCCATCCCATCCTGGGTACATTCCCAGGAACCAAGCCATCTCCTCTGCTGAATCTCTTTGGGGCAAGTGTCTTGCAGCTCCCATATTCACGCCCTAATTCACCCCACCCAGCAGGACCCACCCAGGCACAACCCTCCTGACTGTGGCTGCGCGCCAGCTCACGCTTCTTCTTTCACTCCAGGTTTGTGCTGTGTGTCCTAGGGTTCAACAAACACAATTCACTGTTTGCTGCTACTCTTGGCCTTCAGGCCACCAAAGCACCTGCCAAGGCTGAAAGTTCCCATCCTCTGCAACAGGCTCAGCCCCTTTTTCTCACTTAACATTCTAGGGGGATCACTGGGTGGCTCAGCGGTTTAGCACCGCCTTCAGCCCAGGGCATGATCCTGGAGAGTCCCACGTCAGGCTCCCTGCATGGAGCCTACTTCTCCCTCTGCTTGTGGCTCTGCCTTTCTCTCTCTCTGTGTGTGTCTCTCATGAATAAATAAATAAAATTTTAAAAAGAGAGAATTAAAAAAATAAATAGAATAAAATAAAAACTGCTTCATGAGTAAACTGAACACCAACATGACTACTAATATCACTATAAATTCTAATAATATTATAACACATACATTAGTTGTCTTATAGAAATTTAAATTGCATGCATCAAAGTCACAGAGCATTAATTAGTCTAACATGTTTTGAGGTAATAGTACCAATGCGGATGTTAATAGTTCATTAGCACAGGATCCAGCACATTTTCAAACACTAATACAATCACTCGTTCTAGCTGCATAGTTTGTACATGGTCCAATATCTGCTAAATTCATTCATTCAATTAGTAATTCTGCTATAGATGATACTTTGTTCAAGCTTTCGAGACTGTATCATGCTGAGATGAGATTGCCTTGGCCAAACCCACACATTGCGTTAGTCCCTTTTTCGGGTTCCCCTCTATTCTTTGAAATATAAATAAAATTGAGTTATCAACCACTTTTGTTGAAGGCTGACCCACCTTAAACCAGCATCTTCGGATGCAGCCAAGACTATAAAAACCCATCTAGAGACAGGAAACTGGAAAAGACTGAGATCAATGTTTGTAAACAGGGATCACAAAAATCACAGCCTGCAGAGAAGCAGGACTAGAGCTCAGCAAACTGCCCGTTGGGACCTGTTGGGGCCTACATCTGTCCGCCCTGCAAGCTTCATTACAATGAATCTGGTGGCCATTGCATAGAAAGGCAAGTGTTCACAGGAGCTCCGGCAAAAACCTGCCCAAACTGTATCACCAGCAAAAAGGTGATCGCAAAAGAAAATCAACCTAAAAATGTCCTCACTCTTCATAGAGGAAACATTCTTTTGGGAATGTGGGAAGTGAGGCAATCACAGCTTAAAGAGGTGGCATTCTAATAACAAGGATCAGATTACAGTTTCTGTCTTTCTTCAAGTTCTTGGCATCTTGCTACTGAAAGACATAACGGAAAAGAAATCTGGATACCTGGGGTCAAGAGCCAGCTATCCACTAAAAGAGCTTCAAACAATCACATCCCTGTCCCTCTCCAGGTCTCAATGTCTTTATTGCTAAAATGAGAGGACTAGACCACCCAACCTCTAAAGTCCTTTCTGAATCCAACCTCTATGAATCTATGACATTCGTTCAAATATCTGGGTTTTCACCCATTTCATGCTTGCTGCTTAGAAAACCCCTTTCCCTCTCCCCATCACACCATCCTCTATAACGTGATTGAAATTTACATCAATTATTCTGACCCCCTCACTACCTTTCCTAAAGCCCTCCCACAAAACCCTCCAACATGCCTGTGTGGTGGACTTTGCACCACCCCTCTGCGTGGCCCCACCATGTTGCCACTCTCACTCCCCAAATAACCCAGTTCTATCCCCTTTTAGGCAGGCCACCACAGCTGGCTTCTTTCAAAAACAGAACTCCATTCTTGAGGCATATTTTTGTAAGTGGGCATACTATAAATAGTGTACACTGAGGTCAGTGGTCTACATCTAGATTTCCCGTAGGCCTATCCCCCTTCAATCCAGCCTTCACAGTCAGGTTATCTCAACTGTCTCCCAGCCACCTGTTTTTGTAAATGTGGTCTTACCAAAACACATGTGTTTTCATTTACATACTATGGCTGCCTTCTCACAAAAACGACAGAGTTTGGTAACTGCAACAGAGACAATATGGCTGGCAAAGCCTATAATATTCACTATCTAGCCCTTTACAGAAGAAGTCGGCCAGCCCCTGCCATAAATGGATGCATGGCAAGCCTAGCACTAATCTGATCTTCCAGAGATCCTCTGGATAAAGAGAGTCCTGAGGAAGGATGGTAATTAACAAGTGGGTAGGCCATGCTAGCTTTTTACCTACTTTATGTTTAAGCAGTGATACCCACTTGATGCCACTAGACCACACAGTCCTTTTGGGGTAGAAAGTGAGGTTCTCTTATAACCTCACCACCTAAAAAACTGGCTGGTATCAAGTCAATGCACACAGCAGACACTCCATATATATTTGCTGAAAACGTGAATTACAGGTTATATTTAGGTCTCAGGATAACCTACATGGAAACTGAAGCTGAGGTAAATGGCAGGACAAGGTTTAAACCCAGGTTGGTTAGACTCTCACCAATATTCCATAAGAGCTGAAGGAAGTCAGCAGTCTTCCTGGGAACTGAAGTATTGTCACAACCACCCGACAACAAGGAGCTGCTATTGATCTTCTAAATTTGTCTACCACACCACCATTCTACCCCCCAACTGTCACGTGTAACTACTAATCTCTGAGCACTCAGTATGCACCAGGCACTATTATATGTGCTTTGTAGGTACTGACAGTTTTAATCTTCATGACCTCATGAGTTGTACCACTGATTTTCTCATTCTATGGATGATAAAACTGAAGCCCAAAGGATTTAAGTAACCTGTCTATAGTCATGTAGGTAGCAAAGGGTGGAGCAAAAATTTAAATCCAAGACGTGGGAGTCCAGAGCACTGCCCCTTAGCCACTAGCCTATACCACCTCACTTCTATCAAAACACTTTTCTACAACTCAGCTCAAGATGCACATCTTCCATAAAGACTTCAAAAATGAGAACATTTAATTCCATTTCTCCATTTTACCACCATATCATTCATTTATACTAAAAGTTAAGACATCCAAGTATCTATCTTTCACTTTATACCACAAGCTTCTTTAAGGTAAAGATCATTTCTAAGGAGTTATAAGCCAAAGTATTTCAATAACTTATTCCTTTCAACTCTGCCACAAACTTGAAGGGAGAAAAAAAAAACCTTTTTTGGGGTGGCTTTCATTAGTTCAGTCTTCAATCATAATAAAGGACAATTGTGCAAATTAACCTCCTTTGTTATTCTTAAGTATCAGGTTATAGGACAATATTTGGAGAAGGAATGTGGGCAGGGTTTCATGGCTGGGTACATCTGTTTATGCAAGATACCTTAAAGTACATTTAATTTAATATAAAATGAATCAAAGCCTCCTTATTATACAAGGTCTTATTTTCTTAAATCTTATCTTGAAGATAATAGGAGTTATTAGCATAGGTTACAGTGCCCAGCACTGACACCGATGCAGTGATTTCAAATGTAACTCCCCTTACAGATTAAACCTAAGAACGATTTTCCTTACAAATATGTCATTTATTTTAGGAAGGCAGAACTGTTGGATAGACCATGGGACTAAAAAAGGAAAGTTCAGGTTCCAATTCTGTCAATGTCTAGCCATGTGTACTTGAGAACATCACACTCTCAACAGGCATCAATTTCCCCATCTTTAAAATGAATATTCACTCTGCTGTCATTCTAGGATCATAAATTTAGTATTTATGAATGTCCTATAAATGCGATAATGTTTCCAAAATCTATGGTGTCTTACCCCAAGCATATACAAAAGATCCCCAATTAAGTAAGTTGAGGATGTAATACAAACACTTGAGATATTTGATTATCAGTTATATCAGCTGATGAAAGAGGAAGAATTTTTTTTATTCTTTTAAAATATGGCCAGAGCACAATGTGTCAGTAAACAAGCGATTTATATATTCTAACAATGGCATCAGTTTTGTGACTCGTGGTGTGTGTTTTCATATTATTTTAACAGCAAGTATGCCTGCTATTAGAGTATAAAAGATGACCTTATGAGCGCTGAGCTAATTTTGTATTGTTTTTAAAATACTTCGTTTTTAAGTCAACGAAGTAAACAGCTTTACTTTGCATGTTCTTCATAAATTTCAACCCAGGCAAGTTTATGATGTGTTTTTAGACTGGCTGCTTAACTTCTCTAATTTAATGAACCTCATTTTTATCTAAACCTAAAACTATACTGGGCATCTATAATGGTAAAACACTTTCAAACTCTTTCAGGCAACTTGGCTACTAGATAGAGTCTTGAAGAAGCAATTTAGACTGTGACGCACTCTGGTGACCCAAAGTATCTACACACTTGCCAAGTGCCTCATTCACTCATTCAAGCACACAGCAAGCATCTATTACATGGAAGGCCCTTGGCAGAGTCAGGGAGATCTGAAATCCCAATAGGACACACTATTCACTATCAAGGAGACCCAGGCAGATGAGGAGAGTACAATCAATCCCAGAGGTTAACACCAATCGGAAAGACAGTTAGAATAAATGTCCTGGATACCTAAGGACATCCAAAGTCCTCTCACGTCACTCTCATTTCTCAGGAAAGGAAGAGATACAACGAATTAATAAGCAAAGTCAAGAGAAGAAATCAGTGTTTTCATATAGTAATTAAAATGCCTGTCGTTTCCTTTGTCTGGGTACCTATTTCACAAGCACATTAATGCATATTTAAAATGACCTAACAGGCAACCCTTTAAGAATAAATTTAATTCTCATTACACTTTAGTTTGAGGCCTCTTAAGTTGAAGCCACTGACCTTAGGGAAAACAGATTCTTAAATAAAATCAGGCTAGTAGCCAGAAGAAATTCAGGGAAGAAGAAAAAAAAATTACAAACAAATCAATAAAATGCATATTGAATATGCATAATGAATGGAGGAGAAGGTCTTTGGAGCACCAAGTTCATCTTACTCAAAGAGCCGAAGCTGTTTTCTGATTACTTGCTACTTGAGCATTTTAAAAAAATGATACCATTTCCTCAATAAAGGAAGAGACCCAACCAGTTTACAATTTTGTTTTCCATTCTCAAACAGAAGGCCTTCTTAACATAGGAAGATATGTTGAATTGCAATCTAGTAAAGTGGTTAAAAGAAGAAGACTGGCAGCCCTGATTTGAGTCTGAATTTTGCAATATATGAGCTGTGTGATTCTAGGCAAAGTCCTTGACTTTTCTGAGCCTCAGTTTCCTTGTTGGCCAAATAGTGGTAACTGCCTCCACACCACTGGATCTTTGTAAGGATTCAATGAAATAACACATGGAAAGTACTTAACTACAGTACCTACCATGTAGTAACTGCTAAAGAGATGTTCATGACATAAAGTTTCAGGTCAGTTCAGCATTCAGCCAGAGGCTCAGCTTAACAAAATAGGCCTAGGATACAAATCAAGGGTTCATTACAAAAAGCTCTTCAGTCACAAACCTCTTCATAATTACCTATGAGGAAGCAAAATAATAGAATGCTACTAATTTATCTTCCGAAATCAGTTAAGTACTTAACTGGAAGATTTTTTTTTTTAAGCTAAATTAATGGTGGCCTCAAAAGATGAACTTTTCTCTGAAGTAAAACTGAGATGTTAGGCCTGTTGTTCTAGATAACCTGGTTTTCCAAAGAATATATGCAAATTCCAACTTTCAGAAACCCTCCCATTCTATTTTTTTTTTATCAATTTCTTATCACCATCATCTGACATCAGATTGTTCATACAAGTTATAAGGGCTTAGGACTCAGATAGCCTCTTATCTGAAAAATGAAGTAACAATATCAAACCCAAAGGGTTTCCATGGGGATTAAATGTGATAGTGACTGTAAAGTGCTTCACATAATGCTTTGAAACAGTGTACCAGGAAGCACTCGATAGATGTAGCTATTATTCATATTATCAATTATTGAAATCTTTCCTTATAAATTGAACAGCAGAAACAAACTGTTTGCATCTAATAATCTACAGTTCTGGAAAACACAGATCCTGAACTGAGTTAAGACCATAAAGAATGATGGATATTGTTGTTAAGCAAGTTCTTTCTTATTAACAAACCTGCACACATTCTGGATTAAAATATAACAGGGATTCCAGCAAGGATGCCAATCACATTATAAATTTTGAAAAAGCATCTGGAGCCTCTGTATTTCCCTAACAGACACTTTTAGTCACTAATTCACAAATGTTGTTGAAGTGGTATCTGATACTAGATTCTGTGTAGGTTCAGTGTTTTAGTCCAAAGAAGTATATGGCATTCCTTCTTGTGTGTATGAAGCCCAGGATGTGTGTGAGGCAGTGGTTCTCATCCTGGCTGCATATAAGAATCAGCTGGGGGGCTCCAGGAACATATGATCCCAGGCTCTCAGACCAACTAAAACTCAGGGTCTGGGATGGAACCTGAGTGTCTGTAGTGTTTTCTCGGTTTTGAAGTTCCCCATGTGGCACTAATACACAGCAAGGACTGAGAAGCACAGGTGTAAGGAGAAATAAGAGAAGCAGCCAAGAAAATTCTGGAGTGAGAGATCAGGCCGTTTGTGGGAAGTTCTAGTTGTCCAATCACAGATTCAGAGGGTGGCTGAGATATCTGAAGACAGAAACACAATTATACACAACACAATTAAGCACTCAGCCCCAAACTAATCAAAACCACATAAGAGGAAGACTCTCTTACTCATGCTAATAGAAGTCCTGGAGAGTGGCAGACTTTGGAATGCCTAAACTCCAAACAAACTAAAAAACAAACTGAAAAATTCACAGAGGAATTGTAGCAGCCTTCTGGGGGAAAAGGGGACCTGACAACTAAACCTCCCACAGAGGTCACATTCACCCCCCTTTGTAGTTGCACACACATCATTCATGAGATATCCAGGCTGCATGAGAAGGCCACAAAACAGGCAAAAAATAAAGACAATTGCCCAAGCTTCAAAATCTTGCTTACTTCATCACAGCAGATCCAGACTTCATGGAAAATGGGTGATAGCAGATGGTATGTTCCGGCAAAACAGAAGCAGATATCCAACCCCGTAAGCAGGAGTCAGAGAGAGAGTAGCTACTTTGATTCAGAGGAGGTAAGAAGCATAACGTCCTCAAGGCTCATCCATGTTGGAGTGTGTAAGAGGATGTCCTTCCCTTTTAAGACTAAATAATATTCTATTGTACGGATATACCATATGGACACGTAGGTTGTTTCCATCTCTTGACTATTGTGAATAATGCCGCAATAAACATGGGTGTGCAGTATCTCTAAGATCCTGTTTTACATTTTTGTGGATATATACCCAGAATTGGGACTACTGGATCATATGATCATTCTATTTTTAATTTTTTGAGGAATCATTATACTGTTTTCCACAGCAGCTGCACAATTTTACATTCCCACCAACCATGCAGAATGGCTCCAATTTCTCCAGATTCTCACCAATACTTGTTATTCTCTATTTTCTTGATACTGGCCATCCAAGTATCACGTTGATACACCTCATCCAAGTGTGAGGTGTATTTGCATTTGTGGTTTTTAATTGCATTTCCCTGATATTTAGTGACGTTGAGTATCTTTCCATATGCTTATTGGCCATTTGTATATCTTTTCCGGAGAAATGTTTATCCAAGACCTTTTTCCCTTTTTAATTAGATACCTTGGTTTTTTGTTTTGAATTGTAGGAGTTCTTTATATATTCTGGATATTCATTCCCTATCAAATATATGGTTTGCAAATATTTTATCCCACTCTGTAAGATGAATTAACACTCTATTCCTTTGGCTGTACAGAAGTTCAAAGTTTGGTGTAGTCCCATTTGTCTATTTTTGCTTTCGTTGCCTCACTTTTGGTGCCATATCCAAAAAATCATTTCCAAATCTAATATCATGAGGATTATCCCCTATGTTTTCTTCCAGGAGCTTTATAGTTTCAGGGTTACATTGAGGTCTTTAATCCATTTTGAGTTAATTTTTACATATGGTGTAAGATAAGGGTTCAACTTCTTATATATGTGCAAGTCTACTTTTCTTAACACCATTTGTTAAATACACTATCTTCTTTCTATTGTGCAGCCTTGGCACCCTTGTTGAAGATTATTTAACCATATACTAAAGGCTTATTTCTAAAGCCTCCCTTTTGACAATACATAAAAAATAACTATGCTTCTCCTGAATATACTGCTTTGTAACCTGCTGCTTCTTTCATTTAAAAATATACAATCGGAGCCCCAGGGTGGCTCAGTTGATCATGACCCCATGGCTCAGATCATGATCCCAGGGTCCTGGGATGGAGCCCCACACTGGGCTCCTTGCTCAGTGAAGAGCCTGCTTCTCCCACTCCCTCTACCCCTCCCTCTGCTTGTGGTCTCTCTCAAATAAATAAATAAAATCTTGAAAAAACCCTAAAAAAATAAATATACTATCAGTAACTTATAATACACTTTCTCTTATAATCATAATTCTTATTTATCATTTTAAAGACATCTTACTCTTAATATAAAAAATAACATATGCTCGATGTAAATGAAAAAGATAAAGAAGAAAATATCAATAGCTAGAAATCCCACAGCCAAAGACAACCACTGCTACCTGTTTGATGTATCTGTCCAGGATATTTTCTCCTCTGAGGATCAAAATCTTTTCCCAGATTGTATTCTTCAAAAAAATAAAAATAAAAGATTTTATTTATTTATTCATGAGGGACACAGACAGAAAGAAGCAGAGACACAGGCAGAGGGAGAAGTGGGCTCCTTGCAGGGAGCCCAATATAGGACTCGATCCTGAGACCTGGGATCAGGCCCTGAGCTGAAGGCAGACACTCAAGCACTGAGCCACCCAGGCTCCCGTACCATGGGATTCTAAGTCAAAAGTGTACCACGGGATTCTAAGTCAAAAGTGATGCAGGTCTGAGTCAAACCAGGAAGGGAACAGTGGGGCAGTGGGGAGGTCAGAATCATCAGCATGAAGGAGGAAGTGCTAAAAGGCCTCAGGGAGTGATTGATTGAGTGTGGTTACTGAGAGAAAGAAGAATCTAGGCAACTCCTTGGTTTCTGAAGCACATGATTACAAAAGAGCAGTTAGAGAAAGAGAAGAAAATGTTAGTTCCATCCGGAGCATGCTGTGTGTGAGGATTTGTGAAACATCAAAGTGGAGGTCTCCGGAAAAGGTGTAGCTTAGAGAAACTGAGTTGAGAGCAGAGCTCAAAGTGGAAAGCAGGATGACAAAAAGATCAGGTCACAGATGGAAGAGGAGAGAACCTCATCAGTCTGTATCAAGGGGATTGAGGAAGACAGGTCTGGAAAATAGACTAGAAAGGGAACTGACCAGAGATGATAAGGAAAAAAGAGACGACTTATCACCATGAAAGCCAAGGTTTAAAAGAAAAAAAAAGAGGGATCCCTGGGTGGCGCAGCGGTTTGGCGCCTGCCTTTGGCCCAGGGCGCGATCCTGGAGACCCGGGATCGAATCCCACGTCAGGCTCCCGGTTCATGGAGCCTGCTTCTCCCTCTGCCTGTGTCTCTGCCTCTCTCTCTCTCTCTGTGACTATCATAAATAAATAAAAATTAAAAAAAAAAAAAAAAACATTTAAAAAAAAAAAAAAGAAAGAAAGCCAAGGTTTTAAAACTAATTCAATTTTTTAAAATTTAAAATGAGTTGTAGGAAGAAAAATGTGATCAAAAAAAAAAAAAAGAAAGAAAAATGTGATCAAAAATGCAAGGAAGTAAGAGACTTAGAAAGTAAAAGACAAGTAAAATAAGTAAAAAGTTCAAACTCCCATAATACAGGAAAATAAATCCTGAACCAGTTCAGAACTAGCTATTTTTCACTGAACCACTTTATTCCCATTTCTTACCAATACCCAATGTAGCATCTATAATCTCCCCACCTATATCACACAGAGATCATGTCAAAACATGGCAATTCTTTTGGGTTTTGTAAAGGGTGTGGTGGTCATCTAGGTCCAGATTTGGGCACCATGGTCCTGGGGTGGTTGACTGCTTTGTGGGGGGCAGCATCCAGCCCAGGCTTTAGTTCCTGCAGCCTTCCGTCATGTTCTAAAGGAAGAAGAAAGTGGGAGTGGACAGACAGGAAAGGGAGGACAAAAACAAGGAAAGAAATAACCCAATGGAAGGGCAAAGAGCCACTCAGAAGGTAAGAAAAAGCTCTGGGAGCCATACGAGAAGCCCTCGGCACATGTGTTTCTGTGCACAAACTAAATGCATTTTCCTAGCTCTCCAGAGCCTCCCCATGAGCTGCCCTCATGTTTCCCAACATTCACGTCAGCGGCTGAGCCTGAGCACTTAGACCTTCTGATCATGTCAGAGCACAGCAAGGGCTTCACACTGTCATGTGCTGCACATGCAATCCCCCTGGGCCCAGAGAGAAGAGACGACTTTGGAAAACCCTCAAGCCCATGCACCCTGCCAGCGTTGCACACATGAATGTTCCTAATAGAAAAAATAAAATCAGAGGCAGCATCTTCTCAGGCCCCAGAGTGTGGGTGGCACCCTTCCTCTGGAAGGGACAGAAATGGAAGAAGATATGCAGTAAGAAGCACCCTTAATTATTACTGCATACTCGGCCCTATTTTTAGAGAAGCTTAATGAATCGAATGATATTTCAACCTAGTAACAGAGACTGGGACGGGCACCCAAGGGAACCGGTAAGCAAGAATAAACGTGCTGTGTCCACCCCTTGTCCATGTCATTCCAAATCTACATTTGGAGAAACTTAAGTGGCTTCACCTCTATACGTTTCCTCATTAGGAATTTAAGGCTACTGTTAAATCCTCAAACATGGAACTTAAATAAAGTATTAGTGCTATAGGGGTGCCATGAAAGATGTTAGGGTAATTATCACTATATCACCAATTTCTGGGTGATAATACTCAGGCCACCTTGCCTGTCTTTTCTTGGAAAAATTTAACCCTATCCAGACCTTGCTTACTAATTCTCCAATATGAGGATATCCAAACCTTTGCCCTAACATGGAACCCCTCCCCACTCTCCAGGGAAATTAGCTGGCCTTTTAGAACACAGCGCCCACAGAAGAGGCCTCCAGATAACTGCCTTAAATTACATCCCACACCAGGAAATACCTTGTTAGACAATTTGTCTTTGACACAGATGTCTTCCAAGACAAAGGTCCAACACTAAATGAATTTAATCATCTCAAAATTGTAGCATTGACCATAAATGCATGGCTCAAATATTTTTATAATGTTATAAGATGTTCCTATAAAACCAGCAATTCTATTAGACAATGCATTTACTAGTCAGTATTCCCATGAGTGCAGCATCAATGACATCTATTCAAACTGCACTGGTTTTAAGGAGTCCTCTGGTCTTTCAGGTCATTAAATTCGTAAACTAGTTGGCTAGACTGTGAACTAGTCTTAGTTAAAAAAATAAAAATAAAAAATAAAAGTATAGTCCTAGAACTACAATGGAATAGTTTCAAAGACTAGGATGTTTTTAAAATCTCATTTACTATATTTCATTTTTAAAATGGAAAAGTGCTTGCACATATTCTAAGATTAGGAAGTATTATTACCATGTTGAGCAACAGATCCACATGCATGTAGGTCAATTTGCTCATATTCTCCAAGAGGGCTCTTAAATCTCATTTCTCAGGAGCATATTACAACAAACAGGATCAAATCCCTTCATACATCCAAAACAAGAAAATATCCAATTCCCCTCTTATAAACACCAGTAAGAGTTAAAGCTCGTCAGATCATAATCCTGACGAATATTTCCACCCACATATACATAGCTCTTTTAAAGGAGATTAAGAATAGAAAAATAAAGTCTTAAAGCATAGACACAAAACAGTGATTCTATTTTTTCTTTATATTTCTGAATTGGCTAACAGAATAACAAAGTGCTTTATTCCATTTACAATATGCAAGGGAAATTATTAGAATAATGTTATACAAGAATATGCAATGGCATAGGGAAATGTTCATTCTGCTATACATGGTTAAAATAATAAAAATACTTCTTGAAACAATATATATATTTAGATCCTAATTTTATAATGAAGACCATACACACACCACACCACATAAAATACAGCTGCACCCATGTAAACCTGGTGGGGAGAAAGGGGAGTAAAATTAATTTCTCCAAAAATGTTAACTCTAAATGGTTGGACTACTGATGAATTTTTTTGTTTTTACTTTTCAATATTTTCCTATTTTTCCACAATGACCATAACCTTTAGCATAGGACATTATGGACATCAAATGAGATGCTTCAGTATAGCACAAAACCTCAGCGCGCCTACACTTAGTAAGCACTTGATACCATTAGTTTAAAAACCCATTCATAAAAATGTTAAACATACAAAAATAAAATAAAAGGCAAAGGGCAAAATATTGCCTACATAGATTGTACTGTATTAAAGATTATATATTGACTAAAATAAATTTAAAAGATTTTTAGAGGGGTACCTGGGTAGCTCAGTCATTAAGTGTCTGACTCTTTATTTCAGCTCAGGTCATGATCTTAGGGTCATGGGATCAAGCCCTGCATAGAGCCTGCTTGGGATTCTCTCTCCCTCTCCCTCTGCATCCCCCACTCTGCCCCCTGCGCTCTCTCTTGCTCTCTCTTTCTTGCAAAGAAAAAAGATTTTTAGAGTAATGGAAATAGAGTTAGTATCTTTTATTCTTGTAATTTTATTTACGTTCCTTTTTTATTTAAGGTGTACTTACATTGGGAGATGACCTCAAGAAACTTGGAATTCAGAGGACCCAGTACTGTTTTGCTTTGTTAATCAGAAGACAGTATAATACTGTAAATTAGTAGGCTTATAGAAGGGTATACTGAACATACTTTTCAAAATGGTGCTTTGTTTTTATGCTTTGCTAGGAACTGTGAGCCGATTTTACAAGGACTCAAAAAAGGGAGCTATAACCCTCCTATCAAAACAAAGCTATCATTTTCCATAACAAAGTACTGCTTTTCTTCTAAGGTCCTCAAAGCTATTTATTTTCAAAGACGTTGTTATAAATCAGCAGTGTGCTGGAGGGACATAGCTAAATTCAATAGGGACTAATGAGTGACCAGGAGAAAGATCAAAAGAACCCACATCACGGATATGCACAGTAATGAAAATCCCATAGAGTCAACAGACTCCATCAAAGTCCTTTCCTTCAAACCATTAAACTAAAAAATCCCAAAGGAAAACAGCCCTGGGAGTGTGAAGGCACAGAGCACAGAGCCTGTTTCAAATGCTCACTCCTTACACACTCAAGTTTGCCACTGACATTTTAACAATGCTGGAAGGCCGACACACGTGGCCCCAAGCCTTGGGACATGGGTCTTGTTAACTAGTAAGTAACTTACAGATCTACAGGTAAGATGGCACAGTAAAAGGTAAAGAATAGGAAGGCACTGTTCCCTAATTTTCTTCTGTTCATTGAGTGACACTTTAACCCCATGATTCCATCTGAAGCTCATCTGCAGAGAAGACTACAAACAGGGAGGAGCTAAGAAACCAAGCGGAATGAGGTAACTGAGAATCAAAGGAGCACAGAGACTAGAAAACATTCACATGAGAAAGGCAGAGCCACATTTCAAAGCCAAGGCTGTCCAATTCCATGCAGATGCAAACAAACACACAAAAAGGGGCAGAGGTGCCCAACTGCCTGGAACATTCCACTGGGCTAGGCCTTCCTTGAAAAGGATTTTAACTATTCCTGATAAGCACTGAAAAGTACAACCACAACCAAATTAAACAAACAAAATATTCAACAGTGCTGTTTCAAAAACTAGAGGATGGGGTTGTCCTTCTTTCCCTCCACTTTATTCTCTCTTCTCTTCCTGTTTCATCTTTCTTCTGAAAGCAGCCATACTTCCCCTCTGTTGCCTGACAATGACAGGGGACCTACCTGGCCACAAACTAAATTCATTCACCAGTCTGCTCTCATTTGACCCAGACAGTGCCTCAAAGCACTATTAAAATATTTATGCCAACAAGAACCTTCATATGCAGCCACTTTGAAAAATCTGCATCTTCTTAAAAAGTTAAACATGTGTTTACCATAAAATACAGCAACTTCACACCTAGGTATCTATCCACGTGGAACTGAAAACATGTCCACACGAACACTTGTACACAAATGTTCATGGCAGCATTATTCATCATAATCAAAAAGTGAAAACTCAAATGCCCATTAGCTGTGAATGGCTAAATAACATGTGCATGTCCATACACTGGAATGGAATACCATTCAGCAATAAAACAGAATGAAGAACTGATTCATGCTACAACACAAATGAACCTCAAAAACATGCTAAGTATTAAAAAAAAAGGAAAGACAATACAAAACAGAAAACAACAATATTTATTGTATGAGCCCATTTATATCTAGAAAGCTAAAGCTGCAAAGACAGTATATTTGTGTTGCCTAGGGCTGGGGTGGGAAAAATGATTCATGGTAAATGGGCATGAAGAATTTTATTGTGGTGATGAAAATGTTCCAAAGCTGGATTATGGTGATGTACACCTCTGTAAATTCACTAAAAACCATTGAATCGCATAGCTAATATGAGTGAATTTTACGGCATGCATATTATACCTTAATAAAGCTATAGGGGAAAAAAGTCTGCATTACAAATAATATTCCACCTACAATTGAGGCTTGCATTATATACCTGTGAAGCAGCCAGAAAAATTGCCCTCCTTTAATAAAAATTTCACAAAATTCAAGAGATTCATTTTATTGGCAAAAACAACAAAGACTTTTCAAGTCTGTGATGCTAGAGAACAGAGAGGTAATTTGAACAACGACCTTGACTCTTTAAAGGAAATGAAAGACAAAAACTCTACTATGTAGTTAAGGGGGAGAGGGGCAGAATAGAGATGGCTGATTGAAATAAGAACATTCAGGATATTTTCAGAAAAACCTGCCTCAATATTTCCAGTAAGTTCAGAATTAGATAATAAGCAGAAATTCAGATATTTTTGCTACTAATGGAAATTGTTTTAACAATTGAGTCTCTGGGTATCTGGATACTCAATCCAATTATCTCTCAGAGTAACTTAGGGATGTCAGTATTAGGTATTGTCCATTTCTCTTTTAGAAAACATTTGTTTCGGGGTGTCTGGGTAGCATAGTCAGTTGGACATCCGACTCTTGGTTCTGGCTCAGGTCATGATCTCAAGGTGGTGGGACTGAGCCTGGCCTGGGGCTCTGTGCTCATCATGGAGTCTGTTTGATATTTACTTTCTCCCTCAGCCCCTTTCCGTTGGGCACGCGCTCTCCCTCTCTCTCTCTCTCTTTCAAACAAATAAATAAATCTTGAAAAAAAAAAAAAAAGTATGTTTCTTTGGTCTATCAAAGGCCTAACTGGCCATAAATTTAGCTAGAGATGAAAGAGGAGAATTTACCAGGTGCTCTGAATGCTTTTCAAAAACCAAATTTTCTACTAGAGGTTAGGGAGATTATAATCAGATTTATACAATAGTTCAACATTAGCTCCTAAATTGGGGTGAAGGGGAAGCCTATTTACTTACTATTCAAAATTGGCTCTTCTCTATAAGCATTTACTGAGTGACTAGACTACAAAGCATGAGACTACAAAGACAAATTGATCATAATCTAAGAGAGGAAAACAGTCACGTAAGCAGATATATTAGAGTTCAACTCAAACTGGGAACTGAGCTGGAAAAACAGAAGGCAGGACTACCCCCTCCAGGGCTTCAGTGATGTCTCACAAAAGTCACAGCTTTTGAGTTCAGTCTTCAAGGATGAATAGGAAATTGCCAGAGAGAGAGAGTCATTCCAAGTGAAAGGAAGCCCAAACTCAAATGAACAAATATCTGAGAGCAGGACTTGTTCAGAAAAAGGGCCCGTGCTACCAAAGAGGGGAGAAGTGGAAACTGAGGCTGAACAAAGAGTTGAAGCCCAGATCATAGCCATGCTGACAAACGGGCAATGGGGGCCACAGAAAAGGAATTCTCAGCTGGAAAGTGAGATGATCCAATTTCCATGTTAGAAATCACATGCTAGTGGCAACGCGGAGGATGGTATTGAGAGGAGAAAACCTGAAAGCAATTGCCAATGACCCCAAATGGCAGGGAGTTTGGTACCGATTAAGAGATATCCAAGAGATAGAACTTCTAGAACTGAATACTTGGTTAGAGGGGGATGAGGGAGAAGAGAGGGCAGTGGCAGAAGGGACAAATTTAGGAAGATTCCCAGATTTCTGGGGCCAACTGGGTAGACAGTTTTGCCATTAATGCAAACAGAGCACACAGGGAAGGACATGTCAACTGAGGAGGCCAAGACACTCTGTGATGTTCAAGACTGTCCAGTACAAAACTGAATACATGAAATCCAAAAGTTTTAGACTACTGCAACTTTCCAGTACATTTTTTTTACATGCAGAACTCTCTTTAGGTGGCAGCTGAGGCAATTCACCTTTATGCATTTGACAGATTTTATTTCATGCTTCCCAGATTCAGGGTACTCCACTGGGAGTTCGATCAGACTTCTGTATGTGGTGGAAAGAGCTCTAGACTCAGAGTCAAGGCTCAGATTACAAATATTGGCTTTGTATCTGCTCTGTGATCTCAAGCACTTGCCCACTCTTATCTTTGGTGAAATGCAGATGAGTTCCACCCAGCACTGCTGGGAGGGTTAAATAAGAGAATCGCATGGAAAGGCATAGACACATCATAGGTGATCAGTAAACTCAGATTCTGTATACTCAGAGCCTGTGAGCTGGTGGGAAGATGAGATGTGCAACATAAAAATGCTCTCGTATACTGTAACAGTTAATGGGCACCTCTACAGAGATATAAAGAGCGACGGGCAAAGGATGGAGAGACCACCTGCCAAAAAGATTTAGAAAAGAAGTTTCCTATAAGCTAGGCCTGCAGAATGAGTAGGATTTAGATATGCAGAGAGAGAGACAAGAGGGCAACCTAAGTGGTAGGAAAACACAGACACTGGCTGTATGTTAAAGCTCTGACACTCACTAGCTGTGTGACTTTGGACAAAATAATGAACTCAAATGAGAATAACAGCAGCTATCTTTCAGTCACATTAATATCTTATCAGACAAAATATGTAAGATTCTTAGCACAGGGCACATGTCAGTTGGCATCATCCTTAGCAGGAACAAAGAGGGAGAAATTGAGGGAGGGTCAATCTGGCGAGTGTAGGGTTCACAATGCTGAGCAGTGGGCATAAAATTTAAAACAGACTAAAAGGTTAAAAAAAATTGTAAAGAGCATTATAAGCTTTATTCTGCAGGCAAGAACCACTGACGGTTTTAGAGCAGGAAAGGAAGATGCATGCCCTCTATCTTTCAAAATACCAGAGTTTAAATTTACAATATAAGGAACTTAAATTATAAAATGATCTGTTTTCCACCCCATGATTGACTGCACACAAGTTTTCATTAATAACATATAGAAAAAAAAAAAAACAACAACATATAGAGGTTGAAAGGGTTTATTTTTTTTTTTAATTTTTATTTATTTATGATAGTCACACACAGAGAGAGAGAGAGAGAGGCAGAGACACAGGCAGAGGGAGAAGCAGGCTCCATGCACCGGGAGCCCGACGTGGGATTCGATCCCGGGTCTCCAGGATCGCGCCCTGGGCCAAAGGCATGAGCCAAACCGCTGCGCCACCCAGGGATCCCGAAAGGGTTTAAATTATAAGAAGATCTGCTTTAAAAAAAAAAATTTGCTCAAATTCCTATGGCACAGGCTTGCACATCTTTTTAATTGTGTGTGTGTGTATGAGTGTGTCCTCTCTTGCTAAAAAAAATATAAAATCCTTGGGCCGTGGTGGCCTCAGATACAAGTACAGTATTCAGAACATAAGACTAAGAAAATATTTACTGATGTTTTCAAGGATTTTGCTTTTTATTATTCATAACTGCAATAATATACAATCATAACTGGTGCTAATATGAGAAACACTGATCAATTTTTCCATAGATACACATGTATTTATAATACATGTATTTATATATGCACACATACATATATAGTAACTCCCATGTGCATATTCTATAGGATATATTCTATATTATGACTAATCTGAAGCATTTTTTTATAATTATCACACTCATTCTTTTTCCAGCATGTTTTCCTCCAAATCTTAAACCCTTCTCACTCTTCATTTGCCATTAAACTCCCACTGAAGTTAAAAATAATCAAATTTCCAATTCAGATATGCTTAGCACTTTTCTTCCAAGGAGCTTTGGTTGCTTTATAATTAGTCTCAAGTTTATTAAGTCCTGTGAGATAGTAGGTATAAAATACTATATAACCTCACTGGCCTATTAAACAGAGTAAATATTTTTCTCAATTTCACCCCAGAAGAGTGAGGACATTGTGGAGGTCATGTTTCTTCGTTATTCAAAAGTTAACTTGGATTTTCCCCCAACCATTTACTCTGTATCAGAGCAGTTGTTAAACATAAATATACTAGAAGGCCATTTTTTCCGAGCATTCATTGAGTGCTTACCACTAGCCGGACACTATGAAAGGCTAGAGAGAAACCAACTAAAAGAGAAGATGGGATGAGCACTGGGTGTTACACTATATGTTGGCAAATTAATTTAATTAAAAATAAATAATCTTGGTACCTGCCTTTAAGGAATTCCCAGGTAAGCGGAGAAGACAAACCAATTCTTGGCTGACAGTACAGACTGACAGAAACGAGCCTGGCTGGAGGAGTTTAGGAACACAATGGAGTGAAAAATATGGGAAAAAATGTATCAAATCTTATTTCTAAATCCCAATTCCAGGATCTACAGATAACTCCCAAAATATGGGTTGAAAATGTTCAGATCAAATGTACACTTAAGATTTCCTAAGGTAAGATGGATTTCCTGGCTTTTTTTTTTTTTTTTTTTTTTTTTTTGCTGCTGCACTTTGGTCATCCCACCTTAATTCCCAAAGCAAACAGCCTTCCACCAAGAAACGAAATGCAGGCTTTGTGCATCTAACTAGAACTCCACTGCTTCTAGAAAACGCTTAAGAGTCAATATTAGGTTTGCATTCAGATACTAAAGATTTTAGGCCCTTCACCTTGGTATCTCAGAGCCCAGCTCGATATCTGACAGGGGAGATGGGGTATGAATGATTGTTGCCTTAACTGAATGAATTACAAGGCCGCTATTGTACGAGGATGATGCACCAACTTACCAGGAAAGTAAAGACATTGTGGAACTTCAAGAGCTACTGTCACTCCTAATAACTGGAAGTTGTATAAATCTTACAACCTTTTTCTCACTTAACATTCTAGGGGAATCCCTTGGGTGGTTCAGCGGATTAGCACCGCCTTCGGCCCAGGGCATGATCCTGGAGACCTGGGATCCAGTCGGGCTCCCTGCATGGAGCCTGCTTCTCCCTCTGCTTGTGTCTCTGCCTCTCTCTCTCTGTCTCTCATGAATAAATAAATAAAATCTTAAAAAAAAAAATCTAGCATAATTGTTTTCTCATTTAATCAAAAATTCTCAGCATGTGCCCCACTTCATCCAGTCTGGCTCCATGCTCAGCAGGGAGTCAGCTTGAGGATTCTCTCCCTCCCCCTCTGCCTCTCTCTCTCTCTCTCTCTCTGCCCCCTCTCTCAAATAATTAAATAAATCTTTAAAAAAATCTCAGCATGTGTTATTTTAGAAGCTAGGTAAATACTGCATGACTAACATCATCATTTTTCTAACCATTTCCATTTACTAGAATAGCCCAAAGGTGCCTTTTTAAAAAATTTTTATGAATAATACTATGGTAAACATCTTTGTGCATAAAGTTTTGTATGGATTTCCGATTATTCTTTGAATAGAACCCCAAAGTAAATTTAAAAGGTCCTCTAGGGCAGCCCGGGTGGCTCAGCGGTTTAGCGCTGCCTTCAGCCCAGGGCCTGATCCTGGAGACCTGGGATCAAGTCCCACGTTGGGCTCCCTGCATGGAGCCTGCTTCTCCCTCTGCCTGTGTCTCTGCCTCTCTATCTGTGTCTCTCATAAATAAATAAATAAAATCTTTAAAAATAAATAAATAAATAAATATAAATAAATAAATACATACATACATACATACATACATAAATAAATAAATGGTCCTCTATTTAAAGATGTATTGACAAACCACTTTGGAACAAACCTTAAATTCATTCTGACTGCAAGACATAAAAGTACTAGTTTCACTGCACCTCTGCCAGGATTAAGCATTCTGAATTTTTTTATTTTTTTATTTTTATTTTTATTTTTTATTTACTTATGATAGTCACAGAGAGAGAGAGAGAGAGGCAGAGACACAGGCAGAGGGAGAAGCAGGCTCCATGCACCGGGAGCCCGACGTGGGACTTGATCCCGGGTCTCCAGGATCGCGCCCTGGGCCAAAGGCAGGCGCCAAACCGCTGTGCCACCCAGGGATCCCCTGAATTTTTTTAAATCAATGCTAGTTTTTGTACTTAAACACATCTGACAAATAAATGTAAATAATCTGCTTAAAACAGTTTCAGAGCAAGAAGATCCTGAAAAGAGAATGCACAACAAGATAAGCTATTTAGATAGAGGCTTACCTTAGAAAATGATGCTGTGTTTATTCTTAGAATCTACAGTTTTCAGACATCTTTTATCTTTACTGCTAACCTTCTCAAATGCAAATTTAGAGTCCTCACTTTGTAAATATTCATGTTACATTAAATTCTGGGGCTTCCTCTTCACTTGTAGATTTGACAATATAATAAAATGCATGCATTTTTTTTAATTAGAAAGCACTTTACAGAGACTCCTGGATGGCTCAGTGGCTGAGCACCTGCCTCAGGCTCAGGATTATGTTGCATGACGTTTCAGAGACTTGACTTTGTTACAACAAAACTTTATTGTACTACTACTCTTTTCGATGAACTCATGACAACAGACAGAATAATAATTCTGAGATACCATTTTATTTCAAATTCTACTATATATTTTTTTCTAACCCTAGCCATCCCTAAAAACATCCCTCTTCAAAAAAAAAAAAAGAAAAAGATGGAAGGCCCTTCCTCATAATTAAAATTCTCAAGTGAATAGTGCTACTTATGACTCCTGGTTATTATAAGAATTAAATGAGATAATGTGAAAACACTCTCAAGAACTACAGAGCTTCCTTTCCTCAAGTTTTTTGATTAGGATCCAGAACTTTGAATACCAATTTTTAGAAAAAGAAAGAAAAACATATAACGTAACTCAAAGCGAACTCAAAGTCCAATTCCTCACTAAAGAGGACAAAGCCATTAGCAGTCGGCTTGTCTCCTTAATACACACACATATAACCTACACAGGTACATACACACAAATCCTCTACCACTAAGAGACGTAAGCATTTCAAATAATTTTCATAGGAACAATGGACACTGCCAGAAAAAAAATGGTAATAAAGTAATTGCTGCTGTCACTAAAATAGTGAATGGTAGGCCTTGGGGTTTCACATGATAATAAAACTTCAAACACATTTTGCAAGCTGACAATAGAGTGACTAACTTTTTATTTTGTGAAGCAAAGGTATTTAGGAAAGAAAAAGCTAGCACAATTAATACTATTTTACCACTTTACCACTTACTTCCTTAAGTTTAATAACCTCAGCTTTAATTAAAATTTAGTACATTGCCAGAATCTTTCTAAATCCATAAAAAAATAGAACAGAACCTGGGAATAATTTATCTAGACTATATTGGATTTAAGGACACCAGTGTCAGCTCCACATTTCGATTTCTTGTCCATATTTCCCTGCCACTACTCCCTTTTGTCCTCCACTGTGTCTGCCAACAGGGCAGTCACCTATCCAGGACTCAACACTTCAGAAACCAAGGTCAAAGCAACTTTGATTAAGGAAAACGATACCTACAGATGGACAGCAAATTTCCAACGGCAAGATCACCCCTAAATTTCCTGACCTAATTGGCTGGGTTAAACCATTTCTGAAAGTAAAGATTTTTCTCTTTGGAATATAGAGGTAGAAAGGGATAAGAAGGAAAGATAAAACGAGTGCAAATAATAATATAATGAACTCACCTACTGAATTCAATCCTTATTCAGAAGTTGGTTCTTTTCAGAAATTAAATAATACATAGAACTTTCATATGAAAACAATAATCTGCTAGTAGATGCAGAAACACATTTATCCGTCTCTCTTATGAAAACCTCTAAAGTACCAGAATAACTTTTTAAAATCATAAGTTATAAAAGATGACTAATATTTTTTAATGTTTTCTTTAGATTGAAACTCTTAGATTTTGCATGGTATTAAAAAGACAGTTGGACAAAATGCCACAATTACAAAAACGGACAAAATGAATTTTTTAAGGAACAAACTACTAATTCTCAAATTAGCACTAATAGCTAAATCCTCCATGTGTTTTGCATGTATATTCATGAGGGCACAGAGTTTCTCCTGCTTTGGATTTTTTAAATCCTCCTTTAAGTAAAAGACACTCAATATCTAAATCCACAAGTACTATCATAAATCAAAATATTGATAGAGACTTAGACTTACCTCTAGTTAAATATAAGAAAAAATATCTCTGGTTTGGAAATATGAATGCTTACGTTTCTCTTGAGCGTTAGAGTTGTTGCATAATTGTCCAAAATCAGAAACATGATCAGCATATAACATTTTCCTCAGCTTCAGCTACTATACATTCCCAAAAAAGACCAGGACACAGGATGAGTCCCACTTCACCTTCTCCTCCAACACTCTTCCCAACCTCCACAGATAATCAAGATTTTAAATGATCTTAATCACTCTAGCCACATGAAGTAAAGCATTCTTCACTATGAAAATCTTGACTTTCCTTGAATCTTGATATATTTGAATACTGATATCCTTAGTAGTTTTATTTTGAAAATGCTTTCAAAAAAGTGCTGGGCCTTACTAAAAAATTGTCAGAAAATATAATATTCCTAGTTTGTTTAAAGATTTAGTCTTAATAACAATCACTATGGTTCTTTTTTTTTTTAAGATTATTTATTTGAGGGATCCCTGGGTAGCGCAGCGGTTTGGCGCCTGCCTTTGGCCTAGGGCGCGATCCTGGAGACCCGGGATCGAATCCTACATCGGGCTCCCGGTGCATGGAGCCTGCTTCTCCCTCTGCCTGTGTCTCTGCCTCTCTCTCTCTCTCTCTCTCTCTCATAAATAAATAAATAAAATTTAAAAAAAAAAAGATTGATTTATTTGAGAGAGAGAGACAGCACACGGGCATGAGCAGGGAGGAGAAGCAGAGGCAGAGGGAGAAGCAGACTCCCTGCTGAGCCGGGAGCCTGATATGGGACTCAATCCCGGGATTCCAGGATCACAACCTGAGCCAAAGGCAGCTGCTCAACCACTGAGCCACCCAGGCGTCCTTATGATTCTTATAATGTATTTTCTACTCAATTGGCTTGATTTCACAAACTGGGGTAGCCTGGGGTTTTGTTTATATGTCTTCTTTCTTTCTGTCTTCCTTCTTTCTTCCTTTTTTTTTCCTTCTTTCTTCCAACCTAACTGAACTACATAGCATCCTATAATGGATATTTGCAGTGAAAATGTGAATCAGGAAATTATGGTGGAATTCCCTTCCCTCAAAAATATGCTACATATATAAAGTTAATTAAGAACATATCATCAAATCCACATAACCAAGGAGCTCTAATTTTCAAATTTCATATGATCCAAGAAGAAAAATGGATACCAGAGAACATTCTGGAATAGGTTTTAGTCTATTAGACATAACTGTACCCTAGTGGAGTCACTAAGGGTACTTTCCCTCTCCTGCCAAATAATTTCCTCCCTTCCCGTGCTCCTCAGATCCCATGACTGGTCCTTATTTCATTCAACATGTGCCAGGCATTGTTCTAAGGAACAATGGTGAGCAGAAGCAGCCATGGCTCCTGCCCAATGGAGCTCTTCACCCAGCCTTGATCCTCTCAACACCAACAGGCAGTAGAGTATGGGCCTGGGGCAAGGTTCTTATGCAAGTGAACTGCTAACATTTGCAAAGCACAGGACAAGAGAACAAATAGAGACTGGCCTCCATATGTCTAAATATTTAAAGGCTATAAATTAAGCTAATTAATAGGTTTTATTCTCCTACTCTGACCCTGAAAGGCCAGGTTTGAATTGAGAATTCTAAAAAGAATTTAAAAAGAACTTTAAAATGTAGCCAAAATGTAGGGTGCCAGAGGTGCCAGGTACCCTTCTCCATCTACCTCTAGCTCTCTCTAGCATCGGGACCTCATCTGTGCATACTTGGGGGCACCCAAGCCAGCTCATCAAGCTCCATTCACACTCCCTGCAAATAGGTACCTCTTAAACAATCCTTGGGACTAAGGGTGTACACACTGGCTTCTCTTGTCTGTCCTCAATAAGAAGCCTCATGAAGGGGCCCAAGCAGGCCCGAGAAGCAGGCTTGGGGCTTTGGGGCAGGTAAATCAGTACCCAGGGTGCCCAGAGGGTGTTCCAGAAGGCAGGGCACAGGCTCCAGGTGGATATATTCACTTGGCCCTGCGGACTCCTTGCCCTATGAGGAGGGGCGGACAGGGGGCCAGAGGAAGGGTGCGAAGGGCATCAGTGTGCTCTCTACAGAGGCAGGAGATTAGAATTTTCAGTCTCAGTCAAGAGCAGCAGTGAGCAACAGGGGAAGAGAGGAGTCAAAAGCAAGAGAAAAACAGCATACTATCCTGACACCAGCAAGCTACCCCCACCACTCCTCCCAGCCTTGTGTTCTTTCACTCAGATGGCCAATGGCGGCAGAGGGAAGGGGAAAGGCGTGGCACTTTGCGTGGCAGGAGCACTGTCTCCCTGCAATGCCAAGCTGAGCACACAGCCCAGAAGAGTCAGGTAAAGAGAAAGCAAACACGAAGGAAGATGGAAGGGAACTGATGCTTATTAAGTCTCTGCCAAAGGCCAGCTCTGCCCATCTCAGAAATACAGAAAGGCAAACGAAAGATCCAAAATAAGCAGTAGTGTTTAAAAAGTTGTTTATTAAATCATACAAAAAAAATTTTTAAGTAAAGTCCCTTTCCCACCACCAGGTTTGCTCCACAGTTCGTGAGCCTTCTATGGCAGAGCCACCAACTCAGCGACTCGCACTGTCAAAACAATCATAGATGCTTCTAATTTACGAGCATCGTATGCTTGCTATATTCACAAATGGCAGAAGCCAGGCAATGCCTGACTAACCAGCGTCCAGGACTCTGATCCACCTCACCCCCAACCATACATACTCTCCTGGGCTCACCTGCCAGACGTTTCCACCTAATTCCCCACTGGGTCCCTCCAAGCTCTAAGCCAGAAACACATGGCAGGCAGGCCATCTCACATGCCCATCACAGGAGTTAGCTCCCCTTCCTCTATCCACTGGGCAAATGTTGCGGGCTTCAGAGAAATACCTGACAGGGCCATGCCAACCCACAGGTCCCCAGACCTCTCCATTAAGTTGGATTCTACAGGGATCCCTGGGTGGCGCAGCGGTTTGGCGCCTGCCTTTGGCCCAGGGCGCGATCCTGGAGAACCGGGATCGAATCCCACATCAGGCTCCCGGTGCATGGAGCCTGCTTCTCCCTCTGCCTGTGTCTCTGCCTCTCTCTCTCTCTGTGTGACTATCATAAATAAATAAAAATTTAAAAAAAAAAAAAGTTGCATTCTACACTATGTTATGCTCCCATCTCCAGAGTAATTCTCCCCTTCTTCCTCCACACCAGCCCTCACCCTCACAAGAACTCAAGTTCCTTCCCATTCTTTCTCTTGACATCTCTCTTTTATTTGACTTATTTGTGAGTTCTCGGGGACAGAGTATATGAGATCAAGCCGTCTATATCATGCACTAAGTAAGATATGAGGGAAGGAGTTTTTGAACATGCCTTCCATGTTCAGGGACCATGCATTTTACATACATTTTCTCATTTACTCATCACAAAATTTTACAACTATTATTACTATCCACATTTTTTATCCACTGAGCTCAGAAAAATTAAGCAACTTACTCAAGATGACAAACCTAGAAAATGTGTGAAGGCACTCAAAACAGTTCTCCCTGTACCTGTGAAACTCCAAAGTTACTCTCTTCCCACTGCCTTAGCCTCCTGCCTGGTGAATGGCTAACACTAGAGATTCCTATGCATTGATGTTTGGCTACCTGGGCCTCAAATAGCTTTTTCAGGGCTGATGTACAATAACAAGAGTAAGCACAATACTAACCAGATTTAAAAATTTAAAAAGAACTTTAAAAATAATTCTTAAACACCAAGAAGACAGCAGAAAGAAAAGGATAAAAACAGCAACTAATGAAGGAGAAAACAAAGATACTAACTTGACTAATAAACCAAAAGATGGTACTGTGAAAGGACCAAGAAAGGAAACAAATCACAGGCCATGCTAATTTCTAAAAAGAAGGAAAACACAAATAAACAATGTTACAAATGAGAAAGGGGACACAACTGCGAATCTGGTATCAAGAGAACAGTACAGATTTATTGGAAGTCTAAATCAAGTGGATAACTTTCTAGAAAAATATAAATGTATCATTTCATTTAGTGAATATTTACTGAAGACCTTCTATGTGCCAAGCAGTGGAGCTACCACAATCAACAAACAGATGAAGCCCCTCCCATTATGGAGCTTTCCTTTGGTGGGGGTGCGGGGCGGGGGGGGGGGGGTTGAGGGTCAGAAAGAAAGAAATATATAGAATGTCATAATATACACCATGAAGAAGAACAAAGACGGTTGGCAGAGGGAGACCAAGAAGAAGGAACATCTTTCAAAGCAGAGGTCAAAGAAGAATAGAGCCACGCAAGTCAAAGGGGAAGGGAGCTGTTGTATACTAGGCTTCTTCAAGTACAATGAGGAGTAAATGAGTAACATCATCTGGTGTGTACTTTAAAAGAAGCACTCAAGACACTCCTGGGTGGCTCAGTGGTTGAGCGTCTGCCTTGGGCTCAGATCTATGATCCCAGGGTCCCAGGATCGGCTCCCTGCATGGAGCCTGCTTCTCCCTCTGTCTATGTCTCTGCCTCTCTCTGTGTGTCTCTCATGGATAAATAAATAAAATCTTTAAAAAAAGAAGAAGAGCTTCAAGAGCTTCCTGGGTGGCTCAATCGGTTAAGCATCTGACTCTTGATTTTGGCTCAGGTCATGATCTCAGGGTCATTAGATCAAGTCCTGCATCTGGCTCTGTGCTGGGCATGGAGCCTGCTTAGGATTCTCTCTCTTCCTCTGCTTCTGCCCCTCATCCATTCTCTCTCCCTCTCTAAAATAAAAGAAGTATTTAGAGTCAAAATAAGAGCTAAAAGAGGTAAAAAAAAAAAAATACTGCACAGACCACAAGCTACACAAGAAATTAGAAAAGCCGTTCAAAAAGCACACAATCCCATTTGCAAATGTACCAAAAATAATAAAATATCTAGGAATAAATTTAACCAAGAACATGAAAGTTTTGTGGGAAGATGTGAATCCAGGACCCCTACTCTTTAGAGAAAAAAAAAAAAAGAAGATGAAAGGCCTGCACTCTAAATACTATAAAACTGATGAAAGAAATTCAAGGCAACAGAAGGAAATGGAAAGCTATTCCATGTTCATGAGTTGGATGAATAAATATTGTTAAAATATCTATAATACCCAAAGCAATCTACAGATTTAGTGCAATTCCTATCAAAATACCAAGAGCATTTTTTGCAGAAGCAGAGCAAACAATCTTCAAATTGGTATAAAACCACAAAAAATCCTAAAGAGCCAAAGTAATATTGAAAAAGAAAAGAAAAACTGTAAATATCACAATTCCAGACTTCAAGTTATATTACAAAGCTGTGGTAATACAACAATACGGTACTGGCATAAAAACAGACATATAGATCAATGTAAAAGAACAGAAAACCCAGAAATAAACCAACATTTATATGGTCAATTAATCTTCAACAAAGGAGGAAGGAACATACAATAGGAAAAAGTCTCTTCAACAAATGGTATTGGGAGAACTGGACAGCTATGTGCAAAAGAATGAAACTGGACCACTTTCTTACACTATATATAAAAATAAGCTCACAATGGATTAAAGACCTAAATATGAGACTTGAAACCACAAAAATCCTAGAAGAGAAGGCATGCATTAATTTCTCTGACATTGCCCACATAGCAATGTTTTTCTAGATATATCTCCTGGGGCAATAAAGGCAAAAATAAACTATCAGAACTACATTAAAATAAAAAGTTTCTGTGCAGTGAAAGAAACAATAAACAAAACTAAAAGGCAACGTACTGAATGGGAGAAGATATTTGCAAATGACATACCCAATAAAGGGTTAGTATCCAAAATATATAAAGAACTTATACAACTTAATAGCCAAAAAACAAATAATCCAATTAAAATGGGCAGAAGACATGAACAGACATTTCTCAAAAGAAGACATACAGGGGATCCCTGGGTGGCTCAGCGGTTTGGCACCTGCCTTTGGCCCAGGGCGCGATCCTGGAGACCCGGGATCGAGTTCCGCTTCGGGCTCCCGGCATGGAGCCTGCTTCTCCCTCCTCCTGTGTCTCTGCCTCTCTCTCTCTCTGTCTATAATAAATAAATAAATAAATAAATAAATAAATAAATAAATAAATCTTTAAAAAAGAAAAGAAGACATACAGATGGCCACAGACACAAGAGAAGATGCTCAACACCACTCATCATCAGGAAAATTCTAATCGAACCCACAAGGAAATATCACCTCACATCTGTCAGAATAACTAAAATTAAAAACACAAGAAACAAGTGTTGGCAAGAATGTGGAGATAAAGGAACTCTTGTGCACTGTTGGTGGGAATACAAAATGGTGTGTTCATTGTAGAATACAGTATGGAGGTTCCTTAAAAAGTTAAAAATAGAAATATCCTATGACCTAATAATTGCACTACTGGGTATTAACCCCCAAAATGCAAAAACACAAAGGGATACATGCACCCCTATGTTTGCTGTAGTATTATTTACAATAGCCAAATTATAGAAGAAACCCAAGTGTCCATCAATAGATGAATGGATAAAGAAGATATGACGTGTATACACACACACACACACACACACAGAGAGAGAGAGAGAGAGAGAGAGAGAGAGAGAGAGAGAGAGAGAAATATTACTCAGCCATGAAAAAGAATGAAATCTTGCCATTTGAAATAACATGGATGGAGCTAGAGAGTATAATACTAAGCAAACAAGTCAGTCAGAGAAAGACAAATACAGTATGATTTCACTCATATGTAGAGTTTAAGAAATAAAACAAACAAGCAAAGGGAAAAAGGGGGGAGGAGGAGCAAACCAAGAAATAGACGCTTAGCTAGAGAACAAACTGATGGTTACCAGAAGGAAAGTAGGAAGGGGGATGGATGAAATAGGTGAAGGGGGGGTTAAAGAGTATATTTATCATGATGAGCACTGAGTAAGTATAGAATTGTTCAATCACTATATTGTACACCTGAAACTAATATACACTGCATGTTAACTATACTAGAACTAAAATTAAAAATTTAATTTAGAAAAAAAGACAAAAAAGAAAAAAAAACCCTCTTTAAAAAAATGGGTCCAAGTAGCTTAGGAGGTAAATTCCACCAAGCCTTTGAAGAACTGATAATTCCTATATGAAAAGCTTCTGAACATTTATGAGGCTCATAAAATATGGAAAACAAATCAAAGATATAGAGAGAGGGCTTTCCTACCCACCTTCACCCTTTTCTCTAGGAAAAACGCAAACACACACACACACACACACACACACACACACATTCACACACACACACATACACTACTTTACCGGCCAAAGTTCCCAAAACCTCAGTCATTCTAGTACCATCTTCACAATTTTAAAACATCCAGATACCACATATAGTACATATAAATATTATTAATGTTCATTTAAATTGATTAGCTACTCTAAAAGATAAATTTTCATCAGTATCAAAAATGAAATAGTATCACTTAACAGAATTAATTGAATAATTGCATATATACACAATTTTAGTATTTATCTACATACTACCTAAGAGTAGGTCACATTCTACCAGTAGTTGGTACTGGCATACAGACCATATTTTAAGAAACACTAATATAGGCCAAGGTTACTTATGACTCTAGGTATACAAAACTTTAAATAGGGATCCCTGGGTGGCGCAGCGGTTTGGCGCCTGCCTTTGGCCCAGGGCGCGATCCTGGAGACCCGGGATCGAGTCCCACGTCGGGCTCCCGGTGCATGGAGCCTGCTTCTCCCTCTGCCTGTGTCTCTGCCTCTCTCTCTGTGTGTGTGTGACTATCTTAGATTAAAATAAATAAATAAATAAAAAAAAAAAAAAAAAAAACTTTAAATATAATATTAGAAAATCGAATCCAAAAATGCTTTTAAGGAACAATATATCATAATCAATCAGCTTTTACTGTAGAAATAAGAGAATGGTTTACCACTGGGAAACCAATTTATATGTGTGCACATTAAACATTACATATACACACACACATTAATAAAGACACATATAGACAGATTACAGAGTACATTCAAAACCATTCATTATCTCTCATGAAATAAGTAGCACCCAACTTAAAGAGAGACAAATAGGCTGAGGACTGTTATGCAATATGCCCAAGGTCTTAGAGCTCATACATTTAGAGCAGTGATTCTCAACTAGGGACAATTTTGCCTCCCAGGGGACATTTGTGACTGTCATCACTGGGTGACTATTACTGGCATCCAGTGGGTAGAGGTCAGGGATGCTGTTAAATCTCATATAATGAAATACAGGACAATTCTGCAAGACAAAACCAGTCCGAAATGTCAATAGTGCCAAGGTTGAAAAACCCTGGTTTAGAGAAAATGCAACATCAACTCCAAATCTGATTCCAGGTCCAGGGCTCTTTCCCTCTATTACACTGCACCCTGTCACTGAATTAAAACTTTATATTTCTATGGAAAAAAATGCATTTTGAATTCCAAACAGCCAAACCTAAACTGTACCTAAACATTATACCTAACGGAAGAGTCGTAATTAAGAGAAAGGCCAATTCACTCCACAAGGAGTCTTCTTCCCTGAGTGGAACTACAAGTGAGAAAAGTTAGGAGGAAGGAATCCCTTCTTCCTCTAGGCAATGGGCAGAAGGTTTAAAAGCAGGTGACCAGGGGCACCCAGGTGGCTCAGTCCATTAAGCATCTGACTTTGGCTCAGGTCCTGGTCTCGGAGTCGCGTGTAGGGCTCCTCATTCAGCGGGGAGTCTGCTTGTCCCTCACCCTCGCCCTCTGCCCCTCCCCCCCTCTCGTGCTTGCTCTCTTTCTAATAAATAAAATCTTATAAAAAAAAAAAGCAATTGGCAAAAATGTTTGTCCAGTTATTTTTCTCCTCTGACATTAACATTTCTCTTTGACTTCAATATGCTCTGAAAACCTAGGCTCATTGTTTTAAACTGGCCTGGGAAATTTTCTAATAGGCTAGTGTTTGTTAAATACTGTTTCCTTATGTCATTTATACAATTTAGGTATTAGGAGGAGAAAAACAGGCTACTTTAAACAAGCAGATGTTTTTATCTCTCTGCAACTGTCTCAAAGTTTACTGCTTTCTGAAAGATGGAAGGAGACATAAATACGTTACTTTACTTTTCTTCAGTTAAATCTCATGACCTACTTCTTCTAACCTGTTTTCTGCTCTTATACTACAACTGCAGAGAGGAGAAAAGAACAGTTGTTAATAAGCCACCCTGTTTCAAACACAGAAGCCTGCATCGGTCAATCTCTGGGTATACTCAAGACAAACAAGCTAAAACTTTCCACCCTTCCCAGAGATGCAGCTAAAATACAAATTAGAAAACTAAACCAGTCAACACTTTCTTCAAGATCACAACTGAAGAGCCTGTAGAAGAAACCTACTGGATTCTCACTGCAGCTGATGCACATCAAGTGTTTGACTTTCAAAATGCATGGATTATAAAAAGCATCAGTGTGTATGGAGGGATGTGTGTAGGATGAGTAGGCGGGGGTATAATAAGAAAGAACAGTATTTTGGTTCTTTAGCAGATTTAATTCCTTCATCCCAACCTCCCACTAATATTTCTGAGAAAATGCAAATTATCCCAGAATGTGCCTCTCCAACTCCCCCCACCCCCGCCTCTTTGCCCTCCAGCCCCTCATCACCCAAAGGCATCTTCCTGGGGGATGAGCACTCTTGTTTCTTTCATTTCTCCTCATGTTTTCCTCCCTAAAGAGAACTCCATTATTTCCCATAGGATTTCTTTTTATGAATATTTTCATCTTGAGCTTTCAAACAACCACAATTATTACTCTGTAAAATATTACTCTGTTTCTACCAAAATTAGGACAAAAAGAAATTATTAAATGTTTGACTAACCTGCTGGCTCGAGTGTGGAAAATTAAAAATGGCTTAGTAGGGCTGTAAAATTTTCTTTAAAAAGATTCCCTTATTTGCTATACTATACTTCATAATTTAAAACAAAATAAAAACTCCAGCTCTCAACACTAAAGACGCTGGCTTTAAAAAAAAAAAAAAAAAACAGGTAGGATTTTAGTAGTTATTTTCCACAAATATGGGGAGTATTATTTTTTCACTTAGCCATCTATTTTTTTAATGGTGTGATCAAAAGCCCAAAGAGCTTATGGACAAGCAGTTCTAATTATTGTGTAGCCTGAAGCTTTAATTAGTATGAAGCTAATTTAATGGTGACTTATTTTTCCCCTCAGAATTATAACTACAAGCAATTAGTAGTGAGGGCCTATCTTCTTGAAAATCTCTAAACATTAGACTTTGAAATCTGACTGATGATAATATGAGTAGAGTAAATAAATTATTTTTGGAAGTATGAAATATTACATTCCTAAATGCAAAATCGTAAGAACCAAAAATATAATTAATACACTTATAAAACATCAATCAATATTTCCATTCATCTTCCAGGATAATTCAATAATTCAAAAAGCTTTTAATTAGCCTTGACTCGTGTAATGCACACTGAGTAAGTGCAAATCAATTCCGCAGCCCACCCTCAAGCGTACTGCAATGATACCTTCATTTCATTCAGCCACCAAATATGAGAATGTCCACTATATGCCATGCACAATAGGCGGGGTTAAGAATTCAGTGGGGAACAAATCAGAAATGATCCATCAAAGAGCACACAGTTTGGCATAAAATACGTAAGCACAGACGTAAGTGTATGATTACATACTACGGTAAGTGCAATCAAGAAACAAATAGTGCTATGGAGAATAGCCCAGAATAAGGGATATACAAAGGCAAAAACCAGAGGTATTGTAAAGTTAGCACTGCATGAGAAAAATGCGTAATTCAAAAGATAGAGCTATAAGAGAAAGCAGAGCGAGGTCAATAGGTGGAGGTTTCTAGAAAGGCCAGTAGGAAAGTAGGGGCAGTAGAAGGTAGAAGTTAGGATAAAGGGAACAGCAAACATTGTGAGAATCGGGGCAACAGGAGTGTGACAACACTGGTGGGGAGCCTCATGGATTCTCTTAGCTGGTATCCCTCACCACAGCCTGCTCACTAGACACTCTGTGGTGCAGGAGAGATTTTAACACATTACTCTGGACCAGAGGTCACAAACTCCATGACCACAGGGGGCCGGCAGGTAAGGAAAATTAACGAAGCAGCTGCATGTGCTCCCTGTGTGGAAGGCGGGGACTGTGAAGACACAGATGGGGACCTTGTACTTACTGAGGTTACCTGGAGGTGCAGGCCCCACATGGGGGCAAAGAGGAGGGACTTTAAAGAGATGCCAGATATCTGGATTTTTTTTTTCGTGTGACATATTCCAATTTTTTAAAACTACAGCGGGCCAAGTAAATCAAGGTTAGGGACCACCACCATTTTGTAGCCTTCCTTCAGTATTTTACCTCTGCTATCTATGGAAACAAGACTTCTCAACTCTTCAACTGGTTTTACTTTTTAATATATCACTAACAAACTAATTCAGACTAAGAAAACAAACAAAAAACTGTAAGACAATCTATTCCACTATCACTGACCTTTATTCTTTAAGCCTAAAAAATTCATATGTATTTTAGGCATGAGTAACATTGAATACATTTCTTTTTTTTTTTAAGATTTTATTTATTTACTCATGAGAGAGACAGAGAGAGAGGCAGAGACACAAGTAGAGGGAGAAGTAGGCTCCCTGCAGGGAGCCTAATGTGGGACTGGGTCCTGGGTCTCCCGGGTCACACCCTGGGCTGAAGGCAGCGCTAAACCACTGAGCCACCTGGTTGCTCACCTTGAATACATTTCTATCTTTCTTCAAGAGGCAAGTCCTTTACTACAAAATTGTTGAAACTGATTACTGACAAAGGATGAAAGATTAATATAAAAAAACAGCATTAGTTGCTTTACTTTGGATAAAAGTTTTAAATGAATATCCTGAGCTTGCTGAAATTGCTATAAAAATATCTTTGGGGGGCACCTAAGTAGCATAGTCAGTTGAGCAACCAACTCTTGGTTTTGGCGCAGATCATGATCTCACGAGGGTCATGAGATCGAATCCCACTTCAGGCTCCACACTCAGTGTGGAGTCCGCTCGATATTCCCCGTCCCTCTCCTGCTCATGCACTCTCTCTCTCTCTCTAATACCTAAATAAATCTTTAAAAATACATATATCTTTTTCCATTCTTGTAAACATACTTTCTGTGAAACTGGTTTGTCTACTGTGAGTGTTATTAAAATAAAACCTTACATTTTGGATAGACATTATGCCTTGTGACTAGCATGTCAATCTAAATTAGATAGTTCATGAGCAAGAAGCAAGCCCATTTGGAGAATCAGAAACTATAAATACTGGTACACACACAGTTTACATTGCAAGTGTGCAAGTGGAGATTGCTATTTCACTTAACACTATTTGTTTAGTTACAATTGCAGGTCAAAAAGGGTAGGAGTCTAATAACAATTCTCGATGTTAATTGCTTGTACATATACACATTTTCAGAAATAAGTATAATTTTCATAGTTATAATTTTCAGAATTTTTTCTTTTTTCCTAGGTTAGGTTTCTTATTTATTGAAATGTCATTTTATCTCTTAAACATAATAATAAAAAGTCTGCACTTATTTTTTGTATGTGCAGTTCCTATTTTACTTTTCTAGTAATTTAGAGTAGCAGTCCACAACATACTGGAAATTAAAATTAAGGGCAGCCCGGGTGGCTCAGCGGTTTAGCGCCGGCCTTCAGCCCAGGTCGTGATCCTGGAGACCCAAGATCGAGTCCCACATTGGGCTCCCTGCATGGAGCCTGCTTCTCCCTCTGCCTGTGTCTCTGTGTCTCTCTCTCTCTCTCTCTCTCTCTCTCTCTGTCTCTCATGAATAAATAAATAAAATATTTTTTTAATTTTGAAATTAAAAAGGAAAGAAAAATTGGTCTTTCTCCACGATTATTTCAAAAATACTGGTCTACATCAAAAGATGAATAGATAAAGAAGCTGTTGTCTATGTATAAAATGGAATATTCCTCAGCCATTAGAAACGACAAATAACCCACCATTTGCTTCGACGTGGATGGAACTGGAGGGTATTATGCTGAGTGAAATAAGTCAATTGGAGAAGGACAAACATTATATGGTCTCACTCATTTGGGGAATATAAAAAATAGTGAAAGGGAATAAAGGGGAAAGGAGAAAAAATGAGTAGGAAATATCAGAAAGGGAGACAGAACATGAGAGACTCCCAACTCTGGGAAACGAACTAGGGGTGGTAGAAAGGGAGGTGGGCAGGGGGTGGGGGTGACTAGGTGACGGGCACTGAGGGGGGCACTTGATGGGATGAACACTGGGTATTATTCTGTATGTTGGCAAATTGAACACCAATAAAAAATAAATGTATAAAATAAATAAAAATAAATAAAAATCCTTCAATGCACAGGACAGCACCTCACAATGAAAAATTATCTGGTCCAAAATGTCAACATTGGAGGGATTCAGAAACCTTGACATGTAAGATAAAGAACCTTATGAGTGTACCTACTCTCACCTAGCTTTGTGCTATTGTCATACACTTTATTTAACATGTGTTATAATTATAATACATTATCATTATTTTTGTTTAAACTATGCTGTCTTTTAAATCAATTTAAATAATAAAAAAAAAAAGTCTTACACACTTACCAATAAAAAAAAAAAAAATACTGGTCTACCCAAGACTGCTAGAAAACAAGTCAGAGAGTTATTCAAACACAGATTTCCCTACGGCTATATTTTCCAGAACTTCAGGACGTGCTGTTTGGAAATAAACAAGGCATTCAATCCCACTGAATCAGAAAATAGGAAAGGTATTGCAAACTGATCTGATCAGTAGGGTGTAGGTCTTTCAGTAAGGATCTGTTAAGCGAGGTGCAAGCCATGTATCTCATTCCTCAAGCTCACTACCCCGGAATATTTTATGAAATCAACTCATAAACTAAATACAGCCAAAAAGTACATTAGCAAACAGGCACCCAGTCTGTTTTGTAGCTCAAGGAAGTCCCGTTTTCTTTCTCAGGTACTCTCTGCTACCACCGATGATGAAAGACCCTCCCAGAAAGACACCTGGAGGCCTAGATGGAGGAGGAGCCCTCCTGAGAACACTGAATCCTTGGCAACTCCCAGGCTTCCCACAGCTTAGTCGTGCAATTCACAGCCATTCCATGGATGAAAAACTCTTCCTAACATACCATCAGCTAATTAAATCCTCTGGTACAGGTTTCTCTACCAATATTTGAGGTTCTAACTATCCAATACTGAAGATGTTAATTCCTTATTAGGGTTCCTGAAATGATAACAGCCTGTAAGGAGAAAATTAGGCAAGAATCATGTCGTTCATACTGCAGCACTTCCAAAGTAAATTACACACATACAATATAAAGATCTTATTCCAATAATTCTATTGAAATAAAGCTTCTGCTTGATGATGAGATGCTGTGGACCAATCTTCAACACTTGCTCATCTCCTGTTTTATCAAAGAGCAGAAATTTGCTTTAGGGCCTTTAGCAATATCAGTATCCAACTAGCAGTTGATTACATTGGTTCATTTTCACTATAATGACTGCTACAGTTAGCTTCTCTTAATCATGTAATAATATCATAGAGCTGCCTTCTAAAATAAATTTCCTTGAGTTAAAGAATAAGTGAGTAAATAGAAATATTAGATAATCAGTGGTAGAGGCATATAGGGTAAAAATGTGTGAAAATTGTTCTGTCCTAAGTTACAAACACTCCCAACCATGTCTGATTGCCCCAGCCACATCTACCTCACAATTTTAATATCACCAGTGACTAAAAGGCCTGGGGCACACAATTTCCCATAATTCTGCCTCAAAGCATCACCCAGGCAACCCCGTAGGATAATCTGTCCTTACTGTAACCCTTTTCCCTTTAACACCCTACAGAGAGCATGTGACTTACAATTCAGACTTCCTTTCACGTATGTGTCAAATTTTAGCGCTATAACAAAGGAAGGGAAGAGAACTTTTATATACATCCAGGAGAAGATGAAGAGACAGAAATCCACTGTATTAACACAGCTAGCAAACTGTGGATTTTTTTTCCTTTTATCTACTTTCCAAATTTTCTGTAATGTTGCTATAGATAGGCACTTTAAAAGTCCAAAAATGAGTTTAAAAAATTAAATATAACATTATAAAAATAAACAGAGGCACCTAAGCCTGATGTGATGGGAAAGAGGATACTGAAATCAAATGTTTAAGACCTAAGTGGCAGTGGCTTACTTTACAAAAGGCTTCTGTGCATCATTGTAAAGAACTCCTTTTAAGGGTTCACATTAAGAGGCTCTGTACGATCCTTTATTTCTCTGTGCCATGCCCCACCCTTCCCCAGTAATTTAAAACCTAGCCTCGGCTCAGCGCCCACTGACTTCTTGTCTTGCTTGGGTGTCCCTCTCTGTATCTCGGTCTCTCCCAGACAGGCCTCTCCAGCTCGTTCCTCCCCAATCTTCCCACAAGGCCTGTACCACAATGTCCAATGGTATTAGCATTTGTCTCCACTACTACTATGTGCCATGCCTGAGAATCTGGGCATGTCATTTCTCTAAGTCCCTAGCCACCATGTTCAGATCTAAGCACACAGAGGAAAGCTCAACAGCTGCCTCAAGACTGGAACTGATTCAATTTACAGCCATTCAAAAAAAAAAGAAAAAGGAAAGAAAATACATTTGATGTAATAATAGCTACCATGTATGGTAAGTGTTCTACATACATCACCTCAGTTAAAGTAACCTTTAGGCCTTTGAGATACTCATTACCACCCCTGCGCTACAGGTAAGAAAACAAGGCAGGAAGAGGCTACGCGGCATGTCCATGTCCAGTCTCCAGAGAAGGTGGTGTGGAGTCAAGTGTGAAACTCCCCCCCATCATGTGAAATGGACTTTCCTCCTCACCCAGCTCTACCTTCACAGGTTTGCCAGAATAAGACATGCAAAGCCACTGTCATCGATCTTCCCACAATTCTGTTATCGGTGACTCAACAACTGTACCACTACTACTAATTCAAAATAAACAGTAAAGATCATTGGCAGCTTGCTACAGCTGTGACATCAACATGGTAATTGGTCTGTGTTCTAAAGAACATCTGCACACTTTCTTATTTCTTAAAAACACAGAAGTGTAAAATTCCATAATGAACTCTGCTTAAAAGTATTAATTTATGCTAGGACACATTTTGTCTCCTTGCCCCTAAATTCTTGAGATCAGGCCAGTCTACCTGTGATGGCAAAAAGATAAAAGCTTCTCTGAAACACTAAGAGAAAGACAGATACAAATTCAGGCTAAAGTACTTCTGGCATTTTCCTTGTTTCCGGGGGTCAGAGGGGTAATTAAATTTTAGGAAACAATAACATTTAAGTCAAAAAAAATCAGTAAGATGGGAATTATGTGAATTAGACATATTTACTTTGTATGCTTTTCTATATTTTCTGTATGTCTTGCAAGTGAACAAACCACGTGGAAACAAAAGGGTAGAATTTGTTTTAAATTTTTTTAAAAGGACTAAGGATTTCCTTTCATCAATAATGTATAGCACCCACTTAACTTAAATAGAACTCCAATATAACCAAGTGTTAGATTATCTGGAATTCACTTTAAAATACCACAGCAGAGCAATATGAAATGTCTATGTGTGTGTTAGTTTTAGTCTCCACCATAATAGGAACTACACACTCCAGTGGTGGTCAGCTGACACTTACTCCCAGAGGCAGCTAGTTATCTCTCTTTCTAACGGACACTGGTGATTTTAATCAAAGTATTGTCAATATTAGAGACAAAAGTTCATTGGTAAAATTAGTCGTGTTAAGATGTATAAACCAATCTCTTTCATGAACCTGGTACAGAGGTCTAATGACTAAATGCAATGTGATACTCTGGATTGGATCCTAGAACTGAAAAGGAATATTAATGAAAAAAAGTCTGGAGTTTAGTTAATATTAATGAATCAATGTTGGTTTCTTAGTTTTTATAAAAGTATCATGGTAACATTGAAAGTTAACAAAAGGAGAAATCAGGTAGGGGGTATATGAAAACACTGTATTATCTTTGCGATTTTCCTGTAGATCTCAATTACCAAAAAATAAAAACTGAGGGAGCATATAAAACATGAAAGTAAAACTGGAACCTTAGGCTTGATTCTTAAAGTCCCCGTGTATAGAAACTGTTCCAAGGGACTCAAGTCCACACAACCCTTACTAACCCAGTAAGAAAGTTACTCCTAATGATTGGAGTCTAGAGATATTTACCAAAACAAATGAGCCTATTAGTTGTGTATAACCAGATCTATTTGTAATATAATACTCAAAACAGTTTTTCAACTACAGCTTCCAAAGACGAATATGAATCAATGCCTCATAGATTAGCAGAACAGTTAACATGGGAGGCAGGTAGGTCTGAGGGAATTTAATCTAGTTAAGACTAAAGTTCAGCTCTCAGAGGAGGAAATACATGAGTCATAATTATATATAGAACAAAATTATTTATAAAGTCAGAAAAAATACACTGTAAATAGGAGAAAGCTAGCCAAAACATAAAAGTGTGGTTTTAGGATACATTAAAAATATATGGGGGTGCCTGGGTGGCTCAGTCAGTTAAGTGTCCAACTCTTGGTTTTGGTTCGGGTCATGATCTCATGGGTTATGAGATCAAGCCCCAGGTTCCATGCTCAGCAGGGAATCTGCTTGAAGATTCTCTGCCACTGCCCCTCCTTCTACCCATGCCCACACCCTCTTTCTCTCTCAAATAAATAAATCTTAAAATGTGTGTGTGTGTGTGTGCGCGCGCGCGCACACGCGCGCGCATGCTGCAAGCTAGTGGCAAGCTTCCAATCCATTTCTTCATGTTGCTCATATCCCTACCCAATGGCAATGTGGCATATGAACACACTGGAAAGGGTTCAGTGGCATATGAACACACTGGAAAGAAAAATAAGAGCATTATTCATTGATCTTCACAACAGTCTAATATTGATGATGAAGGTGATGATGATTTACTGGTGGTGGTGTCTCTACGTTCACCTATATTTCCAGATCTTTTGGGCCATTACTTAATATGCCAGTTCTTCCCTCAATAACTATGATACAGACTTTTAAGTATACCTCTTTAAATGACTCGATTGCAAAAGTGTGAGATGCATTATCAAGCAATTAATTAAATATTAACATCGGTGCCTACATTATTAGAAATTGACTAATTAATGGAAAACAGAATCAAATGTATTATTTTTTAATTACACAAATTAAATTACATAAAAACAACATTATCACCATCCTGTTCTCTACACGGGAGGTAGAACATACTCAGCCTCCCTCGTTTAAAAACTATTCGTTGTCCAAAGCAACCAAAAGCTATTTCCATAGTCAATGCTGAGAGTCAGTAACAGAAACACCGCGACTAGAACCCTGGCATACAGGCATTATAATCTTGGGCCCCACCAACCAGAACATGATGCTCCTTCAAAAAGCACAACAAAACAAAACAAAAAAGAAGGCTTTTCTATTGTGCATATCCAAGGCATTGTCAACACATCACTGCATCATTGTTCTGCTCATTCTTCATCAGAACAGCCACAATTAAATGATGGGGCCTTCTTTGCCTTTTTCTAATAAAAGCCAGAGGAGAGAGAATTCCACATCCTTACAACTTTTCATTTTCTAGAACTCCAAATTCACTACTTAAATGTTTTACTCAAAGGCCCAAGTAAAAACGAGAGAGACCAGTCAAGTATCTGGAAATTCTGTGGCTTTCTCTGATCTGTATTAGTGAAATGCCCCCAAAACTGTCAAATGAAATTTCACTTATCTGTGCACAGTTGTGGTTACCCAGGACTAGAAAACTGATTTGACTAATGAGAGCAATTCTGGCCATGACACTAATAGTTTTCTCAGAAACAGAAATTGAATGAGACTAACGGTTATAGCCACATGTAAAAACCATGCCATAAGGAATCAATGTTCCTGCACATAACTAAACTGTAACATTTAAGACCAAAAATATGTACTGGTACTGCCAGAGCAAAACCATCCTAAGTAAGTACTCAAAGGGCTTGTTAGCTTTTGTGGATGCCCCATGTGATGCCAGGAAAAATCAAGAATGATACGGTAACGTATCCTGGAGGAAAAATATCCATTTCCATCTCCCTTCACCCTTCAGTAAGTGACTGAACTTTGTTTAGTAATAGGATCTCAAATAAATTTTTATTTTAAATACTTATTATAAATTAATTTAAAATTTATTTTATTATTATTAAAAGGGGGTCAAGATAGATTGTAGTCCTGCCACTAATTCTCCTTGTGATCCTGTGCAAGTTACAACTTACTTCAACCTCATTCTTCTATCTGTTAAATAGGATCAATAACCCATCAGGCCAGGCTCAAAAGTCTATAAGGATAAAAAAACTAATAGGAAAATGTGCTGGAAAAAATACAAAAAAAAAAAAAAAAAAAAAGAGTTGTTATGAATGGCCAGATGCCTCATCCGTGTTATCCTTCTCTCTTTATGAAGACTGGAATCCAGAAGTACTGATAGAACTTTACCCATGAAGACAAAAATATTTGGGGATGGTGTAACAACAATTTGGGAAGTACTTGAATGGCCATGAACAACAATGATGTCCAGTCACCTGATCCATTTACATTCAAACTGTCACATAAGAAACAAACATTTTAAAAAAAAAGAAAAGGGGATCCCTGGGTGGCTCAGCGGTTTCGCACCTGCCTTTGGCCCGGAGTGCGATTCTGGGGTCCCGGGATCGAGTCCTGCGTCGGGCTCCCAGCGTGGAGCCTGTTTCTCCCTCTGCCTGTGTCTCTGCCTCTCTCTCTCTATGTCTATCATAAATGAATAAAAATAAATCTTTAAAAAATAAAAATAAATAAATAAATAAATAAAAGAAACAAACACCTCTGTCCTCGTGGCCACTGTATTACTGGATTTATTTGTTGTAGCAACCTTCCCAAATTAATACAGTTTTATTAAGACAAGTACAAATGAACTGCGCAAATCAAATCTCACTTACAGACATGTTTTGCGTGGTCCTTACAATGTCGGTCTACACAGTACTTTGTATGTTTGTTTAAAGTTTACCTAGATGTCAACATTTAAAAATCAGAAGATTTCAATTAACAATCCAAGATTCTTTGGAAAAAGTGGGGAGGAATCTGAAGATCTGGCAACAATGAACTTTTATTTACAAATGGCAATACTTGGTCTCTTTAGAGAGGGCATGAGCTACATTCAGTTTTCCATAACCCCCCACCATGACAACAGGCCTTCTTTATTAATTTTGTTTTCCTATTCTTGAGTCCTAGTGAATATTTGATTTTGCAACCCCTCATCAAAATAAACTTGTAGATATTCGAGATTCTTGGGACTCATATAATTTTATAAATTTCAGGCCTGAATAGCAATAGATTAGAACAGCTCATTTCTGCCAAACTCTCCTCCGTGAAGTTCTGTAACTATATTATAGCTGATAAATAACCATCCCTACAGAGTCCTTATCACCACATCCTTTCTCATCTGGATTACAGCAATAGCCTCATTGGCCATCTTGCCCACCCATTCATTCATGGCATTAAAATGAGAGCCACCTTTCTAAATTGCAAATTTAATACCCTTCTTTCCAATGGTTTCATATTTACCTTTGAATAAATCCTAAACACCTTAACATACACTGAGATGGTGATATGTGTGTGTGTACGCATGAGACAATCAGTTAACTATTAAAGTTCCCTAATCAAGAGTTTGCTCCTGCTGGCATTGCAAAGACCCTATCCAGGTACCCACCCTCTAGAAGCTGCTGTTCTATGCGAGGAAAATAAACTCGTTTTGTGTGTGAGCTACTGTAATTTGTGGTCTCTGTGTTGCTCCATCTTAAATTACACCCTACCTAATACTACAATCAGTGATTTTCAGCTCCTTAAATACACCATATTCCCTCTTACTATGAGTTCTCTGCACATGTTCTTCCCTCTACCTGGAACTCTCCCACTTCCTAACCCTCATCTTGCAAACTCTACTTCAGTTCCCACTTCCTTGGAGAGATTATCCCCAACCTTCAGACTGGGTTCCATTCTCCTTCATATTCCAATAGCAGACTTATTTCTGACTTCCAGCTATTACTTCATAGACACCAGTGGTTAATTAACTAGCGTAAAAGATGCTTGACATAGTTTTTCATTGGTGGAGTGAATGAAAAATATAAAAAGAATCTGACTTCCAGAATGATCTTATAAACAGAGCTGCCTAGCCACCCTGGCTTATCAACCCATTCCAGAGAATTTCATGGGAGGAAATATATTTGACTTGTTTGAGCAACCGTAATTTGGGATGACTTTGTTAAAGCTGCTAAACTTGTACCTTAACAAATGCACTTACCATATTCAATACTTTTCAGGTCTGTGAGAAGCCCATTTCCTTCTCACCTTTGAGTCCTTGCACATGCTGTTCCCTATGACTGGAATACTCTGCCACTCTCTACTCTTAACCTACCTAATTATCAGCCTCCACATCACAGCTTAAAGATCATCTTGGGCAAATCTTCCCTAATCTTGGTGGTTCATTAGATCCCACAGAAGATCCTGCACCCCATCACCGTTATCTCCACATATTTTACTGCCCTTTGTTTTGTAATAATCTCTTCCTTTCAACACAGTATAAGCTCTTTGCAGACAAGAGCCACCTCTCACTCATCTACTGCTGCATCACCGCACCTAGCAGTGATCCAGGGCACAAACCTCCATCTTGACCACAATCTGACCTTGACAAATCTTGTCAATTACCTTATCACAATCTAGAAATATCTACATATTGTATTTTATTTGACTTCTAGTAACACGAATAAGGAGAAGGAAAGGGAAGAGGTCAAGGGGTCGAGGAGGAAGGAAGGAAAGAGGAAGATGGGATTAGTTCAGCATAATTTGGCATGGCGTAGTGAACCCTCTATGTTGCTCCCAAAACATCTTCTTATAAAAATGTATTCAAAATATTTGGGCATTAAAGACAGTTAGATATCACATAGTTTGTTTAGCTATAATTTTCTCAAATCCGTAGCATATAATTTACATGGTGTGAAGACCCAACTAGATGCCTTCTTATTATCTCTTTCTTTACCTTGGATAGAATGTCAGTTGCATGCATCTTAACCATATTTGTTTGAAGACTAAGATGGGTTCTTAGTATGTTTTAATTCTTCTGGAAGCCAGGGTTTGGGGAGCTGGTCTTCTGGTAAGCAAATATAATGTTGCAAAAATGTCCAAACTGAAGTCACCTTATCCTTTATTTTTTTTTTCACCTTATCCTTTATAAAGAAACTAAGAAAGACTCCTAAATTGGTTGGGAATTAGCAACCAATGACTATTTACATAGCTATGTTTCTAAAACACAAATGTCTGTCATTGATGTAGGACATTCTAGAGCCCCTTTCATGATATGAAGCAGTTTTGACCACCACAGATGAACTTTGCCCCTTAAATTATTTTGAACCACAACTGGAATGCCTGGGTAGCTCAGGCAGTGGAGCATCCAACTTCTGATTTTGGCTCAAGTCATGATCTCAGGTTGTGTGATCAAGTCTCACATCAGGCTCTGTGCTCGATGGGGAGCCTGCTTGAGACTCCCTCTCCCCAAGCTCTTCTTCGGCCCCTCCCCCTGTTCACTCACTCTCTCACTCTCTCTCTCTCTAAAATAAATAAATCTTTAAATTTTTTTGACTCACAACAGCCAAGAGACAACTTGCCCTTTCTTCCCTGACCTTGTATTTCACTCCCCTTTCCACACTCCTGCTTTCCCCCTCAATTTTAAGCCTGTAGGATAGAAAAGTACCTGATCCCAGCAAAATCATATTTATTCTTGTCTGTGGCACAGAAAAGGAATATATAGATGTAATTTCATTCTTGATTTTCTTTTAACAATGTGTTTAATTAGGCAAGGAGCTCTGTTACTGTCACCTTCAACTAGGCTGACTTTTTTCTGGCTCAGCTTACCTCACTATAAAACAGTATGAGATCAATGCTAGATTGCAGAATTTAATTAAATGCCTAAGATGAAAGCTTTATAACATCTCCAATTCTTGCTTTGCATCCAGAACAAGAAACCAAATTTTGCCAGAGGCTAAAATATAATACTAGCCTTGTAAAAAATAATTACTGGACATAATTTACAACCTCACTGACATGAACTATCCAATCTGGTACAACTGCTATTTTGATAGCAGATATCAGCTAGGCTGAGGATTTGTTGGGTTTTTTTTTTTTCTAATAACTGCACTCTGATTTACTGTTGCACACTATTCCCAGAATCCTGATTTCATTTGCTTTTACTGTTAATATGAGTCTGCTAAAAAGTCCCGACTTTGTGTCCTAAACCAAATGAGATCAGCCAATTGGAAAGTAGTATGTATAAATTTTAACATCCAGCTATTTATAGCCCTATTTCCCAGACATGTTTCCTGACCACAGGAAAGGTTCAGTCTGGCTATAAATGAGTCTTCAGTATGTGTCAGGACCTCCTGTCCTTGTGCAGCAAGAAATCTTTACTCTGCTTTGTTCTTAAATTATGCAGCTCTTCCCTGCCAGTCACACTAAGCCGCTCATATGTCAGCATTTGTACACAGGAATAAATTATTAGTAGCAACATGCTCTGAGATCCCCATTTGGTGAGTGCAAAACATCAGAGGGAATGTGTTACCTTTCTTCTCTTTAAATAATACATACCTAAGGACCATGGAAGGATCTTTTCAGCCTTGGAAGTGAGAACGGGGATTGAAATGATAGTCAAATCCCCTTCTCTTTTCTCCCTCATTCCACCACCCATAAATATCAGATGAGAGGCTGCACATTCTGGTGAATGTAGGCCAGCTGCTGTGACGCAGGAGGGAGATTTGGGGCTTTGAGATATAAATTTTTCAAAGGACTAAAAGTAGCTCCCAAGAACCTGCTTAATGCAACCACCCGCTCAGCCTCAGACATCATTTCCATCATCAATCTCTACTGGGAAACCAGCAGGTAGTTCATCTGCCTCCTCCAATGGCTGCACCGTGCTGGAAAGGGTTAACCTGAATGAATGGGGCACTTCTGTGCAATTCTTGCCACAAACTGTATGAGGGCAACCTATCTAGCTACAGGCCTCAGATACTGAAATCAAGTCCTGTTTCAATTGCCACACAGTTCCACACATCTACAAGGGGAAATTTTTTAAATGGCAAACAGTAAATTAGCATAGCAGCTAACTCCTCAAGTAACTAGTCTTCTTCAGAATTTGCACAACAAAATGACTAGGAAGAAAACAAATTGTCAACAGAACTCTTCTTCAACAGCTAGAAAAGCTAGCCCCTAAAAAGCCATATTTAAAGCTTCAAGCCTCATTTCTCACAGCACTCCCAGAAGAGGGAAAACAGATTTCCCAGTTTGTGAAAATCAGTGCTGCTTTCAGCAAGTTGGTAAAGACTCCAATTGCAGAAACACAAAATCAGGATCATACTAAAATAGAAGTGGTTGGTCCTTACCACCAATGCGAGACATACAGACTGTTCACCATGCTGGCTTTGTTATTTAAGAGCTGCTTGCAACATAATGCATAGGAAAGGACAAGATTCCAAATGTATCAATGTTTAGAAATTTTATGCTGCTCCACATCACATTTACATGCCACAGGCAGAGTTTGGGTGAGTCTGATGTCATGCTTTGCATAATGTATTGAAAGATTTTTTAAGGCAAATTACAAGACAATTTAATTAGTAGACTTACCATATACTTTTCTCAGTCTGTCTCTGGCAAAGTCAACCCTAAAAGTAGATATAATAGCCCTGGCTAGTCCCTCCCTCACCCCACCACACCTCACCGCACCTCCCCAACCCCTGCCACCTCACCTATCCCTAACTACTACAAAGCCGCTTTGGAAATGTAGAGATGACGTAAGTTCAAAAGCAGCAAAAGTTAGAGAAAGCACAAACAGCTTAGATTAGACCTCTTTTATGTTGTCTCTTCACTTTTGTTCAGAATGTCTGAAATTGCTCATCTCATTATGATACACTGCCTCAGATGTCATCAATTAAGGATCTGAGTCAACAAGCATTACTTGTTTTTAAAAAATCCAACCATCATCAGGGAATCACTATAGGATGAAGAATTTAATCAGATTGCTTTCTACTCTAACATTTATCAGAGAAGAGTTACAGACAGAGGATATGGATGAACGAGGCTGAATCATCTCATCTAGGCGCACTTTAGAACAATCTGAATAAGTAAAGTAGGCTCTTAGGAACTATATGGCATCCTAAAAACTCAAGCTCTCTTTTTCTAAATGACCAGCATTGGACATGAAGGACACACTGAATAAATTGACAATTAACAGTTTCATGGAATAGTAACCTGATAGGAGAATACCCTGATGCTCTCATAGAATATTCATGGACCCTCTAGCTTTATCCAATTCTGAGTTCCTTAGTTTTCTTGATATAGCTCAGTGCATGGCTTGCCACTCTAAACTAGGACAACTGTGGCAGCATTATGCACAAGGGACTACTGTACGGGTCTTAGGACCACATGAGACAACTGGAGTAGAAAAATCAGAAATGTCAGCAGGCACTTGCTTTCCAGAATATGTGTCTAAAGCTCATAAATCTTAAAAGCTGGCATACTAAGCCTCACAAAATCCTTGCTGCCACCATCAACTTCCAGACTTAGTCCACTGATAAGCAGAAAGAGAAGCAAAAAATATGTAATAATTTCTTAGAAACCATTAATCTTGAGATTTGGTGCCTAGACCCCCTTCTAGGACTCACCTCCAGCTTGAAGGGGAGAGGAAGATTACACATCTCAAAAAGTTACATGGCAAATGATCTTTAGAAAGCACATAATCCAACTTTCTGGACTAGAAGTTGAGAGCTACAGGGCCAGTTACCCCAAAAATTGATCTGCCAAATGACCAATGTACTTGTGAATAAACAGCATTGATCCACCAAGTTACAAGTCCTGACTTCTAACTCAGTGGGTCTTTGGTGGCTACCTCAGTGGTGATGTTGGATGGAGGGTACCAGCAGCCAACACTGAACAAGCCGGAGCTCCCCACACATCACCCATCTTATGTGTGTAGGTCACAGAGCATTATTTCATAGATTGAAGAAAAGGAGAAGGCAAAAACTAGTTCCTTTCTGTTCAGTTTTGCCTGAAGTCATTCCCATCCTAGGAAGAAGGAAGAAAACTGTTCTTCCTCCTGCCTCCATGTCACATGCCTCCTGCTCCTAGGAAACGATTCAGTTACCATATAGGGCAAATCAGGTTTCTCAGAAGAACTTAAACACCTCGGCACCATAACAGAATTTCCAGGAAAATGTGCTCCTAGACATAAACAAAAACAAAAAGCAAACAAGTACATTGGGGAAACCTGTTTGGAATTTGAGAATGTGCTGTGTATGTATGGGGACAGGGTGAGAAGTGAGAAGAATGATAGCCTCGGACTCTTAATTCTAGAGAACAAACTGACAGGTTCCAGAAGAGAGGCGAGTGGGGGGTGGGAGAAATTAGGTGGTAGGAGTGCACCTGTCGTGCCAGGTAGTCAATGGATGTCTTGAATCACTGTCCATCTGAAAGTAATATACCACTGTGTATACTGGAACTGAAAAACCTTTTAAAAAGAGAGAGAGAGAATGAAAGCCTTTGGATCGAAGGCAATAGATGCAAGAGGAATTCCAACTTCTAATCTAGAGGCCAGCTAGCTAAATCCAAAGGCTTATAATTCAACTGAAGCTAGGGGATCAGGAGATGACAAAGCTCTTGCTGCCGCCCCGCCTTCCCCACCCCACCCCCGGGGCAGACCCGACAGGGCACAGATGATTGTAATTATGAAAAGGCTTCTCATAAAACCAGGGACAGCATGAACCAGGACGGAAAACAAACCAGGCTGAGATGTGGCTGAACAGCGCTCAGTGGAAAGACTCAAGAGTCTAACGGAGACCATCGAAAATGGCAATTGTTTCTCTACCTTACGGAGACCATTCTCCTGTATCCTCCTCATCCCATTCCACAAAGTGATTTGTCCTTAGTGTGTCTCAACTGCTTGTGATAAAGAAAAACAAAGGAAATGAGAAAGGAACCAGTGGCTGTCAAATCTTCAAGTATCCATGAATACTTGGAGACTCTGTTTAAAGAATCCCAAGCCCCACCCCAAGAGATTCTACTGCAGGCAGTTCCAGACCACACTTTGGCAAACACGCAATAACTGTGGGGGCAATACAAAGGGGAATCTGCTAGCCAGCACAGCAGCTCCAGATTTGCTTTGAGAGCATAAAAGGTACCAGGTACCTATGCACGTTGCAATCCCCGCAGAGGTTACTTCTGCAAAGGAGTTCTAAAGCACTGCCCACGTTACATTTATGGGAGAGCTGGGGCTCTGATTCAGAATACTCTTCTATCAGGATGGTCACCTTGGAGGCCAGTTAATCAGACTTAGCCAGGGCCTCACCATGACCACTAATGAGTTTTGTTTGTTTGTTTTTAATGACTTGTCTTGAGGTGCCTGGGTGGCTCAGACTGTTAAGTGTCTGCCTCTTGATTTCCACTCAAGTCATGATCTCAGGGTTGTGAGACTGAGCCCTGCATCAGGCTCCGCCCTCAGCAGGGAGTCTGCTTGAGATTCTCTCTCTCCCTCTGCCCTTGTCTCTCTCTAAAATAAATAAATAGATCTTTAAAAGGTGACTTGTCTTGTTGAAAATTTTGAGTCTGTAAAATTCTGCAAAGGTATCATGAGCCAACATATTCTGACACTTTTGTTTTTGCTTATATAAGGTTCCCCCCACTCCCCGCCCCCCCCACCCCCCGGGTACCTTCATTTTCACGTGAGAGACAAGGATGGTGATATGAGAGAGAACAGAGGCCAGCTTGCAGGCTGCTCATCACCACTTACCAGAAATAAAAGCTTAGTAACTTGCGTGGAAACCAGCTGTTGCCTCCATACCAAATCAGCCTGCTGCTATGGCAGTTTCCTTGGAGCTGAAACACTCTTTGAAGGTGGGAAAAAATATCTCTGAATAGAGAAAACAAGTCCTTCCAACAGTGAGAAGTGGTAAGTCTGAAAAGGAAGAGTCTATTTAATTTTTTAGTCCTAAAAGCAAAGAACTATTACCCAAATGGCCCAGAAGAGAGGCAGAGGTCCAGCAGTATCCCAGAGCCTTAAGCTGAGACTACAGATGAGTTGGAAGAGAAATTCTAAACACTGCTGAGTTCTTGTCTGAGAAACTCAACAACTGTAGGACCCTGGGTGAATCACTGAACCTCTAAGGCTCATTTTACAAAAGCATCAAATGGGGTGATAGTCCCTGACACCTCTCCTCACAGGAAGTGGCAAGGTGTGAATGACAGGACACACAGGAGAGCTTTCCATAAAATGTTATAATTAATAAACAAGTATTTTTTTAATTTTTTTAATTAATTTATTTATTTATGATAGTCACACACACAGAGAGAGAGAGAGAGAGGCAGAGATACAGGCAGAGGGAGAAGCAGGCTCCACGCACCAGGAGCCCGACACGGGATTCGATCCCAGGTCTCCAGGATCGCGCCCTGGGCCAAAGGCAGGCGCCAAACCACTGCGCCACCCAGGGATCCCAATAAACAAGTATTTTTATCACCATCATTGCTACTCTGTTTCTCCTTTAAGGCTTTTAAAAATTGAAAGACCAAGTAGTCGCCCTACCCATTTATGACCTACTCATGAATCTTTTTTAAGGTTACTATGCTAAAGAAATCTGGTAAAGTCCATGACATTGATCAGTACTTAGTAATCAAGTAATCAAGGAGATGTATTTGTGCCTTAAAAAGTCTAAATCTCAAATACTATCTTCTATCATACATTTTTCTAAAACAAAGAATAGAAATCACATTACAAAGTACATTTTGTTTTTAAAAGATTTTGTTTATTCATGAGAGATGGAGAAGAGAGGCAAAGACACAGGCAGGGGGAGAAGCAGCCTCCCCATAAGGAGCCCGATGTGGAACTCGATCCGAGGACCCCGGGATCACAACCTGAGCCAAAGGCAGATGCTCAACCACTGAGCCACCCAGGTGCCCAAGAAAATACTTTTTTTCTTTTCTTTTTTTAATAAAGTACATTTTTAACTACTACACTTTCTCCATGCAATGATCACCCAATGAAATGACTGGTCATCCTATATCCATGACAGAAAATGCAAGTAGCAGGAACTAGAAAGGGAAAAAAAATAAGGAAAGAAAGAAAATGTGGAAATTTAGCATTGTGGCAAAAGACTGTACATAAAACTATCCTCAGCTCATCTGTGCTCTTCCACCCATCAGTCTCTTTATTTTAAAAGCTCTCTTAGCAACCTCCTCTAACCCAGCCTTCACTTAACCAACCACCCCAAAGAGCCAATGCTCTTCAGTCCCTCCACAAAGCATACTGAGTGATGCTCCCTGAACCCCAGGGAGGCTGTCTCCAGGCTGCCTGTTGCTCCTTATTCCCACCAGCTGAGTCGTGTGCCCCTAAAAGCCAACTATGTTTGATCCCAGACCTGTTTATGCCAGTTCTATTTGTTGTTGTTAATTGTATAATTGAATTAAATATTATGTAAACCCCAGAAATGTGAGAGCAAAAAAGCAAGAATGATCGTAACTATGGAAACCAAGTTAAATGCTTTAGAAAGATCTGGTAAAGGCAAGTAACTAAAAATATTTCTGTCAAGAATGAGTAAAGAATTGGAGAAAATCTTGAAATTCGAGAATTCTTCACTGAAACTGCTTCACAAGAGCCTTTGCACACTTTCCCCAGTGAAGAGGATGAAACTGCAAAGCATGGAGGAGGGAAAGTGCAGCAAAAGCAAGAAAGTCCCTAAGGAACTCCAATGAGCAGACACAGACTCAGAGAGATTAGTCTTATCCACAAAGGCTGTGGGTGTGCACAGAAATTTCTTAAATCCTCTTTTTTATGACTCTGTTTTAACTGACTCTTTACATTTAAAGCCCCAATAATAAAACATTTTTAAAAAAACCTTTCTGCTTTTATTCCAAAAAATACAAGTCTCAGAAACCAGGAGGAAGACTTAAAAAACAAACTCGTTCAAAAACTTGAAGATCTTTTTAGAAAAACATCCAACATCTTCAATAATATGCAAAAAGAGCTGCCTGAACAAGTAATCCAATAAAGAAGAAGATTTTTATCTCAGCATTTGTAAACATATACAGAAACAGCAGGCCCTGGGCACCTCCTTCAGCTCAGGGTGTGATCCTGGGGTCCTGGGATCGAGCCCCGCGGGGAGCCTGCTTCTCCCTCTGCCTATGTCTCTGCCTCTCTCTCTGTGTATCTCATGAGTGAATAAATAAAATCTTTAAAAAAGAAAGAAAAAGAAAGAAAGAAAGCAAATTGAAAAGAACTTGAATGAAACACAAAGACAAAAATACAAATTAAGGGAAAGCGTAGTAAACAAGTAACAAGAGAAAGGCATGAAACTAAAACCACACTGGACATTTGGTGAAATGAAAAACATGAGAAAATTAAGCCGCAGTTAAACTTGGGTTTTGAGAAATTACCTCCTGACATGAGAAACTGCTCACAACATGATTTTTAGGTATTTTACTCTATCCATAATTTTAGGAAAAGTAATATATACACATGGTACAACATTCAGAGACAGCAAATGAGTAAATACTGAAGCCCAAGTCTCCCTGACATCCTTTTCCTTCAGCCACCCATTCTGTCCCCAGAGGCACCGACTGTTACCTGCTGTCTCCTCCTAGGGACAGTCCAGGCATACAAGTGTAGACGTACATAAATAATAATATAATGTTAAACATAAACCTTAGGATAGACAGATACAGATATTTCTAACACATCTATGCAGAGGTCCTCCAGGAAGTTTCAGTGCAGTGTTACAAAATTACCTCACAATTCCACAGGTACCATTTTTGGGAAATGAATTCCATCCAAAGTCATATTTTCACAGCGTAAAAATAGGAATGAGAGAAATAATGGCGCCACTTCTCAAAGACCGAGTCCAACCAGAGGTCTCTAGAGAGCATTTACGTTAAATACCAAGCTGGCCAGGTGACAGGTCTCATATGCTCTGGCAATTCACGTCTTCCTGTCGCCATGCCCTTTTTAAAAACCGCCATACCACACACACCATGTGGTAATCGGTGTGGGAATTCGGAAGGACAAAGCAAGCAGGAACACAAGGGAGAGGAGACCTCCATGGGTCTCACACCTCAGGCTTTTCTGGTGCAAGGCCAAAGTGCAGCACCGTCCAGAGGCTTTGCAATCGGATTAGTCGCCATGTTCAGAAGAGACCCTCCTCTTGGACAAACTCACCTTACAGTAACTCATAAGCTCTACATGTGTGCGTGTGTGGGTGCACATACGTGAAAACACACACCCTCACAGAGTGCCAACGTGTTCGTGTACAGGGAGAGCCTTAAACATTCAGCACAGAGGCCAGCGCATCTTCCTCCTGTGGGCACCACCCATGAAAATCAAGTAAGAGAACTACAGAAAAACTGTCATTTCTGCCTATCCAAATCCATTCCTCTTGATTCTGATTACAGATTTTTTTACTTCTGAGAATTATTCATTCCCCCATCAAAGGAACCTATGATTTAGACGGTTGGGTGGGCGCATGTCCCAGAGCTGAAACTGCCCTCGTAGTTGACAGGATTATTAAATTGGTGAGAATATGAGCAGGGAGATGCAGAAAGCACAGCACATACCCACCCCCCACCCCCACCCCCGCCAAGAGGAGAGAGCTAGACTGAAAATGGAGCCAAACAGGGGAGCAGAACCGAGAGATGGAGAGAGACATTGCTTGATAATGCCATTTAACATTGAAGTCGCCCACGCCTGAGACCAGGATACACACTGAACTTTTCATTTTTGACAGACAACAAACTCCTTTCTTAACCTGCTTTGAGGTGAGATTCTATCTCTTGCAAACAAAAAGAAGCCCTGATTAATATAGAAGTGTTTTCACAGAGAAAATGGAAGTGTACTAAGGAAAGTTTATAATATGATTTGATTGTTTAATCAGTACCAAAGGAGCTTAATGCCGCTATATCCACACCAGGGCAAACCAGGGCTCATCCCTGGGAATCCTTCCGTCCTTCAACATCTGACCAACCCCACTTGCACTGCCACAGTCTCTCTTAAATCATGCTCATATGTTCAATCTGCCTGGCAAGCCTATAGTCATTCTTTCTCTGCTCCATTTAACTCACTCTCAGAGGGCAAATCACATATCCTATCCCTTGTTCCCAAGTTCTTAGGGGATGCATCACTGGATCCCAAGTACTGAGAGTAATCGAAAACCACTTAATTATTAAATTCTATGGCACCCACGAGAACTCATAACATCCAAATTAAATGCTATGAATTTCTTCCAGTGAATTCTAGCATCAAGAAATCATTTACTGTAGTAAAATAACATATTCAACAGTTTCCAACGATGAGAATATATCAATGATATTTTCAATTAAGGTGAACATGGGGATCCGATATTTTAAGATGGGTTCTTTAAATCCCTATTATTTTGATTACAAGGAGTTGCTGATGTTCACTTCAATTCATAGGACAAAAGTATACACCTTTGTAAGTTAAGGTCTTATTAGAGCTATCTTTTATGCAAATAATGGCTGCGATGTCTTACTTTTCTTTCTCCTTTCAGGCACAAATCCTGTCTGCGATTAGATTCTCTGAGTGCCTCCCTCCGGCACCACTTCCCAGGTTCCTTGCCCCAATTAACCCATGTCATAGAGAGAAGCACAGTTTCTCCTCAAGCTATTGTCATCATTTGCTTTTGTGTCTCTCCCACTAGACTCAGCTCTTTGGATGACTTGATCACTAGTCTAGCACACTGTCTAGCAGACACTCTGTAAACATTAGTTGTGTGGATTGAATTAACTACACTCGTCAGCAATTTACCAGAATATCTGGTTTGTTAACCTTCATGTCACTGTTCAGTTTGAAGCATCAAAGAAAGTACTAGAGAAGAGTCTTAGGAACTTGACATCTGCCCTCCGTTTAAGAACAAAGGGTCCAGAGGGGATCCTTGGGTGGCGCAGTGGTTTGGCGCCTGCCTTTGTCCCAGGGCGTGATCCTGGAGACCAGGGATCGAATCCCACGTCGGGCTCCCGGTGCATGGAGCCTGCTTCTCCCTCTGCCTATGTCTCTACCGCTCTCTCTCTCTCTCTCTCTTTCTCTCTCTCTCTGTGACTATCATAAATAAAATTAAATTAAAAAAAAGGGTCCAGAAACAGTTTCTTGTGGACAAGTTTTCAACTTTTGTAACATATATCCCACAACCCTGGCTACGCCTATCAGGCAGGCCCAAGGATTAGCGTCGGACCTAAAAAGGTGTCAGACCTAGACCGGACATGAGGAAGACCATTGGCCTTCAACGTGGCCAGGCATGAGAGCCCAACCACAGGAGGAACAAAGTGCACTAAACAGTGAGGAAGCCACTCAGTAGAAAGATCCTTTCTCAGTGTGTGGATGCAACTCTGACAGAGACAGCTGTCAGAGAAGAGCACAGAAAAAAAAAAATCAAGAGAAAGTAAAACCCGAAACTCTAAAGCAGGAGAAGCTAAGACTAATCTAAAGCTATGAGGACTATAGAGGGAAGAAGTATATAAGACTACAGAGGAAGAGTAGAAGGAGAAGACACAGCAAGAAGCTGAGACACGTCAGGAAAGTACTTCAGCCACTATACTGCTACAACTTACCTTCACAATACAGCATGAGGTCGGGGGATCAAATGGCCACATGAAGAGACAGCCACTAGAAGTCTTCCAGTTATCTCTACCTCTACTAAAAAGCTAAGGTTGTCAATTATCAAAATAGACTTTTGAAATAGGCTTTTATTTTTGAAATCTGAGGTGTTCAAGATTTGTGAGTTACCTAGAAAAACCTCAGGGGCAGCCCACCATTTCCTGAAGGGGTATAATCTAGCATGTTCACCGGGCTGCTCTCAGGAACGGGCCCCAGGCTGGATTATACACTCAGGCACAGTTTATTGGGGTGATCCTGGCTGTCCAATGCCAACAAGAAGTTTAACGGAGTCCTGCCTCTACAACATTGTCATATTTGCCTCAAGTGACTCTCTTAAGCAAAGCGAGGAACATCCAAAAAGGCAGAAATACAGACTTTATTAAACTTATCAGGTAAGTTTAGGTATATTTTCATACACTTTTACAAGTGCACATTTGGCTTTCATACCTCAGGGTGAGGAGTTGGTGGGAGACCCAGAGCCCTCATCTTCCTCTAACTACATGGGTGCATTCATTGGGGCTTTAGACTCAGGTGCCATTACATAGAAAACAAAAAACAAAAGCGGCTTGACCAAGTTCCATATTTATATCTTAATATTGCATAGTCCATAGGTAAGCCAGTCTATGCAGGAAAAACTTCCACTTCTATCTGCAGATGGCTATTTCAAGTCTCACCATCCCCTAGTCCGTAGGAAGGCAGAAAGAGGCATGGAGGGCCCCTTCTTTCCCCATGGGCTAGATTTTACCATGTTGATCATGCCTAGCTTCAAGGGCAGCAAGGAAACTAATCTCTACCCTAGCAGGCAAAGGGCAATTGAGTGAAATTATACTGCCATACATCATCTTGGGGCCTCCTTCCCTGTACAGCTCCCATCACTTGAGAAAACTTGAGTGAGATCCATTCTTCACAGTATGGATGAGTCTAACATAGCAAAGCAACTCACTGCTTAAATAACACCAGTAAGAAATCCAGTATGAAGTCATTGCATAAAACAGACAAATGTTTATAAAAAGAGAAAGGAAAAAAATAGCAAAGGCCCTGAAAGATAATTTCATAACTATTATGTTACGCAAAATCTGGATGACCTGAGGATAAACCACATCCTCATTCCTAACCTTCTTCAATCACCTTAATTAGAGATACCTGAATCTCATGGGAAGCGTAGCTCTCCTTGCTCTACATTGAAAGACCCCACACAGGTCAGTATAATAAGTAACGGTACTGATTCAAAGATAAAGTAAAATATCAGTCTTCCAAACTGTATTACTTTGTTAGAACTGCCATCACAAATACCACAAACTGGGCGGCTTAAACAACAGAATTTTATTGTGTCCCAAGGCTGGAGGCAAGTCCACAATCCAGATGTCAGCAAGGTTGGTTCCTTGTGAGGTCTGTAGGAAAGACTCAGTCCTAGGCCTCTCACTTTGGCTTGTATTCTTTTTTTTTTTTTTTTTAAGATTTATGTATTTATTCATGAGAGACAGGAGGGGAGAAAGGGAGAGAGAGAGAGAGAGAGAGAGAGAGAGAAGCAGAGAGAGAAGCAGGCTCCATGCAGGAAGCCTGACATGGGACCCAATCCTAGGACTCCAGGATCACGCCCTGAGCCAAGGCAAACACTCAACCGCTGAGCCACCCAGGGATCCCCCAGATGGCTGTATTCTTAAGTCTCTTCACAACGGCGTCCCTTGATGTGTGGCTCAATGTTGAAACTTCACCCCCTTACAAGGACACCTATACGAGGGTCTACCTTAATCACTGCAATTTAACTTGATTGCCTCTGTGAAAACCCCATCTCAAAATCAGTTCACCTTCTGAGGTACTTGTGGTTAGACTTCAACATATGAATTTGCTGGGGGCACACAATTCAATCCACAACACAAACTCAGAAGCCCTGGAAATCTGAGACCAAAGACTGTATATTCATTATAATCTTTTTAAAGCCTTTATATTAGAAAATATAACAGGTACAGAAAATGCATAAGACATAAATATCCACTATAACAAAAAGCACCTGCGTAACCACCATTCAGGTCCAAAAGAATTGACCATTGTGGTAGCCAGGAACCCCTACACCCTCTTTCATATCACAAATCTCTCCTTCTTCCAGAAGGTATAATTTTTTTTTTTATTTCAGAAGGTATAATATTATTACTCTTAGGAAAATGACTTCCTTCCTTTCTTACATAGTCTTATCATTTCTGAATACCTCTCGAAACTACACAATTTGGCTTTACCTATTTTAGAACTGCCTGGGAGTAGAGTTATAATGTCATATATCATTTGGGGTCCTCTATTCCTCAACGTACTTGTAAGATTTATTCATATATTTATATTTTTTAATGGTTCCAAAGAATATGTCATTAACCTATATTCCATTTTATTGGTCAAACTTTACTTTCTCTGATATTTACCATTCTCTCTCTCTCATAATATCCCCACATCTTCAATGTCTACATCAACGTCATACCTACAAACTATTCTGACTAAAACTTAATGCCTCCAGTTTTTTTCTTCAGAAAAAAAGCCTTTTGTGCTTAAAACTTCCATCTATGTAGACAAATTATAAGGTGAGCAATCTTCTTCAGTGTTACTTCTACAGACATTTGCCCAGAAAAAGACTCATAGCAAAGTAGATGTACCAATCGACTTGATATTTTTCAGGCAATGCTCTAATATTCTAGGTTGAACTGGCCCACAGGCCATTTCTTACAAGGTATGTGAACCACCAGGAAAAGGTGAGAGAGGACACGGTTCAGAGGTTTGAGGGGACAGTCATTTGCCAGGGTCTGGCTGCAGGTTTCACTGATGAGCCAAGGACCTCTAAGGAGAGACAACAATGTAACCTGTGGGGCTCTGCTGACGATGAAGTCGAGCCCAATTCTTGGATTTTCAATAATCAGAGACTTGCTCCTTGATCAGTTCTATTTTAGATTTGCTTACCTTAATGTCTCAGCACTCAGCCCTTGTCTACCTGCTTACCTTTCAGTCTGCAATCTCAGGCTGGAATCTGACACTAGTTTGGTCAACTCATCAGCTTGTTAATGCCCTAGCCCTGCAAAGGCAGACTCACTTTCTATCCTTCAGCTGGTGTTGTAAGCTTAGATCCTAATTCCTGCTTCTAAGTCTCCATCCAGACTTCATTCTTGATCCTGATAATCAGTTGTATTTTCCAATCCCAACTTAAATTCAAGTTCTAACAGTGATGTGCCTTCCCTACAAAATGAATCACAACTGGAAAGCTGTTTTTTATGTCACTCTAGATGCATCTCTATGAAGCAGAAATGAGCTCAATAAAAAAGGAAATTAAGGGGCACCTGGGTGGCTCAGTGGCTGAGTGCCTGCCTTTGGGTCAGGTCATGATCCCGGGGTCCTAGGATCGAATCCCACCATCAGGCTCCCCGCAGGGGATCTACTTCTCCCTCTGCCTGTGTCTCTGCCTCTCTCTGTGTGTCTCTCATGAATAAATAAATAAAATCTTAAAAAAAAAAAAGAAAAGAAAAGGAAATTAAGAATTACTACAGACATGAAATTTTCACTAAAGGTCTTTAAATAATAAAATAGCTTCTCTTTTCAAATTTATTATTAATTTTTAGTCTCTATAAAGTTATTAGGAATAAAGGGAAAATCGCTCTTATTTCTAACACTCAGAGATAATCACTGTTAACATTTTGACACATATCCTTCCAGACTATTCTTTTCTATCAATAAATAGATAGGTAAATAGATACAAAAATGAGGTCATGTTATAATTTCTATTATTTTGTGACTACCTTTACTGCCTTAAAAAAGACAAAGACCATCTTGTGGCACAATTTTTTCTTTATATCACCACTTTAATGGCAAAATAGAATTCCATTGTAGGAAGGTACCATAATTTATTAGGCATCTATCTAAATAATCTTTTCCATGAAGGTACATGTTTGATGAATGATAATTTGTTACAGCTGAAGACCAAATACAGTCAACTACAAGATGCACCAAATACAGTCAACTACAAGATGCACCTCTTGCAACTACAAGATGTACCTTAGGTACACCCCAAGATTAATGACTGAAAAGAATTACTAATAAGATCGATAAAGATTGTAAATCTTTCATGTCTTATTGCTGGCACATAAACAAGATGGTACTAAACATTCAAACTTCTGATCTGGATAAAATCTACAAATATGTCTTCTTGCCCAGTATTTTTACTGCGATTGTCTCCTTAAGCAACTAGGAAATTCAATGAAATCTAAACGTTCCTCTCAGCTCTATCACAACAGACCAGGTAAACAGCTCTATCTGCTTAATATGTTAAGAAAAGAGCCAGAGAAATGCAATACCTCAGAAACCACTAAAAAATAATAAAAGTTTCACAATGAAAACAACCAAAAAACACGCCCTCCTCATTTTATTAGGAAGAAACACAGTACCTCTTACGGCCAAAGGCAGGGGTAGGAGTTAAGGAAAAATAATAATTACATACTATTTTTCACAAGCATTTGTATGAGATCTTAAAAGAACAAAAAACGTCAAGCTATACATAGCGGCAGACTATAGAAAACACAACTATTGTGAATCACTCCATCCTAGGAAGCAGAAAGACTAGGATTTGTAGACACCACCAGGCAGATGTTTACTTGTGTTTACCACTAAAACTCTCCTCCAGATGTTAATAGAGAACAAGCAAATACTTGAATTTAATATGCTTCTTTACATATGCGTAATTTTTCCCCCAAGGATGTAAAGATTTATATCTCTACAATGCTACACAGTTTCAAGATACCTAAATACAGAGTCCAATAACTTTGTTTACATGGTAAACGTGATTATAAATTTCTTTTAGACTCAGATGTATAATAACTACTTCCTGATTTGTTTTTTTTTCCCCCCTACTTCCTGATTTGTAAGAGAATCAATGTGAATTGAAAATTACAGTACAGGTCGAGGAAATGTCATTTATTTGATCATACATTCTTTCCATAAGCCTCTACGATCTGACTTTAGGATCCAAATCTTGCCAGAAATTCTCTTTTCCATGGTCATCAGTGACTTCCTTCATACAATATGCAGTACTTCTCATTCTTAAATTTTCCTTTCCTAGCATTTCTTATGTGGAGGCTGAGAAAAATAAGGCCATTCCACTTTAAGTTCAGCGTTAGCAGCCATCCCAGGCCCCCTGTGAATGAGAGCTGAACTTTATTTTACTTCAGTTACAGGAAGAAAACAGCTTACAGCTTAACGTCCTAGAAAGCCCCATATTAGAATAAAAACAGAGCCCAAGCCAAGGGCAGGAAGCCCCTATTAGAATAAGAACAGAGCTCAATGCCCCTGAAGGTCCCATATCAAAATATAAGCAGAACTTGAGGAATTGCTCCAGCCCTTCTGGAGGTCCCCTAAACCAGTCCTTAAAACTAAGCTGAAACCCACCTCGGGGTCCAAGTCCCTGCTCTGCTGTGTTGGGTATACTTGGACCCAAGTTCGAGCTTGTAAATAAACCCTCGTGTGTTTGCATCGGTGTCGGCTCCTTGGTGGTTTCCCGGATTTGCGATCTTGGGCACAACACTTACTGTTGAGTATTACTCTTTCTTAACCTTCTCTACTCTCCAGCTTTTATAACAATATACCATCTTAAATCACTTTTCTCTCCGTTAAGTCAAACATTACCTAAAGCTTAATATGAGATGGACACAACACTATGTCCTATACATAAAGAAGGATCAAGATATGCCTAGTCCTTGTGCAGAGAGATGCAGGAAGCTAATATTTCAGACCAAAATGATAAGAATTATAAAATATAACCAAGTTAATGTAAGAATATCAGTGAGAGATATTTTAAGTTTTAATCAGAATTGAGGACATATGGTCAATCAGCTTCCTGAAGGATGTGATGCTAACCAACCAGGTTTGTGTCAGACACGTTTATACTTCCCAAAGTAGTCCTCAGGTCCTCACTGCCTGGAAATCCTTCTAGATTTTCTCTAAGCAGCTCTCAGGTCCACTGCCATGACAACTATTTCTTACTTTCTCCACTCTCAACATTTTCAGAAGCCTCTGTTTGCCTCAGAGACAACCTAACGTTCAACATCAGAGGAAACAGAAATACAGTCAGTCCATCCACAGAACAGTCTTACTATTACAAGATGAAAGGGTACAGAGGATGATGCAAACGTTATTTTATAGTTCCCTCAATCCCAGCTCCTACCATGAGGCACAGGGAAGCCCTTCCTCTCTTCTGGGTCTTCACTCCTAGCCAGGGCCCCAGGCTCACTCTCTCCTTCCTCTGCTACTGATCCAGAGTCTTAACCATTTGGTCTCACTGGATTTTCCTTTGGTGGAGCAAGGTGGAGGCCAGAATGACAGTAAAGGGGAAGATCTTCTCAGAGAAACAGGAGAAAGGAACTTACAGATTCCGCCTGAGAATGCAGTCTCCCGGACCCTCTCAACATAGACCTAGATCCAAAAACACCTCCCAGTCTCCATCCCAACTTAGCAAAGCTGTTCCTATTAGCCTAACTTGGTCAAGCCCCAGAAGAAGAATGGCTGTGCTCCAAATCCCAGAAAGACTGGGTATGGTGGGCTCAAAGGGAAGAAAACCCAATCCTTTCTCACAAGCTGTTATGTTTTACTACAGCTGCTTTCTAGGAATCAGATTTAGATACACTGGAAGCTAACAATTGTCTTTGCAATTTGTTAGAAAATGTATTTCACATGCAAACAACAGTTCTCCAGGACTGTTCAAATTCCTTGGTTCAAATTATTCTTACAGTATGGATTACATGCAGCAACTCTACTTTATCTGCAAGAGGTTTTGAAATCCAGTTAATCGAAGTTATGGTTTAGCCAGCAAGTCAAAACCTTAAGTCTATAACTTCTGTATAACCTGAAGACACTTAGCCTCTTCCAAGTTCACTCATTTCTTAAGCAAATATGTATAAAGCATCCATCACAAGCCTAATACAGCACTACCTCTGAGCACACAGTGAATAAAATCTGCCCACTGCTTAAAGACTATTGAGGAGACAGAGGACAAAACAAGTAAACAAGTAAATAAAGCATTACAAATGGTAATAGGTGTTTGTATTGCACCCTGCAACAAAATTATACTCCCAAGCACTACCCGATTACCATTAGAATGAAGCAGTGACCAAGAAAACATGGTAGAAATTTGCACCAAATTGTTGGTCTAAGGGACATGCATTTAAACTCTGATTTGCAAAGCAACTGTCTGGAGAAGCCTTCAGGCTGATGACTCACTAGGCCAAAGGGGACTCTTACAGAGCTTTATATTTAATCAAATTGCTGCCCCACAGGCTGCATGAGCTTTTCACCAAAGACACAATTACCTTGAGCCATCAACAATACTCAACCCACACACGCCTCAAAACACATTTATATGCTAGTGTCGTTTCCCCCATAACCAATAAGATCTCTTCAGTCAGTAACTTCAGTAGCTCACACAAATGACCTAACCCCAAGTGCCACAGAAGACAAGAAGCTATTCACCTAGAAGGGTGTCTCCCAAACATCTCAGATGTGGGTGGAGGTGTGGGGTTTTTTTGTTTTTTGCCTTTTTTTTTTTTTTAAGATTTCTGAATTACAATGGCAGAAAGCAAGCAATTCCTGATTTCCACTCATTGGCTCATTGACTTCTCAATGCTATTTTCAAGGTCCTGGAAATCTGACAGAAACATCTCCTAACTAACCCTCATTTGAAGCCCTAAGACCTAAATCAAAGGAGGGGCATAGTCAGATAGGAGAATTCATTCCTACCAAAAAATATCTGCACTTCCCCACCTCCTCCCTGCCCAAATCTGATCTTTGCACAAAAGGAAAGCAAACTACTCCCTCCTGCTGCTTTCTAAAGCAACAGGGAGCTGCCCCCATATGCTAATACTTCTTTGTTGTACAGATTCCACTTTAATTCCTACCGACTACACTTCCCAGCATGCAGTGCACAAATAAGTCAATCGCTGGGAGTTTAGCCTAGAAGAACAATAAGCAGTAGACTCTGTGGTGTGCAAAACTGCCGGCTTGGAAATTACTTGTAGGCTTTTCAGATCATCCAGGAATAAATTCTCACCTTTACAAAAAGATAACAAGGACAAAACATCAGAAAATCTCTGCTTCACACAACAGATCCATAAACAATAAAGACTACAGTAACACAATGCACAGCACGTAGCCCTCTAGCTTAAAAGGCCAAAGGAGGATTACAAAACTTACAGTAGAGCCCAGAATAAGTACACCAAGAATAAGGATAAATATGGCCGACATCAAAAATGAACAGATTTCCCCTTGTGTAGGACTAAGTAAAGAAAAAAAATGTCAATATGGGCCCTATCAAAACATCTCACTGCATAAAAGACACGAGTTATATATAAAATTCTATTAGATGGTAAGAGTGCACTTTGGATCAATGGAAAAAGGAAGGACTAGATAATAAAATAGTAATAAAAATCACATTTCATACCCATCTTCATGAAATGTAATTCCACATACTGCAACCATTCAAACACAATTAATTCACCAAAGCCCCCCCCCTTTTTTAATATTTTATTTATTTATTCATGCAAGACACAGAGAGAGAGGCAGAGACACAGGCAGAGGGAGAAGCAGGCTCCTTGAGAGGAGCTCGATGCAGGACTTGATCCCAAAACCCCCCGGGTCACAACCTGAGCCAAAGGCAGATGCTCAACCACTGAGCCACCCAGGCACCCCCACCAAAGCCTTTTCACCACAAGTTAATGTTACTATTTTACACATATTCTCTTTTTCCTAACTCCGACTACATGTTGGCATATCCTCTGTGTAAAACGGAATAGTCTCCGTTTTCTGGACATGTAATCCCTCCTGCCTATGATCCAGCTGATGAACCTGCCAGGTGAAAACACTGTCCCTTTTTTTTTTTTTTTAACACTGTCCCTTTGAAGGCCAAGGACTGCCATCCAGTGATGGCAACAAAAGATGATGCTTACCTGGTGAAGAATCACTTGGAAATATATTTGATGGACAAAACTATCAGAAGCTACTTCAATCCCTACTTCTTTTAGCTGAAGCAAGCATTATAAAAACTGGTAAGGAATCATTTAATATAACAAATGTATATAGTAATGTGTATTTAATATTCAGTGGATAGCTACTCCATGCCAGGCACAGAATTAGGCCATTAATATATTATCTCATTAGGACCCCACAACAACCCTGGAAGAAATCAATTAACCTTATTCTTACAAGTATGTAACTCAAAAATCAGAGGTTAAACAGCTGTGACTAAATCACAAAACTAACAAGCAGAAGAGGTGAGATTCAAACCCACATCCAGCTAACTCCAAAGGCAATCTTCTCTTTCACACCACCACAGTGTCGCCCTCTATCAGCTCATCACATGCACAGTTCCCAGTGGACCTCCCACCTGTGTGAGCCAGTAAGAGGTCGCTGTAGGCTGGCACTGGCTTAAGGCATTTGCTTTAACAGCACATTTATAAGCCTATCGGAGGCACATCTGACACATTCACCCCTCAGAAATATCTAGAAATGTGAGGAAGACCCATGAGAGGAATAGGCTCGATTCCTTCACCATCACCCCATCACCTCTAGATATGAGTGAAACATCTAGAAGGCTGGGAGAACCTGACTTACATCAAACTGCCATCAACATGATCAAAGCCAATGCTGGGTAATGTGAATCTGACAATGTTCAACTGAGTACCACACACAGGGTCATGCAGTAAATCAGCACCTCCGCCCCAACCCCCCAGTGCCATGGAACAGAGTGGCCATCCAGCGAACAGAGGCAGCTAAAGCCTCTCCTTCCAAGTTGAAGCAAAGCTTCAAAATTTTAACCACTTAGTATCAACAAAATACAAAGAATATATAAAGCAAGGAAAAGGAGGGAAGTATTTGAGCACTCTAGCCTCTGACTAGCAAAATAACCTAAAAATCACGTTTTAAAAATAGTATTCTTGGCATTTTTGGAAACATCTCTTTAAGCCTTCTTGGAAGGAGCAATGTGAGAAGGTTAATATTTAACAACTATACTGCGCCCAAATACATTTATAATATATGCTTTCACTCTAAAAGGATTTTCCTAAATACACTATTTAGTATGGGCAGGTACTTCAAAAGTGAGCCTTTATCACCCAACCAGTTAATGTGCAGAAAGGGACAGACTCGCAAAAATGGTTTCCAGTGCTTCCCAAACCTAATTTATATGTGAACCACCAGGAGATAATGTTCAAATGCAGATTCTAATTCAATAGGCTAGAACAGGGACCTCTGGGTGGCTCAGCAGTTGAGCCTTCTGCTCAGGGTGTGATCCTGGAGACCTGGGATCAAGTCCCACATCAGGCTCCCTGCATGGAGCCTGCTTCTCCCTCTGCCTGTGTGTGTGTGTGTGTGTGTGTGTGTGTGTGATGAATAAATAAGTTAAATCTAAAAAAACAAAAAAAACAGTAGGCTAGAACAGAGCCAAAGATTCTGTGTTTCTAACAAGCGCCCAAGTGACCTTGATGTGCCGAGACCAGCCTTAGTGACAAAGATCTCAGCCACTGTTTCTTCACTAATATACCTGTGCCCTAGGAAACTGAGCTGGACACAAACGATTTCATTTGTTCATATTTTTCATCATCTAAAAAACATACATTTTACTAGCTCAATGACATGACTTCTCATTTGCTGAAATAATTGACAAGCGTTTCCAGAAAACTGGTTTTCTTTAGTAAGCTTTTCTCTAAACAGAGTCTACAAACATTTTCCTGGTGCGTACTCAAGAATAATTTTCCATAAAAGAGGTCCAGCACCATACAATGACTTCTTGATCAGTTTTACATTACTCAGTGGCAGAGCCGACATCCAGCTGCAGAAAAAAGACTGCCATCTGGGAATGAACCCAAGGTTAGGAGGAAGGGTAAATCCTGAAAAATCACAGAGCTTGATTTCCTGTCCTCCAAACCTCTGACATGAATTACTGAACAAGTGGTCTATGAGAACTTAGGGGAGATAAAAAGAGGCATTCACTAGAAAACAGCATGGTTTCACTGAGATTTAGTAATACTAAACCCTTTATTTCCTTTTTGACAGGCTGATAAGAATGAAGGATTACAACAATGCTTTAGACAACGTTTCTAGATTTCAGCAAGGTATGAGTCTCTTAAAACAGTCTTGTGGCCAAGACGAGAAATGCAGCCTAAATAATAATGCACTGAACAGATTTACAGGTGGTTAAACAGAAGATCCGAAAGCAGCAGATGGATGAAATAATGTCAGTCAAGGAACAGACCCCCTTACAGTCCCTTTCTTCCCCCCACTGCCGCCAGCCAATCCCTCTCAATCTCCAAACAAATTAGAGACAACACAAGTCATATGTACTGAAATTGAAATTCTTACACATACTTACATAAGAACTTTACAAAAGAAGGATTTAAGTGCAGTATACTTTACAGCAACTTCTCCTGATGAGGCCCCCAGTAATTAAAATTTAATGACTTGTCCCTGAATAAGTTATTTAAACTGCTTTCAGTGGCAAATTCAGTGGTTAATGCATAGAGAGGCTGTTAACAGAGGAGGTAAAGGGGATGACAGAGAGGTCCTAGGGGTTTTTCCAATTAAAATTTGGGAAAGATAATGGAAAACAAGCACCAGTAAACACTGTTTTTATAAAGTGTAGAGGAGGGAAGAGGCAAAGATGTACATGAGGAGGGCTGTCCCGAAGCTTTTTTACCATTTTAAGCATCCACGTTATTCTGGGATCAGAGTCCCAGGAGGCAGCATGTAGGTAGTTTTTATTTTGAATCATAAATCAGAAAAGGACGTTGAGAAACCAAAAACTGGCCTTTTGATATGTTTGTAATTTTCAATAAGCCAGTTTTGCACATATCACTGATCCACAAGGAATGGAGAACTTTCCATCAAAGAACTGATGACAGAAGAAAATTAATTTGTATAAAATGTCTAAGGTATCTTTATTTCTTTTATTATAAAATAAATATAACTTTGACAGAAGAAAATTAATTTGTATAAAATGTCTAAGATACCTTTATTTCTTTTATTATAAAATAAATACTATAACTTTATTTTAGCCACTTAAAAATATTTATTCTAAAAAGCAGGGAAGTACACAAAAACTACAAAAGTCATGTGAAAAAAAGAACACAGGAGCTAGCTTATAGTGGTGCCAGATTTAGGCTAATGTGTGCATTTAAAAGTATAATATTGATAATTATAACATCTAATTTATTTTTTGCTATACTAATATATGTGCTTCTTTATTAATGCATGAAATAATAAGATTAATGGATTAAATAGCATCAGGTCTCACAACTATTAAAATCTCAAAATTATGGTAAATTTAAACAATATGATGAGATAAATACAATAACTATAATGTGATACAAATATATATGAAATAGCTGGTTTCTAGTTGTGATCAAGTGATGTGTACTGTGAATACTGATATATTTTGTTGTTGTGGGGTTTTATTGTTTTTTTGTTTTTTTATGAGAGACACAGAGAGAGAGGCAGAGACATGGACAGAGGGAGAAGCAGGCTCCTCAAGGAGCCTGATGCGGGACTTGATCCCATCCCGAGATCACGACCTGAGCTGAGAGGAGATGCTCAACCACTGAGCCAGCCAGGTGCCTCTGATGCCTACTCTCAGAATTGAAAGAAATGCTAAATTTTAGTTAGAAGTCGTAAAATAAATGTCATTATTTTCTATTCAATTTAATAGGGCTCCTCGTTACATTTATTCCACAACAGTCTTCCCTACCCCTGCCTTCCTTTCCTTTCATGCCACTGATCTGTTGAAGAAATCAGATTATTTGTTTTGAAAAAAGTCCTACCATTCCATATTTGACTGATTACTTCTTCATGTTCATGTCATTTAAATGTTCTTCTATCCCAAGTATTTCTTCTGTTCCATTTACTTCCTATAATTGGACATTTTTTCTAGAGATTTCTAGGTTTCTGTTCAATTTTTTGACAAGAATACTTCACAGGTGATACTGAAAATCTCCTATCGCATCACATGAAGAGACACAGAATATGTTTTTGCACCTTTGTGTGTGTTAAGATTTATCAGTGGGATTATGGTTGGCAGGCTGATCCTTCATTATAAATGTCTGCATTTTATCTTACAGTTTGATTACTCATTGATAATCATTATCTGTATAGATTATTTCAGTAAAAGTTGCAAAATGGGGTCTAATTCTATAACTTCTTATGCATTAACTAGCTAGGGTTTAATTATTAAAAAACTTTTCAGGATGCCTGGCTGCCTCAGTCAGTGGAGCATGCTAATTTTAGGGTTTTTTAAAGATTTTATTTATTTTGAGAGAGAGAGTGCACATCCAAGAGGGGCAAAGGAAAGAGAGAGAGAATCTTAAGCAGGCTCCACGCTGAGTGCTGAGCCAGATGCGGGGCTTAATCCCACAACCTCGAGATCACCACCTGAGCTGAAATCAAGAGTTGGATGCTTAACCAACTGAGCCACCCAGGTGCCCCAACATCTTACTTTAAATGTTCATGAATCCATGCTAATGGAGGAAGTGAAGGAATTTCTTCTTGAAAAATGCCAGCTATTAGATGAAAAGGGGATGATAAAATTAGAAAATAATCTCTTTGCAATCTTCAGGATAACCGATTCAGGCAATGAATACTAAAAATTCTTGGGAACACATTTTTAGGAAACAGGATATTCACCCAACCTGAAGCATCATCCCATGGATTAGCTACTACTCATAAAAGGACAAATGTACATATATATGGAAAAGCTGTGGTGGCTACCACTTAACCAAGTAACCCCATTCCACAATCACCAACAGCAGGAATGATCAGATCTCACTATGCCTCCTTAGGGTGATGCAGTAAGTGGTATCACCTCCACTTCTTGACAAAAATGCTAACCTGAATCTAAAAATTGAAAAAATCACTAGACAAATTCAAAATGTGGAACATTCCACAACTGGCCTAAACTCTTCGAAACAATCAATGTTATAAAACGAAACAAAAGGAAGAAACATGATGATTAATGCAATGCATGAAGCTTGACTGCATCCTGGATTTTTTAAAAAAAAAAAAGTTGGGATCCCTGGGTGGCGCAGCGGTTTGGTGCCTGCCTTTGGCCCAGGGCGCGATCCTGGAGACCCAGGATCGAATCCCACGTCAGGCTCCCGGTGCATGGAGCCTGCTTCTCCCTCTGCCTGTGTCTCTGCCTCTCTCTCTCTCTCTTTCTCTCTCTCGGTCTCTCTCATGAATAAATAAATAAATAAATAAAATTTAAAAAAAAAAACACTAACAATAACACTGGGGTGGTAGAAGACTATGCTTACTCTCAGGAAACATGAAAGTGTTTAGGGGTGCTGTGTAATGGTGTCTGCAACTTATTCTTTAAAAGATCAGAAAAAATTGCTTCTCAGCCTTTTGGCTAAGATCAAATATAAAAGTTCAAAAATATATATAGAGAGAGAGACTTGTAGAGAGAGGTTCCAAGATGACAGAATTTTAACAATTGATATAAAGAATATAAATGTGTTTTTTTATTTCAACTTTTTCACAGTAATATTTCAAAACTAAGGATTCAGAGAAAGAGGACATAAACTTTTTTTAACATAAACACTCATTAATGTTTTTCCCCTCAGCCTTATTTTTTTCATAAAAGGCTATGTTTCTCAACCTCCACCTCCCACTACAGAAGTTTCCAGTACTTAACTGTGTAGCAATTACAGTTCTCTCTGAACAATGCATTCAATATTCCAAATCTAGATGGATTGTAATAAAAATATATTTAACAATAAAATGGATGGAGCTTTTGAATGGAGCTTCAAAAATTTAATGAGCAGGGTAGTCAAGAAGACAATAGGTGAAAAGCTGAGTGCTCCTTTCTGTTTCTCTGCTTTCCATTGTATCTGAGGCAAGTACTTCAACTACTGCTTCAGAAATAGACAAACCCTATGGTTAAAATTTAAAACTGTCCTTAAGCGCAATGTTCCTCACCAACTGAACAATGAAGCCAAACCTAAGTGATTACAAGGCTGTTAGCTGTGTATCCCCAGGCCTGTCTTCCCACAGTAGACCCTTAAAAAACTTGGGAGTGAGGGGTGCCAACCCCCGCACAGTTAAAAATCCATGTGTAACTTTATAAGTCAAAACTATCACCAACCTACTGTTGACTAGAAGCCCTATGAATAACTATTAACTAATAACATACCCAAAATGGCTGATTAACACGTTTTGAATGTTGTATTATATACTATATTCTCTCAGTAAACAAAGTAAGCTAGAAAAAAGATGATATTATTAAGAAAATTATAAGAGAAAACCTCCAAAAATTATTCAATTATATTTATGGAAAAAATGCATGTGTGAGTGGACCCACACAATTCAAACCCCTGCTGTTCAAGGGTCAGCTGCACGTTAAGGTCATCCTAAGCTCATTCACAAAATTAGCCGGCAGCAATGCCAAAGACCAGGGGAAAAAAAATTAACAAAGCTCCAGGTTAAATCAATGAGAATAAACCTAAGTTGGGGGAATTCTTTCTAAAACTGATGATGACAAAGCAGATGGCACACATATTCCCTTTTGGCATTTGGCCCAAAAAATAGCAAACCAATGAAGAATTCTTACGCAACAAATGAACACACTTTAGAGACGCAAAATCAAAACAAAACTTAACTTCTTCACTTGTTTCTCATGTCCTTATCATTAAAGAGAGTAAAGAATGAATGCACAGTTTTAAGGGTAAGCTTTGTCACACTTAAAACACATTTCCAGTGAAAGGACTGTTTTCATTAATATACAATCTCATAAAACTAATGAAAATCCTCCCTCGCCTCTTTTTATTTTTTTTTTACCAAAAACTAGCTTTTACTATGAATTACTTTCAAAAAAGTTAATGATCCTTAACAACTAACAGAATAAAATTAAAAAGGAACCCAAAACTAAAGTTATCTTTATTCAAAAATATTAACAATTGGCTATGAAAGATTAAATTTGTTTAAAGACTTCTCTCTAGCTACCAACACATAAAACATACACTAAAATACAATACGATTATACTAGGTAAAGAAGGGATTACTTTCTGTACTTTCAAACTCAGGCAGTTTAAAATACTAGTAAAAAAAATAAATAAATAGATAAAATAAAATACTAGTAAATTTTCTCCACATTGGTATATGTTAAAAATATCAAAAATAAAGAAGTTTTGAGTTGAAGTTAGTAAGAGGTTTTATAGTTCATTTGCCCCAGCCAAATAGCAAGAAAGCAACTTCTAATTTTTTATTTTTTTGTTTTTTTAAAGGCGTATTTATTCATTAGAGAGAGAAAGAGTATGCGCATGAGCAGGGGGAGGGGCAAAGGGAGGGGGAAGAGAGCAAAGCAGACTCCTCACTCAGCATGGAGCCCCCTGCAGAGCCCGATGAGCAGCTTGATCTCAGGACCCTGAGATCATGAATGACCCTAGCTGAAATCAAGACTCAGATACCTACCCAACTGAGACACCCAGGTGCCCCTCAAGAAAACCACTTTTTAAAATGGTAGCATTTTATAATTCTCACTTCTGCAGCAAATCCACATGCTAAGAATATCTTGCCAAATAAATGAATTGCTTCTAGCGATGACCCATTTTAAAAGAAAAGTCCAACTAAAATTTTTGCAAGTGAAATTAAATTACTCTAATGGACTACTTACCTCAAAACCTACTTACATGTTATCTACATTAAAACCATTCTAAGGAATAGCAAGAAATGCCTTCCCATTAATAATACTTTTTCAAAAGTAAGCTGAAACAAAAAACCTGGATGTTCCATTTCTTTCTTTTTTTTTTTTTTAAGATTTCACTTATTTATTTGAGAGAGAGAGAGAGAAAGAACAAGCACAAGCAGGGGGAGCGGCAGAGGGAGAGGGAGAAGCAGGATCCCTGCTGAGCAGAGAGGCCGACAGGAGGTTTAATAGGCTTAATCCCAGGACGCAGGGACCATGACCTGGAGGCAGACACTTACCGACCAGGCCACCCAGGTGCCCCCAGATGTTACACCTTCTATAAGATCTGTTGTCTCCATGCATTTAGTTCCTTTTACTGCTTTAAATAGTACAATTCTCTTAAAGTAAAATAAACACTGCTTAAGAGTTCTGTAAGCTTCAAACAAAAAAGTTACTCTTGTCATTAGAAAACTCTTCATGGTTAAAATCAAATATTTATTGACCATACTTTATATGCCAGAAACTGAATAAAGTTTATATATGTATTACCTTATTTCATCTTCAAGATAATTCTCTAAGGTAAATAGCAATATTCACCATTTTAGAGATGAGAAACTTAAATTCAAAAAACTTAAGTAACTAGGGCAGCAGGTTGCTGGACATTGCCCAGAACCTACCCTCCCCTTCTTTCCTAGTGAATATTAGGCGGGTACATGGCTTTTCAGGAAGAGGATGCAGCTGCCCGCCTCCATCCAGTTTCCATGTAGTCCGGGACTAGTTCAGGGACAACCCTGATGACCTGGCCCTCTCGTGACTGGGGGGGGGGGGCGCCCCCCCCCCCCCCGGGTCATGTGCTTCTCTCACTCCTCAGGCTGGAACACAAATGTCGAGCTGAGGCAGCTTCAACCATGCAGATGACAGCAGCACCCTAAGGGATGCAGGGCAACAGAATACAAGAACCAGGCAGCGCCCAAAGGCCCATCCACCCCAGACCACCTGTCCGCCTGTGAAATAACAGGAAAAAACACAGAGTTGACTCTGATCCCTGTTCCTGCCACAGGCTTTCTGAAACCTTTGCAGTTTTCTAGGTGACAGAAGTGTCTTTTGTTCTAATAAGGTGACTGAAGGTGGGGTCCTGAATGAGAGCAGTTACTGGAAAGAACAAGCCATGGACTGGAAGCCTGGAGTTTTCAGCTTTGCCTTTCTTTCTCTTGAGAAGAGAAAAGGGCTGAAAGTAGAGTTCATGATCTCCCATGCCTACATGAAGAAGCCCCCATAAAAATCCCAATAGCACAGGGTTCAGAGAGATTCCAGGTGGGTGAACACATTCTAGTACTGGGAGGTGCTGCGCCCCAACACCACGAGGAAGGAAGCCCCTGCCCTCGGGACTGTCCCAGACACTTCGCTCTATGTATCTCTTCAACTTGCTGGTCGTCTGTGTCCTTTACCATATCCTTCAATAAACTGGTAAACCTAAGTGTTTCCCTGAGTTCTATGAGCCGCTCTAGTAAATCAACCTAATCCAAAGGTCATGGGAAGCTCTAACGTGTGGCCAAGTTGGCCAGACGTTGCACACTACGTGGAGACCTACTACCTGCAATTGCCATGGAACTTGCAGTGTATGGAACTGAGCCCCCAACCTGTGGCATCTGATGCTGTCTCCAGGGACACAGCGTCAGAACTGAGTTAAAGTGCAGGACAACCAGATGGCATACTAGAGAATCGCCTAGTGGGGGGTAATTTCCACACTTTTGGTAACTGGAAGTGGCTAAAGTAAAGTGCTCTGTGTGAAAGTAAAGGAGACACACAGGAGAGAAGAACTGAAGTTCTTCCAAAACACCACTTCAGGTAAAAATAAGTGAAATAGCAACAGAAAATATCAGACAGAAAGAAGCTTCTATCATTAGGGCCACTGTAATTTTGAGGAAGTGTTTATTACACCAGCTTAGCTGAAACCCAAGCAACCATAGGAACTGGTAACAGAAATGGGGTGCTAAAGTTAAATATAAAATAGGCATTGACTTAGAGATTGGGGGACTAGGTAACAAAAAAGAAGATGCTGCTAGCTGAAGAAGGTCCTAAACCAGTGACCCTTGTTTGTCACAGTGAGAATGCTGGCAGATCTGTCACCTGAGTTGACCTCTAAGGCAACTGACAACATCCCTACAGAACCTGTTGCCCTAAGGAAAAGTAGCTGGAAAGTGTAAGAATGGGCCACTCCTATAATTCCAAGTGCTCCACCAGAATTAACTACCCACCACTAATATGAGCTCTTATTACAAAGAAATCCTAGAACTAACTACGTTCTCTAGCAAAGACTTCCCTACCTCGTACAACTAAAATGTCAGTAGTAAGATTCCTATCCAAGTCTGCTTCTAGATTAATTTCATCCCTCCCTCAGTAGGTATTAAATGAAAGCACTAAATAGAACCTTTTCATCTTTTGGAAATTGAGAGAGATGGAATATTTTATTCCCGCCAAAATTTGTTGGAGGAAAACAAATTTTTAATCTTAAATATCACAGTCATCCAGTAAGTCTTTTGTTTCACTTTAATGTTACACATATCTAAAAATACTGCAAACGTACCTCTTTAGAAATATTTCATTGTTTTAACTGGAAATTTTGCATATTTCATTTCACTTGTTCTCTCTTTCTTAATATCTTTTTCTTTCCAAATTTACATAAATACTTGTGAGAACTTCTTTCAAGGTCAAGTTGAGCCTTTCTTTAAAAAATTGGGAAATCATTATAATCCTCCAATATCTAAGTAAAAGTTCTCTATATTATGGTGGTTATGTTTGTATTTTCATTCTATGAAACTGTAGTTCCTAAAAGCATGACTGATAGGGCTGTCGACTCAAAAACTCACAGTACTTAACTTCACCCACCCCCACCTCCTGCAAAATGGAGATTAAAAGTATGAATAAAATTAAATACAAGAAAACAGAAAGCCTTAAAAAGCACTAGTCAAAAGAACTTTAAAAATTACAGAAATATAACTTTGTCTCAAATGTCACCTCCTCCTTGATAAACACCAGAACTTATCCAAGAAATGCCTTCTGTCTACTTTTACTGCATGATAGTTTAACAGCCTTCTCGTCTATTCAGCACTTGCGTATTTTCTCCTTAGGAAAACTTTATGTTATCATATTATTTATCTACTTGCTGTGATGGAAGAAGTTTACAATTACAAATAAGGAGACTAGATCCTACTTTCAGCACTATCACTGAGTGACCCAATATCCAAGACTACCAAGGACTGTTTCCATTTGTGTCTGTTGTCCTAATGTAACGCTCAAAGGTATCTCAGACTGAAGAGAAATCATGAGCATGCTACTAATCTCAGACTGAAGAGAAATCATAAGCACGCTACTAACTTGTGGCTCATGTTCACATGGCTCAAAGAAGTCACAAAACTTCTCTGGAACTCAGTTTCTTCTTTGGCCAAATGAGAATAACCTCCACACTACAATTTGTGATTGTAGGAGATAACATAGGTGAAAGATCTGCAAAAGTTCTATATAGATCCGTTATTGTGAATAAGAATACAAGAGAGATCCAAATACATTTTAAGAAAGAGGAGCTGGCACTGCTACCCTATAGCTTGCTTTTGCATGATTCCAAAAGTCAAACAGATATCACGGAAAGTCATTTAGATGATCCCTACAGCCCTCTTCAACACTAGAAATGCTATTATCATAATCATTCTAGCATGGTCTCCAACTACACTGGCATATCACTTATATGGTATCCATCAAACAGGTTACTCCCTGAACTTATGAATTCCTGGACCCCAATCATAGTCATAAATCCAGCTTGCAAACTTCTCTGACTGGACAGCATGATTTTTTATTTTCATTTTTCAATTATTTGCCCATTTTTTAAAATAAGATTTCACATAAAAATTCTAATTTCTGCTTTCTCTTGAAAAACTAGTTTATCAGGCATCTTGGGGCAATAATCTGGTAGGAGCTGGTAACAGTTCTCCTTTTAGGAATCACATGTAAGGTCCAGCTTACCAGAGTCCTCATCTAGTTTGCTTCACAGATGTATGTTACCTGCCTACTTGGTGCAGGGATTTAGGTGTGCTCCTCAAATGTACAAAGACCGCATGGCCACATCTATTGATATAACTCAATCTGTTACTTTCTATCCCTAATTATGTTTCCCCAAACACCTCCTCATTTATCAACAAAATTGAGACCATGATATGCCATGTTGGTTGCTTATTCAAAAAGGATGACAAGAATTCTTATTCCTACACTATTTTTATTTAGATACATAAAGAAAATAATAAAACATAGCAACTGAAGGTTTAAATGAGGAATTGGAAGTTGGATTCTACTTAATTTTGTAATTTATTTATTTCCTAACCCCTGACATGGCTTCAAGTCATTTAAAAATTTTTAAACTTTACCAGCTTGAAAGTGGAAGAACCAGCGAGGTAACGTCTAAGTCTGGGAAGAATCAGAAAATAATACTTAGGGATCCCTGGGTGGCGCAGCGGTTTGGCGCCTGCCTTTGGCCCAGGGCGCGATCCTGGAGAACCGGGATCGAATCCCACGTCAGGCTCCCGGTGCATGGAGCCTGCTTCTCCCTCCGCCTGTGTCTCTGCCTCTCTCTCTCTCTCTCTCTGTGACTATCATAAATAAAAAAAAAAAAAAAAAAAAAAAAGAAAATAATACTTATGTCTAATGAAGAATGTATTACGTAGCAAAATCTGAGAAATTCCATATGTGTACTAACCTATTTAAGAAAACTATCAAGTTGGATATTTCTAGAGATACTGCCATGCAAAGAAAAAAAATTAATATACTAAAAAGAATTAGAAGAGATGTGTGTATCTATGTCCATATTCACAATAGCAAAAAGGCAGAAGTAATACAAATGTCTATTGATGGATGAACAGATTTAAAAAATGTAGTATATGCATACAACAGAATATTATTCAGCCTTAGAAAGGAAATTCTGAACCATGCTACAACCTGGATAAATGTTGAGAACCTTATACTAAATGAAATAAATCAATCACAAAGACAAATACTATATGACTCCACTTATATGAGATAGCTACAGTAGTAGTCAAATTCATAGAGACGGAAAGTAGAACGATGGTTTCAGGAACTACAGGGAGGGAAAATTGGTGAGTTTTTGTCTAATGAGTAGAGATTTTCAGTTTTACAAGATGAAAAGTATTGTGGAGATTCGTTGTACAACAACGTAAATGTCCTTAAAAGTACTAAGTTGCACATTTTAAATGGTGAACTGATGGCAAAAATTTTTTATATGTATTTTACCTCAATTTAGAGATTTTAAAAATATATACCTGTATGTATGAATGTACGTATATATACATGTATATATATACACACACATTTTTTTTTACAGGTTTATATACTTGTAAAAAGGGGTGAAAAAAGGGATCCCTGGGAGGCGCAGCGGTTTGGCGCCTGCCTTTGGCCCAGGGCGCGATCCTGGAGACCCGGGATCGAATCCCACGTCGGGCTCCCGGTGCATGGAGCCTGCTTCTCCTTCTGCCTGTGTCTCTGCCTCTCTCTTTCTCTCTGTATGACTATCAAAAATAAATAATTAAAAAAAAAAAAGGGGTGAAAAAAACAGAGATGAAAAAGATAATAAAAATTATGTTTCAAAATATTTAAGGAAAGAGAAAAAAGAAACCAATCAAATGTAACATCACATTGTAGCAGACAGGGGTAAAATTCAGTAGGAGGGGGAAGCATTTCCAGAATAGCCAAGTAAGAACCTCCCAAAATCTACTCCTCCATAAAAGCATAAAAGCTTTACTACCAAAAATTGTCAATATCAACTTTTTCAAAATTATGGAAATTAACAAAAGGCTTACAACATTACAATGATAATTGTATCATGAAAAATGGCTGAGTCTCAATAAGAACACTGAGCTTTGTGGGATTTTAATTTTCCCTATTTCCATCACTATCTCCCTAGCATCATAGTCCCCAGCATCCCTGCAGCCATGGGGACTGACTGAGAAAAACAGCACTCTAGCAGTCCCCTGAGAAGGCAAAATGGGACTGGAGTTCCCTAAAAAGGCCCCCTTCCCAGAGAACTGTCATTATTTGAACTGGCAGATATCTGGAAAAGCCCCATCTCAAGACTTGTGTTTACTGAACCTAACTCAGAGATCACTCAATGGGAAAAAACTCTAGCCCCTCAGCATTTGTTAAAAACAATTGTTTAACACTGAGAACACCTAAAGCACTAACACAGGGTGTGTGTGGGGGGGGGGGGGGGTTGTGCAGGGAAGCTAACTAACTGAAAAAGGAAAATTTTGAGGAAGGAGATGTCCATAGAAGGACTTGAAAAGCTTTGACATTCCTTGGGATCTAGAAGGCCACATACATGTGCAGCACTACATGCATACACAGTAAGTACCTGAGAAGACCCTAATCTTTCACCTCTGGCTGACACTGAGTCTCTGTGCCTGCAGCAATTGAAGGCTACCACTAAGCTGTCAACGGCATGGCTGATTGTTGAAGGTGTAGCCCAATGTGCACCTGGAACTTCTCTGCACATACTGAAAGATTTCTTCATTCCAGGCACTTAAGGAAATTTCTGTCAAATCATTAGCTGACCACTAAGGTAAATAAGCAGAAGTTTCAGTAACCACATGTGACAAAAAAAAAAAAAAAAAAAAAAAAAAAATGCAGACTTTACAGAATGTATTCAGAAAGTCTGCAAACAATCAAATAACAACAAAGAGCAAAAACACCAAATCCTGTGGACAGAGAGAAATCTCATTTTCAGAGTCACCATGAGATATTATTTGAACAGTCCACTTTCCAACAAAAACTTGCAATACACACACAAGAAAGTAGTAAAGTATGGTCCACACACAGGAAATAAAGTAGTAGATTAAGACATGTCCCTGAGAAAGCCAGAGGGGTCATACTAGACAAAGATTTAAATATGCTATTATAAATATGTTTAAATTATTAAAGGAAACCACGTCTAAAGAATTAAAGGAGAATATAAAAACAGTATTTCGGGATCCCTGGGTGGCGCAGCGGTTTGGCGCCTGCCTTTGGCCCAGGGCGCAATCCTGGAGACCCGGGATCGAATCCCACATCAGGCTCCCGGTGCATGGAGCCTGCTTCTCCCTCCGCCTGTGTCTCTGCCTCTCTCTCTCTCTCTGTGACTATCATAAATAAATAAAAAATTTAAAAAAAATTTTTTTTTAAAAATAAATAAATAAAAACAGTATTTCATGAGAGAAAATCAATACAGAGACAGAAATTATTTAAAAAAACAAACACACACAGATTAAAAATTCTGGTGTTGAGGGCACCTGGCTGGCTCAGTTGGTAGAGCATGTGACTCTTGATCTCAGGGTCATGAGTTCAAGCCCCACATTGCAGGTACAGTTTACTTAAATAAATAAATCTTTAAAAAATTCTGGTGTTGAAATGTACAATACCTGAAATGGAAAATTCACTAGAGTTGTTCAACATCAAATCTGAATAGGCAGAAGAAAGAATCTGTGAACCTGAAGATACATCAATTGAGACAATTCCAGTCTTAGGAACAAAAATGAAAGAAGAAAAATTAACAGAGCCTCAGAGACTTATAAAACAACAAATATTGTATCAATACATGCATATAAGGAGTTCCAGAATAAAAGGAAAGGGACAAAGGAATATGTAATCAAATAATGACCAAATCAAAAACTTCCCACATTTGAGGAAAACATTAACCTAAACATCCAAGAAGCTCAACAACTCAAAGTAGGATAAACAGAAAAGAATCCTCACCAAGACACATCATAGTCAAAATGTCAAAAAACAGAAACTGAAATGCAGCAGGTAAGTCTCATCACATGAAAGGGATTCTCAACAACATTACTAGCTGATTTCACATCAGACACTACAAAGACTAGGGGGCAGTGGGACAACACATTCAAAGCAGTTAAAAAGGCAAAACAAGGGGATCCCTGGGTGGCTGGATATCCCTGGGTGGCTCAGAAGTTCAGCACCTGCCTTTGGCCCAGGGCATGATCCTGGAGTCCCGGGATCGAGTCTCACGTCGGACTCCCGGCATGGAGCCTGCTTCTCCCTCTGCCTGTGTCTCTGCCTGCCTCTCTCTCTCTCTCTCTCTCATTAATAAATAAATAAAATCTTAAAAAAAAAGGCAAAACAAGGCTTCAACATCCAACAAAATTATCCTTCAAAAGTGAAGGAAGAATTAAGACATTCCTATTTAAGCAAAACTTAAGAGACTCTGTCACCACCAAATCCGTCCTTCAAGAAATACTAAAGTTAGTCCTTGAGGCTGAAATGAAAAAACACCAAACATGAACTCTACAAGAAGACATAAGGAGAATCAGCAAAGCTAGCTACATAGTTAAATGTAAAAGACAGTGTAAGTGAATTTTTTTTTTTAATGATAGGCACACACAGAGAGAGAGAGAGAGGCAGAGACACAGGCAGAGGGAGAAGCAGGCTCCATGCACCAGGAGCCCGACATGGGATTCGATCCCGGGACTCCAGGATCACGCCCTGGGCCAAAGGCAGGCGCTAAACCACTGCGCCACGCCACCCAGGGATCCCTGTAAGTGTATTTTTATAAGCCTTTCCTATTATGATTTAAAAACTAATCCATAGACAATAATTATAAAAGGAATTATAAAATATTCCTTGCTTCATAATACATAAAGCAAGGAATGAAGCTATACTGAAGTAAATTTATTGCATAGTTCTGAAACCCATCTGAACTGAATTGTTTTAAACTAAAAAGTTTACCATAATCTCTACAGCAAACATTAAGAATATAACTCAAAAAATACAACAATATCAGGAATGACAGAATAAAAACCTATGAAAATTATCCTCTCCAGAAAAGCAACAGGGGAATTAAAACAGCACTCTGAAAACAGATATTTAGCACAAGGCAAGACAGTAATAGAGAAATTGAAAATTTTTTTAAATCTGAGGTATACAGAAAACAAACAGCAAAAAGATAGACATACTATCATCAGTAATTAACATTAAATGTAAATAAATTAAGCGCACCAGTCACTGGAGCGAAACACTAATCAAAAAGCAGAGATTGTTGGAATACATTTTTTAAGTGACCTAACTACTTGCTGTCGAAAAGAGACACTTAAGATTCAGAGATAAAGTAAGATGAAAATAAAAGGATGGAAAAAGATACACCACGCAAAGAGCAAATAAAGAGTTGGACTGGCAATACTAATACCAGACAAAATGGGCTTAGAGACAAAAATTGTTACTAGAGAGAAAGAAGGATATTTTGTAATGATAAAAGTCCATTCAAAAGAAAGACATAACAATTATAAACATATATGTACCCAAGAACAGGGCTGCAAAACACATAAGTATAAACTGACAGCGTTGAAGAGAGAAAGACAACAGTAGTTAGAGGTATCAATAGTTTACTCTTCATAGCTTACGTAACAATTAGAAGGATAGGTCTGACACAAAAAGCACAAGGATGAACGAAAAAAATAATTGGACTTTATTACTATTACAAATGATTGTGCTTCAAATGATAGTATCAAGAAAGTAAAAAGACAATCCACAAAGTAGGAAAAATATTTTCAAGACATATATCTCATAAAGGTCTAGGATCCAGAATATAAAAAGAATTCATACAACACAAAAGTAAACCCAATTTAAAAATCAGCAAAGAATGTGAATAGACAGGTCTCCAAAGAATATATACAAATGGCCAACAAGCACAGAAAAAGACACTCAACATCATTAGTCATTAGGGAAAAGCAAATCAAAACCACAATGAGATATCACTTAATACCCGCTTGGATAGTTGAAGCCAAAAGAAAAAAATAACAAGTGTTCCAAAGGATATGGAGAAATTAGAAGCCTCATACATTGTTGATTGAAATGTAAAATGGTGCACTAAATATGAAATGTGTGGCAGATACTCAAAATGATAAAGAGAGTTACCATATGTAGCATTTACACTCTGAGGTATATACTCCAGAGAAATGAAAATAAATCCACATAAAAACTTTTACACAGATGCTCATATCAGAATCATTCATAATAGCCAAAAAGTGAGAACATCTGAAATGTCTATCAACTGATGAATGGATAAACAAAACGTGGGATAACCATACAACACAATTTTATTTGGCTATAAAAAAGAACAAAGTACTGATACGTGCTACAACACGAATAAACCTTGAAAACATTATGCTAAGTGAAAGATGCTGGTCACAAAACACTACATATAATTCCACTTTTAAGAAATATCTAGAATAGACAAATCTATAAAGACAGAATGTGGAAGAGTGGTTGCCAGGAACTGGGGGAGGGATCATGGAGAGTAACTGCTAATGGGTACTGGGCTTCTTTGGGGGGGGGGGGTGAGGAAAAGGCTCTGAAATTACATGGTAGTGCTGGTTGCCCAACTTTGTAAATATACTAAAACTCACTGAATTGTACACTTACAATGGTGAATTTCATGGATGTGGATTATATCTCAATAAGGCTATCATTTTTTAAAAATCTATGAGGAAAACGAATACCTATAGAATGACTTTCCAAGATAAAAAAATAAATTATAGGGCAGCCCGGGTGGCTCAGTGGTTTAGCACCTGCCTTCGGCCCAGGGCCTAATCCTGGAGACCCAGGATGGAGTCCCACCCATGTCGGGCTCCCTGCATAGAGCCTGCTTCTCCCTCTGCCTGTGTCTCTGTGCTCCCCCCTCTCTCTGCCTCTCATGAATAAATAAATTATATCTTGTCTTATAATCATTTCAAGTCAATATTCATAACTCAGACTGTGCCAGATGCCGGGATGTGAAGATAAATAATAAACAGTCCTGCTCCTTGAGGAGCGTAGTTTAAACAAGAGACATTATCAATAATAGATCTTTGGAAAGAATTTTGATTCCTTCCCCTAGTTTTCCCCTTCGAAATGTATATAATGCTGATTTTTACCCTGACAAACTTTAATGGAAAATCCAATTCCAACAAATTGAAATATTAGCAGGCAGATACCAAAGAAAAATTAACTTGGGGTCTACCTCTAGTCACACTTCTGTCCCCAGCACGAGAGGGTCCAGTTGTGGTCCTGCCTCCGGGCCCTGACTGCCATGTGGCAGTGTGTGATCCCTTGGGCGGCTTGGGTGTGCCAAGAAATGTCCACGTCTCCATTTCCTCACCCTCATCCCAATCAATCCCCTTTCAGATTTCACAAGAACTAGGTTTTATTCCTTTAGGCCCCCAACTCTTTCCTTCAAATACTATTAGTTACTGAGGATCTCCAGATACATATTTGGTCAGGTCACCAACACAAATGCAGTTCCCTTCTTTTACATCTTTTTTTTTTTTTTTAACTTAATAAAGATCCAAAATGGTCTCTATCAAGGCCAAATCACCTCTGCCTGTGTTCGGTGCCCCGCACTGCACCAGCCTGGCATGGATACCATCTCACAGGTTCTGTTGCTCCAGAACAAGAGTCGTAAAACATGCAGGCAGCATATAAATTTTGTTTGGCCTGTGCTGTTCTCAAAACATTTTAATTACCACTCAAGAGATGTTTTACATACAAACTTACATTTTTAGCTTCATTTGAAAAATGTGAAGATGCGGCCATACTGGACTCAAATTCCCACGTGACAACAACTGAGCGAGCCTAGCGCAACCCCACCTTGCCCTTGGAGGACGGATGCCCTCCATGACCCTCATGTCTCCACGCACAGCACATCCAGCTGGTTTTATTTGTGACGTGCTGGCTCTGGAGGCATCAGAGTTTCGGATGAATCCAAGCCCACAGCGTCGGAAGTGGTTTCCTATTATAAAGGTAAGACATCTTCCATTATTTTCCGTTTTAGGTTGTCGGCCATGTTTTTCTGCCTCTGCCACGCTCTCCTGGATTCTCACTCCAGCAACTGCTTCAAATTCCTGTAATCACCTTCACGTCTGACACGTGAGTATCACCCACTTAAATGAGTCCAGGACTCTCCTCCAGAGGCATCTTCTGGCCTGGAAGCTCCGGCATGACGGCATTACGCAGGATAGTATCAGGCCACCCTGCAGAGAGCACTGAGGAGCTCATCCACAGACCAAGGAACCTTCCTTTCCAGACTTACTGCACTTTGACAATAAATGCTCCTCCTAAATATCTGAATTCTGGTAGGTTAAAATGTTGTTTCCCAAACTTTCCTGTGCTGGGGATCCTGTTAACAATGCAGATTCTGATTCAGTAGGTCTGGTGTGGGGCCTGAGAGTCTCCATTTCTAAGAAGCTTCCAGGTGATAGCGTCAGCATCACCTGTAGATTACACTTTGGCGAAGGTTAAAAGTCTTATAAAGGAGGTCTCTAAGATGACATCTGAATGAATTAGACCCCCAACACTTGGCTTTCTGCCATCTTAAAACTACAAAATGTTAATTATTTAGTATCTGTGCCAACTTAATATCAGATTTATATAAGTAACAGCCTTCCGTAACGGTCTTGAGAAACAAACAGGTGGTCCTTTGGCCATTAGACATTGATGACTGCATATTCACTCCATGATCAATACTGGGCATTACAGAGATGCCAGCCAAGTTTCCATATGCTTAGAGTGCTTAAAACCTTGTTGGCAAAAAAGGCAATAGGAAACAAAATAACTAGTACACCATCTACAGCAAAGATGAGAGGTGCCTAGGTGGCTCCATTGGTTGAGCATCTGACTCTTGATCTCATGGGTCATGAGTTCAAGCCCCACGCTGGCCTCCACCCTGGGTGTGGAGCCTACTTAAAATAAATGAAAATAAACAAATGTTTAAGCAATAACAATAAATAAAGCTAAGAAGATGAAAATATTAGCTGCTATAAAATAGTGATTCTCAAGAGGGTGGCATACCAGCATCTGGAGGGGAAGATGTCAAACCAGACACTTCCCTCTAACCCCCACCTAGATTATGACACTGACTCTGCCCACCCTTGCTGTCAATCACTGAAAGAGGAAACTATGGACACTTCTAGGAATGCCACACTCTTCAGGAAGATAAGATGGGAAAACTACTATTTTCAGGTTGTGTAGAGAAAGGCAATGGAGATACGGGATCTGGAAGAGTAAGTCAAATTGGCAGGCATTCCAGGTGGGAAGCGCTTCTTCTGGCAAACGTACCGAGGGAAAGATAGATGAGTCTGGGGTGTACATATGGGATGGAAAGAAGACCTGCTCAATAGAAGTAAACCAGAGTGAATGCCCCCTCCCCACCACCCCATCCTGAGTTAGAGGAAGCACAGAAAGTAACGTGCTGACCACTTGTTAAGAACGTTAGAGAGCTATCTCTTCACAGGAAAGCCGAACTAGTTTGTCTCTCAGGTCCCTGCCAATTTTTCCTTGGTTGAAGAACAAAATTTCACTTTTCCTCTCACACATATTTCTAAGCTGAATAACCCGCCTTGCCTGCTGTTCAGCATGGGACATGACTGAGCAGAACGTGACGGTGTAAGAGTCCCTATAAATTTACGGAAAAGATAGCCTAAGTTGCTGCATCAGGTAAACTTCACCCCCTGCTCAGCATCCCCGGTTCTTCGGGACTGTTCTCAGAGGTCTTACTTTCAACCGTGCCATCAGTCATCTTCGTGACTCTTCTCTGAACCCCATCCGAAGGGTCCTCATCCCTCCCACACAGGCAAGCGAGGAGGAGGAGGTGCGCTCTGGTCTTCCCTGACTACTCTGCCCAAAGCAAGTCTGAGTGACACTCCATGTTCTACCAAAGACTCGCTCCTCAAAGAATCACCACACTTCCAACTTTTTTTTTTTTTCATTTTTTTTACTTAGGATTTGTTTCAAATATATATTCAGAAGCTCATATAGTTCAGAAGCTAATACAATAGCAACCCATATCCCAACACCCAGATTTAACCGATGTAAACATTTGTGCCACATTTGCTTTGCAATTATATATTTGTTTATCATATCCTTGTTCCCAGTTTCCTACCGGGTCCTCTGTTTTATCTGGGCAGGGCCAGCTCTAATTATTAACCTCTTCTATACCTTTCACTTAGCACAGAGCCTGGCTCATACACAGCCCTCAGTGTCTGTGCAACAAATAATGCATGAATAGCTTCTGTCATGGAAGCAAGTAACAGTAATCAATGTAAAAGTTATTAGACAAAACAAAAAGACTCAATTTAGTTCCAAAAAATGGGAAATGGATCTTTACTGAAGAAACAGGGTTCAAGTTTAAATGTGTGCTATAACTGGACACTATGCATTAGAGTGGGCTAGCCAAGCAAGGAGCATACACCTTCCCCACACACCCTCATCCCTCTTGGCCATCGAGCCCACGTATCTGCCCAACAACATGGACATATAGGAGAAGAGCTCACAAAGTCTCTTCTAGTTTAAATATGCCAACTTAAAGACGGAAAGAACAGGGGATCCCTGGGTGGCTCAGTGGTTTAGCGCCTGCCTTTGGCCCAGGGCGCGATCCTGGAGTCCCAGGATCGAGTCCCACGTCAGGCTCCCGGCATGGAGCCTGCTTCTCCCTCCTCCTGTGTCTCTGCCTCTCTCTCTCTCTATGTCTATCATTCATAATAAATAAATAAATATTTTTTTAAAAAGATGGAAAGAACAAAAGAAAAGAGGGAAGACAAGAGGGAAGGAGGAAGGAAGGCCTATGCAAAGAGAATCCAAGACCACGGAGATCATTTATCTTCTCTAGGTTTGGTCAGGGGCAATAAATGTCACGTCCTGAAAACTTGTATCAAGTCCCTTTGTCTGGAATGAAGCCAAGCCTAAGGCAAAAGTATATACAAGGTCATGTCCAATTGTTAGACTGCTCCACCTCTTTCTACCTGTACTCCCTGCCACCTCGAACAAAACTCTAAAGGTCTAGGTTCCTCCCAGCGTGGTTTCCTACATGCCCTGAAAACCACCTATACACTGATACCCTCTCTCCATCAAAACCAGTGGCTCTAAGTCCTATTTCTTTGTGCTCTTATTCTTTCAGCGGGCCACCAAGAGAAAATATGGTTATTATATAAAGGACTGCCCAGGGACGCCTGGATGGCTCAGGGGTTAAGCATCTGTCTCTGGCTCAGGTTGTGATCCCGGGGTCCTGGGTTCAAATCCCACATCAGGCTCCCAGCAGGGAGCCTGCTTCTCCCTCTGCCTATGTCTCTGCCTCTCTCTGTGTATCTCTCATGAATAAACAAGTAAAAATAAAACCTTTAAAGGGCTGTCCACTACCAAAAATATAACCTCCTTAACCCTTTATCATCAATGCAGATCTCCAACTTTGTCTAATGAAAAAATTTCTTAGTCCCAAGATCGTGGCAGATCGTTCTATTTATTAACACTTCCTCCTTCCCTTCCTGTCCTTGACATCGCTCACTGTGGGCAGAGCATACTACTGAGGCATGCCACTTGATATAGGAGAACTGGTTTCTCAACAGTGTCATGAAAAAACATTTTTCTTACTCCACAGATGAAATATTACATGCATGCCTTTCCTCTAAAAAGCCAGCATATGTCAGCATGGAGAAGTAGTCTTAATACTCCCTGTCACTTTGCACAACACACTCATACACTCAGGGGCTGCAATTTGGCGGCACCCAGTTTTTGCTCTTTCTTTTAGTATTTCCTCAAGATCAGAAGGCACTACATCTGCTGTGAATGGAGTAGCATGCAGACTGCCTTCTAGGTACGACTTCTTTTCTTTACGAAGCCATCACCTTCTTATACGAACATGAAATGAGTGCTCCATAAGTCCTGCCCCCAGAGCAACTTTTCCAGTCTCATTAATAACAGTTAGCCAAAAGAAAAATCTCCTCTCTCATACACAAGTTTTCAGTGATAAATGAACAAAGCATCACCAAGCGCTCCTCCCTGAACAAATGCCAAGAGCTGATTCATTCTCTGCATGACCTCAGTGGTTTCATCCAACCATAAAGTAAAATATCTCCCGGTATGTACTTGATAGTAATCACTCTTCCACACGCTACTCCACTGCTATTATGCAACAGCCAACCGGGCCATTTGACAAAGGAATTCTCAATAACTTCTGGTTTCTCTTTAAGGACTATGTTTGTCTTTAGCTATCTGACCGATTTTGCGAGTGTCTATTCAATAATATGACTCATTCTTACTTTTGCTACAAGAGCCCTTTATTGATGCCACTAGAGTATTTTTAATCTCTTACCTACCGTTAGCAATATAATATGTTAATTTTGTAATGGAAAGCATTATTGTGTGCTTGTCCTGGAAAACTTCAATAGTATAACAGAGAAGCTTCTGTGCTTTGTTTGAAAATGACACCAAAACATTCATGGCTTCATGCCACTATTGGACAGTTTCATAACAGGCAATGACGGGGAATTAGGATCGACTGGATGGCAAACCCAAGAAAAAAACCGTTTTAAGGTAGTCATCATCAGACTTCCATGCGCACGTTTCAACTTCATCACTCTCACGGATTCCCTTGTTTTTACACATACAGATTTCACATTTTACATTTGCAGTGGGACAGAGTTCTCTAAGTATGTTGATGGCATTCTGAACTGTAGCATTTTCATTACTATGTTCACACTTCAAAGAACCACCACCCTTGAGCCACTGATCTATTTTTGCAAAATGGGGATATGGTTTGAGAGAAGCAACCACCAAACATATGCTATTTTAACAAACAATAAGCAAATGACACGAAAAGTTTATTAACCAAGATGAAGTGCAGTATTTGTGAAACATAAGCCATATTGACCAGTGCAGGCTTCATAGCACAAATACAACTTTTTAATATAATGGGATTTCTGCTGCAATTGTAACTACTCTTGCATCTCAAGGTCCCACTCTGCCACTCTTATACCACCTTTCTGATCTCGTTTCCAGCTCCCCCAGTCACCCCACTCCATCATGCTGGTCTTCTTGCTAATCTTTGAACACACTTCAGGCTTTCACACTGGCTGTTCCCTGTACCTTGAACGCTCCCCCTCAAGTTTCTGCATGAGTAACTTCTCTCACCTGCTTCAAAGTCCTGGCTTAAATTTAAGGTCTTTTTCTCCATGAAGGCTACTCAACTACATTTATCTTGTTCGACTTTCCCTTTCTTCCAAAGTGTGTACTTCCTCCTAGCATGCTATGTAATCTACTCATTCGATTTTTTTTTTTTATTGTCTGTCTTCCACCCCACCCCTCCACCGCAAGATAATGAAAATTTCACAAGGGTAGGGCTCTTTTGTTTTATTCATTGGTATATCCTCAGCATCTAGATCAGATACTGACTTGTGAAAGGTGCTCAATAAATAGTAGTTGAAAGAATGAATGAAATTTTTTCACTGCTTTTCCTTTCTAACCACCAAACTGTCTACAGATCATTGAGAACTAAACAAAATGAGAGCCCTCACAGGTTTTTAAGCAAGAATTATACTAACTGATTAGTATGCAAACTACACAAGGCCCGGAAATGATTTAAAGTTTAGAGAGGCTGGATGCAGAGAGTTTAGTTTTAAAGTCAATCCATGAAAGAGATTATGAAGGCCACAATTTTTCAAATAACTAGGCGTTCTTGTGTGGTTTATTTCAACCACAGTACACATATCTATAGATATATGATCAGTGTTCGTGTAAACATATCCACGTACACGTATCCACATGCACGCACATAAACATAGATGTTGAACAAATCTAGAAGAAGATTAAGACATTTTCCCATCCCATGGCTATTCTTCATATAAAAGCTAATGACTTGGGTCATACCTAAAATGACTGTACGTCATCATTTTCCTGAGACGGTCACAGTTACACTTGTTGATCCAGTGCCCCTTCCAGTTATTATTATTCCCTCTTACTCGCAAACGTGACCTTGTCTGGAGAGAAGAATTACACAGTCATTCTACCTACTTATTATAAAGGAGATACATAAATTCCTTCCTATTCAGGCATGCTGACCTCAGTTCTGAGGATCTAAGTGGAGTGGGTACGGAAAAGGCGACAACCATAATTAACTGTAACACCTACTGGCCGGTGCTGCAAGTGAACTATTTCAAACAGGCGATTCTTCAGCAAAGTAGTACAACCACTGCAGAAGTAGATGCCCCAAGCTCCAAATATCTAGCTTTGGAACCCAAACCCCTACCAGTCACCTACACAACCTGAAACCCCTATACGAATTTTCACATGGTGACTGGGCACACCAAGCTCTTCTCTGTAAGCCCTCCATATGGAAAGCTGAGACCCAAGACTACAGTCAGAAGAGAAGATTGAAAACAAAGGTTCTTCTATTATCCTGTGGCCCAGAGAGCTTTGGAAACGAGAAGAGTGTTGAGTCACGTCTTCACAACAACACTTGTGTTTTGAATTCTCGGTAAATATCCCAAAACTGGACCAAACACTAAATCTTGACATTTGCATTCCCATCTGCAAGAGCTATGCATCCATCAGGTCTGCAAACAGGTTTTGTCCAAAGCTTGCTTCTCCCAAGGCACAGGAATTCTCCCAATTGGGGTCAGCCCCTAGGTAGATGGGCAAGTGTAATGCTTCTGATTCTTGAAGACAATAACAACACAGGCTTGGAGCGCTAGTAGACACTTAACAAACTTAAGGATAAAACTATCTCTTTCCGATAAGTATAAACAGATGACAAGCAATCAATGACCCCATCCTTCTATTTCCTTGCTATTTCTTTTTTCTGTGTGTATTTTTTGGTTTAATTTTTTTTAACCTTTCTTATCCTTGCATAGAATGAATAAAAGATTAAATAAAGCAAGACTCAAAATCTGAGAACAGAAGACGGTAGTGAAGAAAAGCGAGGAGGATTCCTTAACATCCAGGATGACTATATAATTTATCAGCCAAATCACAGCACTTTTACATGTGAAAAGGGATGCTTTTGATAACTAACATAGGTCAATAGGAATAAGCCGGGACCCTTGTAGACAAACTAGGGGGTTGGTTGCTCTTCTAATTCTTCATTCATATTCTCCTACAAAAGACATCCTGTGTGTAAAGAAGCAACCTTTGCCTCTGTTAAGTCAACCAAACTTCAAATATAGTCCTCTCTCCTTCAGGCCAGGCCTGGCTTTTGACAATGAAACTAGAAAGCTTTTCACTCTATTGCACCGTTCTCTATCCAACACACCATGTGAAACTGGTTCCTTTTTTACCCAGGAAAACAAGCAACACACTTCAATGTGGATCCAGGCCAGGCCCCTAGCAAGCCCCAGGCCTGGAGTCAAGTGTTTCTCTTACAGCAACACTTCACAAGACTGACAGCGACCTGGCGAGAGGGTACACAGACCCACCCACAGATTTAACAAGCATTTTGAATGGTAGATCCTTTTGTTGATGCTAGGGCACCCACTGAAACTGGACAGAACCCAAAAGCCACCTCTCCTGCAAAATAACTTCATCCAGAAGGTTATGCCATCTGTCCGCAACTACAGGTAACAACTCTAGTTTGTCTTTTGCTGAGATCCCTCAGGGGTGAAAAAGGCTTTGAAAAGAATAAGAAACTATGTTTTTCTCTCATGATCACATTGCCCAAGTTAAACAGAGCCAAGGCTTGCTTCTATTCCATACTTCCTGTTCAGAGGGTTCAAACATTGCTCATGTTCTTCATTAAATCTTGTCCTGTGACTGGTGAATATTAATTCACTGGGATATTTTCCCTCACAATCACAGAGGGAAGACCAGTTTTGCAACCTATAACACATAAAGGACCTATAATAGTGGTTGGAGCAGAAAAGCTCCAGCTGGCTTAATCGCAAATGTTCAGAATGACTCTGATTCTTCACGGAATTCACAGTCATTCATAAAGATTCACTGCCAAAGGTTGCTCAATGTTGTGATGGAGGCAATGGCAGAGCAAATGTGTTAGGTTAAGAAGCCGAGTACTATCCACAGCTGAGGGTCTGGAGGCAAGGGCCAGAAGTTAGGGTATCACCTGTCATAGAGACGGGGAAAGAATTCAAGCGGACTGGACAAAAGTCCTTCCAGCTAGCGGACATGTGTTGAAACGAACAAGAGCTAAGAAAGTTCCGACTGTCTTCTCCCCATAAGGGGTATGATGATCTTAAATTCAAAGACGTTTTTTGCTAATAAAACTGTTTTAACTGCTTCACATAATCACAAATGAGACCAAAGTATGCCAAACCCATAATCAAAACAAATCACCTAAATGATGACTTTTTAAATGTCCAAAGAAAGAAGAGATTAACTGGTTAGGAGATCAGAGGGTAAGGTTATAACGCCTTTGGGAGACTGAAATTATGTCTCTCCCCCCAACCCACCCTATCCCTCTTCCAAACAGTGAAGTGGATAGTTTCTGAAAAATACAATGGCCCTTTATGCCCGGCTTCTCTAGTCTGCTAGGGATGCCATCTGTCTCCCACACTATATAAACAATCCCTGCAGGAATCTTCTGATGACCAAACAGATTAGCAAGCTCCAGATTTTCACACCATTACTAGTATCCCCATGCAGATTAGGCCTCCGGCTTTACTAAGGACAACAGCAAGCCCACTAAGTGCCCCTTCTCTGTTTATAGGTACTGTGTCATTTTGAAGATAACCTCTCAGAACCTACAGAGCCATCGGTGGGGAGGAGGGAAGGGGGCAAGGTCTCTCTCTAGGCAACGAAGAAATGAGCCCTTCGGGCAGCAGGGGACACAGTACAATGAAGATCCTACCTGCGAGGCAGACGCATACATGCAATTTCACCGGGTCTAAAGGAGGGAGGCTAGGGATCGCAGGGATCCTGTTCTTCCAGAAGCCGAGGTCTAGAGCAGCGCTGGAGAGGAGCCGAGGGTCACACCTGCACGCAGGTGCGCGAGCGGCGGGACCGCGAGTCGGCGACCCCGGGGCAGCGAGCGCGGAGGCCGGCCCGGGAGGCGCGAGCCCGCGGGGCCCTGCGGGCACTTCGGGGGCGGCCCCGGGGGGGCGGCGGCTGCCGGCCTCGGCTCCGGAGCCCGCGCGCTCGAGCACGAGGAAACGGGCCGCTCCGGCCGCTCCCGAGGCTGCTCATCGTAGAGCGGGAGCCGGGAGCCCCGCAGGGAGGGGGGAGAGGAGGAGGAGGCGGCCCCCCCGACCTGCCTGCGCGGCCCCGGCCGCGGCCCTCCCCGAGCCCGCGCCCCTCCCCGCCGCGACGCCCCCGCCAGCCCGGCCGCCCCGGGGAGCGCGGGAGCCCGGAGGGCAGAAGAGCGGCCGCGCCGGGCGGGAGAACAAAGCCGCCTCCCCGCGGCCGGGACCTGCGGCGGCGCCGGGAGGGGGGAGGGGAGGGGAGGGGAGGGGGGAGGGGAGGGGGGCACTAACCGGGGGTCGGCGCTGCAGGGGGGAGGGGGAGGGGGAGGCCCCCGCGGCCGGGACCTGCGGCACCGGGGGGGGGACGGGGGCACTAACCGGGGTTCGGCGCTGCGGGGGGGGGGGGCGAGGGGGGAGGAGGGACGGGGAGGGAGGAGGAGGAGGGAGGGAAGAGGCCCCGCGGCCCGGACCTGCGGTGCGGGGGGGGGCACTAACCCGGGGTCAGCGCGGGGGCGGGAGGGGGAGGCCCCGCGGCCGGGACGTGCGGCGCCCGGGATGGGGGGACAGTAACCGGGGGTCGGTGCCGCGAGGGGAGGGGGGGAGGAGGAGGAGGAGGGAGGAGGAAGGAGGAGGAGGGAGGGGGGGGAGGGGGGGGGGGGGGGGGGGGGGAGGGAGGGCGCCCCCCCGCGCCGCCGCCGAGGCGCCGAGGGTCCCAGAGCCGCCGCGCGGGCCTCGCCCTCCGCCCCCCGCGCGCCCCGAGCGCTCCCGCCGCCCCCGCGCCGCCCGCGATTGTGCCGAGTCAGCGCCCGCGGCCGCGGGGACGCGCGGACCCGGGGAGGCTGCGGCCGAGCCCGGCGCCCCCCCCGCCGGCGCCCCCCGCGCCCCCGCCCGCGCCCCCGCCCCTCACCTCGGGCGCCGGCCGCGCCCCTCGCGCTGCTCCCCGCGCTGCATGGGCGGCACTTCCGCGGGGCGCTCGGGTCCCCGCACCTCGGCCCGGGCGCCTCCCGAGCGGGCGCCGACAGCGGGGCGGGCGCGGCGCGCGGAGGGCGAATCCCGCGGCCGCGGAGGGTCGGGAGCTGCTCCCTGCGACGCCGGCGGCCGCCAGGGCTCGGGGAGGCGCGGGGCGCGAAGGAGGGGACCGGCGGGGCCCGCAGGCGGCGCTCCTCCTACCGGCTCGGGGCTGCGGGCGGCTGCGGGCGGCAGGGTCCTGCCTCGGGGGCCGCGACCGCAGGGGCGAGGCGGTGACAGCCCCGTCACCTGCACGGGGCGTGGCCGCCTTTAAGAGGGAGCGTGGAGGGGACCCGGGGCGGGGGGGCGCTCGGCCGCCGAGCACCTGCCTCCGGCCCAGGGCGTGACCCCGGGTCCCGGGATCCAGTCCCTGCAGGGAGCCTGCGTCCCCCTCTGCCTGGGTGTCTGCACCCCCCTCTCTGTGTCTTTCATGAATGAATAAATTTTAAGAATCCAAGAATCAAATAAATAAATGAACGGCATCGTTGAGAGCGCCCGAGCCACTTTGCCCTAAAGAGCGCACTAAATTAAAAATTACTCAGTTAATAACCTTCAGTTTTCTAGTTACTTCTCTAGCGTATCTTCACTGCCTCAGTCCCACTTCGGGAGAAAGGCAAAAAAAAAAAAAAAAAAGTGTAAATGGAAGGCTCTTGCCCCCCTGTGCATGGTTATCTACCCAGAGGAGGTAAAGATTTACTTGATTTTAAACAATTATAGCCATACGGAGGAAGAACCCGAACATTGCCCCCTCTCTCCAAATAATGGGTATCCATTACTTTGAGATTTTTGAGAATGTGCTTTCAGTATTACCCATCTCTGCTCCTTCTCTGTTAATTAGCGGGAAGGATATTTTCCCTTGGAAATTACCCCTCCCCCTTGCCTCCCCCCCCCCCCCCCCAGTCCTTATGGGTCAGGATCCTGACACCTCCCATCCTCACTCCCCGGAACTGGCCAGTCCTCATATTCCAGATCATAGTAATCGGTTCTAGGATGGGTATGTTGGTCCGGGCAGGCCATCTGGGGCTTTTGCTGAATCAGTTCAGAAAACGAAGCCCTTTTAACTAGGATAACCAGTAAACCAATAATACTAAGTACTACCGCTCAAAGGAGGCCAACTCCAAGGAAAGGAAAGCTGAGGGAGAGAGGAGGATGTCTTTTGAGCCTTAGGAGGTGAATATGTCTGAATGAACACTACCCCTGTGGCAATAAACCCCCTTCCACCTGCCATAAAAAAGCCCTGACCCATTATTCCCACAGATCTGCTGATTGCTAGACGATTCCACAGAACTGATGAACCCCACCCCACCCCCCCAGCACATAGGGAAGAAAAGTTATATTTTGTCCCTACTGGAAGAATCAGGTTCCCCAGAGATCCCACATGATGTTCTCTTTCTACAACTTGCTCTAGACCCAGGAAGCCCACATCTGAAACCCTTAACTTCCTATATTGATTAGCTGCTATGTTACAATCTTGCCTTAAACAAAAAGCGTAAAAATAAATAGCACTAAAATGGATCACTAGTGATGCCCTTAAGTTTAAAAAAAAAAAAAAAACTGTTTTCTCCTACCTAAAAAGCAGCCCCGTCTATCTTTAAATCCTTCTAGATGTCAAGCATAAATCTTGAGGCAAAGGCATCAAATAAGATTAATGGTGAAGTCATCCTAGACTCTTAGATTTCCAAAAGTATGTAAAGATCAGATTCTGTCATGCTGTACCCCTCATCCCCCCTCACCATCACTACCTAATCTGAGTCTCCACTTCACAGGATGCGTGGCAGGTTCTCACCCAGCCTCTCCTGAACCATTCCCATAAAGAAATCTCATTTTTCACGTGCTGGTCAATTCCATGTTGAAACTGACTTAATGGTAGAAAGTGACTCCTATTATGGAGTCATAAAAATTTTGCACCTCACAGAACTCTAGGTACTCAAGGCAGACCTGTGGACCACTTGAATTGTGTCTTTGAAGATGTTGACATGGCCCTTAGCTACTTAGTAGATGACAGTGTCCCAATTCTTCACCATCGGGGTGACCTCCTTACTATGGACATATTCAAGCTTATGGACACTCCCACTGAAGTATAATGTCCAAAGCTGAACCCAAAGGCAGATTCTAAGAAACTTAAGCTTCAAGCCCCTTGTAACAGCAGCACAAGAGGAATCCTACAAGTATATTCACGTGTTCTTATGTTTCTGGAAAGGTTTTGAGAGTAAAATATTTTAATCTCAAGGGACTGCTGTGTCTTTTCATCTAACTTCCTTTCTGTCATAATTTTCCTCTCTGGAAGCATCAGAGTGGTTGTGGGCATTTTGGAGATCTCGATAAGGGGAAGTTGAGGTTAAATGAGATAAATGTATGTGGTTTGTGGGCATTACAGCCCATAGTTGCAGTGACATCTGTCCCAGCTGCTCGAAGGCCTACCATCATCTGGATCACTGGGCATTATGGCACCAAGGTGGAGGGCCAGAAAGTTCAGCAATGGTCCTTCAGGATCTAGCATGGAAGTACACAGGTAATGAGGTTGACAATATTTGAAATACATGGATCTAGAATGAGAATGTGGAAAACCCCACACATCTTAATATATGGGAAAGAAATTTGATAGAGACTTTTTCATATTTGACAACAATCTTAAAAATGTATATGGCTTTTCCAGAAATGACTGGAAGAAACTCTTCTAAACTGTCAATAATAAAAACAAATGTCAACTATGCTAATAGAAAGACTGAAATATCTACTAATACTATAGAACAAAATGTGACAGTATCATTTTTACATAAAGAAGAAAACAGGGATTCCTGGGTGGCGCAGTGGTTTGGCGCCTGCCTTTGGCCCAGGGCGCGATCCTGGAGACCCGGGATCGAATCCCATGTCGGGTTCCTGGTGCATGGAGCCTGCTTCTCCCTCTCCCTCTGCCTATGTCTCTGCCTCTCTCTCTGTGTGTGTGACTATCATAAATAAATAAAAATTAAAAAAAAAAAGAAGAAGAAAACAGAGTATGCAGACAAAGTGTAGGAAAAAGTCCTGTAAAAGTATAGTAGGCAATTCATTTTTTTCAAGTCATGGTGTTTTGTTTTTTTGTTTTTTTTTTTTAACATTTTAGTCTTTTTTTTTATTTTTAATTTTTTATTTATTTATGGTAGTCACACAGAGAGAGAGAGAGAGAGAGGCAGAGACACACGCAGAGGGAGAAGCAGGCTCCATGCACCGGGAGCCTGACGTGGGATTCGATCCTGGGTCTCCAGGATCGCGCCCTGGGCCAAAGGCAGGTGCCAAACCGCTGCGCCACCCAGGGATCCCCAAGTCATGGTGTTTTTTATATTTGATGATGTCTGATACCTGTGAATTTATAATCCGTTGTGATTTTTTAAATTCTTTTTTTTTATTTTTTAAATTCTAAATGTGATCTTATGTATTCTTATGTATACTTATGTATTCTTTCCTTTAAAAAGGCTCTGATCTATATAATCTTCAGACTCCCAAACACATGGATTTATCCCCTGTTGAACCTGATACTCCAAATGTGGTCTAATCAGTGTAGCAGCATTCATGGGGTGGAGCTTCCAACAGAAATGACCAAGTACCATAATGCTTTGACACGTCCATTCCTGTCATATTTTGTCTATCAGCCATTATAAGGAAATGAATGGCCAATCACAACTAGGGAATTGGGGTCTGACGGAAGAATACTCATTTGAAAGCCAAAACACAACTTAAATGTATTATAACTTTTCTATATTTTTGGGGTTTTTTTGGTTTTTTTTTTTTTACTTGTTTTTTTTTTTTTTACTTTTCTATATTTTTGAAGAAAGTATACCAAACCTAACTGATTCATTATTTTCATGGTGGCTAGAATTTATTTATTATGCTGTAATTCAGTGATGCCCTTAGGTGCTAGGTAAGTATAATATGTTTTTGCCTCTACACCAAATGGCCTTATACTATTACAGTTGTTCTTGTTGTGAAGGACTTTAAAAGTAACTTTCTTCTTAGAACCCCCTATTTTTCCTACCTGTCCACTCTTTCTTTTATTGATAATCTTATCTTATTGTAAGTTTCTGCTTATGGTCTGGTATGGAATTTATAGACTAGATATCTCTTCTCATTAGAACTCTGTCTAGAATGGCTTGTGGGAGGGAGGAGGGTCAGTGAATAATACATGTGAGCTTTAGTGCGTACAATTTGTGTGATCTATTTTGGTTGCTTGGGATCCTTTCACACTTTCTTCTAATTTCTCACCCATTACCAATCCAAAAGCTCTGGATTATCCCTTTCATATATTCCTTATATAAATATGTAATAACCACTTATTGTGATCCAGATAGTCTTCTGAGTTTGAGGATACAAAAGTGAGGGGAATAGACAAAAATCCCCGCCTTTGTAAAGCTTATATTCTAATGGGATAGGGAAAGAGCCACCTGGGTGGCTCAGTGGTTGAGCATCTGCCTTTGGCTCAGGTTATGATCCCAGGGTCCTGGAATCGAGTCACACATCAGGCTCCCTGTGGAAGCCTGTGTCCCCCTCTGCCTGTGTCTCTGCCTCTCTCTGTGTGTCTCTCATGAATAAATAAATAAAATCTTTTAAAAACAGGGAGTGGATAGGAAAGGAGAGGTCAAATGATAAGGTACAGCAATAGCATATTTATAATATCCATATGTTCCTCTATATTTTTCATCGTCCATTGCATTTAGGAGAGCCATGTGATCACTTCTGGCAAACAGAATTTAAGCAGCAATGATGGGTATCACTTCTGGCTCTGGAAATTAAGAATCCAATGTGACTTCTCTCATTCTATTAACCTTCACTGAAACCACAGAGGCCACATATTGCAGTGGTGTCATCCCAAGATAAGGCAGGAGCCTGGATTCCTGAATCATCACTGGGAGGAAAGCTGACTGACTGACATAAAATCATGATACAATCAAGAAATAAAGGGCTATAATATTTAGATGTGGGGTATTTATTTGTTATACCAGCCAGCATTGGTGATCCTGATATTGCTGGTATTACTATAATTAAAACCTAAAATATGTGTCATTTACTCGGGAGTTCAATAGCAAGCAGCAAGGAACCTAATATTAGAAGCTAGAAAGATAGTTATAATAATATGCAGTGGCAAAACAACTAATAAAATGTTGCTATGATAACTTTAATCTATCTTGTGCCACTAAGTCAGCAGCTCTAAGGAAAGTGATTAGAAGATTCAACTAGTCAGCAATGGAAACTATTAGTTGGTACTGAATGGGAAAAGGTATTTGCAAATCATATAACCAATAAGGGGTGAATACCCAAAATATATGAAAAAGTCATATAACCCAAAGCAAAAGCAAAAACAAAAACTCTGGTTAAAGGATAAGCAAAGGACCTGAATCGGCATTTCTCAAAAAAATGCCAGGCTGATGCTTAATGGGTACACGAAAAGATGTTCAACATCACTAATTATTGGGGAAATGCAATTCAAAACCACAATGAGATATCACCTCACACCTGTCAAAATGGCCATTAAGAGAAAGAAATAACTGTTGGGAGAGGTTGTTCACGCATTATTGGTAGGAAGGTAAATTGGTGCAGCCACTGTGAAAAAAATTAAAAATCGAACAATCATACGATCCGGCAATTCCACTTCTGGGTACCCATCCAAATTTAGAAATGAAAATACTAATTCAAAAAGATATATGCACCCCTGTATTCATTGCAACATTATTTACACTGGCTGAGGTATGGAAGCAACCTAAGTATCCATTAGCAGATGAATAAGTAAAAATGATATATAAGTACACACAATGGAATACTACTCAGCCGTAAAAGAATGAAATCTTGCTGTTTGTGACAACATGGATGAATTTTGAGGATACCATGCTAAGTGAAAAAAAAAAAAAGAAGTGTGACAGAGAGAGACAAACATCACATGATTTCACTTTCCTATAGAATCTAAAAACCAAACCAAACCAACAAAATCCAGACTCATAAATACAGAGAACACATTGGTGGTTGCCAGGGGCAAGGGAGTTGGGGGTGGCGATATGCAAAATGGGTAAAGCACAAACTTCCAGTTATAAAATAAATAAGTCGTGGGCATATAATGTACAGCATGGGGAATATAGTCAACAATATTTTGTTAACTGTATGTGATCACAGATGATAACATGATAACCAGACTTATTGTGAGGATCATTTCACAATGTATATAAATGTATTATACACCAGAAACTAGTATGATATTGTATGTCAATTATACCACAATATTAAAAAAGAAACTATTGGTAGCATATGGCTAAGTATCACAATAATCTGATGACTTAGGAAATAAATCGCCAGTTTTCAAAAATAAATGAAAATATAGAGAGTCTAGACATTTGGGTCTTTGCAGAGGTGAAAAGGCTGACTGCTTTTACATCCCAAGCAGAAAAAAAATGGGATTTATAAAGACTTTCAGAGATGAAACCTCAATAAAATTCAGCCAGGGAAAAGATCAAATTTGAGGGTGTGGTCAGATAGCTTCAGGCTTACCATTTAGTTGAGAGAAGTTTAAAATTTATGTTTCAAAAAACATTTTGGGTGTAGCTACTGGCACATGCAACTGATTGGAAACAAAACAAACAAGAGAAACCCACCACAAATCAGTTTATTTTAGACAAAACTGTATTACCAAAGAAACGAGCCCCCCCAAAAAATTATTCTTCCATTCAAGACTTAACATAATTTTCTATGTTCAAGAAGCGGTTAAAAAAAAAAAAGGAAACTTTGAATGCACTACACCCTTCCTGAGGAGATCCCATGGCAAGATAATGAGGAAGAAAGAACCTCACAGAGGTGGAAAGAGAAAGCATAAGGATAGAGGGAAACAATGGACAAAGATCCTCTCTGAGGGCAAAACTAGAATTTAATCATGAACCTTCCCAAGTTGCCAGGCCTGAGATACATCAATACCTACCCACGGGATTTCAGAATTACCCTGCACAAGACTGCTGTGTATCTTCCATTCTTTTCTTTTCCAAATATAGTCTCTTATTATAGGTGTGCAGCATTGTATACGGGTCTTCATAGGAGGCACCTATCTTGTCCTATTGGATCATAAGTTGTTACTATACCATCAAGCACCACATCCAGACTAGATAGAGGATTATACATCACCCAAACATCTTGAATTTAGAACTAGGGAAAAAAAGGGATCCCTGGGTGGCGCAGCGGTTTGGCGCCTGCCTTTGGCCCAGGGCGCGATCCTGGAGACCCGGGATCGAATCCCACATCGGGCTCCCGGTGCATGGAGCCTGCTTCTCCCTCTGCCTATGTCTCTGCCTCTCTCTCTCTCTGTGACTATCATAAATAAATAAAAATTAAAAAAAAATGTTTAAAAAGAACTAGGGAAAAAAAAATGACTAGATTGTTTTCCTTAGGGAGAAAATGACTGTTTTTTAAATACAGGAATATATTAGTTTTCTATTGTTGTGCAACCGATTACCACAAATTCAGTGGCTTAACACATAACACATTATTTCATAGTTTCTGTGGGTGGAAAATGTGGGCACAGCTCAACTGGGATCTCTGCTCAGGTCTCAGAAGGCTTCAATCAAGGTGTCTGCCTACTGCATTCACATCTGAAGGCTTGACTAGGGAAAAAATTCACTCTCCTGGTATGTTGGCAGGATTCATCTCCTATGGCTCTAGAACTAATGGTACCTTGTTTCTACAAAGCCAGTAGGAGAATCTATCTTTTCTTCCTCTAAGACAGAGTCTTATAGAACATAAATTAATTAAGAGTAACACTTTATCGCTTTTGCCATATTCTGTTGGTTAGAAGCAAGTTGCATCACCCCCACTTGAGGAAAGGGATTTAACAAGGACATGACTCACTGGGGTACTTAGCTTATTGTCTGGCACAGGTAAAAGTGGAACTGGATAATTGGTGAACAGATGCCAAGTGTATTGGTTTTTACCAATCACTTTGTGTGCCTCTATGTGCCACCATAAAGCTGCTTTATGGTGAAGTGGCCATGTGACTGGTTCTAGCCAATGAAATGGGAGTATAATGTGTGTCATTTCTAGACTGATGCAACTGCTCTTTGGTTGGTGTCAGGGCAGCCTGTGAGGCAATCTCCTTACTAAACCTTAAATATAAATTGAGGAAGTTTCTGGGGAATTAGTAGACAAGGAAGCACCAGGAATCTGTTTCCACTTAGACAACAATTGCACTCTCAGAATCTATCTGATGTGACTATTTTAGAACTCAGGTGTCTGTTGAAGGCTTGCAACTTCCAGGGGAACACTTGTATGATAAACGGTGGTTAATTTTGGCCAATTTCAGCTCTCATTACAGTAGCAGCTTCCCATCTCCCATCTCTGGCAGGCAGTTCTGCGTATGTTCCTTGAGCAACTTGCACACAGCTTTTGGGGGCCAGGGTGGATGAAAAAGAACCCTGTCCTCCAGTTGTCTGGGATCTGTGCTCTGACCTCTGATTGATGCTTCTGATCACAGAGGTGCAGACAAAGAAGCAGTTAACCATTCCTGTTGTACCTAACCCTCTTGATGCTAAATCCTCCCTCCTCACCCCCCCCCCCCCCCGGCTCAAGTGACTGCCCGGGGATTTAAAGAGCTGGCATCCTTTTTCCTCCCATTATTTTTCAATTTTTATGCTTTTGGGAGCCAGACATTAAAGATTAAAACCCTCAAAAGTTACCATATATACAGGGAAAATTTGAAACTGATGATACACTCCCAGAGAAAGGACAGAGTAAGTTTACAACTCAGACTGATCCTTGGAACAGAGATAGCCTACAACAACTAAGAATAAAAACAGAAAACAGCAAACCCTGGGGAAGGAAGAGAATCTGATTTACAGAGTTACCACATTATTAGATAGGACAATGGAAATTATCAGATTTGAGGAACAGAAAGAAAAAAGATTCAAAACTGTGAACAGTGCCTAAGGAGCCAGTAAGACACCCTCAAGCAGACCAAAATATGGACCACAGGAGTCCTAGAAGGGGAAGAGAGAAGTGTTTGAAGAAATAATGGCTGAAAAATTCTCAAATTCGATAAAAAACAAACAAACATGAATATAAACATCAAAGAAGCTCAACAAACTCCAAGCAAGACCAACTCCAAGAGACCCATTATAATCAAAGTATCAAAAGATAAAGACAGGGACACCTGGGGTGGCTCAGCAGTTGGGCATCTGTCTTTGGCCCAGGGCATGATCCCAGGATCGAGTCCCATGTTGGGCTCCCTGCACGGAGCCTGCTTCTCCCTCTGCCTGTGTTTCTACCTCTCTCTCTGTCTTCCATGAAATAAATAAAATCTTAAAAAAAAAAAAATAAAGACAATCTTGAAAGCATCAAGAGAGAAGAAAATCACATAAAAGGGATCCTCCGATTAATCTAAGATTATCAGCAGATTTCAATTTCTCTTCAGAAACTTTAGAGTGCATTAAACAGTAGGCTGATATATTCAAAGCACTAAAAGAAAAAAATGTCAACCGAGAATCCTGTATCTGGCAAAACTGTCCTTCAAGAGTGAGGGAGAAGTTAAGACATTTCCCAGATAAACAAAAATTGAAGGAGTCCATGACCACTAGATCTGCCCTGCAAGAAATGCTCAAAGGAGTCCTGTGAGGTGAAGTGAAATGACACTAGACAGTAACTTCAAGCAATATGGAAAAATAAAGATCTCAATAAAGATAAATACGTGGGTAATTACAAAAGCTACTGTTATTGTTTTTTTTTTTTTTTAATTTATTTATGGTAGTCATACAGAGAGAGAGAGAGAGAAAGAGGCAGAGACATAGGCAGAGGGAGAAGCAGGCTCCATGCACCGGGAGCCTGATGTGGGATTCGATCCCGGGTCTCCAGGATCGCGCCCTGGGCCAAAGGCAGGCGCCAAACCGCTGTGCCACCCAGGGATCCCCAAAAGCTATTGTTATTGTAACCATGGTTAGTTACTGCACTTTTTGTTTTCCTCATGATTTAAAAGATTAATGCATTTAAAGAAAAAAACTAATGTAAAAATATTACTGTAGCTTCTGTTTGTAACTCTAAATCCTGTTTTCTATATAATTTAAGAAACTAATGCATATAAAAGGATCATTAATTTATGTTTTGGAGCACACATGTATAAAGACATAATTCTGTGACTTTATGATTCCACTTACATGAGACCTAGAGCAGTCAAAATCCTGAAGGCAAAAAAACTGGGTAGAAAGGAGAATGAGAAGTTATTGCTAATGGGTATAGAGTTTCAGTTTTACAGGATGAAAGAGTTATGAGAACGGGTGATGGGGATGCTCACACAACAATGTGAATGTATTTAATACCACAAAACCGTACATTTAAAATGGTTAAGGCAGTGTATTTTGTTATGTATGTTTTACCACAATAAAAATAAATAAATAAATAAATAAATTGAAGCAAGTGACCTTGCCCTAACATATCCACCTCTTGGGGCCGAAGCCTTGAGAGGGCATATATTTTGAGATACACATCTGTCATTCCATGGGCCTCTTCTCTGTCTGCCTTCTTCCCCCATGACCTGCTGGAACTTAAAGAGATGTCCTTCTTTGACTTTCCTTTCCTGTGTACTTGGGATTTTCTTTGGTTAAAAATGAGCCTTTGGGCTGCCCAATGTCTTCATACCATGTGTTCCTTCCCAAACCCAGCCTAAGCCTTGATGAGGCCAGGATGGTGGCAAAAAAATCAGCTTACCAGTGAGGGAAGCTAAGTCAGGAGGCAATTCTAAAATACTGCAATTGCATTATTAACAAAGAATATTTAACTTCTCAACTAACTTCAATATCTAACATCTCGTTTAAGAAATGAATTCCAGGGATCCCTGGGTGGCGCAGCGGTTTGGCGCCTGCCTTTGGCCCAGGGCGCGATCCTGGAGACCCGGGATCGAATCCCACATCAGGCTCCCGGTGCATGGAGCCTGCTTCTCCCTCCGCCTGTGTCTCTGCCTCTCTCTCTCTCTCTCTTTGACTATCATAAATAAATAAAAAATTTAAAAAAAATTAAAAAAAAAAAAAAGAAATGAATTCCATTATTATCTCAACAGGTAGAAAATCGAAGCACTAGACAGGCTAAGTCAGTTGCCGGGACTAACAAGAGGCCTCTGACCCCTCATCCAGTGTTTAGTCCACCATGATGTATTGTCTCCTTCATTAAAATGAGATAGCTTTTAAATTACTCTTTAAGGTCTTATTTCCTTAAAGATGCCTAATACTCATCCCACAGTTACTCAAATCACTCACAAGCTCAGATCACTTTTGCGTTTGTTCAATTTCCTTATCAGTTTCATACTGTCTTATTGTTTCCCTCTTGTTAGCATCTTTCTTAATATTACCATCTCTTATAGCATTTTCAATATTATTCACATATGAAGAACCCCAAATTGCTTGTTGAATGACTAACAAATTTGAGAGAAGAAGCCAAACTAAACTTAAAGATGTGGAAAGAGATTCCCCCAAGAGGATAATATTGTGGTAATATAATAAGAAATGCCATAAATGCTTTAAAAATCCAAAATATATATTAAGGTTGGCATATTTTTCTTGGTGAATAAATATGTCAGATAAACCCAGCATTTTCACTTGGCTCAGTATTCCAATCTAAACATGATTCTCTCTGGGGAGAAAACTATAGCTTTGGCCAAAGAAAAGACATCTTTCCCAGAAGTTGTACCATTATTAAAACTTGTGCCAAAGAGTTCATGTCATGATCTAGTTCAAGGTCACACAGAGGTAACAGGTGAAGCAGCAGTTAATCTGAGAAGACTTCAAGTGAAACAAAAGTGTAGAAAATATATTGTGAAATTAAAGGCAAGAGTGAGGTCTTCGAAAAATATAAAACGTACAAAAAGTTTAATTATGATAACCTTTTAAGTGTCATTCTCACCCCATATCCTAGGACCAATGGTTATACTATATACAGCTTATCCTTTCACATCGTGAAAGGCCAACCTACCTCCTCTGGAGACCCATGCTTCTCCCTAGTCTGCCTTGCTTTGTCTGCTAGGAGATTGACCCATATGGACTGCATCACGGGCTCCCTTGCTCCCTGGCATTGGAAGAGATTGGAAGGGAGGAGGAGAGAGGGGTCGGAGTGTTTTCTTCCTAACTCCCTACTTAACTTGGTGGTGTATTTCCAGCACTCACCCTGTCAGCCTGTCCCCCTCCCACTTCTCCATCCATTACTGGACTCCAGGACTTTATTACCTTTCCTTACCTTAGTCCCTATGCATAGAACAGTTTCCCGCTGTTGCTGATTCCTGGGTGTCTCAAAATTCCTTGTTAGCTTTCTTAACTCTGCCCAGATTTCTGTGAATAGACTTTTCTTGACATTCTGTATTTCAGTGTAGCATGCACTATTTTCTGCTGGGCTCTGATTGGCTTTCTTTTCCAGGATATTTACACTTTGCAAAACGATAGATTTAAACACAGAAGTACATTTAAAGTAGACAGTCTTTACAATTCAGATCAATAAAGCTCAAGTCAATAGAGCTGCAATCAATTACCACTGGATAATTTCAGACCTAGATTCATTGAGAATTTATACCTCAGTTTTGAAGGTTCAAAAATTTCAACTCTATTAATTCACCCAAAGATGAGACAACCATAGGAAATCTGTTTATGCCAAATTCATAGGACACTGAATTATACTTCCAGACTTCCTTTTATTAACTTGAGAAGGGAATCTGACACCAGAACTGCTGAGCCAACAGCTCAGAGGGTCTTCTTTCTGACCCTTAGAGTCTCAAATTACAGACAGGATGTTTGCATCATGGTGAACACAGAGTTACAGTAGATTCATTATATATTTTTAGGGGTTTTTCCTATGCATGTAATTGATATAATTGCTTTCATATACTTCAAGCATATGCCCACATGAAAACAACAAAACCAAATAGTACTCACATGGAATACTATAAAGTAATGGGAATGAACCAGGTACAACTAACCAATACAGGTGAATCCCATAAGTGTAATGTTGAATGAAAGAACAAATACAAAGAGCCATATATTTTATGACTTAATTTATATAAGCACAAAACAAGGAAAGCTAATCAATGTCATTTAGATGTCACAATAGTGATTACCTTGGTGTGGGGGTGAGGATGGGGGTTATGGCTAGAAGAGATCCATGAGGGAGGATTCTGGAAAGCTGGTGGTGTTCTCTTTCTTAATCTGGGTGCTAGTTACACAATGTTTGTGTAAATGGATCAGTTTGTGAAAAAAACATCAAGGTATACATTTGTAGTAGGAGTGCATATTTTTGTATTTGTACTACGTTTCAATGAATTGTTTTTTGAAATGCCACTTCTAGAACCAAACTTCTCTCTTTGGGGCAATACTGTAGATCCACTGACCATCTACCACCAACCTTATTTCTCCAGGGGAGCATTCATTGTTAGTTTCGAAGTTTCTATCATGTTATCTCAAATAATAATGTTCCACATCATGACGATTTTATATTAGCATATGAAATAAATGAATGATGAAACTATGATGACATTCTGGTCCCATTTCACAAAATTCTTAGAAATAATTTTTTAGACCGGGCTCTTTCTGGAGAAAGTTCCATTGGTGTCTCTTTTAAAAACATTATTTATATGCTACTAGATACATCAGAGCAGTGATTTGTAATCAGATGTGTGCCTTGGAATCTCACCTCCACACCTATTGGGTCTAAGTCTCTATGAGTAGAGTTTCCTACTTTCTTGTCATATATATACCTTCAGAATGTGTCCTAGGTGAATCAGACATACTTCACTACTTAAAAGCCACTCTCCTATTCAAACATGTACTGGTACACCAATGTTCATAGCAGCATAATTCACAATAGCTAAAAGGTAGAGACAATTCAAATGTCCTTGGTGAACAGATAAACAAAATCAGGTATGAATACACCATGGACTATTATTATTCAGCTTTTAAAAAGAATGAAATTCTGACACATGCTACAATATGGGTGAACTTTAAAGATATTATGCTAAGTCAGACACAAAAGGACAAATCTTGCCTGATTCCACCTATATGAGGTATGTGGAGTAGTCAAATTCATAGAAACAGACCATAGAATGGTGGCTGCCAGGAGCTAGGGAGAGGGGAATAGGGAGTTAATGTTCAATGGGCACAGATTTCAGTTTGGGAAGATGAAAAAGTTCTGAAGATGAATGATGGTGATGGTTGCACAACATTGTGAATGCACTGACTGACACTCAACTGTACACTTAAAAATGGTTAATGTAGTAAATTTAATGGTATGGGTATTTTACCACCCAACAAAATTACTCTTCTTGAGTCTTTTTTTTTAAAGATTTTATTTATTTACTCATGATAGACACACAGAGAGAGAGAGAGAGAGAGAAAGAGAGAGAGGGAGAGAGAGAGAGGCAGAGACACAGGCAGAGGGAGAAGCAGGCTCCATGCTGGGAGCCCGATGCAGGACCCGATCCAGGACTCCAGGATTGCATCCTGGGCCAAAGGCAGGAGCTAAACCACTGAGCCACACAGGGATCCCCTCTTCTTGAGTCTTATTTAGCTTATTTTATAAGAAAATAAGCTAAGAGTTCACACTATTGGAGAAAGATCATAAAACCAAATCCAAGTGCCATCTAAGAAACTCTCATGGCACCAGCAGCCAGAGTTCCTGGTAGACTTGCGTGCAGACAAGAGATTTGTACAGTGGCCAGTTTGGCTCTTTGTTCATTTTGTCTGGATGTTGACGTGTGGGAACAAACATTACGTAGTCAGCCTACATATGGTTCCTCTGGCATATTGATTAAAAGCAGCCTCATCCTGGGGCACCTGGGTGGCTCAGTCAGTTAAGCATCCACTCTTGGTTTTGGCTCAGGTCATGACCTCAGAGTGCTGAGATCAAGCCCCATGTTGGGCTCCAGACTGAGGTTTTCTCTCCCTGTCCCTCTGCCTCTTCTCCCCCCTCAAATAAATAAATAAATCTTAAAAAAAAAAAAAAAAAAAGAAAAGAAAAAAAGGGATCCCTGGGTGGCGCAGCGGTTTGGCACCTGCCTTTGGCCCAGGGCGCGATCCAGGAGACCCGGGATCGAATCCCATGTCGGGCTCCCGGTGCATGGAGCCTGCTTCTCCCTCTGCCTATGTCTCTGCCTCTCTCTCTCTCTCTGTGTGACTATCATAAAAAAAATTTTAAGAAAATTTAAAAAAAGGCAGCCTCATCTTATTGAACTCCTTAGGAAGCTAAGCCCTACCTAGCAATAGTTGCTGGGCCAGAGGGACTTTGTTTAAATAATGTTCTGAAATGTCAGTAATGAACATTAAGAAACCTTGCAATAAAGAATTTCACTTCATTTTGCATTGAGTCATGTAAAGAAAATAATCTTTTACTGTGAGAATTATCATATAATTGTTTCTAGTAATAATTGTTTCTAATAATAATAGTTATTATTTTAGGCATTTGATTATTTTGGTTTAGTTTGTTCATAATAAGATTTGTCTCACCCAGTTATCAAATGAAACAAGAAAACCCTCACGGTCTTCATAAGCTTCTTTTGGAATAATTCTGGTTCATTACAACTTCAATGAGAAAATTCAAGATAAGAAGTTTTTCAAAATGTTAGTATGTATCAATGTTAGCAAATTGCACGATGATTAAAACTGTCCAAATATCTCTCATAACCATTGTATTCATGACAGACTTCCTGTGGTAGATCTCCTAATATAATCATGAACTCTCCAATCTACTTCTTGAAACCAGTTCCAAGTGCATTCTTTTTTCTATCGTTAACTGAAGTTGTGGCCAATATAAGTGCTATTACAACTCCAACCTAGTAACGCCACCAAAAAAAAAAAAAAAAAAGAAACCCAAAACCAAACCAAACAAACCAAAAAAAAAAAAAAAAAAAAACTTTTATAATCAAAATAACTAATAAAATGAAAATGTAGGGACTTTTTAGCCAACTATCTTTCCAAATTAAAATGCACTGATTAAGGCCATCCTCGTTTTAGTCATATTTTTATGATTACAGATAACTCCCAACTTATAATGGTTTGACTTGTGATATTGACTTGTGATTTTAACATCACTTTTATGACAGCGCAAAAGTGCTATGCATTCAGTAGAAACTGTACCTTGAATTTTTTTTTGTTTTTTTTTGTTTTGTTTTGTTTATTTATTTATTCATATGAAAGACATAGAGAGAGAGGCAGAGGGAGAAGTAGGCTCCATGCAGGGAGCCCAATGTGGGACTCGATCCCGGGTCTCCAGGATCACGGCCTGAGCCAAAGGCAGGCACCAAACTGCTGAGCCATCCAGGGATCCCCTGTACCCTGAATTTTGAATTTGGTTTTTCTCCCAGGCTAGTGATGTGTGGTGCAATATTCCCTCATGATGTTGGGTAGCAGCAGCAAGTCACAGCTCCCTGTCAGCCACACAATCACAGGAGTCAACAACAACCAATACACTTACAACTATCTGTACCCATAGAGCTCTTCTGTTTCTCATTTTTGGTACCATATTCAATACATTACATGAGATATTCAATACTTTACTATCAAATAGGCCCTGTTTTAGATTATTTTACCCAACTGTAGGTTAATGCAAGTGCTCTGAACATGTTTAAGATAGACTAGCCTAAGCTATGGTGTTCAGTAAGTCAGGTTTTTTATTTTTTATTTTATTTTATTATTTTTTTTTTTTAGTAAGTCAGGTTTTTTAAACACACATTCAACTTAACACTCTTTTCAATTTATGAAGGATTTATCAGGACTGATTAATGAACTGTACTAAATAAAGCAGCAGTGGGTTTGGGGAATGCATAACACTTCATATATTCATTACCTCCCGCTCCAGGAGAAACGGATAGAACCTATTTCCCTGGTAACAGAACAGTGTTTTCGTTTCCTATTGCTGTTGTAACAAATTATTGCAATTTTAACAGCTTATAAATCACAAATGTATTACCTTGCAGTCCTGGAGTTCAGAAGCCTGAAATCAGTTTCACCAAACTAAAAAGTCAAGGTGTCGTTGGGCCTGCCTTTGGGAGACTCTTGGAGAGTCCATCTCCCTGACTTCTTCTAGATGTCACCTTTCTTCCCTGGTTTGTGATACCTTCCTCCATCTTCAAAGCTCATCACTCCAACTTCTGCTTCCATTGTCCCATCTCCTTCTTCTTCCTTTAAGCCTCTTGCCTCCCTAAGGATCCTTGTGAACACATTGGACCCACCTAGAAAATTCAGGATAATCTCTTTGTCTCAAGATTCTTAATGTAAATATATCAGCAAAGTTTCTTTTGCCATGTAACGTGACATATTCACAGGACCATGCTGGTCATTAATCAGTCTATCACAAGTAGCTGTATCTCCAGCTAAAACATTACATTTACAAGCTTCTCTCCCACACACAATTATAAGATTAAATTTTGGACAACCACACACAATTATAAGATTAAATTTTGGACAATGAGATGTAATAAGTGAAGCTTCTAGGAAGAACGGTTAAAAGAAGCTGATTTAACTGCAGAATGCACCCTTTTGTTCTTTCCTTCCTCCCTTCTGCCCAAAACATAGACATGACAGCTGGATTTCAGCAGCTACATTGGACCCTGAGGTTAACACTGGAAATAGAATTCATGACTAGCTGACTAGGATAAGGAATCAAAAAAGGTAGAATAAGCCTAAGCCTTTCAACCTGAAATGCTGAACTCTGGACTTCTTTTACACGAGAGAATAAACTCTTGGGTACAAAAGTCACTGTGTTACTACTATCAAAACACAATTCTTGCCTAACTGATATTGTCTAATTCAGCAAACCTACCTTGTCAGTTGATCAGGGGGTATTTGTTGAGAGTCATTACAGATGTACCTCTGTAATTAGCTGGGCTTTCAAAGCAAATTTAGGAAAAGGAAGGAAGAGGGGAAGGAAAAGAAAGAAAGAAAAGAAAAGAAAGAAATGTGTCGACTCCCATAACTGAAACCCTCCATTAGGGTCAGCACCAGGCACAGCCTAACTTTAGGCCAAACTAGAACACGAAGACCCGGTTGATTTGCCTCCTTGGGACTTCATCATCTGACTGGTTCCTCTCATGATAGCAAAATGGCTGCAGCATCCCATCTTCCTCATATCTTTATTTCCCTAAGACCAGAGAAAGAGTGAAAGCCTCTCTTCCTGCAAGGTCTCCTTAGGTGTCAATGATTTTGACTAGATTATATATTTGTGCACCAATCACCATGGGCGCTGGAGGTTGGCATACATGGGATCCTTCGTTTATACCTACACCAACCAGGACCCACCTTTACAGATGTGAGTGGAGTACATCCCACACAAAAGACATGGCTAAGAACCAGGGGGAGTGTAGTCAAGTCCTAAATACTTTACAGAAACATTGAGGCTTCTGAGGAGGTCTAGAAAACTTAGTGTGTCAGCCTACCAGTTTCATAAGAGATTTCTCTAGGAACTTAGAAAATTTGAGCCACAGAATAATTTTTTTTTAATTTTTATTTATTTATGATAGTCACACACAGAGAGAGAGAGAGAGAAAGAGAGAGAAGCAGAGGGAAAAGCAGGCTCCATGCACCAGGAGCCCGATGTGGGATTTGATCCTGGGTCTCCAGGATCGCGCCCTGGGCCAGAGGCAGGCACTAAACCGCTGCGCCACCCAGGGATCCCGAGCCACAGAATAATTAGCAAAAATGTTTCTAGCTCAAGAAGTGAGGATTTAATAGAAACACCTTTAATTCCTAGCCCATGCCAATCCTCACAGTCTTCTATTCTTTTTACACTATCGTTCCCCAAACTCTTTTTCTCCCCAAACCAGAAGCAGCCAGGGCTGGTAGAGAGTTCTCTTTGTGGTAGCCCCAAGGTGAAATCTACTCCAAGTTTATTTGCATGTACATTTTGCAAGTTACATGGTCCTGAGACTCTATTTCCATGTGAACTCTAAGTTAAGATGAGTAACATCATCACTTCATCTCCCGGGAACAATAGGAGCTTATCTTTGTTTTTATGTGCATAAACTTAGCTCATTTTTTTGCATGCAATTCAACCAGTCTAGCACCTTCAATGTTTGGGTTTGTTTTCTTTCCTTAGTCCATATACGCCAAATCCATATTCACATATATACTCAACCTGTCGTTGAGAGTAGGTTCTTTTACAAACAGGTCCAACATAAATAAGGTAAATTTTACTTCTTTCAATTTTTACAAAATGCAGAAAAGAGACATCTAAGTATCCATGACTGAGATTAAACAAGCATTAACTCTTTGCCATATTTATTTTAGTTTTTTTTTATTTTAGTTTTTTTGTGTGTGTGTTGAATACTATTTTCAGAACTGAGATAGTTTAGATATCACTAAAAAACCCTAATTTCCACTTTTCTTCTTCCCTTTTGTCCTCAGAAATAATCACTACCCTGAAGCTGGAATATATCATTCTCATCCCTGTGTGTGTGTGTTTGCTAACATTTTTCTCCATGTATGTATATCCAGACACTACATATACTATGGTTTAATCCTAATATGGCTAGGACCCTACAAAGAACCTAATGATGACACAAAGTGTTAATTATAAAGAGGTAATACAGGAGTAATGAAGAGACTGTTTATAGAAGCTTGGGCAGTTTTAAAGAACAAGACACGGTAAAACATCCAGGGAGTCATAAAAGGGGGAAGCCCTTACCACCTCTGAACATGAAAGGGCAGGGAGAAAGAGCAATGTTCCCAGAAATCAGCTGTGAGTTGCAACATGGGACAGGGGTTTAACAGCAGCTTTGACCTCCAGGAGAGGAATTAGAAGATCTCAATTGTTGTCCAAACCAAGATCTACCAGGGAAAATCAATACCAGGCTCTCTTTCCTCCCACTTCCACTCTCCTGCCTCTGCCTCCTGTTGGCCACAACTGACCAGAACAGGAGAGCCTGTCTATTGGTTGAGGTCAACTTCTTGAGGCACAAAACAGGAAAAGCAAGGGTAGCAAATGGATCTGGAAACGCAAACAGGTAATAACATAATTGTTTTGCATTTGAAAAATTAGCATATATATTATCCTAAAGTACATGAAGTTAACTCTAAAATGATGTGTGAACTGCTTCCTTCCACAAAAACCAAGATTAAAAATTCAAGTTACTAAACCCAAAGTTTTATTTCTGAACACTACAGTTGTTTACTCACATGGATTTGGCAATAAGACAAAAAGACAGAAAGGTGAAAGAAAGAAAGAAAGAAAGAAAGAAAGAAAGAAAGAAAGAAAGAAAGAGAAGGAGAGAGAAAGAGAAAAAAAAAGGAAGAGATAGAAGGGAAATGGAAAGATTGATTCCACAACTTCTTGAAAAAAGTAGTAGACTTAATTTTCTTCTGTGATGGTTTAGAGAAGCAGCAAAAACACAGAATATTCTGGCTTCCTGTCAAGTGAACATCTGAATCGCTAGGCGTTTCACCCTTTACCTAGCCCTAGTGGAAAATCGAGATATGGCAGCCGAGACAAATGCTGTTAATAAAGAAACACCACTGAACCACATTTTTAAAATAAAACAAGAAAAAGAAAAATAGCTTTATTGAAATTAAAAGTGTGCAGCTCGATTATTTTTAGTGTATTCACAGTTTTGCATCCATCACCACAACCAATTTTTAACATTTTAATTTCCCAGGAAGAAATTCCACATCCCTTAGCTGTTATTCCAATACCCTCATTTTCAACTTGTTTGGTCACTTGCTCTGACACTGCAGGAAGTAATTTATGTAATTCCCAAGCTTACATGATTTACAACTTTCTTGTAAATTCTGACTCCAAAATCTGAAGAACTAAACCACATATATTATGGTAACCTATCGAATGTACTGGTAACATTATTAAGATTCTTCTTCTTACTCTTTTAAATTACTATTAGACATGCTTTGAGGTTTTTGATTACTTTGGGGAGATTTCAATTATTTTTGGCTTCCTTCAATATTGTCTTAGGTGAGTGAAGTAGCAGTTAGGATACAATATAGTATGTAAATATTTAAAATTATATTAATGAGGACAAACAAAAAAGTTGATGAGATACCCTGGAGGTAAATTTGGCTTTATTAGGGATTTACCATAACCTTTATTTTTTTTTAATTTTTTATTTATTTATGTATGATAGTCACAGAGAGAGAGAGGCAGAGACACAGGCAGAGGGAGAAGCAGGCTCCACGCACCGGGAGCCCGATGTGGGATTCGATCCCGGGTCTCCAGGATCACGCCCTGGGCCAAAGGCAGGCGCTAAACCGCTGCGCCACCCAGGAATCCCTACCATAACCTTTATTAATGCACTGCCTCTAATTTGAATTCCTTCATTTGGGTGTAATGTACAGAAACAAATGAACATCCAAAGGAGACCCCCAAAAAAGGATTATAAGAGAGAGTAAGTTTAGAAAAATAGAAGTGGCTCTTTGCATTGTTTCACTGTGAAAAAGAGAAGGTTAAGAAACACCTTGGCTGTCAAGTTTAAGGACAGGACGTTAATTCACTTCCGTCTCCCCAGATGCCTACATATATACTTTTCCTGGGTTATATGCTCTGCTTTCACCATTTAGGCTGCATTTATATTTCACACGTAGAGTGCGGGTTTATAGCTCCAGCCGTAAAACTCTCTTGCATATGCCACTAGACTCAGATATCTCGCTGGACATCTTGAATGTTTCATGAAACTCAACGTGTCAAAACTGAACGTCTTTCCTCATTGTGGCAGACAGATTCTAAGGTGGCCCTTGATTCCTGCCACAGAGTATAAACAACCTTTGTGCCATCCACTCCCCTTGACAGTGGGTGGAACCTGTGATTTGCTTCTAACTACTAGAAAATGGCAAAGTTGATGGGAGGGCACTTCTGAGATGTAATGTTATAGAAGACTTTCTTGCCAGCTGACACTCTAGAGACTCTTTGCTGGCTTAGCAAAGTTAGTAGTCATGTTGGGAGAGTCATGTGGCAAGGAACTGTGGCCAGGCTTTAGAAACTGCAACTGGCCTCAAGGGGCTGAGGGCAGTCTTCAGCTGATCATCACCAACAAGTAGGACCCTCAGTCCTACAACCACAGGATGTGAATTTTGCTAACATGCTAAGTAGTCTTAGAAGAAGATTTCCCCCTAGTGGAGCCTCCAGATGAGAATGCAACTTGGCCAGCCCCTTGACTGTAGCCTTGTGAGATCTTAAGCAGAGGATCCAAGAAAGCCATGTCCAGCCTTCTGACCCACAGAAACTGTGAAGTAATAAGTATGTTATTTAAAGTTGCTGAGTGATGGGAAATTTGTTACACAGCAAGACAGAACTAATATACTCCAAACTTCATCTTCTTCCTCTTTTGTCTGCCTCTTTAAATGACTGGATATTCTACTCTACTGACCAAGCTATCCTGAATTCTTCCCTCTTCTGCCCCACCGGTCTCTTTGGGCTGCCACCTCTGCCTCCTGAATAGTTTCCTAATTCGAGTATGCCGTATATAAATTTAGAACTTTAGAATCTTTACATTTGCTCAGATATTGCTGTGGCTTTTTTTTTTTTTTTTTTTTTTTTTTTTTTGCTGTGGCCTTTTAATCAGTCTCTCTGGCTCTAACCTTTACTGTTTCCAATCCATTCTTATGGGACTACCATATGTATCTGTCTAAAGCATAAATCTAATGAATTCACTCCATTTCTAAATGACTTTAGGGACTTGGGAAAAATCAGCTTCAAGACAAAATTCAGAGTCCTTAGCATAACTTTCATACACCTGCTCCTACTTGCCTCATTTCACTTCTCACCATTTGAGCTCTACTCACACTGCACATGCAGCTCCCCACATTCATCTTACTTTCATAGTGCAAACACAGTGGCACAGACTATTTCTCCTACCTGGGGCTTCCTTTCTGTCCTTACTTAACTGGAAAACGCCTACTCATCACTTTTTACTTAACTCATGATTTCCCCCAGAACATTTTATCAGACCTCACTACCTGGTCCCTGTCTGCTCTCTGGGCCACGTTGGCTTTTCTTGATCATAGAAGGTTAAGTATTTATTTGTATTTTAATCTCTCATAAGACAGTCTTGTCTTCTTGTCTTCTGGGATCCTGTCTTTTTAATTTATCTCTTTTTAAAGATTTATTTATTTATTTATTTGTTTCAGAGAGAGAGAGAGAGAGAGAGGGAGAGAGAGAATAGGTAGGAGTGGGGAGAGAAGGAGAGAGAGAGAATCTCAAGCAGACTCCTCACTGAGTATGGAACCCAAACTAGGGCTCAATCCCATGACCCCAGGATCATGACCTAATCTGAAATCAAGAGTCAGATGCTTCACCAACTGAATCAGTCTATAGTTTACACACTTTATGACCCAAGCAACAAATAGTTGTTTATTGGTAAATGAATTAAGTAAGTTCACAGTTCTAAGATGTATGGAAGTTGGCAAAGGATACAATTAACACTGGCATTGTGCTTGGAATTGTCCCCCACAGCTGTTGGAATTATGCGGGCATGGGGCACTCAAGCGTCTGCTCTGGGTTCTGTGAAGTTCAGCTGCATTTCTGATCATGAATTTCTCTTTTTCCCCTATAGCAAGAGCTGAATCTCTGGAGCTTATGTACCTTTTGGAAAAATGTTTACTGTGAGTAGATTTAAATTGTCCTATGCCTGAAGAATCTTGCTGCATTTGCTGAGATGCTTATTTGGGCAATTATCACAGATCAGACCCTAAGAACTGCAGGAAGCACGTGCAAACATTTTCATCTCACAAAGTTCAAATACTTTCCCCACTACCTTTAGGAAGTGGGTTGGTGGCCTGAGAACCAAGACATGTGGCTATATTTGGATCAATGGATGTGTTCAACTTCCAGGATATATCTTCAGGAAGGGTATGTGCTCTTCTTTATTCCTTCTTTTCTGACTTCTGAGACATAGGCCTGATGGCTAGGGCCCAAGGTGCTATCTTCTATGCCTCATTTAGAGGCATTCACTTGTTAAGAATGGTAGACAAGAGAGAAATCATCTAGGATCCTGGCACTGGGGAGCCTTTGCCTGCTCTGAACTGTTTATCTCCAGTATTTTCCTGAGAGAGAAATAACACCCCCCACCACCATCTTATTTAAGCCATTGTTATTTTGAATTTACTATCACTCAAAGCAAGATCTAATAATATTAACTGATGCAACTGGTAAAATGGAGAAGTGAGTGTAGATATGCTTATAGAAAGAAAATGGATTGTCATTTTAATTGGTAATCTCAATGGAAATTCAGGGTTATCTATTGAATATCATCCTTATTGGGGCCTTGCTGGGTCTAGCTCATAAAATGACCAACAATGGAAGACATTCGTTCTCTTTGTCTCATCAGCACCACTTTCTTCTTTGGAAAATTTGTTACTTTTTCCATGTGCTTCTAGTGGGATTGCTATTACATTCCTGTCCTCCAGTTTGGGGGGGGGGGTCTGCAAGTGACTCAGGCAGTTCTGCCTTATAATTGCGCCCTCTTCCATTTATTCGGACTGTTGGTTCAATGGTAGGCACTTGACCCAAGTCAAGTCAATCAAAGTCCTCTGAGATTGTCTTAAAAGGCTTTAGAGGGGAAAGCATCATTTGACTCAGGAGTTACAGGATAGGAAAGAGGTAAAACTGAAGCTGTCTGAAGGCATGTTCCCTGAGACTGTGACAGAAATAAGGTCAAGAAGAGATAAGCAGAGATGAGATTGAGTGGATAGAAGTGGTTAAGAGAAAGAGAATTGGGCCTCAGATTTGAGAGCATAATTTAACTCCTTGGATCCATTTGTGCCTGAGCTAACTGCATTCGTTTCCTATTGCTGCAATAACAAATGGCCAATGATGTAGTGACTTAAAACATTATAATTTATTACCTTACAGTTCTGGAAGTCAGAAATCCAAAATCAATTTCAGTGAGCTAAAGTCAAAGTATTGGCAGGATTTGTTCCTTCTAGAGATTCTAAAGGAGACTCTGATTCCTTCTTTTTATAAGATGCTAAAGGCTACTTGCATTCTTTGCTTTGGTTCATGGCCCTTTCTCCATCTTCAAAGCCAGTAGCATAGAATCTTCAAATCTCTCGGTCTCCAAGTCTGTGTCTTTTTCTGACCTCTGCATCTGTTATCTCATCCCTTCTATCATTCTGACATTCCTGCCTCCCTCTTTCCTTGTGATAAAATTATATAATCCAGATAACCCAGGAGAATTTCTCCAGGTCAAAATCCTTATCCTTACCTATAAGGCCCCAAATTAACATATTCACAACTTTGGGGGATTAAGATGTATACATCACTGGGGCTTTCTACTACATCTTTGGGACCTTCTACCATTAGTCTTTCTACCACATTAACCCATTCCTGGACTTGCAAAATATTATTTTCCTCTTCTCTTTCTCTTGTCACTCACAAAAAAAGAGTTCTAACTGATCATTCAACTTCTCATCCTAAAAGCGAACAGAATAAATACTTTGAGTCCACTGAAACTTGTCATTGCCTATAAGCCTCTTCACGCAGGTCAACATGGTTTCATTGTAGGAATTCATTAACCCACTGTACTCTAGTCAAGATTCTCAGGATTCAGGGCAGCCTCGGTGGCGCAGCGGTTTGGCGCCGCCTGTGGCCTGGGGTGTGATCCTGAAGACCCGGGATAGAGTCCCACACCGGGCTCCCTGTATGGGGCCTGCTTCTTCCTCTGCCTGTGTCTCTGCCTCTCTCTCTCTCTCTCTCTCTCTCTCTGTGTGTGTCTATGAATAAATAAATAAAATCTTTAAAAGAAATAAAAAAAAAAAGATTCTCAGGATTCATGAGTATTGATAGTCCTGAGTAAATCGAACAAAGATACTGCCTTTTCCATATTCTTAACCTCAATCTTAACCTCTTAATTTATTGCAGGGGCTAAAAGCTTATATAAATAAAAACTCTACACTATATATGAAAAGCAATTACTTGTGTACTCTGAGTAAAAAACAACAAGTGCATTATGCAGAAGACTGAAAACTTGAATGGCCTGTACAGGGATGAATTTCTTTTTTTTTTTAATTCTTCTCGTTTATCTGTTGTTTTAGTGTTGGCCTAAAGAAAACTCCAGTTGTATGTAACTATGCATCAGCACGGACAACTATAACTCTGAGAGAATTCGAGGGAATTGTGTATAAACCAGCATAAGTCCTAAGCTCACTTGCAAGCTGTGCGTGCATGGAATAGATGTCAGAGCCTTACATCATAATATTCTAAATGTCCAGGATGCAATCCAAAATTACTCAACAGGCATGGAACCAGGAAAATATGCCCAATTTTTAAGGGAAAAGACAATCAACAAATTCAAAGCCCGAGATAGTCCCAGATCAGGGCAAACATTTTCTGTAAGCAGCCAGATAGAAGGAATATTTTAGGTTATGTGGGCCATATGGCTTCTTTCACAAAACCTCAACTCTGTCATTGTAGTACAAAAGCAGTTACAGACAATATTTAAATGAATGAGTATAACAGTGTTCAAATAAAATTACATTTATGGAAACAAATTTGAATTTCATATAATTTTGACATGTCACAAAATATTAGCATTCTTTAAATTTTTCTCATAATCACTAAAACTTTTAGTTAAAACTTTAATTTAGTGTGAAAACAATTGTTTGCTCATGGGCCATATAAAAACAGGCAGCAGGTTAGATTTGGCTCACAGGTTTTAGCTTGCCAACTCTTGGTCTAGCTGTTGGAATTGACTCTAAAGTAGCTATTATAACATTACTCCGTAAGGTAAAGGTAAACACTCTTGAAATGAATAGAAAGATAGAAGTTTTCAACTGAGAAATAGAAACTCTCTATTCTTACTCTCTATTCTTTCTTTCTTTACTTTCTAAAACAAACAGTAATTTTAAAACAGAAAAATACTTTATCTGAAGTAAATGTCAAGAAACACAGAAAATTCTTAAATACTTCTAAAATGCTCTGCTCCACCAAGATATCCGATAGGATTAAAACAAACCCTATAATTATGAGGAATGAAACATAATTTCTGAAGCAGAATGAGATTTTATAGTGCAGGACCTCAGATCTAAAACTTCTAGATATGAGATGTTATTTTGCTCTTATATGGACTGGAGAAAGGGAATGGGAAATGTGTTATCAACTAGAGAATACCTGGAAGATAAAAAATTTTTGTCATTTTTACTATTTGTTTTTTGTTGTTCTATCTTTATAAGGTTTTATTTTAAAAGTATAAAAGCATACATATCCAGGGATCCCTGGGTGGCGCAGCGGTTTGGCGCCTGCCTTTGGCCCAGGGCGTGATCCTGGAGTCCCGGGATCGAGTCCCACATCAGGCTCCCTGCATGGAGCCTGCTTCTCCCTCTGCCTGTGTCTCTGCCTCTCTCTCTCTGTGACTATCGTAGATAAATTTAAAAAAATAAAATAAAATAAAATAAAAGTATACATATCCAGGGATCCCTGGGTGGCGCAGCGGTTTGGCACCTGCCATTGGCCCAGGGCGTGATCCTGGAGTCCCGGGATCGAATCCCACATCAGGCTCCCGGTGCATGGAGCCTGCTTCTCCCTCTGCCTATGTATCTGCCTCTCTCTCTCTCTGTGTGACTATCATAAACAAATAAAAATTAAAAACAACTTCAAAAGAACTGTATTAAAAATAAATAAGTAAAAATAAAAGTATACATATCCATAAAAAAATTTCCAGGGGCACCTGGGTGGCTCAGTGGTTGAGTTCAGGTCTGTCTTTGGCTCAGGTCATGATCCTGGGGTCCTGGGATCAAGTCCCCCTTCGGTCTCTCTACAAGGAGCCTACTTCTCCCTCTGCCTCTCTCCCTGTGTCTCTTATGAATAAATAAAATCTCTTAAAAATTTTTTTCCAATGAACAAAAGTATTTATGTCAATACATAAAATATAAAGTGGAAGTTATTTCTTATCTCCCAAGTCCAATCCTAATAGATAAATACTAACACTTTATATATCCTCTCAAACTCTTTACAATGCGTATAAAATAAATGTATTCAGAATTTTTTCTTTTAAATAAAATAGAGTCACATACATGCCTTATAATTTGTTCTTTTCATCCACTGATGTAATGTATACATTTTTTATTTAGAATGTTCAGACAGACTAATTCTTGTTGGTGGCTGTTTAGTGTAAATGTACTATTATTACCTAACCACTTTCCTGTTGAAGATTGTGGTAGATTTAATCATGGATTTCAATTCTCCACTCTCCTATAGTACATTTAACACCCTTGCTATGGATTCCTAGTGGGCTTAGTATAATTTCTAGTGTCTTCACTTTGGCTTGGCCACGTTACTTATTTTGGCTATTGGAATGTTATTAGATGTGACACAAGCAGAAGCTTGAAATATGCTTGTGCACTTGAGCTTGCCCTCTGGTTCTTCTATTATTCTCAAGAATAGCATACCCAGGTAGTCACTGACCCCTTTGTCTGCCTCTCCCAGAAGGAAACCAACCAGAGCTTTCCCAGACAACCTGTAGACATTGTATGAGAATAAATGCTTGCTTTTCTATGACACGGAGTTTTGGAGTTTTGTTAGGTGATATCATTACAGCGATTATGGACAGTTAATATCCATCCCTTTACACATATCTTACAACTTTCAGCCAGATAAATTCCTAGAAGCATAACAGCTAAGTCAAAGCTTTTTATTTTTTAAGCTAGCTAGATAATGTTGGTGGTGATAAATATTAATATTTGTTAAACATTTTCTACATTCCATTCTCTAAGTCTTTCATATGTGTCCAGAACTGTAAAGGGCCTGCAATTTTGTCCTACTTGCAAGCTAACAAGTTATCCTGCCACAGTTTCATAGATGCTGACAGAGAACATGGGATTCCTGAATCAGAGACAAAGGACTTTGCTACTTATGACAGGCAGCATAAATATCATCATGTTTGGGGGAATCCCTGGATGGCTCAGCGGTTTAGTGCCTGCCTTTGGCCCAGGGCGTGGTCTTGGAGTCCAGGGATCAAGTCCCACATCAGGCTCCTTACATGGAGCCTGTCTCTGCCTCTCTCTCTCTCTCTCTCCATCTCTCATGAATAAATAAATAAACAAATAAATAAATACATAAATAAATAAATAAAACCCAAATCTTTCATGATAGATGGTAAGCACACCTGCCCTTTACTCCAGAGGCCGACCCTGTCTTTATTTTTCCAAGGCTGCTCCTTATACAAACATTCTTGAAAAGATAGAACAGAACAAAAGGAAGTCAGAGCCTCACAAGTCATAGAGAAATAGGAGCGATCTATCGACAATTGTCTCCTAGTGGTATAATTAATTCTCTCTACATTACAAATATGAAACTAAAACACAGAGATTTTCATAACTTTCCCAAGAGCATATGCCTAAATAGGAGAGTCAGGCATATTGGTCAATATTTCTAGGACAAAGAGATTTTTGTTTAAGAAAAATCTTTAGTACTACGACTATGGAATAAGGGATGTATGAACCCAATTTTTAATTATCTTATAGAAAGTAGTCATTTTATCTTTTTTTTAAAATAAATTTATTTTTTATTGGTGTTCAATTTACCAACATACAGAATAACACCCAGTGCTCATCCCGTCAAGTGCCCCCGTTCCTTTTATCTTTATTAAGCTGTTCAGTTTATATAAGAAAAGAAATTTTATCTTGATAGCACTATAGCTAGAGAGAACATTTTCCATAAATAATTCTTTTAAGAAGCCAAGATGCTTTCCAGGAAGGGAGTGTATGGGGGTAGAAGATGAAACCAGCCAAGCTGTCAAGGGCTTCAAGAGGCAATACGCATTTCAGAGCTAATGTAGAAGCTTGATTTTACCATCAATATGTTTGATTAAATTTACTGCCTTGGCGGGTCCTCTGAACTGACTGTTATGTGGAAACAATGAAGAAAGAAATGTAAATATGGATTTTTCTATTTGTTGCAAGCCATCTACTTTGTAATATAGTTTTATTAAACACTGGTTTATGAAGATCAAGCCTTTTACCATCTGATAATTGTATCAAGATACACAAGTAATACCTTAAGCTCAACTGAACTTTTATTTTTTAAGATTTTATTTATTTGAAAAGAGAGAGTGAGTGAGCATGAGCAGGGGGAGGGGCAGAGGGAGAGGCAGAAGCAGACTCCCCACTAAGCGGACAGCCCAATGTGGGGCTCAGTCCCAGAACCCTGGGATCATGACCTGAGTCAGAGGCAGGTACTTAACCAACTGAGCTACCCAGGTGCCCCTCAACTGAATGTTTTTAATGGTATATATATATATTTATATTTATATTCTGTAGGGGGTTACCACTATTGTAAGAATAAGGTACCATTTGTGTTCAAATATAATTAAGAAGATCTTTGCAGATCTATAGAAAGCCTTAGAAATAAAGGAATAGATTCTAAGAAATAAATTTTATAAATTGGGTCTTTAGAATTCAATATCTGGGTGAAATGCTATGTTAATTTGCACTTTTACACCCACCTACACTTTCTATATTTTGGATGAGACACATTTCTCTTGTAATGTTGATCCATAGCTTCTCTCAGAGTCTTATATTTTGAAGGACTGGACTAAACTTTAAAACTATGTCAAAACTACTTTGATGACTACAACCAGGAGCATTCTCATTCTTTTTGGTTATACTTACCTGAAATGCATTACTTGCATTTAACTCATCAAATCAGTTCTTTAACATATGTATGTATGTGCATATTTTTAATGTGTTTTTAAGAGAGAGATGTGATTTTTCCCAAGCCACAGAAAAATAAATATTATCCTTTTCATTCTATAAGTAAAACAATTTTAGGGATCCCTGGGTGGCGCAGCGGTTTGGCGCCTGCCTTTGGCCCAGGGCGCGATCCTGGAGACCCGGGATCGAATCCCACGTCGGGCTTCCGGTGCATGGAGCCTGCTTCTCCCTCTGCCTGTGTCTCTGCCTCTCTCTCTCTCTTCCTGTGTGACTGTCATAAATAAATTAAAAAAAAAAAAAAAAGTAAAACAATTTTAGATTGTTCATCTGAAGTATTGACTCATGGAATTCAAGGACATACTCAATATCTAAGAACGTAAGTCTCAGAAACAAATGAACCAAGGTTCTGACTACAGTTATAACATTTCACCCAAACATTGAATTCTAAACAAACACTTTATTGATCTTATTTCTCATCAGTTTTCCCATTATTGAATAGGTTCTGTTGACAAAAAAGCATATAGAAGAGAATTCTATGCTGGGGACATGCATATAGAACCATGTATGAGAATGGAAATCCCCAGTCACCCTGGAGATGGGGCACAGTTGTGAGGAAAAGGAACAGAGCTGGGGAGACCCTCATTGGGTCCATCAATGATATTCTTTACCTTCCCTCTGATTTTCTAAAGCAAGTTGCAGTTTACTCTTTCTTTGTATGTAAAATACCATAAATAAATTGGAAAATAGGCACAAAAATATGTAAATAATAAAAACAAGATAACTAAGTATGTGAAGATAATATTTTGTTACCAAACCTGCAGGTTAGGAATACAGAGAAAACTAATCATTCAATTCTGATACATATATTGTAGACATGTAGAGTTAACTATATAATAATTATTCCATTTTCTTCAATAAAACTCAAGTAATCCCCAGTGCTTATGGATTGATTCATTCATTTATTCAACCATGTACATTGAGATTTTACTATATGCCAGGAATTTTATCAGATTCTGAAGGAGAGTAGGAGCACATCGAAGAAGTACATTTATTTTATTTTGTGAATAGGTCATATGTTCAAATGATTTAAAATCAAAATAACACTAAAAGGTATGCACTGTAAAATTTTATTCACATAGAAGTTCCCATCTACCTTTGTCCTCATCCTACGTATTCTACAGGTAGGGTGACCATACAGCCTGTTTTTCTTAGAACATTTCCAGTTTGTGCCTTTGCCTTGGTTTAATTAACAGTGTCCCCTTTTATTTTCAGAAGTGTTCTGGTTTAAATAATAAACACAAAAGAAAAAACTCATTAAACCTGAAAGCATAAAAACAATATAGAGAATCAATGAACCCAAAAGTGAGCCCTTTGGGAAAAAAAAATCAATAAAAATGATAACCTTCACCCAGACTGGCCAGAAAGAAAGAAGATAAAAATTACCAATATTAGGAATAAAGGAGAAACTATCATGACAGATCCACACAAGAGTGAAGTTAATAAGGTAAGACCACCACTAATTCTCAGCCCACAAATCAACAACTTGGATAAATCGACAAATCATTAAAATATGCAAACTACAAGGGGAACCTGGGTTGCTCAATTAGGTAAGTGTTTGTTCTTGATTTCGGCTCAGGTCACAATCTCAGGGTTGTGAGATGGAGCCTTGTGTCAGGCTCTTTTCTCAGCAAGGAGTCTGTTCGAGATTCTCTCTTTCCTCTTCCCTCTCTCTCTGTTCCTACCCCTGCTTATGTGAATACTCTCTCTCTATCTCTCCTCTCTAAAATAGTCATTTAAAAAATAAAAATAATTTTTAAATCCCCCAAATTAAAAAATAGATATAAAATCTAACAAACTATGTATAGGACCTGTATGCTGAAAACTCCAAAATACTGATTAAAGAAGTCAAAGAAGACCCAACCAAATAAGTGGAGAGATGTATCATGTTCATGGATTGATACACTCAATAATATTAATGTTAAATTTTCCCCATTTTGAAATATAGTTTTGGCATATTCTCAATAAAAACGCTAGGAAAAATTTGTGTAGGTATCAACAAGCTGATATAAATATTTCTAAGGGAAGGCAAAGGAACTAGAATAGCCAACATTTTTTGAAAAAGAAGAACAAAGTTGGAGGACTACACCTCCTAATTTCAAGAATTACTATAAACTACACTAAAGAGAGTGTATGTAGCCCTGGTGGAGAGAGAGAGACACACACACACACAAAAATCAATGAAACAGGATTGAGAGCCCCAAAATAGAATCATGATTTTTAGATAGATTAATTGATTTTTTACCACGATGCAAAGGCAATTCACTGGACAAATAATGCATAATTTTTTTCAACAATAGTGTGAGAATAATTGGATGTCCATAAGGAAAAATGAAAACAATCTATACCTCATATCTTATTTTTAAAAATCAACTTTAAATGGATCATAGACCTAAAGGTAAAACATAAAATGATATAACTTTTAGGAGAAAATGTAAGAAAAAATCTGCATGGCCTAAGATTAGGGTAGAAGTTTTTAGGTATGACCTCAAGAGCATTATTCATAAAAGAAAAACCTTTTCTTTTTGATAAGTTGTACTCTAGCAAAACTAAAAGCTTCTGCTCTGAAAAAAAAAAAAAAAAGCAGTGCTCAAAGAATGAAAAGACAGATGGGTAGAAAATGTGATCAAAAAATATTTTGATAAAGGACTTGTGATAAGGACTTAAGAAACAAACCACCATTTACTTAAAACAAACCACTCAGTTTTAAAAATGGGCAAAAAAATATATACATGTGAATGTATGTTCAACATCATTAGTCATCAAGGAAATGCAAATTAGACCACAGCAAGATACCACTATACACTTACAAAATGGCTTAAAAAATATTGACAATATCAAGTGTGGACAAGGATGAGGAGCAGCTAAGAATGTCATATACATTGTTGATGGATATGCAAAATGGTAGAACCACTTTGGAAAGCAATTCAGTAGTTTCTTACAAATTTACCTAATATATAATGCAGCAATCCCACTCATAGGTGTTATCCAAGAGAAATTAAAAAATTATTTTCACACAAAAGCCTCTACGCAGAGGTTTATAACAGCTTTACCAATAATCACCAAAAATTGGAAATGACCTACATGTTTTTAAATCAGTGAATGAATAGGTAAATTGTGATATATTCATACAGTGCAATACTGGAATATTAGCTACAAAAATGAATTATTATTATTTTTTAACAAAAAATCCTCTTGTTTCCCATAGTTCTAGAGGCTGGGAAATCCAAGATCAAGATGCCAGCAGATTCAGTATCTGGTGAGGACCCTCTGCCTGGTTTTCTGATAGCTGCCCCATTGTATCCTCACATGGAGGGAAGAAAGAGAGTGAAAGGGAGAGAGAGAGATCTTGTATCTCTTTCTCTTTTTCTAAGAGCATTAATACCACCATAAAGGCCCCACCCTGAGGACATAGTTTAACCCTAAACGCCTCTCAACAGTCTCACCTCCAAATACCATCATGTTGGGGATTAGGGCTTCAACATATGAAACCTGGGGGGAGACATTCAGTTCATAGAACATTCTTTCTGCTATATCATGTTTTCTTAATGTTTGTCAGTTAAAGAATGAGGGAAATACTGGTAAGCCTGTTAGGGAAGCAGTATCAAGTCAATGTTGTATTTTGTTTTTTAGGGTGGTATAGACTTGAGTATATTTTTTAGGTCTATGAGAAGGAGCTAAGTGGAGGTTAAGTGATGGAGTGAGGTCCCTGAGGAGGTAGTGGAGATTAGAATATTCCTGTGTCTCTCTAAGAATAAGCAATTCCATGCACTAGCAATTATTTGTTCAATTTACTCTTCCCTGGGGTCTTCTTGTGTCATTGTTATCAATCTTTCAGTAATCTTATTAATCTAAAAAAGTAGGATACTTTAATCTCCAAGACAATGTTTTATCTTTATAATGTTTTCTATAAAGTCTACCATCCCAGAACTGAAAAGAATTTTCTGTTAAAAATTAATTATTGATTCGAGTAACAACATAGATGAATCTTAAATGCATCTGGTAACGGAAAGAGGTTAGACCCAAAAGTGCATGACTCTATTAGTATGACATTGTAGAACAGCAAAATTATAGGTACGGAAGACAGATCAGTGGTTTCCAGTGGCTAGGAGGTAAAGGGAGGGGCTGACTGTAATGGGGAAATATGGTGGAATTTTGAAAGTCAAGAAACTGTTCTGTAAATAGTTATTATGGGAGAACAAGTCTCTAATAACTTGTCAAAAGCCATAGAATTGTACATCACAAAAAGTGAATTTTACTGTATGCAAATTACATAAAACCAACAAGGATACACAAGATGCATGCAGACTGGCACACATGAACTAACTGTAACACAAAGAAATCAAATAGCCACAATGAAGCAGGTGGAAAAGAAAGGAGAACTTTGGAGAACAGTGTTTTGACCGGATACTGTAAGGCTAAGGCAAAAAGAACACTGCTAAACAATATGCTCTAGTGTTTTTTTGTTTATTTTTAAAGACTTGTTTATTTATTTGAGAGAGAGAGTGTGTGTGAGTGAGGGGAGGAGCAGAAGGAGATGGGAGAGAGAGAATCCTCAAGCAGAACCCTCTTCCCCCGTCCCTACTGAGTGTGGAGTCTGATGTGCGGCTGGATCCCAGGAGCCCAAGATGATCATCTGAGCTGAAATCAAGAGTCTGCTGCTCAACGAACTGAGCCACCCAGGTGCCCCCAATATGCTTTAGTTTTAAATTTGTTTCTCTTTGCATATGGGTTAGCAATTTAAAAAACTATATATGTACTAGGATTGGAAAAACAAGTAGATATAGTGTGGATAATGAGAGTCAGGGTTCCTACATCCAAAGAAAGAAGTTAAAAGTCAGGAAAGGGCAAAAATTTGAATAAGCTGTGGTGCTGGACTTGAGTGGCAGTATTGGTAGGAACTCATGTTTTGTTAATTTATATATATATATATATATATATATATATATATATATATATATATACACATATACATATAGAGATATACACCTCTCTCTCTCTCTATATATATATATATATATATAGAGAGAGAGAGAGAGAGGTAGATACAGAAATATAGATATGTATGTATATGCATGGGTTGGAGTATAAACATGTATTTCCTATCTCTATCTTTTTTTTTCCTATCTCTATCTTTTGAAAGGAACTATCAGCAGTGATTTTAAATACCATTCTTCCATGAAAAGGAACTGGGCTCCTCGGAGAAATGGTTGAACCTAGGGCTGAGCAAGGAAAATACAAGGTGGGCCTGGAGATCTTGCAGTGACAGAAAGTAAGGAAGTGCTCAAAAAAATTTTTTTAAAAAAAGGAAGAAGGGACACAGCACAGCTCCCTCATGATCTCTGAATGGCCACAGCTACAACAATTTTATTGTAAAATAAATGAGAGTATTTTTTTCTTTTTTTAATTTTTATTTATTTATGATAGTCACACACAGAGAGAGAGGCAGAGACATAGGCAGAGGGAGAAGCAGGCTCCATGCACCGGGAGCCCGACGTGGGATTCGATCCCCGGTCTCCACGATCATGCCCTGGGCCAAAGGCAGGTGCCAAACTGCTGCGCCACCCAGGGATCCCAAATGAGAGTATTGAGTTATAACCCAAAGAATAAAACAAATATCCATAAACTGACATTGATATAAAGAAACAACTGAATAAATCTGAATAAAGAAATGGGAGAAAGCATATAAATCTTCTCTACGGGGGATCCCTGGGTGGCTCAGCGGTTTAGCGCCTGCCTTTGGCCCACGGCTCAATCCTGGAGACCCGGAATCGAGTCCCACGTCGGGCTCCTGGCATGGAGCCTGCTTCTCCCTCCTCCTGTGTCTCTGCCTCTCTATCTCTCTATGTCTGTCATAAATAAATAAATAAATAAATAAATAAATAAATAAATAAATAACTCTTAAAAAAAATCTTCTCTACAAAAGAATTCCAATTAATAAATGAGGGACATGGAAAATCAATGTTAGCACACCATAGTAATACCTGCTGCTGGCAAGATAAACCAGCTAAAATTAGTAAGTGAAAATTTGAAGAAGGACAAGATATTTGCATAGCCTCAAAGTATCTCTCCCCAAATATTTCATAGTTGCAGGGAGGAAAATAGTAAGATTTTACTGGGGAAATCTAGTAGACAGCACCTACGCAATAGGTGGACCTTAACTTTAACAGTAATAAGACACACAAATTGTGTACTCTCAGGCATGATGTACCAAGAAGTATCCAACATTACTTCCATGGTATTCATCTCAAAATGCGTGATATTGCTCTCATCATGAGAATTCATGACAAACCCAAGTTGCAGGACATTTTACAAAATAACTATCCCGCAGTCTTCAAAAATCCCAAGGTCGTGAACGACAAAGCCTGAGGAAGAAGTCAGGATAAATGAAAACAATGTAAAATCCTGGATTATATTCTGGAGCAGAAAAAAGGACATTACTGGGCAAACTGATAACATCTGTCACTTAGTTAATTATATCATTCTATTATTAATTTCTTTGTGCTACAATGATCACATTGTAGCATGATTATGTAAGATGTTAACATTAGAGGAAGCTGGATGCAGGGTATACAGGAACCCTCTGTGCTGTTTTTGCAGCTCTTCTAGATACCTAAAATTATTTTATAATACAAAGTTGTAAAAATTATTTTGAATAAGTTGAAAAATTATATGGTCACCCTATTTGCAGAATAATAAAAGGTATTAATTTTATTGGTTTCTTGTGTATCCTCTTAGTGATTATTTATACAAATACAAAATTTTGTCTTATTTCCACACACCTTGCTTTTTTCACTTAAAGTATATCCTGGAAACTTTTCATATAAATACATATATTTCTCTTATTTTATTTTCATATTTTTATTATGAAAAAATTTTAAGACATACACAAAATTGGTATGCTTGGTATAAACACCCACATGCTAATACTTATATTTCCTCATTTTCTTTTTTTTTTAAGATTTTATTTATCTATTCATGAGAGACACAGAGAGAGAGGCAGAGACATAGGCAGAGGAAGAAGCAGGCTGTCTGTGGGGAGCCCGATATGGGACTGGATCCCAGGACCCCAGGATCATAACCTGAGCCAAAGGCAGACACTCAACCACTGAGCCACCCAGGTGCCCCATTCCTCATTTTCTTTTACAAATATATGGTATTCCATTACATGGAAGGTATATGTACATATGCATTACAGGGTTAATGCATATGTATTTTTCTTTCTTTCTTTCTTTCTTTCTTTCTTTCTTTCTTTCTTTCTTTCTTTCTTTTTTTTTTATTAGGTTCCATGTCCAGTGTAGAGCCAAATGAGGGGCCCAAACTTAGAATCCTGAGTTCAAGACCGGAGCCAAGATCCTGAGTCAGATGTTTAACCAACTGAGCTACCCAGGCGCCCCAACTCACATGTATTTCTCACCTCGTAGTTAGATGTTGAAATTTCTGTCTTGAACCACTGTTGTCAAAATGGAGTAGAGAATAGGTAGGACATGGAATTAAATTGAAAAACAGGGCTTTGAAACCAAACAGACCCTAGTCCAAATAACCATTCTGTCACTTACTGGCATGGCCCAAATCTCAGCTGCCTCATATGGGAATACAACTACATCATGAGGTTACAGCCAGGATCATGTGAGATTATATATATATATATGTATATGTATATGTATATGTATATATATATATATATATATCACCAATTCAGTAGATGATACACACTGTTATTGCTATTATTCAATCAGAAAAATTCAGAAATATCAGGCAGTTGATCTGTAATCTGTGTGAGACTTAAAGAACACTCATGTTTCTTCCTCTTGCTGATTATGTATCAACCTATCAAGACAAAAAGTAATCTTAGGAAACATAAAATAGAGCTGCAGTAATATCATCATAACCTTGATTGTTCTTAAATTCAGTCAGTAGAACAATGTGAAAATCTACTTGGCCACAAAATTTAGTTCGTAAAACTAAGTGACAGAGGCATTGTAAAAAGTGTTGTTACTCTAGATGGATTCAAATAACAGATTTATCTTCCCAGCCCTGGGCCAAAGCACCAGTTCATTAAAAAGTCTGAGACTACTCCAAATTCTAATCTCTGCACCGAGAGCCAATACTATACCAAAAGGTCTGGATTGCCCATAAAAGGTGTTAGACCAGTTAGAGAACTTGCCATTCTTATTTGTCCATTGTACCAACAAGATAAGAAAATTCTGAGTTTTTATGTTGACATTTCTCTATCTACAGAACACATTTCCAGCCCCAAGGGGAAGTGGTTGTAGGTACCTTTGCTATCGTTTTTGTAATTTCAATGGCAAATCATTGCCAGCTCTGGAAGAAAGCGGATGCTTTTATTTATTTATTTTTTGGCTTATAAATAGAATATTTATATAGTCAAGAGAGTGAGAAAGAGCTTCTGTCAGTAGAAGCATTAACAATTATTTCATTAATTCACTCAACAAAGGAGGACTTACCACACTTCTATGTTGTGCCAGGCATTGTGCTTGGTGTTGAAAATAACAAGCTCAAAATAAGAACAAAATTCCTGTCCTCAGGTTACTTATAGCCTCATAATGAGGAGATAAGACACACTGACAATTACAAAGCAGTGCAGTGAGTACTCTGAGAGGGAATAGAATGGCTTCACAGAAGAGGTTTAATTTCTGTTGGGTTCACCAGACAGACAAGAGAAAGGGCATGTCTGGCAGAGGATGCAGAGCCTGCAGGCACAAAGACATGCTGGTAGGCTTGAATTCAAGGTTTCTTTGGGCGACTAGGTACAGATTTGACTCGTGGATTAAGTTGAAGTCATAAGCAGTTTTGGATTCATTATGTTGAGTGGAAAACTACTAGTTCAAGAGAGAACTATTGAATGTTTCTAAGCAAGAGACTGAAATAATTGGATTTACAGTTGACTTTTGAACAACTGCGTGGGTCTACTTATATGTAGATTTTCTCTTCCTTATGATTTTCTTAAAGCTACTAGTTCAAAGAGAGAAGAACTATTGACTGTTTTTAAGCAAGAGACTGAAATAATTGGATTTACAGTTGACTTTTGAACAACTTGGGTCTACCTATGTGTAGATTTTCTCATGATTTTCTTAACATTTTTTCTCTAGCATACTTTATTGTAAAAACAGAAAATATGTGTTAATCAACTCTGCATTATCAATAAGGCTTCAACAATAGAATATTAAAATTTCCAGGGTGTCAAAGTTTTATATGAATTTTTTAATGCGTGGGGTGTCAATGCCCTTAACCAACAACAACCATGTTGTTGAAGGGTCATCTGTACTTTTTAAGATCATTTTAGTAGCTGTTCGAAGGTTGGGAAGAGTGATCAGAAAACTTTTAATTAAAAGTCTAGTAAGGTGGGCAGCCCGGTTTCGCTCCCCCTGCAGCCTGGGGTGTGATCCTGGAGATCCAGGATTGAGTCCCATGTCAGGCTTCCAGCATGGAGCCTGCTTCTCCCTCTGCCTGTCTCTCTGCCTCTGTCTCGCCCTCTCTGAATAAATAAATAAATAAATCTTAAAAAAAAAAATCTGTGGTTAAAAAAAAAAAAGTCTAGTAAGGTATTGTAGTGAGAGAGGAGATGGTCTTCATGGAATCTTGAGATTTCCATTACTGAAAAGACTTTTTTTTTTTTTTTGAAAAGACTTTATCAATGGGTCAAGAAGTATAAAAACTATTTATCAATTGCAAATCAAGAGTGAAATGGGGGGGAAGCAATGTTTAGGCACTTAAAAGAATAAAAACAGACTTTTGATGTAATGAATTCTCAGGTATCTGGGACTGATTCTCTAGCAGAAGTAGTTTATTGAGGAATTCAGATTCTTTTTTTCTAACTCTGTAATTGCTAGATTTAAGTTCTTATAGGGCTTGCCAGATGGTGGAAAGAGGACAGGAAATGGAAAACAGTAAATTCAATCCATTTGGCTCTCTGCTGCTTAATTTGGAGATTGAGGAAGGTGAAAGTGATCATGACATTGAAGCGTGTGGGTATCCGTGGAGTAATATACAGGCCTCCACGGATAAAACAGAGATCACTGAAAGAGAAAAGGTGCGTAGTGAGGGAATAATTGACTCTCTGTGTTGCAGCTCTAAAGTACCCTCCCACCTTTCCTATTAAAAGCTTATTTGGTCCCTTCACCTGAATAATGTATACAGCGCTCCTTTCTCTTTCGGCAGAGGAGCTCCCAGTTTAGTGAATACATCTTACAGCTGTGGTTTGACAGACATCGTCTCTATCGCATGTTGAGGCTCGGCTCTCAGAAGAACCAGAAGAGCCAGAGCGTTTCAGTCACTTGCTTAGCAAATGAGGACTCAACCGGAATCTGGCTGCCTTCACTGAAGGGCTGGTTAGTCCCAGCTGTGCCCCCCAAGGAGCCCAAAGGGATGCATCAGTTGCCCTGATGGTGGTAACAGGTGTCCTCTTCAGGTATGCTCAAGGCTTTCTTGTTTCTTAGCTCTTTGCAGTTATATTTACAAATACCTGAGAAAGCAAGAAACATATTACGATGAGACAAAAGACCAGAGAGCAGAACACATGTGTTTGGCCATCATGGATGAGGGTGAACAAGGTCTTGGCTTTTCCTTCAAAGAAAACTATGTGAATTTTGTATATTTACTGCTTTTTATGCTCATTAACGAAATGTTATTTTCCCATCGTTCCGAAGTCACTTGATACTCTAGTCCTAAAACTAAAAACATTTTCTCATCCCGGACTCTCCTGTTGCGGAGCGTTTGCCAAATTCCCCCGCCCCAGCGCCGCAGGTCAGCCAGGTGAGACCAGTAAGCTCTGCAAAGAGCGCAGGACAATCCGGGAGGGGAGTAGGAGGAAACTACATATCCCGGCATGCCTCGCCAGCGAGCACAATGGAGCTCCGTCGTCATCCGGGTCACGGGGCTGTGCGTTCCGTGCGCGCCGCCGGATTCCGGCCTCCTGGGTCCCGCCCCGGGCGGAGGGCCCTCCTGGGCCGGGAAAACTACAATTCCCGGCATGCGCTGCCTCGGATGCGCCTGCGTGCGGGAGCTACCGCGCAGGAGCGGGTTGGTTTGAAGCGCTGTGTTGGTTCCATGGACACCCGCCCGCCTGCTGCGGGACCGAGCTCCTGGCGGCCGGATGGAGCGTGGGGTAAGGCCGGTGCGGGGCCCGCGGGGCAGAGCTGGCGGCCCGGCGGGGACCACCGTCACCTCCCGCCGCCGCTCTCTCGTCCCCCTGGTTTGTGGCTTCGGCGTCGGGTGCGGGTGAAAACCGTTTCGGAGCTAGGTTTGCCCCGGCCTGGATCCCGCTGAGGGGCGGGCGCACCCGCTCAGCCCAGGACTTCGTCAGGTGGTGTCGGGTTCTCAGGAAGGCCATTTCGACGTCTTGGTTCTTTTTCTTTCTTTCTTTTTTTTTTTTTTTAATTTTTTTATTTATTTATGATAGTCACAGAGAGAGAGAGAGAGGCAGAGACACAGGCAGAGGGAGAAACAGACTCCATGCACCGGGAGCCTGATGTGGGATTCGATCCCGGGTCTCCAGGATCGCGCCCTGGGCCAAAGGCAGGCGCCAAACCGCTGCGCCACCCAGGGATCCCTTTTTCTTTCTTTCTTTCTTTCTTTCACCCAGGGATCCCTTTTTCTTTCTTTCTTTCTTTCTTTCTTTCTTTCTTTCTTTCTTTCTTCCTTCCTTCCTTCCTTCCTTCCTTCCTTCCTTCCTTCCTCCTTCCCTTCCCTTCCTTTCCTTCCTTTCCTTCCTTTTCTTTTTCTTTTTTTTTTTTAAGATTTTATTTATTCGTGAGAGACAGAGGCAGAGACACAGGCAGAGGGAGAAGCAGGCTCCATGCAGGGAGCCCGACGCGGGACTCGATCCCGGGTCCCCAGGATCCGCTGAGCCACCCGGGGATTCCCCGACGTGTTGGTTCTTAAAAGATTCTTTGTCACCGGTCATATTCCTTGATGTGGTGTCGGGAATTGGCATCTGGGGCCTCCCTGGGGGGCTCAGCGGCACAGGGCGTGGCCCCGGGATCCTGGGATCAAGGCCCACGTCGGGCTCCCTGCATGGAGCCTGCTTCTCCCTCTGCCTGCGTCCCTGCCTCTGTGTGTGTGTGTGTGTGTGTGTGTGTGTGTGTCATGAATAAATAAATAAAATCTAAAAAAAAAAAAAAAAAAAAAAGGAATTGGCACCCGTTCTTTGAAGTTCGCCCGGGACCTGGCACCTGCGCTGGAGCAGAACGCGCGTCCCCGGCCCGTGTGGACCTCTCCTCCTCGGCGTGTGCCCCGCGCAGGGGCGCCGCGCACTTGGAGGCTCCTCGTGACCCTCGTGACCCGACTTGTCCATCGTGGAGGCCGCAGGGCCAGTCCTGGCCTCCCTTAGGTGGCTTTACGAGCTGGCCGTAGGTGGACGACCTCAGAACTCACGCCGGAGCTCCGGCCCACGCTTCTCCCTTGGACTCTGCGGACAGATTCATCTGACCTCTATCACCAGGTCATCGTTCCTGTGTGGGATTTAACATTCCCCGAAACAACTCCAGCTTTCCCCTAACCCTGACCCTCTGGCGGGTTTTTCCATGGTCTCCATTGACGGCACCACTCTTCTTCCGGCTGTTTCCTTGCTCTCCTGTTTCCTATCTAACCCATTAGCAAAACCGGGCTTTAGAATACGGCTGGGCTCTGACCACCTCTGGGCCTTCTGTTTCTGTCACCTCCATCCCACCCAGCGGTGCCGCCTGCCCGGGTTACTGTAGTAGCTTCCCAGCTGGTCCCCCTACCTCGGGGCGGGTATCGAGCGTGATCCAGGTGAGAGGTAGCTTGCATCACACCACTCCTTCCACTGCATCCTCCAAGGCCTCTCAGAGTACTGAGGGGAAAGGCCAAAACTTTATAATGTTCTCTCTCCCTCTTTTTTTTTTTTTTTTAGATTTATTTATTATATGAGACACAGAGAGAGAAAGCATGGTAGAGACACAGGCCAACGGAGAAGCAGGCTCCCTGCAGGGAGCCCGACATGGGAATCGATTCCAGGACCCCAGGGTCACGCTTGGCCCAAGGCAGGCGCTAAACTGCTGAGCCACCCAGGGATCCCGAGCCAAAACTTTGTAATAGCCCTTAAGGTCTAATGTGATCTGGTCCCTTTATTACCCTCTGACCCCACCTCCCATAGTTCTTTCTTTCATTTTCTCCTCTCCAGCCTGACTGACCTCTCTCCTGCTTGTGACATCTTGGCACTCACTCTTCACTCCCTCTGGACCTCTCTGCCTTCCAGGTATTTATGTGGCTCACTCCAGCACCTCCGTCCCAGCTCTTTGCTCAGATACCTTCTCAATAATATTTTCTTTGACCAGTGTGTTTAAAATGAAAGCCTGCATCACAGTTTCTATCCCATCTTCTTTCCCACTTTAGTTTCCCCCACGAACTGTCACCAGTGAACAAACTGTATTTTACTTCATGTTTATATTCCTCAGTTGGGATATAAGCTCCAGGAGGGCAAGGAATGTTGTCTGTTCTGTTCACCGGTGTGTATGACCATACCCAGCTCATGGTGGCATTCAGGCACCGTTTTGGTGGTTGTGTGAGTGAATGAAGACAGCATTGCTGAGCAAATTATTTTCCAATGGTTATGATAACATCGAGTCCCTGGCCTGTTACTTTAGAGCCAACAGCATGTAGTTGGACGTATTGTCGGATTTAGGAATGGGGCGTATGTCCACTGAAGCAAGTATTCCCTTCCTTTTTTTTTTTTCTTAAGGTTTTATATATATTTTTAATTTTTATTTTTATTTTATTATTTTTTTAATTTTTTAATTTATTTATGATTGTCATAGAGAGAGAGAGAGAGGCAGAGACACAGGCAGAGGGAGAAGCAGGCTCCATGCACCGAGAGCCCGACGTGGGATTCGACCCCGGGTCTCCAGGATCATGCCCTGGGCCAAAGGCAGGCGCCAAACCACTGCGCCACCCAGGGATCCCCTATTTTTAATTTTTTCCCCTATTTTTAATTTTTAAAAGAATTTTATTTTATATTTATTTATTATTTTAAAAATATTTTATTTATTTATTCATGATAGATGCACACAGAGAGAGAGAGAGAGAGAGGCAGAGACACAGGCAGAGGGAGAAGCAGGCTCCATGCAGAGAGCCCAATGTGAGACTCGATCCCAGGACCCTGGGATCACTCCCTGAGCCAAAGGCAGATGCTCAACCACTGAGCCACCCAGGTGCCCTTCATTATTATGATTTTTAAAGAGTTATCTTTAATCTCCACACCCAAAGGGGACTCAAACTCACAACCCCAAACCAAGAGTGGCATCCTCTACCAACTGTGCCAGCTAGGCACCCAAATCCCCTTCTCAAAGTCACCTGGCTTTTACTAGTATATGACTTAAGACATGGGTCTTATTCATGCCATCCTTGCAATGAGGTAACCTGCTTAGGCGCTCCGTAGAACTACTCTCCATAGAAATACTCTCCCTAAACATGGGAGACAGAACTGTATTAATTTGATAATGATACATTTATGAAAGTCGCTATGAATGAACTTTTTTTAGAACTACAAGCTTCTGTCTTAGTATTTTTACTGTTATGATCAAGCATTAGGCCTTGGGTTCAAGACTACCTTCAGGGATATTTGCACCTTTTCAAAAGCAGCAAAGCAGACGTAAGTCAAGCCATAATCTCTTTGCTGCAGTGCTAGCATTTAGAGCTAGATTCCTTTCTTCTAAGACTGTACTTCTTACAAGACAGTGAGCTTTTGAGCTGTGGCTTCTGAGGATCTGCCAAGCAGCTAGTGCACTATGGGTGGACCTGCTAGATGATGGAGGACAGGCAGGAGTGTGAGTACAGTGAGAACTAGACTCCCTACCAACTCAACAGATTTCCTGGATCCCAGGTAGTTAACTCACTCTTCCTTTAACAGGCTCCCAAGGTATTCAGTGCCTCTCCCTGGTGGATATTAAGGCTGTCTTGCTCTTGATGTACCATTGCTTGTCTCCTTGCTTCCTCCGGCTCTCCTGACCTTGACCCCCCCCCCCCCAACTCCACCCCATTGCAGGGGAGGTTTGTGGAGGAATGGTTTTCAGTTGATCCAGGGACCTGTTTTTAATCTCCAAAAAGCTAGATGGGTTTCTTTAGTTTTCCAGTCAACTTCTCGGATCACTGGTACATGTTCCTCAGCGATTCACTAAGAGGATATTTCAAGCTTTATCCCCTGCCCACCATTAGTTTCTTCCAAGCACCTCACTCTTCCCTTCCTTAGGGTGAATTTTCTATTAATCTCCTTCCTCTCAGAGGCTGGGGCCCAAGTTTGTTTCTTCTTTTTGTTCGAGTATTCTTTTCTCTCCAGAAGCATGAGTGGCTCTAGTTGTAAATCAGATTCAGGTGGGCATGAGTGTTGTGCATCCAATTCTTACTCAGACCTGCAGACTTTCTCTTAAAAAAAAAAAAAAAAGTGATTTGATTTGGTTTTCCATTTTGTTTTTGTGACCCAAAGTGACACAGACTGTAAAGCATGAGCATTTTATATGTATCATAGGTGCCTTAGGGAAATATCAGCAAAACTGTGACATTTCAACAATAATACGGAAACATTTTAGATGGGATTCTGTGTCCCATTCACAGTATGGGACTTGTATCCCATTTCCTTTATTTTTTTCCAAAGTGAACTAATGTTCATATTCGTATTTTATGCTCGGTTTTTGATATAAATTAATAGAGGCTATCCTTTATGTTATAATCCACTACCTCAGCCTAACAAGTTGCCAGGGAAATTGTCCTCCCTCTCACCTCTGGCAGTGCTTGTCATTTCTTTTACCATTTCCTTTTACTTGTGTCTCCATCAACTATTGCCTGGGCTGTTGTATTTTAGGAATGTTTATGTTGCAGGTAATAGAAAAGCATGACTAACACAAAAGACGAAACTTTATTTTTCTCAAATAAGCAGAGATTGTATGTTTGTAGTTTTGCAAAAAAAAAAAAAAAAAAAAAAAAAAAAAGATAGGTTAATCGAAACTTCTCTGGCCTTTTCTGTGTGTTTCTCAAATGCTGGTGATCCCTGGCTCTTTGTACCTAAAAGTGAGGCACTGCATGGCTGACTGCGAGAGAGTTCTCAGAGCTCTGGGCCTCATATGGGGAAGTAAAGGACCAGTACCATTATGTCATTTTTTTCTAGCAGAAAACAAAAGCCTTCCTGAAGTTCCTTGCCAACTTTTTGCCCAAAGTCTCTTTGGACAGAATGTGTTACATCCTGTGCCAGCTGCAAGGGAAGCTAGGGACATGAACTTTTCAGCTTCTTTTGGAGAGAGAACAAAACCTCAAACCTTATTATACATTCTTTATGTTTTCTCCCCACTTTGGGTCTGGGTCATTTCTACGTGGGCAGTGACAAGACAGCAGGTGACAGAAAATGGAATGGAGGGTAATTGCGTGTGGTGTTTCTCCCTTGTTACCCTTCCATTTTCTCCCCACCCCATGCTATTGGTGGTTCCCACAAACCTAACCCTGGTTTCATGAAGGGTCTTCATTCTGTTACCTGAGGAACCTGTGGGTGGTACCTGTGGTGACATGAACAGGTGTCTCCAAATCTGGCTTTTTTTCAGAGACGTAGATGAACCTTACTTCAAATCTTTGTATATCCAGAGACTCTGTTACTATCTATATACACCTTTGTCTTCCCCTTCAGGAAAAATTGAAAGCATGGAAGGAAATTACAGAGAGCTTCTTAACCTCTGTGTCCTTAAGCTGACCGTTTACAGGAAGTGTTTTAACAAATTCAGATTATGTGAGTCAGAAGTGCTTTCTGTTTCATAGATGAGAATGAAAGAGAGAAATCCTCATCAGAATCACTAGAATAAGAGTAAAAAGAAAATTTGTACCCTTCCATTTTTCCTTCCCTCCAGCTCATTCTATTCCGTTTCTATGAAATTAACTTTTTTTTTTTTTTTAATTCCACAGACAAGTGATTTCAGAATAGTATTTTTCTTTCTCTTTCTGGTTTATCTCACATACCACAGTGCCCTCTAGATTCATCTATGTCGTTGTCAATAGCAGGGTTTTCTTTCTTTTTATGGTTGAACAATATAATTTATCTATTGAGGATGTATATGTATATATACATCTCATATGTTCTTTGTTCATTCATCTGTTGAAGGCTGTTTAGGTGGTTTCTCTATCTTGGCTAATGTGAATAATGCTGCCCTGAACATGAGTGAACAGGTACCTCTTTGAAATACTCTTTGTTTCCTTTGCATATATACCGACAAGTGGATTACTGGATCCTATGTTAGTTCGATTTTTAACTTTTTGAGGAACTTCTGTACTGTTTTCCATAATGGATGGCTGTGCCATTTTATATTCCCACCAATAGTGTGTGAGGGTTCTCATCTTCACCAACATTTGCTCTCTTTTTGATAATAGTTATGCTAAGGTTATATGTCATCGTGGTTTTGATTTACATCTACCTGGTGATTAGTGATGTTGAGCACCTTTTTGTTTATCTATTGGCCATCTGTATGTTGTCTTTGAGGAAAATGTCTATTCAGGTCCTCTGCCTATTTTTTAATTGTTTTCTTTGCTTTTTTGCAGTTGAGGTATATGAGTTCTTTCTATATTTTGGACATTATCCTCTTATCAGATTTTCTACCATTCTGTAGGTTACCTTCTCAAGATATTCTGAGGATTGGGCAGCCCAGGTGGCTCAGTGGTTTAGCGCTGCCTTCAGCCCAGGGCGTGATCCTGGAGACCCCGGATCGAGTCCCTCGTCGGGCTCCCTGCATGGAGCCTGCCTCTCCCTCTGCCTATGTCTCTGCCTCTCTCTCTGTGTCTCTCATGAATAAATAAATAAAATCTTTTTTAAAAAAAGATATTCTGAGGATCTAATGTATAGCATAGTAACATAGTAATATGTTGTATAGTTGAAAGTTGTGAGAGTAGGTCTTAAGCATTTTTATCACAGACACACAAAGTTAACTATGTTACCTATGTGGGGTGATGGATGTGTTAATTATCTTGATCTTGGTAACCATTCTACAGTTTATATGTTTATCAAATCATATTGTACACTTTAAATATATACAGTTATATTCAATTATTTCTCAGTAAATTAAAAAAAAAAAAAGAATAGGCCATTCTCTGGGACCTACTGAGGGGAGATAAAAGATGATTAGAGAGTTATTTAGGATGAAGAAATGTCCTTGATGGCTGTAGCACAGTTATATTGGCAAGAAGCTCAGCCTTTTCACACCCTCTTGCCATGCTTCTTGCCCCCTTAAATCCTGCCATCAGTTTTCCCACTTTTTAAAATCTTGCCTTGAGTGATGGCGATTACCTTCAGTTACTTGGACCTAAGCTAGTCACCACTTCCGCTGCCTGAGAGATGAGGGGAAGAGAGATACTTGATTATACAGCAAGTGGGGGAGAAAATATGTGTTCCTAACATCCAAAGTGAGATCTTCGTGAACACGTTTCCATAGGAGCACTGTTGGTAGTAATGGTTAAAGTTTACAGTCTAGTTAATATAGAAATGTCTAGGATGGAGTTGCAGGAAAATGTCCTTAAAATTTCTTTCCACCAATGACCTTATCATTGAACTTTGGGCCCATGATTCATCTATATGTTGGACTGTTTCTCCTATGCTAATTTTACCTAATTCTGTCACAAATATTTCAAAAAGTACTCTTAAACAGTTTTTCCGGAGAAATTTTATGTCATTAGCTATAGAAGAATTTTTGCTAGGCTATGAAGTATGCAAATTTCTTTTTAAAATCGTTGCTTCGAAAAAAAAAATAAAAAAAATAAAATCATTGCTTCGATATAGTTGGCAAATTTATTTTGCAATGGGTGCTCAGAAGTCTAAGTATAGAATGTTTTTCTGAAAGGTTGGTTGGAAAATATTAAAACGATGATGGCTAGTAATAAAAGAAGTTAATAATTCCCTCAGGCAAGTCATAGGTCCTAGTATGTATCTAATAGGAACAGATAGGATGGACTAGATTATGATGCAATAACAAACTATTCAACAATCTCAGTGTCTTTTTTTTTTTTTTTAAATTTATTTATTCACGAGAGATGCAGAGAGAGAGAGAGGCAGAGATGTAGGCAGAGGGGGTAGCAGGTTTCCTGCGGGGTGCTTCATGTGGGACTTGATCCCAGGACTGCAGGATCACCTCTGAGCTGAAGACAGAGTCTCAACCACTGAGCCACCCAGGTGTCCCAATCTCAGTGTCTTAAAACAACATAAATTTATTGCCCACTCACACTGGATGTCATGGATGGATCATGGCTCTGCTTCATGTCGTCTTCACTCTGGGATCTCGGCACATGAAGCTGGCCCTATCTGGGTTGTGGCTTATCTCATGGAGGGGAAGAAAGAAGGAGATGATGAATGACAAATTAGCTGTTAAAGCTTCCACCCACATTAAGTTAAAGCAAGACACATGGCCATTTCTGATTTCAGCAGGACAGAGATGTATAATTCTCCCACAGGAAGGGACAGTGACTATTTTGAACATAATAGAACCTACTATACTAATATTGTGACTTTAATCGCAGGTGCATATGGAAACTGCAGTGACCAGACCAGTCCTTTCTCCAACCCACATCAATGCTACAGCTTCTGAAACATTCACAGTACTTCAGCAAAGGATGAGAATAGTTGAGGAACAGACCAGTTCTCTGAGGGACGATCTAATAATGTTGGACTTTGGTGAAAAAAGGTAACGAATGGAAAATGAACTAGATCTTTGTAGGTTGAAAAATTCTGCCTCACTGGTTATTAATAAGGAGTGACAGTGCAGATGGTTTGGCAGATGAAATATAGGCATTTATAAAAGAATTAAGGAAAAACAGTTGCCATTTGAACAGTAATTAGAAAATATTTGCAAAATAGTTGTCATCCCGTAATAGAGCTATTATTACCACTGTTCCCCTAAACAGCTATTTAAAGTGTGCTAATTAGATGCACAAACTTTGATATCCTGTTCACCTTCAAAACTTGATTGAAAATAAACATGGAAATTTTTGTATAATTAGAAAAAATTTGGTTCTTATTTTTTAAATCAAAAATAGATTTTGATAGTAAGGTGAACATTTAAACTTGATTCATGCCATTAATATGGTCTTCATTTTCTTTCCCCAGACTTGTGAATTAAAAGAAAGATTTTAAGTTTTTTTTTAAAAAATCATAATTTAGAATGAGGTACTCAGAAAAAAAAAAGGTACCTCATTGGCTAAAGAAGTTTTGCCATTAAAAGTTGGATTATTAATGACCCGAGGAATCTGGGTGCTTAAGCAGCCAATATCTAATTTACTGGTATGATTTTCTTTAAGATTACATATATATATTTACCTAGTGTCTCTCATGAAAACCTAAAATTATTATAGTTGGCATTATGGCACCCATAGAATGAATAATTTTTCAGTAGTTAAAGATGAAATTTGTATAGTTGTTGAGTGTGCTAGAATAAATTAGGAATGTTTATTATGACCTTGTTTAAAATTTTTCTAAAAATATGTGAATATATTTCCTCCATGCTAACTTTAATTCTTAGCTTATAGTTATAGGTTTAGCATTTAACATGTTTTATGTATCACATAAAAGTTCACAAAAAATTCAGATTAAAAGAAACAACCATTATAAAGCCAGTGGTCTTTATCCATCCAACATTAGTCTCCTCCTCTCTACCTAATGGTCCTTTCTGTATTAAAATTTGGAGATGCTTATTAACTAAGAAATCTAATTTTTATTCTTTTTTTTTTTAAAGATTTTTTATTTATTTATTCGGAGGGGGGGCGGCAGAGAGAGAAGCAGTCTCCATGCAGGGAGCCTGACGTTGGATTCGATCCCGGGTCTCCAGGATCACACCCCAGGCTGCAGGGGGCGCTAAACCGCTGCACCACGGGGGCTGCCCCTAATTTTTATTCTTGGTAGAAATGTTACATTGACCTGATGATTGCATTGCATAATATTGTTAAATTGAGATCTTTGTCCAGAGGCCAACTGGAAACCCCAAAATGCTTAGAAGAGCCTGTGAACATCATTAGTCCTATCGAGAAGGAAGTCATTTGTTCAGAAAAAACAGATATTCTATGGAAGAACTGTGAGTTTCTGATAAATCGAATGTGCCGTCTGGAAAGCCTCATCCAGTCTTTGAAGATGAACATCTTTCGTTTGCAAACTGAAAAGGATTTAAATCCACAGAAAACAGGTACAGAGAGAAGAGAATCATCAGAAATTTGGTCCTCTATGGGTGCTTAATGAGCTTATGATTCTTTTCCTTTCCTGACCTTTCAACTGCTCCATGACCCTCCTGTGCTGTTGAGTAGCTTTTCTGAAGGATCAACTAAATGCAATACAGGAGGAGCATTCCAAGGACCTGAAGCTATTACATCTTGAAGTGATGAATTTGCGCCAGCAACTGAGAGATGTAAAAGAGGATGAAGACAAGGCACAAGAAGAAGTGCAAAGGTTGACTGCCACCCTGGAGATTGCCTCAGAGACAAAGGTTTGAATCCAGAATTCTGAAATACAGATTCACTGTTATCTGTTAGCTGGAGGAGGCAACAGACCCCAAAAACTGACTTTTTAAAATAGGTTATGTGATGTGAGGATTTTTGACATTTCATAGTTACCTACATTGATGATCTAAACTATTGAATACTTTCAGTATCAGAGTCCTTACCTGGTATACATGGAAGTGAGAGTCCAAAGATACGAGGTAGCGTCTCTGCTCTTCTAAGAGCTTATATGCTAGCTGAGAGAACAAGTAATAGCATGAAAAAGTAAATAGAGAAAAAAATAAGGCATAGGAAATGTTAAAGGACGGTGTAGGACAGTAAGTGAATATTGACGTGTAAGTGTTTCGTGTTCAGGTAGGTTTGAGAAGTTGGGTATGCCCTATCTAGGGTAGATTAGGGTAGAATTCCAGAAAGAGATATTATAGGAGCTGAACTTTTAGAAGATAAAGTAGAGAGGTGAGGACATTTCAGGGGGTACCCACAGAGGCTGGAAAGAGTATAGAGTAGGGTAGTCAACTGACAATTTTGTTCTTCTTCCATGAGCCAGGCAGTATAATAGATGGTCAACATGTTATTTGGTTTAATATTTGAAAAACCTTGGGATACCTGAGGGGCTTATGGTTGAGCGTCTGCATCTGGCTCAGGGTGTGATCTGGGAGTTCCGGGATCAAGTCTCACATCAGGCTCCCTGCAAGGAGCCTACTTCTCCCTCTGCCTATGTCTCTGCTTCTCTATGTCTCTCATGAATAAATAAATGAAAAATCTTTAAAACAAATTTTGAAAAACCTCATGAAAGGATATTATTGTCCCTGTTTTAGTAATAAGAGCATCAGGCCCCAGAGAGAACTCATTTCTCTAAGATCACACTTCCCTGTCGTCTTCCTCCTTTTCGGGTTTGAACTTTCCACTGATATAGTTAGGGGAAATGCATAAACTAGCCTGACAAGAGTGAGGAATTTTGAGGAGGCAAATAAATTGGAAATTAGCTAGGGATCTCATTATAGAGTATTTTATTTTATTTTATTTTATTTTATTTTTAATTTTTTATTTATTTATGATAGTCACAGAGAGAGAGAGAGAGAGGCAGAGACACAGGCGGAGGGAGAAGCAGGCTCCATGCACCGGGAGCCTGATGTGGGATTCGATCCCGGGTCTCCAGGATCGCGCCCTGGGCCAAAGGCAGGCGCCAAACCGCTGCGCCACCCAGGGATCCCTCATTATAGAGTATTTTAAAGTCAAGAATAATCAGTAGTTGGGCTTTATCTTACAGGGGGTGACTATTATTTTTGATAAAGCTGAGCAATATTCTATTGTATACATCTACTACATCTTCCTTATCCATTCATCCACTGGTGGACTTGTGGGCTCTTTCCATACTTAGGCTATTGTGGACATTGGTGCTATAAACATTGGGGTAGAGGTGCACCTTCGGATCACTATTTTTGTATCCTTTGGGTAAATAACTAATAGTGTCATTGCTAGGATGTAGGGTAGCTCTATTTTTAACTTATTGAGGAACCTCCACACTGTTTTCCAGAGTGGCTGTACCAGCTTGCATTCCCACCAGCAGCGCAAGAGGGTTCCCCTTTCTCCGCATCCTTGACAACATCTGTTGTTTCCTGACTTGTTAATTTTAGCCATTCTGACTGGTGTGAGATGATATCTCATTGTGGTTTTGATTTGTATTTTCCCTTTTGCTGAGTGATGTGGAACATCCCTTTTTTGTGTGTCTCCTGGCCATTTGATGTCTTCTTTGGAGAAATGCCTGTTCATGTCTGCGCATTTCTTGACTGTTTTTTGGGAGTGTTGAGTTTGATAAATTCTTTATAGATTTTTGATACTAGACATTTCAAATTTCTTCTTCCATTCAGTAGGTTGTCTTTTGGTTTTGTCTCCTGTTTCCTTTGTGGCGCAAAAGCATTTTATCTTGATGAAGTCCCAATAATTCATAAATCTTTAAAAAAATTAAAAATAAAAGGAAAATAATAGAACTCATGGATCAAAGTAATAAAAAACTTTCTTTTAAAAATATCTAACTTTAATAATTACTTCAGACTCACAATAGGAAGTATTTGTAACCATATCCAGAATAGCATTTATAGGTTGATAGAAAAAAGTCTAGATTTGAACCGATGTGCCTATAGACAGTTTCTTTCTTCATTACAGATTATTTAGAACCTTTTCCCCTTCTACTTTTAGAAGAATGCAGCCATTATTGAAGAGGAATTGAAGACCACAAAACGTAAAATGAACCTGAGAATTCAAGAGGTAAGATAAAAAAAGATGCTGGAGGCTGGAGGGGGCGTTGGAATTGCTGAGAAGTTAAGAAAGTAGAAAGAATGAAAAACTTTGAAGAAAAATATATTACTGTGTAGTAGGAAGATTTTAAAAATAATGTCATGTGAAATTCAAGTGAAAGTAGCTGCCCTTATTTGACATTAAGAGTTCTTTTGCCGCAATACAGCCATACAACCAGAAATAAAGTAAGTTTGTTAGCCAGGAAGGAAATTTGTTACCACAAAATTCATATACTAGAGCTAAGTGAACACTTCATACAAAGACCTTTTAAACTAAAGTTGTGTTTAAAACAAAAAGCTTTTAATGAGCCTTGCTCATCTATTTTACCTTGAAACCTCTATTTCAGCCTAACTCTTAGTAAGATAACAGATTGGTGAATTGTGAAGTAGGTGGCTGCTAAAAGTTGCTGACTAAAAGTTGGCAGCTGAACACAGTGGAAGAGTCAGGAAATTTAGTAATCCAACACACCCTGGCCTAAAACCTCAATATTCCCTAACAGAAGAAATCATTGATATTAATCCAAATCAAAAGGATCCAAATTATATTTAAAATATTCTACTGTATAAAACAAAGATAGGTATAGTTCTTAAGAATTAATTTTCCAGGATCGCGCCCTGGGCCAAAGGCAGGCGCCAAACCGCTGCGCCACCCAGGGATCCTCATTATAGAGTATTTTAAAGTCAAGAATAATCAGTAGTTGGGCTTTATCTTACAGGGGGTGACTATTATTTTTGATAAAGCTGAGCAATATTCTATTGTATACATCTACTACATCTTCCTTATCCATTCATCCACTGGTGGACTTGTGGGCTCTTTCCATACTTAGGCTATTGTGGACATTGGTGCTATAAACATTGGGGTAGAGGTGCACCTTCGGATCACTATTTTTGTATCCTTTGGTAAATAACTAATAGTGTCATTGCTAGGATGTAGGGTAGCTCTATTTTTAACTTATTGAGGAAACCTCCTCACAACTGTTTCCGAGTGGGGCTGTTCACAGCTTGCATTCCCACCAGCAGCGCAAGAGGGTTCCCCTTTCTCCGCATCCTTGACAACATCTGTTGTTTCCTGACTTGTTAATTTTAGCCATTCTGACTGGTGTGAGATGATATCTCATTGTGGTTTTGATTTGTATTTTCCCTTTTGCTGAGTGATGTGGAACATCCCTTTTTTGTGTGTCTCCTGGCCATTTGATGTCTTCTTTGGAGAAATGCCTGTTCATGTCTGCGCATTTCTTGACTGAATTATTTGTTTTTTGGGAGTGTTGAGTTTGATAAATTCTTTATAGATTTTTGATACTAGACATTTCAAATTTCTTCTTCCATTCAGTAGGTTGTCTTTTGGTTTTGTCTCCTGTTTCCTTTGTGGCGCAAAAGCATTTTATCTTGATGAAGTCCCAATAATTCATAAATCTTTAAAAAAATTAAAAATAAAAGGAAAATAATAGAACTCATGGATCAAAGTAATAAAAAACTTTCTTTTAAAAATATCTAACTTTAATAATTACTTCAGACTCACAATAGGAAGTATTTGTAACCATATCCAGAATAGCATTTATAGGTTGATAGAAAAAAGTCTAGATTTGAACCGATGTGCCTATAGACAGTTTCTTTCTTCATTACAGATTATTTAGAACCTTTTCCCCTTCTACTTTTAGAAGAATGCAGCCATTATTGAAGAGGAATTGAAGACCACAAAACGTAAAATGAACCTGAGAATTCAAGAGGTAAGATAAAAAAAGATGCTGGAGGCTGGAGGGGGCGTTGGAATTGCTGAGAAGTTAAGAAAGTAGAAAGAATGAAAAACTTTGAAGAAAAATATATTACTGTGTAGTAGGAAGATTTTAAAAATAATGTCATGTGAAATTCAAGTGAAAGTAGCTGCCCTTATTTGACATTAAGAGTTCTTTTGCCGCAATACAGCCATACAACCAGAAATAAAGTAAGTTTGTTAGCCAGGAAGGAAATTTGTTACCACAAAATTCATATACTAGAGCTAAGTGAACACTTTCATACAAAGACCTTTTAAACTAAAGTTGTGTTTAAAACAAAAAGCTTTTAATGAGCCTGCTCATCTAATTTTACCTTGAAACCTCTATTTCAGCCTAACTCTTAGTAGATAACAGATTGGGAATTGTGAAGTAGGTGGCTGCTAAAAGTTGCTGGACTAAAAGTTGGCAGCTGAACACAGTGGAAGAGTCAGGAAAATTAGTAATCCAACACACCCTGGCCTAAAAACCTCAATATTCCCTAACAGAATAATCATTGATATTAATCCAAATCAAAAGGATCCAAATTATATTTAAAATATTCTACTGTATAAAACAAAGAAATAGGTATAGTTCTTAAGAAAATTCTTTTTTTTTTTTTTTAATTTTTATTTATTTATGATAGTCACACAGAGAGAGAGAGAGAGAGAGGCAGAGACATAGGCAGAGGGAGAAGCAGGCTCCATGCACCAGGAGCCCGACGTGGGATTCGATCCTGGGTCTCCAGGATCGCGCCCTCGGCCAAAGGCAGGCGGCAAACTGCTGCACCACCCAGGGATCCCAGTTTTTAAGAAAATTCTTATGAAAAATTACTTTTTAAGTTATGATTTTTAGTGCTGAAGTTGTTAAATTTAGCTGTCTGGAAAATTGTGTTATGTACTTGATTTGCCAGTAACTAGTGATAAAAGCATGATTTTTTCATAGTTAGAATGTATTACATTTAGCTTATTTTTTGGGTTTTAGATATTTTAGTAGTATTTTTTTAGAGAAGTTTTACAGTTATAGAAAAACTGCACAGAAAACAGTTCTCAAACGTGTTATCCCCATTTCTAGTTTCCCCTATTATTAACATCTCGCATTAGTGTTATACATTTGTTACATTTGATGAACTAGTATTGATAAATCATAGTTAGCTAAAGTCCACAGTTAATATTAAGATTCATCCTTTGTTCGTTATAATATCTTACAGAACAGTATCACTGCCCTAAAAATGCTCTGTGCTCCATATACCCATCCCTTCCCTCTTCTCTTCCGGAGCCCCTGCAACCACTGATCTTTTCATTGGCTATAGTTTTGTTATAGTTGGAGTGTGGGAGCTTGTGGTTGTTTTGGACTGGCTTCTTTCTTTCTTTTTTTTTTTTTCTTTTTTCTTTTTTTTTGGACTGGCTTCTTTCACTTAGCATATGCATTCAAGGTGCCTCCAAGTCTTATCATGGTATGATAACTCATTTTATTGCTAAACAATATTCCATTGTATGGGTATACTACAATTTGTTTATCCATTCATCTATTGAAGAACATCTTGGTTGCTTCTAAGTTTTGGCAATTGTGAATAAAGCTGCTATAAACATTCATATGCAGGTTTTTATGTGGACATGTTATCCACTCATTTGGATAAACACTTAGAGTTCAATTGCTGGACCATATGGTAAGCTTTTGTTTACCTTTGTAAGAAACTGCCAACCTGTCTTAAAAATTGGCCGTACCATTTGGCATTTCACACCAACATTGAATGAGTTCCTGTTGCTCCGCATACTCATCAGCAGGTTGTCTTGTCAGTGTTTTGAATTTTTGCCATTTTAATATGTGTTAGTAGTATCTTGTTTAAATTATAATTCCCTAATGATGTATGATGATGAGTATCTTTATGTGCTTATTTGCCATCTGTAGATCTTACTTGGTGAGGTGTCTGTCAGATCGTATGCTTTTTTTGTAATTGAGTTGTTTGTTTTCTTATGTTGAGTTTTAAAAGTTCTTTGTGTATTTTGGATACTAATCAAATCATGTGTTTTGCAGCTTTTTTCCCTATTCTGTAGCTTACATTTTGCAGAGCAGAAGCTTTTAGTTTTAACGAAGTTCAGTTGACTAATTTTTTCTTCCAGGGATTGTACTTTTGGTGTTATAAGTGATCATCAAACCTAAGGTCACCAAGATTTTTCTCTTGTGTTATTTTTAGAAGCCTTACAGTTTTTGCATTTTACATTTAGATAAATGATACATTTTGAATTAACGATGTGAGAGCTATATCTTGTTTTTTTTTTATCTTGTTTTTTTTTGTGTATGTCTGTATGTATGTCCACTTGTTCCAGCCCCTTTGTTTAAAAGACTATCAGTAATTACCATTTATCATTATTCTTTTTTTTTAAATTTTTATTTATTTATGATAGTCACAGAGAGAGAGAGAGAGAGGCAGAGACATAGGCAGAGGGAGAAGCAGGCTCCATGCACCGGGAGCCCGACGTGGGACTCGATCCCGGGTCTCCAGGATCGCGCCCTGGGCCAAAGGCAGGCGCTAAACCGCTGCGCCACCCAGGGATCCTTCATTATTCTTTATTAGGAAATTCTTAATTCTGAGTGCTGTGATAAGATTTTGAATTTTTATCGAATCCTCTCAAGGACCCCTAGAAGGAGAAAAAAAAAAAAAAAAGGACCCCTCGAAGGACTGTCTTAGTCAAAATACATTTTTGGTATTCAAGCAGGAAGGATGTATTAGTTTGCTAGAGCTGCAGTTACAAACCACCACAGACTGGGTGCCTTAAACAACAGAAATTTCTTATATTTCTGGAGATTTGAAGTCCAAGATGGAGATGTCAGCAGGCTTTTTTCTCCTGAGGCTTCTCCCTGACTTGCAGATGGCGGCCTTCTTACTGTGTCCTCACGTGGTCTTTTTGGTGCACGCACATCCCTGGTACCTTTGTGTGTCCCAGTTTCCTTCTCTTAAAAGACACCATTCAGGTTGGATTAGGGCCCACCCTAACAGCATTATTATAGCTTATCACCTCTTTAAAGGCCCTATCTCTAAATACGGTCACATTTTGAGATACTGGGAGTAGAGCTTCAACATAATATTCTGGGGGAATACAATTCAGCTGGCATCAGGGGGCTGTATAAAGGTGGAATAAATGTGGTACATATCTTCCTAAGATATATATATATATATATACAATCTGGTTCTGATAAATGTAAAACTGCTTTTATTAATGCTTCAGAAATAAATACTTCAGTAGTATAATTATCAAGTAAAGATTCCTCAATAAAGGACTTAAATTATATCTTGAGTAGATTATGCTATGTAATTTGATCCAGAGCTTAGAAAAATACAATAAGTTACTTTATATCACAAAGTAATTATAGTCTGATAGTATAGTTAGTATTATATTATTAATACAGCCTAAAATCAAAACTATAGCTCATTCTTAATTAAATAAGATTGTCATACTTAATTGATATTTTGATGAGGAAGGAATTTCTAAACTTGAAATGAAGAAAGAGAATTATAAAAAGTTCAATTGATTTGAACACATAAGAATTCACAAATTCTACATGTGAAAAAAGGGCAAAAAGCAAAACTAGTAAAACCTAGCAAAACTAGGTAAATAATCTTTCCTTTTAAATAACTTAAAATAAAATAAATAAATAAATAAATAAATAACTTAAAATCGACTAAAGAAAAAAAGCCAACCAAAAAACAGTGGTCAACTAACAATTCAATATATATATGTTAACTTAGAAAATATATAGAGCTAATAATCATGTTAGAAAATGTTTGATCTCACTAATAACCAAAGAAATGAAAAGCTGTCAAGATGTTTATAATTTATTAGATTAGCAAAGATTTAAGATAATAATACGTAGAACTGATGGGATTTATTCTAATTCTACTGATACGCTAAAATTGGAGGGAAAATTATATACCCAGTGTATCAAAGGTCTAAAAATTATTTATACTTTAACCGAGTGATTTTTCTTGTAGGAATTTATCTTAAAGAAATAGTCAGAAATGCAAAGAAAGATTTATTCACAGGCATGTTCAGCGGGATGAAAGACTGGAAAAGCCTAAATGTTATTAGGGTTATGATTAAGAATATTATAACAGTCTTTAAACATTATAAAATAGATCATCCATAGAGAAAATACATATAAAATATATATGTATAATTTAGGGAAGAGCTATAAAGTGTACTCTTCCATCATCTTCACTGGGGCTTAAAAACAGAATTTCTTTCAACTTAACATCACTTCATAAAAGAAATAGCATTCTGCAATTCTCATTTAAGTTTGAAAGGATCTGTTACCTCATGAGTAAATACTCTTTTTTTATATCTTTATCTAAATCATCGTCAATAATTGAGAGAAACAAGGTTAGTGTTCCTTAATTTTTGAGTGGTAGTTTTATCTACTATTTAATAGTTACCTCATTATTTGTCTAGACCTTTAAATTCCCAAACAGAATTGGAACAGCTTTCAGGGGTATGTTTATACTCCTGTGGGATAAAAAATATTTTTAAAAAGGTAGATGAAGTCATCAAATATAGAAAAATAGGAATTAAAAAAGAAAATACAGAAATACAGAACATGTGTATATACTAAGGTGTGATATTAGTATTTTTTTTTATATTAGTATTTTTCAACCTTCTTTTTGTCACGTCTATTCTGAGACATATACTTTATACTGTAACCCCATACATAAATAATATACAGAAACATTTTGTAAAGCATAACTTATGCTTCCTTATTATATGCTATGTGCTCTGATATTTTTTCCCCCTTTTTAAGTGCTGCTTGCTTATTTTTATTTATTTATGATAGTCACAGAGAGAGAGAGAGAGAGGCAGAGACATAGGCAGAGGGAGAAGCAGGCTCCATGCACCGGGAGCCCGACGTGGGACTCGATCCCGGGTCTCCAGGATCGCGCCCTGGGCCAAAGGCAGGCACTAAACCGCTGCGCCACCCAGGGATCCTTCATTATTCTTTATTAGGAAATTCTTAATTCTGAGTGCTGTGATAAGATTTTGAATTTTTATCGAATCCTCTCAAGGACCCCTAGAAGGAGAAAAAAAAAAAAAAAAGGACCCCTCGAAGGACTGTCTTAGTCAAAATACATTTTTGGTATTCAAGCAGGAAGGATGTATTAGTTTGCTAGAGCTGCAGTTACAAACCACCACAGACTGGGTGCCTTAAACAACAGAAATTTCTTATATTTCTGGAGATTTGAAGTCCAAGATGGAGATGTCAGCAGGCTTTTTTCTCCTGAGGCTTCTCCCTGACTTGCAGATGGCGGCCTTCTTACTGTGTCCTCACGTGGTCTTTTTGGTGCACGCACATCCCTGGTACCTTTGTGTGTCCCAGTTTCCTTCTCTTAAAAGACACCATTCAGGTTGGATTAGGGCCCACCCTAACAGCATTATTATAGCTTATCACCTCTTTAAAGGCCCTATCTCTAAATACGGTCACATTTTGAGATACTGGGAGTAGAGCTTCAACATAATATTCTGGGGGAATACAATTCAGCTGGCATCAGGGGGCTGTATAAAGGTGGAATAAATGTGGTACATATCTTCCTAAGATATATATATATATATATACAATCTGGTTCTGATAAATGTAAAACTGCTTTTATTAATGCTTCAGAAATAAATACTTCAGTAGTATAATTATCAAGTAAAGATTCCTCAATAAAGGACTTAAATTATATCTTGAGTAGATTATGCTATGTAATTTGATCCAGAGCTTAGAAAAATACAATAAGTTACTTTATATCACAAAGTAATTATAGTCTGATAGTATAGTTAGTATTATATTATTAATACAGCCTAAAATCAAAACTATAGCTCATTCTTTTTTTTTTTTTTTTTTTTACTATAGCTCATTCTTAATTAAATAAGATTGTCATACTTAATTGATATTTTGATGAGGAAGGAATTTCTAAACTTGAAATGAAGAAAGAGAATTATAAAAAGTTCAATTGATTTGAACACATAAGAATTCACAAATTCTACATGTGAAAAAAGGGCAAAAAGCAAAACTAGTAAAACCTAGCAAAACTAGGTAAATAATCTTTCCTTTTAAATAACTTAAAATAAAATAAATAAATAAATAAATAAATAACTTAAAATCGACTAAAGAAAAAAAGCCAACCAAAAAACAGTGGTCAACTAACAATTCAATATATATATGTTAACTTAGAAAATATATAGAGCTAATAATCATGTTAGAAAATGTTTGATCTCACTAATAACCAAAGAAATGAAAAGCTGTCAAGATGTTTATAATTTATTAGATTAGCAAAGATTTAAGATAATAATACGTAGAACTGATGGGATTTATTCTAATTCTACTGATACGCTAAAATTGGAGGGAAAATTATATACCCAGTGTATCAAAGGTCTAAAAATTATTTATACTTTAACCGAGTGATTTTTCTTGTAGGAATTTATCTTAAAGAAATAGTCAGAAATGCAAAGAAAGATTTATTCACAGGCATGTTCAGCGGGATGAAAGACTGGAAAAGCCTAAATGTTATTAGGGTTATGATTAAGAATATTATAACAGTCTTTAAACATTATAAAATAGATCATCCATAGAGAAAATACATATAAAATATATATGTATAATTTAGGGAAGAGCTATAAAGTGTACTCTTCCATCATCTTCACTGGGGCTTAAAAACAGAATTTCTTTCAACTTAACATCACTTCATAAAAGAAATAGCATTCTGCAATTCTCATTTAAGTTTGAAAGGATCTGTTACCTCATGAGTAAATACTCTTTTTTTTATATCTTTATCTAAATCATCGTCAATAATTGAGAGAAACAAGGTTAGTGTTCCTTAATTTTTGAGTGGTAGTTTTATCTACTATTTAATAGTTACCTCATTATTTGTCTAGACCTTTAAATTCCCAAACAGAATTGGAACAGCTTTCAGGGGTATGTTTATACTCCTGTGGGATAAAAAATATTTTTAAAAAGGTAGATGAAGTCATCAAATATAGAAAAATAGGAATTAAAAAAGAAAATACAGAAATACAGAACATGTGTATATACTAAGGTGTGATATTAGTATTTTTTTTTTATATTAGTATTTTTCAACCTTCTTTTTGTCACGTCTATTCTGAGACATATACTTTATACTGTAACCCCATACATAAATAATATACAGAAACATTTTGTAAAGCATAACTTATGCTTCCTTATTATATGCTATGTGCTCTGATATTTTTTCCCCCTTTTTAAGTGCTGCTTGCAACTTACTAACTTGACCCACAGTTTGGAAAAAAGACTTCTTATAGAAGTCTTCCCATTATATGGGAGGACAGGGCAACAGATGTGTCTTTTCTTTTTTTTTTTTTTAATTTTTTTTTTAAATTTTTATTTATTTATGATAGGCACACAGTGAGAGAGAGAGAGAGAGGCAGAGACACAGGCAGAGGGAGAAGCAGGCTCCATGCACCGGGAGCCTGATGTGGGATTCGATCCCGGGTCTCCAGGATCGCGCCCTGGGCCAAAGGCAGGCGCTAAACCGCTGCGCCACCCAGGGATCCCCCAGATGTGTCTTTTCATTTCTTAGTAGTTTATCTCTTAGGGAGACACACAAGGAAGGTTGTGAAGTAGTCATAAATGAATGAAGAATGTTTGGGAGTGCGACAGCATGTCTGGTAAACTTTTCATGGTGACTTTATCTTTGGCAAACTGCTGTGATGTTCCCTTGGTCTTGCCTAACTGCAACTTGCTCCGTAGCTAAGGAGACAACTGTCTCAGGAGAAGCACCTAAGGGAATCTCTTGAGAAATCTGGATCAGCCATGCTATTCAAAATACAAGAGATGGAATCAACAGTGGAGGTGGAACGGAAACAGGTAGATTTTTCTCTCTTTGTTTATGTCAAGGGAGTGAAACCAAGAGAGAAAGCTGATATTTTACTTATAAGCCTTTAGTTTTGCTAATTTTCTCTAGATTTATTAAATTTTTGCTTGTATTATTATTTGAAGTACCTACATGTAATTTAGAGTATTCAATTCCAAGTATTGAAAGCAATTAGTAGTTCCAAATTCTAATACCTGGAATTGGATTACATAATCTTTATTTTAACCAATGGCTGTCCTTCATAATAAAATTATGAAAAAGATGCTACTTAAGGAATTTGTAAATGATCCTTTATTGCTATAACTTGTACTAGCCACTTATGGCTAATTAAAATTTAAATTAGTTAAAATTAAATAAAATAAAAAATTCAATTCCTCGCTCAGTCTCGCCATACTTCAAGTGCTCAGCAGTTCCTTGTGACTGGTGATTGTTGTGTTGGAGAGCGCACAGAAAGTTCTGTTGGACAGCCCTGTTGAAACACTACACCTTGTTGAGATCTCTCACTGTAACATATAAACTCCCCTTCTCCCTCCCGTGATGTTAAGATTGGAAAATCTGCCTTACACATGTGCTATTAGGTAGTTTGGTAAAGATATTTACCTTACAGAAAGGAGTTTTTCTTATACATTTCAGGTGCAAATTTTGCAGCAAAATTGCATTGGCCTGCGCAGTTCTATGCAGACCACCCAAGAACTACTGGCACAAGAACAGCAGAGAAAAGGAGAGTTGGAGACTTCTATCTCACAGCTCAAGTCTGATCTAAGTATGAAAATAGATGTTAGAAATTACACTTCTGTTAGGTTTTTTTGAGATTTTGTGAAAAAACTCTTTAGATCTGAAATTCTTGAAGAGGCCACAAGGCCAAATGTAAAAACTTGTTGATGTCTCTTTTGTCTGTGGCACTGGGGGAAAAAAAAAAAAGAGAGTGTTGGTAATTAAATAGACTTCTGTCCTCTTAACTGAAAACTATTGTGTATTTAAATTCTCTCTCAGGTTCGTGGACTTGGGAACATTGGGTTTCTAGAAGTCTAGATTGAATATTGAGTAATAGAACATTAATAAGGAAATAAGGCCTTTAATACTTGCTCACCTCTTTCTAACCATTTATCAGACTCTCCCGTTCTATTTTCAGGTTGCTAGTCTGTTGACCTGTATTTGTAGCAATGGATGGTTGTAAGTTACCTTAGAGCTTAATGTCCTCATTTTACAGATAAATAAACCTAGTCCTTACAGGTGATTGAGCTAGGAAATGGGTGAGTCTAGACTGATCCCATGTTGTTCAGAGTTGTGGTTCTTCCAACCCATCAGCCCTTGTCCTGTTTATTCTTGTTAAAATATAATTGCGAAGCAGTTTTCAGCCAGTATCAAATATAGAGATCATAGTGCAGTGCCTCACGTGAGTAACACTTCAATCTCATGTAATACACTAAACTATCCATACTTCTCAAAGTTAAAGGGAACAAATGATGACTTGAGGCCTCAGCCTGTATTTTCTGCCTTCTATGCTCTCTGGCTGTAATGAGGGCAGGGAATACCAAAAGGGAAATGAAAATTATAAAAATCATGGAGCAAAGAGTAATCTGTTCAATGTTTTTTCTTCTGCTCTTAGCAGAAAGTACTGATTTTCCTTACAGTTGTTGAGTAGTGAATTATCTTTGGAGTTCTCACTGATAATGCCCCAAGATAATTTTCCATTTTTCCTGTGATTGTGTAGCTACAAAAATACATATTTTATGGTGCTGCACATTGTCTCGTTTGGACCCTACAACCTTGTGAGAAAGATAAGAAAATATATCCTAATCTTAGAAGAATAAAAAGGTCTGTATCTAAGGACTCACAGCAAATAGGATACCTGGGACTAAAACACATATCTTTCTATTATGCTAGTAAGTTTTTTTAATGTTACTTTTCTCATTGGATTAATGCTTTAGCTTTGAATTTTGTGAAGACTATATGGAAGACCATTTAAGAGATGAAAATTACACAACATTAACTAAAACTAACATGAGGAAAAGGAAGCCTGTCTGAATATCACCTAAATGCTTTCTATTGAATAAGACTCTTTCCATGCGTGCAATTGATTACTTTAAGGTACAAATAGTTATGCTAACTAGATTAGTAAAAGGAATGCTTCTAGACATTTGCTTTAATGAATTAAAAATGTATTTATTACCAATAAACATTTATACACCACACTAATTAAAGTGATGAGTAGGAAAAATACGCCCCTTTCATTCTTTGATTACTATAAATTTTAGAATAGATCATATAATTATCTTTTTTTATTCTTCACATATTTTCAATTAGTTTACTCTATTTGAAAAGAGTCTCGGACTTATATGTTCAGAAAATGATAGTTGTTCTGACTATATCCTACATAAAATGAGGTTTTGTGTGTTTTGTGATTTTTCTGGCTTTAGAATATTTAAGTGAAACAAAACTAATAAATCTTTAGGAATTTTTCATGAAGCTAAAACATTACTCTCAGAAAAGTTTACTTTGGGCTGCTAGTATACAATGCCAGACTGTTCCCCTGCTTCTATCTTTGGTTTTATTTTCGCTCTATATACTCTCTGGGTGGTTTCAAATCTTTTTTTTCCCCACATAAAATCATAGTCCTGAGCTACAGATGGTATCTCACTGCCATCTAAATGTCTACATGAGGATGCCTTCAGATGCCTCACAACACTCGGTGAATATTTAAATACTGCAGCCATTTGCACTCATTCCTGCCCGGAGCCTGCTCCTGGTCCTGCGTAGTCCCTGTTGAGTTGAAGTCGGCCGCACACTCCGTTGCTTCAATCCAGACACTAGATTTTCTCCTTGACTCCTCACCTATTGCCTTTATCCCACCAGCAGCTGCCAAGTCCTGACCATTCTCCTTGCTTGTTATTTCAGAAATATGTTTTCCGCCTGCATCCCCGTCGTCATTCCCATAGAGCCAGCTTTCATGGTTTTACACTTGGGTTATTGCAACAGCAATAATAATAATAATAAATAATAACAATAATAATCAACCGATCTCCTTTTCCTGTCGAGCCTCTGTTTGAGGGTTCTCTCTAACCAAAAGCTTTTGATTACGTGCCTCTCCAGTTTAAAATCCCTCAGACGCAATGAGCTTCTATGCACGGAGTCAAATATGCCATTTACTATGTGCAATTTATTATTGCACGTGACTGTGGACTATCTTCTTGGTAATTTCATGACTTGAGTTTCCAGTCTATAAAAATATGATAGAAATACTTGTGTTCTCTTTATTTTCACCACATGCAGACTGGGGGAAAAAGAAAAAGGTACTCAAGGAAAAGATACTGTGTGACCAGTATCATTGTAGTAAGTTATTATTACCATAGTTATGTGGACTCTTTGTTTTTAGTTTCTAGAGATGAGCTCATTTCCAAGTTGGTTGAAGAAAATAAGGTAAGTTTTGAGGTTGTAGAGTTCAGAGATGTTCTTTCTTCTCTTCACTAAGTAATATTTCCTCACTCATGTTGGTTTACAGTTTTTCTGATTTTCCTAAAATCTTCATTAGAAAACAGTTGCAGTGTAAATGAGTTGAGTATTCAGACCTGTTGTCAATTGGGTATTAGGAAATCATTTAGGCAGGTTATTGTGGTTTGAAAAAAAGATGAATTAGCAAAAGTTAGACAAATTTGCATCTTATGCTTCTTGCAAACTAATTATTATAAAGAAAGTTTTTATACAATGTAAGAAATATTAACTCCTTTTTAGTAGTGATGGTTGTACAACAATGTGAATATACTTAATGCCACTGAACTATTAGATATTTTTAAGTAAACTATACATTTAAAAATTGTTAAAATGGTAAATTTTATGTTCTTTGTATTTTACCACAATAAAAAGTGGGAAAAAAAAAGAAATAGTACCATTTTTATATCAATACATTTCTAAGTCAATCTTAATGTGTACATCCTGTTTGGAATAATTTTTCTGGGTTCTGTCTCATCCTGTCATGTGTGAAGTTTAAGTCTTGAGATGTTTCTCCTGGAAAAATAGAAGAGTAGTCCTCTCTCCATAGGGAGAAGACTTGCACTTTTCCCTTCCTCATTTCAGTAACTACCTGTCAGGGAAAGCCCAATCCACAATTCACATCACTATTACCTTTCTGTCATCTTAAAGAAAACTAATTTTTTTTTTGAGCAAAAATGTTTTGTTTTGCTCCACAGCCAGGTATTCCTTGATGAAAACATCTTTACCTACTTAAGACTTTAAAAGATCTTTAAATGTATTTCTTTGAAATCACAAAAGATCTTATTGCCTTGGGAAAAAATGTGTATACAATATAAACTAACAAATACTCATCTTAGCGGAACTTTCTTGACTTAAGGATGCTAGTTAAATATTTACATTATGGTTATAGGCAAATTCTTTCTAGTTTGAAACTCAATGTGAGAATATTTTTATAATTTATTTAAAAAGAGAAGTTTGGGAGTTGAAGATAGCAAGATTTTAAGAAATTCTTTACAAGGCACTTATGTATGTGTATCATTACAACTTGAGCTCATACTGACCAAAATACAGAAGAGGTATTTTCGTAGAGGTATACTATCATAGCTCTTACACATAAAAAAGGAGAGAAGTTATTAATGTTTTTGCTCTTATAGAATATGCAGATGTCTTTCAACAAGGAACATGAAGAAAATGCATATTTGAGGTCTGAAATAGTATCCCTTCATGAAACATCAGAAAAAGCACAGGTAGGTCTTATTATTTCTGTAGTTTTTAGATGTTGCCTAATTTTGTTTAAAGAATCAAGAACAAAGATCACTGCTGATTATATAAATTCATACCATCACCATAGGGTATAATTGACATGTGACGTTATATTTCAAGTGTACAACATAATGATTCAGTATTTGTGTACTTTGCAAAATGGTCACCACGATAATTCTAGTTAACATCCATCGCCATATACAGTTACAAATTTTTTTTTCTTGTGATGAGTACTCTTAAGATTCACCTTTTAATAATTTTCAATATGTAATACAGTACTATTAACTATAGTCATCATGCTATATAGTCATCACGCTTCCCCATGACTCATTTATTTTATAACTAGAAGTTTATACCTTTTTACGTTAGTGTTTTTGTTTTCTTCAGATGACTACCCTAAAATGAAATTGCTGGATCATATGGTAGTTCTATTTTTAACTTTTTGAGAAACCTTGATGCTATTTTCCACAGGGGCAGTATCAATTTACATTCCCACCAACAGTGCACAAAGGTTCCCCTTTCTCCACATCTTCTCTAATACTTGTTATGTCTTACCTTTTTGGTAATAGCCATTCTGATAGATATAAGGTGATATCTCATTATGGTTTTGATTGGAATTTCCCTGATGATTAGTGATGTTGAACATCTTTTCATGTACCTCTATATGAGTATATAGTTGGCCATCTATATGTCTTCTTTGAAAAATATCTATTCACATCCTTGACCCAGATTTTTTTTAAGTTACTAAGTTGTGTATTTAACCCCTTATTAGGTATATAGTATTAATGTATGATTGCCAGTATTTTCTCCCATTCACTAGGCTGCCTTCTCATTTTGTTGATGGTTTCCTTTGTTGTGCAGAAGCTTTTTTTTTTTTTTTTTAAGATTTTATTTATTTATTCACGTGAGACAGAGAGAGGCAGAGACATAGGGAGAGGGAGAAGCAGGCTCCCTGCAAGGAGCCCGATGCAGGACTTGATCCTGGACCCTGGGATCACACCGTGAGCAGAAGGCAGACACTCAACCACTGAGCCACCCAGGCATCCCTGTGCAGAAGCTTTTTAGTTTAATATAGTCCCACTTTTTTATTTTTGCTTTTGGTGTGAGACCAAGAAACTTATTTATGTTTTCTTCTAGGAGTTTTATGGCTTCAGGTTTTATGTTAAGTCTTTGATCCATTTTGAACTAATTTTTATGTATGGTACAAAATAGTTGTCTAGTTTCATTCTTAGCACGTCCCTGTCCAATTTTCCCAGCACCATTTGTAAAAGAAACTGTTCTTTCCCTGTAACCAAAAGCACAGGTAAATCTTTCTTTTTCTTTTCTTTTCTTTCTTTTCTTTCTTTTCTTTTCTTTTCTTTTCTTTTCTTTTCTTTTCTTTTCTTTTCTTTTCTTTTCTTTTCTTTTCTTTCTTTTCTTTCTTTTCTTTTCTTTTCTTTTCTTTTCTTTTTTTTAAATCTCACTTATTCATGAGAGACACAGAGAGAGAGAGAGAGAGAGAGGCAGAGACACAGGCAGAGGGAGAAGCAGGCTCCATGCAGGGAGCCTGACGTGGGACTCGCTCCCGGGTCTCTAGGACCATGCCCTGGGCCGAAGGCGGGCTAAACCTCTGAGCCACCCAGGCTGCCCCAAATCTTTCCATTTCTCTGTTTTTTTACATGTTATATACTTTTGTTCAATTAAAAAAACCAAGAACCAAGATTGATCCTGATTGTGTAAATTTTTGCCATCACTCAAATTATTTATTTTCATAAAATCTATTTCATCTATGAAACATTATCACATTAACTACATTTCTATTTCACTGGATTCCTATGACACATGAGGATATGAGATAGACTGCTAAATCTTGCACTAATTTACACGTTGCCTTTGTTTGCTTTATAATTTACTCACTAAATGTATAGTTTTCATCTCCACCTGTGAATTTCTAAGCAGTTCAATGCCATGGACTTTGCTTACACTTTCTTTGTATCTTTTATAACAAACAGCACAATAGGAACATAATAAGTGCTTGCTGGCTTTTAGAGTTCTGTGTAATTTTTTTCTATGGGATGGTGGTTGTCAAATATAGTTGATGTTATTTGTGTGTGTGTGTGTGTGTGTGTGTGTGTAGTCAGTCTCATAGGGCCAATGAAATAGTATTAATCACTTAAATGACCTTCTTGTTAGTACAATTTGATTACTTCAATGTTGGAATCATAATATTGCTCTGCTCTCTTTATGATAAAGAAAATACAAAATAAATGTGTTATTTTATAAAGTAATAATGAAAATAACTACTACTACTTTTACTATAGCTGTAGTAATTAACACTTACCAAACCCATTCTATATTCCAGGCATAATTATAAACACCTTATTATTACTAACAAGTTGTAAGGTTCACAATAGACACTACTAGAGAAACTTACTATGCTTATATTAAAGGTAAGGAGGTTGATATACAGAGAGGTTTAATAACATAGCTAATAAATGACAAGAGTTAGAATTTGAGCTTAGGCAGTCTGGCTCCAAAGAAAATTAACTATTTCTTTTCAAGGATCAAGAGTTCACCAGGTATTCCTTAGTGAATACTTTGTACATCTGGTTATAATTTTAAAATGCCCCTGAACCTGTTCCTAACTTCTGTACTATATTACCACTTAGGCTTTCCAGATAGTTTTTGTTTCTTTACTTCTTTTTACGTTCTTGTTGACATTCTTCAGTGTTTTTTTAAATTAATTCTATAGAGTTATTTGTCCCCATCCTTAAAGAACTTATTCATTAAAAGATAAGATACTTACGGAGCCTGGGTGGCTTAGTCAGTTGAGCATCCAACTCTTGATTTCAGCTCAGGTCTTAATCTCAAGGTCATTGAGTTCAAACTCTGCATTTTTGTTTTATTTTGGAGGATCAGTCTTGTGAAATGGTAGTTATCGATATTTTGCTTTTATAGATACTATAATTGAGGGTGAAAGAGCTTAGACAATTTGTATTATTAACTAAACAACTCTGAATGGTCATTCAATTTGGGGAATGAAATTCTATAATATTGGCAAGGCATCTACGTTGTCAAGTCCATTCTGTAGCTATCTTGCTGTGTCTCACCAGTGTTCAAAACTGAACAGAAGATCAGTAAACTGCTGAATGCCTCCATTGCTCCACCAGATGAACAAATTTCTTCTTTGGATTTAGAATTACGTGGGGTGTGGACTCCAAATATTTGAAAGTATCACCTAATGAAATATCAGTTGAAGATAAGTTAAATAAATTAGGTTCACATACAGAGTGAAATACTATCATTGAAAATAATGATAAATAAGTAAAAATAATTATTTACTAGAGAGATGTTTGACTTGCTGTATATATCCTCTTAGGTTTCAAATGACCAACTGACTAGAAAGTGTTCGGAGCTGAACAGCATGCTTGAGACTCTTAGTATGGAAAATGCCAGAATTATTGCTGACCATCAAGCCATTCTGCAGGTATTAATTTAATACTAGTCAATTTCTGATAGAATCACCAAGAAAATTCCTTGGCTAAAAGAGGAAGGAATGTGCATGATTAAGTAGATAAATAAAATATTTTAACAATTTCAAGAAATTTACTGAATCATTTTATTTTATTTTATTTTATTTTTTTAAAGATTTTATTTATTTATTTATGAGAGAGAGAGAGAGAGAGGCAGTGAGACAGACAGAGGGAGAAGCAGGCTCTTCGCAGGGAGCCCGATGTGGGACTCGATCCCCAGACCCGGGATCATGCCCTGAGCTGAAGACAGACATTCAACTGCTGAGCCACCCAGGCATCCCTGAATCATTTTATTTTTTGATTAGTGGTTTTCAATTTTCATCAGAGGGGTCCTTTAGGCATATACTCAGTGATTTCTTAACAGTTTCTTCTCAAATACCATTACTTTAAGAAAAGTAATTACCTGTCCCCTATACTTAGCATTTCCTCAAACATCTGTGCTTTCCCATTTTGCTAATGCCATTTCCTCTGCTGGGAATGGTCTTTACTTCATCTTCAGCTATTTGAAATTCTGTTCATTCTTTAAGACTCACATCAGGAAGCTTGCTCATTCAAACCCAGAGGGGATGAATTTTCTATGTCAATTTATAGACACTAAACAGACTCTCATAATAATAGTTCTCACTTTTTTGGTGACATACCAAGCATTGTACTAAGGATTTTACATGTATTACCTCCTTTAATTCTAGCAGTCATTATGTAAAGGAATATTTATTATCCTCATTTTTATAAGTAAGGAAAATGAGGTTTAGAGAAGTAAATCAACTTGCCTGAAGTCCCCTAGCTAGTAAGGGGTAGAGTTGGATTGAAACAGAGGTCTGGAAAAAAAAAAGAAAAAGAAAAAGAAACAGAGGTCTGACTGGAAAGTCAATGTTTTTAATTGTTATAGTGCCTCTCTGTTCTGCATTCTGTGGTAGTTTATATGCATGGCTCATTTCCTGGATAATATTGTGAGCTTCCTAGAACATCGTCTTATACATTGTGAGCTTCCTAGACATCGTTTTATACATAGTGCTAACTGCTGCACATAACAGATAATTATTTTTCTTTTTTTTTTGATAATTATTTTTCATTAACTCAGCAAGCACTTAGTATTTACTTTGTTGTAGGTATGATGCTAGGTCTAGATGAGATTATAGTAGTGAACAAGATAAAATCCCAGTTTTCATGGACTGACAATTTAGTAGAGTGAGTAGTGTGACATATAAGTAACACTGTCACAAACATTTTTAAACTTTGAAATTTACACAAATGGGATTTTATTTTCTAAAGGGGTGAAGGTTTGTTTTGTGATAAAGTATTCTTAAAAGTATTTTAAAATGTTTACAAAAGTAATTGTCAATATGTACTATACTTGCAAAAGCTTTATAAACTGTAAGTAGAAGGGATGTGTCTTTTGTTCTGATGATCTGTGATCAGTGATCTTTGATGTATTATTGTAATTGTTTTGGGTTACCACAAACTATGCCCATATAAGGTGGCAAACTTAATAAATGTTGTGGGTATTCTGGCTGCTTTGGCTCTTCCCCGTATCTCTCCCTTTTCTTAGGGGTCCTATTTCCTGAGACCCAGCAATATTGAAATAAGGCCAATTAACAACCCCTACAATGGTCTCTAAGTGTTCACATGAAATGAAGTGTTTTACACTTCTTAGTATAAATCAAAAGTTAGAAATAATTAAGCTTAGTGAAGAAAGCATGTCAAAAGCCAAAACAGGCTTAAAAGGCCTACCAAAAGGTAAGCCTCTTGCACCAAACATTTATCCAAGTTATTAATGCAAAGGAAAAGCTCTTGATGGAAATTTAAAATACTATTCCAGTGAACATGTGAATGATAAGAAAGTAAAACAGCTTTTTTTGCAGATACGGAGAAAGTTTTAGTGGTCCAGATAGATCAATCTGTAACATTCCCTTAAACCAAAGCCTAATCCAGAGTAAGACCCTAACTGTCTTCAATTCTGTGAAGGCTGAGAGAAATAAGGAAGCTGCAGAAGATAAATTGAAAGCTAGCAGAGGTTGGTTCATGAGGTTTAGAGACAGAAGCTCTCTAACATAAAAGTCCAAGGTGAAGCAAGTGCTAATATAGAATCTGCAGCAAGTTTTCCAGAAGATCTAGAAGATAATTCATGAAAGTTGCTACAGTAAACAACAGATTTTCAATGTAGATAAAACAGATGCCTTTGGAAGATGCCATTTAGGATTTTTATAGCTAAAGAGGAGAAGTCAATGCCTGGCTTCAAAACAGACTTTTTTTTCCCTCCCACTCAATGTAATGGAAACTTTATTGAAGCTGCAGGGCCATGGGGCTTGGGCAGGAGGCTGCCCTATGGGTAAAGGAAAAGCTAGTGGAGGGACCTTAGTTGATCTTCTCTTGGGGCATAGGTTGTTGGTGTGGCTGCACTTCTTGCAGCAGTTGATAGTACAGGGCTGCAGGCAAGCCTAATACTTACAGCACATAATCTTGTCACAGTCATATTTGTGGGTGAGCTAGAAGAGGGAAGCCTTGATGATGCAATGATGCAGCTCCACAGACAAAGCACCAAGTATAGGGTGAACTCTTTCTGGATATTGTAGTCTCCGAGTGCAGCCATCCTCTAGCTGCTTGCCTGCAAAAATCAGATACTTCTGGTCAGGGGGATGCTCTCCTTGTCTTGGATTTGGACTTTGACATTTTTATTTTATTTTATTTTTTAGAGAGTGCAGGGGAGGGGCAGAGGGTTAAGCAGGCTCTACATTCAGCATGGAGCCCTGACACAGTGCCCAATCTCATGATCCTGAGATCATAATCTGAGTCAAAATCAAGAATCAGACACTTAACCAACTGAGCTACTCAAGTATCCCTTGGCTTTGACATGCTAAATGGTGTCACTGGGTTCAATCTACAGAGTCAGAGTGAGGGTCAGGGTCTTCACAAAAATCTACATCCCTTTGTCTGCTACTTGGCCAACTCATTGAATAGAAAGAGCCAAGCTGACCCTTTGGGACTAATGCAGCTGCTGCCTTTAAGTCGAAGCCAGTGTTCCTTGACCATTCCGAAAATCCTAGGACCCATAAGAATTATGCTAAATCTACTCTGCCTGTGCTCTATAAATGGAACAACAAAGCTTGGGAGACAGCATATCTGGTTACAACATGATTGAATATTTTAAGCCCCCTGTGGAAACCTGCTCAGAAAAAAAGATTCCTTTCAAAATATTCCTACTCATTGACCATGCCCTTGGTTACCTAAGAGTTCTGATAGAGATGGAAAAGACTAATGTTTTTCATGCCTGTTAACACAACATCTGCTCTTCAATCCATGAACCAAGGGGTAATTTCAATTTTCAAGTCTTATTATTAAGAAATCTATTTCATAAAGCTACAGCTGCTGTAGATAGTGACTACTCTGATGGATCTGGGCAAAGGAAATTTTCAACCTTTGGAAAGGATTCACCATTTTAGATGCCTTTAAAAGAACATTTGTGATTCATGGTAAGAGGCCAAAATATCAACATTCACAGGAATATGGAAGAAATGGATTTCAACCCTCATGGATGACCTTGAGGGTTTCAAGACTTCAGTGGAAGAAGTACCTGCAGATACAGTGGAAATAGCAAGAGAACTAGAATTGGAAGAGCCTGAAGATGTGCCTGAATTGATCAATCTCATGATAAAACCTGAATGAATGAAAAGTTGCTTTTTATGGAAGAGCAAAGAAGGTGGTTTCTTAAGGTGGAAACTACTCCTGGTGAAGATACTGTGATTATTGAAATGACAACAAAGAATTTAGAATATTACATAAGTTTAGTTGATAAAGCAGCAGCGGGGTTCGAGAAGATTGACTCCCATTTTGAAGGAAGTTCTACTGTGGGTAAAATGCTGTCCAAACAGCATCACATGTTACAGAGAACTAGGTCATGGGAGGGAGGGTCAGTTGATGTGGCAGACATCATTATTGTCTTATTTTAAGAAACAGCCACAATAACCCTAACCTTAAGCAGCCACCAGCCTGATAAGTCAGTAGCCATCCACATCAAGGCAAGGCCCTCCACCAGCAAAAAGATTATGATTCACTGAGAGCTCAAATGATAGCATTTTTTTAGCAATAAAGTATTTTTAAATTACGTTGGTTTTTAAGACACGGTGTTATTACATACTTAATAGACCTATTGTATGATATAAGCATAACTTGTATATGGAACTGGAAACAAGTTATTTGACCAGATTTATTGTACTCTTCATTTTATTATGGTGGTCTGGAACTGAACCCACAGTATCTCCTAGATATTCCTACATAGTACTTCTGTAACAGTATCTGAGTATAATTTCAAATATTTTCAAAAGAATTCACACCAGGGGATCCCTGGGTGGCTCAGCGGTTTAGCGCCTGCCTTTGGCCCACGGCGCAATCCTGGAGTCCTGGGATCGGGTCCCACGTCGGGCTCCTGGCATGGAGCCTGCTTCTCCCTCTGCCTGTGTCTCTGCCTCTCTCTCTCTCTCTCTCTCTCTCTCCCTCTCTCTCTCTATGTCTACCATAAATAAATAAATAAATCTCAAAAAAAGAAAAAAAAAGAATTCACACCAAATTATTAACGTGATTGTCCCTGGAGAGAGGGATTATTTAAACGAGGGGAAAGAAGTATGGGTGAAGAGATCTTTTTACTTTATATGCATTGATGTTGTTTTACTTTTAAAAAGAAAGTACGTATCATATTGAAATTTTATTTATTTTTTTTTTTTATTTTTTTTTTAAATTTTTTTTTTTTTAAATTTTTATTTATTAATGATAGTCACAGAGAGAGAGAGAGAGGCAGAGACATAGGCAGAGGGAGAAGCAGGCTCCATGCACCGGGAGCCTGATGTGGGATTCGATCCCGGGTCTCCAGGATCGCGCCCTGGGCCAAAGACAAGTGCCAAACCGCTGCGCCACCCAGGGATCCCTGAAATTTTAAAGTACCAAAATATTCCTAGTAGAATTTTGTATCTAAAAATGTCTTCATATTGAGTTTTATAAATTTGCAACAGGCTTGGTAAATAAATGCATCTTCATTGTTGGCTGGTAGAGCTATAAAATGATAGTAATGTGATCGGGTCAAAGTGGGGACAGAGAAAGCTAAGCATTAAAATATTTAAAAATATGTTTTATTTATATAAAAATTTATCTTTCGTAAGTTAATTCAGTATCTTTGATCAGTTATTTTGAATGGTGCCCTATTAAATGACTTTTTGGCATCTCAGCTTTTAAATATTTCTTCCAAAACTCAGGTAGAGCAGAAAATGATGACACAGACATTTCAAGAACAAAACATACTTCTGGGTGCAGCCCATGCCAGTATCACCTCTGAGCTACAGACTGTCCAGAATGAGAAAACTCAACTCCAGGCACATCTGTAAGTAAATTATAGGCAACTTTTTATGTATCTTTTGTTCTTACATTTGTATTTCTTCTCTCTCTCTTTTTTTTAAAGATTTTATTTATTTATTCATGATAGACATTGAGAGAGAGAGAGAGAGAGAGGCAGAGACACAGGCAGAGGGAGAAGCAGGCTCCACTCTGGGAGCCCGACGTGGAACTCGATCCCGGGATTCTAGGATCACACCCTGAGCCAAAGGCAGGCACTAAACCGCTGAGCCACCCAGGGATCCCTGTATTTCTTCTCTTTAATGAAACGTTTAATGAAACATTTAATTCTGCATTTCTTGAAACAAACACAAAGCTAAAATAAAAACTTTGCCCTCAAGGAACTAGTTTTGTTAGAATGTTTTTGTAACTGCTCTCAGCCAGTATGTTCTCCAAGAACATGAGTCTACGGACGCCTGGGTGGCTCAGCGGTTGCGCACCTGCCTTTGGTCCAGGGCGTGATCCCATGATCCCGGGATCGAGTCCCACATTGGGCTCCCTTCATGGAGCCTGCTTCTCCCTCTGCCTGTGTCTCTGCCTCTCTCTCTCTCTGTGTCTCTCATGAATAAATAAATAAAATCTTAAAAAAAAAAAAAGTCTATTAAAGAGGTCCAATTTAGCACTCATGTCTCCTTGTTCTCTTCTTACAGGGACCATTTAATCCTTGAGCATAATCAGTGTATCCGGAAAGCACAGGATACCGAGAAGAGGACAGTCTTGCAGAAAGAGCTACTAGAATCAACTATTGCAAGATTGCGAGGTGAATTGGAAGCATCAATGCAAGAGAAGAAGTCTCTGCTAGGGGAGAAAGAAAAACTTCAGGAAGAGGTAGGTAGAAGCAGATTTATGTTACCTCCTGGTTGTGGTGATGATCTTGTTTTAAAACTATTTTAAGTGCAGAAGACGAGATATACAGCCCAGCTGCAGTTTGTCTGAGTTGCCCATTACAGAAATATTTAGGTGACCATGTCTTGTAGCATGTGAAGTAGATTGTGCCAAACCGAATCCCCTTCTACAGCATTAGTGAGTGTTAACTAATAGCTCACACATCCTCATGATAGTGAAAGGGTCAGATTTTTAAAAATTGCTTTCCCCTGAAAGAGTGGGACAGTGGAGGTTAAGGGGGAAGAGCGCTGCCTTCCTATTTAGGAAGGAACCAGCAGAGTCTGACATGCAGACGTGTCTTTCTAATTTCAGGGCTATTTGTGAAGTCTGCTCTGCCTCAGAGACTCCCTGAGTGGCCCCTTTTCTGAGAGGATGTGCTATCTCTGCAGTGTAGGTATTAACATGCAGGGTGTGTCTGCTGTAGTAGAGCCTGCCAGCTGCTTTAAGATTGACCGATTTCTTTTTTTCCCCCTTCCTTGGACAGGTTAATAAAACCGAGAAAGAAATAGTGCAAGAAAAATGCAATTTGGAAAAGGAATTAGCTAAAAACAAGGTATTCCACATTTTATTTGTTGATATTTCACTATATTTTCTTCTGCATCTCTGCCTCCTGTATCAGCTTATCTTACTGAGGAGATGGGTTGTTTTGTTGAAAACTAACCTGTGGGAGAAAAAAGAAGCCACTGAGGTGGATGCAAGTCAGAGCACCATAGTCGCTGTAGCGTGAGGCTGCTTCCGGGGAGCTTTCGCTTGTTGAGCATCTGGTGTTTGCCAGTGAGTTATGACGCCTCTGGCCCTAGTGTTCACTGAGTATTTTAGCCAGGAAGTCCCTTGAGAGTGAGCTAATGACCCTGTGGGAGGCAAATTGCTGATGGTGCAATTTTATTTTGTTTTTTTAAAAAGCTAACTTAGGCTTCTAAGTGCCTATTAGCACCTGTCACTTCATCTGCAAGATACTCTTTCCTGGGTTCTAAAAAGATAGAATGGCCAGAGACACAAATATAATTCTAATTAAGATAAAACCAAAACCAGTCTTTAAAACATTTTTATTTGTATTTCAAAATTTGAAGAGTGTAAAGATTATCTATCACTGTCATCCAGAACCATCTGGAGTGTCAAGGAGAATCAGCCTACCCAGACAGTAAATTCTGCAATACATGTTGATATAACTATCAATCCTTGATTGTTTCTTGGCTTCTGGCCCAGTTAATTAGTATTTACATTATCTTTACCGTATATATGTGAACTTGTAATTTAAGAACTGGGGAGAGAAGAAAGATAAATTCTGAGCCCAGGCTCTACTATAGTTCACCACTCAGGCAGGTAATTTGTGGTTTAGGGACTAAACTGTAGTGATTTGAAAATAATCCAACCTAAAAATCTTTTTAAAAAGTTCACTTCCCATGGTAAGGACTTGCTGATGTCAGTTTGTCCTCACATATGCTTTTTAAAATAGCTTTTTAAAATATGGAAAATTGATGGATACTTTTAAATTCACAAATGTTTTTTACTATAAAAACAAAAAAAAACCCCCCAAAAACAAATGCTTTTTACTTAATGTAGAGAGTATTACATGGCTAAGGCAAATGCTGTATTTCTATGATTGAAACATTGCACTATTTTGCTTGTCTGATTTTACTTGAATGTAGGCTAAGTGGAAGTATATGGGACTGAAAGATACTTGCTCATTAGGGAGATTCCATTAGGTCAAATGATAATGCTTATACAGAGTCCCATTTTTTTTGGTCTAATTTGATATTTTTCAAATGTGTATTCATTATAAAGCTATGTTTTTCTAAAGTCAGACATACTAAGTTATACATAGTGAAATTCATCCTTTTTTTTAACTGTACAGTTCTGTGAGTTTTGACAAACACCTTATGTAACCAGCACCACAATCAAAATACAGAACACTTCTATCACCTCAGAAAGGTCCCTCGTGCCTCTTTATAGTGGACCTCTTCCTCTGCCTCCATCTCTTGACAACCACTGACCTGTTTTTCTGTTCCTATAGTTATGTCTTTCCCAGATTATCCTACAAATGGAACCATACAACATGCAACATTTTAAGTCTGGCTTCTTTTATTTAACCTAAGGCATTTGAAGTACATCCAGGTTCTTGCTGTGTGTATTGTTGTTGTGTCTATTGCTTATATTTCATTATATAAATATATCACAGTTTTTTTGCCCATTTGCCACTTGAAGGACATTTAACTTGGTAAATTTTGGCAATTATGAATAAAGCCTGTATAAATATCCACATACGAACATATGTTTTTATTTTTATTGGCTAATTATCAGGAGTTGGAATTCTAGATCCTATGAGAAATACATTATTTGACATGATATTAAACTATTGATCTGTTTTTCAAAGAATCTACTATCTTGCCTTCCATCAATAGTATAAGAGTTCCACTTTCTCTCCATCCTCACCAGCACTTGGTATTATTGGTCCTTTTAGTTTTAGCCATTCTAACTGGTGTATACTGGTGTATCATGGTGACTATAATTTGCATTTCTCTAGTGATTAATAATATTGAGCATCTTTTCATCTGCTTATGGGTTATCCACAAGTTGAAGTGTCTCTTCAAGTCTTTTAACCATTTTATTTATTTTTTTTTTTTTGAATTTTTTTTTTGAATTTTTTTTTTTTTTTTTTTTTTTTTTTTTTATGATAGTCACAGAGAGAGAGAGAGAGGCAGAGACACAGGCAGAGGGAGAAGCAGGCTCCATGCACCGGGAGCCTGATGTGGGATTCGATCCCGGGTCTCCAGGATCGCGCCCTGGGCCAAAGGCAGGCGCCAAACCGCTGCGCCACCCAGGGATCCCCATTTTTAACCATTTTAATTCAATTGTTTGCTTAGTATTGATTTTTCAGAGATTTTAAAATAGGTTCATATTGATTTTTATGTAAAAAATTCATACTCTGTATATGTAGAAATCTTCTATGTGCTTTACATATTTTTTCTTCCATTTTATGCCTTGTTTTTTAATATTCTTTCGAAGAGCAGAAGTTTCACATTTTGATGAAATCCAACTTGTCAATTTTTAAATTTATGGATCATACCTTTTGTGCCATATCTAAGAAATTTTTGCCTAACCTAAGATGGCAGATTTTCCTTTTTGTTCTCTAGAAGTTTTATAGTCTTAGGTTTTACATTTGGTCTATGATCCATTTTCAGTTAATTTTTGTATATCATTCAAGATATATTTTAATTTCATATAACATGCAAAGTTCACTTTATTTTCAGGTGGATTGTATGATCTAGTATCTTTTATTACTGACATATAATTCATATACTGTAAATTCACCTTTTTAGAATACACAATTCAGTTTTTAGTTTATTCCTGAGTCTGTGCTAACATCACCACTATCTAATTCTAGAACCATTTTATGATCAAAAAGGAACCCGGTACTCATTAGCGGTCACTCCCCATTCTGCTCTTCTCCCAACCCCTGGCACCACTATTCTACTTTCTGTTTCTACAGATGTGTCTATTCCCACATTTCAAAAAGATAGAATAAAGCAGTATGTGGCCTTTGGGGTCTGGCCTCTTTAGTAGGTATAATGTCTTCTAGGTTTATCCATACTGTAGTATATGTCAGTATTTCATTCTTTTTTATGGCTGAGTAATATTTTATTGTGTGATGTACCACACTTCATGTAGCCATTCATGGGTTGATAGACATTGAGGTCGTCTAAGAACCCCACTATTCTGGCTGTGAGGAATAATGGTATGAATATCTCTGTACAGTTTTTTTTGTGTGTGAGTGTATGTTTTCAATTCTGTAGGAGTAAAACTGGGTCATAGGATAGCTATCATTTTGAGAAACTACCAAAGTGTTTTTTTATGAAGTGGCTGTGTCACTTAATGGATAATCCCACCAGCAGTGCATGAGGACTCAAATATCTCCACGTCTTCACCTACATGTTACTGTCTTATTTTTTTTTTTTTTATTGGTGTTCAATTTGCCAACATATAGAATAACACCCAGTGCTCATCCCATCAAGTGCCCCCCTTCCTGTCTGCTTTTTAAGAAATTAATATACCCATCCACGTGGGTATGAAGCATATCATTGTGTCTTTTCAACTCAGGTGAAATTCACATGATAGAAAATCAAACACTTTAAAAAAAAAAAAAAAAGAAAATCAAACACTTTAAACAAGTCAGTGGCATTTTTATATTTACAGTGTTGTATAACCACCACCTCTGTCTAGTTCCAAAAACATTCTCATCACCCCAAAAGGAAACCCTGTACCCATTAAGCAATCACTCCCTTTTCCCTCCTTACCCTAAACCCTGACAGCCGTTAACCTGCATCCCATTTGTGTAGATTAACCTATTCTGGATATTTCATATAAATATAATCATACAATATGTGATCTTTTATGTCTGGCTTCTTGGCATAACTTTTTTTTTTTTTTTTTTTTATTTATGATAGAGAGAGAGAGAGAGGCAGAGACACAGGCAGAGGGAGAAGCAGGCTCCATGCACCGGGAGCCTGACGTGGGACTCGATCCCGGGTCTCCAGGATCGCGCCCTGGGCCAAAGGCAGGCACCAAACTGCTGCGCCACCCAGGGATCCCCTTAGCATAACATTTTTGAGGTTCATCCATGTTGTTGTACATGTCAGTACTTCATTCCCTTTTACTCCCTTTTATGGCTCAGTAATAGTCACTGTATGTGTGTGTGTCTTTGTATGTGGTGTACATACACAGTTTGCTTTGTTCATGCTTTGTTCATCTATTGATAGACATTTGCATTGTTTGCACCTTTCAGCTGTTATGATTAGTGCTACTATAAATGTGTGTGTTGTATGTGTATTTGTTTGAGATACATACCTAGCAGTGGAGTTCCTGGGTCATATGGTAATTTTGTTTAACTTTCTGAGGAACCACCAGACTCTTGTCCACCGTGCTGAACCATTTTACCTTTCCACCAGCAATGTACCTAGATTCCAGTTTCTCCACATCCTAACTCCATTATTTTTTTTGTTTTGTTTTTAATAATAGCCATCCTAGTAGATGTGAAAAGTGGACCCTTGTTGTGGTTTTGATTTGCATTTCCCTGATGACTAATGATGTTGAGCATCTTTTTATGTGCATATTGGCCATTTGTATACCATCTTTGGAAAAATGTTTATTCAGATTAGTAGCCCATTGTAAATTGGGTTGTCTTTAATTGTTGAGTTGTAAGAGTTCTTTATATATTCTGGATAGTAGACCCTTATCAGATATGTGATTTGCAGATTTTTTTCTCCCATTTTATGGGTTCTGTTTTTAAATTTTTAGATTTTTATAATGTTCAGTTAACTTTTTTCTTTCTTTCTTTTTTTTTTTTTTTTTTTTTTGGTTGCCTATGCTTTAGATGTCACATCTGCAAACCTGTTGCCTAATCCAGGGTCACAAAAATTCACACTTTTTTATTCTAAGAATTTTATAGTTTCACATACTATATTTAGTCTTTGAACCATTTTGAGTTAATTTTATATATCGGTTGAGTTAAGAGGTTCAACTTCATTATTTTGTCTGTGAATATCCAGTTGTCCCAGCACCATTCGATGAAAGGCTGTTCTTTCTATTAAATAGTCTGGGCTCCCCTGTCAAAACCCAATTAACCATAGATGTATGGGTTTATTTATTTATTTATTTATTATTTTTTTTTTTAAATTTTTTTTTTTAAATTTTATTTATTTATGATAGTCATACAGAGAGAAAGAGAGAGAGGCAGAGACACAGGCAGAGGGAGAAGCAGGCTCCATGCGCCGGGAGCCTGATGTGGGATTCGATCCCGGGTCTCCAGGATCGCGCCCTGGGCCAAAGGCAGGCGCCAAACCGCTGCGCCACCCAGGGATCCCGATGTATGGGTTTATTTCTAGACTCTCAAGTCTATTCCACTGGCCTATATGTCTTTCCTATGCCAGTACCACAGAGTCTTGATTACTGTGGCTTTGAATAAGTTTTGAAATCAAGATGCAAAAGAAAGAAAGAAAGAAAGAAAGAAAGAAAGAAAGAAAGAAAGAAAGAAAGAAAGAAATCAAGATGCATGAATCCTCTAACTTTGTTTCTGCCCTCCCCCCCTTTTTTTTTCAAAATTGTTCTGACAATTCTGGATACTTATGTTTCTATATGAATTTTAGGGTCAGCTTTTCCATTCCTGCAAAAAAAGGCAGCTGTAATTTTGATAGTTTGTATTGACTCTGTAGATCAATTAGGGGGATATTGCAATCATTATTTTTCTATATAAGAATGTGTCATCTGCAAATAGGAATCGTTTTATTTCATCCTTTCACATTTTGCTGCCTTTTTTTTTTTTCTTTTTCTTGTGTAATTGCCTTAGCTAGAATCTCCAGTACAATGCAGAATACAAATGTTGAGAGCAGACAGACATCCTTGTCTTGTTCCTGATCTTAGGGGGAGAGCTTTCAGTCTGTCACTATTAAGTATATTAGCTATGGGTTTTATCTAAATGCTCTTTGACAGGATGAGGAGATTCCTTTCTCCTCCTAATTTGGAGATTTTGTATCATGAAAGTATGTTGAATTTTGTTAATTGCATTTTCTGTTTATCGAGATAATCTTAAAGATTTTATCCTTTATTGTTATGGCATATTACATTGGTTGATTTCAAATGTTGAAGCAAACTTTCATTTTTGGGATAAATTTTACTCACTCATGAGTATAATCTTTTTTATATGTTGTTTCATTTGGCATGCTAGTATCTTGTTGAGGATTTTTGAATTGTTATAAATAAGAAATAGTTTTACAGTTTTCTCATGATGTCTTTGGTTTTGGTATCAAGTAGTATTGGCCTCTTAAAATGATAAGTATTTCCCCCTCTTCTATTTTTGGGAAGAGTTTTTGAGGGATTGGTGATAATCCATCTTTGAGTGTTTGTAGAATTCATCACAGTTACAGGTTTTCCTTTCTGGGGAACTTTTATTTGTTTTTAATTTTTATTATTGATTTAATTTATTTATTTATTAAAGATCTATTCACATTTTCTATTTCTTTTTTATAGTCACTTTCAGTAGTTTGGGTATTTCTAAGAATTTGCCCATTTTCTAGGCTTTCTAATTTATTGGCATATGATTGTTCAGAGTAGCCTCTTTCTTCGTTTCTTTAAGTTCAGTGTATCGTTCCTTCTTTCATTCCTAATTTTAGTAATTTTTCTTTCTCTTTTTCCTATCTTTTTCTTTTTTTGTTTTTGCTTTTGTTTGTTTTTGTTAATACAGCTAAAGGTTTGTTGATTTTGTTCATGTTGTCAAATAACCAACTTTTGGTTTTAGTGATCATCTCTATTGTTTTTCTGCCCTCTCTTTTGTTTCTGCCCTAATCCTCATTATTTTCTTCCTTCTGCTTGCTTGGATTTAATTTGCTCTTTTTCTAGTTTCTTAAGATAGCAGCTTAGGTTGGTGGTTTATTTCTTCTTCTTTTTTTTTTTTTAAATTTTTATTTATTATTTATGATAGTCACACACAGAGAGAGAGAGAGGCAGAGACATAGGCAGAGGGAGAAGCAGGCTCCATGCACCGGGAGTCTGACGTGGGATTCGATCCCGGGTCTCAAGGATCGCGCCCTGGGCCAAAGGCAGGCGCTAAACCGCTGCACTACCCAGGGATCCCTATTTCTTCTTTTTTTTAACAGCTGTAAATTTCCCTTTAAGCCCTGCTTTAGCTGCATACCATACATTTTAGCATGTTTCCATTTTCATTCAACTCAAAGTATTTAACTTCCTTGCAATTTTCTTTTTGACTCATTGGTTATTTAGAAGGTTGTTTAATTTTCCCATATATGTGACTTCCCCAAATGTCCTTCTTTCATTAATTTCCAATTTTATCTCATTGTGATTGGAGAACATACTTTGTATAATTCCAGTCCTTTAAATAAACTGAGAGTTGTTCTATAGCCTAACATATGGTACATTCAGGAGAATGTTGCATGTGCTCTTGAGAAAAATGGTATTCTGCTGTTGCTGGGAGGAGTGTTCTGTAGATGTCCAGTTGCTTTACAGTGTTGTTCAAGTCATGTCTCCTCATTGATTTTCTGTTTAATTGTTCTATACATTATTGGAAGTGCGTTATTGACATTTCAACTATGTTGAATCATTTATCTCTCCTTTCAGTTCTGTTAGTTTTTGCTTCATTTATACTGAGACTCTATTATTGTTAGAGGCATATATATTTATAAATGTTATATCTTCTTAACGGATTGACCCTTTTTTCAATATATAATGTCTCTTTTAGGTTTCTGCACCCAATTCCACCATGGCAGGGAGTTCCCATACACACACATCAAGCAGTTTTTGGATACCAGCAAGGTGTCCGAGAATTCTACTCAATTCTTACACTACTACCCAGAGATAGCATTAGATTCCACAGGGTAAGGGTTTAGTCCTACAAGACTGCCCCCATCCCTGAATACCTACCTTACACACCAGTTGCAGACTCCAGGCTGTTACACCAGGCAGTTGTGTTTCTGACCTCCTCTTTAGATTCTTTTAATTTACAAAAGCGGCTCACAGTACTTAGGAAATACATTTACCAGTTTATTAGAGGATATAACAAATGATACAAATCAACAGCCAGATGAAGAGATATATAGGGTGAGGTACGGGGAAAGGGCAATGAGCTTCTTTGACCTCTCCAAGCACACCACTCTCCCTAATTTCCATGTGTTCACCAACCGAGAAGATCTTGGAACCCTGTCCTTTGGGGGTCTTATGGAGGCTTCATTGCATAGTCTTGATGACTAAGTCATTGACCATTGGCTGATTCAGTCTTCAGCTCCTCTTCTCTCCCTGGAGGTTAGGAGCTAGGACTAAAAGTTCTAATCCTCTAATCACATGGTTGGTCCTCCTGGCAATCAGCCTGTACCCTTGGATGGGGTCCAGAAGTCACCTTCATTAATAACAAGACACCCATTTCACCTTTAAGGCTCTGAAATGTTTTCAAGAAATGTGGATGAAGGCCACATATATCTCAGGCATATATTTGGTCATCTGAATGACCAAACATATTTCTTATAAACCATTGTGATAAATGGTCTTCTTTATCTCATGCATTTTTGTCTTTATTTTGTCTAATATTAGTATAGACACTCTAGCTCTTTTTAGGTTATTGTTTACATGATATATCTTTTTCCATTCTTGTACTTTCAACCTATTTATGTCTTTGAATCGAAAATGTGTCTCTTTGTAAGCATACAGTTGGATCATTTAAAAAATTCATTCTGCCTATCTCTGCGTTTTTGGTGGACCATTTAATCCATTTATATTTATCATAATTACTGATAAGGTAAGATTTACATCTGCCACTTTACTCTTTATTTTTTATTTATTTTTTTTTTACTCTTTTTTTTTACTCTTTATTTTTTATGTCTTATATGCTTTTTGTTCCTCTCTGTCTCCCATTACTGCCACCTTCTGTGTTAAGTAGATATTTCTAGTGCACTATTTTAATTCCCTTATTCTTTCTTTTCCTATATATTTTTGAGTTATGGGTAGCAGAGTTACAAAAATACATATATAAGCACCTTGTATATATACGTATGTTGCTACCTTTACTGTAGTAGCCGTACCCTTTATTTCTGTATGTGAATTCCAGTTATTGTCTAATACCCTTTTATTTTAGCCTGAAGAACTCCATTTAGTATTTCTTCTAGGGTGTATTTTTCTAGTACTACAGTCCAGGCCCCACCAAAGAGTGGACCCTGATCCAGACCCACACAAGTTTAATTGAGATTAGAGAGAATTGACAGTTTAGCAATTGATCTTATATATGAACATGTTATATCTCTCTGTTTTATTTAGGTTTCTATTTCTCTTATCAGTATTTTGTAATTTTGAACATATTAAATATTGGACACTTTTTTTTAGATTTGTACTAAAGAACTTCATCGGTTTTGGTACTATTACAAATGGTATACTTTTAAGAAATAACAATTTCCAGTTGTTGCTAGTATATAGAAATACAATTGAGTCGCATCCTTATATCCTTCAACCTTACTGAAGTCACTTATTCTGGTATCTTTTTGTATATTTGGGGGGGGGGATTTCCTATGTAAATAATCATATCTACTGTAAGTAGAGATATTTTTACTTCTCCATTTCCAGTCTTGAGGTCTTTTGTACGTTTTCTTGCCTTATTGCATTGGGTATGGCCTCCTATATGATAATGAATAGGAATAGTGAGAGCTGATATCCTTTTTTCCCACTGTTAGGGGGAAACATTTTAGTCTTTTACTATTAAGGTTGATATTAATTGTAGGTTTTTTATAGAACTACTTTATCAGGTAGAGGTTTACATGATTTAGAGGTAGAGGTTTAACTATGGGTTCCCTTTCATTTCCAGATTGCTGAGTTTTTATCCCAAATTAATGATGAATTTTCTGAAATGCTTTTTCTATATCTATTGAGATGGCCATATATTTTTTTTCTTCTGTAATCTGTTGATATAGTGAATTATACTAATTAATTTAGAATGTTCAGTAAGCTTTGTACTTCTGGGATAAACAGTGTCCTGGCTTGTTATCCTTTTTATATATTGCTGAATTCATTTTACTAGTATTTGGTGGAGACTTTCTGCATCTATATTACATTAATATTTAAGTAAATACCAAGTATCAGAAGGTCTTCTAGTAAATGTGAACTCTGTAATTTGTCATAACCCTCCTGCTGAAGACAACTAGAAAAGCTGATACATTTTAAAAGAAAGAAAGTTTAAAAAAAAAATCTCAGAGCTATCAGTCTACAAATCTCTGCGTTTAGAGACAGGAGGACATGTTCATAAAATAACTTCCAAAGTATAGTTAAAAATCATTTTTAAAATAGGATATTTTTGGATCTAGAGTAAATAGATTTCTCCTTTTGTGTTTCAAAGGTAGACATAAATGAATTAACCCACAACCTGCAGACTCTAGAGGAAAAGAATAAGCACCTGGCAGAAAAAATGGCTTCCCTAGAACTTCAGCAAGTCACTTCTGATTACAATGGGGTGGGTATAAAAAGGTCAGTCTAAATTTGGAACTAATGACTGATGAGTTTTTAAAAAATCAGAAGTTAGGAGATGGGTTTTTTTCATTTGTTTGTATCTTAATATTATCAATAAGTCTTGAACAACTCAGGCTACATATAACAGAGAGCCTTATAAGTACTCAAACAATAAAAGATTTAAGAAAACAAGAATTTAAGGCGGCTAATAAACATATGCCTCCACAGATGATCTATAATACTGAAGAGCACAAATATATATAGTGTTTTAAGATATTTCCTCTTTCATTAATATGAGGAAGAAACTTGTATTTTTCTTTTCCTTGTCTGACAGTTCCATTAGGCCAATCAGTAATAAGTACGATTTCTAAAAGCTGTTTGACAAAGTCAGTGCAACACAGATAAATGGTAGAGTTCTTAAAACCTCTCTCCTTGAAGGGTGTTTAAAGAGATGATCATTCTGTTAAGCAGCTAATAAGTTTTCCTCTGTGCTTTTGAGTGCTTGAAAAAAAATTTGCGATTGCTTTTTTTTTTTTTTTTTAATTTTTATTTATTTATGATAGTCACAGAGAGAGAGAGAGAGAGAGAGGCAGAGACACAGGCGGAGGGAGAAGCAGGCTCCATGCACCGGGAGCCTGATGTGGGATTCGATCCCGGGTCTCCAGGATCGCGCCCTGGGCCAAAGGCAGGTGCCAAACCACTGCGCCACCCAGGGATCCCGCGATTGCTTCTATAACATGCAAATCACCTTTGAAATTGCATAGAAGGCCCTGATGTGAGTCTCGCTTAATCTGAGTTAAATTCTTTCAGCCTCTGTCATAAGCTGCTCATTACTTCAACTATGAAAACCTAGAGAGTAAGTCTAAATCCATGACAGTTTCATGGCTTTAGAGCCAGACTGCCTGTGTTTCAATTTTGGCTGTAACCTTGGGTATGATTCTTAACCTCTCTGAGCCTCAGTTTCTTAATCTGTCAACGTGAGGAAAATAATACCATTATTAAGAAGTAGTTTGAGGATCAAATAAGTTAATACATGTAAAGCATGTAGCAGATGACTAACATTTATTGAAATTTTAGTATCTGAACCATCCTAGAAAAAAAGCCTTTAAGTTGCTATTATAGCAACAAGGTACATTAGCTCTGATTCTTGATACTATCTCAGACCAACTCTCCCTCCACCAAGATTAAAGATTTATCTGTTTCCTCTGTTTGTTGGGCTACACATCAGCTGCTTCTATCAACCCACCTGCTTCTGGTCCCTCTGAAGACCATATATCAGTCTGCCTGATTCTTTCATGCCCCACTGCCAACGAGTAGGCTTGTGGCATCACCCTAGTAGTGATTTTGACAGATCCTGCCAATGATTTTGTCAGTTGTTGATTCTTGCCTTCTCATTGCACCTCTTAAGGCCTCCCAGTGATAAACCACACCTCAATTTCAGCTTGTAGTTCTATGTTTCCACATAGAATTTTCTTTGACTATGCCTGCCTGGAAGTCCTCTGGTTGGCTGTATGAGTCTTGAGAAATGAGGTTGAGATGTCAGGATTTGGGTTTTTCTTTTTTTTTTTCTTTTTTTAATCTCAGCAATATCATTAAACCTATCACCATTCAATGTTGGCAGTGTATTTTTGTTCTTTGGGAATTAACACTTGAAATTCTCAGTAAGAGCTACCCTCTAGTTTAACCTCTTGATGGTTTTTGGAGATATGCTTATGAATGAATTTATGTTGTGTATGTCACAACAGATTTGAACTCAGACCTAGTTTCAACCCGTGGTTCCATTTACTGTGTGTGACCTGTGCAGCCCTTAACATCAGTGGCCTTTGGGACTAAAGGGATCTCCTAACTGTGGGGTTCCCAGAGCACACTGTACATATACATCAAAATAATAACTTCAGGGGTGCCTGGGTGGCTCAGTTGGCTAAGTGTTTGCCTTCTGCTCAGGTCATGACCTCAGGGTCCTGGGTTGGAACCCCATGTTTACTCCCTGCTCAGTGGGAGCCTGCCTTTCCCTCTTCTCCCTGCTTGTGCTCTCTGTCGCTATCTCTGTCTCTCTCTAATAAATGAATAAAATCTTAAAAAAAAAAATAACTTCATTGATTAGAAATTGACCTATTTATGTATCTGCCTTTACTCTCTTCTAATGCAAGAACAGGGGATCCCTGGGTGGCGCAGCGGTTTGGCGCCTGCCTTTGGCCCAGGGCGCGATCCTGGAGACCCGGGATCGAATCCCACGTCAGGCTCCCGGTGCATGGAGCCTGCTTCTCCCTCTGCCTGTGTCTCTGCCTCTCTCTCTCTCTCTCTCTCTCTGTATGACTATCATAAATAAATTAAAAAAAAAAAAAAAAAAAAAGAAAGAAAATGCACTAATGCAAGAACAGTAGTTACTTATCTTTAAACTCCTTTACCTGACATAGCACCTAATACGTATGAGAGGTATTTTAGAAAGATTGATTGAATAGAACATACGGAGGGTCATGTCTGTCTTGTCCGTCTATGAAGATTAAATGTCATATTGTGTGTAACACGCCCAACACAGGGCCTAGCATAGTTTATCAATGTGTAAACATTATTCTCTTTTTTTTCTTCTTCACACTGATTTTGGATTTATTTTTATTATTTTGGCCTTTAATGATGGTATAATTTAAGTCTCTTACCACAGGCAGTTGTTCAGGGAACCGTAGTGAGAAATGATCCAAATGTGAGAAGCTTACCATTCCTGAGTTCAAGTTAAGTAACTGTCTTCCTGACTTCTCTTTTGGATTTCAAATGATAGCACTAGACAGAAATATAATTCCCTACACAACTAGGGACTTCAGTGATTTGAAATTAAACAATGAATTAAATGTATTTTTTAAAACTAGGATGACAGCCAGTGTGTACTTGTACAGGTATCAAAGTTGGTTCCATTTGCTGTAGCCCATGCAAACTAGTTAAATATTTTGAATAAAGTCCCTGCTTACAGGGGTGCCTGGCTGGCTCAGTTGGTAGAGCATGCAAGTCTTGATCTCAGAGTTGTGAGTTCGGGCCCCATGTCAGATGTAGAGATTATTTAAAAATAAGATCTTGGGACGCCTGGGTGGCTCAGGGGTTGAGCATCTGCTTTCAGCTCAGGGCATGATCCCGGGATCAGGGATCAAGTCCTGCATTGGGCTCCCTGTGAGGAGCCTGCTTCTCCCTCTGCCTATTTCTCGCCTCTCTCTTTGTGTCTCTCATAAAGAAATAAATAAATCTTTAATAACAAAAAATTTTAAAAAATAAAATATTAAAAAAAATCCCTGCTTACAATCTGCTTATAAAATAGCTTTACCAAGATGTTAGTATCTTTTGATTTTATGTATTCTTTTAACAGCTTCTGCTAACTTTCACAGCTCACTTAGATTTTAGAAATCATTTTGTGGCTTTCGATTGATCCTTGTCAACCTGTCTTTCATATGTTAAGATAATTGTTTGTTGCCTGCTTTTTCCAAGGAGTGATATCTTTGTATCAGTTAAAAATGCATATTCTAACTATTAGCATTTTTATTTGTATGCTAATTATCAGGTGATTCTCCAGTTTCTGTTTTGCTTTGCATATTAATAATCTTTATAGTATATTGCCAAGATTATTTAAGCAAAAATTAATCTGTTTGGCTTTCCACAACTCAGAATCCGAGATATTCACTCATTTAAGTGTTCTCTAATTTCTGGTCCTCCAATGATTCTCTTAAATAAACAGCCTATTTAAAGAATCTGAAAACCATAATTTAAATTACTGTCTTAATATTGTTTTCCTTTAGCAACTAGAAAAATTTTTTTGTTTGTTGTGAATTTAAATAAGTGACTTTGTGTCAAATATTAATCACATTTTGAGTTGCTTAGACAGCGTTCACCTAAACACTACATTAGCTTTCTCTATGACCTAAAAAGAAAATTATTTTTAAAGTATATTTAAAAGATTAATAGAATTTCTTTATGCCTTTGCTTAAAGGAGGGAGTTTTATTGAGATAAAAAGTGCTATTATTTAAAAAATTCCTGGACATATTTTAGAAGAGACCTAGATCATCTAAGTTACTGAAAAACAAACAAAAAACACCCTTTTCATATTCAAAAGGCAAGCAAAGTTATCTTTGAGTGTTTGTTAGAGGTAGCATAGTTTAGGTTAAATCTTGGTGTTTTATTCCCTGAATCTGCACTTTACAGCACATTGGGCACCTCAATTTATAGAGTTTAGAATTGAATTTTAAATAACTAAGCTTTTATGATTATGGTATAGCTTTGTTTTTATAACAGCATTGGCTGTCCTTGTCATTTATTTTTGAACACTTGGTCAAAACATAATCCCAAATGTTGTGTTCATGGAATAGTTTTACCTTAGTTTCCAAACTAGAAAGTATTGTGGGAAAGGGGAACTTCCACTGACTGAAAATTAATTGATTAATTTTATGATAATATATTGTTAATAGCCTCCTATTTATTTATGAGTCTATATTTCTTTTAGGTTATTTTGAGACCAATACTTTATTGGTCTGAATGCTTTAAAAAAAAAATATGTTCCCTTGCCTTAGTGGGAACCACACATAGTAATTAAAAGTGAAACTTTAAGGGGGCACATGGGTGGTTCAGTTAAGCATCCGGCTCTAAATTTTGGCTCAGGTCAAGATCTCAGGATCTTGAGATTGAGCCCCATGTTCGGCTCCACACAGAGCCTACTTAAGATTCTCTCCCTCTTCCCCCTTGCATTCTCTCATGCTGTCTCTCAAAAAAAAAAAAAAAAAGAGAGAGAGAGAGAGAGAAAGAAAAAAAGAAAGAAAAAAGAAACTTTGAGAAACAATATTGTTATGTATGAAATAAATACTAGTCAGGACAAACAGATGACCATAATAGTTAATTCACTGATGCTTAATATTGGATACAGATCTTTATATTGAATGTGCATAATTTGGGGATAGATATAGAAGGACTAATCAGTCTTGGTGGCCTTTCTATAGATTTTTATCAAACCTAGAATGTCTAAAATGGCCTAATTTTTCTAGCCAAGACAATATCAGACTAGTGTACCCTCTTGTAGAACAGATGCTATCATGAAAGTACTTTGAAAAAATGAGTTACATGTCATTATGTAGTAATCTAGTTTGGAATGTGTTTCTGCTTTTATTTGGAAAATATTCACAATACTTAAAAAAGGTGCACTACAAAGTGGTAACTAAAGAATATCTATAACTATGCCTTGTGTGAATATCCCTATATATGTGGTTTTTTCATTAATTTGCCTAAAATTGAACAGAAAACAATTCTAAACTCCTTGGATTTAAGCGTTATTATTCACAGATTAAGCAAATGTAAACCATAAATAGGGATTATATGAATATGGGATATTTACCAACATTAATGACTTTCCACTCAAGATTTACTGCAAATGATCTATAGTGCAGCTCATGGGCCTGTGTGATTAAGAATTTGCATTCTTGGTTGTATTTGCTTTTGTGTGTATTATTCCCACAATTGATTTGTGAAGATGATTTTGACATAAGGCAAATATAAGTATGTGCTGTTATTAAGATATAACACTGAAACTGATTATGGAAGGTGAAAATTTCCATAATCAATCAATCAATAAAAGTGTTCTTGAAGTACCAATAAGACCCAACATTTAATCAAAAGAAAACTGTATTTTATACTTATGTTTTTTGAAAAAGTCTGAGGAAAAAGACATATTTTAAAAATTGTCATTATTAAAGGATGCTTGAAAGACAAAATATATAATTTCATGAAATGTAGAGCCTTCATTTGTATTTCTCCAAGACAGCACCGTGTTGAGTGCTTGATCGGTATTGGAGTTTCCAGTAAATGTTTCTTTTGTTTGTCCAAAGATTTTTTTTTTTTTTTGCTATGGTAACTGAAGTGTCTTCTGCTGTTAACATAGTTGTGATCATTTGCACCTCCTGTTTTCTTAAAGAAATATATAATCCTCAGACTACATATCTGCAATCACTGATACAACCAGCCCACATCTGTGTTGGACTGCAACTACAAAGCAATAATTTAAGTAACAAAAATAGAATAATAAGCAAAGAACAACAAATTCTGGGACTCTTAAGGCACGCATACTTTCATTAGCAATCCCTTTACATGTTGCATATTAGCACGATAATTAGCTATTTCAGGGAAAAATCTTAAGAGCAGAAGAGGCAAGAAAATATGAATCGTGGTTTTGTCACTTTCGAAATGATAAGGGTATAAATACTGGTTCAGAAAATGGTTATTCCATTCTATGCCTAGGTACTGATACCTGTGTTTGCTTTGTCAGCTTGCGCAACAGCAGGTGGAAAAGGTCTTGGGAAAAATTACTGAGAGTAAAAATAAACTGGCCTATGAAAAGGGAAAGCTCCAGGTATGAGATTTATTTTCTGCTTTGTGTTGTCTAATTTTTTTTTTTTTTATCACAGTTGTCAAGCTAAATACTGATGGGTTTTGAGAGGACCTAGCTCTACTAATTCTATAACTTTGGACAAGTTTTTGAATCCTCCTAAGTTTGTTGCCTCATTAAATAAAATCCAGGTGACTTTTATTCACATATTTGTAATATTTTACTGAAACTTAAAATTGTGAAACCAAAGCCCATTCTGTTTTATGCATGATCATTCACTGAGAATGTAGAGAGCCCATGCTCTCATTTTTGCTGGAGTTTTATAACATTCTTAAAAAGAAATAACCCTGGAAATTGGGACTCAAAGGCAATAGACTTGAGTGAATGAGATGATACTGTTTTGCTTCCTGTGGGCTTTATCCCTGTAGTACCCCCAAAGCAACAAGCTTGCCACCGATAACCTACTCCAGTGAAAGCTGAAGTCTGAGTAAGTGGTTCACAGCCTTAGCTACACATTACAATATGAGGAATTTTTTCAGCACCTCATCCTGGGAAGTGCATAATATTCTACCATTTACTTTGAAATGAATCAGAAAAAAAAAATAATTTGATGGGTTGATAGAGGAAATTGATAGGTGAATCGGTATGTGATAAGCAAGTGTAAAAAAATTAAGGGTAGAATTTAGATGGTGAAGGTAGCACATTTATAGTAAAATTCTCTCAATTTTTCTGTATATTTATAAAATATAAAGGGAAACATCCCCATGATAAAGTTTATACGGTGGAGCAATTAGATCAGAATGTCAGGTAACAGATCAGAGGCTTCAGTGCTTTTTAAGCTCCCCAGTGATTCCAAGATGCAACCATATTTGAGGACCACTGGATTAAATGGTATAAAGTGAAGTCCAGTTACACTTGGAAACTGTAGAGCTGATTGGATAAGTAATCTCATTACAGACATATAAAACACGTCAGTGTTAATCTCATTTCCTCTGCTCCAGGAGCTTATTATAGGGTTATTACCACACAAAATCGGCCCAGATACGTGAAAGGCAGATGGTAAACCATGGTTGTGAGACATTAGGTTGTCCACTAAAAAATAAGGCCATTGGCCACTATTTGTGTGCTTTTAATTAATATTTTCTGGAGTCAGTGATACATTTAAGTATAATCATTTATACTTGTGTAACCTTGGACAAGTCTTAATTTTCTTAAATTTCACCTTTTAAAAAAAAATCTAAAACTTGGGGTGCCTGATGGCTCAGTTGGTTAAGCATGTGACTCTTGATCTCAGCTTAGGTGGTGGTCTCTGGGTCATGTGATCAAGCCTCGTATCAGGCTCCACACGGGCCATGGAGCTTCCTGAAGACTCTGTTTCCTCTGCCTCTGCCTTTCCACCCCGCATCCCGCCTGTGCCCTCTGTGTCTTAAAAAAAAATAATTTAAAAAATATTTATTAAAATGTTCAAAATAATTGTGATACTAAAAAAAATAATTGTCATACTTTAATAGTTGTTTTTTTACTAGTGCATTCAATAACAGGATCTAATGACATTCCTGTAAACTCCATAATTTCAAACTAGTGATAAGCACAAACATCTTTTCAGGATATTTGCAGCACCTGTTATATGATATGAAACGATCTGTGATGTCTGTTGGAGACAAAGTAATAGGTTCCTGGTTTTTTTGTTCATTTGTTTTGTCTTTTAGATTCCACTTAGAAGAGATATTATATGGTATTTGTTTTTCTCTTATTTCATTTAGTATAATATTCTCTAAGTCCATCCATCTCATTGGGAATGGGAAGATTTCATTCTTTTTTATGGTTATTCTTCCCAAATTATTCCAAAATACAGAAGAGGAAGAAAAACTTAAAAGACAAAACAAACGAACAAAAAAACCCAAACAGAATCATAAATACAAAGAACTGGTGGTTGTCAGAGGGGAGGAGAATGAGTGGGTGAAATAGATGAAGGGGATGAAGAGGTACAAACTTCCAGTTATGAAATAAGTGACAGGGATGAAAAGTACAGCATAGGGAATATTATCAATAATGTTATAATGACTTTGTATGGTGACAGATGGTAACTATACCTATGGTAAGCTTTGTAATGTACATAATTACTGATTCACTATGTTTTGTATCTAAAATAATATAATATTGTATGTCAACTATAATTAAAATTTTTTTAAATGTAGGCAATAAACCACAGTAGTATCAGCAGACCCTGTCACTTTAAATGGTCAAAGTCACCTGTGAAGACCTCTGATCCTTGACTTTGTTTATTGGGAGTTTTTTGATTACTGATTGAATTTCACTACTAGTAATCAGTCTGTTCCCATTTCTTTTCTTTTTTTTTTTAATATTTTATTTTATTTTATTTTAATTTTTATTTATTTATGATAGTCACAGAGAGAGAGAGAGAGAGGCAGAGACACAGGCAGAGGGAGAAGCAGGCTCCATGCAGGGAGCCCGACGTGGGATTCGATCCCGGGTCTCCAGGATCGCCCCTGGGCCAAAGGCAGGCGCTAAACCGCTGCGCCACCCAGAGATCCCCTCTGTTCCCATTTCTATCCCTGATTCAGCTTGGGGAGATTGTATGTTTCTAGGAATTTATCATGTTTTCTAGGTTGTCCAATTTGTTGGCATATAATTTTTCATGGTATTCTCTTATAATCTTTTGTATTTCTGTGATATGGTGGTTATTTCTCCTGCTTCATTTCTGATTTTGAGTCCTCTTTTTCTTGATGAGTCTGGCTAAAGGTTTATCAGTTTTATCTTTTCAAAGGAGCAGCTCTTGGTTTCACTGATCTTTCTATTCTTTCAGTCTCTATTTTCTTTTTGTTCTAATCTTTGTTATTTCCTTCTTTCTGCTAGCTTTAGGTTTTTGTTTTTCTATGTCCTTCAGGTGTAAGGTTAGGGTGTTTAAGTGAGATTTTTCTTTCTTCTTGAGGTAGGCCCGTATTTCTGTACACTTCCCTTTTAGAAGTGCTTTTGTTGTATCATGTGTTGTTTGATTGGAACACTTAGTCCATTTACATTTAAAGTAATTCCTGATAGGTACTTTTTGGCATTTAATCATTTTCTGATTGTTTTTGAGTTTCATCTTTTTTTTTTTTAATTTTTTTGAAATTTATTTATTTATTTATTTATTTATGATAGTCGCAGAGAGAGAGAGAGAGGCAGAGACACAGGCAGAGGGAGAAGCAGGCTCCATGCACCAGGAGCCCGATGTGGGACTCGATCCTGGACTCGACCCGGGTCTCCAGGATTGTGCCCTGGGCCAAAGGCAGGTGCCAAACCGCTGCGCCACCCAGGGATCCCGAGTTTCATCTTTTTCACCTATAAAAGTGAAGAGGGCAAAACATACCTCTCATCTACTTTTCACTAGGAAAGCTAGTCAGCATTACAGCCTAGGTGTATAGATTACTTACTATTTAACCTTTTAGACATCAATTACATATTTTAGAGGTTATCCTCAGAATTGTTTAAGATTTTATTTATTTATTCATGAGAGAGAGAGGGAGAGAGAGAGTCAGAGACATAGGCAGAGAGAGGAGCAGGCTCCATGCAGGGAGCCGAATGTGGGACTCGATCCCAGGACTCTAGGTTCAGGCCCTGGGCCGAAGGCAGACACTCAACCACTGAGACACCCAGTCACCCTGCCATCTCTATCCTCAGAATCTTAAGGAAAATATAACTTTTTCTTGTTTGTATTTCTACAACAAGGGCTTAAGGTTTTTTATAGTCTTTGAAAGCTGAAACACTTGAATCTATTGACTCACTGGTGTTTTTATGTCCTACCTTAGTTGGCGTATGGGGGAAAGTGTTCTTATACTATAATACTTTTGTAAGATAAAGGAAGAGCTGCTGATTAGAATAATGATGTGTTCTCTCTAAATTGAATAATTGATTAAAATATAACCTATGAGTCATTTGATAAAAGATTATGGTATAAATATTGGGCTTTAGGTGCTAATGTAAATCTTGTTAGAAGCTGCTGCCCCATATTCAGATGTGGTCTGAATTTTATTTTCAGTGTAATATACTGTTCCATTTGATAAATATACCAAAATATATTTATCAATCCCTCTTTTGGTTGATATTTAGACAGTTTCTAGTTGCTTACAAACACCACCAATGTGATGCATTATTGTACATGTCTCCTTGTACTCATATGTAAAAAAAAAAAAAAGAAAATTTTCTAGGCTAAGTATAATTCTCAGGAGGAAGAATTCCTGGGTTGTAGGATTACAGATCTTGAATCTTATGAGAATTTATTAAATTTCTCCTGAAAGTAGTTATACCAGTTTTGAAAGCAGTCTATATGAGTCCAGAGTTACATGTGTTAACATGGATCAATCTCATAAAGTAATACTACATACTATTTAGGGATACATTTATAGTAAAATTATTAAAAAGGATTAGGAATGGTAAATAAAAGACCTTGACCTAAGTTACTGTTGTTCCTGAAACTAGCTAGTAATGGAAGCTGCTTGGATCTTAATGACTCAGGAAAATAAGATCTCTGAGGGGCAGCACAATGTATTTGCTTCTATGTTCTTTCCCATTTGAATGTGCTGAATTAGAAGTCATGCCAAATAAGACAATACAGAAGTTAAAGCGCTTATAGATGAGAAGTTTCATGGCATTTTACTGTGTACACAGAAGTTGAGTTAGGGCAAATTATCTGAGAAATATTGTGGAATAAGGATATTCTGTGTTTTGCTTGAATAGAAGCAAATCTAAAAGTTTTCAGAATTAATCAGCCCATTTTCCATTGGATTTCATAGGTTATTAGCAGTTTGCTTATGTTTAAAATGAGAATAATTGTATCAATACCTCCTTTTAGAGGTGCCCATTTTAATTCCAAACCTTAAGTGAAAACCATGATGAATTTTTACTGATGATTTTAGGGAGTCACAGCACATATTTTATAATGTACCCTGTGGAAAAGAACAACAGAAACAGGAAGGAAGAAAAGGATACTGCTTAATGGAACATGAGAGATTTCCTGAGACAAAATGTGTTTTTATGCAGTCTTTGAAAAAATACCAGTATTAGCAACCAAATTTTAACAGTTCTTGAAAGTGTCTAGTAACATAGCCAAGAAGTGTTTACCCTCCACAAGTAGAAAACAAGACACACAGAGAGGAAAAAGTTGATTTAAATAGAAAATTTTGTGTGAAATTTTTTCGGATTCAGGGAAAGGCTCAGTAATGTTAATTGTTGATTTGTATGAAAGGGTTGAGTATGATAGGAAGAATATGTGGAAAAACACAATTGGAGATTAATGAATGAATAAAAATGATTTCTTTCCCCCAAATGATCATTTTCTTTAAAGAGAAAGATATGTTATCTTTTTCAGTTAGTGTTAAAATATAGTTCATTGTATAAGAACTTCATTTATTCAACTTCTATAATTCTGTCAATAAAACAAGACTGTCATCTTGCGTATTGACAATTCTAATTATCCATACTCAAAATGTTTTCTGAATGTTAGATATCACAGTTTTTTTTTTTAATTGCAATTATTACCCACAAAATCTCACTGTTATATTCATGAGTCATGTTAGTTTGGAGTTTCCATAAGCAATAGAAACCAAATGAGTTGTCTCAGTACAAGTAAATGGCTATAGCCTGCCTACTTTTAGCTACTGAAATAGTTATGTTAGCTGAAATAGCATTCTTTGCATGATTAGAAAAACTTAGGGTTACTTTTATAAGTTTTAAGGATTCTCTGTGGTTTTTCCAAACTCATCTTTTTCCTTTTAGGGTATGTAAATATATAAACATATATATCTCATCAATAAGCCATATTTCATTCTTCTATTTTACCCTAGATAAAAGTTAAACAGCTAGAAGATCAACTGCATACTTTTACTGAAACCAGTTCACAGAATGACCATCTACGCAAATTGAACAAGGCTCTAGAGGGCAAATATGCTCAGGTGTGATTAACAGCTACAAAACAGATTGTTGTTATATTGTTTTAAGAAATTGATGCCTCTCTCCCCACCTTGCCATACAGTCCCAGAAAGATGAATATTCTCTCACTTGACTCAATTCACAGATATTTTATAAACACTCCCAATGTATAAGGTTTTGCTGAACTATAGAGAATAAAAGATGCTTGAAGCAAGATTGGGACATTCAACTTATTTATGCTCTAATTGGAAGCTTAGGAATGTGCTCATAAACTTTATTATAGAATTTAAACTTATATCTTTCAGAAGGAAAATAGTTTAAACATCCATAGGGAGCACCATTTTAATGAAAGCATTGACAAACACTTTCATAGAGGAAGTGGTTTTATAATTACAGGCAAACTCAGAACCCAGTACCAGTAAGATATACCTGCAACAGACAGCTCATTTGAAAGCAGTATTAGTAGTACAAGTGCTTACTTGTCATCATGGTGGCTACTGAGGCTGAAAACCTTTTGTAGGTCACATAACACTTTAGCAAATGGATGGACAAATTAGACAAGATACAGAATATATAGTGAAGAAAAATAAACCAGGATTGTGTTACCAAAAGAAAGTGATTCATTTCAGTGATTTACAAATTTGCCATGTATGAAATTAAAAAAAAAAATCTTAAATGCTCAGTATGTCTGACTTCTGTATCTATAATTTTTTTGTTTGTATCGCACTGGTAACCAAGGAGCTAGAATGTGCCTTCAAATAGAATACTGTTAGGGTTCTAACCATCTGACTATACTGGAAACGGAGGCCTCATTAGATACACTCTCCTACAGGGAATTTGATTTAAGGAAGGTCTGTTTCTTCACTAGGACAACTTTACAGTGTGATTTCTTCATTTTGAAAGCAAAGGAACACATTTTCAAGTATATTTGCCATCACAGCTTCATTTAGAATATTGTGTTGTTCCTCCTCATAAAAGGAACACTTATTGAAAAATAACTCTAGGTTTAGTTATTTTACCGTTTTTAATTGGTGATGCCTCCAAGAAGAAGGAGATCTCCAGAAAGGCCTGCGTCATCCAAATTGATTGAAAGCTATAGGCCCCATGTAAACAACGTAAAGGAAAGAACTTCATCAGTTGGTTTGCCCAGTGTTGTTCCAAACTCTGCACGCCGTGTGACCTTTGCACCTAGTCTGACTTCTGTGAGAGCTTCTCAGGAGGTTGGAGACTCCAGAATCTCTCTAAAGACTCTTTTGAATGCTATTAAAACCATGGAAGGAAGACTGGAAGGTAAAATAGACATTCTTGCTTCAAGACCATTAATAAGTGAGTCACCAAATTTTCTTAAACGGGATTCGGTAAGTGAAGACCACAAATTAAATCATAAGGAAATTTCAGATTTATACAATGAAGAAAAGTTGTATCAATCCAAAAAAAAATAATATTTGAATGTATGAGTAACAACAAGGAAGTTAGGTTCTTCACAAATAAGAAAAACTGACAGTGTAGGTTGAAACCATCATTTTGGCTAGCACATAACTAATTTTTAGACAGATTTGGATGAACAGTGGCCATTGAGATTTTTTTAATCTGATTTTGAGTTTTTGAAAATTCAAAATATCTATCTAATCTTAATATTCATGATAAAATATTTAGATAAAGCCTGCTTTTAAAATAGGAATACATTAATAAAAGCCTCAACAACTTGAACATTGGACAATATTTTCCAAAGAAAACTTCTTAGAGCATCCATCTTTGCTTGATATGTAAAAATAAAAAGTACAGTAGCTTGTCTTCTAGAGTTGACAGCTCTTTAGATCTTTTCTATAAACATTTTTGCTTAATAGCCTTCATATGTATCTTAAAAACACTGGTAAAATCATAAAAACTATTCTTCCTTGTGTCTACTTCTAGAACAAAATCCAGTAGATTTTCAGAGTCTGTGAATTGGCATCCTTTGTAATATTCTTGGATCCTTAAAGAAAGAGTGTTTCAAACGTTACAGGTGAAAAGTTTTAAAGAAGTGTAATAATGTTGAGGAAGAGGTGGGGAAAAGATTTTTGTTGTTGCTATTGGAAGTATAAAATGTTAAAATTTCTTAATGGAGGACAATTTAATATCTATCATTTCATCCTACAATTGTACTTCAGAACCTCCTTCTACAGATAGACCAGCTTATACATATGACATGTTTACAAGATTACTTATTGAAGTATTATTTGTTAATAGCAAAAGACTAGAAGCAACCACAATTTCATCAGTAAGAGACTAGCTAAATAAATCATGGTGTATTCATGGCTTGGAATACTATTTGAATATATGTATGTGTGTATATATATACATACACACACATATATATATTCTGAACCTTAACTATTTTAACTTAGTAAGTATATAGTATATATGTATGAGTAGGTTAAAAGAGTCAAGGTTCAAAAGTGTATACATAAATATTTTACTAAATGTGTAGTAAAAGGTGAGGATAAAAAAATATATACATATGTGAGTGTATATGTTCACTTGTAATGCATAGAATAGCTCTACCATGAATCATAATTGATTGGCAACATTATTTTTGAAGAAAACTGGATGGCTGGGAAATTTTTCAGTTTATCCTTTTGTGTCTTTTTTTTTTTTCTTGTAAGATTGTATTTATTCATGAGAGATGCAGAGTCATAGGCAGAGGAAGAAGCAGGTCCCTGCGGGGAGCCCGATGTGGGACTCCATCTCAGGACCCTGGGATCATGCCCTGAGTTAAAGGCAAACACTGACACTAAACCACTGAGCCACCCAGGTGCCCCTACACTTTTGTATCTTAATAATGTGAATGTGGTACCTATTCAAAGTAATTTTATGAACATTTAGTTTTCAACAAAAGTGAAAGTGGAGAATGAATGATCTTTTTAACAAATGGTGCAGGAGCAGTTCAATATCCCTGTGCAAAACCAGAAAGCCTTTAACCCATACTTCACACCATATAAAAAATTTAACTCTAGGGTGCCAGGGTGGCTCATTTGGTTAAGTGTCTGACTCTTAATTTCGGTTCAGGTCATAATCTCAGGGTCATGAGATTGAGCCCCACATTGGGCTGTGCGCTCAGAGTAGAGCTTGCTTGCCCCTTTCCCTCTGCTCCTCCTCGCATGCTGTCTCTGCTGTCTCTCTCTCTCTCAAATAGGTAAATAAATTTAAAAAAAAATCTTAAAAAATTTTTAAGTTAAAATGGATCAGAATCCTAAATGTAAAACTTAAAACTGTAAACTTTCTAGAAGAAAACATAGGAAATCTTTGTGATCTTGGACTATTCAGAGATATCTTAGATTTGACATCAAAAGCATGATCCATAAAGGGAAAAGAAAGATATGATAGCTTATGCTCTTCAGAGATATTTAAAGAATGAAGATATAAGCTGTAGTCTAGGAGAAAATAGTTGGAAATCTATCATATCTGATAAAGGTCTTGTCTCCAGAATGTATTAAACTATCAAAACTTATTAAAAGGAAAACTCAATTTAAAAAAAGATATTTGGATGATAAATAAGTACTTGAAAAGATGTTAAACAGTCATTAGAGAAATGCAAAATTGGAACCACAATGAGACACTATCACACACCTATGTACAACACTGAAAAACTGATCACACCAAATGTGAGGTTGCAGAGCAACGGGAACTCTCACACTGCTGAAAGGGATGTCAGATGGCACAATCACTTTGAAAAAGTTTGATAGTTTCTATAAAAATGAAACACTACTGTATAACCCAGCCATTCCACTTCTCAGGTATCTCCCAAAGATAAATGAAAGCATAAACCTACACAAAGCCGTCTACACAACTGTTCACTGCAGCTTTATTTGTAATAGCTTAAAACTGGAAGCAACTCAAGTGTCCAGAAAGAGACTGGGAAAGTACATGGTGGTTTACCCTACAATAGAATACTGTTCAGGACTGAATTATTGATACATGAAAAGGATGGAATGAATCTCAGAATAATTGTGCTGAGTGAAAGAAGCCATTCAAAAAAGAGTACATACAATTAATTCTATTTATATAAAATTCTAGAAAATAAAAACGAATTTCTTGTGACAAAACATTAGTTGCCTTGTGTGGAGGTGAGGGAACAAGGAGAGACGGGGGAAGATTACAAAGAGGCATGAGAGAACTTTTGAGATGATGGAAATGCTTATTATCTTGATGATGGTTTCAAGAGTTTCTATGTAGTTAAAACTGTACAGTTGAAAAATACGCAGCTTATTGTAGGTCATTTATACCTCAATGCTGCTTGTGAAAGGATAATGTGGATGTATTACCTATGCAAAACGTAATTATATTAAAATATTCAACATTCTTGAAATGACAAAATTACAGAGGTCTAGAACAAATTACTGGTTGCCCCAGGACAGGGGATGGTTTTGAGATCGTGTGTGGATCAGATTCCATAGAGCTCTGTGAACACGCACGCACACAGGTTTTAAAGAAGTGAAAAAAGAGCAAGTTCTGTAGTCCAGGTAATCTAGTCAACAGTAACATACCAAACTGCTTCCCAGGGTTGATGTTGAACTACAGCACGTAAGATGCCACCATTGGAAGCACGGTGAAGAAGGCATGGGACCCTTTGTACTGCTTTTGCAACATCCTGTGAATCTATTTATTTCAACACTTTAAAAAGAATATTTAAAATAGTGTGATCATTTAAAATGATTGTATAGATATACTAACAGTGTTTTATGGATGTAAAATACTAATACTTCTAATTGGGATGTATTCTTCTATAATGCTGTTTTCTTAACACTACGTAGTATTCATCTTTGCTTTTGTTATATTCTGCATTTGTTGTATTTTCAAGTTCCTTGATAATCAGTTTCTCCCCCATTTTACATCTAACCTTCGTAGCCTTATCTCTGTTATCACTTAACCTGTACTTTCATGGAGATTGACATCTATTAGGTTTGCTCATGTTTATTCACACAGATTTATTTTTGCTTTGTAGTTTTCTTTAAAGGGAAAAATGGCTAATAAAGCTGGTTTTATTACAGTGTATTTAATTAAACATTTTAAGTTTGGTTTCCAAATTGCTGTGTCTTATCCTAATTGCTGATTTATAGTTCTTTGGAAAAGTTACCATTCCTTGTTTTCTACTAAGGTGAAATCCATTCTTGAAAAGAACGAAGAGGAACTCTCACAAGCAGTGAAGTGTCGTGATGTAGCCCTGAAAGAGAGTCAGAAGTTGAAAGGGGATCTCGAGGCCTTGGAGGACAGAGAGAACAAGAAGGCAAGGCATCAGTCCTTTCTGAAAGTTCGTTACAGACCTGAGGTGCTGAAGAAATCTTTCACAAGTCCCAGTCCTTCATTTCTTATTGCCTTTAGTTAGAATGAAGATTGATCAGAGGAAGTTTTTTTCTAAAGATAACTTTAGAAGAGCTATAAAGTGTTTGCCTTAAAAACACATCATTTAACTCCTGATGTTTTTTTAACAAAGGGGAAAAGTCCTAATTTTTTTCTGTTGAAACACATCTGACCTTGGCAGCAAGAGCCATCTACTTACGTGTTATTAACATGTTACTAATTCTGATGTTCTCTCTGGTCCCATCGTAAGATCACTGAGTTGGGCCAAGCAGAGCAGCCTGGGCCCACGCACATCTAGAACCGGGAAGTTGTTGATGCTGATCGATGTCTCCAGTTAACACACATGCTGTGATGTGACAATAGTTGGGAAGCACTGCAGACTTCTCCACAGTCCTGGGGTCTAGTTTTGTTTTTCTCAAAGTCACAATAAATTCAGATCTTAGCAAAATAAAAGATGCTTCAGTTATTCCTCTTAGCATTCTACTGTGCTTGGTGTCCATAGTCTTGCCTAGAAGTAATGGGACTCAGCAGCAGCAGCAGAATAACCAGAAAGGATCAAGTATCTTTGTCTTGTTTCATTTTCTCTTAGGTGGGTAACTTCCAGCGACAACTGGCAGAGGCTAAAGAAGACAATTGCAAAGTTACAATTATGTTGGAGAATGTGCTGGCTTCTCACAGTAAGATGCAAGGTGCTCTGGAAAAAGTACAAATAGAGCTCGGGCGGAGAGATTCAGAGATTGCAGGTCTCAAGAAAGAAAGGTACTGGAGATTATTTTTCTGTCTTTGTGCGTGTTAGCAGCAGTGTGCAGTCAAGAAGCAAAGTCACTTTAAAGAGCTAGCCCCCATTTGAGGAAAGCATCCTTGACTGGAAAGGAAGGTCTTTTGGTGAATGCACTAAGCTCTATCTCTAGACTTCCCAGCCTGCTCTTACCTCCAGGCCCTGGACCTGAGCCACAGCCTTCACTCGGGTTCCCAGGCTCCAACCCAGCCATGCCCCCACAGCCCATACCCTTGTATCCTGCCCATTTTTCCTGCCCAGGAGCATTTTGTGCAATTCAGTGTTCTTTGTAAATTGACATCCATTGTATATAGTCTTTAGTCAAGGGGAGATTTCTGTTTGCAACCAAGGACCTCCCTTCAGTCCTGAACAGGTTTTTTTCCTCCAATTCCAATCCAAAGTTTGACGTATTTCCCTCTCCTTATTTTACTACTCACTAAATGTGTGAATATGACAATTCATCCCCTTTACTGTGCAACACTCATAAAGTTTTCTATCTAGCTTTCTAGCTTTACATTTCAGAAATGGTGAAATGTAGACCTGTTCAGTAAAACACAGTATTATAAATATTTATTAGAAATAAACATGACTTAAAAAAAGAAACATGATTTCAAAGATTCAAAATCCCCATATTTTGTAGTGATGTAAAGGAGTCTGTATTCGAGAAATTCATGTGCTATATTGCTGCTTTACCCTGTTTCTACACCATTTAAACCTGCTCTTAGATCTACAGAATAATGTCTAGTCTAGATAATTAAAGCTAAGTGCCAACTTGAGTTTGAACTATCCATATATTAGTGACCTGTTTAGATGAATCATTCTGAGAACTGCTGCAAGCCGTGTTTTATATGTAAACTCCATTTTTAAAAAATGTTTCAAGTCGCATGAGTTTCCCCTTGAGGTTAACAAACAAATGGTTTGAGTTTAATAAGTCCTCTGAAATATATTGGAATGTGTGTATTAGTGGTGCATATTGCCTCTCTCTTATGGGAGAACAAGTGCCATTTTTATATTCCCCATTGTACTTATCTTTATTTTTTACATATTATAGATGTATGTTACCTCTGAACTTAAAAAAGTTAAGGAGATGATATTAAAAATTGCTTACCGGGCAGCCCCCGTGGTGCAGCGGTTTAGCACCACCTTCAGCCCAGGGTGTGATCCTGGAGACCTGGGATCGAGTCCCACGTCAGGCTCCCTGCATGGAGCCTGCTTCTCCCTCTGCCTGTGTCTCTGCCTCTCTCTCTCTCTCTCTCTCTCTCTCTCTGAATAAATGAATAAAAAATCTTTAAAAAAAAAAAAACTTTTAAAAATTGCTTACCATTCACAATAAAATTCTAGGTAGCTGTTTAATTTATAATCTCAACAGCAGGCCCATCCGTCTAGAGGGGATATATTATTGTATATGTATGTGTATGTCTGTATGTGACGTGTATGTGTATATGTATATACATATACACATATATATGTATAAAATTACCAGCTCATAAGTTGGTCATTAACAAATATTGATAGCTTAATGTATCAAGCCAAATTGAATCATAGCTGGGACAAATTTTTAATCTCTGGGAGCCTTAATTTCTTAAAAGTCTGAGCATCTGTACTTTACTACATATGCTGTTTGAGCTTCTTGGAAGAAGAGTGCACTATAACTCCTGTTTGAGCTTCTTGGAAGAAGAGTGCACTATAACTCCCAGTGGTATCATTCCTAGATGGTTTTTTTCTGTAGTCACTCTTCCTGTGCTTTCCATTTTTAGGGCTCTAAATCAACAGAGGGTGCAGAAGCTGGAGGCTGAAGTGGACCAGTGGCAGGCCAGAATGCTTGTTGTAGATGCCCAGCACAATGGTGAGGTAAAGGCCACATTTTATAGATGATAATGTTGATATTTTTGCTTTTATTGGGATATTGGTCATTTAAGAAAATGGAGTAAAATAATCAGGGAAATTTCTTTTTTCATCTGAGTAAGTCTGAGTTTTGGTTACAAATGGGAAGAAGGCCTGCAGCCTTCCAGTGAGTCATTTATTGTCAAAACAGGACCACTGTTATGCCTAATTCTCTCTTTCATACATGGTTAGTTTTTATTTATTAATGCATAAATGACTGCAGTAGTTAAAGGCTCAGAGGATAACTTGTAACTTCAATCAAGTCATTGGAGTGATCCCACTATGAATTAAGGAGACACATTTACATGTGTGTGCTCACAAGTGTATGCACACATGAATATCTCTACATATATGCACATATATTGAAAAGTCATGAGTATTTCATATAATTTATGAAATTTATGATTTCATATAATTAAGCTTTTTCTAGAAAGACGTACAAGGAACAAATGCCAGTTCTTACCTCTCTAGGCAGCGATACCAAAGATTATAGGATCAGAAAGAATTTTTAACTAGTTTAAAATTTAAAGACTAAAATTAACTTAAATTGACTCAGTTTTTCAAAGCTCACTAGTAATGAGTTGGTGCATACTTTTCCCATTGCCTCCTGAGAGTCTCCTAAGCAATGTCATAGTAAGTTCTCACATACATATTCCAGGCAGCTGGAATCTGGTTCTGGTTCCATTTAATTATTGTTTCAATGGCTTACTGGTAAAGTGTAAGGAGTGAGCATATAGTGTTACAAAGACTTCTTACATCTGTGACCGTGGAATTAAAAAGAGCCTTCTCTCTTTCAGATGGAGCCTCTACAGAAAGCTCTAGATGTAGCTAGAGAAGACAACAGGAAACTGGCTATGAGCCTGGAGCAAGCTCTTCAGACAAATAATCATCTACAAACAAAGCTTGATCATGTTCAAGAGAAACTGGAAAGCAAAGAACTTGAGCGACAAAATTTGGAAAACTTCAAGTAAGAGCAGTGTAATCACAGTGAAATTAGGGGAGAGTCTCTGGGAGAGTAAGTTGCGCTCATTCACATAAAGCAGTTAAGCACCAATCCTCAGCTTGGAACTGGTACTCCCGGGAGAGCCACACCTGAGCAGCAGACACTGGCTGGCTGGGGTATGCTCATTTGGATCTCCTTTTCTGCTCTTCCCTCATCTAATGTCAACCTGCTTCTCCATGTGAAGGTTAAACCAAAATTTAAAGAATATTGCATGTTTCCACCAACCCTTTCCTATCAACAGGTGATGTGTCCTTTAGAAGCATGATTTGGGAAAGGAATAGCAACAGCCTGGTGGGAATAACCCATCTAGGTGTGGGATGACTTCACCCAGGCAAATCCCAAACTACTGTTTTCCCCAAATTAGTCCAGTCAAACCCATCAAGTCACTAGGTCAAGGCACTATTTTTTCTATAAACTGCATCTAGGTAAATAGGATTTGGATATAAATAACATTCCGTAAAAATTTTTACCCAAGGGAAACGCAGTGTGCGCATAGATCTTTATGCCTTTCAGCTAATGAAAATACCGATACGAGACAGTGTAAGCTAAAGCAGAGAAGGCATGTTTCCCTCTTTATGATCTGTGCACATTTTATAGTCTAGTGAAATGTTGCTAGCTTTTTTATTGGTTAAAACGAGTATGTGTTTCCCTCTTTGGGTTGGATATCCTTATATTGAATGATTTTTTGGCCTTTAATGCCACAGGTGAATGCTTTTCTCCCCCCCTTCTGTTAATGGGCTCCAGACCAAGGAAGTTAACCTGGTGCCTGATTGCTACTCATTTGTGTATGACACCTTTCAGACGTTCTCCTCCAGGCCTTCCTTACCTCCTGAAGATGATTTCTAAAGGTGACTTTTCCCCCCCAAAACAGAGAACGGATGACTGAGGAATCCAAAATAGAAGCAGAAATGCATGCTGAACGCATAGAAGCTCTAAGAAAGCAGTTTCAAACTGAGAGAGAAACGGCCAAGAAAGTAGCACAACGGGAAGTGACTGAGGTATGGAGTCAAGTGACAAAAAGTGTCTCTCTAGATGAGTGCCTTTTAAGAGCATTATCAGTTACAGGATTTCTGAGCATGGCTGTAGTAGGTCTTTGGTCCTTCTAGTCCTTCTGTGAGCAGTAAGCCCAATGTAATCAAGCCATCTCCCTCCGTGCTCTTCGTAAGTCGAAACACACAAAGCTTCTGATAGACAGTTCTCTGCCTAGCAAAGGAGGGTCTTAATGAGAGCTTTTCCACTGGACAGTGATAGCTGAGGGATAGAGGAAATGGCCATTGGGTACACATCAAATCGTCTGTCCCCTTAATTCGCTTCACCAGCACCCTTCTCCTGAGAGGCACGTGTGTGTGGCCTGTGCTCTGATGTGTACTACGTGACCCTTACTTGTGATCTCTGCTCTTGACGTGAGACAAATAGGGTAAACAGCAGAGGGCCTTTGTTGAGTAACTAGAGGCTATGTACAATTTTGAAGGAATTCAAAGTAAGGGAAAGTTTGTTTTAGGCAAGTTGAGTCATAGAAGAAGAAGGGAAACAAAGTACGCGATTGAGATTGGCAAAGCTGACAGGGCAGGGATACCCGCTGCAAGGGAATAACCCAAGCTTAGTTATAAACATGAACATGATGTGTGAGCAATTAAAGAGGATTTCTATCAGAGCAGAGACTTTGGGAAATGTCTGAGAAAGAGTGGGTAGCTGACCTTGACAATCAGAATGTTAGAGGTGAACTTTCAGGTCAAAATGGGATTCTGTGGGTTTCTAAGCAATGGGTGGTATGATGAAAGCACAATTTTAGGAAGGGGAGTCTGGTGGTAGTAGAGAGTAGGCAAGAACAAATAGAAATGGGAGACATGTAGACCCAAGCAAGCTAAACAGTATGGGCTTCAGAAGATTAGAGGCAAGCAGCATAGTTCAGTTGAAAATAGAGAACAGTTAAATTGAAAAAAGCATTTTAATAGAAAAATCATGAAACAGGGATGCCTGGGTGGCTCAGTGGTTGAGTGTCTGCCTTTGATCCAGGGCGTAGCCCTGGGATCGAGTCTTGCATCGGGCTCTCTGCAAGGAGCCTGCTTCTCCCTCTGCCTGTGTCTCTGCCCCTTTCTCTGTGTGTCTTAAAAAAAAAAAAAAAGAAAAAAATCATCAAAAGACAGAAGACAGTAAATGTTCTGTCAGGACAGAAGGGGAGGGAAGAATTCAAATAATTCCAAGACTTGGTTGGAGTGGCTGGTCTGTAGGTCTGTATTTTGTCAAATTTGGTATATTTAGCAATAGCAATTCACAGAGACCTTTTAGAAAATTAAAGTTATGAAAGGAAACAAAAGGAAATTAAAGGCACCTTTAATCAGATAGTTGTTAGAATACTTATAAAATTTAAGTCTGTTTAATCACTGAAGATTGTGAACTTGTGAGGAGACCAAGGGCAGAGTGAGGGGGTGAGGTCAGTGGGGAGTCAGCAGCAGGGTGCACCACTCACAAGTCCCAGCTCTGCCTCTTACTAACAAGGTGTTGATTGTCTGCAGACAGTTTCAGTGTCTGTATTTCCTCAATCATTAAATGGAAATCTTCGTAACTGCTCTCCAGGGTTTGTTTGTTTAAGTTTGAAAATATATGTAATTATGACAGTGCATGAGCGTAATAAGTACAGGGTTATTGTTACGTTGTTAGGGCTTACACCCGGTTGTGACAAAGCTGTGATTGAGGTAATGGTGGAGTATCGAACAGAAAGTCAGTTGGGTGATAGTAAGAGGCCAGCACTGTGGGAGGTGAAGGAATGAGCTAGTGTAGAAAGAAAAGGTACAAATAACTGTACATTGTCAAACGCTCTAAGCTGTCCAGAGTACTTCTCCCTTCTCCACTACCACCTCTTCCTAAAAACCAAGCGGCACTGATTTAAGGGCACTGGAGGAGGATAGGGGCTCTGTAAAATGATTTAAGTAATGTTAAAAGATAAACTGAAGCATACTATATATTTTTAAGACTCTGTTTGAGCAAAACTCAGTCCAAATCAGATGGTATCCAATCTAGCAGATAAAAAGGAGCTCCAAGGAGCGGAATGAGATGAAAGATTTCATAGGCGGACAGGAGCCAGAGATAAGATATATCAGGCAAAAGAGCAGGCTGGTTATTACAAGGTACTTTCCTTTAGCGGAAGACAGGAGTCTTACCAGGCAGATTACCCACCTGTCTTAGACCATTTGCTTGGTGGTTAGCACCCATGATCATGCATTTCAAGGTTTTGAGAGAATCCAGCACACTAGAGAGACTGCTCTGATTATTATAAGGATAATTCCCAATGTCTAGAGTGTCCTTTGGAGCCGTGGTCCCAAGACCCCAGTCAGTCAGAGTCAAGTAAGTGAAGGACTCTGCCAAAGGAGTCACTTTCTTAAACCAGCCAGCTTGTTCAGTGATCTTCCGTAGCTGAGGCTCAGCTTCTCCAGAAGTGTCAGTCTAAATGCAGCGTGTGGTGTTGAGGCCACAGCACAAACACTTCCTTGCTCAGCTGAAAGACAATCCAGCTAATTTCTTCTATTATCTGGAACAAGTTCAGGCAGAGTCTAGGGGTTTTGCTGGGCAGTTATTTATCAGCAGATTCTGCAGTACCTTTGAGTTAAGGAGAGGTTTCTGACTGTGCCCCCATTTGCATTTACTGCTAGCCAAGGCACTAGGGATCTGCCAAAGGTAGCTAACGTTGAATCACGAATGCCTCCTGGTAAGTCCTGATTTCAGTCTGTGGCTCAGCATTGGAAAGGCAACAGCAATGGAGGCAAGTAAAGTTCAAGTCTGTAGACCACACCAGTTTTATTCTAGTTTTGCTTGTCCTTTTCTTTGTATAGAACCTAGATTCAAGATTCCCTGGGGTTGGCATTTTTAACCAGAAGCAGAGAAATTGACCCTTGGGTGTAGGGAGTATCATACAAAGGACAGGGGGCAGAGTTTGAAGCACTGAAATCAGGGAGAAGTATGTGATGGGTAGAACTACAGGATCACCAGTTGTTTGAAGACTGGATTTAGGCCCTTTGCAATGGCATTATTTTTGCAGGTCAGAGCAAGGAAAGGTGGGCAAAAGAATTATAAAGACTTGGTGTAAGAATTAAGAAAAGGATGGTCAGGGGATCCCTGGGTGGCTCAGTGGTTTGGCATCCTTCAGCCCAGGGTGTTGTCCTGGAGTCCCAGGATTGAGTCCCGTGTCAGGCTCCCTGCATGGAGCCTGCTTCAACCTGTGTCTATGTCTCTGTGTGTCTTTCATGAATAAATAAATATTAAAAAAAAAAAAAAAAGGATGGTCAGAGAGAGAAGGAAGAATGGAAAGAAAGAAACATTCTTGATCTGAAGTCTTAGGAGCAAGCAGTCTAACCCAGTGTCCACTACTTCTCTTCTTCTTAGTTTGATTTTGAGGCCTCCACAACATACTTACATAGGACCAGATGTCAGATGGAGCCTTCTTCAATTGTGAAATATGCACCTATACATAGTAGCATCCTTCCCAGGAATCTCCCTTCTGCAAAAGTATCAGAGTATAACAACAGCTGTTGGTAAATGATAAAAGACTTTAATATGCTCATGTTTAAAAGATCTGGGTGGTTCAGTGGTTGAGCGTCTGCCTTCAGCTTGGGGTGTAATCCCAGGGTCCAAGATCAGGTCCAGCGTTGGGCTCCCCACAGGGAGCCTGCTTCTGCCTCTCTCTCTCTCTCTCTCTCTTGTGAATAAATAAATCTTTAAAAAAAGTAAAGATCTGATGAGAGTTCACTGTAATGGAATTGACAAGGAAATTTGTGTCTGTGATATACAGCATTTTAAGATAATAACTAGAATTATGACTGATAAAAGGACACATTAAATTTTTAAGAATTTCCTACAATTGCTAGAACACTTATATTAATAACACATATTGTACAAATATAAGGTTTATCATCACTTATTCGACAATGCTTCCCATGTAATTTAGCATCATATAAACCTAATTAGTTTGACATTTCTCTTTTACATAGTGAAACACAAATCCCTTTGAGATTTTGTCTTAGGGACCCTCTGGGAAATCTCAAAGTTATTTTGAGATCAAAAAGACTCCATTTAGAATTTTATTTGGGAAAGTTGTCAAAACATGACTAAACAAATTATTATGAAATATCATTTAAACAAAGTGACAACAGAAGTTTTAAAGGTAAATAGAGAAAGTTACATACTTAGCTCTTAAGAAAATCCAGTCTTCTCAGTATTAGTCAAAGACCTGATAAAAGACAATATGAAGCACAGTAAATTATTTTGCTAAGATGCAAAATCTTTGTTTTTCAGGTAAATTACCCCCAAAATTAAAAACAAAAAAAAAAAACAAAAAAAAAAACCACTTCCACAACCTCTTATCAAGAACAAACCAGCAGTCCAAAAACTGTCCATTTAGTAAAGAAAAAACCAAATTCTAATTATGCACCAAATTCATTCTTTAAAAACTTGATAAATCCATTCTAACTTAGCCATTTCGACCACACATAAAATTCCCTTTTCAAGATTCCTTTTCCACAAACCAACTTTTTCTTTTATCCATCCCTCTTTCTCATTTTGGAACAGTCATTTTACTTTCCTTACAACTTTTCCTACACAGTTTTCTTACAACTCTATTTTTTTTTAAAGATTTTATTTATCCATGAGAGACACAGGAAGAGGGAGAAGCAGGCTCCATGCAGGGAGCCCGATGTGGGACTTGAGGTAGGCACTCAACCACTAAGCCACCCAGGCGTCCAACACCTCTATTATTTTGAAGTAATTTTAATTACACATATTGACTAGAATTCTTAACACTTAGAATCCTTATTCCTAGTGAAAACTAATAAGCAATTGTAGAGTATGTTACAATTAACATTCTGTGGGTTAGCAAGTTTAATAAATAATTCCTTAATTTCTAGAAGTATATTCTTCTTCATAGTAAACTTCCCAGCTTAGCACAAAACATGTTTACTAACAGACGCAAATATCTTTAATTTCTCTGTAAAAGGAAGCCAAAGTGGGTAAACCTATGTTTAGTAATTCATGTTTTGGTATTTTATTTGGAAATGATCTAGATATTCAATGAATATCCATCATTTAATTTGTTTTAGGGTAATTTCAAGGTTTCTAGATACCAAAAAGATTTTGGAAAATTTTATACTATATCTGACAATTATGTTTAGATTACTCATGAAAATTTCTTGCTGACAAATTCTGTAACAGAGATAGATGAGTTTATCTGACTTAGTAAACCTGGTAAAACAGAAGTATTACAGTTAATGCTGATAATTCTGAAGACATGGATACTTTGTTGACGATTATCCTAGATCATGTTAACTGCAAAAACATTTGGGTTAGTTTCTCTATTTGAGCGTACACTTGATAAAGCTAAGGTTACTGGTTCAGGCTAAAGCTTTTAACTCGTATTTGTGAAGGAGACTTTTAAGATTTTTCATGGGCCTAGTTTTCAAAATATCTTTTCCATTTTGGGTTTTTTTTTTTCCTTTCTCTTCATGAGAATGGTCTTCATTCTTAGAGAAGACCCAAGTAGGATATTTACATCTCAAAAGGCATAGAAAGAGAATGTAAGTTCCACCAAGGAGGATTTTTGTTCCCTAAATACAGATCATTTACAGTATCTGCAGCCTTAGATGGAATAGGGGAGGTTTGGGGATTGGTAACAAGAATAGATGAGCTTTGAATTATTTCTAGGGCTGAGTTTCTGTTCTTGTACATTTAATTTATAAGACAAGTACAGTGTTTAATTTCTCAAAGAATTGGGTTGCAGCCTTTAATGATAAACAGGCTGACCCACCCATCCAACTACACAATCTTCAATTTGCTTCTTTATTATCAGGGAGATTTTCAACTAAGATGGAAATCAAAAGATTCCTATGTTTGAGATTTAGAGCTGTGTGCCTTTGGAATTTAGTAAATCCTTCCACAGAGGCTTTATTTTTCTCTCTAGTTATGGTTTCATCTTAGCTGAGGGGAGAAAGACCTTTTTTTTTTTTCCTCCTCAGCTTCACTCAGACCCAAAGTATCATCTGTTGACGAAAAATACTGCCATCATTGCAGAGAAAAGAAAGGAATTTTTAAAAGTCTAGCAGGCTCTGAATATGGCCATCCTCTGGCCATAGAGCTACTTAAAATGGTTTCATAGATCTTGCTAGGTTTTAGCAAGGACAAACAGTAAATATTCCCAGCAATATTGAATAGCCTCATGGATGCAAGAGGGTCCCCAGAAAGGGCGCAAAAAATACTCCCCACCCAAACTCTAGAACCACTCCCAAAGATAACCAAGAGAATTGTCCTGGCTGGCAGCAGTCAGATGGGATAGAACCTGCATTTCTGTCCAACCATATTTTTAGAGCCTCTAACCTAGTGGTTGCCCAAGCCAGGTTCAGGATACAAAACAAGATAACAAGAAGGCATAAGCCGTCCCGGGAAGAAAGATCAACAACCAGTGAGTACTTGAAAGCAGATTAAAAAGACACAATTCAAAGATATAATTTTGTCTGTCAGTCTGAATTTGGAAAGGAAAGGACAATGTGAAACTTTACCTTTCTTTCTCAACCAGACACCACAGAGAGACATCGGAGAGAGCTGATTTTGGGGAGAACTGTTGTCTTTTGCTAGCTTCTGCTCATTTCCCCAGATCCTATCTGTAGGTTCTGGGCAAGTGGGCAGCAGGGGGATGGGGGTGAGGGGGTGGATTCCAGGAGGTCTCATCCTAGTCACCAGAAACCACAGAGGATGAAAAACAGTTTTCCTTCTACCCTTTATAAGTGCTTGTCTTTGCTTGTCTAGAGTACCTCACACATGGATAAGCTTATTGAGGTTGAAAGTTCTCCATGGTAGCCACTATAATTCAAAATTATCTGTCTGTTCAGCCTTTAAGTTTTTATTCACCTGAGACCTCACACTGGACCCCATCCAGAAAAAGAAAGGCTTAAAGTCCAACAGCTGCGACCACAAAAGCTGCAGAGCTAAGATTTAAGAGGGACTGACGCCTGACCTCCAGAGACCTCAAGGAAGCTGGGGATACCTACAGACCTGGTTGCTCGTTGCTCCTGGGGAGCATTGCCCTCCTTCCTTTTTTCTGACACCAGAACTGTTCAATATTTAACATGCCTCAGTTTATCTTTTAAGAGTTTATTTGAACAGAAATTGATTCAAATTGGGCATCATCCAGTCTAGCAGCTAGAGAACTCCAAGGAGCTGTACAGAATCAAAGGCTTTTATAGGCAGAAGGGAGCAAGAACACATTTTACTGCCACTAACTTGAGTTGGTTATTGCAAAGTTTCTTTCAGGGGAGGGCAGGATTGGGAAGATTACCGCACGAGTGCTCGTCAGGCAACTGCTGACAGATTCGTCTAAGAGTTCATTTCTGGGAAAGTCAAAACTATAATTGAATCTTGGTTTGGTGACGTGGGGCTTAGCATAAGGGACTCTGTTTGGGGCTGTTGTCTTGGTTCCAACAATATTCACTATGGTATTTTTTCACTAAACAGATTTATTAAAATCTTTGAAAAATGAAGGCAGCGTAACAAAAAAAATCTATGCAGTGGTGGTAACTAGCAAGTATGAATTACTTTCTAATTTTCAATTCTCTAGACACGAGGTCACAAGTGACAGAAGGAAGAGAAAAGCTTATAGCTGAGCAAGTGTGCCAGGCTCTCCTCCTGTACTGTATCTTATTTAACTAGGAATCCTCGGAGATAGGTTGTTTGCATACTTTGCCAGTGATGAACCTGAGCCTTTAGGGAAGTTAACTATCCAAAATTACTTGGCTAGTAAGTGCTAAAGCTGAGATTTGAGCTTAGGTTGGACTCTAAAGTCATGCTCTTAAAAAACAAATGATGAACATGTATTTACAATATTTATCTGTTCTAGGAAAAATTGTGTTTAGTGTTAAAATTTTTGAAAAACAAAAAAGATGAAAACTCCTTAGACTGTTGCTCTACAAATCTTCTTAATCAGACATCATTATCATTGCCTCACTTAGCCTCCCCTTTAAAAGAAAGGTCAAAGAGAACGAAATATGGGGACAGGCCTCATCATAAGCCTCTCTTACTGAATGAGAGGTGAAAACGATGACATTTTCCCATTGTGTTCCCGTTCCCCAGCTGAAGAAAGCCCTTGATGAAGCCAACTTCAGATCAGTGGAGGTGACCCGGGCCAACCGCGAGCTGCGGCAGAAACTGACAGAGCTGGAGAAGGTCCTGAACAGTAGCAAGGAGAAAATAAAGAATCAAAAGGCCCAAATCAAGCTCCATTTGTCGACGAAGGCAAATAATACTCAGAATATAGAAAGGATGAAGGTTGTATGAGAAACGCTAAGTCTCCCCTCACTTCCTTAGTGTCTGATGAGGATCCAGGCAGGTGGTGGGGTCTGGTGAAGATGGTTCCAGAGTCCTAACAGCACCTGTGTTCTCTGGGAATTGTAGCTGCACCCAGGGAGTGGGCAAAGTCTAAGAGGGGGCTGTTTCTCTTTCCGGCAGAGATACTGCAGCGTAAGTGTGTGGTTTCTCAGCAGCTGCCCTGTGCCCTTGTGGATTCCCTCTGTGTCTTCCACTGTGACTGTACAGGACTCTGCTCTTCCCGGGCCAGCGGGAAGGAGAGCCCAGCAGAGGCATGGGTCTCATGGGATTTCCCCCTGTCATCCTGTAGGCAAAAGGGCCAGCCAGTTTTCCCACTAATCATCTTTCTATGTTATCTCCACATTTACTTTCAGCAAATAGAAATGGAATTGAGGCAGATGGAGCTAATTAAGGATCAATATCAGAAAAAAAATTATGAACAGGTAGATGGTTTCCACAGACTTCATGTTTACCTTTCACACAAAATCTCTGCCTGGGACAGGTTGACAACTGCTTTCCTCTCTGTGCCCCACCAGTCCTTGAGTATCCAGAAGTTCGTGTCTGAAATGACTAACCTACAGAAGGAGATGCAGCTGCTGGCCAAGAGCCAATATGAGACGTCTGCGCAGAACAAACAGCAAGAGCTGCGACTCGAGGCAGAGCGGAATGTTCGGCAGGAACTGGAGAGCCGGTGCCGGGTAAGAGGCCTCCTCGGAGAGGGGCGGTGGGGGACTTGGACTGAAACCCCACAGTAGAGCACGTAGACTTTCTAGATTCTGTAGCAGAGATGCAAATCTGCAAGCAGGAAGAAGCCTGGAGCTTTGAATATGGCACGTGCTCGCCATTTATAAAATATTCACTCCCAGAGAAGAGCTAACGCTCACCTGTGTGCAAAATACTGGTTCCTAAGTAGGACTCCTGAACTTAATTCCATTGTCTTTCGGGAACTTTCTGTGCCTTGGTTCTTCCCTGAAGCTCAGATATGCCTGTTACTGTGGTAGACTTGAAACTCTCCCCAGCCTCCTGAAGAGCGTGACATTCTGTCACTGGAAAGGGACTTGAAGAGACCATCAAGCTCTTGCCTTCCAGCAGACATGGTCTCCTTAAAAAAGCATTCCTTCCATTCTGGAAAAAAGATATTGATCACTTTCTCCTCAGGAGAATACAGAAATCAGTCAAAATCTGTCATCGTATGCATCTATGTATACTACAGAGAGGAACAGTTCTTATCATGTATTTTGGTTGCACACCCCATGGTACTTTCCTAATTTTGTTGCTGATTTATAACAACATGGAAGCTTTGGGCTCCATATGGGATGCTGGGAATTTCTAAAAATCTTTGTATCACATGTTCAGGAATTGGAAGAAACTATCAGACACCTAAAGAAATGTAAAGAGGCAACAGAGCATAAGCTGAAAGAAGCCAGTGTGGAATCAGAACAGGTAAGCCAGACCTATGGGCATAGAAACGTAGACAGGTGTCCTCCAACACAGCAACCTTGAAACCTTCAAGTCAAGGTAAAATCCTTCATTAACAGAGTTGTCAGGCAATAACAACTTACTAAGTCTAATGTCTATAATGTCTACTATGAAGAATAATTTTTAGACTGAGGTTCTGCGTCCTGATAAAAGATAACAGAATGCTGAAGTCCTGAGTGAACCTCAAGTCCATTTCTCTACCCCTAAATATAAGAAGGGAAGACCAGCATGTGTGTAGATTTTAATGCATTATGGCTTAACATCACTAATAAAAATGGAAGCTCTTTGTTTAGTCAATAACTAGAAATGTAAAGTAGGCCCTATTTATTTTTATTTTTTTATTTAAGTAATCTTTCTTCCCACCATGGGGCTCAAACTCATGACCCTGAGATTAAAAGTTGCTCGATCTTCCCACTGAGCCAGATACCCCTCGAAGGCCCTTTTAATTTGTGAATTTGCTTTCTCTAAAGCATTTTAAAGGTACTTTTAGAGCTGGGTCTTTGAAATCATTGTCTGACACAACCACTCCTCATTTTCCAGATAAGAAAATAGATTCTTAAGGTATACAGTGATGGTGTTGTCAGTTGGTCATGTGTCCCTTTTATAGCCATTAAGTCATAGAAATAATGTGACTGTCAGAACAGCGTATTAAAAGGAATATGCACTCCGACACACAGGAGTTTTGAGTGCCAACTTACCCTTGAGGAAGTTCCATTTTAACTCATCAGTTACCACATCTAGAAAAGCCAGGATATTAAAACTTAACTATTCCATTATTGTTAGATGACTCAGAGTAAGTTTCAATAAGTAGTACCCCCCTTCCCATTCACCGTGCAAGAGGAGACATGATGTGTGGGGGCCATTTCAGGCATCTTCCCCTCCACTCCTGGTAAAGAGCACTGGAGAAAGTTGTCTGGTGTGGTGAGGGAGGTATGAGGGTATCACGGACACTAGGATATACAAACAGCCCCGGAAAATAGTTGAACTTTGTAGCTTTCTGAAAGTTGAATGACAAGGGGAGCTCTACTTTCTTACTATTTAGTACCCACACTAGGACCTGGCTAATCTGGGACAAATACATAGTCACACATATTTACTGTGGACCTGTCCTAGGGTGGGCGCTGTGCTAGGTGATGAAGACTCAGGGTGAACAAGCCTGAGGAAGCCCCTGCTCTCATGGAACTTACCTTCTCCCAGGAAACAGAGAAATACACCCCCCTCTCTCTCTCTCAGATGTCAGAATCAAAAAATGAAAATGCTGGGATCCCTGGGTGGCGCAGCGGTTTGGCGCCTGCCTTTGGCCCAGGGCGCGATCCTGGAGACCCGGGATCGAATCCCACGTCGGGCTCCCGGTGCATGGAGCCTGCTTCTCCCTCTGCCTGTGACTCTGCCTCTCTCTCTCTCTCTGTGACTATCATAAAAAAAAAAAAAAGAAAAAGAAAATGCTGTCTAGGAAACATAATCAAAAGGAGGAAACAGTTATTTTACTTTTTATTCTAGAGGATATGTTCTGGAGCTGTTTTGAAGCAACCTTATTAACATAAAAGCCAGTCAGCTTTACCTTAAAATACTGAAGTATCTCAAATACACACAAAAGTGCCAGGCACACATAGGCACTCAGTAAATACTTGTCAATTAAATGGATACTGATTCCGGATCATCTTCGAAGTCAGACTACTAGAAGGGCCATTGAAGTCTAACAAAGATAATTTGGAAATATGTACTTAGGAGCTGAAGTATAAAATGTTTTAATGATAAAGGAAATAAAAAGAATGCAACTTACACTAAGCTAGTCCAGTCTGTTACTAATTTATTTTCATAAAGCCCAAAAGAAAGATCTGTGTATAAACTTTGGAGAACTGTTTAGTCTTAGGGAACAGAACTCAAAAATTCAAACTCTGGTTTGAACTACCAATATTCATTGGCAGTGCCTTGTCCTTTCATTCTTATTTTCCTCCTGGGTTCTCTTCCTTTCATTCACATCCAGAAAATATGAATGCTTGAATAGCAGCAGGCTTGCATGCATTCTTCAACTCCACATTCAGAAACCGCTCTCATCTGTGGGAGATACATCATGCGAATAGGTTGCAAAAACCTGGCACTTGCAATTTGGATCTTTTAACATCTGAGTAAAAAAAGTCTCTGAAACTGATACACAAAAAACTTAAACCTTTCTTTGTCGTGATTTCTAATGATAACATGTTTATGTTCAGATAACAGCTAACCTGGAAGAAGCTCATCGCTGGTTTAAGTGCAGGTTTGATGGCCTCCAACTTGAGCTGACAAAAAACCGGTTGCAGAGGCTTCCCCGAGAAGACAGGTGGCTGGAAGAGGTAGGGTATTTAGACGTGGCTGTCTTCAGCAATTTTGGATTTGTTCCTCCTCGGATTTCTCATGGCAGAAGTTCTCTCTTTATCCAGCTACTCTCCCCGCTAATCTTTAGGTTTCTTTAAACTGTAAAGAAAACAGGAATCCCTGGGTGGCTCAGTGGTTAAGCATCTGCCTTCTGCTCAGGGCGTGATCCCGGGATCTGGGATCAAGTCCCACATGGGGCTCCCTGCAGGGAGCCTACTTCTCCCTCTGCCTGGGTCTCTGCCTCTCTCTCATAAATAATGAAACCTTTAAAAAAAAAAAGTAAGATCAACTGTAAAGAAAACAGACTAAATTTCTTCCTTAACAGCTGCACATCTCTCAAACTGTCTAGGTTAGGACCATTCACCTTGATGAATGAATTATATTCATAAAGACAAAAATGGGTCCTCAGCTTTGCAGTTAGTTTTGAACAGTGTTAGGTCTGTTTTCTTTCCAACAGGACCAAGGTAACAGGCACGATATTGCGTCCAGCCAGTCTGTTCTACATCGATGGGAAAATAAACAGAATCTTAAACTTATGCCCAAGAAGTGTCAATCTGAACTAGAGAGAAAGTGACGTCCTTGACAAAGGCGTGCCATCTATAGCTACACGGCCGCGATTTCCTGAGCCCAGCAACCAGAGCTGGCCTTTTTCCACAGTCATCAGAACATGAAGTCTTTGATGTGGGCTGAAGATTTTGGACTTGAGTTTATCATTTTATGAGTTTTCTGATACCAGTACAGAACCACCCCACCTTTTTTGTCCTTTTCCCCATTTTCCACCCAATAAATTTATATTAATTTGTTGTATGATAGATGCTATTGTATGATACTTGGCTATTTTTCTAAGTATATTTTTTTTTTCTAAGTATATTTTATCAAAATATTTAGTGAGGTCCTAGATGATATGGCAACTAAATGACAAGATATTTTGTTTCAATGAAATGCTATAACATCCGGTAGGTAATCCCTGAAAATGGAATCACCTGGAAAATGATAAAACTTTCCCACGGTTCTTACAAATGTGTATATACCCTTTTATGCTAGGTAATTATTAGCACATTTTCTTAGCACTTTTCAGTAAGATTCTGTTTTATTGTTTTAAGTAAGTTCTACACCCAGGGTGGGGCTTGCACTTACCCCCGCCCCACGCAAGGTCAAGAGTTGCATGCTTTACTGACTGAGCCAGCCAGGTGCCCATATATCTATTCTTAGAGATTGTAAATGTCCAAAGCTATAAATACAAAGCAAATTATTGTGTATACCAGTCTGCTGCAAGAAACATGTAGCTCCTCCTTAGTGTAGTAATAAATTCAGCTTTTTAAAAAAAATTTAGATACTGAGTGGTAGATTATATACATTAAGTCTGGACTACCTAAACAGCTACCATAAGATCTAGTTTAATTGATGCTCAAGTGATGGCAGCTACTGATGGTACTATCAGGACCTATATGAAGTGAGCAATTGTGAAATTGGAGAGAATATCAAAAATAAGACTCCCAGAGGATGAGGAGCCCACCACTCTTTATCTGATATAAAAAGACAAAGCTGAGTTGACTCTGGTAACGGAGAGCTATGTTGTTAGGCAGGCTCCTCCCTGAGCGGAACAGACTGCTGATCTTATAGGTTTTGGGGCAGGACTTTCAGAGGCTTATGAGGGTTGATATCATCTGTAGAAGTGTAGTTAATGTGGGTGAGACTCTTAATTGGCATTCAGGGGTAAGTTTATTAGAGCACATCCATTCCTATTGTCTGACTTTCAGAGGTGGGGGCTCACTGATTGGCAGCCTGGCAAAAGCCGCCTCACGTTGTCTAACTCCTACGGGATTTATCCCTTTGGACTCTTCATAAGGAGATATAGTCAGTTGAGGGTGCCAGGGAGTCAGTCTTGAAATAGTCTAACCAAGAGCCCCACAGAACAGTTGACCTTAGTCCTGAATTCTTCATAGGAAGAAAGATCCCAGTTACTGCATAGGAGAGATGATCAACCTTAATGGGTTGTAAATCTACTGTTCCTGAGTGTTGTCATGACATTGACCGTTACTGGCCAAGAATACATTTATCTTCCTCATCCAGGACAGGGGCATTTTTTCTTCACTTGTGTATTGTCCTCAAAGAGTACCATCATCGATAATGTCAGTGTAACATACCTTTATATTGTTTTTTTAGGTTGGCTATACTAAACATTAGCTTCGGAGAAGTGAATTGTAGAGTTATGTTGGTGATCATTTCTAGTAAAGCTTATAGTTAGAACGCCCTATTCAGAGTAATGAATTTGCCGAAGTGTTTCTGTAGTACCTTTGTCAGGTTCCATTGTGGGCCTCTGCTTTCATCCAAAACAACCAAAAAACAGACAAAAAGTCAAACAATGATTTCTAAGACACCAGACATGAAACAAGGAACAGTGATCCCTGAGAGAAAAGGAATAAATGATGTGAACCCTACTATCGCCCCAGCTTACAGCCTTCAGAGACTTTACCTGCATTGCAAGGAGGGGAAATCGGTGGGCTCCCTGAGGAGGCGCCAGAGCTCAGGGAGACAAGGACTGCTGGAGTCCAGGACCGAGTCCCAGAGGGGAGAGAGCTGCATGGAGGGAGAACTTCAGAGAGGTCCCAGAGGTCCTCTGAGTATTCAGCTGCGTCCCAGTCAGCACACACACAGGAGGAAACCACCCAAAGCTGGAGAAAGAATCATCCCAAAGGGTCCGAGTTAACCACCTTAGTCCAGCCAGCGCTGGACGCATCATTACGTTTAGTCTCCGAGGCTGGGTGGGATTTGTGAACACAGTGTCCTGCATGTAGTATGCGTACTAACAGCCTTATCTACAGATCTAGTAATTTCACTAAAGTAGTCTTGTTTAGAAAAAGAATGCTTATGGCACAAACTGATCTTTATACCATTAATTCTACTGTAAGGTGATGACTGCGGAGTGTGTTAGAAGCTGAAGGCAACTGAATTACAAGTATATGTTCTTATCGACAACGTCAACTTGATTCAGCTCAAACCAAGGAATGGTTTAATTCATAGCTAAATGGATAGCCAATGTGGCCAATTCATTCTAAAAATTAGATCAAATATCCCTTAAATTAACTTCTTGGTTTGATTTATCCTTGTAGATTTTTTTTTTTTTAAACTAAAACACCCCAGTCACTGGTCAGTCCTTGACTAATCCTTGAGTGGTATTTAATTTTATGTTGGCTGAAGGCTTTCCTTTGACAGGCCATACCTAGCTTCTATGTTGTACTTGAGAGGTTTCTTTTCTTTTTTTGAATGATGAGGTGCTTTAACAGCTACCCACTGGAATATTATTTGACTGGGAAGCAATTTATGATTTCAGGAGTTAATACAAATGGTATCTCAAATTGCTGAGGTTTATAAAGAGAATGTAGAGGTGAGGATGTGAAGACACCCTGATAGCTCTGGCTGGCTGGGCAGGATGGCCTTCCTCCCTTGCTGAGTTAACAATGCTCAGCACACACACACACACACACAGTATCAGTTCCCACCAGCCAGAATCAGAAACCTCATGATTTACAGGGCATTGGGGGGTGGAGTATACTAAAGAGTATCGGTCTCAGAAGTAGAGACTCGTAAGCCCTATAGTCAAAACTGCTCTGTTCCTACCTAATCTTAAAAGCAAGACCCCAAATGACCCATTTCCAGGTAACTGCATTCTGACACAGAGCTTAAGAATATTTAGAGGAATACAGGGGCACCTGGGTGGCATTGTCCATTAAGCGTCCGCCTTTGCTCAGGTTATGATCCCGAGGTCCTGGAACTGGGCCCCGCATCAGGCTCCCTGCTTAACAGGAAGCCTGCTTTTCCCTCTCCCATTTCCCCTGCTTGCACACTCTATCAAATAAGTAAAGTCTTTTCTTAAAAAAGAGGAATACAAAAATATATGGCACCCATCAAAGGTAAAAAATAAAAGTCACAATTTGCATTATCCAATCCAAAATTATCAGGCATAAAAAAGCAGAAAAATTTGACCCGGAACATAAATGTTAGAAGTGACAAAGACATTGAAACAGTTACTGTAGCTATATGTTCAAAGAATATTACAATGACGGATAGTAATAGAAATTGAAAATACTTCATAATTATTAACTAGTAGAAAAATGATGGGTGATTTGCTTTAGTAACAGAGATTTACCACATGTGGTCACATCAGATTTAAAGGGGATGCTAATATAAGATGTGAGGATGCTTTGACTCATTTTTTGACAACTGTAGTGGTTCTGAATCAAGGAGACTAAGCTGTGGCTACTGGATTAAGGGGTAGGGCAATGGTATCACATCTGCTGTGTTGTTAATTCCCATAGAGCACATGGCCTGACTTCTCATGTTAGTACAAAAAGATTTATGAAATCTTGATTCTGGGAAGAATCAACCTGGACTCTGACTTTGCTCCAGGTAAACAGTCTATGGAGTCATTTGCCCTTGGGGATTCTGATACTATGGCTATTTTTTGTTTGTTTGTTTTGGTCAGTTTTGTTGAGGTATAATTGACAAAATTATAATATATTGAAGGTGTACATCATAAGGATCCAGTATACATTGTGAAGGTCTTCTATCACCTCGCATATAATTTTTTTTTTCGCATATAATTTTGATAAGAACATTTCATTTTTACTCTCAGCAAATTTCAATTATATGATAGAGTTGATTCTAATCGTCATACTATACATTCGATCCTCAGACCTTATTCATCCTGTAATTCAAACTATACTTTTACCAACCTCTATTTTCTAACCCTTAGCCCCTGGCAACCACTTTTCTGTTCCCCGTTTCCACGAGTTTGACTCTTTTTTTTTTTTTTTTTTTAAGATTCCACATATAAGTAAGTGTCTTTGGTAATCTTTTGAGGGTTTCTTTTTTTTAAGATTTTTAATCTCTACACCTAACATGGCATTCAAATCTAGAACCCCAAATTTGTACACTCTACCAACTGAGCAACTAAGTGCCCCCAATTATTTTTGAATTATGAGACTATAATAGATACTCTAATGTCACATCAGCCATAATCTGAGCATAGGTAAGGGCTGCAGCATATTTTGTCTGGAAGTAGAATAAATCTCTAGGTGTCCCAAAGAAAAAAACTCTCTCTCTGCCCAGTGATTCCAAAGTATCAGATACAGATCGAGACTTAGGAAGAACTCAAACCTGTAAGTTCTCAGTTTTTGAATGGTTTTAGTAAACCAAAACAAATAATGTTCATTTCCTCTCAAACTTCCATAATTACTATATATTTTCAAATTCATATTTTATTACCATCTTTTGTCATAAAGTCATTTTTATATTAAGACAAAACCACTAGCACTGGGATCCCTGGGTGGCACAGTGGTTTAGCGCCTGCCTTTGGCCCAGGGCGCGATCCTGGAGGCCCAGGATCGAATCCCACGTCGGGCTCCCAGTGCGTGGGGCCTGCTTCTCCCTCTGCCTGTGTCTCTGCCTCTCTCTCTCTGTGTGACTATCATAAAAACAACAACAACAACAAAAAAAACCCCACTAGCACTATAAGCCATTTCGCTTTTCTTTTCAGGCAACTTTCTTCTTCTTGTTGGGGGACCATGGCATGGGAGGGGGGTGGGAGAGAAACTCTTAAGCAGGCTCCATGCCCAGTGCAGGGCTTGACTCAGGACTTGATCTCACAATCCTAGATCCTAACTTGAGCAAAAATCAAGAATCAGATGCTTAACCAACTGAGCCACCTAGGTGCCCTGCTTCTTAGACATTAAAATTTTGGTCAGAAGGATCTGATGTTCCAGAGTAATACAATTAGTTGTAGCTAACACTGGTATCAAGTGCTCTTCTATTCTGCTTGGGAGTTTAGAGGAAAGACAAGGAATCATGGACTCATCTCCCCCAGAGTGGCATCATTAGATTTCAAAGGGTTGTCTGGTTTCTATTAGCCCAGTGACCTTTTTGCTTGCAATTTCTCCTAGCTTCTTTACTGACAGACTTCCAATTCCTTGCCTTGCTTTTATCTAGGGGTCAATTATTTTATAGACAGCCAGAGCTCGTTTACTCTGACTCTTCCAAAAACATCTAGCTACGGATTATCGGTTCTCTAAAATAGTTTCACATTGCAATATTTTTTTTTCTTATTAAATTCCCTAGTTTAGATTTAAGTCCATTAACAAAAAGAAGACAGGGCTCTTACTACAGCTATTGGGTCTACCTCAGGATACAATTTGAAAGAAGAGCAAAGGATCCCTGGGTGGCGCAGCGGTTTGGCGCCTGCCTTTGGCCCAGGGCGCGATCCTGGAGACCCGGGATCGAATCCCACGTCGGGCTCCCGGTGCATGGAGCCTGCTTCTCCCTCCGCCTGTGTCTCTGCCTCTCTCTCTCTCTGTGACTATCATAAATAAATAAAAAATTAAAAAAAAATTTAATTGAAAGAAGAGCAAAATATCTAAGAAATTTAACTATTGGATGGTATTGGGCATCTCCCGAAGAGCTTTTATCCTGCACTCTTATCTCTATGTGATCATAAAGATAAGATCTCCCCGTCTTATTGAGCAAGATGGCTTTATGTTCCACTGCTCTAAATCACCAGATGTTCTCCTCTTGGGACTTCTTTGGGCAATAGGGACTCTAAACAAGCCTTTTTTATAAATGGTCAGAAACCATGTACAATATATAGAAGACGAATAGACTGGAACATTTTCTGCTTACTAACAACCCCAGGAGAGATTTCTTACAGCTCTAATAAATCCAGGACTGAGTCTCGTTGGATGGGCTAATCACATACCCACCCTCAATCAATGTAACTTAAAAGATTATATACTAATTGGCTAGGTCTAGAGGTGAGGTGTGTCCCTCTGAAACTGAGACTAGTTCCCCAAAGGAAATCTCAGTGATGTTCCTAGAAGAAAAGGAAGGTAAGTCGGATCAAAACCATGGATGTCTTATCACAACAGTCATTAATTTTTTTTTAACAGTCATTAGATTATAAGCAGAGAAAAGACACCAGTGTGGTCACTACTGTCATTGACACAGCCCCAGAGCTCTGAGTAGGTGCTAGGTTCCTTTCACATTGACACTTTTTCCTCCAAAGAATTTGTGTAAGACCGCTACAGGCTGGCAAATTCTTCCTCAGCTTTTTTTTTTTTTTTTTTTTTTTTATGATAGTCATACAGAGAGAAAGAGAGAGGCAGAGAGACAGGCAGAGGGAGAAGCAGGCTCCATGCACCGGGAGCCCGACGTGGGACTCGATCCCGGGTCTCCAGGATCGCGCCTTGGGCCAAAGGCAGGCGCCAAACCGCTGCGCCACCCAGGGATCCCTCTTCCTCAGCTTTTAAAACTGATCCTTTAATAACCTATATAAAGAGTCTTTGAGGCAGCTGCTTAGCTACCTACCTCCTAATATTCCTTCACAAGCAATAGGAAACAAGAGAGGAAAAGTGAATTCTACATAAAACCACACTCAGTTCAACTTGAAATGTCAAATCTTTAAAAATAAGTAAAATGAAAAATCACCAAATCCCAATGTGTGCTCTCTCACACTCCTGCCCCACCCACTACAAGGTTTATAGCAGACAAAGGCAGATCAAGGTGGAAAAAGGAAGCTACTGAAGGGCTGTACGGTTGATCTGACACTGTGCCTCCACAAGGGCTACATGTACCCTAAACCGGGAGAACTGAAAAAAGTGTCCAGACAAATCCAAGCATGAACTATAGGAAAGGAACTTCCAAGTACATGGGATTAAAAGGTGCAGACACGATTTCAAGTGGCTCTTCAAAATGCATGTCTGCTGGAGGAGGAGAAAAAGGCTAAATGGAGAAGCCCCCACTGGAAGTTGAATCATTAAGGGAAAAGGAAAATGAAGTTTTAGGGCCAATAAAAAAAAAAAAAAAACCCACAAAATTGGACTCTCAATCCCACAACACAAAAACCTCCCCACCGAAGCACAAAAAAACACCCTGGGAAAAGCTCCTGGACTTTGGATACCCCCAAATGAGGTGTCAGTAGACTAGAAATATTGTAAAACAACCCAATACCATAAACATGAACAAGAGGAAAGTGAAGTCCTCAAAAGTACTGCAGAAAGTCAGGAATGAAATTCCCTATATCTCAATGGAAGAAAATTGCTCCCAATAAAAACCCTCATGAAGAAGAAGAAACTTCAAAGTGAACTATCCAAACAAATATCAAACTCTCAGGATAGGAGAACCACTGTGAAACATATTTTTAAAACTAAAGACAGAAATGAACAAAAATCAGAAAAATAAAGAGGTGTTTGTGCTTAGAACAGTGGAAAAGACAAAAGTATCTCAGAAATGAGGAATAAGTTACAAGATGTCCAAAGGAGAACTGATTCAGAGCAAAGAAGGAGTCACTAAAGAAAAGCAGGAAAACAAGGAAATGAAAATGGCATTAAGAAGTAAAAAAGGGGGGATGCCTGGGTGGCGCAGCGGTTTGGCGCCTGCCTTTGGCCCAGGGCGCGATCCTGGAGACCTGGGATCGAATCCCACGTCGGGCTCCCGGTGCATGGAGCCTGCTTCTCCCTCTGCCTGTGTCTCTGCCTCTCTCTCTCTCTCTCTGTGACTATCATAAATAAATAAAAATTTTAAAAAAAAATTTAAAAAAAAAGAAGTCAAAAAGGTCAGGGTGCTTTACTGGCTCAGTTGGTGGACATGCAACTCTTGATCTTGGGGTTGTGAGACTGAGCCTCATGTTGGGTGTGGATATTACTTAAAAATAATAAATCTAAAACAAAAGTAAAAAGGGTCATAGAAAAAGTAATGGAATGGGAAACGGGCAAAGAAAGAATACTACTTGTGTTATTAGAGTCCCTGAGTGGGACTCAGAAGTAATATTAAAAACTACAGCCCAGGGGCGCCCAGGTGGCTCAGTCAGTTAAGTGTCCAACTCTTGATTTCCGCCCAGGTCAGGACCTCAGGGTCGTGAGATCAAGCCCCACGTTGGGCTCTGTGCAGAGTGTGGAGCCTACTTAAGATCCTCTCTCCCTCTCCCATTGCCCCTCTCCACCTTTAGAAAGAACATTTTCAAAAAATAGAAAAAAGTGTATCTGAATCTACATATTAGAAGAACTCACCAGGAAACTAGAAGATTCAACAAGACATATTCTAGTAAAACTGTAAGATTTCAAAGACCAAATATCATCAAAGTCGACAGATAAAAAGATCAAATTATTTACAAAGACAAAAGAAACTGGCACCCTGTTTGTAAACCAATGCACTAAGCGAGGCAATAGGCTGAATTCTAAGATAGGGCCCAAGATTTCCCACCTCCCGAGGACCTGCCTGCATCAATCTCTCTACGGTGAAATGATGTATTTCATGCTTATGATTAGAGAATATGTCACAGTTGACTCGAGGGAGAGATTATCCTGTAGTGTTGACCTCATCACATAAATCCTTAAAAGCCATTTATCCAACTAGTTGCAGAAGGGAAAGTCCGAGATTTGAAGCACAAGATGATTTTGTGTGCCCCCCTGGCTTGAAGGTGGAGAAGGCGGTATTGGCATGGAATGCAGGTTCATCTGGAAGCTGAAAGCAGCCCTGGAAATGGAGACCTCAGTCCTAAACTGCCGGAAACTGAATTCTGCTAACAACCAGAATAAACTTCAATGTAGATTCTTGCCTTTGACCTTCAGAAAAGAGCACAGTCCTGCCAACACCTTGATTTCAGCCTGTGAAACCCTGAGATTCTAGCCCCACTCTGGATTCCTGACCCACAGAAACCATGAGATAGGAAGTTTGTATTATTTTTAAATTTTTCTTATTTTTCATTTTGTTAAGTAAGCTCTACACACCCATCACAGGGCTTGAACTCACAACTTCAAGATCAAGAGTCCTGCACTCTACCAACTGAGCCAGCCAGGTGCCCCAGGTTCATATTTGTATTTTTTTAAGCCCCCAAGTGTGTGGTAGCAGCAATGAAAAATTGATACATAGCATTTTTAAAAAGCTCAAAAAATATGAGTGAACCAATAATTCTACATCCAATTTTCAACTATCAAAACTACAGAAAATTGGGTTTGAAGCTGGGCTCCTATCGCCAGGAGCTGTTGGCAGCCCATGGACCAACCCTTCCCGGCCCTGGGGCCCCACCCTGCCTGGTTGTAACTGTCCTCAGCCCCTCTCCCCACAAGCCCCTGCCCTGGGAGGTCACCCCTCAAAATAAATAAAACTACAGAAAAGTGGTTATAAACATATGAGAACTTAGAGAATTCTGCATCCATCAAGTCTTCCTGAGGAAATTACAAGAGCAGAGGTCAGCAAACTTTTTCCATAAGGACCAGACAGTGAAGCTTAGAGGCTTTGAGGAATAAATATGGCTTCTGTCACATATTATTCTGGTTTTTGGATGTGTTTCTTTTTAATTCTTTGCTCATAAGCCACCCAAAACCAGATTATGAGTCAGATTTGGCCTGCAGGCCTTATTTAAACAGCCCCTGTGTTAGAGGAGAAATGATAATGGAAAATCTATAAATGTGTACAGCAGTGTATAAAAAAAGATCAGGAGAAGAGAACTGATGTGCAAATGTTATATATTATGATAAAATGGAAACGCAACCACAAAAATGGCAGAAGGGAGAAGAAAATACAAAGGGAGAATACAGTTGCTGTATAGGCCCCAGGAAGGCACTGAAGGGAAACAATCTTGAGAAACCAGATGGTTGAAGGTCATATAAGTAAACAGGACTAAGGGCTTTTTAATAAAGTACAAGTAAGGGACGAGGTTCCAGATGGTAAAGTACAAAGGTCCTGAACTCACCTCCTCCCATGGACACATGGAATCTCTGGCTACATATGCAACAATTCCCTCTGAAACAAGGCCTGAAAACTAGCTGAGCAACTCCTTCATGTTAAGGAAATGAGAAGAAAACCACAATGAAGTGGGTGGGATTGAAACCCAATCTCACCATAATCCTCACTCATGACACAGTGACCTTATAAAAGAGAGAACTTACAAACCTGAAACTTCTTCCCCAAGTCAGGCACCCCAATTTTTAAGATCTGTACCCAAGAGATAAGCTCCCAAAACCTGGCTTTGAAATCCAATGGGGTCACAACTAGGAGACCCAAAGGGCTTCAGCAAAATGAGAAAGACTTTCATAAGGGCTCACACAGGGGCACTTGGGTGGCCCAGTCAGTTAAGTGTCTGCTTTTGGCTCAGGTCATGATCCCAGGGTCCTGAGATCGAGCCCCTTGCTGGGCTCCCTGCTTCTCCCACTTCCTCTGCCCCTCCCCTTGCTCATATCCCACCCTCAAATAAATAAATAAAATCTTTTTAAGAAAACAAAGGGCTCGGGATCTCTGGGTGATGCAGTGGTTTAGCGCCTGCCTTTGGCCCAGGGCACGATCCTGGAGACCCGGGATCGAACCCACGTTGGGCTCCTGGTGCATGGAGCCTGCTTCTCCCTCTGTCTGTGTCTCTGCCTCTCTCTCTCTCTCTCTGTGACTATCATAAATAAATAAAAATTAAAAAATAAATAAAAAGATTGTTCAAAAGATTAAAAAAAAAAAAAAGAAAAAGAAAAAAGAAAATAAAGGGCTCACATAAACTCACCACAGGATCCAGCACGGAAGCACAGACTTTATGCGGAAGAGATTCCACTGCTCATCTTAAAGTGTCTGCAGGAGGGGCAGGAAGTGCTGGGATACTCTCAGGGACAGGGCTGGTCAGCCTTTGTCACGCCTTCCCTCTACCTTGCTGAAGCTGGCAGACTCATTTTCTTTCATGCTAGCCCTTCCCGCCTGCCCTACTCCCCAGGTGCGCTCTCACTTTCTTCCTCTGCCACACTCCAAAGTATCCATGGACTGTAACATTCAAAGAAATTCTTCTTGGCCAAATACCACCTCCCAGAGCACTGCTCAGGCAGCAGACTGAAACATATCCCCACTCTTTCTAAGAGGCCTATGCACTTTCCCAGGAGCTTTCTTTTCAGCTTAAATATTTCTTGTAAGGCAAGTGTAATGGTGATGAGCTCCTTTAGCTTTTGCTTGTCGTCTTTAGCTCTTCACTTTGCCTACTAAAGGGCAGGCTTCTGGTCTGGCACATTCCTAGGGCCCTATGGAAGTGCACTCAGGGAAGAAAGGCCAGTGGATGCAGTCTTGGCATTCTCTCCCTTTCCCTCACTCCAGTTTGCTGGTATCTCCCCAGATAGAGCTTATACCCTTGTATTGCACCCCAGTCTTTGTGACTATTGCCTAGGGGACTTCAGATCACCTGACTCTGACTCTATTGGCCAACAGGGCTTATGCTTGTGGTCCGAAGAACTATATATATCTGCATACTAAAAGCTGCTGCCTGAGGATCTGGCTTCCAATCAGCCTGTATATAGGTGCTGACTGAGATACCTCCCTTTAGGACACGGTAAGCTCTTGGCACACCCTCAAGAACTATTAAAAGTACAATGAGCTGCTTGGACAACCACAAAGGTTTGAGAAACAATCAAGAGTTAGGGCAAGGATGAACAATAAATAAGTCATCTCCTACATGAGACCATGCCTTCAAGATTGGGAGAGGTGGCTGTTACTACTGTTACATAGAAACCAATGCAGAGAGTGAAGCAAAATGAGTAAATAAAGGAATATATTCATAAAGGTGCTCCAGCAAAACTGGGAGAAGAATGAATAGTGAGAACTTAAAAAACAATAAAAAATATAAGAAAATACCACAGAGAAGTCACAGAGCAAACGAATACAAAACTTCACTGAAAAATACAGTAAAGGGCTTCAACAGCAGACTACATTGGCAGAAGAAAGGATTAGTGAATGCTAAGATAGGACAGTACAACTCACCCCATCAGAGCAACAAAATGAATAAAAGTAAAGATACCTTTAAGGAATTTAGGGGCATCAAGCATACTAACACTCATATTATACAGGCCCCAGAAGGAGAAGTGAGTGAAAGTGGCAGGAACTTATTGGAGAAATAATGGCTGGAAACTCTCCTAACCTGATGAAGAAAACAGACATTCAGAGAGTTCCAAAAAAAAATGAACCCAAGGAGACCCATCTTGAGACACATTACAATTAAAATGTCAAATGTTAAAGGAGAGAATCTTAAAAGCAAGAGAAAACTTGTTACATACAAGGGAATCCCCATACAACTATCAGATTTTTTCAGAAGAAATTTTGCAGACCAGAGGGAGTGCCACAATATATTCAAAGTGCTAAAAGTAAAAACTTTCCAGCCAAGAATACTCTACTTGGCAAAGTTAATCAGAATTGAAGGAAAGATACAGAGTTTCACAAGCAAGCAAAAGCTAAAGGAGCACCACTAAATTAGCCTTACAAGAAATGTCAGACCACTTAAAGTTGAAAAAAGGGGTGCTAATTAGTAAGAAGAAAATATATGAAAGTGCAACTCACACTGGTAAAGTTAAATACATAGTAAAGGTAGGAACACGTGGGCAGCTCAGTGGTTAAGCTCTGACTCTGGATCTCAGTTTAGGTCTCAGGGTTGTGAGTTCAAGCCACACCCTGGGCACCACACTGGGTGGGGAGCCTACTTAAAAAAATAAATTACTATATCTACACACACACACACACACACACACAGAGTAAAGGTAATGGATTAATCACTTAAAAACTAGTATGAAAATTAAAAGATAAAGTAGTAAAACTAAAATTACAGTAATTAGTTAAGAGATACAAAAGATAAAAACATGTAAAATGTAACATCAAAACCACAAAATGCAGTAGGAGGATAAAAATGTAGAAGTTTAGAATGCGTTCAAACTTATCAATCTAAAATAGGCTGTCATTAATATATATGTAACCCTCGTGGTAACCACAAAACAAAAACATCAGGTAGATACACAAAAGATAATGAGAAAAAGGAATCTAAGCATGCCACTAAAGAAAATCATCAAGCCACAAAGGAAAAGGCAAGAGAAGAAAAAGGAACGGGGCAGAGGGGGAGGGACTACAAAACATCCAGAAAACAAAAATGGAAACGAGAACGTACCTATCAATAATTACTTTAAATATAAAGGGACTAAACTTTGCAATAAAAAAAAAAAGAGTAGTTGAATTTAAAAAACAAACAAGACCCATCTAATGCTGCCTACAAGATACACACTTCAGTTCTAAGAACACACAAAGTGAAAGGATGGAAGAACATAAATGGAAGCCAAAAGAAAGCTGGGGTAGCTATAGTTATATTGGGCAAAATAGACTTTAAAACAAAGACTGTGATAAGAGATAAAAGCGTTATAAAGTAAGGGGTCAAAATCCCCAAAAAAGATGTAACGTGAAATATTTATGCACCTCATATACAAACACTAAATATATAAAGCAAATATTAAGAGACCAGGGGCACCTGGGTGGCTCAGTCAGTTAAGCATCTACCTTCAGCTCAAGTCATGGTCCTCGGGTCCTGAGATGGAGCCCTGTGTCCAGGCTCCGTGCTTCTCCCTCCCCCTCTGCCACTCCTCCTACTTGTGCTTGCGCATGCTCTCTGTCAAATAAATAAAATCTTTTAAAAAAAAATATTAAGAGACCAAAAGGAATTGATGGCAATACGATAATAGTTGGGGACTTTAACAGCACACATCTATGGATATCAGAAAATCAGTCAGGAAATATTGACCTCAAACAACATGTTCGACCAAATCAACTTGATATTTACAGAACATTTCCATCCAAAAGCAACAAAATACACATTTTTCTAAAGTGCACATGGAACATTCTCCAGAATAGATCACAAAACAGATCTTAATTTATTTAAGAGGACTTACACCATATCAAATATTTTTTCCACCAAATAGTGTGACACTAGAAGTCATTACAAGTAGGAAACTGGAAAATTCACAAATATGGAGAGGCTAGCCCACAGGCTACAGAACAACAACCAATGAGTCAACAAAGAAATCAATAGAAATAAAATACCTTGAGATAAATGAAAATGGAAATGTAACACACTAAAATTTATGGGATGCATTAAAAGCAGTTCTAAAAATCTAGGAAGTTCACAACAAATGCTTACCTCATGAAACAAAATTCCAAAACAACATTACACCTCAAAGAGCTAGAGTTCAAACCCAGAGTTTATAGGAGGAAGAAAATATAACAAAAATCAGAGCAAAAATAAATGAAACAGAGATTTTAAAAAGGACCAATGGAAAAGATCAATGAAAAAAAAAAAAAACATCTAGTTCTTTGAAAACATAGATAAGACCTAAAAAAATAATTTCAGAAATAAAAGAGGAGCTGTTTCAACTGCTACCACAAAGGTTTCTAAGAAACCACTATGAACAATTATATGCTAACAAATTAGACAGCCTAGAAAAAGTTAATTCCAAGAACATACAACCTACCAAGACTTAAATCATAAAGAAATAAGAATTTGAATAGACCAATACTAGTAATGAGATTGAATCAATAATTGAACACCTTTCAATAAGCAAAAGTCCAAAATCAGATGGCTTCACCAGTGAATTCTACCAAACACTAAAAAAATTAATATTAAGGACGCCTGGGTGGCTCAGAGGTTAAAGCATCTGCCTTTGGCCCAGGGCGTGATCCTGGAGTCCCTGGGATCAAGTCTCGCATCGGGCTCCCTGCCTGCTTCTCCCTCTGCCCGTGTCTCTGCCTCTCTCTCTCAATCTGTGTCTCTCATGAATAAATAAATAAAATCTTAAAAAAAAAATTAATACTCATCCTTCTTAAATTCTTCCAAAAAACCCCACCAACCCCGGAAGAGGAAGAAACTCTTCCAAACTCATTTTACAAAGCCAACATTACTCTGATACCAAAACCAGAAAAGGATGCCACCAGGAAATTAAAGGCCCGTATCCCTGCTGAATATAGATGCAAAAATCCTCAACAAAATATTAGCAACCTGAATTCAACAATACGTTAAAAGGGTCATACACCATGATCAAGTGGGATTTTTTTTCCCAGGGATGCAAGGATGATTCAGTATCTGCAAATAAATCAGCGTGATATACCACATTAAGAAATGAAGGATAAAAATCTTATCTCAATACAAGCAGAAAAAAATTTTGATAGAATTGAACTTTCGTTTAGGCTTATAAAAACTCTCAACAAAGAGGGTGTATAGATGAAAGCCATCTCAACATAATGAAGGCCACTTATGACAGGCCTGCAACTGACATACTCAACAGTGAAAGATCAGGAACAAGACAAGGATGACTATTCTTGCCACTTTTAATCAATATAGTATTAGAAGCTCTCGCTAGAGCAAGTAGGCATGGAATAAAAGGCATCCCAATTGAAAAGGAAGGGGTAGACTGTCACTATTTGCAGAGGACATGCTAGTTTTGCACAGTGGCAGTATCATAGCCAATGAGGTTTATCCAAGGAGCAATCATTGCTAATTGCAGATGACATGCTTTATATATAAAATACCACAGACTCCACTAGAAATCTATTAGTAGAGTTAAAGAACAAATTCAGTGAAGTTACAGGATAAAAAAATTAATGTATAAATATCAGGAAGAGGAATTAAGAAAATGATCCCATTTACAACTGCATCAAAAAGAAAAAAAATACCTAGGAATAAACGAAGGAGGTGAAAGATCTGTACTCTGAAAACCCTAAGATGCTGATGAAAGAAACTGAAGAGGGCACAAAGAAATGGAAAGACAGTCCATGTCCATTGACTAGAATACTGTTAAAATGTCCCATACTACCCCAAAACAATTTGATAGACCCAGTGCGATCACTCTTAAAATTCTAATGGCATTTTTCGCGGAAATAGACAAACCTAAGATGTGCGTGGAACCTCAAAAGATCCCAAATAGCCCAAGCAATCTTGAGAAAGAAGACGCATCATGCTCCCTGATATCAAAATAGATTACAAAGCCAGAGTTATTAAACGGTGTGGTGTTACCATAAAAATAGACATTTAGATCAATGGAACAGAATGCAGAGTCCAGAAATAAACCCATGCATATATGGTTAATTATAACAAAGGCAACAAGAATGTACAATGGGGAAAACACAGTCCCTTTGTTAACTAGTGCTGTGAAAATTAAACTGCCACATGCAGGCAGCCCCGGTGGCGCAGCGGTTTGGTGCCGCCTGCAACCCAGGGTGTGATCCTGGAGACCTGGGATCGAGTCCTGTGTTGGGCTCCCTGCATGGAGCCCGCTTCTCCCTCTGCCTGTGTCTTTGCCCCTCTTTCTCTCTCTGAATGAATAAGTAAATACATCTTAAAATAAATAAATAAATAAATAAGCTGCCATATGCGATAGAATAAAATCGGACTTTACACCTTACACAAAAACTAACTTAATATGATTTAAAGACTTGAACGTAAGGCCTAAAACCATAAAACTTCTAGAAGAACACGTAGGAGGTAAGCTCCTTGACACTGATGTCTTGGTGATGATTTTTTAAATCTGATACCCAAAGCAAAACCAACAAAAGCAAAAATAAACAAGTAGGACTACTTCAAACTAAAAAGCTTCTGTACAGGGGCGCCTGGGCAGCTTGGTCAGTTGAGCTTCTCTTATATTCAGCTCCCATCATGATCTCAGGGTGGTGAGATCGAGCCCGAGTGGCTCCATGCTTAGCATGGAGTCAGCTTGAGAGTCCCTCCCTCTGCCCCCCTCCCTGCTTGCACATGCTCTCACAGAAAAAAACGTAAAGAAGAAAAGCCTCTGTATAGCAGAGGAAACCATCGAGAGAGTGAAACGGTGACCCACTGTTTGCAAATCATAGATCTGAGAAGGAGTTAATATGCAAAATATATAACAAACTGAGAACTCATTAACAAAAATCCCGTCAAAAAATGGGCAGAAGCTCTGAATTGACATTTTTCTAAAGACATACATGTAGATGGCCAACAGGTACATTAAAGAATACTCAACATCCCACTATCATCAGGGAAATGCAAATCTAGACCACAATGAGCTATCACACTTGTCAAATGACTGGGGTCAAAAAGAAATAATGAGTGTTGGTGAGGATGTGGAGAAAAAGGACCCCTCGTGCACTGTTGGTGGGAATGCAAACTGCTGCAACCACTGTGCGAAACAGTATGGAGGTTCTTCAAAAAATTAAAAATAGAAATACCCTATGATCCAGTAATTCCACTACTGGGTATTTGCCTACAGAAAACAAAAAACACTCAATTGTTTTAACATATACCCCTATATTTACTGAAGCATATTTACAGTATCCAAGATATGGAAACAATCAACAAATGGACAAAGAAAATGTGGTATTCAGCAATCAATAAGAATAAGACCTCGCCTTTTGTTACAACACCAATAGACTTTGAAGGCGTTATGCCACGTGAAATAAGTCAAACGGAAAAAGACAAACACTGATTTTTCTTATATCTGGAATCTAAAAAAAACCCAAAAAAACAAGGAAGCAGACTCATAGATCTAGAGAATGATTTGCAGTTGCCAGAGGCATTAGGTGTACGGTGGGCAAAATTAGCAAACTGCTTTGGGTTTTGGTTTATTTATTTTTGGTTCTGATAAATTGGATAAAGAAACCCAAAACACATAGAGAACACCAACATGATTTGGAGATAAGCAAAAATCACACAAACAAGATACAAGTAGCACCAACAATCAAAGGTCAGTATTGAAATAATATGTGTGTATTTTTAACAGATTTTGTTTTAAAGTAATCTCTGCACCCAACAGGGGGCTCGAACTCAAAAGCCCAAGATCAAGAGTTGCATGCTCCTCCAACTGAGCCAGCCTGGCACCCTGAAACAGTACTTTTTTTTAAAAATGAAAAACCTCAGGAGTTTCTCTTGCCTCTTGAGAGACCTGAACCGGGTCCACAGCTGCTGGTACTCGACCCCCCACCCCATCTACGCTGCCTTTAACAACATGTAACAACTTTTTTTTTTTTTTAAGTTTATTTATGATAGTCACACAGAGAGAGAAAGAGAGAGAGGCAGAGACACAGGCAGAGGGAGAAGCAGGCTCCACGCACGGGAGCCCGACGTGGGACTCGGTCCTGGGTCTCCAGGATCGAGCCCTGGGCCAAAGGCAGGTGCCCAACCGCTGCGCCACCCAGGGATCCCCAACATGTAACTTCTTGACTCGTCCTAGAAAAGTCGTCTGCTTCATGAGGAAACTAGAATCACTGGTGTTGTAAGGCAAAGCCAAGGTTTGCTAGGAAGCCCTTAGGTAGCCAAGCGTGGGGGCCAGGCGCCCTTTCTGTATTTTTACCTTTTACAGTATCTCAAACGAGAGCCCTGTAAATCCTTCAACATCCACCTCTGCCTCGGTGTCGGAGAAGCCTAGCCGTATTTCCGTAGCTGCTTCTCTGGTCCCCAGCACCCACTTTCTGCTCCTAGAACCTCACTTTCACCCAGACTGCCTCCATGGCCCTCCTTTGTTCCCTACACTGTCAGTCCGGGTGGCGAGGGGGCCCGGCTGCCTTCTCCTGGGATCTTCCTAAGAACCCTGCTGGATTTTCCAGGATCTTCCTCACTTCCCTAAACATTTTCTTTTGAAGTTTCCTATCGGCTATGAAAGAAAAAAAAAAAATTGAGTCTTACAAAAAGACACCATAAAATGAAATGAAAAGACAAGTGACAAAGACTTAATTCCAGATTGGATAAAGACTACCTACAATTCGACAACACAAATAAAGCCCAATTATTTTTTAAAAATCGACAGAGGATGAAACAGCAATTCAAAGAAGAAATCCTGAAAGGTCTGCAAGCATGTAAGAAGGTAGGTTTCAACCTTCCCGGCACACAAATGCAACAGCCATTTCCCACCTGCCGACTGGGGGAAAAATACGTTCCAGCGGGGACGCAGGTGTCCTCACACAGCAAGTAGAGTCGTCTGGGAGGGCAGGCGGGCACACCTGGCACAGCGCGGGCACACCTTGTGGAGACTGAGAAAATTAAGGCCATTCCACCTCAAGTTCAGCGTTAGCACAGGTACAGGCATCTCCGGCCCCTGGGAATAAGAGCTGAACTTTACAGGAAAAACCGCAGAACGCCCTTGGCAGAGTCGCATGTCGGAGTAAGAACGAGCTCGGAACGCCCTTGACAGACAGTCCGGTACGGGAATGGAAACAGCTTAGGAGATCCCTCCACCCCTTCTGAAAATCCCCTAGACCAGCCCACAGAAACCCAGCTGTACCTCCCCTTGGGGTCCGAGTCCCTGCTCCCCGTGTCGGGTACACTTGGACCCAAGCTAATAACCCTCATGTACTTGCGGCCGTGTCGGCTCCTTGGTGGTTTTCTCGGATTCGCAATCTTGGGCACAACAGCCTGACAGTGTGGGCCGCCGGCAGGGGCTCCACCGACCTCGGTCGCGGCGGGAGGTCCGACCCTTGGTCTGCTGCACCCCAGGGGCGAGCCTGAGCTCCTCCCGCGTGGGTCACCGACAAGACAAACGGCGCCACGTGCGGTGGATACGGCCCCGCGCGCAGAGCTCCGGCGGCTCCAAGCCCCTGGGTCGGGCTCTTAGGCCCCCAGGGACCCTCTAGGAAAACGGCGGGAAGGGAGAGAAAGGAGGAAAGCTCCGTCCCGTTGTGTAACTCGGATGAAGCCACCTGGGTACTTCGGGGCGTCGGTCCCCTCCGGGAAATAGGCGTGGAGCCAGGCCTGCCCCCGCCTCGTGGGGTGCTGAGGGCCCCTCCCCCCGCGGCCCGGGCGGGGCAGGTGTCGGCCTCACCCCGGCTCACCCGGGCCAAGCGCGCCGGCGCCTCCACCCGACAGGACAGGCCGAGGCCGTGAAGTCACTCGGAAGACGCTTCTCCCAGCGTCTGGGCGGGGAGGGGGCGCCACGAGGGCCACGGCGCCTGCCGGCCTCACCCTTCCCTCTCCGGTCCCCTCCTCGGGGCGTCGACGCGAGCACCCGCCTCCCTCGCCTAAAGCGTAGGCGGTGCCGCCGCCCCTCGGCCTGGCCGGCTTCCCTCGCGGCCACTTCCGGGTGCTCTCAGAAACCCGAGGGCGTGCGAGGTGCCCCGGTGGCTGCCGGGCAGTGCCGGGCTCGGGGGTCGAGGGGGAAACCCCGTAGGGCCCGGCGGCCCCCGCACGCCGACGGGGACTGCCGAAGCCTGGAAGAGGGTGCTGACTTCTTCCTACCCAGGTAAAAAACGTAAGCTTTTGGGAGGAAAATGTTAAAAGCTGGCGTAAGGGCCCTAACACAATGAAACGAGGGGCTCCACCTGCGGACCTGCAGGCCTCTGCTGCCACCTACTGCAGAGACCGCGTCATGGGCTCGGCCCACAGTGACCAGCGCTGCGCCGGGGGTGCGGCGAGGGCCCCGCGGCGGGCACGCAAGTGGCTTTAAAAAAGTAAAGAATAAAACTGTAAAAAAAAAAAAAAATCACTGCAGGGATGGTTTCCTCCCGCGGGATGACAACCAGGCCGCCGAACACGTCCACAACGAACGCGTCTCGAAGATCCGGCCGCGGCCGCACACAACTTCCCGTGCACACCGCTCTGCAGCCTCCAGTTTCCTCCCGAGGTTTCCTCCTCTTAAAGTTTCCATTTTTTCTGGTGACAATTTTCCCGACCTTCCCGCCGGATTAGTTTCAGCAGCTACACGCTGGGCGTCATCAGCTCGGACCGCCGACTGTTTCCCCTTCTCTTCTCGCCGCGCACGTGTTCGCACTTGCGGCTGGTAATGCCGCCCCAGCTCCGCCTCCCGCGTCGCGGCGCTTGGAGGCCCCGGCCCCGCCCCCGCCCCCGCCCTTCGCTCCCGCCGAGCTGTCGCTGCAGGGGCTCCACCAAGGCCCGCGGCTCCCGCCCTGACGCCGCCGCCCCCGCCCCGACGCCCCTCCTGACCCGCCGCCGCCCCCGCCCCGACGCCGCCCCCGCCCCGACGCCCCTCCTGACCCGCCGCCGCCGCCCCCGCCCCGACGCCCCTCCTGACCCGCCGCCGCCGCCCCCGCCCCGACGCCCCTCCTGACCCGCCGCCCCCGCCCCGACGCCCCTCCTGACCCGCCGCCGCCGCCCCCGCCCCGACGCCCCTCCTGACCCGCCGCCGCCGCCCCCGCCCCGACGCCCCTCCTGACCCGCCGCCGCCGCCCCCGCCCCGACGCCCCTCCTGACCCGCCGCCCCCGCCCCGACGCCCCTCCTGACCCGCCGCCGCCGCCCCCGCCCCGACGCCCCTCCTGACCCGCCGCCGCCGCCCCCGCCCCGACGCCCCTCCTGACCCGCCGCCGCCCCCGCCCCGACGCCCCTCCTGACCCGCCGCCGCCCCCGCCCCGACGCCCCTCCTGACCCGCCGCCGCCGCCCCCGCCCCGACGCCTCTCCTGACCCGCCGCCGCCGCCCCCGCCCCGACGCCCCTCCTGACCCGCCGCCGCCCCCGCCCCGACGCCCCTCCTGACCCGCCGCCGCCGCCCCCGCCCCGACGCCCCTCCTGACCCGCCGCCGCCGGCCCCGCCCCGACGCCCCTCCTGACCCAACGCCGCCGCCCCCGCCCCGACGCCCCTCCTGACCCGACGCCGCTGCTCCCCAACCCGAAGCCCCCCCCCCCCCCGCCCCGGCCCGCCGTGGTGGTGGCGGGAGGGGCCGAGGGGCCCCAGGCCCGGGCAGCGCTGCCCGGAGGATGTCGCCGCCGCCGCCCCCGGGCCCGGGCCCCCCCTCGGGCCTGCGAGATCCGTCGCGTCAGTCAGCTTGCTTCCCGCTGTCCCGGCGTGTGCCTCGCCCGTTTGCCGGCCGCCGGCTGTGCGTGCGCTGCCCCGTCCTCGCCCTCGCGGACTCCGCGGCGCCAGCTCGGGGGCCGGGCTCCCCCAGGTCCCCGCCGAGGGCCCCGTGCCCGGGAGGACTGAGCAGGTCCGGGGCACCGTGTCCAGGGGCTGCCCCCGTGCGCCGTGCTCCCCGCGTCCAGGCGCTCGTTGGACCGCTTCTTCGGGGCGCCTCAAAAGTTGTCATTGGCCGTCGGGCTTGGGCTCCGGCCCCGGGGAAAGCGCGTGGTTCTGCGTTACCGCGCCCTCCCGCCCGGTTCGCGGCCACGTGCGCAGCCCCGCTCGGCCCGGAGCTTTGGAGGCCGCCTGTGGACCCGACTTCGCGACGCCGGCCCGGTGGCTCCCCGCCCGCCCGGCCTTAAGAAAGCCGCGGGAAAGCACGAAGGCTAAACGGAAACGAAGATGGAATGATTGTGTATCAGGACTATTTTTGGTGCAAATAACAGAAAAACTCCAGCCAATCTAAATTTTAAAGTGGAATTGTAAAAAAAAAAAAAAAAAGAAAAAAAATCAGGACGTCCGGGTGGCTCAGCGGTTTAGCGCCGCCCTCAGCCGAGGGCGTGACCCTGGAGTCCTGGGATCGAGTCCTGCGTCGGGCTCCCTGCATGGAGCCTGCTTCTCCCTCTGCCTGTGTCTCTCTCTCTGTGTCTCATGAATAAAGAAAAAAGAAAAAAAGCGGAATTGTAGAATTGGGTTAATCTTATACAAAGAACCCATGGGTAAGAATACAGCTTAGAAAGAAAGGACAGGAATGGGAACCAGAAAATCTCTAGGAACCCTTGGAGTTTCCTCTGCATCTCCCAGCCCTGCTTGATACATAGATTCTATTTTTCTTGCTCAGTGGGAGGGGTTAACTGCTAGTCAGCCCACCGGGAAAGCAGAAAATGTCCTCTAAACGCTCATGTTTCAATCCTACAGGAAAACCCCATCTCACTTCTAAATTCCCAAGGACGGAGCGAGGAAACTCCTGATTGGCCCAGCTTGGAGTGGGAGACGCTCAGTTTATTAATCAACTGAGACCAGTAGAAAAAAGTCTTACTGTGAGAAGTGGCTGTCAGCATCCCCTGGCTGGAGTGAGGATGGTAGGTAAGAAAGTATCAGCTTTTTGAAAGACATTTCCAAAGATGTTTACTTACTACAGGGCTTTTTTAATAGGTTGAAGGTCTAGTGGACAGAAAAAAATAACAGCTATTCTTTTTCTTTCTAAAATAAACATGCTCAATTTTTATGTTCTTACTCTGAGCTAGAATAAGTATGTTCCTGCGAAGGAGCTTGCTAGTGATCTTGAACATGACATTTAATTTCTCATTTATAAGGTGGCGATAAGAAGATCAGCAATAATACCGACCTTGCAGGTGATTCCCTGAGAGGAGCAGAGACCTATCTGGAGTACCCAGCCCTGTGCTTGGCACACTCAGAAAATGGTAGCTATGCTTTTAAATGCTAAACAAATTCATGCAATGTCAACTTTTTTTCTTAGAATACTGCTAGAGAGAGTTAAATTTCTTGCAAGGCTGTTCAGCACTTCAGCTGGAGTCATAGCATAGTTTATTTATTTATTTCATAGCATAGTTTAAGTCAAAAGAACTCAATATAGAATACTCAATTTCACGAGATTCAAAGATACTGGCTTTATCAGTACCACAAATGGCATGAAATAAAACATATAAGCACGTGAAACTGTTTTAATTATAAAAATAGAATTTATTTAAATTATATACACATTTAAATACACACAGAATGCATGATACATTTACTTATTATATACAAATTTTGCTTTTCAACTACAAAGTTATGTATACAGTGTAAAGGGTGATAAGAATTCCTATAAAGCCCTCGCTGTATTTCTTTGACCATTAAGTCTCATACTTGTTTTCCTCTCACAATGACACTACGTCTTATAATCCACACACATATTACAGCATTTTCCCCTAAAAAGAAACTCTCAAAGTATGTTAGTAGACCAATGTTATATCTTAAAAGTATTGTTATTTAGATTCAAGAACATATCATATTTAATAAAAGTTTAATCTAGTTTTTGTAGTTTATCATAGCAATACTTTATCCATATACCTAGCCTTCCTACATTCCTAGTGATCTTGAAATGCAAACTATGTCACGTTACTGAATGTGGTCCTCTCTTTTCTATTTTTTTGTCAGAAAGCCACCAACATTGATAATGCATTTTTTTTTATCTGCTTCAGAACAGGATGTTCTGAATTATGCCAGCCTACCAGGTCTCGATCTATACAACAAAGATACATGCAGGTGAAAAGTAAAAGATTAATAACTCAATTATGTGTCTTTCTACTACATAACCATTTCAAATAGTTATCTGAGGAGCTAAGTGAATTAATTACATACTTGTATTGATATGAGAAAGAGTCCTAACTCATCTTTCATTTAGTAAGCAACTTCCTTTTTATGTATTTGAGAAACTGCCCGTGCAATAGCAACGGGGCACGAATAAATTGGATGACTCAACAATGATAATGTAGGCAGAAATGCAACAAACATCTCCTTCAAATGAATATATATTCAAGTTTGAATATGCAAATTCTGTATTTAAAGAACTGTACTCAGAGGTCATTTCTGCCCTAATATTGTATTCCAAGCACCCATCACAGGGCCTAGTACATAGGCGTTTAACATATAGTTCTGAATGCACAGATGAATGAAGAGTAAAAAATCAGCATATTCAACCCCAAGCTGGTTTAAAGGTTAACATTCTCCATTTCATCTTTGGGGACAATTTTACTAAAAAATATTAAAAGAAAATGACAGAATAATATACAAATTCTTGTAGGAATAATTTTGCTTATCTATCAAAAGATCATTATCACATATGAAAAATTAAATACACAGATAATTCTGAAATTGTCATTTCCATTTTGGGGTTAATATTAAGCCCTTATAAAATATTGGTCCACACACAGAGCACCATGCTTCTTTCTCAGTTGTACTTCATATAGTGCAATAGGTATACAAAAGCTTTTGAGCCATTCCAATATTCCCACTGCTCTGATAAATGAGAGACAAGTTGTAGGCAATGTCTCTTCGTAAGTCTAACTGGTCAACTTCCATTCCCTAGGAGGAAAAGATACATGACTGAGCTGTATTTCAGACTGACAACCAGGACAATTTTATGGAAAATACTGTTTCGTAAGTGTAAGCATTCAAATATTAAAATTCACGATACTAAAAAAAATAAAACTAGGCATATACCTTGGACCTAAATTTTTATCAGGTAATGCTGACTCAGTTAATCATTGTAATATTAAGTAATCACTGTAAATTAAGTGCATTATTAAATGATTTAAAATGTCTAGCCAATAGTTAAAGAAAAAGTCTCACAAGCTGAATGAGCTTGGATGAATTAAGAATTTAGGATTAAAAAAATGAAACCATAAAAGAAAAAAATTATAATTGAATAATATAATAATATAATCCTGGATAGGAAAGGACCTCCTAAAAAAAAGAAAACAAAAAACGGAAAGGACCTCCTGGGGCACCTGGGTGGCTCAGTGGTTGAGCAGACATCTGCCTTTTGCTCATGTTGTGATCCTGGGGTCCTGGGACCGAGTCCCACACCCTCCCTCTGCCTATGTCTATGCTTCTCCCTCTGCCTATGTCTCTGCCTCTCATGACTAAATAGATAAATCTTTTAAAAAAAAAAAAAAAAGAAAGAAAAAAAGAAAGGCCCTCTTAAGAGCAAAAGTAGGAACTAGAAAGGAAAAAGTTAATATGATTTCATTAAAAAATGTAAAACTTACACAACTAAAAAGACATAAATAATAACACAAATGACCAGATGGAAAAAAAAAAAAATACCTGTACTATATAATAAAAAAGGCACTTACAGGATAGGTATAGGAAGGCATACACTAAATTAGTCATAGTAATTACCCTAGGGGTATTATTACCTTTCGTCCTACTTAAATAGCAAAGCAATGAACTCAATGGAATAGGTTAGATCTTTGTTTCTAAATCTTCCCCAATACAAAATTTTGGAGTCAACTGTAAAAATATCTGCAACAATGAAAATGATGCCTATAAAGCTTAAGAAGCAATACCTAAAGGTATGTATGAAATGACACAAAAATATATACATTTCATCAGCATAACTATAAAAATATGTATTGTTTAATGACTAACGTTGAACAAGGGTAATATAAAACAGTTGTGAGGGTATGTGAGGAGTGAGGATTACGAGTGCAACTTAAAAAAATTAACAATGAAAATACTTTTTCTTCAGAAATTAAAATAAGAATTAGACTTTAAACATAGATTATCATAGTATTAGCAACACTTTATCCTATCTTAACATGATCTTAAAAGAAAATTTATACTGGTCTTTCATCTTTATAAAGAAATATATGTTAGTTACATGTGAACTTGAAAATGAACAGTGAACTATATTAACCAATACTCCGGCTTTCTGTCTCCCAGCTCATACCTGTAAACCACAGGGGCTACCTTAAGGTAACTGAAATGTCATAACCACAAGTTGTGTATGTCCACATGGTTGCTGATCAGGTCACAAGGCCAGAATGCCAAAGATCTACTTGTTACTGAACACAATTACGTAAATACATTCAATAAAGAAAGAAAATACACTCTAATATGTAATTTATTTCACTGTCTGGACTACAACGTGAACTAACTGCACTTCTCTATAGATAAATGACTCATCAGTTTTTAAAGTAAATCATACAGGGGTGCCTAGGTGGCTCAGTTAAACAATTCTTATTTTGGCTCACGTCATGAAGTCTCCTTGAGATTCTCTACACACACACCCCTTTGCACCCTCCCCCTGCTCACGTGTGTATACACACTCTCTCTTAAATGAATCTTAAAAAAAAAAAAAAAAGTAAACCATACAATACCTCTACCACAAGTGGAGGGAGATCCAGGGCCTTCTGATAATAGTGGATCGCAAGATGAATCAGCCCCAATTGGTGAAGGCCACGGCCCAAGTTGTAGAATGATTCCTGGCAGGGCCCACGGATACTGAGGTATCGATTAAGAAAGGAAAAGCCCTACCAAAGAGATCAACAATTCAGTATTATACTGATTTGACAAGTATGTATTTGTACCAATATATTTGTATATGTGTATTCTGTACAGGATATAAATATTAAAAAAGACAGTCTGATCCTAAAAGAACCTATGTCTGCAGCATAGTGTCACATCACAGAGTAGTCAAGAACTCTTCTGAAGATATAAAAGATTTTTTTTTTTAACCTAAGGACAAAAACAGTCACACAAAACAAAGCCAAAGTCACAGATCCGTAATCTATAATCTTACATCAAAGATCCATAATCTTTCATAACACAGGAGTTCTTTTTTAAGGTTCCAAGTTGGCTTTTGTGACATTACAGGCCAATAAACTTTTTGATTCAAGATGTCTAAAAACTTGAGCAAAATATAAAATCTGAACCCTTATAATGACAATGATAATTTTAGAAAGGTTTCTTTTCAGGGACAAACTCACTTGACTATAACTTTTCTGGGTAAAGGGTATCTTTTTGTTAGTCACCTCTCAGGACCTTAATGAATTCTTAACCCCCCAAATTTTTTTTCCCCCTGAAAGCTTCTGACTCAGACTTTATGGAAAAACTGATTATTACAGAGCACAGCTGTACTAATGCAGGCTCCATGTGTGTCACAGTGTCCAAAAAGTAACTTGCTTCACCTTCTCCTGCATTCATTTTCCTCTTTAATGTAGCTTCAAGTTACCAGCCACAGAAAGTTACAAACTGCAGAAGTAAAAGTGTCCTATGTTAAGTAATGAAATAAAAATGTATTACCTGTGAGTATAGAATATAAAATGCAACTATTCCCTGGGTGGATCTGCCTTCTTCTAATAAATGGTCACAAATTTTTTCCTCGTTAAATAAATAATAAAAATTAATGGATTCTTTAGAATTAAAGCATTTTAGAGATAAAAATAATTATGTTCACTAAATAAATTACACATTTTGCATAATAAAAGAGCCCACTTATGTGGGCTGACCTCTACGCCAGTGAAAATTACGGTTGTCTGTTAAGTACAGCCGATAAACTATTAGTCTCAGAGAAATATCGAAACTTCATATTTTAAGATGATAAACTACAAAAATCTGAGAATGAATAGTAATCCCAGATGAAATGTTACAACCCGAATAAACTTGCAGGTCTTTTGATACAATAATAGGATGAGTTACCTGTTGCATTTTTAAGAAATTAACAAATTTAGGAGACCTATGAAATGCTATTCAAATAACTAGTGATTTAAAAACTAGGTAATGGGGATAACCATTTTATCTCTTAGGTATATGAATCAAATATAAAAACTGCAAAAATATGACAATTTTTAATGAAATAGAAGCAAAAGCATGTGACAAAAGTATTAAGAATGTGATATTTCTAATATTTTTATCACATCATCCACTAAGGGCCCAAATATACACTGTCTATAAAATACTAAATATAGATATAAGAAATCATAAAAGGTTTACTTTCATAGTATAATATAAAGGTAAGAAAGGCAGTAAAACATGAAATTAGTTTGTTTTTAAGTACTCCAAAGGGAAATTAACTATGGTCATGTTGCATAAATAGGTTCATAAGAAATTAAAACTATTTAAGAATCATGTTATTAATAAAACTTGTTTTTAGAAACTTTTTTTTTTTTTTTAGAAACTTTTTTTAATGGAAAATGTTCAACACACAAAAGTACAAGAGACTAGGACAACAAACTCCCATACGCTAATCTCCTGTTGTTTAATCTCTATCTCCAACTGATTAAAAACTGCGTTTAACTCTAGTTTGAAATTTAGCTTCTAAATTACTTTGAAGTATATAAATTTTTTTTCTACCAGGCCAAAAAACTACATTATTTTAACTATTTAATAATGAGTCAATCCATCAAAACTTCCCATCAATATTTATCAGAATATAAGCTTCATAAGGGCAGGGAATTATTCTGCCTCTATACTCATTGCTATATCCTCAGTTCCCAGCACATTGGGTGCTCATTACGTATTTTTTTGACTTACAAACAATCCTCCATTACTTAATACAGCAAAAGTATCCATTAAGACAAAAAAAAGCATAGAGCAAGAAGTGGACAAATACCACAAATAAATACTCAAGAAAAGGAGAATTTCTGGGTTTTTAATTTTTTACTTTAAATTATGAAAATTTTCAAATATTCAAAAGAGTACATTATAATGAACCTCAATATCCATCTTTAACAATTAACATTTGAACTTAGGCTTTCTTTTTAACCATTTTACTTTAAAAACCAAAACAAAAAATCCTTTACTTAATCCTGCCACTCCATTCAAGCCAACATTTTCTTTCTTTTCATAACTACTTAAAAAAACGTGTCTTTAAAAAAAAAAAAAAAAAAAAAAAACGTGTCTTTACATGCATCAAACATATAAACATAAAAATGATATAAAAGTTTTATGGATACAGTAGTGAACAAAACGTGTCTTTACATGCATCAAACATATAAACATAAAAATGACATAAAAGTTTTATGGATACAGTAGTGAACAAAACAGAGACTCCCTAATCTCTTGGGAATATATCTTTTTTTTTTTTTGAGAGAGAAAAAAAGCGAATGTGCACGTGGGGGGTGGGGCAGAGGAAGAGAGAATCCTAAGTAGGCTCTACCTCACAACCCTGAGATCACAACCTGAACTAAAACCAAGAGTCGGACGCTTGGGAGGCCTGGGAGTCTCAGTGTGTGAGTGTCTGCCTTTAGCTCAGGGTGTGATCCTGGGGTCCCGGGATCGAGTCCCCCTTTGGGCTTCCTGCAGGGAGCCTGCTTCTCCCTCTGCCTGTATCTCTGCCTCTCTCATGAATAAATAAATAAAATCTTAAAAAAAAAAAAAAAAAAAAAGTCAGATGCTTAACCAACCAACCGAACCACCCAGGTGCCCCTGGAGATTATACTCTTATTAGAGAAAACAATCTATAAAGAAAAATAAACAAAATAAAAAGACTAATTTCAAATTGCTGTAAGAACCAACAAGAAAGCTTTAAAAGACCAATTTGTTAGTGATGCTAACACTAACAATGCTGATGCTGTAAGGAAATAGTCACATAATCACATATTCATACATTACTGGATCCATATATTTTTTGTCATTTATTTTTAAAGATTTTATTTATTTATTCATGAGAGACACAGAGAGAGAGAGGCAGAGACACAGGCAGAGGGAGAAGCAGGCTCTCTGTGGGGAGCCCAATGTGGGACTCAATCCCAGGACTCCGGGATCACGCGCTGAGCCAAAGGTAGAAGCTCAACTGCTGAGCCACCAAGCGTCCCTGTATGTATATATTTTTTAAACAGATTTATAATAAATCAATCTTCAGGACCTAGAAAACTGAAGGCCTCAGGGGGCTCCAGAGTATAAGGAAGCATCCAGATTCTGCTGTGTCTTTTTTTTTTTTTTCCTGTGTCATCTTTCTATATTATTTGGCTATGTCCGCTTTCTACATGGCTACATAAGTCTTAGCCATGACTACATAAGCAGGCTACTAGAATAGTACTACTAGAGGTTGAGTGCATGAGTGCTGAACACAAGGAGGTGTTGGGAATTCTCAACGTGTATACTAAGCAGATGTTACTTTTGAAGCAAGACACTAAAAGCATTAAGTATATTCACTTTTAAAGAACATAAAACCAAGTAATGAGAAATCCAAATACATTACCTGCACAGTAAGAGCATGTCTCCTTAATACATACTTCTGAGATGCCATGTGAATAAACGTTAGGCCTATACAGAGGCTATAGAGAGGTTCGTGGGGATGGGTGCGAAAGGCTTGCACATATTGTCCTGAAAAAAGATCATGTCAGATGGTATGACATGAGCATATTTCCTTATTTATTGACTTATTCAAATATGTTTTATGGCTAAATGGTACTGATTTTACATATGCAAAGTGTGCTTTCTAAAATATCAACCAGATGCACCTTAATTTGAATTTAAAAACAATGTATAAGATATGATAAAATTAGGAGGATTTACCTATAAATGTATCCTGACTACAAGATTAAATATGAGCAACTAAAAGTATCTTTCTTTTAGGCACAGCTAGACATTTCCATGTAGAGTAATAGTTCCAAAATAATTTATTGTGATCACAATGTATTTTATGACCTTAAATCTATTTTAAAAGAAATAAGGGAATGTGTCTTTTGGCAAATTCTTTTGTAAAATTAATCGATTTGTCTTATAAATTCAAATATGCTGGATCATGGAGCTGAGAAAAAGAAAAATAGTTCTGTTTTGTTTTTTAGATTATGGGTATTGTTTCCTCAAAAGTAGCACTATTCTGTTTTTCCTGAGAAAAAGATGTTTTCCTTGTTTCCATGTATTCTGTAAATGCAATTATTTCATGTCAAAAGCTTAAGTATATGAGATAGGGGAATTTAAGCAAAATTTTAAGCAAAATTTTCTTATAAAGGGATGACCTATAATTTATCACACAGATAAAAACCTCCATTCTTTCTAGCTTCTATGCCAGAAGGAATGGCACCTCTGAATCTCTTTGGCAGCACAGATGGTAGACTACCATTTGGACTTTTCTATTTTTACCCTCTATAAAAGGTCTTAAGTATAAGAAAACAATCTAAATCTCTATTTTACATTTTCTTAACATTAAACAAACAATTCCAAAAAGCACAAACAGTAGAGGACAGTCTCAACATCTGATGTTCAAGATTACCTACTGAACAATTATAAAAATACCAGCCATACGTGAAGAAACATTAAAGTATTAAATAGCCAATATCCCAGTTTATTCAGAAGTAAACACTAACTTTTGGCAGCAAGAGATACATGCCTCATTTTAAGTTTAAACATTTGCCCAGGTATTTTTCTACTTGTTTGCTTCTGATTATTACAGAAAATTAAGTAATTAATTTTTCCTGAGCTTAATTAGATTAGCAAGCACCATGTAAATAAATCTTGACATACTTAACTCCTAAAGGAACAAATTATCAGCAAATTTTTTTTTTTTTAAGATTTTATTTATTTACTTGACAGAGAGAGAGAATGAGAACACGAGCAGGGGGAAGTGGGAGAGGGAGAAGCAGACTCCTCGCTGAGCAGACTGCCTGACATGGAGCTCAATTCCAGGACGCTGGGATCATGACTTGAGCTGAAGGCAGATGACTGGGCCACCCAGGCGCCCCTCAGCAAATCTTTATCCTTTTTTGTATTATAGCAGATTAAAAACAGGTGGCAAAACATCCATAATAAATGAAAATTATTTTAAAAACAAGCCAGGGTGCCTAGGCAGCTTGGTTGGTTAATAACACTTCCAACTGTTGATTCTGGCTCAGGTCATGAGAAAGAAGCCCTGTGTTGGGCTCCATGCTGGGTGTGGAGTGGAGCCTGCTTAAGATTCTCTCTCACTCTCTCTTGCTCCTCCCCTGCTCATGCATGCTCCCTTAAGAAAAAAAAAAAAAATCGGGAACCCTGGGTGGCGCAGCGGTTTGGCGCCTGCCTTTGGCCCAGGGCGCGATCCTGGAGACCCAGGATCGAATCCCACGTCGGGCTCCCGGTGCATGGAGCCTGCTTCTCCCTCTGCCTGTGTCTCTGCCTCTCTCTCTCTCTCTGTGACTATCATAAATAAATAAAAATTAAAAAAAAAAAAATTTAAAAAAAAGAAAAAAAAAATCAAGCCTAAGCAGGAAGAGTTATTGACCTTTAAAATGAACTAGGACTTACTTCAGTTTTCTGAAACCAAAGCTTCAAGAGGAAAATAATATTAGAATTAATTATTATCATTGTTGCCAATACTTATAAGCGATTTATTTACTGTATGTGCCAGGGCATTTTTTAACACTTTAGATTGACTCATTTAATTTTCACAATAATCTGTAAGGTAAGGTCCAATTATTACCTCCATTTCAGAGATAAAGAGACTGACACAGGGGAGGTACAATAATTTGTCATGAGGGAGCTGCTATATAAACACAGGTATGCTGCTCTCGAGGACTAGCTGTTAACCACCACACTATCCACACTTGACAAAGTCATGTCCAGGACACTTACCGAGTGCATGCTTAAAACTACCAGATACAAACGCATTGTGTCCATTTAAGACACACAGGGCATGATTCTCTGGGTTTTTCAGCATTAGGCGAAGACAGAAACGATGATGTCGCACTTCTTGGGAGTGCATGGTAACCTGATTGAAAATGTTCCAGAGCTGAGGTTTATTGACATTTTCCATTACCATTACCCTAAAATCGCAGAAAGAGGGCGAGGGTAAGAAATCACATAAAAAGAAAAACTTTTGATTTCTAAGAATGAAATCCTTCACTGCCGCAAAATCCTCCACAGAAAAGCAGATTATCTCAATCTATTTAAGCAGAAACCTTTACACAAAGATTTTTCCCAGAAAATGCTGAAGTTAGTATTTCTACATCTTGTTGTTCTTTTCCACAAAACTTTTATTTAAACCAGAAAGAATCAAGCGGTTTAAGTTTCACCATTTCCCTGCTGCCCCTACAACTGCAGTATGATGAACAGTGAATAATACCTAATAATGTGTGCCAGATATTATTAAAAGACATTATAAATAATTCACTTAACCTTCAAAATAATCCTTTCAGGTGGAGTATTATGATATCCATTTTATAATGCGGAGCTAAGGCACAAGAGGCGAATAAATACATGAGAAGGCATGCCTCTGAGAATCACCAATGACGTAAATTAACCCATAAGCAACAAGAGTTAAAATAAAACAACTTCTTACTCTTGAGCATGAGAGACTAGTCAAAGTAAATACAAATACTATTTCAAAGAATCTAAAATAAGTTATTGGAAAGTCACCTGATATAGTTGTAGGCCTTTCTGAAATTTTTGTCCAGTATTGCAGCAGAAAGACCAAAGTATTCTAGTTCTTTGCGTTTCTGCTTGTCATCATAAAATGAGTAATATTCCAATGAAGAATCCACAAGTAACTCAGCCTCTTGAAATCGGGACAGGTCACATAAGCAGTATATAGCCTTCAACAGAAGGTTCCACCAGTCATCTTTTGTCAAGACGCTTGTGAGTACAGCAAATATTGCTAAAATGATACCAGTGAAAATCAGGACACTGTTTTTCAGAAACAGCAGTATTAGAAAAATTCATATGATCAATTTTAAGGTTAAATTTAATAACCACAGTTCTATGGGCCTGAATTCTTGCCAACACTCTTCTGACAATGAAGCTGCTTGTTTACACTACCTTCAATACTAGCCACTCTTTCTGCTCTGCCTAACAATCTGCAATTCCAGGTAATTCTTACTTTGGATTTGTCTGCTACCAAGCCTAGCTACTTCATTTATATCTCTCGGAGCTCACTAGGATATATGGTCCTCCAGGGCAGAATAAGTTTGTGTTCCATGACTGAAGTCAGATATAGGGTTCTACACATACAAGACATTCAAATGTTTGCTTAGCAAAGGACTTAAAATTCATACTTTGAGATTCAGACTGTTATGATCTTTTTATAATCTCAATTATCTTTTCTCTACCTCAGAACTACTTTTCCCTAAAAATTTTGCCTTGTCTGAGAACAATCAAAAGCCACAAAAACTTTTTAGTCTTTGACCCAGGATTCTGAGAATCTATCCTATAAAGTCAAAGATATGGCTACATAGGAACGCCTGGGTGGCTCAGTGGTTTGAGCATCTGCCTTTGGCTCAGGGCATGATCCCGGTCTGGGGATCGAGTCCCACATCAGGCTCCCTGCGAGGAGCCTGCTTCTCCTCTCTCTCTCTGCCTCTCTCTTGTGTGTCTCTCAGGAATAAATAAATAAAATCTTTTTTAAAAAAAGGATACATATATAGGGATGAATATGCTCACTACATGATTATCTACAAAAGAAAATTATCAGAAGCAACTGTATATCAAAAATAAGAGAATAAGCAAAGCATGAAACTGCTATCCAATGGAATACCACACATTCCTTATGAACAGCTATTAAGGGAAGACAGCAACACGAGAAAACATCTGTGACAAAATGCTGAGTGAAAGAATCAGAGTACAAAGGTGCATGTAACATTAAGGAGGCCTCATTCACCTTATCCTTACACACCAGTGTAATGTGATCCCCACCATGAAGAAATGAACTTAACATAAAAAACCTTACGAGCCTAAGAAAAACCAACAATGAACGTAAAATCAAAAAATATGGAAAGAAAAAATCAGGCAGGATCACATATACAGAAAAATATAACTTAAGGAAATATAGTCTTAAACACATGAAGCAGAGAGTCTACCTTTCGGGTGGGCCCAGAACCTATGTACTGGAGAGATGGTAGTGCTCTGGGCATTTATGGCTAGCTTACGAGCAGCTGACCCTCATTCCTCTCCTGACTCTCCTCCCCTTCAAAACCTAGCTTATGTTAGTTCCTTATAATGTGCTTATAGAGATTCAGTTCTTCTGGATTCTAAAATCCTACCCCATGGTACACTGCCATGCCTGTAACAATTACTTAAAACATGTCTGTTGAATTAATTAACAATGAAATAATTTTCTGCTAGACTGAAACCTGCAGTTTAGACTTCAAGTTTTCTGAGTAATAACCTGACCCAAAAATAACCTGATGCATTACCAGCTAAAAATTGATGCCTTTTAAAGTCATATTACTTGAGACTGGGTCAAAACAATTTAGTTTCAGAGTTTCTATGACTATTGCTACATTTGCCAAAAGTGAATTTAATAGAGGATGAAATGTAACTGAAGTTACTGGACAAATATAATAATTTATATTGCGATCTAATCTTCACAAATTTCTTAAAATAAGGTTTATTTTCTTCTTAAAAAGTCAGAAGTTCTGTTTAGTTTTTTCACAGGAAGATCCAAGATGTTTTCCTTTTAATTTTTAAAAGTTAGTTACATAACCTAACCTTTCTTTTTTTAACATCAAATGAGTTTACTATACTTAAGGAATCTGGATAGAAAATTTCAATTTATTTGAGAAGGGTATATTTTCAATTAGATTACTAACAGGTGATACTTCATGAGTATTTTTCAACTCAGCCAAAAATATATAATAAATAATAATATATATTATATAATAAAGCAAATGAATGTAATTACCTTTTGCATCACAATTTGCTGTCTCTTGGTCACTGTTGTCTGATATTTTGTCTCTTGACACTTTAATAAGGTAGAGATGCCTTTCTCCAGATTTGGAACTAGATATCAAACAAACCTGGGCTCTATTCATGGCTACCTGAATTAAAGATGATAATTTGAGATTTTTTAGTCATATAATTTCTTAAGATTTTAAGTCATCTCCACACCCAATATGGGGCTCAAACTCACAACCCGGAGATCAACAGTTGTATGCTCTATTGACTCAGTCTATGACTGAGCCAGCCAGGCACTTCAGTCATATAATTTTTTAAAGAAAATCTATGGGGGAGGCACCTGGGTGGCTCAGCCAGTGAAGCATCTGTTTTCCACTCAAATCATAATCTCAGGGTCCTGGGATTAAGCCCTGTGCTCAGCACGGAGTCCACTTGTCCCTCTCTCTTTGCTCCTCCCCCTGTTCACATGCACTCTCTCTCTCAATTAAATAAAATCTTAAAAAAAAAAAAAAAAGAAGAAGAAAAAGAAAATCTATGGGTCACAAGTACTGCAAGTGTGCCTAAAATCCTCTTTAGGAAAAAAAAAGACGCCAAATTATCGTGTATTTTAACACTTAAAAGAGGATGAATAGACTTATTTTTTTACCAGAGGAATTGAGATCGCACCTTAGTAGGGGAAAAAGAAGGCAACTGACATTAATTTATAACACACACACACACACACACACACACACACACACACACACACACCTATTTCCCTGCAAAAATGCAAGACTCAGAAATGATGTCACATGTGGAAAACATTTTTGCAAAGGGAATAATTTTAGCACATAGGAGTGTCTAAAAACATAACTGGTTATGCTATGGTTCTCACTTTTCTAGATACGTACTAGCAAAGATTTTATTTCACTTACTCTAGTTTACACTTTCATGTAACCTTTCAATTACAGTCGACCCTTGAAAAACAGGTTTGAACTGCACAGATTCACTTATACATAGATTATTTATAGTACAATACTATGAATGAATTTTCTCTTCTAATTTTCTTAATATTTTCTCTTCTCCAGCTTCCTTTATTGTAAGAATACAGTATATAATACAGACAAAATACAAAATATGTTAATCAACTGTTCACATTATCAGTAAGGCTTCCAGTCAATAGAGGCTATCAGTAGTTAAGTTTTTAGGAAATCAAGTTATTCATGGATTTTCAACTGTGTTAGGGTTGGTGCCCATAATTCCCATCTTGTTCTTTTTTTCCCCATGTTGTTAAAAGGCCAACAGTACATACCATTAACCTCTAAGTCTTCTGTCTATATCTGACTTTCATTTGTAAAAGTTTAATAGAGTAGAATAGTTATAAAACAGCTATAATCTATATTTTAGCAAGATTCTCGGTCGATTTCTATCAGATAATTGTACTTCAAGCAATATCACATTCAAAACCACCAATTTTGTCAAGTTCTGGCAATAGTAATGAATTTAATGTGAGTTAAAAAAACTTTTACCCAAACTTTATTTAAATCCTAATCATGATAATTTTTCTTTTATATTTAATTCTAAACTAAAATATATTTTCATTTTTAAACTAACTCAGCAATTTTGCTTTATACATTAGGATCAGGTTAAAGTCCTATGGGTCCAATGAATATTCTTCAAAACAGCTATAATCTATGTTTAAATCAAATTCTAAACCTTTAAAAAATCAACAATACTAATATACAGAAAGACCACTACCCACCTTTAAAAGCATGGCTAACATGGTAAGTAAAGTGTCCACATAACCACACATTTTGCCTTGGGAAAACAGCAAAGTAGAACGATGAAGCAATAACTTCAGTTCCTAAATAAATAAACAGGATAATGTGACAAGACTGCTTTCTCAAAGTTGCTTTGTTTGCACAGACAAGTTTTATTTTAGAAATCAACCTTAAGAACATTTGCTTTATGATCTTTCACAGTTTAAGATCTAATATTTTAGAAACTATAATTTACAATGTCTAACAAGAGGCTGAAACTTAAGATTCAAAATCACTTTTCAAAAACACTGAATTTGATAGCTAAAATTAAGTTTTTGGATATATGCTGTAGAGACCTCTTTAATGGAGGAAAAAGTTCAAAAGTATAATCCACCAAGAAAAAATTTCCTTTTATGTGACAGAGCCTACCTGCTGTGCAGCATTTGCATCTTGTGCTAAAGTATCTGGATCGTACATTGGTTCCAGAGCTTCCAGAGCTTTCTCAGGACGGCCCAGCTGCTGCTGAAGGGTGGAAAGTGAAATTCTTGCATCCAAATGAAGGGGGGCCAGATCAACCACTTTGCCATAGCTTTCTGCAGCACGTTCCATATAGCCTAAGGCCTTTAAACATTCTATGATGTTAAAATAAAGCATAAATATGATCTACAGATTTGTAAGCTTGCCAAAATTATTTTTCCAATTAAAGAAACATTACAGCAATATAAAAAGAATTGTAACCAAAATGAAATGCATATTTCAGTACTTCAAAACAACTATCCCTTCTAATCTCCCATCTACTGACTGATCAATCTATCAATTTCTCTAACTAAATCCAAATGGCTACAAGGATGTAATCAACATAGATGTACAACTTTGGTCTCTTGCTTTATTCACTTAGCATTAAGCTTTAAACACTTCTCACATCTTCCTTACCATTTTGAATGGTTAGAACATTCAAGCTATTATTTATTTAACCACATCATCTGATATTTAGGTTATTTCCAAATATTCAGTCTAATAAATAACACTGCAGTAAAAATTTTCATGTATATAAGCCATAGTTTAAAAACTGGCGAACCAATTTAGCCTACAGATGTGTTTTGTTAAGTCACAGTGCTATTAAAAATAATACATGGTCTACATTTTTTTAAAATTAGGATTTTTAGAACTCCCAAATTACTGGATTCTTCCAAAAAATCTAGATTTGGCAACAGTGTGTCTCTTGTTCCCAAATGGCACATCAGCCTATGCTGAGAAACAGCCTCATACTTTAGAGAGGATTCCCCAGTTCTCCCTTCTAGCCTTGGGCCTCTTCACTCACCCATTTCACTCATTTTTATTACTTTTTATTACTAACCCAGGTTCCTGGGTTTTGTGATCCCAAATATAAACTACCACCCCTCATTTCATTCAATTATTTCCTCAGGATAAGTTCTCAGAAGGGGAGTTACTGGGCTCTATTCCTCAAACTTTATGTCAATTAATCATTAAGTCCCAACAGTTGAACTCTCTCCATAATCATTAAGTCCCAACAGTTGAACTCTCTCCACTGTAACAGTGACAACACTAATTTAGGCCTTTTTGATCTCATTTCTTTTTCACTGCAATTACCTCCTAACAGTACTTTTGCCTCTAATTGCTCTCTTAAATCTCAAATTTCTCAACTCTGCTGAGTGTCATCTTTAGGTTAAGCTTTTTTAATAGGCAATAAAAACTCCCAACTCCTTGCTCAGATCTTTAAAATTCAAATACCACAAATAATATAAGTTTTTATGATGGTATCACATTTGTATTCATGTTCACTCATCCAAACAGTAATCTTTAAGTGTTTTTGCAATTTCAGATCTGACATATATCTCAAAATAACCCAAACTGTCAATCAGTGCCTCTCTCGTTCTAGAGTGCTTTCTACCATTATATATTTTAAAAACTACTAGAACTTTCTGCCATCATGCAGTATTTTAGACCAAAACTATTCAAATTTTAGTGCATCTTTTATGTGGATTCAATACAAAATGCTACTAGAGTATTTTTGGCTTTTGTACATTTAAGAAATTTAGTTGTTTCTCTTATTTTTTCTACTTTTTTCCAGATTATTGTAAATTTAGATACAATAAAATGAAATTATACATATTACCCAATCTTGAGCATATCTGCAGCTCAGAGAACACAGAAAATACATTAACGTTTTTCTCAAAAATAACATGCTAAATATAAACTCATAAAAACTCTTTAAAAATTAGACTGCACCCCAGAAATCGGAGCCAATGGTTAAGACAGATAAAAGACATGTATAAGTTATTTTTAACACAGGCATGTTAGTCCTACTTCATTCTGGTACCCCTAAGTGAATCATTTTTCCAAAGCATTAGTGTGGGGGAAATCACTCGGCGGCATACCAAAACAATTTAAAATCCTGACATTCGTAAGGTTGTTGAATCACTAATATTGTATACCTGAAACTAATGTAACACCATATGTCAACTATACTCAAAAAACAAGCAAACGAAAAACCTGACTTTCAAAAACTGTCCTGAAACCAGAAATTTACTTTCACCAAGACATTAATATTTTAAAATAATCACTGCCATCTTGGGAAAGTTCTTGCCTGCCTATATGATTAAAACTACTCCCTTCCACAAAAAATTATTACCTGCATGCCGAAGCCAAACTACTGCAAGGTTGTATCTTTCAGAGCAGACTAGTGCACTAAGGAGGGGAAGTGCAGAATTATATTCACCAACATCCAGAAAAGCTTCAGCAACATCTAGATAGAGGTCTCCCATATCTTCAGGATTCTGCTCCACTAGTGTGGTCAAGAGAGGCTAGACCCCAAAATAAAAGCCGACAGTCAAACATTCATTACAAACATGCGTATCATATCTATTAGTTATCTGAGGCAAGCCCTTTAGAGCAGGACTTCATGAAAACAGGTTTAAATAATAATTTTTCTATTCATGTTCTGTATCTATTAAAAAGAACTCATACTGCCATCATTCACTCATTTACCACATTACTTTTGAAGGCCTGTTATAGCAGACATGGCAGGCGCTAAGATAACCTGCTTAGCGCTAAGATAACAGCTGACCTGCTGTGCTCTTCCTCTGCCAAGTCAAACATACCCAAGCTACAGAGCCTCTGTGTCTGCTGATAATTGTCATTATTCAAATGTCACCTTTTCTGAGAGGCCTTTCCTAACCACCCTGTTTAAAATTACAACTGCTACTCCCCTTCTCTCGTTTAATTTTTTTTCCCCAGAGTATTTACCTCCAACTAACATCCTATATTTTACATACTTATTTTATTATCTATTTAATCCCATTAGAACAAAAGATCCATGAGGGCAGGGATTTATATATTGTATTTACTACTTTATCCTACGGTCTGCAAAGTATATGCCCAATAAATTTTTTTATTCAGTGAAATACTTAGTCTGAAGTTGACAAAAGAGAAGAGCTGTCAGAATTTACCAACTCTCTAAAAAGCCCAATATCAAATTCTGATCTCTGGATTGTTCTCATTTTAAAAGAAGAACAAATTACTATAAGCCCTGTTCAATTTTTATAAAATATTCACAAATACTTTGATGCTTATGGTGACTTCCTGGTTATTGAAAATGTGAAATTTAGGGTAAACTTACAATTTTTTGTCATCTAAAGAAAATAGTGTGAATTTGATCTGAAGTATCTCAAGTGCAGATCTTAATGTTACTTACATTAAGTGGTTCAAGGATGTTGAGATGCACAAGGCAGACCATCAACTTCACTGTGATATCTATTGGCACACCATCAGGTATACTGCAGGTAACATTCTCACCAGCTTTGGATCAGACACACAAAAAGTGGTTCCAAAACATAAGCTTAGAAAGTGGGCAAATGAAGCAAACTGTATCTTCTACGTAAGATCTCATTTACTTCACTCAGGGTAATTGCTTCCATAGTCCATTCTAATGTGACCAACTCTATCACTAGGTTACTTCCTTCATCTGTCCTTTGGTAGGAATTATCCTTCCTATTCTTTTCCTAACAGTTTATCCACTAATTTGAAACTTACATAAACTCCCATACCTTCTATCAAAACTACAGAGAAAAAAAAAAGAGAGAGAGAGAGAAAGAGAAAGACAAAAATGGCCAACAAGGATATATGAACTCTTTCTTTTTTAATTCAAAAGCCTCTTTTCAGGCTTCTATGATAAGGAGACTAAGAAAAGGATAAAATAAATACTGTGTGGTTTTTCTAAAACTTCATTATAGTAAAACAATTTTTAAAGTCCTGAGAAATCAAAGGAATTAAGTAGAGTAATTAAGTAATTAAGAAAGTAGGGATTCTGGACATTATCTTTAAAGTTATTTAATCAAACTCTAAGATGCCAAATTTCAAATGCACCATTATTTTATATACTAAGACAAACACCATTGCTTAAACTGTGACATATCATTGATTTATGTTAAGAGGTTTCCTGAATTTAGACATGCTAAATCATTAAGAAAGTAAAGAAGGAAGGGTGGATCAACGAAACATGGCAAAATATACTAGACATCAAAATGACTAATAAATCTATAACTAAAACCTGAACATAACTCAATTTTTCCTTAATATTTTCAAGACAAAGGAAAGCAATAATTTTCAACAGGAATCTAACTTTTGGAAAGAAAGACCTTGAAGAAAATATGGCTGGCAAAACAATTTGAGAATTGGCTCTAGGTTAGGCCAGGTCCAAGAAAACTATCAAAATTGGCAGTTTTTCAGATGCCCTAATTCATGCTTTCATGCCATTCCAATTCCTACTCCATGCATACCACTCCTGATACTCAAGATCCTCAACCAAAGTACCCTATCTAATCCTGTCCATACCAAGTAGTGCTCCCACACCCTATGATCTCAGCCTAAACACACTTTCCTCTGGGTGTTTACTTAAATTATGCTTCTAGAAACCTCTTCTATCCTAATATATTGCTCTTCTGTATTTTCCTGTGTCAGGTTTACTATAGAAAAAAAAAAAAAAAAAGACCCAGATCAATGAGAAATGCCATGTTCAAATGGATGTATTGAGAAATAAAAGGGATGGAAAATAGGAATCTTTTTAAGGATTTTAAAAAATTTATTCATGAGAGACACAGAGATGCAGAGACACAGGCAGAGGGAGAAGCAGGCTCCATGCAGGGAGCCCAACGTGGGACTCAATCCCTAGACCCAGGATCACACCCTGAGCTTAAGGTAGGTGCTCAACTGCTGAGCCACCCAGGCATCCCGAAAACAATTTTTTAAAAAGAGTTCTTATGGGGTGCCTGGGTGGCTCAGTCAGTTAAGAAGCTGCCGTCAGTCATGATCCCAGAGGTCCTGCAATGGAGCCCCACATCAGGCTCCCTGCTCCATGGGGGTGAGGAGGTGGGGCCTGTGGCCTGCTTCTCCCTCTCCCTACCACTCCGCCTGCTGTGTGTTCTGTCAAATAAATAAATAACATTTTATTAAAAAGAAAAAGATTTCTTGTGAGTAAATATTCACAAGAAAAAGATATGAAATCTCTGTATGGAAAAAAATGCTTCTGGTTAAACTTGTTAGGAGAACATTAACTATCAATTTCAAAATGCCACATTATAAACAAGAGGATTATGTACACTGTCCTATGCAGAGGAAACTACAACCTTTATTCTCTTCTGAAGTTCCTTCTTCTGCATTTTTTTCCAGCACAATTCCAGAAAAATCTGTAATTACCTAAAAGAATGGAGAAAAAAAGTAAATGATATAATAGAGATATATGAAAAACCTTTTCACAATTCAAAGATTTGTACAGTTCAATTCAAATAATCCTTATAACATGTAAATGGACTAAGTAGTTTAATATATATAACTGAAGTGAGGAATTGTCAATTTGTAAGAATTTCTAAAATGCAGAAATGTGTCCAAAATCTAACAGAGAAACTTAATACATGTTCCTACCTCCAAAGCTTTGTCATAATGTTTGTTAGAAATGTATAGTTCAGCTGCTATATTAACATCTTCCATGGAGACCAGGCCCTGATGTTTTGAGAAAGCTTCTTCAATTATGTTAATAGCTGAAGTAACATCATTGGCTTCATAGTAACTCCTAAAGAAACAAATGACAAAATGGATGAATATTTATTTCAGATTATAAAATTCATATTCTTGCTTACATCATCTTTTTTTTTTTTTTTGCTTACATCATCTAACTATTAACTATGATTTTCATTTTCTTAAAATTGGGGAGGAGGAAAACTTTTATCATAATCCCAGCTGATGCAGAAAAAAATGGGCAACATCAGTACAATGTCATCATGTCAAGCATCTTACTGTCCAAAAGCTATGTTGTATCATTCTAGCTCATTCCCCCATCACCCAGTTCCAAGCGCTCTTCCACCGCAGTGGGATCTACAAAGCATTCGTCTACCTGTTTCACTGTCCTGCTGCCTCCTACCCTCACTTTCCTCCTTCTCTACAGACCAACAATATAATTATACCTTTGCGCATCTCCTCACTTCTCCTGCCCTTTCCTCCCTTCTGATAAAGTCATGTGATAAACCCCAACCCTTGTTAATCCAAATACGCCTACTGTTCACCACCACCTGTCCAGCTAACCATGTTGACTAGACTCACTCTAAATTAATGACCACAAGCCTCAAGTGGGTCCACGGTGCTGATCAGCAATCTTGCTACAGCTACCTCATCCAGCACTTTTCAAACTTGAATATGCATACAAAATAACTGGGGATCTTGTAAAAAGGCATATTCTGATTCAGAAGAGCAGGGGTAGAATTGAGATTCTACATTTATGGCAGGCTCCCAGGTAATGCAAATGCTGCAGCAAGGCCCCAAGGACCTAGACAACTATTTCTCATCTCCTCTGCCTTCAACCCTTCAAAGCTCTCTGATCCTCACTCTCAGCTGACAACCTTGCTTCTTAGTTTACAAAGAGAACCAGATCATAACATCTGACATATTCCCAACACATCTTCCCACCTACACATAGTTATATCTTCTATCTTCTACAGTTAAAAGGCCAACTCCCAACTAGATCCCATTCTCTCCAACCTACTCAAGGATATCACTCAAGCAATTGTTCCTTCTCTCACAAAATCTTCAATGTGCTCAATTGTGGATTATACCATCTGAATACAAATATATTGTAATCTTTCCCAACTTAAAATTTATCTCTTACCATACAACCCATACCAATTATCTCCCCATTCCTCTACTCCCCTAGTAAATTTCTCCAAAGAGCTACCTATCCCCCAGAACTCCCACCCCATCTTCAATGTTAATAGTCTGTCCTCATTTATAAAATGATCTATCTAGACTATTTCAAATAGATGATCATCCCTCCTTCTTGAACTAAGTTACGGAGACCTGGCAATCTAATCATCCTTTTAGAACATGCCCTTGAACACTTGAAGGTAATTGTATATGCAAATTTTCGTAAGTAATCACATAGTTGATTTGGAAACAGAAAAGTATTGAAAGAAACCCCCATCTATATCTATAGTTAAGCACAATATAAAACGTAGGAAGTAAAACACTTTTTGAACCTAAACAAAAAAATACACTCTACTTCAAATATGTGCTGTCTTCTAAATTAAGATGATTAATAGGAGCATCTATATATACTTCACTCCAAACTTACTTTGCCATATCTCTAGCCAACTGCATAAAACGTTCTCCATCAGATGGAGATAAAAGGTTTAAAATACGCCTATAACCATCCATTGCCATCTTATGATCTCCCATCTGTTCATAAAGGCTTGATCGCTCCCACAGATAGCGGACATTAGTAGGCTCATATTTAAGAGCTAAAAAGAAAAAAAATAATTACAGATTTATCACAAAAAGGGGTTCATGATACCTGGGTATAACCAATCCTCTTTTCAGAAAATTTAATAAACACTCTAAACTAATTCTTCAATAGAGGTAAGTGGGTTATTCTGGAACAAATCTACTTTCACAGGAACTCTCAACTAGGTTTAATCTAAGACCAGACAAAACCTGAATCTCTATATTAATCTTCATTTGGTCACTCTAATGTAATGTTAACCTTCAAGGAACAGCTTATAACCAACAATGAGCTTAGTAGGAAATTGAGGGCACTGTTCTTCTGCCAACTTTTGTGCTGTATTAGCTCACAATACAAAGTTGCTGATAAACATGAAAGCAGAGAAACCCCAAATACTTACCTCTGGGATGCCAGAATATAAGGAAAAAATTTATTTCAGCTAACATCACCCCAGAGTAGCAAGTACAATTATTTAAAAATCTATTATGTAACATTTTATCAGACAAAATAAGAAAAATATTTTAATTACCTTTTGTGTAGCAAAAAATAGCCTGCTTAATATTGTCTTGTTCCAGAGACATTTCTGCCAATCTAACCCATTCTTCGGTGTCACTAGGATTTAAATGTGCAGCAATCAACTCAAACTGAAGAGATTTTTCCATGTCACCTTGGTCCTCATATATCATAGCAAGAGTGGAAAATGGCTCATAAGCCAGAGGAGCTATAATGAATTAAAAAACAAATTCTACTGGCTGAAGGAAGGCATGTGAAGACGCCGATCCTATTATTCAAGTTATGCATCTTTTTTTAATGTTTAAACTCTTTGCAACACAGTAGCAGAATTATACAAACTTTTAATGGAATTTAGGATAAACATCTGATTAAATTTGCTTTACACATTTAGCATTTTAGTATTACTGTCTCCGAGCAAAGTGTAATTTGATGAAAAACTCTACTCTCCACCATGTGCCCTTCATGAAAATCCCTGTTTGCTAAGACTAAACATGGCTCAATAACTCAGCAAGTTCATCCCAAAGAACATCATCACGTCAGTGTTTAATCTTCATGATCTAACGACTACAGGCATATGGGATGAAAGGACTGAGGACAGCTAAACCGCACCTAAATTGAGGATATATAAAAGTGCACAGTTTTCTGATATTTTTGAAATGAAGTTCTAAGATCACAAAGTATTAAAATCAAAGATTACTGTTAAAAAGAAATAATTATAAACTGAGATAAAGGAACAGAAAATATTGGAAAGTAGGAACCAAGCAAAATATACTCAGGAAAAATTTTGCTTAATTTTGTTTCTGATGGGGTAGAAAAGGCAGCAACCTCAAATTATTCTAATGAGTAATCTGGGAATTTTTTTTTTTTAAGTAAGCTTTAAACCCAACTTGGGGATTGCACTCATGACCCCAAGATCAAGAGTTGCATGCTCTAACCAACTGAGCTGGCCAGATGCCCCAATCCAGGAAATGTTAAGACTTTTAGGAAGGTTGGCTGGGAAGTTGGTAGAGGAGAACTCCAACCTTGCCTCATTCCATGGATGCAGCTAGATAACACTCATATCAGCATAAATAACTCAGAAAATGATCTGAAGACTGGCAGAACAAATGCCACAATTAAAAGTAGATAAGAGGGGACGCCTAGGTGGTTTAGCAGTTAAGTGTCTGCCTTCTGCTCAGGGTGTGATCCTGGAGTCCTGGGATCAAGTCCCACATAGGGCTCCCTGCATGGAGCCTGCTTCTCCCTCTGCCTGTGTCTCTGCCTGTCTCTCATAAATAAGTAAATAAAATCTTAAAAAAAAAAAAAAAAAGTAAAGAAGAAGCCACAGTGAAAAAAGTAGGAACAGTAAAGACACAGTCTGGGGGGGATCCCTGGGTGGCGCAGTGGTTTGGCGCCTGCCTTTGGCCCAGGGCGCGATCCTGGAGACCCGGGATCGAATCCCACGTCGGGCTCCCGGTGCATGGAGCCTGCTTCTCCCTCTGCCTGTGTCTCTGCCTCTCTCTCTCTCTGTGACTATCATAAAAAAAAAAAAAAAAAAAAAAAAGACACAGTCTGGGAGAGAAATGGATGGAGCTGTCCACAGTGGAAAGGAAGCTGGCAATGCAGAGAAAGTAAAGAGCCCAAATGAAAGAAAAGGACCAAACTACAGCAAGAGACCAAAGCAAAACAGATATAAGTAATATGCCCAATAGAGAATTTAAAGTAATGATCATAAGGATACTCATTGGACTTGAGAAAAGAGTGGAAGACATCAATGACACCCTTAACACAGAGAGAAAAAAAGGATCCATCACAGATCAAGAATACAATCAATGAAATTACAAATCTACTTGATGATTGAGGCGCCTGGGTGACTCAGTTGATTAAGCATCAAACTCTTGATTTCAGCTCAGGTATTGATCTCGGGGTCATGAGTTCAAGCCCAATGTTGGGCTCCATGCTGGGCATGGAGCCAACTTAAAAAAAAGAAAGAAAATACACTGGATGGAATAAGGAGCAGGCTAGATGAAGCAGAGGAACAAATTAACAACTTGGAAGACAGTACTAGAAAGTAACTAAGCTGAGCAAAGGAAAGAAAACTATGCAGACTGAGAATAGTCTTAGGGAACTCAATGACTCCAACAAGCATAATACCATGCATAATATAGGGATCTCAGGAGAAGAGAGACAAAGGGGCAGAATATTTGAGGAAATTAATAGCTGAAAACTTTCCTAATCTCGAAGAGGAAAGAGATGCCCAGATCCAGCAAGCACAGAGATCCCCCTAAAATTCAACCCAAGGAGGTTTACACCAAGACACATAGTAATTAAAACGGCAGAAAGTAGTGGTAAAGAAAAAACTTTAAAAGCAGCAAAAAAAGGGATGCCTGGATAGTTCAGTTGGTTAAGCATCCAACTCTTAATTTTGGCTCAGGTCATGATTTTGGCTCAGGTCATGAGATTGAGCTCTGCATCAGGCTCCGCACCCAGCAGGGAGTCTCTTTCCTCCTCTCTCTGGCTCTCCCCCTGTGCTCACTTGCTCTCTCTCTCTCTCTCAAATAAATAAATAAGTCTATCTTTAAAAAAAAGGGCAGCAAGAGTAAAGAAGATAGTTATATACAAGGGAAACCCTATATGGCTATCAGCAGATTTTTCAGTAGAAACTTTGCAGGCCACAAGAAAGTGTTAGGATATATCCAAAGTGCTGAAAGGGAAAAGTCTGCAGACAAGAATACTCTATCCAGTAAGGTTATGATTCAAAATAGAGGGAGAGATAAAGAGTTTCTCAAAGAAAAACTAAAGGAGTTAATTACCATTAAACCAGTCCTACAAGAATATTAACAGGGACTCTTTAAGTGGAAGGTAAATAATTAAGTGAGAGCGTAGAAAGTAAAAAAACACAAAAGTGATAAAATAAATCTGTAAAAATTAGTCAAGGGATTCATAAGAGGATGTGAAACATGACACCATATACCTAAAATGTGGTGGAGAGAGGAGTAAAGAATGGATTTCAACTTATGTGACCATCTACTTAACATAGGCTGCTATATACAGAAGATGTTATATATAAAACTATGCCCAAGGGAAAGGAGGAGAACTGAGTGGGAAAAATTAGAGAGAGAGACAAATTATAAGAGACTCCTAACTCTGGGAAACAAACAATGGGTTGTGGAAGGGGAGGTGGGCAGGAATTGGGTAACTGGGTGACGGGCACTGAGGAGGGCATTTGATGAGATGAGCACTAGCTGTTATACTATATGTTGGCAAATCGAACTTCAAGAAAAACAAATGAAAAAAAAAAAGCTCTATGCCAACACAAATCAAAAACAAGTAACAGATATACAAAAATACAAAGAGAAAGGAACCAAAGTATAGCATTAAAGAAAACCAACAAACCATGAAAGAGAACAAGAGAAGAACGGATCAGAGAAAATCTATAGAAACAACCACAAAACAAGTAACAAAATAGTTAAAAATACCTATCAGTAATTATTTTCAATGCAAATAGACTAAATGTTCTAGTCAAAAGACAAAGGATGAGAATGCATTAAAAATAAGACCCATCTATGTGTTGCCTATAAGAGACTCATTTCACACTGAAAGACACCTGCAGATTCAAAGTAAGGGGACAGAGAAACACTTATCATGCAAATGGATGTCAAAAGAAAGCCAGGGCAGCAATACTTATATAGAACAAACAGACTTTAAACAAAGACTGTGGGAGGGCACCTGAGTGGCACAGTTGGTTAAGTGTCCAACTCTTGGTTTCGGCTCAGGTTGTCATCTCGGGGTTGTAAGATCAAACCCCATATGAGGCTCCATGCTGAGTGCTGAGTGCAGAGTCTACTCAAGACTCTCCCTCTCCCTCCCCTCCCCTCCCCTCCATGCATGTTCTCTAAAATAAATTTTAAAATCTTTTTATAAATAAATAAATAAACAAACAAAACAAACACTGTGGCGCACTGATTTAGTTGGTAGAGCTTGCAACTCTTGATCTTGGGGTTGTAAGTTCAAGGCCCATGTTGGGTATGAACATTACTTTAATAAGTAAATAAATAAATAACATAACATAAAGACTTAACAGGAGACAGACTAACAAGAGACCAAGAACTATATCATAATAAAGGGCCAATCGAACAAGAGGATGTAACAATTATAAATATTCATGCACTTAACATGGGAGCACCCAAATACATAGAGCAGTTAATAACAAGCATAAAGGAAATAATAGTAATACAATAATAGTAGAGGACTTTAATTAACACTCCACTTACATCAATAGACAGATTATCCAAACAGAAAATCAACAAATAGTGGTTCTGAACGATACCCTAGGCCAGATGGATTTAAGATATATTTGCAACATTCTGTACTAAAACAGCAAAATATACATTCTTTTCAAGTGTACATAGAACATTCTCCAGAACAGATCAGATATAAGGCCACAAAACAAGCCTTAACAAATTCAAAAAAAGCAGTCATACCACGCAGCTTTTCTGACCACAATGCTATGAATACTAGAAATCAACTATAAGAAAGAATCTGGAAAGAGCATAAATAATGGAGGTCAAATAACATGCTACCAAACAATGAATGGATCAATCAAGAAATCAAAGAAGAAATAAAAAGCTACATGGAAACAAATGAAAATAAAAAACAGTGCTCCAAAATCTTTGGGATGCAGCCAAAGTGATTCATTCTAAGAGGGAATTTTATAGCAATATAGGCTAACCTCAAGAAGCAAAAAAAAAAATCTTAAATAAACAACCTAACCTTATACCTAAAGGAGTTAAAAAAAAAAAAAAAGAACAAATAAAACCCAAACCCAACAGAAGGAAGGAAATAATAAATAATAAAGATTAGAGCAGAGGGGTGCCTGGCTGGCTCAGTGGGTAGAGCATGTGATTCTTGATCTCAGGGTGTGAGTTCAAGCCCCACAGTGGGTACAGGGATTATCTAACAATAAAATCTTAAAAAAAAAAAAAGATTGAACAGAAATAAATGATATAGAAACTAAAAAAAAACAATGTAACAGATCAATGAAACCAGGAGCTAGTTCTTTGAAAAGATCAACAAAAATGATAAACCTTAGCAAGACTCATTAAAAAAAAAAAAAGATGCAAATAAATAAAATCATAAATAAAAGAGGAGAAATAACAACCATCACCACAGAAATACAAACAATTGTAATAGAATATTATGAAAACCTAAACGCCAACAAATTGGACAACTTAGAAGAAACGGATAAATTCCTAGAAGCATAAAACCTACCAAAACTGAAGCAGGAAAAAATAGAAAATTTGAACAAACCAATTAGCCGCAATGAAATGGAAGCAATAACCAAAAAACTAAAAAACAAAAGTCCAGGACTACATAACTTCACAGGCAAATTCTACTAAACATTTAAAGAGTTAATTTCCAATCTTTTCAAACCATTCCAAAACATACAAAAGAAAGGAAAACTTCCAAATTCACTCTATGAGGTCAATATCACCCTAATACCAAAACCAAATAAAGACACTACAAAAAAAGAGTACAAGCTTATATCTCTCATGAATGTGTATGCAAAAATCCTCAACAACATATTAGCAAAACAAATCCAACAATATATTAAAAAAATCATATGCTGTGATAAGTGGGATTATTCCCAAGATGTAAGGATGGTTCAATATTTGCAAAACAACCAAAACAACCATCAATAAGATAAAGGATGAAATAAATGCAGAAAAAGCATCTGACAAAGTACATCAACTCCTGACAAAAAACCCTCTGCAAAGTAAGTCTAGAGAGCACATATCTCAACATAATAAAGGCCTTATATGAAAAACCCACAGCCAACACCATACTCAATGGTGAAAAACTGAGAACTTTCCCCTTAAGGTCAGGAATAAGACAACGATGTCCACTCTCGTCACTTTTATTCAACATAGTACTAGAAGTCCTAGCCACAGCAATTAGACAACATAATGAAAACGTACCCAAAATTGGTAAGGAAGAAGTAAAATTATTATTTGCAAGTGACGTGATACTGTATTTAGAAAACCCTAAAGACTCCACCAAAAACTAGTAGAATGGATAAATGAGTTCAGTAAAGTCACAGGATACAAACTGACATATAGCAATCTTTCGCACTCCTATATACTACTAAAGAAGCAGCAGAAAGTGAAATTAAGAAAACCATCCAAGAGCCACATGGCTGGCTTTGTCAGTAAAGCATGTGGCTCAGGATCTCAGAGTCATGAGTTTAAGCCTGATGCTGAGTGCAGACTTACTTTAAAAAAAAAAAAAAAAAGGTAAAAATAAAACAAAAGAATCCCATTTACAACTGCACGGAAAACAATAAAATATCTAGGAATAAACTTAACCAAAAAGGTGAAAGACCTGTACTCTGACAACCTAAAACAATGATGAAAGAAATTCAAGACATTACAAAGAAAGGAAAAGACATTCCATGCTCATGGATTGGAAGAACAAATGTCTATGCTACCTAAAGCAAACTACATATTTAATGCAAACCCTATCAGAATAGCAACAGCGTTTTTTTATAGAACTAGAACAAACAATCCTAAAATTTGTATGGAACCATTAAAGTCCCCAAATACCCAAAGTAATACTGAAAAAAGAAAAATAAAACTGGAGGTATCACAATTCCAGATTTCAAGTTATACTACAAGCAGTAGTAATTTAAAAACTATGGCAGTGCCATAAAAATAGACACACAGATCAATGGAATGGAATAGAAAACCCAGAAATAAACATACAATTATATGGGCAATTAATTTTCAACAAAGGAGGAATGAATATACAATGGGAAAAGGATAGTCTCTTCGAAAAACGGTATTGGGAAAACCGGACAGCTACAAGTAAAATAAAGAAACTGGATCGCTTTCTTCACCATGCACAAAAAAGGGATTAAAGATCTAAATGTGAGACCTGAAACCATAAAAATCCTTGAAGAGAGCACAGACAGTAATGTCTCTGACATCGGCTGTTAACAATATTTTTCTAGATATGTCTCCTGAGGCAAGAAAAATAAAAACAAAAACAAACTATTGGGACTACATGAAAATAAAAAGTTTCCGCACAGTAAAGGAAACAATCAACAGAACTAAAAGGCAACCTAGTGAAGAAAAGATATCTGCAAATGACATATCCAGTAAAGGATTAGTATCCAAAACATATACAGAACTGATACAATTCAATACCCCCAAAACCAAATCATCTAATTAAAAAATGGGCATAAGACATGAATAGACATTTCTCCAAAGAAGACACCCAGATGGCCAGAGACAAAAAGGATGGAAAGCAAAACAGGTATCATTTCACACCTGTCAGAATGGCTAAAATCTAAACCACAAGAAACAAGTGTTGAGAATGTGGAGAAAAGGAACCCTCATGCACTGTTGATGGGTATGCTTACTGGTGCAGCCACTGGAGAAGACAGTATGGAGGTTCCTTAAAAAATTAAAAATTAAAAAAAAAAATCAAAAATAGAACTACGCTACGACCTAGTAATTGTACTACTGAGTATTTACCCAAAAAATACAAAAACGCTATTTTAAAGGGATATGTGCACCTTGACGTTTATAGCAGCATTATTATAATACCCAAACTATGGAACTAACCTAAGTGTCCATTGATAGATGAATGGATAAAGGTGTGTGTGTATGTGTGTGTGCATGCGTGTATATATATGTACAATGCATGTATATATGCACAGCTATATATACACAACTACATGTATACACATTGTGTATACGCACACACAATGAAATACAACTCAGCCATAAAAAAGAATGAAATCTCGCCATCTGCAACAACATGGATAAAATGAGAGTATAATGCTAAGCAAAATAAATCAGAAAGACAAACGCCATTACGTTTCATTCATTCATATGTGGAATTAAAAAAAACAAAACAAATGAGGAAGAAAAAAAAGAGAGAGAGAGACAAACCAAGAAACAGACTCTTAACTATAGAGACCAATCTGATGTTTACCAGAGGGGAGGTGGGTAGAGGGATGGAGGAAATAGGGGACGAGGATTAAAGTATACATTTAGCATGATGAAAAAATTAAAATGAACGAAGAAGAAAAAGACTTCTAAAAGGACCCTCATCCAGATTAAAGGAAATGCTGAAACAATGAAAAGATAAGAGCTCACTGTGTTGCAACTACCCAAGCCGCCATGCAGGGCATCAACACATCAGGAAACCAATATAATAAATATGATTAGTCAAAAAGTCACTTCTGAAGATATCCTTCAATATACCCAAGATTTGCAGTTTAAAGAAAGATGATAAGTATAAATTGTATCTTTTACCAAAAAGTAGATTAAAATAATACAGCTCTGCCTAATCTGGAAAGTGAAGGAAAAAAAAGAACACTTTTTAAGTGGTTTTAACGTGTGCTTGCCATACTTAAGACTAACACTTCCAAAGCCTAAAACCCAAGATGAAACACTGAAAAACAAATACAGAAAAGAAGCCTGGAAGAATTCAATAAATATTAATGATATTTCACTGAGTCATAGTTGGATTTTCATTTTCCTGGTAATGACTTCTACTCAATGTGGAAAGTGGCATATCACTACCAGAACAATCACCTCCAACCTTCTAAATATATTTTCCAAAGAGTATGGTGAAGTGTTTGCCCATTTGTCTTAAAAGTCACACTATTAAATTGCTATTAACCATAATCCCCACAAAAAACACCTTGTCTTATGATTTCCATGCACATCAATATTGCCTCTTCACGTTCTCCTCGAGCAAAGCGAATGTTGGCTTCACCCATGAGGCCCCTCAGAGCTCTGGGAAGTTTACTTCGAGGCCTTTTCTCCTGCAGAGAAAAAAGATGACATTTAGCTAAAATATGGTAATATCTGAGATTTCAATTCCAACCAAATTAGTAAATGCAGAAGATAAGGAAAATGCAATTTCCCTCTAAAACTTCTCAAAATTCTAAACAGACACCTAAGGGTAACTACAATTCTGACTCATTAATATTAAAGTCTATATTTCAGGAAAAAGTCTAAAATTACTTTCAGGAAAGAAAAAAAAGTTATTCTACAATATTCTCCAAAAAGGAATACCTCAGGAAACTAAAATGAAAAACAAACTTCCGGGGATCCCTGGGTGGCGCAGCAGTTTGGCGCCTGCCTTTGGCCCGGGGCGCGATCCTGGAGACCCAGGATCGAATCCCATATCAGGCTCCCGCTGCATGGAGCCTGCTTCTTCCTCCGCCTGCGTCTCTGCCTTTCTCTCTCTCTGTGACTATCATAAATAAATAAAAAAAGTTTAAAAAAAAAAAAAAGAAAGAAAGAAAAACAAACTTCCTACAGTAGAAAGTTCAAAGCACAGTAAAATATATGAAGAAAGCAAAAATCAAAGTGGCCAGAAATCAATAATTACTAATTAGAACAAATGTAAAACCTGATGTTGCAAAATCGATTTATGTGCCAAGAAACTTCTTATAATTTAACTTTCTGAAGATCCTCCTCCCTCTAAATTTATCTACTCAGGATACACTTGGTTAAATTGGGGCACTTGGGTGGCTAGGTCAGTCAAGTGTCTGACTCTTGCTTTCAGCTCAGATCAGGATCTCAGGGTCATGAGATGGGCCCACCCTCAGCAGCGGGGAGTTTTCTTGAGGTCTCCTCCCTCCCCTCTCCCCACCTGCCTCATGCATGCTCTCTCTCACTTGCTCTCCCTCTCAGATACATAAATCTTAAAAAAAAAAAAAAGTACATTTTGACACATGCATAATTAAGGTTTTGCGTTTTTAAAAATATCTAAGATGAAACTTACGAAACCAGTAATAGTTGTCTCATATTTCTTTTCTCATAGTTTGAATTCTTTCCAAATATATGTATAACTTTTCAATTACTATGTCACAGTTTTACATTCCATTTATAAATACTAAAATAAGTTTTTACTTTCATCATTTTCTTGGTTTCACGATTGAGAACCATCTCCAGTACAAACACATCGCCTGCAGTGGGCTGCTCAGGTGTTTCTTCTTCCTCCTCCTCCTCTTCTTCCTCTTCTTCCTCATCATCTTCATTCTCTCCAAGCATGGAAGCAAAGACCTTGTGAACTGACTTACTGACTCCATCTGACATTTCTCCTGAAGAAAGACACATTGAGAATGTTGGATAATTGGGATCGTAAGTATGTTCAAGGAAGGATAAAATTTTTTAAAAACCCACATATTCTGAGCAACAAATAAGTAATCATTCTCACGGAATCAATAACAACTATCTTTAAGAATTCTGAACATCCAAAATAAGTATAAAAAGAAATGTGTAGGGCGCCTGGGTGGCTCAGTGGTTGGGCATCTACTTTTGGTCCAGGGTGTGATGCTGGAGTCCCAGGATCGAGTCCCACATCGGGCTCCCGGCATGGAGCCTGCTTCTCCCTCTGCCTGTGTCTCTGCCTCTCTGTGTCTCTGATGAATAAATAAAATTCTTTAAAAAAAAAAAAAAAAGAAATGTGTAAAATATAATATTGCCAATTAGTAAAACTTATTCCAGGAACTGAAAAAAAGCAGAAAAATCATGATTATCTTGATAAGAACCATTTGATAAAATCCAATACTCATTCCTAATAAAAACTCTTAGTCAAATAGAAACAGAAGGGAATATCTTTAATTTGATAAACAGTATCTACAAAAAACTTCCCACAAACACAGTTAATGGTGAATTATTCAGCTGCTGGGAATGAGACAAGGCTGTTATCACCACTCCTTTCAACATTTTGCTGGAGGTCCTAGATAATGTAAAAGAGAAAAGGTATAAAGATGGAAAGGAAGAAATAAAACTCTCATTATTCACAAAGGATGTGATCGTATATGAAGAAGATCCAAAAGCATGTAAATTGCCAGAATGCATAAACTGAGCAAAGTTCCTGGACTCAAGGTCAATAAACAAAAATTGTAGTTTTCTATCCGCAATAATGAACTGAAAATGAAATTAAAAGCAAGACTCAATTAATCCCCCCTTCAGGGAGGGCCCGATGGCCACTTCTTGGGGGCAGTTCCCAGTATCCCTGTTAACTTGTCATGGGTAAACGGATACTATGAACTATTACCAGTATTCTGATCACGAGGGAGGCATATCAGTCGCTGAAAATTAATCAATCTGCATACTAGTTCATCAGTTAGACTCTGATGGCTTTCGTTAGCTTGGGAGGAACCAAATCTAGTATCTGGACATGCAGAGCTGAGGACTGGATCCCAGAATGAGGCGCAAACCAAGACACCAACACTGTGGGTGAGGACCCATCTGCGCAGCCAAAAGGACTTCCACTCTGGCCTATCTCCTGTAACTAAAGCAGCAGTCTGGAAGCCACTTTGTGTAAACATACAAGCCATTAATTACAATTTGGTGGGGTACCCTCTGGAGGTGATTAATTAGTAACTAAAAGGGCCAATTTAAGAAACAATGATTCTAAAATGGCTCCCAATGCCGATATCAATCTGAAACGCTTTTCCACGGGGGCACCTGTGCTGCTCAGCCAGGTAAGCCACTGACTCTTGATTTCGGCTCAGGTAATCATTTCACGGTCCTGCAACCTGGCTGAGCGTGGCTCACACTCTGTGGAGAGTCTGCCTGACGATTCTCTCCCTTTGCCCCTTCTCCCAGTCCCACATAGGCATGCTCTCTCTAAAATAAATAAATCTGGGGGTTCCCTGGGTGGCTCAGCAGTTTAGCGCCTGCCTTGGCCCAGGGCGTGGTCCTGGGGTTCTGGGATGGAGTCCCACGCCGGGCTCCCTGCACGGAGCCTGCTCCTCCCTCTGCCTGTGTCTCTGTGCCTCTCTCTATCATGAATAAATAAATAAATCTTTAAAAAATAATAATGAGGGGATCCCTGGGTGGCGCAGCGGTTTGGCGCCTGCCTTTGGCCCAGGGCGCGATCCTGGAGACCTGGGATCGAATCCCACGTCAGGCTCCTGGTGCATGGAGCCTGCTTCTTCCTCTGCCTATGTCTCTGCCTCTCTCTCTCTGTGACTATCATAAATAAATAAAAATTTAAAAAAATAATAAAAAATAAAAATAAAATAAAAAATAATAATGAAATAAAAATAAACATATAAATCTTGGGGATCCCTGTGTGCCTCCGTGGTTAAGCATCTGCCTTCTGCCCAGGGTGTGATCCTAGAGACCCAGGATCGAGTCCCACGTCAGGCTCCCTGCATGGAGCCTGCTTCTCCCTCTGCCTGTCTCTCTGCACCCCTCTCTCTCTGTGTCTCTCATGAATAAATAAATAAAATCTCTAAAAAACAAATAAATAAATAAATCTTAAAAAAAAAACAAAGAAACACTTTTCCAAAAAATAACCATCACCATATTCAATACCTCAACAAATATTCATTGAGCACCTGTTACACGATGCACTACGCTCCTGAGACACCAGGTAAATAACAGAATAGCACTGCAATGGAAAAAAAATAAAACTTTCGTTATTAGGTACTCTTAATATTTAATGGAGGTGGTCAATCATTTCAACATACCTTCGTTGACATCTTTGTCCCGAGATTTGGAGGAGTCGATGCCAGAAGAGGATGGAACTTCAGAGTCATTTGCATTTTCTTCAGATGATAACTTTCCTTTTTCCTGAAGACTCTGTGATCGAAAAGTCAACGACATCAAAAACACACCATAGATTCAGTTCCCAGCAGCTGGGAGTAAGGCACCTGCCTCATCTTCCATGACCACAGAGCCTGAGCTCCGCACACACATACAGAATGTGGAATCCAAACCTGAAGAGCCACAGCATTTCAGAGAACTCTGATCCCCTGACTGCCTGTCCAGATCACTTGCAAAAAAAAAAAAAAATCATTTCAAATACCTTTTGGATTTCATGAATCTACATATCCTATCCCAGCTTCTTAAATGAAAAGAGCTGGGTCGTTATTAGCCGCATGAATGAGGGAAGCACCTGCCTGTTAATCAAAAATGGCGCGATTATTGTAATTTTTCCCTGAACCTCCTGTAAGCAGAGAAGATACGGGAAGTTCCGATGTTCTAAAGTATGAAAAGTGATGTGCATGGGGATGCCACCACCCCCCACCTCACACACACACACCGGGCGACGCCTCAACCCGGGAGCTCCGACACCCGGCGGGGAGGGAACCCAGACTAAGGAAGAGGCGGCACGTGTGCTCCACCAGGTGCTCCACCAGGTGCTCCGCACAACGCCAAGCTGCTGGGGAGCAAAGCTCGCCCTGAATCAGCAAATGGGGGGGAGGGGAGGGCTGGGGAGACAGAAGAGGCCGCCACCGAGGCAAGCTGGGGGTGGGGGAGACAGAAGAGGCTGCCAGAGGTTGGGGGGATGGAGTGCGGCGGGGGAGACAGGAGAGGCCGCCACTGAGGCAAGCCCTGGGGGGGTGGGGTAGAGGCTGCCACTGAGGCAAGCGGTGGGGGGGGGGGAGACAGGAGAGGCCGCCAGAGAGGCAAGGGGGGGACAGGAGAGGCCACCACAGAGGCAAGGGGGGACAGGAGAGGCCACCACAGAGGCAAGCGGGTGGGGGGACAGGAGAGGGCCGCCACAGAGGCAAGGGGGGGGGACAGGAGAGGCTGCCACTGAGGCAAGGGGGGGGACAGGAGAGGCCGCCACAGAGGCAAGCGGGTGGGGGGACAGGAGAGGCCACCACTGAGGCAAGGGGGGGACAGGAGAGGCCATCACAGAGGCAAGCGGGGGGGGGGGGGGGGGGGGGCGGGGGCGGGGAGACAGGAGAGGCCGCCACAGAGGCAAGGGGGGGGCAGGAGAGGCCGCCACTGAGGCAAGGGGGGGACAGGAGAGGCCACCACAGAGGCAAGGGCGGGGGGACAGGAGAGGCCATCACAGAGGCAAGCGGGGGGGGGGGGACAGGAGAGGCCATCACAGAGGCAAGGGGGGGGACAGGAGAGGCCACCACAGAGGCAAGCGGGGGGGGGGGGGGGGGGGCGGGGAGACAGGAGAGGCCACCACAGAGGCAAGGGGGGGGCAGGAGAGGCCGCCACTGAGGCAAGGGGGGGACAGGAGAGGCCACCACAGAGGCAAGGGCGGGGGGACAGGAGAGGCCATCACAGAGGCAAGCGGGGGGGGGGGACAGGAGAGGCCATCACAGAGGCAAGGGGGGGACAGGAGAGGCCGCCACTGAGGCAAGGGGGGGGACAGGAGAGGCCGCCACAGAGGCAAGGGGGGGGGACAGGAGAGGCCGCCACAGAGGCAAGGGGGGGGCAGGAGAGGCCGCCACTGAGGCAAGGGGGGGACAGGAGAGGCCACCACAGAGGCAAGGGCGGGGGGACAGGAGAGGCCATCACAGAGGCAAGCGGGGGGGGGGGACAGGAGAGGCCATCACAGAGGCAAGGGGGGGGACAGGAGAGGCCACCACAGAGGCAAGCGGGGGGGGGGCGGGGAGACAGGAGAGGCCGCCACAGAGGCAAGGGGGGGGCAGGAGAGGCCGCCACTGAGGCAAGGGGGGGACAGGAGAGGCCACCACAGAGGCAAGGGCGGGGGGACAGGAGAGGCCATCACAGAGGCAAGCGGGGGGGGGGACAGGAGAGGCCATCACAGAGGCAAGGGGGGGACAGGAGAGGCCGCCACTGAGGCAAGGGGGGGGACAGGAGAGGCCGCCACAGAGGCAAGCGGGGGGGGTGACAGGAGAGGCCGCCACAGAGGCAAGGGGGGGACAGGAGAGGCCGCCAGAGGCAAGCGGGAGGGGGAAGCTCAGCCCAAGAATGAGAGCGGAGAGCCCGGGGTGCGGGGAAGGGGGATGGGCTGCAGGGCGCCGCCCCCCCCCCCCGCATCTCGGGGTTCGCGCGACAGGACGCCGGGAGCACCCGGGCCGGGCAGCGCCTCACTTTCTTCTCGCGGGTTTTTCTCTCTTCTCTCCGCCTTTCGAACTCCTCAAAGGAAATCTTCCCTTCCAGGTAGTCGATGAGCTCCGGGCTGAACCCCGACATGGCGGCGGCGGCGGCGGGGGAGCCGGGGAACGGGGGGAGCCTGGGGAGCCGCGGCCCAGGACGCCGCCGGAAGTACGCGGTCGCGGCCCGTCCCCGGACGCCCAGAGCAGCGCCCCGGCGTCCTCCTGGGAAAGCGGCCCGGCCGGCGCCGCAGCCGCTGCGCTCGGGTTCCGCCGGGGCGTTGGGCCGCTCCCTCCGGTGGCGCAGGCGGCACCCGCCGACCCGACCCCGGCCCGGGGATGATCGGGGAGGTGACAGCGAGGACCACAACAAACAAACAGAACGCGAGAGAAAGAAAGACAAAGTGCTTCACAGAAATTGTCCTTAACCTAGGTCGTTCCCCTCAATTCTTCATTAGGGTTCTCACTCTCCATCCGTCGCCTTTTCTGAATGTCTGTTCTTTCATTTGCCGAACTGATTATTTTCTTAACTTAACCCGCCTGCAGTGCCACGTGCATGTTGCCCTTTCCATTTTTCTGCCACAGCAAATGGAAATAAAGCCCCCCCCCACACACACACACCTGGGCCCTAAACCTCCTCTCCTCCACCCTGGCACCATCACTAGGCCTTCCCGTCTTCCCACGTCCTCAGACTCTCCTTTCCCTTGGGGCGCCTTCTCCGACCGCAAATAAGTCTATCAGGACGTCATGTTCCACCCGTGAGTCTCTCTTCTTCACAGTCAGGGTTTGAGAAAGGATCAGAAGCCTGATGGGCCTACCTCCCACCCTTGCACACTCACTCTAGGCCATGGACCGCCTTCTGCATATTACATACAGAGCTCAAAATAACCCTTAAAAATGGATGCTGCTATTCTTAATGCCAATGTCTAAATCTAACAAGTAACAGTTCACCAGGATGTGAACCCTGGTCTATGTGACCCCAAATCTCATGCATGGAATTAGTACGGCATATGGCCTCCCCTCAGTGGAACTCTTCTTCACCTCCTGCACACTTGTCCGTCTGTATTGTATCTTATATTCTAACTATTTCTCTGATGATGGTTCCTCCGCTGACCTAGTCTAGAGACACTCTCTGTCAACATCTTGAAAGCAGTACCACCTGATGCATCTGTGAACTCTAGTACTCCGTGCTCAGAACACATTTATGAATGAAGTCGGATGGAACTGAAAGTGCATTGGAAATGGGCAAGAGTGTTGAGCTGTGGGGGGAATGCATCTTGACATACAGCCTTTAGGGTTAAAGACAAGTTACAAGGAGCCTATCACTTTGTTACAATTGAGACAACCAGCAGTAGGATGGTAGAATGAAAGCTCCGACCCCAAGAGTTCCAGGTGAGAGAAAGATACCTCACAGCTAGAAGGCATGCCCTTTCTCATGATGAAGAATCCTCAGGACTCTCCCTGGGTAGAAAGTATGGAGGCCAGCAGGGTAGGTTGGATTAAAGTCCTCGGCAGAAATAATTTCTAGGGAAATTCTCCCCTGCATTTCCCAGGCAGTCAGGGAACTGTATCTAAAAAGAAGTCAAGAGTCTGATCCTAATTTTCCTAGGGGAAGAGAAGGGAATCAAGGGCAGGAAAGCTGGTCATTTCATAAGAACTCTCTCCTCTGACCCAGGTGACTTAGACCAACTTGTTTCATTATTAACTGACTGGAATGTGGAATGACAATTGTGAAGCTATAGATTCAGGTTGGGGAGAATAGAGAACAAGGAGCAGGAGGTGGGAGGATGGTTTTTACGCCTTTGATAAAGAGACAACAGACCCAAAATGGAGTCACTTGTGTTGAACCCACATCCAAGAACCAAGACTCACTACCTGACATAGTTACAGCTTCAACATCTGTCAGCAGTGGCATCTTAAGCTGGTCATTCTGGAATTACCTGGTCAGCACTAGTGAGGTAAGAGACCTCACTGCATGACAGACCCCTGTGGTCCCCTGAAGACAGGTAACCTGGCCACAAACAATCCACTCTCTGCTGGTAACTTCCTCGTCCCACCTTCTCTAGCTACAAGTCTCTCATTTTGTACAGCTCTTTGGAGCTTCTTTCTATTTGTTAAATGATGCCCAATTCATGGTTCATCGAATAAAGAGCTTTAAAATTTACTTTAAAGGGTACCTGCGCAGCTCAGTTGCTTAAGTGTCTGCCTTCTGCTCAGGTCATGATCCCAGGATCCTGGGATCAAGTCCCACATCAGGCCCCCTGCTCAGCAGGGTGTCTGTTTCTTCCTCTAGCCTTCTCCCCCCGTTTCTGATCTCTCTCTCTCTCTCTCTCTCTCTGTCTCTTTCTGTCTCTCATGCTCTCTTTCTCTCAAATAAATAAAATCTTAAAGTAAAATTTACTTTAAATTTTGAATTTGGTTTTAAGCACTGCTATAGAACACCTTGTAGACACTAATGTTCTTTTACAACTCAGACTACTGCAACATATCTTATACAATTGTAATCTTTCTGGTTTTCTTTTCTTCACTTCATTGTAAGTGATTTGTCCCCTGGTGAGTCAGAGGTGTCCACATTACCTTGAGATGAAGTAGAATTGTTCCAGCAGTAATGAAAATAGCAGGAAGAAATTTTTCATACTTTCAGACTGCTTTTGAGAATCAAAATGGAATGTCTGAAGAAAGTAGAATATTGAGTACGTGCCATGACAAGAGAATTTAAGAGTACACAGGTAAGAGGTGACTTCATTTTTTCTCTTTGTCAAGGGGAGGAAAAGGAATAGGATGTAACTCTTTTGGGAAGACAATTTTTCCATAATTCTCTCTTTTCTGCAGAAGCTTGTCACAACCTTCAATCTGGGCTATATTTTCAAAGATATCTCTAGAACAACCAACCTTGAAAGACAGAAAAATTGTCTTTTTCTGGGGCAGAGGACAGGTTTGTTTTCTGACCAGTACAATAAATATAATGTTTCCCTCTGGGGCAAAGGCTGAGCATGTTTGCTATATAGTGGTCCCTTATAAAAGTGGGGATTTCCTAAGTTTGGGGTCCTCAGCCATGGCACAAACCCACTTGTGTACAGCATAGCCTTGAACACACCTCCGTGTGGCTCCTATGGTACTTGGGGGTAGGAGAACCAATGTGGGTATAAAACTCTTGCTGACTGCAGTGCCATGAGCAATAAAGACTGTTGCCTTGGACTCAAGAGTCTCGTGTGTCTGACAGGATCTGTGAAACTGTAGTAGGATAGTGTGTAGCTTACAAATAAAGTAGAACCTCACACTCGTAACAGTTCTTATCCTTAGATCTGGGATAGGGGACAATAGGAATTGTCCTATTGTCCTGGGAATGGGGAACATCAAAGAGGAACAGAATCAGTATTGAAAGGCTGTCAGAGACCTGTGCAGAGAATTACCATGGGCGCCTTGAGAACCTGGATTACTTACAAAACATTACTTTTTGCTGAAGGAAACACAACACTTTTGCTGTTTTCCTAGCAATGGCTCTCAGCCAGGAAAATACCACTTCCCCAGTGGGCTTTTAGAAATGTGGGGGGGGGGAAGTTTTGGTTGTCAAAATAATAGGGCAGGGGTGAGGGAAATGACTGACATACAGTGTCTGAGGCCCAGATGTGATAAATGGTCATACAAGCGGAGACTTGGTCTTCCTCAAATGCCAATAGCATCACCATCAAGAAATTCTAATCAGGGCAGGCCTGGTGGCACAGCGGTTTAGTGCCGCCTGTAGCCCAGGGTGTGATCCTGGAGATCCTGGATCGAGTCCCATGTCAGGCTCTCTGCATGGTGCCTGCTTCTCCCTCTGCCTGTGTCTCTGCCTGTCTCTCTCTCTGTGGATTAGATAGAAACTCTAATCAGTGTGGAGTGAAGGCTTTCCATCAACATCTACCTGCCAATGGCAAAGAGTTTTCCAGCGGAAGGATGCATACTCTTGCATTGAGACTTTGTAAGCTCCTAGCTCAAAGTCCGTGTGGATGCTTTTCCTTTTCAAAGGAACTGAACCGTAAGTTCAGTTTTTCCTGAAACATAAGCATCCCCTTTGTGGATGTATTGATTCCCAGAGCAGGGGTAGTAAAAGGGAAGGGGAAAACCAGCCACGGGTAACTGAGTGGAACTGGACAGTGATAAAAGACTCTTTACCACTCTACCCTTTATCTGACTAGCTTATAATTTTCGGAGGGCTAGCTCATAATCAGTGATCACTTATACCTTTTAAATGGTAGGAAACATAATATTTGAGCTAGAAGCAACTTCTATTACTGAGCGAATAATAACAGAATAGCATACACCTTCACTTCAATTCAAGACATATTTATTGAACACTTGCTACATGCAGAGCACTGTGCCAGGCACTGGAGAAATAAAAATGGCTTAGATATGATTTCTGCTCACAAAGACCTCACAATACTCCAGGGAAAACAGACATGTATACAACTGGTTAAAACAGAACAAATGAAACCAGATGCAGAAATCTATTTTTGCATAAATATTTTATTATTGATCTTGAGTATCAATCATCCACAAAAAAGCCACAGAAAACTATCGTGGAATGTACAGACTGTTGCTACTAGGACACCGATGTTTGCATTCTAGTACAATGTTCTTTTGCAGGAATCACAGAGAAAATGATGCAGCTCTCCATAATGATATAGGAAAAGTAGCTATTCCACATGAAAATATGAGAATCAGAATAATTCAGCTTAAGCTGATGAGGAGAGGAGAAAATTGGTTGTAAAAGAAGGCAATCCCAAGCACTTTTAAGCTAGCTTCCTAAGGAAGTGTGTGCTGAAGGACCAGGGCTGGGTGTGGCTAGGATAGTTCATGTAGCACAATGTCCACCTCTGAATAGAGTGGTGGGGAATATCTCCTAGAGACCGTAGCAACTTCTAGACTCCCAAGTGTCTTTGCGTTCCATTTCAACTCTACTGTGTATGTTTATCACCACCTCTCCCTTGGTATGAAACTGTGAGGTCTTCCAACAGCACAGGCTGAAAGTGGGAATGTGTCTTCTCTTCAGGAAAAAGACAAATTTTAAGCTCAAATCTCTATTACATATAATAAAATATAGTAAAAATGTGAAGAGTCTCTTTCAAATAAAAGCATTTATTGATAAAAGGTAATAAGCATACAGGTTTTAAAGAGAAGCTTATTTTTTATTTTTTTGGTTAGAGAAGCTTAAAAGAAATGTAATTTGGAAGATCATCATCTCTTTTTGACTCAATGGTGTTTTTGTAACTCCTACAAATATGTGCAGTGCTCTACGTTGGTGATTATGGTTTATAGAGTGGAAAAAAGACTTAAAAAATACAGGTAAGTCACATATGTCTCAAAGGTCAATCTATTTATATGTAAATCTAGAAATGTAGAATAAAACCATTATACATTGACAAAAGTGGAGGGAAAAATGGTTTAGCCGTGACCACGATTGAATTTTTCTAATGAGAAGCTTCATCTATAGTTTCAAAATAGCCAGACACCTGAAAGAACAAGAAAATGATATCACAAAATAGAAAGTGAAGACTATACAAGCAACACAATGACCCAAAGATCATATTTCAACAAAGACTTTTTAAGATTTATTTGAGAGGGAGCATGCGGGGCAGGGGGCAGAGGAAGAAGGGGTCTTAAGCAGCTTCTCTCCTATGCCTGGAGCCTAAGGTGGGGATTGATCCCAAGACCCTGTGATCATGACCTGAGCTGAAACCAAGAGTCAGCTGCTCAACCAACTGCGCCACTCAGATACCACCAGGTTTTCTTTTCTAAATAGAGATGTTAGAATGAAGCACGTATAATTATGAACTATTCTCCAAATAGAAGCTTAGTTTCTCTCACCACGTTGAACAATGTGTTTTATGATACTACTGAGCGCTTTCTCTGTTTCCTGCCCTTAAACATCACCTCACTCCATGCCCATGTGATGTTATTTGATATTTTCTCCGATAGTTTCTGTGAGTTAGAAATCAGTATCTGCAATTTATAAACAAAGAAACTAAGGCTTACAACCAACCTGCATGCAATTCTATCTCATACTGTGGTATTAGCAGTTGTTCTGCTTTAGTGTCTAATAGCCTAGGGCCTAAGTGTGACTAAGAGTCAAGAGAACCCTTCATTAACATCTTTATTTTTATTCTAGCTTATTTTTTCATTGTAGGAATTGTCAGGTGCATATGCCACATGGTAAATCTCATCTTCTGTTACCACATTTGAAGAAACTAGTAATCAAAACTCTTTTCACATGCAGAATAAAGTGCAACAATAGTATGCTTCCTCACAATTTCATCCCAAGCTTGTGTTAAATGGGAGTAGGTTTAATTATGATTCAGTTTCCTTTCCTATTCAGCCAAACAAAAAAAACTAATAGACTAGAATCACAATGTATTTTTTTGGGAATGTACGACACATTTAGTTTTTTAATGGTAAATATTTACTTGATAAGTATGCTAAGGTAATAAGAATAATAAAGCTTAAAAAAAGAATAATAAAGCTTAAATCTTAAATGTAAATAAATTTTTGTGTTTTTTTTTTCTGTGAGGAAAATGCCATCTTTACTAATACTTTACTTTTTTTTTCTCTAGGTGAGAAAGCTCAAGCTCAAATATAACTTTTTTCCAAGAAGACCATTTTTTGAACTTTTCTTTTTTTTTTGAACTTTTGTATTAAATCCAACTGCACAATATGATATATATCTTTATATATGATTTTCTGCACAAATTAGCTATATGACCTGGTATGAAAAAAAGATAGGTAAAAGCATGTGATATTAAGAGTGATAATTCTAGAGGTGCCTGGCTGGCTCAATCAGTAGAGCAGGCGACTCTTAATCTTGGGGTTGTGAGTTCAAGCCCCATATTAAGCATAGAGATTACTTTAAAGAAAAAGTGTTAATCCTTTTAATATCTCTCTTGCTGGAAAACTATGCTTAAAAATTCATTAACTGTCATTTCTTTTTTTTTTTTCTTTTTCTTTTCGGTTTAAGTCCCAAGTGGAGCTTAAACTCATGATCCTGAGATCAAGACCTGAGCTGAGATCTAGAGTCAGACACCTACCAGACTGAGCCACCCAGGTGTCCCACTGTCATTTATTTTTAAAACCAGACTATGGGGGTACCTGGGTGGCTCAGCCGGTTGGGCATCTGTCTTTGACTCAGGTCAATATCTCAGGGTCCTGGGATGGAGACCGCATCAGGCTCCCTGCTCAATGGGGAGTCTGCTTCTCCTTCTCTGTCTGCCGCTTCCTCTTGTGCTCTCTGTCTCTCACTCTTGTGCCCTCTCTCAAATAAATAAAATCTTAAAAAAAAATAAAATGAAACCAGGCCATGAAACACATGAACCAAATCCAAATATTAGCAGTGATGAGTATCATCAGAACTGAGTACATGTTTCTATGAGGAAATAAAATCATTTTTCAAATAAATACTTTCAAAATCTCTTTATGCTTGAGTTGTATAATTGGGTAGATCCTGGGAATAAAAGGACAACTTACCTGTGTTCAGAGGAAACATTCAGCCTTTGAGGTATTTGGGAAAGGAGTTTTTCTCCTCTTCATAATCTGCAAATGCAGAGGCAAGAAGTTCTGATTGGAAAGTGAGAGCTCTAGGATTCTCGTTCATGGAGAAAGTGTTTGGAAACCTCCCGAGATCGAGACCTCGTCCCTTAAAATACGCCTGAAGGGTTCTGAAAAACTGAAGAGAGAAAATGTTAAATGCCATGTGTGAATTAAACATCAAACATACATAGAGACAGATATTTTCCCCCCTCTCTCTTTTCCTCTGTGAATTGACTTGGGGGCTAATCTAGGAGACAGGAGGTGGAAAACCCAGAAATAGAAGTACACGTTTTGACTACTTCTCCTCCTTCCCCTCCACTGTCCCTTACCCTGCCTTCTTTCCAACATTTCAACCCTGAACCAGATAATTCAACCTTTTTGGTGGAGATTAAGAGAGAATAATTATTTAACAGCATCATAGTCAGAAGGTTTGTTGTAAACCACCTCTGAACCAGTAGGTCAGAGATTAGATTGAACTGCGCAGTGATGAGAGCTCCTGCCCCCTGTCTGCCTGCCAGTGAGATCCCAGGCATTGTCTTTTGCACTGGATCTTTTAGACATGCGATTTCCAGCTTTCCTTTAGGAAATGAATACATAGAAGCTTGGTTGTTTTAACCCTATCTTGTTATATTTCATACCATTTTCTTTATGGAAACTGTATTGTGAAATAATATCAGCATGTTTATTTATTTGGCATACTTTTAAAAGAATTTTTGCTGATGTTTTGAATTCTATTTCCCAGATAACTTTATATTGAAAATAATGCTGGGGGGCGCCTGGCTGGCTCAGTCAATGGAAGGTACAACTCTTGGGCTTGGGGCTGTGGGTTTGAGCCCCACGTTGGGTACAGACATTATTTAAAACTAAATCTTAAAAAAAAAAAGAAATAAAAATAATGCCTGGTGAATCGATAAGAATGCAAGTCAACTTTCAGTTTTTGCAATTGAGCTTTGCATGTGTTGGTCATATGAGAATCTATTTTATTATCAGTTCAATCTGAACTGTGGAAAAATCAATTCTTTGCTAAAGCTCTTGATTTTGTATATCTATGAGGAACCCAGGCTATGAAGTCAATGTGTATGTAAGATCACTTACAAATGTAATGTGTTGCATGTGTATAAAATCATCTCTAAATATAAGTCTGTTTCTCCTCACGGAAACAGATGTAAATTGGCCAGAAGAACAACAGGATATCAGCCACTAGGCTAGCAAAGCCTTTGCCCAGTCCTATCAAGGAATCTCCTTGGCACTTGGTAGCCTCCACTGTACTGTAGCAGAGTGCAGTGTGCATAAATCCAGAGGTGCCAATTTCACCCTGAAGCTCAGCATGTCCCAGTGTGTGCTCTTACCAGATCTCTGTTTCTGGGGTTGTTCAGTGATTTCCATTTCTCCTTGTTTCTCAGTGTGGCTCCATGCACAAGCCCAAGTAGCACCAGGGCAACACACAGCAGCAGGGATGCTTTGGGCATGGTGGAATGAAGCTGAGTGGAAAGAAGGATCGGAGCAATGTCAATGGTCAGAGAGAGAAGAGAGAGGGAGAAAAGAAAAAGGAGGGGGAAGGAAGAAGGTAAAAGAAGGGAGGGCAGATGTGGAAAAGAGAAAGAGGAAGTATTTTTTAAAAGACACAGGAGGAAGAACTAGTATATTATTTCATCTGAATTTCACAGCCGTCTTTCTTCCATATTCATTTGCAACTGAAGACCCCCAAATCCAGTTGATGACCTCAGAGGAGTTTATGATGATGAGAGCATTATGCAGTGATAAACAAAGCAATCATAAATACAACCTAGAAAGTCTGAGTATGCCTTCTCATCTTTGAAAAACATGCACTTTGTTGTCTTCAAAGAAAGTGCAATTCTTAAAAAACAAAAACAAAAACCTTAAACTACATAAGTGTTAAGACAGCAGTCTCCAGAAGTGAAGAAGAGGGAGGAGGAGGAGAAAGAAAAAGAAAAAATATACCCCAGGGATCCCTGGGTGGCGCAGCGGTTTGGCGCCTGTCTTTGGCCCAGGGCGCGATCCTGGAGACCCGGGATCGAATCCCACATCGGGCTCCCGGTGCATGGAGCCTGCTTCTCCCTCTGCCTGTGTCTCTGCCTCTCTCTCTCTCTCTCTCTCTCTCTCTCTCTCTCTGTGACTATCATAAATAAAATTAAAAAAAAAAAAGAAAAAATATACCCCAAAGTGAGAAATGTATGGACACACACGTCTGAGACAGACACACACCACACTAGCATAGATGGTCTCCCCTCCCCAACCTATGAAATGGAAACGAAACACACAGAAAGGGCTAATAACACTTACCAGGGAGTGGGCTTTGGCTGGCCCTGGTTAGCCACCCTGTTTACAACCTCTAAGGCAATTCATGGCTACTTATAACCACTGGACCAGCTGCAGGTGGGAGTCAATGACGTGAGCAAGGCGAGTTGAAAAATAATGATTCCATTTTCAGCCATGGCACCAAAGACCCTTGAGAATCACATCTTCAAGCTTCTTCAAGGGTGACAGTTAACTTATTGGTCTTATAAATACAGCAGCTGCTCCTTTAACCACTGAACATTTTATGTGGATTTTATGAAACACACAGGCACTTCTACACAGCAAAGTGGCTTTTTATGTTCTCACTCTTAAGAGAAGGGTATATACAGCAGCTGGCAATACGATGATGATTACCCACCTAATAGAATGTTCTTTTAGAGATATCAGCTTTTCATATTAACATCTTTTTTTGAACAGGAAATTCTATTGCAAGAGATGAAATTGTTCTTTGTGACCTACACCTTATATTTCTTCTGGGAATCTCAAAAAGCTTTACAAGTTTTAAATAGAGGCATGGTTTATCATTTTTTAAAAAAAACCTTCAAAATAGAGCAAAAAGGTAACATGTTCTTGGAAAAAAGAAAAGTTGCTAGACTATCACATCTCCTTGCTGCATAAATGTCATCCATAGAAAATGGTGGCATTGAGAAATTGGACCTGAGTTGTGAAGTTGCTTTGGTTGCAATCACTCAAAACAATCCAGGACAAGGTCTTTGTGAGAAGGCTAGTAAGCTGGACTAGAAATACTTGGACTAGAATACTTGGCTATGGTCTGTCTTGCCTTATTGACCCTGGGCAAGTCACTGTGTTTGTTTATTCCTTTCTTCATTCATGCTGCAAACCTTTATTTTTTTTTTAAAGATTTTATTTATTCATTCATGATAGTCACACACAGAGAGAGAGAGAGAGAGAGGCAGAGACACAGGCAGAGGGAGAAGCAGGCTCCATGCAGGGAGCCTGACGTGGGACCCAATCCCGGGTCTCCAGGACCGCGCCCTGGGCCAAAGGCAGGCGCTAAAGCGCTGCACCACCCAGGGATCCCCCATGCTGCAAACCTTTAAAAAATTATTTATTTATTTATTTATTTATTTATTTATTTATTTATGAGAGAGAGAAAAAAAACATGAGTAGGGAGAGGGGCGGAGGGAGAGGGAGAGAGAATCTCAAGCTGACTCCCTACTGAGCTGAGTGCAAAGCCTAATGCCTAGCTTGATCTCAAGACCCTGAGCTCATAACCTGAGCTGAATTCAAGAGTCAGATGCTTAACCGACTGAGCCACCCAGGCTCCCCCATGCAACAAACTTTTATTGAGTGCCTAGTATGTGCCAGGCACTACAGCAGGCTTTGAGGATAAAATGGTAAGAATAATAGGTTCTGCCTTCGTGAAACTAATAGATGAGTGGCAAGACAGAGACTGATCAAATCATTATACAACAATGTGTATAAATATAAATGATAATATCTATGAAGAGAAACTGGGCCGGGCAGCCCAGGTGGCTCAGGGGTTTAGTGCTGCCTTCAGCCCAGGGCCTGATCCTGGAGACGCGGGATCGAGTCCCACGTCGGGCTCCCTGCGTGGAGCCTGCTTCTCCCTCTGCCTGTGTCTCTGCCTCTCTTTTGTCTGTCTCTCATGAATAAATAAACAAAATCTAAAAACAAAAATAAAAACAAAAAAAAAGAAACTTTACTTTAAAAAAAAGAAAGAAACTAGGTGCTGTGAGTATAGAAGAGGGGGTTTGATTCCGTCTCAAGAGTCAGGGAAGGCTTCTGTGGTAGGTAAGTAGGAGTTACCTAGGCAACCTAGAGAGGACAGAGGGCAAGAGTTTCAAACAAGGTGAACAACTGTCAGATTCTGTGGCTAAAAGCGATATGGCACACTGGAGCAACGGAAGACAAGTTAGTAGGCCAGAGTAGAGGGGGAGCCTGCTGTGAGATGGGGCTGGGGAGGTAGGTTCTGATCTTTCTGCTCCAAACAATGCTGACTGAAGGGTTTTAAATACCCAAACAGCTTGATCAGACTTGCAGTTTTAAGAAATTTTTCTGGTTGCAATAAGGAGGATAGATTGAGCTAGAAGAGAGGGATGTGAGAGACCAGTTAGGTCTCTACTGCAGTAATCCAGGCAGGAAGATGCTAAAATGGATTAGGATGGTAACCCAGATGTAGAGATGTGAGTGCATCTGAGAGCTATTTAGAAGAAATCGACAATGTACTGAATACTATGGAAGGTGGAGCTCAGGAGAAGAGTTTCAAGAACAATCCCTAGGTCTTGGGATTATGCAGCTGAGTGGATGACAGGGCCACTTGCTGAGATATCAAATACTGGCATAAAGGGACGGAGCTCACAAGTTCCATTCCAGACATGTATTTGAGGAACTTTAAGATCTTCAAGGGTGTATATTGGAGTCACAGGTCTAGAGCTCAGAGGAGAGGTCTGGGTTAAAAATGTAAATATGGGAATTGTTAACATGTAACTGGATAAGATTGCCTCAGCAGAGATTAGAAAATGAGAAGAGAAGGTGGCCTAGGCCTTGAGCTTTGAGAAGTTTTTCATGTAACATCGTTATGCAGGAATCTACAAAAAAGGAGACCTTGGAGGTAGGGGAGAAACCAGGATGGTACTGAAATAAGAGAAAAAAAATTCCAAGAAGGTACACATTGGATAAAATGAGGACTGGAAAGGGTCCATGGAGCATTCATGCTGTTTCGGTAAATGCAGATGAAAGATTAGATGTGAGTAGATGAAAAAAAAAAAAGAAGAAGAAGAAGTGAGTAGATGAGGAGGAGAAATAGTACCTCAAGCTCCTGAGAACTTAAACTGTGAAAGAGTTGGGGGGAAAAGGTGGTAACTGGAGAGGGGAGTGGAGGAGAGTGAAGGGAAGGTGTTGTCATGTTCAGGGTGAGAGACTTGAATTTGTTTAAATGTCAGTGGCTGGGTGAGTAAATGAATACCCTGGAATTTCATTACATCATCTCTCCTTAAAACTCCCAGACTTTGAAGTTAAAGCACCTAATGATACTGAAGTATGAAATTATTAATGAAATTATGGTAAAGTGACTACATTGTAAACTCCTTAGAAGTTGCTCACCCTTATATTCCTAACGTCAAGCATGTAGAGCCCAGTATGATTTCTAAATGGGAAAAGCATAATAAATTAGAATAGATTTTCCAGCCATTTATCTGTGAATATTTTCTAACTTTATCCTCTTTTACATAAAAACACAGCTCATTGTCTCCCACTTAAGAGTTCCCCATTTAAAAAACATTTATGGGGATCCCAGGGTAGCTCAGCAGTTTAGCACTTTCCTTTGGCCCAGGGCGTGATCCTGGAGACCCCGATCAAGTCCAGTGTCGGGCTCCCTGCATGGAGCCTGCTTCTCCCTCTGCCTGTGTCTCTGCCTCTCTCTCTCTCTCTGTGTCTCTCATGAATAAATAAATAAAATATTAAAAAAAATATTTTTGGCATACCTCAGACATATTGTAGGTTAGATTTCAGACCATCACAATAAAGTAAATGCCACAAGAAAGTGAGACAAATGAATTTTTTGGTTTTCTAGTGCATATAAAAGTTATGTTTACACTCTAGTGTATCAAGTGTGCAAGATTATTATGTCTAAAAAACCAATCTATATGCCTTAATTTAAAAATGCTTTTTGAGGGGCAGCCCGGGTGGCTCAGCGGTTTAGCGCCACCTTCGGTCCAGGCTGTGATCCTGGAGACCCGGGATCGAGTCCCATGTTGAGCTCCCTGCATGGAACCTGCTTCTCCCTCTGTCTGTGTCTCTGCGTCTTTCTCTCTCTGTGTCTCATGAATAAATAAATAAAATCTTTTTTTAAAATGCCTTTTTAAAAAAAAAAAAAAAAAGCTAACCATCACCTGAGCTTTCAGTGAGTCATTATCTTTCTGCTGGTGGAAGGTCTTGCCTTGATGTTGATGGCCGCTGATCAGAGTGGTAGTTGCTGAAGGTTGGGGTGGCTGTGGCAGTTTCTTAAAATAAGACAAAAATGAAGTTTATCACATCAATTGACTCTTCCTTTCATGAAAAATTTCTCTATAGTATGTGACACTATTTGATAGCATTTTACTCTCTTCACAAACTTTATTGTGAGATTGCAACAACTCGGTCACATCCTCAGCTCCAGTTCTAGTTCTTTGGCTGTTTCCACCACATCTGCAGTAATTTCTTCCATGAAGACTTGAACCATGGGAGTCATCCATGAGAGTTGGAATCTTCTTCCAAACTCCTGTGAACGTTGGCATTTTGACCTCTTCCCACAAATCAACAATGCTCTTAATGGCATCTAGAATGGTGAACCCTTTCCAGAAGGTTTTCTACTTATTTTGCCCTGATCCATCAGAGGAATCACTCTCCATGGCAGCTATACCCTTATGAAATGTATTTCCTTGACCCATGGGCTGCAGAATGGGTGTGGTGTTAGGCGTGAAAACATTAATCTTACCGTACATCTCCATCAGAGCTCTTGGGAGACCAAGTGCATTGCTAATGAGCAGTGATATTTTGAAAGGGATCTTTTCTTCTGAGCAGTAGGTCTCAACAATGGGCTTAAAATATTCGGTAAGCCATGGTGTAAACAGATGTGCTGTCATCCAGGCTTTGTTGATCCAGAGTAGATTTGGTGTAAATCTTAAAGACCCTCAGATTCTCAAGGTGGTCAATGAGCACTGGCTTCAACTTAAAGTCACCAGTTGCATTAGCCCCGAACAGGAGAATCAGCCTGTCCTCTGAAGCTTTGAAGCCAGGCACTGACTTCCAGTAACTAGCTATGGAAATCCCAGATGGCATCTTCTTCCTATGGAAGGCTGTTTGGTCTAAATGGAAAATCTGTTGTTTGGTGTAGCCACCTTGATTAATTATCTTAGCTGGATCTTTCAGATAATTTGTGCAATTTCTACATCAGCTCTTGCTGCTTCACTTTACCCTTGTATGTACTAGAGATGGCTTATTTCCTAAAACCTTGTGAAGTAACTTCTGTGAACATCATATTTCTTTTTTTTTAAGCTTCATATTTCTATTCAGCTTCCTCACTTCTCTTAGCCTTCATAAAATTGAAGAGAGTTAGGGTCTTGCTCTAGATTAGGCTTAGCTTAAGGGAATGATGTGGCTGGTTTTATCTTCTATCCAGACTACTAAAACTTTCTCTGTATCATTAATATGGGTATTTTGCTTTCGTATCATTCAGGTGTTCACTGCAGTTGTACTTTTAATTTCCTTCAAGAACTTTTCCTTTGCATTCACAACTTGGCTAATAGGCACAGGAAACCTAGCTTTCAGCCTATCTCAGCTTTCAACATGTCTTCTTCACTAAGCTTAATCATTTCTAGCTTTTGTTTTATTTCTCTCTTTCTTTCTCTTTTTCTTTCTTTCCTTCCTTTGGAGAGAGAGAGAGAATTTTAAGCGGGCTCCATGCCCAGTGTGGAGCCTGATGTGGGGCTTGATCTCACGACCCTGAGGTCATGACCTGAGCTGAAATCAGAGTCAGTTGTTTAACTGACTGAGCCACACAGTGCCCCTTTAGCTTTTGATTTAAAGTGAGAGATGTGCAACTCTTCCTTTCACTTGAGCACTTAGAGGCCATTGTGGTTGTTAATTGGCCTAATTTCAATATAGGTGTGTGTCAGGGAGCAGGGGGACCTAAGGAGAAGGAGAGAGATAGGAGAACAGCCAGTTGGTTGAGCAGTCAGGACACGTACATTTATTGAGTTCACTGTCTTATGTGAGTGTGGTTTGACATCTCCAAAACAATTATAATAGTAACATCAAAGATGACAGATCACCATAACAAATATAATAATAAGGAAAAAGTTTGAAATATTGTGAGAATTACCAAAATTTGATTCAGAGACATGAAGGGAGCAAATGTGTTGAGAAAATGGTGCCAGTAGACTTGCTAGATGTAGGGTTGCCACAAACCTTGAATGTGTAAAAAACAAAGTATCTACTAAGTGCAATAAAGCGAAGCACAGTAAAATAAAGCATGCCTGTATAGTTTCTCAACAGAGCCATGGACTAAAGGTAACATACACATTTACATCTTATTCACTAAGACTACAGTTTCTCTGATTGTTAAAAGAAATTAAATACTTAAATAAAACAAGTGTGTGTTTTTAATTCCTTTAGTTGTTTATTAATTTTAAATCTTTGTTTTAAAGAGCAGAATGGATTATTGATAAAGCTGACGATGACATTTTCTTCAGAATGTATTAGCGTGGCACTAAGTGGATATTTCGCAAGTATTTGATCAATGAATTTACTCAGGAAAGAAGAAAAAACAAAACAAAACAAGATAGTTTAGATTCCCAAGCCATTAGTTTCAGGTCTAAATGATCCCGTGTGGGTTCTTCATTAAATATAACATTTGTGAAAGTAGCAGTTGGTATATTCTAGGCAGAAAGGCTCTTCTACATACATCTGAATGAAGGTCTTTGCTGGCATTTCTCAAGCAGAAACTGAGAAGAAAATAGAGCACTCAGCACAGGGCTACCCACATAAAAGAAACCCAATAAACATGCTGACTGAATTATAAACTTAATTAGGTAATAAATTCAATGTGACGATAAAGGTGAGGAAAGGATGGTAAATGAAGAGGGTATTATGAGAGGCACAGAGAGGTGTTAAGGCAACCTGTTGGACTGTACAAACTCTTCAAGTCCTTCCTGTCTCTATTAGACAGAAAAAGACAGAGCTGATGTAGCTATTTAGCTATTTTCATGAACAGGGACAAGAATTTAATCTTCTTTTCTTTTCCCTGCTCTGAATGAGGGAAAGGGAAAATTATTGTCTGTTGATTGCTTCCTCAGTAATGATGAGAACTTCAAAGCCGTTGGAAAAGTGGCTCATATGGTTAATAGAGTGAGCCAGCCAGCTTTCTGCTCATAGCAATCATCTTTTTCCTGGCAGTGGGCAGATTTCAGTTTGAAGGTAGACTAAAGAGAGAAGAGGCGTAGGCCTCTTGTCAGGCACAGAACAGAAGCCAAGAGCCATGGGTCAGGGGGTCTACAGTGACCATGATGCATGGAAGAGGTTCACCCCCCCTTGTCCTGGGGTCACATAAAGTTTCTGGATCCTGTGAGACCGCGGAGTGGTGTGGGAAGGCTCCGAAACCCTGAAATTGGATTCCTTTTCTCTCCAATTCAGATGGGGGTGAAAATTAGGTTTTTTTTTAATCCATGATTTTGTCAAACACTTCCACTCTATGGTTAACACTCTGTCCCTTTGGCCATAAAGATACTACATAAAGTATTTCTGATTCTATGGAGTTGACCTCAGAATTCTCTGGCCATACAGAAATCTCTTTAATTCTTTGCTATCCTTTGTTTTGTCTTAAATGTTTTAAAAATGTTGAAAGGGAATATTAACAAAGAAAAAAGATCTTCATCTGTTTAAAACATGTTACAGCTTTTTATACCTCTTAAGTGAGAGTATGAGCCGATTCTAGAAGTTGGAGTCCATAAAGGAAGGAGAGCAAAGGCCAAGTGGGCTGACCATCCTTCCTTAAGAGCATCTGCTCTCACTGCCTGGCCTCAGGGCCTCTGCTTTCATCAGGTTCCTGGGTACCAGCTGGGGCTTCAGCAGCAGCCTTCCTTTCTCCCATGGGTCCTCCTCTGGCCACCTTCTTCCTGAGAAACCAACACTAGTCACAGAGGGCCAGCCAGCACATACTTTTCAATCCTGCCCTAAGTTCAAGCTGTTTCTCCTACAACTAGGATGAAGGAGGTGGAGGCAACACAGGTAAAAATCATGATAATGACGTTTGATCTGAAGCCAGCTTGGAGAAACAGCAAGAAAACAGATATCTCGTTCGCACAGTGACTGAGATGGAAACCAAACTCTCTCAATCTGTATTTGAGAACCAGGCTCCCAGGCCCCTGTTGTTCCGGGCCGTATCAGTATCTCCAAAGTCATAAGAAAGGAGTAAAAGATTTATCCTAAAACATGGCAAGCTAAACAATTCCTTAGGGCTTTGCAAACAGCTTTTCTGTCTTCAGTCTGGTTTTGTCACAGAGAGTCTGAGGTGGTTGGCAGCACCTTTGGCTTTGCAAGGGACCCTGGAGTAGAGGCAACAGAAAAAGAAGGTTACACTGATGAAGAAAACCTTACAAGATCACATCCACCTCTAGTGGGTTCTTGATGCCTCTAAGATAAAATCTAGGCTCTAAACCATGATGTTTATAAAGGCCCTCAAAAAACCCAGCCCTACCATTCCAGTCATTTGACCTCTCCAATGAACATCACCCATACTTCTACTTTGGTGATTTGGACTTGGCTGTTGCTTCTGCCTGGAACACCTTCTCTAACCCTTACGAGCTTATCCCTGTCCTTCAAAGCTCACCTTAAATGTCACTTCTTCTCAGGAAAAGAAACTATTTAGTCACCTCAACAGCTCTTATCCTGTTGAATTAGAATGACTTCATTTGCTTCCACATGCCTTATTGTTCCCAAAGTGAGCTCCTTGAAGGAGGCATCATGTCCTTTTCATCACTGCTTTTTTAAATCACTGGCATAATGCCTAGTATACAGTAGGCAAATGTATCACAAATATGTGTGGAATTAATAATTCTTTAGGCAAAAGTTGAGCTTAGGTTCTTATAATGCTCTTTTGCAATTTGAGCCTTGTTACATTTCTATTGTTATCTAAAGATTTATGTCCTGTCATATTGTAATAAAAAGGGAAGAGATAACTATAGGTGGCCAATAAGTATTTGTTGCTTTGACTTGAATATTCAATGGACCAGTAATGTGTAAATTATTATTCTCCCAGGCTGAGAAGAAAGAAAGAAAGAAAGAAGAAGAAGAAGAAGAAGAAGAAGAAGAAGAAGAAGAAGAAGAAGAAGAAAGAAGAAAGAAGAAAGAAGAAGAAGAAGAAGAAGAAGAAGAAGAAGAAGAAGAAGAAGAAGAAGGAGAAGGAGAAGAAGAAGGAGGAGAAGAAGAAGAAGAAATAAAAAAGGAAATGGGCAGAGTGTGGGACTTTTATGACCACACATATTGTTCTATTTAAGTTGTTCTGGAGTTAAAACCACAATCCAAAGAATGTAGGAAGAGAAGCTCAAAGAAGAAAGGAATGGATTCTTCCCTAGGGTCTCCAGAGGAAGTGTAGTCCTGTCTACACCTTGATTTTAGTCCAGTGAAACTAATTTTAGACTTCTTGCCTCCAGAACTGTGAGAAGATACATTTTTGTTGTTTTAAGCCTCCTACTTCTTGGCAATTTGCTGCAGTAGCCACAGGAAACTAACACAAGAAGTGTTGAAATGTTGGGCCAATTCCAAAGGAAGCCCCACAACTCTGCAACTGCTTTAGCTTCTACTGAGTATGATGAACCATGGACAGACCAAGAAGCAGGCTCTAAATTCTTTATTATCTTTTGAGAAAGGTGGAGCTTCTTGTCATTCAACTCACAATACAAAATGGCTTTGGGTTGAAAGGTCTATTATGAACCCAAAGTTTTGTGTGAGTGAAAATATACTTTAAAATGGCTTTCTGGGGATTCTGGGTAGCTCAGTTGGTTAAGTGTCTGCCTTTGGCTCAGGTCATGAACTCCGGGTCCTGGGATCGAGTCTCATGGAGCAGGGAGCCTGCTTCTCCCTCTCTCTACCTTCTACTTCCCTTGTTTGTGCTCTCTCTCTGTCAAATAAATAAATAAAATCTTTAAATAAATAAGTAAATAAAATGGGTTTTTTTGGATACAAAAAGGGTGAAAAAAGGTTCCATCTTAGACTATTAAATAAGACCCTAATCCATGAGTCACATAATTTTGTAATGGACCACATACTTTAATCCATTAATAAAATTCTGCAAGTATCAGGGAAGAAACACCATTCTTAAAATATTACGTAAATTTCCAGGCATATATTTCGTATGATAAAGGGAGTAGTTTCAGAGAAGGGAAAAATTGAGGACAATTCAGACTGGCATTTCTTTGGATGTTTTTGGACATAATGGGCAAATGATTCTCTTTCTTGGTGCTAGTAATCACTTGTGAGCTCTGAAATAGAACCGGTGAGCTTTTATTCTATTAAAAAAAAATCAACAAACTTCCCTCCCCCAAACAAAACTCAGACATCCCCCCCCCGCCCCCGCCAAACAATGCTTAGTTCTTAGTATTCTGGGAGCTCTTTAGTACTCTAGGTGCATGTTATCCAATTATTTTAAACAAAGTTGAATAGCAGACCTTTACCTTTTCTCTTTAAAAATGCACTGGACAGGGATTCCTGGGTGGCGCAGTGGTTTGGCGCCTGCCTTTGGCCCAGGGTGCGATCCTGGAGACCCTGGATCGAATCCCACGTCAGGCTCCCGGTGCATGGAGCCTGCTTCTCCTCTGCCTCTCTCTCTCTCTCTCTCTGTATGACTATCATAAATAAATAATAATAAAAAAAATTAAAAAAAAATTTAAAAAAATGCACTGGATAAGTCTGTCCTTGGGAGAATCTGCAAGAAATCTTGGCAGCAGAGATCATTTCACCTTAATCCTCCAACAGTAATGTGCTCCCAAGCGGCAGTAAGGACTTCTAAGTTTCCGTTAAAAATATTACCTGCTGCACTTTAAAAAAAATTCCACTTATAAAAATCGGGTTATTAAGGTTCTAAGATTGAGTTATAGAAGTATTTTATATATTCTGAAAACAAATCCATTGTACAGCTAAAATACCAGTGGACAGATTAAAATAGAAATTTAAAAAATATTTTAAAAGCCCAAACTATAAAGAAAAAATTGATAAATTGGACTTCATAAAAAATAACATCCTTGGGGCACCTGGTAGGCTCAGTCAGTTAAGCATCCAACTCTTGATTTTGGCTCAGGATCTCAGGGTTGTGAGATCAAGCTGCACATACTTAAGATTATCTCTCTCCCTCTGTCCCTACCACCTCTCTTTCTCCCTCTCTAAATAATAATAATAATAATAATAATAATAATAATAATAATAGCTTCTGTTCTTCACAATACCATGTTAAGAAAATGAAAAAACAATTCACAAGTGAGAAAAAAATGAAACACATACCTAATAAAGAACTTATATCCAAAACATATAAAGTACAATATTTGGGCCATAATTGATTTTTCCCTGTTATGTAAAACTCCAATGTATGCAAAAGTAAAGAGAACAGAGTAATGTAATTCCATGTACTTATCACTCAGCTTCAACACTTACCAACACATAGGCAATTTGTTATAACCATAACTGGTTTTTGGTAAATTAGGCTTTTGAAGTATCTTGGGTCATTGTTACTACTGTTTGTTAAAAAAAAATTAACAAATTTCAACCATGTGAAATATGCATTGCTAAGTGTGGGACTACAAAGAGGTGGCATATAGAAAGAGACATGATCCCTGCCCTCTAGGAGCAAAAAAATCCATTTGGAGAAATAGCATGGCATGGCGGGAAGGGTTTCAGAATCAAATTTAACCATGTCTAAACCTCAGCTCTGCCATTCCCTTGGACAAGTTATTTAATCTCTCTGCACCTTAATTTCCTCATCTGTGAAGTAATCTCACTTTGCAGTGTTGTCATAAAAATTAGAAATGATACATATGAAGGGTCTAGCGTGGCACCTGACATGTAGACGTTAAGTAAGTGTCCCTAGTAAGAACTGCACGTGAAAAGCACAAAAGATGTAACCTTCATAGGGTATAGAACTATGGCAGTAAGGGCTGCAAGGAGGGACACGTAGATTAGTCCTGACTGTGGCAGTTGATAGATTTTCGTGAGGAGAATTTTGACATCCAGGTTGTGGGAAGGAGATTCTTAAGTAAAGGGAGGAAAGTAGCAAAAGGGAGGAGAGACTTAGGATGAGGTAGCCCAGTGGGCTTGTGTGGCCGAATCTGCTTGTTGCTTCTTTTTATCCCTTTTGCTATAGATTGAATTGTGTTCCCCCCAAATTCATATGTTGAAACCTTAACCCCCAGTAGGCCAGCACATTGATTTTGGACTGTCCAGCCTCCATAACTGTGATAAATAAATTTCTGTTGTTTAAACCACCTAGCCCGTGGTATTCATGGTAGCCACATAGATTAACCCATCTTTCTTCTTGGCCATTGTCTGGGAAGGCAACATAGACAGTTTAAAACTGGTTTCCATGGCTTCCCGTGTATTTCTTAGTGTTCACGTGATATCATTCTGGCCAGTGAGCTATGGACAGAAGTCCCTGAGGTGGGAAAGGGACAAGACAGGGAGAATCATTTATTCATGAGAGACACAGAGAGAGAGGCAGAGACGCAGGCAGAGGGAGAAGCAGGCTCCCTGTGGGGAGCCTCATGTGGGACTTGATTCCAGGACACTGGGATCACGACCTAAGCCAAAGGCAGATGCTCATCCAAGGAGCCACCCTGGCGTCCCAAGTGGGAACATCTTTTCCAAATAAAAGCAGAGATCCTTTTGTTCCTTCCCCCTCCTTCTTCTTCAAATGCAAATATTATGCAGCCGCCACTTTGTTAAGAAAGCCACACATTAAGGATGGAGAACTAATGGGCTAAAAGGTATTTTAGTTTTTGATGACTTCAGGGAGAGTTACCCTAAACTTTCTACTTGAAAAATTCATTGTTTTAGCAAAGTGTCAGGTTTGTTTCTTGCAAATTAATCCTAACTCAAATAGTTTGTATGGGGAGGAGATGGGTGTCTTTGGAAAATGGTAGAAGAACGACTGGACATGCCGAATGGTCAAGTTGTCAAAAGGAGTTTGGACTGTATCTAGAACATGAGGAAAGACTAAAAAAGTTTTGGAAAAGAGAGTGCTAATACTAATTTGCTGTTTAATTAATTAAGATTAATGGTAAAATAATGTGCAGGATAGAAGCAAAATGGATAAGAGAAGGGGAAAGAGATCATTTACAAAGCTGCTGTAAAATGTGGAATGCTAGTAATGACGGCCTAAACTAGGGTGAGAGCCAGAAAGGAGTGCACCAATGTGAGGGTGACCCTAAAGTGCCGGACTGTTTAGGGCTTAGCAACTGACTGCATGTAGTAAGGAAGGGAGAAATTACTGCATGCTGTAAGGAAGAAGGAAATGATCAAAATAAGTGGGTTTTCAATTTGTGTAATGGGGAGGCTTTAATAGAAGTTTGGAAACTAAAAAGAGTTGCTAATTAGGGAGGGAAAGAAATTAGAAGTTGAAATTTCAAAAATTGATTTGTCTAGTTTAGAGAAAACTAGAGATTGGAGAGCTAGAAGAAAGCATCTATCAGTTCTCAAGCACCTACTAGGTATCATGTGCATTTGGCCCATTATCTCATTTTGTCCTCATGCCAGGTCTGTAAGATATTACTGGCCGTAACTTAGGGATGAAGATGTGGTCCCAAGGAGGCTAAATATACTGCCATTGACTCAGAGATAATTAGATGTAGAGCTGAGGAGGAAAGTCTGACTTGGTGAATCATCCACCAAAAATACATTAGAGTCAGAGAGTTAGATGAAATCTCTAAGGAAAAGTATAGAAAGAGTAATAGAAAAGATTGGGAGATTATTGGGAAATTTTTTTTCAAGGCAAGTGAATAACTACTATGGTCAGGAAAGATTTTGACAGAGTAGGGCGTGAACAAATATTACATATTGCATGTCTTCAGTATAAAGAACTCTTTCTTAGACAATCTGCTTTGAATTCGACCATGGGCAAATTGTTCAATTTCTCTGATACTATGTCCTTTCTTGTAATGTGGGGATAATAATCTTCCCTCTAAGGGTTTTTAATGGGGAGTGAAATGAGAAGCTGAATGTGAATGTATCTGGCATGGATTCTGGTACAACAGGTACTCTAGGATTATCTGCTAAAAGGATATATTGTAAGTGACAAGGCAGTCTATCTGGAATGTGTTTAGTAAAAGAAATTGCTTATTTTCTGTAATTTTCCTATTTTTCCTTTTAAAGTTATAAAATATAAATATATATAAACAACTAAATATATATAATTATATATATAATTTTTAAAAGTAGGCTCCATGTCCATGGAGCCCAATGCAGGGCTTGAACTCTCGACCCTGAGATCAAGATCTGAGCTGCAATCAAGAGTTGGACACTTAACCAACTGAGCCACTGGGTGCCCCACAGCTTTATCTCTGATTAAGAATTCCAGTTAGTTGTATTCTGGGACCTAAAGAACTTACTGCATTATAGTCTCATTGCAACAACGGGCTTCTTTTTTTAAAAAATTAATTTAAAACTGTATGGTACTGCAACGTGTGTGTGTGTGTGTGTGTGTGTGTGTGTATGCACATATGCACACATGAAGTAGTCCAGGGATCAAGACTGTTTTCTTCTCTTTTAAAATTCACTTGGGGCGTCTCTGTAGCTCAGTTAGTTAAGTGTCTGACAGGCTCAGGTCATGATCCAAAGGTCATGGGAATCATTCCCTGCTCAGTGGGGAGTTTGCTTCTCCCTCTGCTCCCCGACCCATGCTCTGTCTCTTTCTCAAATAAAAAAATCCTAAAAAAAAAAAAAAGAAAAAGAAAAATTCAATTAAGAGCACCTGGATAGTTCAATTTGTTTAGCATCAGACTCAGTTTTGGCTCAGGTCATGAGCCCATGGGTTATCTCATGGATGGAGCCCAGCAGGGAGCTGGCTTGAAAATGCTCTCCTGCTGCCCCTCTCCCCACTCACCCACAAATAATCTTTAAAAAAAATTTAAGGGGGGGGGCACCTGGGTGGCTCAGTCAGTTAAGCATCTGACTCTTGAGTTCAGCCCGTCATGATCTCAGGGCTGTGAGATCCAGCCCCAAGTCGGGCTGTGTGCTCAACAGAGAGAATCTGCTTGAGATTCTCTCTCCTTTTCCCTCTAAAGTAAACAGCACAGTCATGCGTGCTCTAAAATAAATCTTACCAAGAAGTTGAAAGAATCGAGGGCTTTTCTTTCATTTTATATTTATCATATCCCTCTTAGAACCATGAAATAAACTATTACTTAAGCATAGCAATTATGAAAGACTAGCTCCTTGCTGTTCACGCTAGGCAGACTTCTAAAACAGCCCCAAGATTCTCAGCCACTAGTGCCCCTATCTCGTATCACCTGTGCCCCTTGAGTGTGGATGGAATTTGTGAGTAGGACTGGAACATGATTTTTATCTAGTGGCAAATGGGATTCTGCAGATGTAATTAAGGTTGGCCTCTAGCTAGTCAAAAGGGAGACAGCTCTTTCTGCCCATGGGTCCTGTCCTGTGCTTTAATAAAGCCACTTTTTTGCACCAAAACAAAAACAAAACAACTCACACATACACACACACACACACACACACAAATCAAAAAGGAAATTACCTCAGTGGATCTGAGCTACTCACAGGGGCTTTCTAAATCTGGGTTTAAAAAAAAAAACAAAAACGAGTCTATAGGTCACAGGGGAAGTTTACATTTCAAAATGTGATGGTAAATCTGTTGATCTTGAGGGAGTGAACTGCCATTTTGTGGAAGGGCACATAACAAGGAGATCGGGGAGCTCAGAAAACAGACCCCTGTCAACACCTAGGAGAAAGTGAGGAATCTTAGCCCCTAAGAACCTGAATGTCTAGGGTAGGACAGTAGTCCCGACTGATACCTTGATTTTAGAAGTGTGATTCTGAGCAGAAAACCCAGTTGGTCTGTGCTGAGACTTCTGGCGTATAAAACTGTGAACAAATAAATAGTTGTTTAAAGCTGTTAAATATTTAATCTGCTATGCAGCAATTATATATATAAAATAGAAAGGGAGTAAAGACGAAGTGGGAAATTTTTTAAAATTTTTTAAAAATTTACTTATGATAGAGAGAGAGAGAGAGAGAGAGAGAGAGAGAGGCAGAGACACAGGCAGAGGGAGAAGCAAGCTCCATGCACTGGGAGCCTGACGTGGGATTCAATCCTGGGTCTCCAGGATCGCGCCCTGGGCCGAAGGCAGGCGCCAAACCGCTGCGCCACCCAGGGATCCCCGAAGTGGGAATTTGAAAAAGGGAGAAAATCTAGTGGGAATGCTCTATGAGGCTTTCATTTTGTATACTCCATGTTGTGGTGTTTTTAGGATAATTGTCTGAGTATCCAAGGAAACTATGAAAACTTCTAGCAGTGTATTTGTCATTTGAAAAAACTTACTTCTGGGGGTATATTCAGTAATAATATATATGATGTTAATACATGCAGGTGATTTTTAAATGTTGATATATTTAGAGATGCTGCTTAAAATCTTTTAGAAAACGGTTTTTTTTTTAGAAAACATTTCTCATCAGTGTAAGAAGACACTGTCCCTCAAAAGATGTACTGCCCCATTTTTACTCTTTTCACCCACTGTTAGTGAAGTTTTTAGATCTATACTAAATTCCCAAATTATGCAGTGTCTCTTTTGGCATCACATAATCCTAAGGATAGTCTTTCTGGATGCTTCTAGGAGCTCTAGCAAATTAATTTTATTGACCAAAGCAGTTTGAGAATTACTATTTGGGGCACTTGTCAAAAGAGAATCCCAGATTTCTTCCCTACAGATCAAATTTAGTAGTTCTAGGGTAACTCGGGAATCTGTTTACAAACTGTTTAAATTATTTTCATTTTCATGTAATTTGAGAAACTGGGCACCTAAGAACATATATAAAGTTAGCATAAGAAAAGTGGAAAGTATGATCTTTGGAGGAGACCTGTATTTGGGAGAAATAAGTACATTCCTTTAAGGTAGAACATGAGCCATGAGATACAAATGCTACATACAAATGCTACAGCATATCATATTGTTATCTATCTTGCTTCTAATATTTACATGTGATGTGTCATTGTATTATGTGCCATGCCTAGTAGGCATTCGAATTTCTGAAATCCAGATGTGCTGTAAGTAATTTTGAAGGACTTTTTTCCGAGATGGTACTGTGTAAGCAAGCAATCTCTGCACCACATGCTCTTGTTCACCAAATTTATTGTTGAACATTCAGAACACCAGATTACGACAGATTAAAAAGAAAGCACCAAAAATTGCTACACATTAATACCTGAGCGAAGACTGAAGGCAAATATTCACCTATGAAACCCCACACCATAACGCTGAAACACAGATAAAAACATATACAACACTCTACAGAGTATAATAAATAGCACTTTTTGTGAATTACAACCAGTTAAATGTACTGTCATACTTATATAAAAAATACACACAAAATCACACATGTGTTTCATACACCTTATACAAAGTACTGGAGAAGATCATGCATATTTAAATGGAAAAATCTGCAAGGTGAAAATCATTTTTCTGTATATTCTACAGGACAACCTTCTTTGCACTTATTGTTACTATGCACTGTGTTTTCTGGATGAGAACAAAGTTATCAATTTGCAAATAAAGGATTACTGGGTCTTTCTTAGCGTAACACATAGTTTGTCCTTTATAAACTTTTAACTATAACATAAAGATGGATGCAGGTTGACAGCCATGTATTTTATTACATTTCCTTGCCCAAACTATTTCCATCTTAAACTTAACATGTTTTAAGGAAAGACATGTTTTCTTTCTACTGATTTGTAGAGAAACTGAGATTTTTGTCTTTGAGGAGAGGTAGTAGAGGTGAAATGGGAAGAAGAAATGTGTTGAGTTTATGTTCAAAACTGACACTGAAAAATATACAACAAATCCTAAGTACACAGAGATGTGGGCATCTTTTAGCAGAGGCCATTATGTCCTATGAATGGAATAATTTGTCTTAATAGAAATTATATTATTTTAAAATAAGCACAGTAAAAATACAACTCTTTACATTAAAAAAAACATTAACAGTTGGAACCAGTTGATACCTTAAAAATAATTATTAGCAAGGAAAAAGAGAAAAGGGGGAAATTATGTTTAAAAATATACTGCATGAGTCTGCGTTTAAGAACCAAAAATTCGTTATTGGGTAAACTAAGTGTGATATTCAAATATGAGCCTCAATAATCTCAGGAAAAGTAAGTATAGGTCTTAAGGAAGAATTCATGTCTTTGATCATTTACTTATTAAAAATACAAAAAAATTATATTTGAAGATTTTTCCACATGTAAACAAGTGCAAAACAGAAGTGCCACCACCTTTTCCTAAAATAAATTTATTTTCATAAACTTTAGCCAAAATTACTTTTCTACATCTATGAAGTGTAAGTAAATTTTAATTCAAAATGAGAACTCTGGAAATTAAGGGAAGCCTCTAGAGCAAAGAAATACTGGTCAACTTTAAAATTTTTACTTCACCAACTTTAAGGAAAAAAAAGGGGGGGGGGCAATCTAAGAAGACCACCCATAATAAAATATACAGTTATAAAATTGTAGGGCATTCCTTCATTTTAAGGCACAGTCTGTTTTATCCTATACGACTCTAAGCTCAAGGTCACAGTGATAATATGCGTTCAATTTTGGTCTGGTTTTTCATGGGTATGTTGCTACATTTAGTTAGTCGTAAGTTAAGAAACTAATACAATCACTTCAAAATAATATATCTAAAGTCAGTCATTTTTATATTTTCAAAAATGTAAGCACACAATACAATTTCCTGGATCACATACACTAAAAATTGGGAGATTCTTATCTGGAGGGAGAGATTATTTCTACTAACATTCCAACAAATGTATATTTGATTATGTAGATAGCATGGTTGTATTAAAATACGGGTATCTCTTACTTGGGATAAAATTATTTAACACCAAGGAAAACCTCATTCCAAAAAAACAATGTTAACTGAATTTTAAGTTTTGTACATCATCTTTTTATTAATATCCAGTCACTACCAGTTACCTGGATAAACTGTCACTAATCAAGGTCAAATTTGGTTTTCTCTTGCCTCTTTACTTCCAAGGCTACTTTTGCAAACCACATCAACATTGCTGGACAGAGAAACAGTAAGTGACATTAAAACGATGGGAAAAATTGCATAATGCAAGGGACTGAAATTCCCTTTGAGAATTTCTATGGGGGAGAAGTTAAAGAATTTAAATCAGAATAAATATGTTTGTGAGTCCATCATTTTTCTGTTTTTCTCTCATGTGTACACCACCATGCATCAATGTTAACACTGCAGCATTAACACCACTGTTTATATTTTCTGCTAAAATATGCATTTAAAAATGTTTATTTCACTGTACTATGTAGGATACGGTAGATAATTTTCCCCTTTGAGACATGTGATCTGAATAGAAATACATAGAAAATAAAACAAATTCCACAGTAAAATCTCTATTACATAAATGAGAGACACCTGTACTAAAAATAATCTGTGAAAAAAATTTAAAGTTTTACAAAACAGAATGAATCTGTGATGAATGAAGCAAGATTACTTCAATCAATTAATAAAAGATCCTTATTGGGTAAATTAACTCTTAAACCTCCCCAAATCAGAGAACATTATTCCAGAAATCAGACAAAATATATTATGGCATATTATATATATTCAAGGAAAAATTCAGGGTATGGAATATAAGTTTTGGTGATTTATATATTTAATAAGTCCTAGATGAAAAATACTGAAAATATTATTTTGCTTTAATCCCAATATGTTAAGAAAAATTCATTGGCACAAATATCTAGAGGTATTTTACAGTTTCATTTAGCTTTGGTGGCAAAGCATATTTTGCTAACCATATGAATATAGTTATATTTTGCAGTGTAGAGTTTTATGCTAAAAAATTCAAATGTGTCTTTTTTATGCTAAAAAATTCAAATGTGTCTTTTTTTCTTGTAAAAGGGATGTAAAAAATCCAATACAAAACAAAACAAGTGCAACATGAAATATAAAATATGCCTATAATTTAGGCTTATGAACAGTTAATGGTTCTATGCTTTGTCTATAAATCTTTCACTAATAACATTACAAATACTAAAAGCAAAAATAACATTGAAAATAGCATACGAGCTTTACAAAAACGACTACTTTTCAGCCTTAAGTTTAAAATTCAAATATGCAAACAAATTTACACTACCCAAAATATATCAACAAATACAGTTTTTCACAAGTGTTCAAAGTTACAATGTACAGAATCAGCATGGAATAATTCTGACTCATATATATATCAAGTCCTATACAAAGTCATCAGAAATTGGTTACTTGGCATTTCAAACTATAGTCATTTTTGGCAGCAAAACATGCCAAACGCTTTTAGAAAGTCTTGTATTGGATTTAAAAATTTCAACCATAGACAACGTAATCAACATGTAGCTTAGGGTATCATTTAACTTTTGAAAGACGTGTATTATTGATTCAGGTGTACTGTTATATTTATACTATTAATGAAATAAGTCTATTCTCACTATTTCCAAACTTTATTCTGTTCTTAAAACTGTTAATATACAAAATTCAGTCTTCTATATTCATAATATATCACAAAAATGTGAGTTCTTAAACATTTACAGTACACATACTCAGATTTGGATTACTGATCTCTTCTTTCCTATGCTTATTAAAAGTAAAGAATACATGGAGTCTCACAGACTTCCTATCTCCTCAGACTGTTGAAACATACTGTGAAAATGCACGAGTCATATTTATAAATAAAAGTTCATTAATTTGAAATGCTGTCCTTTGTTCAAAAAGAGTGAGATAAAATTTCAGCTCTTAACCATTTTTTTGTAAAAGTATCTTCTACATTTACCTTGTGTGGCAAGGAGGCTTTCTGTCAGGGTCTAATTTCATAATGCAAAGATACTTTTTTTTTAAAAGACTTTAAGTAATTTCCATACCCAATATAGGGCTTGAACTCACAATCCTGAGATCAAGAGTCACATGCTCCACCAACTGAGTCAGCCAGGCTCCCCGCATAATACAAAGATACTTTTAATACTTCCTTGGAGTGTGCCATGCTCTCCAAATTGACTCCCTCCTGAAAAGCCTCATAAGATATCTAGTTTCCTATGATGTAAAACTGAGAAAACAAAAAGTGATGATGAAAAAATAACCAACTGATGCCTAGTCATAAAGTCACAACACATTTAAAAATTTCCCATCTGATTTTTAGTAACAGGTTACTAAATTTGCAAATTCAGCACTGTAAAGTTTTACACTAAACCTCCTAATAAAGATATTACACAAATTTAGACCTAATGCCGAAAATGAAAATACAGGTCATTTGAACTATCTGGGGATTCAGGAATCAACAGTTCTAGTTTATCCCATAATCTTAGTGTTTCTCCCATTTTCCTTACAGCTTTCAAGAACTGAAAATTGAGTCTTACCTCCTTCTATTTCCCCTGGCCACTATGTAAGAGGTGCTAATGAGCAGCAAGGTAAAATAAATATACTATGCTATGAATAACGAGTCTGAAGCATTAAGAAAAGTGTAGAACTAGATAATAAGCAAATCAGATAATCTGCCTCATTTAAATGTGTGTGTTTGTGTGGTGGAAATGTGTACCATCTGCATGAGTGTACCAAATGCAAATATTTACTATGCCTATTTTTCTTTACTATATAATCATGTAGATATCATAGTATAGTTCAACCAAGAAAAGGGTATCCCATTATATACACTGAATTTATCTGACCAAAATATGAAAAAAATTAAAGATTAATCAATACATGATCAATATATATTGAAGAAACTCAAAATCAATGTGAACCAAGCAAGAATGGCTTTTTGCGACCACTCTTTTAAATATTTTCATTCTGGTGACAACCAAGAAAAGAATTAGCAGAACTTGTTCAATTTCTGGCATGAAAAAGATCCAGAAAAAAGAGGTTAATGTTTTCTATAATAGTATCAGTTCCAAATTATAATGCTAATAACTCCACCTGAGGCTTTAGAAACACTAAACATACTCAGTATTTTCCGTTTGATCTGTATGTTTGATCCAGTTATCAATAATAGGGTCCAAGAGTAATTTTTAGAAGCATAAAACTTACTGGAAATTCAAATTCTAATTTTTTTTATTTATTTATGATAGTCACAGAGAGAGAGAGAGAGAGAGGCAGAGACATAGGCAGAGAGAGAAGCAGGCTCCATGCACCGGGAGCCTGACGTGGGATTCGATCCCGGGTCTCCAGGATCGCGCCCTGGGCCAAAGGCAGGCGCTAAACCGCTGCGCCATCCAGGGATCCCGAAATTCAAATTCTAAATAAAAAAATGTTATGGCTCTAGAGCTCAGAAGTTGGCTGAACTGGATAACCTGTAACTGCCAATAAACAATTTCATTTTTAGTAACATTGCTAATAAAGCTGTTGTGTTTTACCAGCTAACAATATAGGTTGTAAGCATGGTAGAAACGATGTATAATTTAAAGACAAAAGAATTTTCTTTTCCCCCAGTGACAGAAACATCAATTTCTGTAATCTTCAGATAGACAGAGTCTACCTTTACATCTCTGGTAGTTATTTGGGCTTAAAGTGTGTCAGGATTTGATAAAGACCCTGTCAATGTGTGTGTGTGTGTGTGTGTGAGAGTGAGAGAGAGAGAGAGAGAGAGAGAGAGAGAGAGAGAGATGGCTAAAGACTCAACCTACTGTTGTTTATATAATTTTTAAAAGAGATTTTATTTATTTATTCATGAGAGACACAGAGAGAGAGAGAGAAAGAGAGAGAGAGGCAGAGACACAGGCAGAGGGAGAAGCATGCAGGGAGCCCGATGTGGGACTCGATCCTGGGTCTCCAGGATCACACCCTGGGCCGAAGGCAGGCGCTCAACCGCTGAGCCACCCAGGTGTCCCCTATAAAATGTTTAATTAGAATCCTTTTTATAGTCCTAAAATGAAATATTTTGTTGGAATAAGACTTTAGGACTTGATAACTAAACTCACGTGAAAATTTAGTGAGAATTAGTGTGCCCAGTCTGCTGCTTTAAAAAGCTAATCTCCGAAAAAAAAAAAAAAAAAAAAAAAAAAAAAAAAAAAAAAAAAAAAAGCTAATCTCCGACTCTCACAAATGAGAAATTTAAGCTGGTTACACTTTATTCATGAGCAGTACTGACTGAACAAGGAGATGATACAATGATTGTGGCTGTCAATAGAAGATACAAACTAATGAACTTTCTAAAGTTCTTTATATAAATGTGTTTAAATTCAGAAATAGTCACGTGACATTTAACTTGTAACTTAAAATATAGTATCAGTGAAAAAACACAAAAATACAATGTATATAAACTTATTTATGAGTGTATGAATAGGTAAACATAAGCAGACATGTCCTTATTTAAATATACATGTGGTTTGCCATGGGACAAGTGTATAATAAACTCCTTTTCCTTTTAGGTACTGAACACACAAGCATTCTGTATTTTATCCTTTTGCTGCCTCTCTCAAACAAACAAGAGCCTGAAATGCCAGCCATGTCTACTCTGAGGTTATCACTTCCCTTTAATGATCTCCATAAGTGAAAAAATAAATACTGAACAATAGGAATGAGGTTGGAAGAGAAAACAATGAAATCAAACAAACTGATAACCCTCACAGACAGTACACAGACCCTTCTTCGACTGATGCCAGAGCAGCAAGGACCTGAGGAATAACTGAGAAGAGAAGTGAGGTAACTCTCTATAGGCAATGAAGTGGGGGTAATTCTCTACAGGCAGTAACAGCTAAGAGGCCGTAATGGAATCCAGAGGCAACGCTCATAAAATGAATCTGGTACTCTAGGACATTCCTGGGTACTAACGAGGACAAAAGTCCACAAGTATTACTGGGATTTAAGGGCTTTACTTAAAAGGTTTGGGTCTTTTTTTTTTTTTAAGGTTTGGGTCTTTAGAGCATACACATCCAAAGTTCCGAAGGGCTCTACGAGCCAAGTATACCTCTGCCTGAGCTTATTCTACCTTAAGGCAAAGATACTTAGCGCCATTACCTGCTCTTTGTAGCTAAAAGTGAGCTGAAGTCTGAAATGAAATAGAAGTATTACTCTCTTTTCTGTCAAACCAAGGTAATCACCTTGGCAAATTAAGATGCCATTGTTAAACTCGTGGCTAAAACTGCCAATTTATTTACGTATACTGTTTATACTTACGCTATTAATGGGCAACAGCTGGTTATTCCATTAATAGTATATTTTTACATATCAAATGTGGTACACCGCTTGGTTATGCTGATTTTTTCCTATGGTAGACAAAAATTGTGCAAACCTAGAGTTTTTTTCTGACCACTGGAATCTTGTTATTTTAACAATCCATCATGATCTTAGGCACTTTTGGCAACCATGGGTCAATGAATTAAATAAAATGGTCTATACTGAACAACTGTACTACTCCAATGCCAGTAAGCAAACACCTGGGACAGTTTTCTTTAAATTTAACAAAGATTTCTTTAATAGTCTCCTGATATTCACCAAGAATACAAAATAAGATCTGAATTTGAAAAGGAGAGAGAAAATTTCATCAAGTTTTGAGTTTAAATTATATTTTTCAATCTTATCAAGAAAACATGTCTCCTTAAAATTAAAAGTTGCATTTTAATCTTTAAAAAATGCCTTGTTCACTGTGGCTGCCAAAAACTGACCAAAGACACTTTGAAATTATTTCATTTTTGAGAAATCAAACAGTTGTGAATTTCATCTTTTTCATTCATCTTTTAAGACTGATTTCTTAATATGCATGCTGTAGCAAATACAAAGTAACTGACTTTTCAGGAAAGTTTGATGAAATGAGCAGAATGCTTGAGTTGAGATTACAAGCAATGCTACATTTACTGAGTATTTAGAAGATCTTCAGTATGGCCAATCAAGCAGAACCGCTGATAAGCAGAAGTCCTCAAAAACTGGCCACCATACATTTTTACCAATTTTTCAAAAATGACTAGTACGCAGTTGCCATACCACAAAACAAAATCATGCTTCAAACTACTTTCTCAAGCATTATAAAACTAATTTCCTATTTTCAATATTGTAAAAATAGACTGGTCTTCTCCAAAGGATCCTGCTGTCCACACTGATGAATCTGTGCATTCCTTCTTATTACTGACCCCCTAAAGGTATAAATTATTTTTATCATTCCTTAAATCCAATCTTATATAAAGTTGCACAATGCATGGAGTAAAAGAGGAATGAAAACAAAGCACGGAACCCTGTATAAGTGTGCTGACCCAAAAGCAATTACACCAACAGCCAGAGGAAGTGGAAATTGTGAAGTAGTCTTCAACAATTTACTGTAAAGAAACAGAGAAATGTACATTACATAAACTACATTGTAGGTAAAACCAAAATATGTTGATCTTTTACATAGTTTTGAGAGTGTTCTAAATGATGTTAAATGAAGTAATTTTTCATATAATGAATTTAACTGCCTATAATTTTTGAAAATGTCAATATAAGCCACATTTTAGCTAGAGAAAAATATTTCTATTAAGTAAATTACCAGTTTTGTTTAGTCTTTTAAATTTTAACAACAGAGAAATATTAGTTGGACTTTTATTCAGCAATTCTACCTCTAAAAATTTATCCTTACAAAAATAATCAAGATTTACTAAGACCTAACTACAGAAATATTTTAACCCTATTTGTAATAGCAACAAGACAAAGAAACTTAATCAAATAAAAAAGGAACCCTTAAGCCCTAACAGAAACAATGTTAAGACACTAAATCTTTTTAGAAGAAAAAATACTACTAGAACAGACTCTTACATTTTACTCTGAAAACAGAGAAACTAAGGATAAGAAGGGTTAAGAAATTTGTCTATGACATAGAGGTATTAAATGGCAGAGCCAAGATTTAACCACAGGTCTGCTTCCTTCTAGAATATCTGCAAACAGCTGCCAGAATCAACTGAAAACAGGCTCCTAGAGCAAACAACTGAACCAGCCTAATGAAAAGCCAAATTTTATTATAGAGAACTTTAAACATAGATATAAGTGAACTAACAGTACCTCATATATATTACTCAACTTCAAAAGGTATCAAGTCATGGCCTTGACATGATACCATGACATGGTATCAAGTCATTTTACTTCACCTATAATCCTATCCATTTCACTCCTCTGTACTTTTTGGAAACAAATCTTATTAGACATCTTATCTTTTAAGGGCTAAATTTTTAAAGAAACCAACAATATTATTCTATCCTAAGAAGTAAAACTCATAATTAAGAAAACAAATATACTTGCATATAAACTATACCTGCACACAAATCATAACACTGTACAATTACAGCTTTAACTTTAGGAATAATCAAAATATTTAGACATAAAGAACATGTTTCAGATATAAAAAAAAGGGTGATTAAGATTAGGAAGAGAGGTGAGAAAAAAAGATTAAACTATTATACCTGGATTTTATTGAAACAGTATGAGTATTTCCAAGAATTGCCATAGTTGGAATAAGGATAAATGCCAAAGGTTTACATGGATCAGGATTAAGTTTAAAGTAATACCTGTATCAAAGAGAAAAAAAAAACCCATAAATCAACAAAGCACACCCAATTATTTTAAATGATCAGAATCAAATTAAACACATTTCACAGCATTCTATAGATATGAGAGCTCTAAATAGCCATGAAATCTTTGATAAATAACTTTTGCTATAGATCATCTTTATACCTAAAGTTTTATGTGGGGAATTTTGTTCAGAAACTACTACAGGAAATGAAAATATCAAATATGGAAGCACTTCCTCTTAATAATAGGTATATGCCTGAAAGTCCATATAGAAATGTTTTTATAAAATACATTATTTAAAATATGTTAACTTTGCTCTAGTTAAAAAAAAAAAAAAAGGAAAAAGAATATGAAGGTTTATGTAAAGCAATTGCCCCTTATTTTTAGAAATCCAAATTCTCATCTCTGGCATTTATGGAGAATAAGACCTCTACAGTTTTTCAAAATCATAAATTTGTGCTCCTCAAATAATTTCTTCCCAAACCTGTGAATAAAAATCTGGATCTTGACTAAAATGAGGGACAAAGAAAGGATATTAGCATCTGGTATTCTGTTGATATAACTTATCAAACTTTACTTTGTTCAAGAAAAAAACTTCCATTATTTAGATAATTTGAAATTTTTATATTATCTCTAAAAACCATATTCAGTAGGTGATCAATTATTACTTGGATGAGGTGGCCTAAGAGAAGCTGACTACGGGAGAAACTCACTCTCTTACATTATGACCCAATTGTGAAAACAAAAGTCCTCTTTGTGGAACAGAAGAAAATACGCTCCCTCTAAACAATGGATTGAAAATGAATTTGATTTATAAATGAGAAGACTAAGGGCGGGATACTGATCCAGAAATTCTGCAGTGTGTAATAAAAGAAGAGGAAATAGCAGGAATCACTGCCTCCTGTGATTTGAAGGCCACTGTGAAGAAAAACAATGTACTGCAAGAAAGTTCTTCATATTAGGACATATATCATTGCATCACACTTATTTATCTTTCTGGGTATTTTTATAGCCCTTAATAAAAAATATTAAAAAATAATAAAAAATATTTAAAAAAAAGAGGGAACCCCCGACTCAGCCGTCCCCGCGTGCTGCGCAGCCGCCGCCAGCCCGGGGCCCCACGGCCGCGGCCCACTCCGCGTCCGAGGAGGTTCGGGAGCTCGTGGGCAAGACCCGCTTCTCGTCAGACCAGATCGAGCAGCTCCACCGGAGGTTTAAGCAGCAGAGTGGAGACCAGCCCATCATTCGGACCCCAAAACCTGAGTCCACTCTGACCACAAAGCACGGAGCTCAGAGTCTTCTCGGAGAAATGCTTGATTGAAGAGAAAGCAATCATCTAACACCCTGATGGAGTCCCTATGCTGTGCAGACTTGTCTCCAGTCCTCAAGAGATTCTGTTCTAGCTGGGAAGCCCCCTCCCTAAGTAAACCCATGAATAGATATGAATTTTAGATCATGAGGGAAATACAAAAAAAAAAATACACCTCTTCTGTTCTAAAAAATATGTATCAATAATTAAATATTCTGGAAATAATCTTAGAGAGCATTTTCACTCTCTGATTTAACCTAGAACAATTATCACATGGCAAGGCAAATAATGGTTTTCAGTAGTAAAATAGGTGGTCATTTATTTTAGTTCAATGTTTGATACTCAGTTGAAAAGTACATTTTCATTATCTCTAATCTTTTTAAATGTATTTTCTTCCTCCCAAATTTAAGAAAACAAAATTGATCTTGAATTGAAAAATACTTAAAGCACTAGCATTATCAATACCTTAAGTCAAGAAAATAAAGCAGTTTCATACGTATTAGACTCACAGAAGGTTAAAGCTAAAATAAATAAAATACAATTCCCTCCTTTGAGCAGATTTTGAGAAAGTTTATAGTCCCAAAGTTTATATTCTTGTAGTAAGGGAAAAAATGTAAGTGCATTAAAAATAAACTTCAGGTGATATATAGCTTCCTATTCTTGAGGAAATTTTATGGGTCACTAGGAATCTGGTTAGTCTCTACTTATATTTATTGTTTGAACCACATAAATAATAATTACATAAATCAAACACACCTGAGATTTTTTAACCAATAAATTAAAGATGGCATGCTGAGTAATACAATCCATGTTAATAAGTTAATCACAGTATTGTGCATGTGAAGACTATCTTCAGCATCATTGGCAGATAAACGAAGGTGGTGTATTGTAGAGTCTTTATGGTGATTTGATTTTTTTTCACTTCTTCTAGAGTGTTTGGGATTCTACAAAGCAATAAAGTAAAAATACTAAGATAATAAAATTTATTATGTTACTTAGAATCATACTCAATTATTTAATAGCTAAATAAACACATCTTTCTATTACCAAACTGATATAAAATATTGAAATTAACCTTGTTCAAAGTAACTTAAAAGTTATTAGTTATAAAGTTTTTATTCCTTGACTTGCTGTTTCCATTGCTAAGACTATATTCTCTAAATAATTACTTAAAATTTCAAAGATAATTTGTAACAATAAATATGACATAAGTACTGATAAAGATAAAATTAAAATTAGATAGGGGTGCCTGGGTGGCTCAGTCAGTTAAGCATCCAACTCTTGATTTGGCTCAGGTCATAAAGCTCCTCATCTGGCTCCAGCACAGGGCATGGAGCCTGCTTAAGATTCTTTCTCTCTTACCCTCTGCCAGTCCCAACCACTCACCCCTCCCCTCTACCACTTTGACACACTCTCTCTCTCAAAAAAAAAAAATTAAATTAAAATTAGTCTTATTAGGTTCACTTTTCTTAAGGTTACTTAAATTCATGACATCTTTTTTATTTATTTATTTTATTTATTTATTTTTTAATTTATTTATTTATGATAGTCACAGAGAGAGAGAGAGAGAGAGGCAGAGACACAGGCAGAGGGAGAAGCAGGCTCCATGCACCGGGAGCCCAATGTGGGATTCGATCCCGGGTCGCCAGGATCGCGCCCTGGGCCAAAGGCAGGCACCAAACCGCTGCGCCACCCAGGGATCCCTATGACATCTTTTTTAAACAGTGCAAAATCCTAACTTAAAAGAAACAAGCCTTTTTTTTTTTTTTTTTTTTTTTTTTTTTTTAAAATATTTATTTATGATAGGTACACAGTGAGAGAGAGAGAGGCAGAGACACAGGCAGAGGGAGAAGCAGGCTCCATGCACTGGGAGCCCGACATGGGATTCGATCCTGGGTCTCCAGGATCGCGCCCTGGGCCAAAGGCAGGCGCCAAACCGCTGCGCCACCCAGGGATCCCAGAAACAAGCCTTTTTATTTCCCTGTGTTCTTTAATATTAAAGTGATGCAGAGTTTTGAAAATAAAACTTACCACAGTCTGGCTATTTTTGTAAGTTGTTAGGCTGGCTTGCAGATGAACAATCTAGGAAAAAAAAAACCTGTTTAATCTTACTTTTATTTTGAAACAAAAACAACCATTTTTATTATAATTGAGAAGCACCGTAGTAATCTGAAATTTAAAGAAATCTAAGTAACTAAAAGTACATTAAACATTTACAAATATTCTTTCAGAAAAGGTAAATAATAACTATAATGCTTACTATTATGGATTAAAAAACAGAAAAAAAACAAAAAACAAAATACAAACTTCCAGAGTATGATGGGTCCAGGGTATCCTTTATCTTCTATATTCTGAGAACCTATGTTTAATTAATGCTTTGCTGTAGCAACTTAGTGTCCTGTAAGATACTTGATTACCTTCAGTGCAGTATAAAGAATTTAACATGTTTTATCTATTCTCAATTTTTGAACATCAGAACTCATATTATATATAGTGGTGAAATGTTTAAAAAACCTGAGAAAATCTTAAAGTTTAATTTCTTACATTTGCTTAAGCTAAGTATTTAAGAAAGTTTTGCTTATTGGTTCAATTATTTGAAATATCCACTTTAAAAAGCTAAAAATATTATATTTATAAATCAAAGTAGTAAGTAGATTTTTCTGGACATAAATTTCCTTTGGAAAATTGAGAATAATCTATAAGGTACATGTTAAAAGCAGATGTAAATCAACCTTTGTTTAAAAAAGAAAAAAATGATTATCCATTCTGGTATTAACTGTCTTTACAGAAGATTAATCTGGAGAGTATGCAGTTGTATAACCTAGATTTTCCTGCAAAGCTATCAGCCTTCTTGAAGTTTTTTTTTACTTCCTCAGTAAAATTATCAGCCTAATTATTTTTATTCTTGTCTTCTGATTCTCCAGCAACATCTGTAACATTCTACATTATGTCAGCACAATTGGTAGCTTGATCCCACTGACATAACTTTTTGTCTATTACCCACGTTCAAAGGGAGATATGAATAAAAACTGCTCTAGTAAAATTTTCTTAAAAAGTTAACATTACCTGCAAGAGCAAGAAGCAATGTGAAACAGATTATTATCTTTTCCCCTTCTTTTGCTTTTTTTTTAAAACTAACTGAACACAGAGTGACAATTTCAGCTCTACAGTTGACCATATGTTTTAAATAACTAGGATGTTAAAAAATAACTAAGATGTTAAATAACTAAGATATTAAAAATAATTTCTACATTTAAACCTGTTATATAACAGGTTGCTGCAGCTGTAATGAAAATTTTTGTTAACAATACCTATAGGAAAGTCTACGTCTGCCTGACACAAAGCCCAGCCATTCTGACTTCAGTAATGTGACATACCTTAAACACATAATAAAGATAAGTAAGAAGTATGGCAAATGCTCCACAAGTTGTCCAACTAACTATGATCAAAACAACTGTCAAAAAGGGCAAATCTGCTGATATCATCTTGATATCTTTAGGAAGTTCAGAGGGCCTGGAAAAAACAAGAATAAAGCTTTTAAAAGTATTAACAGTTGTTTATACACATATAAGAAGAAAGTAATACAGTATACTCTTCCAGGCTCTCCTATTTATCAATATGCAAGTACTGTAAGGGAAGCAGTAAAATATTTTGTCACAACGGCAAGGGATAACATGTATTTGACTGTATAGTCTGTAATACACTGTGATAGCTCCTCTTCCATTTAGATACACTATGGCTGATATTCGTACTAAGTTAGAAAAATATGTTACTAAAAATAATCATTAATTGTAGGCCCTGTGCCATACATTTCTGATCTTGATAGGAGGGAAAACGGGTTTTTATTTCTTAAAGTCTCGAGATCACCAGACTTAAGATGCTATTAATGTGTCAGAAGCACCTCAGAAGGGTGAAGGAACATCACACCATAATCCTCTATGTGACAGGAAATCACATAACATGTCTTCTGAGGAGCAGCAGCAGTGGAAATGAGGTTAGTGGCTTCACCAGAAAAGCCTACCAGTGACTTCAAACTATGCCTTTTGGCCTAAAATAAAATTCTAGGCAATGTTTTTGGAGTTTTTATGCATTTCATTTAATCTGACCTTAAGTAGCATGATTGGAATTCTCTTACTCTCAGGTTTGACTGAATGTCAATGTATAAAAGCATTGTCAGAGGAACGCTTCCTCCTTGGAAAGATTCACAATCATAAAAACTAAAAATACTTCTGTAATCTGTCACTTTTTCGTTTGTTTACTCCCATGTGGAACTTGAACTCATGGCCCTGAGTTTTCAAGCGCAGCATGCTCTACTGACTGAGCCAGCAAGGCACCTCTCTGTCATACTTTTTTGATTAACTTTTGGCATTAAAGTCAAATTCAAATGTAGCATTTAACTTGCAATAAATGATTATCTTTTTTTTTAAACAAAAGTTTTTATTTCAGTAATCACTACACCAACACGGGGCTCAAATTCACAACCCCAAGATTAAAAGTTGCATGCTCCTCTGAGCCAGCCAGGCATCCCTAAATGACTATCTGATGAAGACATAACTTTGAACACTAACCCATGTTTTGCTAGTTATACATCTTTCCTTAGAAATTATAGTTTAGTGAAAGCAAATTAATTTTGAGGTTCCCTATCAAAATATACTTTTTTCCTTAAGAGCAGTAAGAAAGCTTTCAATCACTCTACCTTTTCAAAGCTAGCCACAATGAAGAAAGGAGTCTCACGGATGTAGAAGAAAGCAGGCCACCCCAGTAGGCAGTACATGTTCCAAACAGGAAGAGAATCAAGGATACAAGGGGGAAACACATGCTCTGACTAGTTAAAACGATGGCATCTAATTCTGGTAACATTAACACATCCCATAATTCCTTAAACCATTTATATCTGTGGATAAAAGAAAACATATAATAAAAGCAAAAAGAAAAATCAACAATTGACATTCAAGTATTTAATATCTGAGGTGTCTGACCATTCAATTGAGTCCCCAAAGTTCTATGATACTCAATTCATAATTATACTTAAAGACAAATTTCAACTCCTTGCAGAGAAATAGTCATTTATCTTCCAAGTGAGTCTACTGATCTTCAAGGTGTGAGTCCTGAGTCTCAAAGCAGTTCCACTGCTCTCTTTTGATCCTTGTAATGAAGTAATAAGTGATCTTTTTTTTTTTTTAAGTTAGAAAACCAACAGCTAGTTGTAACGACTGAAGAGATCTAAGTATATCGGTTTTTTAAGCAAAAACCATAAAATGTAAATAAATTTAAAATGGGATGTTAAGTGTGGTAAAGAGATCCAAAATATACTTTGTATGGAAGAAAAAGCACCATTTCACCAAAACTCTATAATGGTTTGTATTCATGAATCTGGGATATTCAAAGATCAGGGACCTTATACATCCCCTTGCAAACGTAAAAAGCTTGGTATATTTACAGACTAAGTTTCTATAACTGATACATATATATATGATTTCTATAATTGATATATATATAATTTCTATAATTGATATATATATATAATTTCTATAATTACTTTTGAAATGGTTATAGTATTAAAGTAAATTTTGATACACCTATCAGTCCTCTGCCTAAAAGTCTCTTTTAATAAAACAAGACAATTAATATACTTATATGAATATTTCTATTTCATTATGGGGCCAAATATGTTTCATATATATGAAATAATTAAAATCATTATCACAGATAATAAAACTTACCCCAAGAGAAACTTAATCATAATTACAAAAGGATCAACTTTGTAGGGTTTGGCTTCTTTATCCAACATAGTAGTATATTCTAAGCAATGACCTGGTGATTAAAAATATATATACACGTAATAAAGAATTCATAGTAATGAAGTATGAGTCATGTTATACACTGACTGCATTCTAAGAGCAACATATTTCATGTCAGAAAAAGCGAGGGTCATTACTATCATAAAGATTCTCTTCACAGATTAAAATTACTTTAATTTAGTAGATCTCATATAAGGGTACACAATCATTTGTGAAACAACTTCAGGAAGCCAAAGATGAGGTTTCATCATTTGTATTTTCACAAAGCTCCAAAGGTGATTTAAAAAAAAAAAAAAAGGGATCCCTGGGTGGCGCAGCGGTTTGGCACCTGCCTTTGGCCCAGGGCGCGATCCTGGAGACCTGGGATCGAATCCCACATCGGGCTCCCAGTGCATGGAGCCTGCTTCTCCCTCTGCCTATGTCTCTGCCTCTCTCTCTTTCTCTCTCTGTGACTATCATAAATAAATTAAAAAATTAAAAAAACTTAAAAAAAAAAAAACTTAAAAAAAAAAAAAAAAACCTTTACTGGGATCTAATTCTCATACCACACAATCATTCAAAGAATACACAATTCAGTGATTTTAAGTATATTCAGTTATGCCTTCATCACCACAATCAGCCTTAGAACATTTTCATTACTCCCAAAACAAACTTTGGTTCCCCTTAACTGTCACCTCCAATGTCTCCCTATTCCCAGGCAACTAATTACTTCTGGTCTCTATGGCCTGGCCTAATCTTAACATTTCCTATAAATGAAATCATACAATATATGATCCTTTGTGACTGGCTCCTTTACTTGGCATCCATGTTGTCAGCTGATGGATATTTGGGTTGTTTCTGCCTTTTGGATATTATGAATAGTCCTTCTGTGAACATGTGTGCCCAAGTTTACTGTGGGTATATATTTATATTTTTCTTGGATATATATACCTAGGAGTACAGTTCCTGAGTCACAGAGTAATTGCCAGACTACTTTCCAAAGTATCTACAGTATTTTACATTCCCAAGAGCAGTATATGAAGGTTAAAATGAATACTAAAGGCAGACTCAAAATTATAGTCATTGAAATGGAATGAGTTACTGCAGAAGGTTTTTGCAAAATGGAAATTCTGGAGTGTATTTTTGTACAGCTTTTATACATTTTGATCCCACTCTCTTTTCCTATCTCGTCTCCCTTAATTACTATCCGAGCCCAACAAGTGTACGAGGGCTTTACAAAGTAGGCTCCTGGGAAACTATTTTCATTGTTATACACGAGGGAAGGTTTTGTCCAATGCAGCATATATTCTGTATTTGCCTTTCCAGATCCACTCTTACTCTGTTCTGAATTCTGGGAGGCTGATTTAGGTTCAGGAAAGATAGACACTGATACGCAGAAAGAACATTAGTGGATATATTTCTTGGCCTTTCTTCCTCCTGAGCCACAGGCTGACAGTGGCTGCAGCTGCAGTCATGCTGCCTTCTCCAATAGCTCTCTAGCCTTCCTCACTCCCTTGCCCTGGTACTGAGGAGTATCAGATGGCTCTAATCTGGCACTTAGTCATTTACCTTAACCCTAGATATACCTTTGAAATAGTCCCTTCATTTATAATAAACTCTCAATTATTCCATTCGGTGTCCCAGGATCTAACTGATACAGTGGAAATAGCCCAAACATTACACTGAACGCCTACTATCTGCTTGACGCTATATTAGGTACCAGGAATGGAATGGGGAACGATCTCCATCAGTGAGACTCTACCTCTTAGGATATCCTTAGAATAGAGGGAAAAAACTTCAGACACAAAAGTATAAAATGGAAAAGCCACGTAAGGAATCTTCTTGGGGATCTCCTAAAATCAGAAGATTAAAAAAAAAAAAAAACAAAAAAAACCAGAGGATTTCAAACCTCTGTACACTCGAGAGATGGGTGATGAATTTAACTACACAAAGGATGAATAGGTAGTAATGAAGCTGAGGAAGAAAGAGGAAATTGAGGAAGAAAGGAATGAAGAGAGATAAGAGGAATAGAAACATTCTTACCTGTTGAGAAAAGAGAGTATAACTGCCCCCCATAAGCAAGAAGGATACTAGATGTAACATAAGCAGGAAGAGCTCCACCATGAAATCTAACTACCTAGAAAACAGGCAAATCAAAGGACAACTTTTGAATATTCATGTTAATGAAATAAATGTACTTTCACATGAAATAAAAATGTCTTTCTTCACTTTATATCTTTCCTGACATGGCCACAGAGGTACTTCCAGTGATAGGTATCAAAATTCTAAGTAAAATAGGGATCCCTGGATGGCGCAGCAGTTTAGCGCCTGCCTTTGGCCCAGGGCGCAATCTGGAGACCCGGGATCGAATCCCACATCGGGCTCCAGTGCATGGAGCCTGCTTCTCCCTCTGCCTATGTCTCTGCCTCTCTCTCTTTCTCTCTCTGTGACTATCATAAATAAATTAAAAAATTAAAAAAACTTAAAAAAAAAAAAAACTTAAAAAAAAAAAAAAAAACCTTTACTGGGATCTAATTCTCATACCACACAATCATTCAAAGAATACACAATTCAGTGATTTTAGTATATTCAGTAGCCTTCATCACCACTATCAGCCTTAGAACATTTTCATTACTCCCAAAACAAACTTTGGTTCCCCTTAACTGTCACCTCCAATGTCTCCCTATTCCCAGGCAACTAATAAATTACTTCTGGTCTCTATGGCCTGGCCTAATCTTAACATTTCCTATAAATGAAATCATACAATATATGATCCTTTGTGACTGGCTCCTTTACTTGGCATCCATGTTGTCAGCTGATGGATATTTGGGTTGTTTCTGCCTTTTGGATATTATGAATAGTCCTTCTGTGAACATGTGTGCCCAAGTTTACTGTGGGTATATATTTATATTTTTCTTGGATATATATACCTAGGAGTACAGTTCCTGAGTCACAGAGTAATTGCCAGACTACTTTCCAAAGTATGTACAGTATTTTACATTCCCAAGAGCAGTATATGAAGGTTAAAATGAATACTAAAGGCAGACTCAAAATTATAGTCATTGAAATGGAATGAGTTACTGCAGAAGGTTTTTGCAAAATGGAAATTCTGGAGTGTATTTTTGTACAGCTTTTATACATTTTGATCCCACTCTCTTTTCCTATCTCGTCTCCCTTAATTACTATCCGAGCCCAACAAGTGTACGAGGGCTTTACAAAGTAGGCTCCTGGGAAACTATTTTCATTGTTATACACGAGGGAAGGTTTTGTCCAATGCAGCATATATTCTGTATTTGCCTTTCCAGATCCACTCTTACTCTGTTCTGAATTCTGGGAGGCTGATTTAGGTTCAGGAAAGATAGACACTGATACGCAGAAAGAACATTAGTGGATATATTTCTTGGCCTTTCTTCCTCCTGAGCCACAGGCTGACAGTGGCTGCAGCTGCAGTCATGCTGCCTTCTCCAATAGCTCTCTAGCCTTCCTCACTCCCTTGCCCTGGTACTGAGGAGTATCAGATGGCTCTAATCTGGCACTTAGTCATTTACCTTAACCCTAGATATACCTTTGAAATAGTCCCTTCATTTATAATAAACTCTCAATTATTCCATTCGGTGTCCCAGGATCTAACTGATACAGTGGAAATAGCCCAAACATTACACTGAACGCCTACTATCTGCTTGACGCTATATTAGGTACCAGGAATGGAATGGGGAACGATCTCCATCAGTGAGACTCTACCTCTTAGGATATCCTTAGAATAGAGGGAAAAAACTTCAGACACAAAAGTATAAAATGGAAAAGCCACGTAAGGAATCTTCTTGGGGATCTCCTAAAATCAGAAGATTAAAAAAAAAAAAAAACAAAAAAAACCAGAGGATTTCAAACCTCTGTACACTCGAGAGATGGGTGATGAATTTAACTACACAAAGGATGAATAGGTAGTAATGAAGCTGAGGAAGAAAGAGGAAATTGAGGAAGAAAGGAATGAAGAGAGATAAGAGGAATAGAAACATTCTTACCTGTTGAGAAAAGAGAGTATAACTGCCCCCCATAAGCAAGAAGGATACTAGATGTAACATAAGCAGGAAGAGCTCCACCATGAAATCTAACTACCTAGAAAACAGGCAAATCAAAGGACAACTTTTGAATATTCATGTTAATGAAATAAATGTACTTTCACATGAAATAAAAATGTCTTTCTTCACTTTATATCTTTCCTGACATGGCCACAGAGGTACTTCCAGTGATAGGTATCAAAATTCTAAGTAAAATAGGGATCCCTGGATGGCGCAGCAGTTTAGCGCCTGCCTTTGGCCCAGGGCGCAATCCTGGAGACCCGGGATCGAATCCCACATCGGGCTCCCGGTGCATGAAACCTGCCTCTCCCTCTGCCTATGTCTCTGCCTCTCTCTCTCTCTCTATCATAAAAAATAAATAAATAAATAAAATAAAAAAATAAAAAAACTCAAAATTCTAAGTAAAATAAATACTAAGAACATATAGCATCTTAGAAACATATAACTAGAATTTTTCATAAAGGTGTAACAAAAAGAAATATACAATTGAGTAGCATTTACTACAAGCTTTTTTTTACAAGGTACATTTATTGAGCATTTAATATGTTCCAGGCATGATACTAAACATTTTATATGTATTGTGTCATACTCTCCTCCCAAAAATCCTTTGAGAGAATTCTTATCCCTATTTTACAGATGAAGAAATTCAAGCACAGGGAGCACCAAGTAACTTGCACAATTAAAAACATAACAGACAAGTAGGGGGTTACCTGGGTGGCTCGGTAAGTTAATTATCCAACCTTTGATTCTGGGTCAGGTCATGATCCCAGGGTGGTGGGATCCAGCCCCATGTTGGGCACAGAGTCTGCTTGAGATTCTTACCCTTCCCTTCCCTCTGCCCCTCACACATATGCACTCTCTCTAAAATAAATAAATAAAATCTTAAAAAAAAAAAACCCAAAACATTAAAACAGACAAGCAAGTTACCTGTTAACTCCTACTGTCCTCATCAGTAATATGGGGACAATAACAGTACTTACTTTATAGATGGATTTAAAGTGTAAAGACTTGTGTAAAGTATTAGAGTATTAACTCAAACATGATAAGCTATCAAAAAAATATTAAAGGCATACCTCATTTTATTGTTTTGCTTCATTGCACTTTGCAGATAATTGTCTTTTTTACAAATTGAAGGTCTGTAGCAATTGGCATTGAGCAAGTTTATTGGTGCCATTTTTTCAGCAGCCATTTGTTCACTTTGTGTCTGTGTCACATTTTGAGAAATCTCGCAATATTTTAAACCTTTACTTATTGTATTTGTTATAATGATCTAGGATGACTGATTATGATTCATGGAAAGCTCAAATAATGGTCTGCATTTTTTAGTAATAAAGTTTTAAAAATTAAGGTATGCATTGTTTTCTTAGACATAATACCACTGCACACTTAACTGACTACAATATAGTAAAAATATATCTTTTATATGTACTTGTATGTCATTTGACTTACTTTTTTATAATATTTGTGGTGGTCTGGAACTAAACTCACAACTACAAGGTTCAAGTGTGTCAATATTTCTTCAATGGGGAGCTTTTAAAAGGGGGAACAAATGAGCTGTGTTTTTATGTAAACGGAACGAAAGTTAAAAATTATTCATAGATAAATGACTATGAAAATATAATTTATTCCAAACTTTCCCAATTTAGAAATTGCATCACCTATGTACTGGACTCAATGTGCTCAACACCAGGAATTTAAGGGTGAGCACCATCTAAAGTGTTTACAATGCAGTGACTTTGCATAATCTCATTAATGATTTTACTGAAGCGTGAAATCACTCTTCAGTATCATTAGGTGCTTTAACTTCAAAGTCTGGGAGTTTCAAGGAGAGATGATGTAATGAAATTCCAGGGTATTCATTTACTCACCCAGCCACTGACATTTAAACAAATTTAAGTCTCTCACCCTGAACATGACAATACCTTCCCTTCACTCCACTCTCCTCTCCATTTACCATGTTTCCCCCAACTCTCTCACAGTTTAAGTTCTCAAGAGCTTGAGATACTATTTCTCCTCTTCATCTCCTCACTTCTAATTTTTCACTTACATCTACCAAAAGCACCAATGTTCTAAGGACCCTTTTCCTGAGATATTCCGGTATTAAGCTTTTAGGTTCTTTGTTGTCTCTAGCTTTTAGGTTCTTTGTTGTCTCTGGAAATCTTGTGGAATGGGATTTATTTTATTTTATTTTATTTTTTTTTTTGGAATGGGATTTAAACCAGACTCTAAATTCATAACCATTATGTTATAGTGCTTCAAGTCATTCTATCAGCTATCCATGTTATAGTGCTTCAAGTCATTCTATCAGCTATCCAATTTCTTTTTTAAAAAATTATTTTATTTGAGGTGTGAAGGGGCAGCAAAAGAGGGAGAAGAATCTCAATTAGACTCTATGCTGAACACAAGCCCGACTTGGGGTTTGATCTCAGGACCCTGAGATCACAACCTGAGCCAAAAGTGAGTCAGATACTCAACTGACTGTGCCACCCAGGTAACCCTCGGCTGATTCAATTCATATAAAAATATATAACAAAAAGAAAGCATCAGATTCTTCTTTTAATGTTAAATTTTTAACAAAGACTTATTCTGTTCTGTAAGTAATTTTTAATGTTAACTATTTATTTATTTATTTATTTACTTACTTATTTATTTATTTATTTATTTTTAAAGATTTATTTATTTATTCATGAAAGAGAGAGGCAGAGATATAGGCAGAGAGAGAGAAGCAGGCTCCTCGCACGGAGCCTGATTCGGGACTCGATGCCCAGACCTGGGATCATGCCTTGAGCCAAAGGCAGATGCTCAACTGCTGAGCCACCCAGGCCTCCCAATGTTAACATTTTAAAAGAAAATTTGCTTTAAGGCATGTTCTACATTCCACAGAATTTTTAAGAAAATGTATAGACTCCTGGCAATCTGATGAAAGCAATGGAAATGCATATTTACACAAAATGGTGTGTAAAATATCAAGAAGTCCAAGGTCTCCCTGAAACTCCTTCACGGATTGATTGGTTGATAAAACTGATTAGAAAGACTCAAACTTATAGCCCCCACTCATGATTTATAATTACAGCTTTGAGTGGAGGGAGAGAAATTGAGTGAAAGGGAAAAAGGCATTTTTCTACTTATTACTAAATGACATTCAATGCCCGCTAATGACATTGTAGAAAATATATAACATACTTCAGTTAATCAAAAGTACAGAAAAAGGGGTTTCAACACTTAACTGACTGGGTGGCTCAGACAGTTAAGTGTCTGACTTCAGCTCAAGTCATGATCTCATGGGTCATGGGACTGAGCCCAACATGGAGCCCCATGCATAGAAATAAATTTTAAAAAATGTATAGAAGGAAAAATTAAGCAGCATAGCAAGCTTAGAGTCAGACTTCTGTATTTGGACTACAGCTCTTCCTCTCACTAGCTGTGTCCTTGGGCAAGCTACCTTACCCCTCCTCTCTGTGCCTTTATAAAATGGAGATAAATAGCACTTATGTCACAGGGAGTCTCAGGCTTAAATGTGTTCATTTGTATGAAGCTTCTGGAATAGTAACTGGCACAGTAAGGTGATCAGAAAATATTAGCTGTTATCATCAACGTTTAATACTCTTTACCGTTTCTGGAGATCTTCTAAGAGTTCCTTTTTTTTTTTTTTTCTTCTAAGAGTTCCTATACAGTATTCTGAACATAACGGGTTCTTTGTAATGACTGTCATTATTATGAGTATTAAGTATTCTACTGGGCCACAAATACAACTCATATAAGATATGACTAAGTCAATAATCATAAACTGGCCACCAAGGAACACATTCAAATTGTAGACATGCTTCATTTGTGTTTTATTTGGCACAGTATTTCTTTACATTTCAAATTAGATGCCATCATTAAACAATTAAAAAATATTTACCTAAAAATTCAGTTTCTAGTTTCTCTTAAAATCTAAGGATTGGGCAATATTACACTTCATTCTTACATAGAAATGACTTACTAGTTCATATAATTCTCTTGAGAAAGTAACTTCTGGTTTTTTTTGCCCTCTTTCATTAGAGTAACTAAAGAATATGTAAATATTTTTTCTTTCCTTTTCTGAAGAAAATTAATTTGATGGAAAATTATCTAATCAAAGGCTAAAGATTTTCTCAAGTGGTTTCTCTTTATTCTTCTCAGTCCTCTTCTTCTTTTAAAAAAAAAAAAACATTATTTATTTATTCATGAAGACACAGAGAGGCAAAGGGAGAGGGAGAAGCAGGTTTCCTGCAAGGACCCCAATGTGGGCCTCGATCCCGGGACTCGGGGATCATGCCCTGAGCTGAAGGCAAATGCTCAACCACTGAGCCACTCAGGCATCCCTTCTCAGTCTTCTTTGACTGAATCAGCAACTTTGAAAATAGGTATTATTTTTAAAAGATGAATAATATATACATCTTCAACTCATTCCCCTGTTCTCAAGCTAAATTTTTAAACAGACATAAAGAATATCTTATATCTTTTCAGTAATTTGAGAAGGACTTAATTACCACAAATTCTTTGACATTTAAAAAAGTACCCACCTTTGATCCTATAATATCTACATATCTTTTTTAGATTAATTTCCTTGCCTAAACAAGAATATTAGTATGTCCTCCTCTGGTGGACATATAATTATGCCTGGCTATCAAGTATCAAGCTAACTTGACTTTTCTTGTCTCTAACCTGAATTATGAGCCCCAAGGATTATATGGATAAGACAGTATGTTGTATCTTGAGCCCTACCACCGTGTACAGTAACATGCCTTTTGGACATACTAAAAATACAATAGCATCAATTCTTCCCCTATATTCCAAGATGTAATTTTTCTTTTTTTCCACCTATCCCCTATAATTTTTCTTAAAAAAGTTTCCTTAACAAGCTAGAGAATTTATTATAACTATCCATGATGCTATTTTCCAATTTATACCAACATTTAACCTTCTCTTTCTAATGTAGAATATTTTACACACGAAATTTGAATTTTCTAATGTTCACAAATTTAATAATAATCACCATCTAGTTCTCACCAGGTTGTTGTGAGAATCAAATGAGATAATGCATATAAAAATTTTGATTTAATTTTGATTTGTAAGTTTTATAAATTATAGAATTAAAGGACTTAAACTTTAAAAATTCTGCTATGCCTGGATTATAAAACACAACAGGCAAAAAAATAAAATACAAATAATAGAAGGCAAAATAAAACTTTAATGAATTTTAAAGCTATTATATAATTTTTCTGACTAATCATTATTATTTATGCCTAGGTTACACAATTCTGCAAATTATAATGATGTTGAGTGTACTTTCGTAGTTCTATGACTTGATAAATTATTTTTGTAATACTATTTGCTTATGAACATTAGAAAGACACTCCCCAAAAGGATTTAAAGTATTTGAACATGTTTATTTTTAATATAATTTACTTTTTATTTTTACAAACTAAACACACACAAGTTATTTGAAAATGTTCATTTATATGACAGAGCCTACTAATTTTACTAGACTATGAATTATAGTATAGTATGAGCAACATGATATCTTAATTTGTTTGAGAATCAGGAATCAGCTCTCACTTGTAGAAATCAAAGCATCACTTTAAAGCCAGGGGTGGCCAACTATGATTTGTCTGCCAAGAATGGCTTTTCAATTTTATTAAAGTGGGAAAAAAGCAGAAAAAGGAAAAAGATGAAAAAGAAAGAAGCAGCTGTAGTAGTAGCAGGAGCAAGAGATGATATTTGGTTTGTTAAAATATTTTATTATCTTGCCTTTTCCAGAGAAAGTTTACAACCCTTGCCTTATAATACTTATTTACAAGGCAATCAATAATCAATCGGAAATCTCTTACCTGTCCAAGTATTTGTGAAAAGGAAGTCTTAACTGTCACCTAGTTTAAAATAATCATTAAAAGAAAAAAAAAGGTTATTTCTCCTAAAACCTTCTAGTTCACATTTTATTAAATTGAGCATTTTTGCACATCTCTAAGCACAATCATTCATTTTTTAATAATCAACCTAAACGCACTTAGAGTCTTGTAAGAATCCTCTGACAACAAATTTTAACTTATATGAAGTGTAGTTTTATTGTTCAGTATATTTTCCTGGATTCTAATTTCTTGACAACTGGATGAATGCTATGGTACATATGGTAACCTTTTACTAACTAGAATATTTGATTAACCAGAATATCTTAGTACCAGGTCATGCAAGCTAAAGAAAATGATTGAATGACTGAATCTAGAAGCTATACATATGTTTGCTGAACAATTAAGCACAAATTAATCTACATATAACTAATATTTTAAAATCCCAAACCTACTACTGTGTATCACTAGGTATAGTTAAGCTAAGCCATTTCTAAGTAAATTTCATAAAAATAAATTTCATATGAGATAAGATCAGGAAAAAACAGAGCATATTTGGTAACATTTAAGCCAAAACAATATTTTAAAAAGAAATTCTTATTAATTATCTCTATTATAAATACAGCTTTTTTGATATTAGGAAGTCTGGGAAAAGGAAATACATATTTCATATGGAAATGATAAAATGACTATTCAAAATACTTTTAAAAACATAAAGTACTTATAAAAACATGAACATTTTAAGAGTGTGCAGTATTTGGAGCCAAATTATTAATGCAATTCTCACTATTGCTATCAGAAATATGAAGCCACATGTTAAAAACCATTACAGCCTTACAAGATCCTTCAGTGTTAAAACCGAAAACAAGATACCAAAGCATTAATAAATTCCACAAAATCTAAAATAACTCATAGCTTAGGTCCAACTGAAACTTGTTGCTACCTATAGTCTGTCCTATCAATTCTAGCTCGCTCCAAGAAAGTTCTAATGAAGAATCTAAATATCTAAGGTTGGCTTAAAGGAACTGAATAGAAAGAAGATATTTCACATAAACCAGAAACTGCCATTAAAATGTATACTTCAATCTCTTAAATCTGGAATCCTTAGAACCCGGGATGTTCTGATACAGAGGGAATTTTGTAGTTCATGAATCCTTAAGAGTAAATGTTTTTCAAGTCTATTTTCCCTTCTCTGGAGCAGAGGATGTACTGTAATTGTAAAACAAACACAGCAGGCATACTACACTGCACATATTAACGACTAAGAGATTTTAAAAGCTAGTGAAAAGGAAAGAAGATTCTAAAACTTATCCAGTAGAGCTAGAAACCATTACATATGTCAATTGTTTCAGTAAAGTCATGTCAGCTGATTTCATGATGTTCTTCAATTTATACAGAATTCTGGACTTTGGGCTTCCAAATCTAGAAGGTTAATCTATAGTATCAATTTTTATTTCTATTACTTCTTAAGATGTATACTTTTAATGGTTCAGCTAAGGAAATACAGGTGGTGCTAAAAGGCAAAATGGAGAATATTTAAAGCACCATAAATGTCTATTGCATATTTATATTGATTTCCACATTGCCATGTATCTAAGGCTAATATAAAAATATATTGGCTATTTATTCAATAATTATTATCTTAAAAATTAAGTAAATATACAACTTACTTCATACTGACAATCTGAAGATGTATACATTTTTAATAATGCTACATGGCTGTCATTTTCTGGTTGAGCAATATGGAGTTTCAGAGAAATTTCTGTGGAAGATGGTACCCTGAAAAGATAACTTAAATATTAATTCTCAAATACAAAATGCTGTTTTCTGTCCAACACTCAGTCCTCACACAACACAATGAAACAATGAAGAGGAAGACAGTTGTCAGACATGTTATTATAAATGGACACTTTTCCAAATGTACCACAGTTGTTTGAATGCTCCTTCATCTAGGATAGGCACTGGAGGACAGTCTAGGAAGGGGTGATGATCCAAGCAAATACGGTTTAAATTCTAGATCATTCAGACAGATAAAAATACGATATTATCTTAAAATATTATCTTATGAGCACAGTGCTACCTAACAGATAGTTACATTTTATTAGGAAGCACTTAAATAAAAAAAAATAATAAAAAGCACTTAAATAGTTTCATTAAAATTGCACTATGATTTAAATAAACCAAGCAGAATATGTATTATTCAAAATGACCAAAGTTTAAGATAAACTCTTTCATTTACTTACTGTGCAATAGTTAGTGAATCTTCATAAGACCAAGGAATATGAAGTTTATAGATACTAGTTATTTCTTCTGTGAAAATATAAAGGAAATACATTATTAACCTTATGTTACACTAAATGTTACATAAGCTACTATAATATCTAACTACATAGTTACTCATTTCATAAAAAATAACTGGTAAGAGTTATACCACATAAGAAATTATGCAAAATTATTAAATAATGTCTATTAAGACTTAAAATAGATATTAGGCCATATGGGAAGTATTAAGAAACTGGTAAAAAAGATTAATCTGAATTACTACTATAATGAGACAGAAGGATACATAGTATTTTTTTAAACGTAGGTATTTAAACTGATATAGTTGAAGATGCTTAGTGTTAAGAAAGGATCTATGTTAAATCTCTTGGAAATATAGACAACTTTTCTACTATCATATATTTAATTTTAATTCACATAAAATAAGCAAGTTTTATAGAAAATTCAAGCAAAGATCTATTGATTATTCAAATGACAATATCATTCTTCTCAGAAAATACACTTACCTTTGACTCCTGAGCACTTGCTTACTACGTTGATTTTAAAAGCCTGGTATATCTAATAAGAGTTTGACCACAAAGACGAAAAAAACAAAAGTTTATTGGTTTGTTTAATTAAATAGTAAAGTAAAATTAAATGCTTGTTATAATCAGAATAATTACCTGTCCAAAGTTTAGGAGTTCTATATTATAAAACAGACCACTTGTATTTAATATCACTTTGCTTGAAGACAGTCCTGTTGAATTGAAAGTACTGTATTACTTATAATACCAAACAGTTTTTTTTAAAAAGTACTGATTGCTTACCAATGTTTAACTAATGCTAGTATACTTTTAATATTAAAAAAAGAGTTTATAGGTTTTCATTTCTGTTATGTAGGCATGAACTCCTAAAGTTCCTAACCTCTTTCCATAAGCTCTGAACATTCATAATGTAATGTGTTTTAAAAAGTCAAGTATGTATTTCCAATTTTGAAAAGGTATGCTTTCTTAGATCTCTTAATTTATGAATCTGTTAACTTTAATGAGATGAGTGATTCTGACTTGTCATGTCTGTATTGCTCTTAGAATATTTACCAAAAAAAAAAAAAAAAGTGGGTAAAAATCTAAAAGAAAGTTTCTGCTCTCAAGTAACAGATTCTTTTCACTAATGAAATATTAAAAAATACACATTTTCAGGATGAGCCATGTCAAAAAAGGCAAAGGGCCAATCTAATATGAGCTCCCAATATCCAAAGTTGGAACAACTTAAGGAAATAAATGTAATGATAGTATTAAATTATAATCCAAGAAAATACCCATGAGTCATACTGACATAAATAAAAAGTAAAAAAAAAAAAAGGCAAGTAAGTAAATAAATGGAGAAGGAAAAACTTTCCTTTTATAAGAATTCCAATAAATAAAGAATACCAGTAATAATTGCCTCAGACTAGAAGAACCAATGAATGCTAAAATTAGTGGGTTATTTTGAAGATAAAGGGTACTTAAACATTCTCAAAGTAGGTCCCACTCAAGACATTTATCCAATACAAAAAGGAAACAAATAAATTTACAGTGGTGGAACCTGGCAGACACTGCGTTAATCAAGTAATCAAGGTTAACACTGCTAGAATTAGACTTGGCGACATGAGTCCAATCACAGGAAACACTAAGAAGTACACATAACTCCAGTGATATTCTTGCTAAAAATGCATAACCTGAATCTAATCTTAAGAAAGCATTAGACAAGTCCAAGTATTTGATATTCTACAAAATAACTGACAAATACTCTTCAAAAGGTGTCAAGGTTATGAAAGACAAGGAAAAATTGAGGAACTACCAAAGATATAGGAAATGAACAGGACATGACAACTGAATACAATGTGGGAACCTGGAGAACACTGGTGGAAAACCTGATGAAAACCAAATAAAGCCTGTAGTTTAGTTAACAGTATTGTATGAATACTAATTTCCAAGTTTTGACAACTGTATTGTTTACGTAAAAGTGAGTGAAGGATATAGGAGAACTCTGCTCTTTCTGTAATTGTTCTGAGTGCTCAAAATCATTTCAAAATAAATTTATTTATTTATTTAATTATTTTTAAAAGATTTATTTATTCATGAGAAACACAGAGGAGAGAGAGAGAGAGAGAGAGGCAGAGACACAGGCAGAGGGAGAAGCAGGCTCCATGCAGGGAGCCTGATGTGAGACTCGATCGCAGGGCTCCAGGATCAGGCCCTGAGCCAAAGGCAGACGCTCAACCTCTGAGCCACCCAGGTGTCCCCAAAATAAAATTTATTTATTTATTTTTTTTTCCAAAATAAAATTTAAAAGTATATTTAGTTACATGTATTTTACCACAATAAAAATGGTAAAAAATATTTAGAGAAAATCTTGAAACCTTCATAGGGCAGATAGCAATTTATACCTTATAATAACATTTTATTAAAAGGGCCACTATGTAGTATAAATTCATAGAAGAATACACACACACATACACAGATACACACACACATGGTTACTTGCAAATGCATATGACTAGGGAGAAAGTTAAAGTTCACTTCTCAGAAGATGACTGCTGTCCCAGTGTTAAATAAGAAACCACTGGACCACATCATATGGTTATTCTAAAAACTATATTTAAAATATACAATACTGGGATCCCTGGGTGGCGCAGCAGTGTAGCGCCTGCCTTTGGCCCAGGGCGCGATCCTGGAGACCCGGGATCGAATCCCATGTCGGGCTCCCGGTGCATGGAGCTTGCTTCTCCATCTGCCTATGTCTCTGCCTCTCTCTCTCTCTGTGACTATCATAAATAAATAAAAATTTTAAAAAATTAAAAAAAAAGAAAAGAAAATACACAATACTTAATGTTAGAGGCTCTCCATTATTGCAACTGACTAGCAAAAACAAATTAGCACTCTGTTGAAAATAAAAATAGTTCTTGGGTGGTCAGTCAGTTGACTGTTGATTTCAGCTCAGGTCCTGACCCTGGGTCCTGAGTTCAAGCCCTGCTCTGGGTTCCACACTGGGCATCAAGCCTACTTAAGAAAAAAAAAAAAGCAATTCTTAAGATTTCCAAAATCAGGGATGCCTGAGTAGCTCAGGGGTTTAGCGGGTACCCTTGGCTCCAGTCATGATCCTAGGGTCCTGGGATCAAGTTCCACATCAGGTTCCCCACAGAGAGCCTGCTTATGTCTCTGCCTCCCTCTGTGTGTCTCTCATGAATAAATAAATAAAATCTAAAAAAAAAAAAAAAAAAATCCAAAATCAAAGTACTTACCAAAGGAAAAAAGATGAGTTACAGGAAGCTGAATGGATCTCATCTCTTTTTTAAAGAATTCACAATCTATAACAAACTAAAATATAAAACATTGACTTATTAGGAAATATAGAAATATGTTTATGGTAAAATATCTTTGCTTGATGTTTGAGTGGAAAATAAAAGTCTATAAATAAATTTTAGCTTTGCAGAAGTTATTACCTATCATATTCTAACTCTGGCTATACTTAAATGGCAACAATTACTCAAAGAGCCACGCTAAACTAAGAAAATTTGATAAACAAGCTTAACATAGTAAATTACTGGAGGATCACTTTTACAATAGCTGATGAATACCACAGTTTCCTTCCAGTTAGTTTTAGGTGTTTGTAGAATTAGGGACCTTTAAAGGATGGATCAAAGCATTAAGAATTAAGGCTAATTCAAGATTAATTAGAGACTTAGATAAAAATTTCCAAATACTTTCAAAGTCAAGAAGAAATGTGATTCTGTTACACTTAATATTTAAGAATCTCCTATAAATTATGTATCTGCAATACTCTAACTAGACTACAAGACTAGGAGATGGACATATTGCCATTCATCTACAGATGGCTGAAGTTATTTGTATAAAATTATTTCAAACTAGTGATTCGAATAAAGGTTTACTATCTAGAAAGCAAGAAAAAGAAATGCTACCCGTACCTAAGAATTCAAGGGTCTATCTCTAATTGGCCTTAATTATTTTGTTTTCTGTCATAAAAAAAAACCACAAATAATTCTGTATTTACATTTTGAAAACTATATTGTCAGTTGACTGCAAAAAATTTTCAAACTGTCTACTTAAATGTATGTATCCTGATGATGGGTTAAAACAGATATGTAGAAATTATAAAAGGTCTAAATTAACATCCTTGTGAGTCTGGGTATGCAACAATAGTCAGCAAGTGTTACTTTCCAAAGACCATTAAGACACATTAAGTATGGGATCCCTGGGTGGCGCAGCAGTTTGGCGCCTGCCTTTGGCCCAGGGCGCGATCCTGGAGACCCGGAATCGAATCCCACATCAGGCTCCCGGTGCACGGAGCCTGCTTCTCCCTCCGCCTGTGTCTCTGCCTCTCTCTCTCTCTCTGTGACTATCATAAATAAATAAAAAATTAAAAAAAAAAAAAAAGACACATTAAGTATTCATTAGGCACTAAGGCTGGCTATTTGTGAAAGGCTCATTAATTTCTTGGAAAAACCAGACAGAGCCTTTCCTAGGTTGGGAAAGATGTTTAAATTCATTCAAAACCAACTTACCGGACAGAAAAGAAAACCCTAAAGAGAGGTTTTTATTTTTATTTTATAAATTTTTAAAAAATTTATTTATGATAGTCAGAGAGAGAGAGAGAGAGAGAGAGAGAGAGGCAGAGACACAGGCAGAGGGAGAAGCAGGCTCCATGCACGGGGGTCTCCAGGATCTCGCCCTGGGCCAAAGGCAGGCGCCAAACCGCCACCCAGGGATCCCTAAAGAGAGGTTTTTAGAATTGAAGATGTTGAATTACCTCTTACCTGAGCTAAACAAAACAAAACAATGAATTCATTATAAGGTACTTGTGAGACTCAGTCTTTGAGTTACCTCCCAACTACATTCCCTTTATCTTTAAATTTAAATTTTTCCTAATGGTTCTGGCCTCAAATCTCAACAACTTCTCATTAAAGAAGTATTTTTTGAGGATTTACATGGCAGGAAGTTGCTAAAGGTTAAGGATGCAAAGTAGAATAAAATCTATTTGGTCTTACTCCCAAAGAATTCACAATATGATGATAGTAATAGAGAGATAAATAAATTGTAATTCAGCATAATTCCTCAAAGAATTGAGGTTAGATACTGAAGGATAAGCTTGTTGGGTGAAACGTGGAAAGGGAAATAAAGGGTCTTTTACTTCCATCTTCTTGCTCCGCCCCGCCACCCCCCCCCCCCCCCCCGCCCCCAGTTTCTCTCAAAAATCACCATCCTTTTATTTCTACTCTTATTTCCCTAGTTCAAACCCTCCATAATCCCTTAGGTAGCAGCTCGTCTCTCTGATTCTAATCCATGTACATCATAAATAGATTCATCTTCCAAAATGGCTCTGATCTCATTTCTATTACTGTGAAAATCCTTCAGCTGCCTACTAACTCCTGAATTCTATAAAGTTCTGCATCTTCCAACTGAGGTCCTCCATAGTACCATGAACTGCTTTCCCAGACTTTTCTTCTACTACTATTCTCATCATGGTGGCCTTCTTTTTAAAATTACTATTCACTGTTTTCCAAACACTTTCATACTTCCATGCTTAGATTTCATGATTTCTTTGTCCCAGCAGTGCTGTTCATGGTAACTTTCTGCAATGATGTTACTATTGAGCATCTGGAATGTGGCTAGTACAACTAAGGAACTGAATTTTTAATTTTATTAGTTTTAATTACTTGTAATTTAAATAGCCACATGTGCTAGTAGCTCCCATATTGGACAGCTCTGGTCTACAATGCTCATCCTACCCATAAAAACATAACTACACTTTAAGGCAAATTTAAATATCATCTCGTAATAAAGCCTTTCCTCATTCCATCATTCAGAGATATTTTCCCTTTTTATACTTTTCATTTATTTGCTATATTCTGATTTGTATTATATTTTTGGGTACCTCTTTTATTCTCACTCTTCCATTTCCAAATGTTTCTCTCTCCCTACCCAACAATACATAGCTTTTTGAGATTAGGATTCATGTCTTATTTGTGTGCCTCCTATAATTCCTGACACAGAGTCTTGCACATAAAAGGGTACTTAATAATGAATAGATTTTGAAAGACTAATTTATAAAGTTAGTTCCCACTTTAAACACAGAGACTTGGGTTTATTTTGCTTAGTTCAAGTTATAGTAGACGATCCTAATGATTTAACAGTCTTAGATGGATCATCAAACAGGCCATTGTTTCAGATAAGCACTATGCTGAAGAATTCATCAAAAAATAACTTATTTAGCCAGAGTATCCACAAAACATTCCGATAACAACTTTAATCCATTTGTTACCTTACTTCCATGAATAGATGGCACATAAACAACAAGATGAGACAAAGATGGATAATCTTGAAGTCTTAACGTCAGAGACTAAAAAAAAAAATAAATAAAAAAACATAAAAAGCTGATTCTATTTCTGAGGGTATATAGAACTTAAAGCATGTTAAAAGATATATTACAAACACTTATTTCTTGCTTATTTGGTTATAAAGAAATGGATTTCAAACTTTACATTTAGTACCTTTTAAAATGGCTATGTTTACATTTTCAGGTCAATTATCTTCTGAGGTCAATCCCTAATAGTTTTGTAAATATGGACTGTCAAAAATATTCCTTGAACTGTATCCCTTCATGTAAAACAAATGACACTTAATAGTAAATATAATTATTTCCATATCTGGTATCTTTTATAATTTGTCGATTTGTTCTTTATAACATTACAATATGACTTCTACACTTATTTTGGTAGCATATGACAAAGAGCATTCAAATAGTTGATGAATGAATGAATGCTACAAATAACAGAAGAGTTGCAACTTAATCTCAAATGATTCTAATCTAACCCAAGCAGTAGAGTCGTTGTCTAATGATGTATATGAATATCATCAGATGAACATTTATTTTCAAAATTAAGACCAGATCCTATAGTCTATACTTTGAGGGATGAATAGATAAGAGATTGGTCTATTTAATGAAAAGCCAGAGCACCAAATATGGTTTTTATTTATTATTTTTTTAATTTTTATTTATTTATGATAATCACACAGAGAGAGAGAGAGAGAGAGGCAGAGACATAGGCAGAGGGAGAAGCAGGCTCCATGCACTGGGAGCCCGACGTGGGATTCGATCCTGGGTCTCCAGCATCGCGCCCTGGGCCAAAGGCAGGCGCCAAACCGCTGCGCCACCCAGGGATCCCTAAATATGGTTTTTAAATCCAGGTTTTATCCTAAAGTAGATATGGGGGTGGCAATAGTTATACATGGTAACAATCTGTATGCATTAAGAAACTTCTTTTTTTTTTTTCACATTAAGAAACTTCTGCAGTTAACTTTGTCCAGTGTTCTTCAGAAGCACCTATGTGAGCAAACTGAAAAGAAGTGCTGAAGCTAAAGAACTGTCAACAAATGGCCCTCTAACAATCTGACTAGATTCACCTGTGAGTACTTTTGACTACTAGGCTTCCCCTCGACTTACTTAGCAAAGTCTCCGCAACAGACGTATAATGTTCTAATGTAAATGAGAAAGCCTTAAAAGGGCCTCACAAACCACAGCAACAGGCAACTGAGACCAACCAAACAGATGGTAGACAGTATGAAAGATAAATTAATTTGAAAGAACCATGGTTACTCTGTGTGGCTATCCACTCTACTAGCTTTTGTTACTTATTTTCAAGAATATTTTTTTTTCCTCAAGAATTTCTTTGTTAGGATTAGAATACTTTAAAAAGGTAACAGTGTCAAAAAATTTCCTTATAAAGTTCCTACAGTTATAATATCAGTAGGAACTTGACAATTTTATCATATTCATGAAATTGTCAGGTTGACCAGTAAGATTAATAGGAAGTTTGGAAATTTTTCAGTGTTTTAAGGGTAAAATTCCTTTAATGCTGAGACAACACACACAGGAAATCAAACAGGTTTCAATGTACAGAGCAAAGCTATGGTGCTAACGTATGCCTAAGGCAAAGTAGTGATAATATAGTTTTCTTATACAAGTTAGTTACCTTTAGAAAGGTGATTTTTTTTGTTTTCAACAATAAATTCATTTTGGCTTACCAAATTTTAGCCTGCTATGTTTTGTGTGTTTTTAGAAACTTTTTCATTGTACCCATGACAGGAAAATTCCATACGATTGGTACTTAAAAATTGAATTTATAGGTGCTTTGCTGGAGTCTTCTATTAATAGTTCAGTCAGCAGAAATAGTAAGAATGTATGATTCTCATCTGATAGTACTTTTGTTGAGATGATATAAGTATGAATGAAAGTCATAAAATCTTTTCACTTGTATCTTTTCTTTCTCTTCAACTTGATGGCAAAAGAACTATGTCCTTTTTATAAATGGCTAACATATATCACTTTTATTTTCATTAAAATGGAGAAGTTTATCTATGTTTAATAATTGTAACCCTCTTCAACTGAGAACTCCTAAGATTGTAGAATATTATAATCCTTATTTTCTAAACTTCTCTCTCCCATTTTCCCCCTCTAAATTTCAGGCGGCTTTTAATGCTGCTGGCAACTTGTTCCAGCATGCACTATAAAAAGCTAGCAGCAGCTGGGTGACCTGGTTTTGGCTTAGGTCACGATCTCAGGGTCATGAGATTAAGCCCCTTGTCAGGCTCCCTGCTCAGAGGGCGAATCTGCTTGAGACTCTTATTCCCTCTCCCACTGCCCCTCCCCTCATGCGCGCTCTCTCTCTCTCTTTTTGAAATAAATCTTGGGGGGAGGGGGGAAGTAAGCAGCTGGGATAGCTTGTTCTCCTGCTTTTCTGCCAACTGTGTCTTATATTTAGAAGAAACACCACAGGGGTCTAGAACTAGATGAATACACTGTTGAATATTTGAGATTAAAAATATACATGAGGATTTTATTATTTAAAAAGTTATTTTTTTAAATCAAGCAAATAACATTCTACCCAGATTTTAGTAATTTATTTCTTCTTAACTCTTAAACTACTGTTTGGATAGGATACATAGCCCAATTTCAATATTCAAGGAAAGATTTATGAAAAATTATTAAGTATATCCTACTACTTTTGTTTTGCTCCTAAAGGTTAGGATAGGACCAGTGAGAGACATTAAAAATGTTCATATGAGTCTAATCACTTTCCTACAATATTTATTTCTTGAATACAAAGCCATATGAATGAATATGACCGAGGTGATAGAAAAATAACTGCAACCATTCCAAAGTCAAGCAACTTACAATCATCCTTCTGTCATCATTCCTCTCTGTTAGTATAGTACAGATTGACTGTATTCTGAATAAATATACATATAAATAACTGAGTTGGATTGGGAGATGATTGGGAACAACCCTGATGGCTTCACTTTCAAGTTTATGAGGCTAGTACTTATTATGAAAAACTACTTTTAAAGAAAAGTACAGATTCACTTGAAGACTGAAAAATATCACTCCCGGTATAAGACTATAAATTATAGTAAATACAGCTGAGAAATTAAACAGGTAATTTCATCAAATTTTAGAATTGTTTTATTTTCTTAACAATATTAACTTTTTGTAAGAAGGCTTGCTGACCTATCAGTTACTTAAGGAAATCACAAACAATTATTAAATAAATCCCATGTAGTACTAGATAAAGTAGAGTTATCCAAGTGCCTGATCACAAAGTGATGTTGAAGGAGATCTGGAAAATTACTTTATGCCACTTTGAGATGCTCACTTTCCTACTATAGGTCTTCTCCCAAAAACTCAAACTACTACTCAGCTTCTATTTTAAGATAGACCATTCCAAATATACCATCAAGATGAATTTTAAAAATTTATCTAGCTCTTGGTATGATACTGTAATATGGAGCTTTCATTAGAAGATTTATAATACAGAGATTTCATTAGAGGGTTTTCATTAGAGGATTGTTAACTCATAGTTTTTATCCCTGAAAGTTAAACAAAAATTGCATGTTAAAATATATTTCCAGAGAAAATATTTATAAAATATATGTTAGCAAATCTCAATACTTAGATGAATTAATAAAAGACCATATTCTAAAATGCCTATAGACTCAAGTATTTTTCACCCAGATATTACCATCCTAAAGCCATAATTTACCTTAATTGTTGGCAGCAGTTCAGCTTTCCATGATAAATCAACTCCTTGCCGGCTTTGAAATGAATATGAAAATACAATTAAAGGACAAATATATTAAAATATTATAAATTATAAATAAGCTTCAGAGGAAAAAGAAACCATCTACAAACTTATCAGAGAAAGTTCTAATGAAGTCCAATAAGTCTAATCCAATATACTCTTATCCATACAATCCTTTTGGGTGCAAAAAAATTGTTTTTCCTCACAACATTTCAATGTTTGTAAATACTGATATGTTAATTTCCTTCATTTTTTATTTTAAAATCAGTATCATAGGGGTGTTTGGGTGGCTCAGTGGGTTAAGCATCTGTTTTTGACTTGGGTCACGATCCCAGGGTCCTAGGATTAAGCCCCATAGTGGGGTCCCTGCTCAGTGGGAAGTCTGCTTCTCCTTCTCCCTCTGCTGCTCTCCCTGCTTGTGCTCTCTTGTTCTCTGTCAAATAAATAAATAAAATAAAATAAATACTATAACGTAACATAGCAGAATGAGCTTAAACATGTATGTAGCTAAAATAGCTAAAAAGTGTGATTTGGGGGTGCCTGGGTGGCTCAGTCAGTTAAGTATCCAACTCTTGATTCTGGCTCATGTCATGATCTCAGGGTGGTGGGATCAAGGCCCGAATCAGGCTCCATGCTCAGTTAGGAGTCTGCTTGAGATTCTCTCCCCTTTTCCCTTTGTCCCTACCCAATCCCCTTGGCTCCCTTTTTCTCTAACATAAACAGATCTTTAAAAAGTATGACTTATTATTTCTATTGAGAAAAATGAAAAATTGAGGTGCTTAGGTTCAAAAGACTTACCACATAGAAGTGCTGTTTATGCAGCCAAAAATCCAACTATTTGTATCCTGTTAATAACATAAAGCACACTAAATATTATAGAAAATAATTACATAAAATAGGCAGCTTTAACATTTTACTGTTATATGACAGGAGTAGTAGGCATGATGGAAACATAAAATAGCAACCTGTTATTCCAAAACATTTCCAAGCTATTCTCAAAGTCATACAGGTCAAGGGCAGTAGAGAAGTCTAATGTAAATATAGATAGATAAGCAAGTAACCCGGAACAGCAGTAAGAGAAAGAGTGACCTCTCTACAGCATATTGCCTAAGCAATTTTAATTTTTGAACAACACTTTTCAGAGTTCAGCAATGTCCATGCTTTAATTAGGTAGTTACATAGTAAGTAACTACATTTTAAATAAAAATAGAAGAATGAACACCTAGAAGTTGACTTTTTACAGATGGAAAAAAAAAATCCAGAGCCAAGTACTCTAAGTATAACTTGTTAGCTATCTTGAGTTCTTATTTGATTATTAGGCAAACCTTCTATGTAACTGAGAATGTGTTTAGATTGAAGGACAACTGCAAGGGCTCAAGATAAAAGCTAGGTATTACTTTATCAGGGTAGCATGGGAATGCTGCAGAGATGGTATTGATATTTTAACAATATTATGTATTTATCTTCAGTCATTTAAGAGCAGTATGCCCAAAGATCTTCACTCTAACTTTTAAGGAAGTAGCAAGAGTGATGTTCTAAGAACTGATGATCCAAATAGTAAAATCCTACACCAAGGTCTAAGAGGATAAGAAATACTGCTCAGATAGCTACATACATTTTTCCTTAATAAAGAGAGGATAGTGAAAATGAAATCAATCCTTTCATCCAACTAATATTTATGAAGTCCATTCTAGGGCCATGGGATTATGCTTAGCCTTCAAGAAAAAAATGATGAATGAGGCAGACATGGTCTCTGCCCTAATGGAGCTTAAATACAATGTAAAGACATTTTCTAAGAATACAGAAAAGAAAGCTGAAAGGAAACAAAAAACAATGTGGAATTTGTCTGCTCTTTATTGCTGGCAAAATGTGTGATTTTTTTTTTACGATTTTACTTATTTATTTATTCCTGAGACACACATACAGAGGCAGAGACATAGACAGAGGGAGAAGCAGGCTCCCCACAGGGAGGCTGATGTGGGACTCGATCTCCAGATCCTGGGATCATGCCCTCAGTTGAAGGCAGATGTTGAGCCATCCAGGCATCCCACTTGTGTGACTTCTATATCAGTTACCTGTGTTTCCCAGAATAATATGACATTATAAAGTAAGGTAAAAGAAAATATATGCCTAGTTTAGACAAGGAAAATCTAGTAAGCTCTCAAGGTCCAACTCACCTTTGTAATGGGTTTTTGGAGCTACTAAGGGAGCCTATCTTCAAAGATAGCCCATGAACATGAAAGTTAATATTTTATACAACTACACTTTGGTGTATAGGAAATTCTGACTTATTCACCAAGTAGAAAAGTATTATTCAAGCCCACCTAAAACATCACGTTGATATAATCTATAAAGTGTCAAAAGAACGATTTCAAGTTATCTAGTAAGCATCCCTAACTCAATTAATTATGAAAATTATACTGAAAATCTTAGAAAAAGTCACTCAAGAACTCTCAACCAATTCCTAAAGTATACAGAAAAGAAAATGCTTCTTGATCATAAAATTCACAGATCTAAAAATAATCTATCTGTAATAAAAAACGATACCCTCAGTGGCTACTAAAATTGTTAGATGAAAAACTAATTAGGAACTTTATAAAGGATAGACCATGCTGATAACCACCTGAGTCCACAATAAGTCTTTCAGTCACTAAAGTGGGACGACTAGCTACTATATATCTTCTGGTATCTAGTTCTACTTATAAAACATTCTTGCCACAAAAAAATTAATGGTAATTAAATAAAAAATTAATCAAGATTCTAAATCTAACTATCAGTGTACAGACAACATAAGGAAGAAGTACATGTTAAAAGATACCACAAGAGGTGAGCCTACGGGGCTCAGCTGGTTAAGCTTCTGCCTTTGGCTCAGCATGATTCTGGGGTCCTGGGATCGAGCCTCTCCTAGGGCTCCCTGCTCAGTGGGGAGTCTACTTCTCTTTCTCCCTCTGCCCTCATCCCATGCTCTCTCAAACATTCTCTTTCTCAAATAAATACAACTTTAAAAAGAAAAAAAGACACCATGAGAATACTTAGCTAAACCCAAAATGTGGGAAATTCTGTAGAATATGTAACACATCTGCTTAAACAAATAAATGGCATGGGGGGAAAAGAGAGGGCCATTATAAATGAAACTTAGGATCCATGAATCAAATATAATATGTGTACTGTTTAGATTCTGATTCAAATAAATCAACTTAGAATTTATTTCTTTTTCAACTTAGAATTTAACGGAAAAGAGGACAACTGAACATGGATTGGATATTACATGATATTAAGGAATTAATAATTTTGTTGGACGAAATGATATTATAGTCCCATGCACAATTCTTATGTTAGAAAACATATTGAAGTATTTAAGGATGCAAAGATAAAATGCCTACAATTTGCTTCAGTCAAAAAAAGAGTGAGGAAGGGATAAATAAAAATGGCAGGGTTGATAACTGTTAAAGCTATGTGACGGTTATGTGAGATTTCATTATCACAATCTCTCTACTTTTATAAGATTGAAAACTTCTATAATACAAATTGAAAAGATTTTAAAAATTCACACATGACTTTATACTAATTAATACCCATGGACCTTAATTATAGCAAAGGGATCTTCCAATAAGCCAAATGGAGAATTTGAACTTTGGCAAGGATTTTTCTCACTATAATACTGACATTCTGATTTGGAATTTAGTATTAAGTGAGTTTGGATATTTTAAGCCAGTAGCTTAAGGGTCAGATTCTCTTCAAATAAACTGCCCATCCATATTTTTGGCTGAGAGATGCTAGTCTCTGTGAGAGATACAAATCTCTGGTCATCTCACTAAAATTAGTATTTATTAGTACCTAGCCCATGATGCTTGCCTATTATTTCTAAAGACTCTACTATATATCAAATGGCTGTATCTACCAACTAAGTGTCAGATTCTAGTTCTAAAGAGTACAAATAACCCAACAAAAGGGAGAAGTGGAAACAAATTATGAAAAACACAAATATAAAGAAACCTGGAAAATGCCCCCCCCAAAAAAATCAGAAAAGAGGGAAAAGAACCCAAATTGGGAACCAATTCCTGAAAGTAAGAAATGCTGACAAATTATTAAATTATTACTTAAATATTCCTAATGTAACAAAGGGATGCTAAAGCATCAAACACTTTTTTTGACAATACATGATAGTAGGTATTCATTAAAAAGAAGTATATAAAATCACCACTTTGGTAACTCTGAGTCTAACATTGTAACAAAGTTACTATTTTAGAGAATGTTTGGTATAAAAAGCTTTGTAAATTTAAGTATGGAAGCCAACAGAAAAACAGTATTTACTTCATAAAATCCCTACAAAAAAGTACTACCAGAATTTTAGAATTAAGGACATTTGAACTGAATTCCTTCATCCTAAATACAGTGTAAGGTAGAAAAACAGGGTGAAAGACCTAAAATAGAGCCAAAAGTATAATTTAATGGTAAATTATCAGCTATGGAAACATTTCAATTAATGCTTTTCAATCAAAACTCTGTTCCAAGTATTTTTCAACTTATTAGATTTAATAATAGTTCATAGTTGAAGAAGAGATCTTAGATATTGAATCTTACAAACAAAAAAAGTAGCCTTTTCAATTTATATACAATGTACCAATTATCTTACCAGCATGGTGCTCTGACAATAGACATGAGTGTAGATTTTTCGATGATTTGCAAGAGGAAATGTAAAATATATCTTATCAGATTCCTAAAAAAAAAAAAAAGGAAAAATATAATAAAACTAAGAGAGTAGATAATTGCATCATTCAAATATCCAGATAAAGCAATGAGTAATTATTCTAACTTTATCATTCTTGGTTTTGTTGAGAACTAATATTCTAGGAGTGGGAAGAAGATACAGATATCAGTCAAGGGTATCAGGTACCCTGCAGTCCTGACTATGTCTTGAAAACGGCAGTATAAATGGAAGGTGTTTTTTTTTTGGGGGGGGGGGGTTTGGGCCTTTTTTTTTTTTTTAAAGAGAAAGGCAGAGACATAGGCAGAGGGAGAAGCAGGCTCCTTATAGAGAGCCTGATGTGGGACTCAATGCTCAAACTGGGATCTTGCCCTGAACCAAAGGCAGACGCTTAACAGCTGAGCCACCCAGGTGCTCCTGGTTTTGGCCTTATGATCAAGATAAAATACATTTCTTACCTCTGTCCACTGAAAAGGCCTAGAAAAGCTAACCCACTAGCCACAAATATCTCTAGTGGCCAAATTATGGTTTTTAGACACCATTACCCAAATAATAGGAGGAGCTCCTTAGAGAAAAGTTGATTCAAAGTCTGGGGCAGGAAATGAACAAAATGAGCTTGAATATCTTCCTATACTAGGTACTGAAAAAACTATCAATAAAATACAAAGAGTGGCTTTACCTAAAAGATTCAGAAACCTAATTTGAATGGCTTCCACTGGTCAAAGACAGAAGAATTTTATATTTTAGATAGAAACAAATATATTTAAAATAGGAGTTCATTATAGTACTAGAAGAAACAAACCAAAACCATTTATGATCACTGATGGAGGAGGCTTGTGAACCAACTTGCTATTCTGAAAACCAATAAATATAAGATCCAAAGATCCAAGCAATTATAATTGTTTCCTTTTCTGATATGTTCCACTTTTAATAAATTTAGTAGATGAGAGATTTCACAATTTAGTGTTCTTGTTAAAAAAAATCAGAGTACCACCATTTTTTTAGCTTTTATTATTTTTTTAAATTTTATTTATGAGAGAGAGAGAGAGAGAGAGAGAGAGAGAGAGAGAAGCAGAGACACAGGCATAGGGAGAAGCAGGCTCCATGCAGGGAGCCTGATGCGGGACTCTATCCCGGGTCTCCAGGATCAGGCCCTGGATCGAAGGCGGCGCTAAACCACTGAGCACCTGGGCTGCCCAGGGTACCACCATTTTGCATCCTCCTAAATGAATTAATGACTCTTGGCACTTTTTTATCAATAGCTGCTAATATCACAAAAAAGAGAGAGTCTAGCCTAAACAAAAACTAAATCTGATTAAGCAACTGAATCTGATCCAAGTATTATGGTATAGGAAAAGAGTAGACAAAGGAATATGCTAAATGGCACCGAAGGAATGCAATCAGCAAAATCAAGACTGTAAAACTATAGGACAAGTGATTTGTTTTTCAACAAGTAAGCTACAAAGAAAGAAAAGGGGTGGAGGAAGCATAAGAAATTAAAAGAGGAATAAGAGATATCAACAAATGACAATATGCAGACATTATTAGTAACCTCATTTAAAATGAGAAAAAATTTGAGTTACAATAAAACTGGAAAATTGAACACTAGATATTATTAAGGAATTATCATTAAGTTGTTTTAATATGGGAAAATATAGGTAGTTATCTTTTTAAAAGAGTCTTTAATTTTGATTTATTTTCAAAAAAAAATTTTTTTTAACATAGAGCTCAATGCAGGGCTTAAATTCATGACCCTGAGATCACAACTTAAGGTGAGATCCAGAGTCATACATTCAATAAACTGAGCCCTAAGTCTTTAATTTTTTTTTTTTTAATTATTTGACACACAGAGAGAGCAAGTGTGCACAAGCAGGGGGAGAGGCAGGTTCCCCACTGAGCAGAGAGCCTGACCATCAGGCCCAATCCCAGGACCCTGGGATCAGATCTGAGCCAAAGACAGAAATGTAACTGAACTGAGCCACCCAGGAGCCCCAAGAATCTTTTTCTTTTTTAAAGATTTTATTTCTTTATTCATGAGGGACACAGAGAGAGGCAGAGGCAGAGACACAGGCAGAGGGAGAAGCCGGCTCCATGCAGGGAGCCTGATGTGGGACTCAGTCCTAGGATTCCAGGATCACACCCTGGGCTGAAGGGAGGTGCTCAACCATTGAGCCACCCAGGCGTCCCAAGAATCTTTAACTTTTAAAGATTAATAATAAAATGTAAACAAACAAAAATAATAAAATGTTTTTGAAAAAAATTTTTAACCAGTGAGGGTATACTTACATTGTAAGCCACATAGGTCCATTTGGATACTTTTACTGGAACCCACATAGATGTCCCTAAGGTAAAGGAAATTAATTTGGCTTGTTTTTTATTTATTTATTTATTTATTTATTTATTTTTTGGCTTGTTTTTTAAATATTAAATAAAGAATGCTCACAAAGTACTTCTCAATTACAATAGGATTTGAAAAAGAATTGGTTTCCTGAACAATCACTATTTTAAAACAAAAAATCCAGTAAGATGTTATTTATGCTCATCCCCAACTAGCATTCACATCAAGTAAAGCATTTTAAATTTATGTGGTATCTTTAAGAAAGTATCAATAAAAAGGAAATAAATCATTTTATTTTCCGAGCTGAGTATAACAGGTATTATATTAACAGCAAAGGATATGCTCTTAAACCAAAAGAAGACTAAAAATGACTGATACTGAAAACTTAAGTCAATAAAAATTATAGTATTTTATGTGACTGTCAGGAAATAGACATTTAACTCTTTCCTTAAAATTTTCTACTTGTCATGTTATTTTCAGAACAAAATTTTTATCAGCAACATCTTATAAGCTGTTTTTTCTCCTCTTTCCCTTCCTGAACCAAGAACTTTATAAGAAACCATCATAGAGAAAATAATAAAATATAACAGGATTATAATACCTGAGGTACCACAGTTTCAAAGACTTTGCTAATAGCAAACTTACCTGAAAATAAGATTTGATTTAAAATAAAAACATTTTATTACCACCAACCTGTTAAGTCAGAAATTATTGCTGGATTTTCCTCAAAGTGTTTTGCTGGATGTCTTATAAAGTGGTGATTCAAAACTGACAATTTCTTCTTGGGATTTTGAGTTATCTAGAAAGAATAATGATACATTTTGAATCTTTTTGTATCTACCGTTCACTGAAACTTTGCATCAAGTAATAATGATAAGAGCCAATAGTTACTCGGGCCAGGCACTGTTTGAAGTACTTAATATGTTACAAGAGCTCGAGGAGATAATAATCCTCTTATTTGCATTTTTAGGAAGAAACTAAAGCATAGAGAAATGAAGGAACTTGCCCAAGGTCATACTCCTGTTAAAGAGTCTGAGCCAGGATTCAAATTTAGGCAGTCTGGCTCCAGAGCCCATGCTTTCAATTATTATCAACTAATGTCTCTCAAGTAACAGTTACAAATTAAAAATCCAAAGGTATGGAGTCAGATGAGAACTTAAGAGATCCTCCAGTCTAGTGATTCCAACACACTAGTTTCCAAATTCAGACCAGTGCCAATCTCACAATAAAGAATTCACTGGTCATTAGAGAAAATACGAATTCCCAACTGCCATTCCTTGGAAGCTACTTTGCTTTACTCCGTCTTACTTTCACTGTGTCTCAATAGACTTCCTTTCGTGAAATGAAAATGAGAGCAGACAATAGGATTTTTTGTTGTCTGTTTTAAAATATCCTAGTAAGATAAACGTCTGCAACTTTATACCAGTTCCTCCCTTAAAGAAAGAAAAAGTACTTGGGTATAAAATCCATTAAAATCCATCTATTCAATTCTCTAGTTTAAGCACTGAGGCCCTAACAGGTAACTGATTTTCTCAACCACACAGTTGGACAGAGAGAATGACAATGAAAGGACAGTGAGGACCCAGGTGAAAAGATTTACCATTGAAAAGATTTAGAACCCCTTAGGAAGTCACACAGCATTTGCTTGAACATTTATTTCTAACTTGCTGTTGTGAAAGACTGACTACACATCCCAATTTTAACAATTCCTATGAGGAAAATGCTCTGCCATATTTAGAGCAAATCTCTGACTCCCTGTTACTTTGATAAATTAAGTTAGGGGCAGCCCTTCAAGAAACTGAAGACTGTTATATCCATCAACTTTTTCAGAGAACTGTTTCAAACCTTCACTACCCTGACTGCCTTCCCTGGATAAACTCAAGTTTGTTAATGTCCTCCTTATAATACAACATCCAACATAGAATATAGTTCTTTAGATAATTGTGTAACTATGGTAGAGAGCAGTGGAAATTTTATCTTCATTGATGCAGACTCAATACTTCAATCAACTCAATCTAATATAAAACTAGTGTTGATTTTTTTTAAAAACAGCCACATCTGTTTGCAATCAACTGAAAGTAACTGGTCTTTTTGCCAACATTTCAGTTAACTCAGGACTCTCCCATCCTTACTCTCTATGGACTCTATCCACTCGTAAATTTCCAGCTATGTGTTTTATGCTGATAACCATCAGAAATTATTCTTTAATTCTGATTCCTTTGTACCACATGTTTGGGACTAATTATGCTTTGAGTTGTGGTTTTCCTGTATATATGTTTGCTTCTCTTCTTAATATCTTCTTGAGGAATAGCAATCATATACTAACTTTTTATTGTCTAATGTTTAGACCAGCCCATTATATATAGTGACTTTGTGAAATAGAACTCAGTTTCATATTTTGATTCTTAGCAATATTAGTTATCAAAAATTTCTCATTTGTCCTTTAAAATGTGTCTGTAAAATACTTATCTATCCAGAATTATAATTTATTATAGATTAGTATTAAAAATTTTATCTCAGGATTTAATGGAAAACAAGATTTATTAAAATTAGTTTTATGTAGTATATCAACTATACAAAAAAAATCAGTTTTATGTATAATTTTAAAAATATATACCTGTCTGTGATACTACTGTTCCTCACAGATTGAAATGGGCTTTTTCCTAAGCCTACCAAATGTCATTCCAAATACAACTGCTCTTGGAATTTTAATAGATTCTACTACTATATCTAGTTGCATTCTCTCAAACTAACTAAAAAACATTAGCCATAGTTAAGACTCACAAAACAAGGTTGAAAAACTGAAAAATGCATTCCATGACCAATTCATAGTGTTAATTCTATAAAGCTGATTTACTTTAATCAATATACTAACTTAAATAAGTATCTTATGGCTTAAAATGTGGTACCACACAATTTGGGTTTCTCTCTTTTTTGGGGGGGGGGTGTCTCTGTTTTATTGTATTCTTCAGGAGAGAGATAAGTATCTATGATTCTAATAGTAGTTCTGCAGCTTCTTGAAGGGTTTAAGGGAAAAACATAAACACTACCCCACTTCCAAGAGAGAAAAAGTCTTATAAGGAGCAAAGTTCTAAGACACAATAAGGAAAGCATTACCTAGAGACCTATTGAGAAAGAGGCCACACATACTAGTCTCTGAAAGAACTGGAGCCTTCAAGGGAAAGAATCCAAGAATATCTGAGCTAAATTTTCCCATAATGAAGAAAATTACCTAATACACAAGGAACTTTTTCTCCAAAGGGAGAAGCCACAGCCACAGTTCCCAAAACAGGTTTCTATGAAACAGAGAAGGACTACAAGATGTCCTAAGGTTAAAAAAAAAAAAAAAAAAAAATGTTGCTTAAGATGGAAAAGAAAATCTGTTCCCAATTCACAGAGAGATTTAAGTTCATGGATAGAATTCCCTAAATTTTGTTTAAATCCTTAATGCCCATACTATATATCTGCTGGAAGACAAGAAAGAGATGAAAGAGTAATATGATGTTCCATAAATGGCACTAGGATTTCCGGTGTCCTGCTAATTGAACAACTTGGAAAATCACTGGTTTGTGCTGTTTATAAGTGAAATCTCATTACAGGAAACATTCAGCTACTAAAAATACATATTTTAAGTTCTGATGAGCTTAGGTTAGTCAATGAATGAAGACATCTGACCTTACCAGAAAGGTAAAGATGCTTTCTTAAAAATAAATTTAAACAAAAATGTCTAATAAGGTAGATCATGAAGTTTAGAACATATTACTAAAAAAAAAAAAAAAAAAAAAAAAAAAAAGGATAAAAGGATAAAATAGTTTGCAGTAAGGATTTTCCTTAAGTTAAATAAAAGTTAAAAGGATATATATCAAATTTTAAACAAGTAAAGGAGAATAATTGGGGGAAGATTTAGCGTATCTTTTCACTTTTTCATTTTCATTGCATTCTATTAATTACTAATAGTGATCAAAGTATTATCAGATAAAAATATATTTCTAATTTGAAACTAAGTATATATTGATACATTATATCAATATATAAAAAGCTTCTACTTTTATGAAAGTAAAAAAAAGGTATTAAATCCCTTCCGCTGTAACAAAAGCTTTTACTTTACTGAAGTAACTTTTAGCTTAAAAATACATACTTGTTTAGTATCAGCATCAATAAGATCAAAGAATGCTCGAATTGTAGCCAACTGTAATTGTTTACACCTGAAGAATAAAATGTTATAAATGAAACTTTTAAAAAATACATACTTTTAATACAAATATGCATAATTCTATTACTTAATGGAATAAGTGAGTTTATTGCTCTAAACTCTAAAAGTATTTAAGAAATCATTATTATTAAACATGTACCTTAAAGTCATAAACACATAAAAATAAAGCAAATTAAATCCTCCTAGATGTTTGACAATGGAACTATTAGGGTTCTTCTTTTTTTCCCAAGTCTCCTTGTCCACCCCAGCTACGGACAACTGTCTGCCCCATCTTTGTGTGTCTAAACTTGTGCTTCTTGCAGACACCACGAACTGCACGGCCAGAGGGAAGTGAAAAAAGAATATTTAAGCCAAAACATGTAGCAATAAGATACTGGGTCTATGTATTTCTTGACCCTTATTTAATCTATTTATATTAAAGGTAAATCTAACTCCTACTTGGTTTTTCATGTGCTGTTCTACAATAATTAATGCTATATTCACCAAGTCCCTGAGTTTGGTGATTGGCCAAGAGCTCAGAAGGGGCTATCACAAGTACCTTTGATTCTGCCCAACTATGACAAACTCTAAATAATTTTGATATTTGATTCTAGCTTCATTTGAGACTTATGCTAGTGGTTCCTCAAGAGGAAACTTGATCAACTGAGACCAAAAACCAAGGTCAGAGTTCTAAGCCCTTAAGTCTTATCTTTCTCCCAAATCTTTATTTATGAGTAAAGTACTAACACAAAGCTAACAAACCAATCAATGCACGGACGAGAAAAAAGGACCACCACAAACCACCAAAATAAGTTATATTAATTTACCACACAATGGAGAGGTGGTCTGTTGAGACCCACGTCTTAGGCACTGCTGAACTCTAAAAGAACAAGAAAAAAAATCCAACTTAAGAAAAGCACGTTTGTTACTCTCCCAAGTTTGAAATTCTCATTAGCTAATATTTAGAAACACATAACATTAGTTTCAATATTTTAAGATGCACAGACATATTTAAATGATACATTCTTAGAAAGGTGACCCAAAAATATTAAGGTAGTTCCTGCATAAAATCATTGTCATTACTACTTAGTCAAGCGTAAATTATCCTTTAAAAATTATTAAAACATCCATCGATTCCTTACTGAAATTTAATGTCTAACTCTTTACACTCTAGTAAGAGGTTGAGTTTATTATTCTTTAATAAATCACAATTATCTTAGTAATTTTAGTTCTGACTAAGACTATCCCTGGTAAATTCTAAGATGTTACTTCTTAATCAGGCGTGCCTGAGAAATAGACTTGGAGAGATTTTTCAAAATAAATATGCCTGATCACAATTCCAAAGCTATCAAATCAGATTTTTTTTTTTTAAGAGAGAGGGAGAGAATCTTAAGCATGCCCCACATCCAGCATGGAGTCTGACATGGGGTTGGATCTCATGATCTGAGATCATGACCTGAGCTGAAATCAAGAGTCAGCCACTTAAAAGACTGAGCCACCTCGGTGCCCCCATATCAGACTCTTACAAGTATGGTCCAGAGATACTTAATTTGAAAAAATCCCTAGATTAGGATATATACTACTAGAGACATAACAGCAAAAAGCTCCTTTAAAAGACAACAGTTTGAAGAAGACTACGTAACAATGGCACAGCACCCTTCAAGAACTGGAGATTCCTTTTTATACCATGACTTTTTACCAAGACAATGACTTTCTTATGAATAGCATCTTAAAACAGGAAACATTAAGTAAATCTGGTATTTTTCACAGCATCTCTCTCTGCATTCAAGAAAGGGTTGCTTACTGGGAGCCTGGGTCCCTTAACAGAACTCCTTCAAAAACCACCCACCAACTTAAATACATACCTAGGGCGGGTATAGAAACAAAATGTTTAGGTGCCATTATCTGTATGACTGTGTATTACAGCAGTTCAGCCTAACTTACTAATAACTAATATGATCAAGATCTCTAACTTAATTTTTTCTAGTCCCAATGGATATAAATGCCAATTAACTATTCTTGAAATAATCACTAAAAAATTGTTACTTCTTATTTTTTTAAAGTAACATACATGTATATATATGAAAGATTACAAGCTAATTGGGGGCTAAAATACTAAATAAAATTCAGACAATAACCAGGTTTGAGAAAATTCCATTAAGAGGTAAAATATTTTCATTAGAGATGCAGAAATATAAGCTGCCTTAAAAGCAACAAATTATCAAATGGATTAGAAAAGAGGGCCATAAGCACATGTGCGCGCACATACACACACACACACACACACACACACACACACACACACACACAATTAAAGAAACCAAAGTTTTTTAAAAGATAGGCTGCAGGAAGGGGCATCAATCCAACGTGCTCCAGGCCAAGTCTAGGAAATAATTACATCTAACTTTATATGACTAAAATATCTGTGTTTATTAGAGTTGATATTTAGTGTTTTGAAGACTTCCAGCAAATATCTGCCCCAAATATTTAACATAAAATAAAAAGATTCATATCAATATTATGAGGTTTCAGAGATTTACCAATTTAGTTTCAAAGCTATTATGGTTATATCACAACTCTTCTCGTAATAAGAAAATGGTGGGTAATAGCACAAAGACTTAATAACTTTGATTCTATGTGTGGCAAGCATTCAATAATAATTTTTTAATAAATGAAAAGTAATCTAAGGTGGGGAAATCGATGAACCAAGCAAGGGACTATTTATGAAGAGAACAACCATGAATCAAAGCACTATCTCCTAAAAAGTAGAAGGAGCTCTGGATTTTTCTTAGAAATTGTTATATTTGGAGATGACATGTAGTATACACATGTATACATACCACATACAATATCTACATACTGCATAGAGTTTAAAAAGTTAAGATCTTAACTGGAGACTTCAAGATCAAAACTCTAAGAAATAACATAAGTCCTAAAAGGAAACATGAACTCACTTTACAAAGGCTATGTATCCCAGTTAAAGACCAAATACTTGATATCCTAGCAGGGAAGAATAATTAGCAAATTCATCAATCAGGGTTCTATTATACTATCAAAGCTAATTTTTAAATTTTAAAATTGGTAAACTTTTATTTAAGTTTAGCATTCAAGAGTTTGATATTCCATTTATATTGCATATAGCACTCAGATACAAGGGGCCCTTGGACTTCAGTCCACACTTTTTTTAGTTAAAACTCTGATTGATGGGTAGGTACTTATTTTAAACAAGGAACAATTATTCATAAGAGTCACTTTCATAAATAAGTCATTTTCACAAACTTTCTAAGATCCTTTTCACTTTCTGTGGACATAAGCACCCATGCATCTATGCCTTCCCAACATATTCATATTCATTCTTTCATATTTTCTCTCATACATGTGCACATACATAAATAGCACTACACCAACTCAGTAGTCACTTTCAAACAACTACATGTTTCTCCTTTCATACCCTACTGTATCTATCCTGCTACTATTTCAGTAGAAGCTTAAAAAAGATTACCACAACGGATAAGGCACTGGTATGATGGCTTAATTTTGGTAGAAAAGTCAGTCCTGAACGAACTTGGTAATCCCGGAATCCTCCAGCTACAGAAAGTGTGGTAAAATTAATGTGTCTAGCATTCACAATCCAATAGTTGTTTACAGTCATATAAAAATCTGGTAGGAAATAAAGACACACATTAAAAATTAGTAGTCGTTCCCTGTAACAATAAGGTATGATACTAATATTAAACTGAATTTCTATTTAAGCCATACTGAATGGTCTATAAACAGTGTTATTCACATTTCTCTATTCTGAGTAAAATCAGTATCTTTACACATAGTCTGCTTTCCCATTAAATAAGACTACAAATACTAAGCTACTGAAGGGATCAATAAAGAAAAAAAGACATGCAAACTTTATTAGCTTTCATAAGCCCAGATGCAAACAGGTCTGTACATCTTACGAAGATGCTGCTAAATCATGAGCTATAGAGTATACCAAGTAGAAACTCCTAAAATTCTTCCAAAGATACAAGTTCACTATGCTAAAGAATTGTAGATCTTTCTACTCATGGCATTGTGAGAGCTAAGTAGCTCTCTACTATGGCCAGCCACTACTGAAATACTATTTAAGTTTTTAAAATACAATCACAGGACAATCACAATCACTTTTGTCTTGGGACTCAATGCTGCTGTGGAAAATCTAAGGGTTAAGAAGGTTCTACGCATTTAGAGTAACAAGTAGCTCAACAGGAACAATCTGCAATTTTTCCATTTTATCTATGGAAGATGAGAAAAAATAGTGTCAAAGATCTGAGATGGGGGCAGAGGAGTTCTTACTTCCTCTTCCAAATTATCAAACTTTAATGTACTTTCATCCTGGCATTTGATCCCACTGAGGGCTTCAAATATTTTGGAACAGCAAAATCCTCCCATTAAAGATCTCAGTAGTATTTACTTAGAATGTGACTAAGCAGATCCATTCCTAACATCTGCAGGTCCTGGGACAAGAGTATCAATGGGGTACATAGGCCTCAGGCCTAAATATTTAAAAGTAAAAATTCCAGATAACAAACTGTTAAATCAAATCTATTGTCTCTGCCTACCTTGACAAATATATCATCAAAATAAAATGGAAGGCCAAGTTCAAATTACAAACTCCAGGACATCTCAGAGATGGACACTAGATTATGACAGCACAGATCTCTGACCCATTAGTGTACTATCATTTCTTCCCATCCCAACCTCATCCTGCATTATAAGGTACAAGATATCCAAGCTCTATCTGTACCTCATGCAGAGTCATCCCTTAGCCACAACTCAAACTTACTTACATCCCTGCCCTCAGGACAGATTCACACCTGCCAGGGAAGGAAAGTCTGAAGGCCTGGTTACCCAGATGATCTATCCAGAAGTAAAAGCACAGCCTGCAAGTGGGGGGAAGGCTGCTGGGCTTATATACTCATCATATATGGAGAATAGCAATGCCAGACAGAGCAGGGCCCTCTAAAGTGCAAAGACCAGTGAGGTTTCCTTTCTTCTATTTAAGACAGTATTTCCATCAAGGAATGTACTTCTGAAGGTCATACAGGTCTTCTAAAAACCTAAGATCTTCCACTCTTTGAACTTTTGTTTTTTCACTCTAATTCTGGCTTAATGAAATATGAAATATATACAGAATAAATAATAAAGAGGCTTGCTAATTATTTTTTTAAAGATTTATTTATTTATGATAGAATGAGAGAGAGAGAGAGAGAGACAGAGACACAGGCAGAGGGAGAAGCAGGCTCCATGCCGGGAGCCGGACGTGGGACTCCATCCCGGGACTCCAGGATCACGCCCTGGGCCAAAGGCAGGCGCTAAACCGCTTGAGCCACTTAGGGATCCCCGAGGCTTGCTAATTACAGAAAGGCCACCTAACCCTAAGAATTACTTTCAGCTTGAACCTTTTAGAGACAGACCATTGCTACTCTTCAAAAACAATAAAATCAGATTCTTTTGAAAGCTCTTTCCTCAAAGAGTTTTTAAAGATATATTGTGAGTAATTCTAATTTACCATACATGACTCGTCCATATAAAATGTAATAAAGAAAGTTCTTGATTGTGATGACAAGTATTATGATTTGTCTATGCCTATGATTTTTCCCCCTAAACCTGTAAGTCATTTGTAATTATTAGAATTAGTAAAGCAAGTTTAAGCAACTTCACTGAAACTAAAATTTTTTACTGAAGGATTTCTACAGGCAAAGTTTTAAATGTAATAAGGAAAAAAATTAAACTTCACTGTAGGTACCATTGGGCCAGATATTCCAGCAGATAAATTACTCCTTGATAATGTTATGTTAAAATGGGTGCTTTGGTTTGATATCACTGAGATATATTTCTCATTTTCATCAAAATTAAGATAATGCAAATTTTGATAGAGTAAGAAATGGTATAAATTTACTGATCAGGAAAAAAGAATTCCTTGTTTTCAAAACTTTCTTCTATCCTACAATATTCCAATAAACTGTGAAGATAATACCTGACTTTCTCTAAACATGCAGATAATAATGGAACCTACTTCAAAGGACTGCTCTAAGCATCAAGTGAAATAATAATACATCATGTAAAGTCCTTAATTCAATGTCCAACATATAGTAATAAGTATTAGCAATTTTATCTCATCATATAAAGTGCTGGCAGATCTATTCATTTTTACTGTTTTACTTAAATATAAGCTTACTTTTTTTTTTTTTTTATTTTTTTTAATTTTTAATATAAGCTTACTTTAAATAGAGTACTGGAAGAGTTAACAAAACACGGAGAGTTTAAACATATTTTAAGAGACAGGGTCACCCCCCAAATAACTAAACTGATGCCCAAGTGTCTAGAGATTATAAAACACATGCTCTCCATGGTAAGGCACTATGGACAGGGAAAACTAATAGCAGTTTCATTAGCCTAAGTTGAAAGTCCCAAAGATGCTCAGAAATGGACGTGTTAATTTGAAACTGAGCTGCTTGCTTCACACATGGATAAATCTGCAGCACATTCAAAGAAGTAGGTGTGAGGATTGGTTTAATTCTAAAAAACAATGGGGAGATCAGTTAGTGTTTATGTAATAGTACTAACCTGTTATGAAACGGTCTAATGGCATCACAGGAGCAACATGAGGGGTGGCTTGTGTAATAAGAAGATTTATCAGATCTTGTTTAAAATTTTTCAATGTAAGCAATGCTCTTGCAACAAGACCACCCATAGAATGACCAATTATTGCCACACTTTTTGGAGCAAATTCTTGACCCTGTATAAAAAAAAAAAAATCACCAAGGCATAATGAAGTCTTAGTATCATAACAAAAAACACTAACTACTTCCCTCTAAATATGAACTACTTTATAGGAAAAATAAAATTAAACTATGTATATAACCTTGCATAAGATAGAGAAATACATTTTCATTTACTCATAATCAGTATATATATACTATTTTGTATTTTGCCAAATATTTTTAATAGTTATGCTTTGGTCTGAACCCAAATCAGAACACTTGGTCTAGTATATCATGAAGCTATTTCAAAAGATAGAAATGGAAGGAAAGAAAAAAGAAAGAGAAAGAAAGAAGAAAGAAAAGAAAAGAAAAGAAAGAAAAGAAAAGAAAAGAAAAGAAAAGAAAAGAAAAGAAAAGAAAAGAAAAGAAAGAACGAGCCAAACCCTCCATAACTGCTCTGAAACCCATATCCTTTGGCCTTCTCTAATACATGGTTCCAGCAATTCTTCTCACTTTTTTCTTGCATTGTTGTTTCTTCCTCTCTTACCAGGTCATTCTTGGTAGTATATAAATATAATTCTATTCTCCCTTAAAAAAATCAGAAACTCTTTTTACTCCCACTATGCCCTTAGTGACTATATCTTTCTCTACATATCTATAGCATAATTCATCAAAAATCTGCCTATACAGTACATGCTGTCTCCGATTTCTCAACTTCCATATGCTTAAACTCATTCCAATCAGGCTTTTGCCTCAACACTACTCCAAAACTGTTATCAAGGCACCAAGAAATCTAATGGCCAAATCTCAATCCTTATCTTACTTGAGCAGCAGGATTTGACATTAGATTACTTCTTCCTCTTTGAAATGATGTATTTCGTTTCCTTGACAACATACTCTCCTGGTTCCTCTTTTTTTTTTTTTTTTTTTTTTAAATTTTTATCCATTTATGACAGTCACAGAGAGACAGAGAGAGAGGCAGAGACACAGGCAGAGGGAGAAACAGGCTCCATGCACCGGGAGCCCGACGTGGGATTCGATCCCGGGTCTCCAGGATCGCGCCCTGGGCCAAAGGCAGGCACCAAACCACTGTGCCACCCAGGGATCCCCTCTCCTGGTTCCTCTTACTTTACTGGCTGCTCCTTTTTAGTTTCTTGCTATTTCCTTCTCATCTCTCCTAATCTCTTTAATATGGGAATGACTGAGGCCTCAGTTCTTCAGTTTCTTCTTTTGTATCTTGACTCCTTAATGATCTCTTCCAGTCTCATGGCTTTAAATACACCCATATCCTGTCAATCCTCAAGTTATTATCTCCAGACTGGCCCTCTTCTCTTGAACTTTCACCTTAAACTTCAACTGCATATTAACTACATTTGGTATATCTAACATGCATCTCAAATAAATCTATCTAAAACAAAACTTTTTTTAAAAGTAGGTTCCATGCCCAACATGTGGCATGAATTCATGACCCTGAGATCAAGAGTCACATGCTCTACCTACTGAGCCAGTCAGGCACCCCTAAAACTTAACTCTTAATCTCCTCCAAATCTGTCCCTCATACATTTCCCCCCTCAACTTACTTAATGGCATTTCAATACCTCTAGTTGTTCAGCCAAAAACTTGGGTCATCCTCAATTCTTTTCGTTTCACGTTGCCCTTCCATATCTGATCTGCCAACAAATCTTCTGCCTTTAAGGTTTATACCAATCTGACCATTTCTTAACACCTCCAATGCTACCAACTCGATCAAACCACCATTATTTCTTGCCTGAATTACTGCAATAGCCTAACTAGTCTCTTTACTTCCACTTTTATGTCCCTTTAGTTTAACCTCGAAACCACACAGAATACTGTTAAAACCTAAATCAGAACATGTCATTTATTTGGTCAAAAATCTCAGCAGTGGCTTTCCGTATCACTTCAAATAAAAGCTAAAATTCTTAAAATTGCCTACAAGGCTCTATAATTTGCCCTCCCTTCAACTTTTCCTTTCCTAACATATTATATCTGCTCCAGCCAGTAGTTTACTGTTCTTTTTTGTTTGTTTTCTCCAAGAGAGCACACGTGTGCTTACCTCGTATATTTGTTACCTCTGTCTGGAGTACTCTTTTCCTAGATACCTTCATGTTCTTTAATTTTTTATCAAACCATCTGCTTCTTAGCAGAGGTCTCATTGGTCATCCTTCTTTCTTCTCTTCCCTTTTCTTTCTTTCTTTTAAAGATTTATTTATTTACTTATGATAGACATAGAGAGAAAGAGGCAGAGACACAGGAGGAGGGAGAAGCAGGCTCCATGCCGGGAGCCCGACATGGGACTCGATCCCGGGACTCCAGGATCGCGCCCTGGGCCAAAGGCAGGCGTTAAACCACTGCGCCACCCAGGAATCCCCGGTCATCCTTATTTATAATTGTAGTCCTCTACCCTTTGCTCCCTATGTCCCTGTTTTATTTTCCTTCCTGTTCTTTATCACTATATAAGATAGTATATACTTTTCTCATTTATGATGTTTACTATCTGCCTCTCCCCACTAGAACATATGGTCCATGAGGGCTTGGATTTGTTTATTCATTGGTATAATTGCAGGCAGATTCATGTGATGAATAAATGAGGTTTCTTCATCTATGTTCTCTCACTTTCCCACACTCAAATCCTATCCATTTAACAAGATTTAGTTGTCCTGAATTCCTGTTGTACCCAGTTATAACAGGAATCTTGCTTTCTAAAAGCCTTAATTTAAAAGAAAGTTTATTAGTTCTATTGTAAATTTAATATGTAGTCACTGGGGAAAATATGAAAACAAAAAAAAAACAGAAGGGAAAAGAACTATCTAAACACAATAAAAACATGATTATTTATTGTGAATGCCATTTAGGGAGACAAATTTCACTTCGTAATCACATCGTATTTATCTTATCCAATAAATATCAGATACATAGAAGGTCCTCTATCTAAGCTGGCTTGTCTCTGCCTATAATATTCAGTACAGACTTAAGCTCAAAAAATACTTGCTATTGAAATAACTTTCAAATGCTGGCTAATGCAAAGATTTCATTTTCAAGATGCATAGGAATATCACACTGCTTGGATTACTATAGCTACACAGTTAAATCTTCAAATCAGGCAGTGGAGGTTCCCCAATTTTGTTCTTTTTCAAGATAGTTTGGCTTTTTTCAGGTACTTTGCATTTCCACATAAGTTTCTCAGTTTAAAAAAAACAAAACAAAACAAAACAGGGCAGCCCTGGTGGCGCAGCGGTTTAGCGCCGCCTGCAGCCCAGGGCGTGATCCTGGAGACCCTGGATCGAGTTCCACATCAGGCTCTCTGTATGATGCCTGCTTCTCCCTCTGCCTGTGTCTCTGCCTCTCTCTCTCTCTCTCTCTGTCTCTATGAATAAATAAATAAAATCTTAAAAAAAAAAGACACCTGCTGGTATTTTGATTTGTAGTGCATTAAATCTACTGCTTAATTTGGAAAGAATTTATATGTTCTTTTTAAAGATTGTATTTATTTATTTATTTCCTTTCAGCAAGTTTTGCAGTTTTCAATGTACAGATCTTGCATATCTTTCACTAAATTTATCCATAAGAATTGCATTTTTAATACTACTGTAAATACATTTTAAAATTTCACTTTCCATTCGTTCACTGATTTTTGAATATTGACCATTTTCCTGTGATCTGGCTAAATTCACTTATGAATTCAATAATTTTTTTTATATTCCTTTAAATAGTTCTTAAGATTTTATTTATTTATTTGACAGAGAGAAAGAGCAAGAGAGCACAAGCATGAGGAGAGGTGAGGGAGGAGGAGGAGCAGGTTCCCTATTAAGCAGGGAGCCCAACTCCGGGCTCCATCTCAGGACCACCTGAGCCAAAGGCAGACACTTAACCAGCTGAACCACATCGGTGCCTCTAAATGTTTCTGTATATTTATGTCATTTGTAAATATAGACAGTTTTAATGCTTCCTTTTTGATCTTTATTAATTTTATTTCTTTTTCTGGTCTTACTGCACCAGCTAGATGCAGAAATAGAGCTGAAAAATGGAAAAAAGAAAACTACCTGGCATAAAACATAAATGGCATTTACTGATTTTGTTTTGTTTTGTTTTTTGGGATTTTTAAGAGACTTTATTTATTTATTTGAGGAGAGAAAAAGAGAGAGAGAGAGAGCACGAGCAGGAGGGAGGGGCAAAGGGAGAGGGAGAAGCAGACTCCCCCGTGAGAAGGGAGCCCAACTCAGGGCTTAATCCCAGGATCCTAGGATCATGACCTGAGCCTAAGACAGACACTTGACTTGAGTCACCCAAGCATCCCTAAAGGCATTTATTGTGAATAACATGGAAATTCCATTTTGTGATTACATCTTATTTATCTTATCCAATAAATACCTTATCAAATACAGAAATAGTTCTTAAACCTGTTTCTATACCTAATGCCCTATTTTTTTTCTTAAATCATGAATGGGTGCTGAATGTATCTGAATAAGTTTTATCTATTGAGATGATCCTAGATAAATTATATTGATTGATACTTGAATATTAAACCAACTTTGCATTCTTCGGATAAATCCTATGTAGTCATATTATACTTTAAAATATTGCTGGGTTTGATAGTCTAGTTGCTTGCTGAGTATCTTACATCTATATTCATGAGGAATACTAGGTCTCTATTTTCCTTTCAAACAATGTCAATATCTGATTTTGATAATCAGGGTTTGCAGGTTTCTTAAAATGAACTAAATGTATTATTTCTTCCTCTATTTTCTTAGTTTGTATAAGAGGGGTATTATTTTTTCCTTAAATGTGTCACAGAATTCACCATTGAAGTCATTTAGCTCTAGTTTTCTTGGCAGTAAGATTTTTAATTACAAACAACAAATTTTAAACAGATGTAAGGCTAGACAAACATTTTGTTTCTCCTTGTGTCTATTTTGTAATTTATATTTCAAGGGATTTGAGAATTTCATCTGAGTCCTCAAATGTATTGGCATAATGTTGTTCATAATAATCCTTTAATAACTTCTTAGTATCTGTAGGCTCTAGAAATTTCCTTTCTTTCATTCCTAATATCGTTAATTTGTATTCCCCTCCTTTTTTTCCTTAATCAATGTAGATATGGGTTTATCAATTTTTAGATCTTTTAGAAGAATCAGTAATTGGTATCATTTTTTTCTCACTAATGTTTGTCTACACTGTTTCCTCGATTTCCATTCTCAGTTTTATTGTTTCCTTACATGTACTCTGAGTTTACTTTGTTCTTCTTTCTCTAAGCTTATGTTGAAAGGCTGGGTTATTGTTTTTAAACCTTGTTCTTTTCTAATGTAAATATTTAAGACTACAGTATTTCTTCTAACTACTTTTTTTTTTTTTAATTTTTATTTATTTATGATAGTCACAGAGAGAGAGAGAGAGAGAGACAGAGACACAGGCAGAGGGAGAAGCAGGCTCCATACACCGGGAGCCCGATGTGGGATTCAATCCCGGGTCTCCAGGATCGTGCTCCGGGCCAAAGGCAGGTGCTAAACCGCTGTGCCACCCAGGGATCCCAACTGATTTTTTTTTTTTAATTTTTTTTTTTTTATTTTTATTTTTATTTTTTATTTATGATAGTCATACAGAGAGAAAGAGAGAGAGGCAGAGACACAGGCAGAGGGAGAAGCAGGCTCCATGCACCGGGAGCCCGATGTGGGATTCGATCCCGGGTCTCCAGGATCGCGCTCTGGGCCAAAGGCAGGCGCCAAACCGCTGCGCCACCCAGGGATCCCTCTTCTAACTACTTTAACCGTACAAATTAAATTAACTACTTTAATCTTACAAATTCTGATAATGCATTTTCATTTTCATTTTTTTCGAGTTTTTATTTAGATTCTAGTTAACATATAGAATAATACTGGTTTCAGGAATATAATGTAGTGATTCATCATTTACAGGTAATACCCAGTGCTCATCACAACAAGTCCCATTTGGCCCATCCCCACCTCCCTCCCTCCCTCAATCAACCCTGTTTGTTCTTATAGCTAGAGTCTTTTATGGTTTGCTTCTTTTTTCTCCCCCTACCCCAATGTTCATCTGTTTTGTCTCTTAAATTGCACATATAAGTGAAATCACATGATACTTGTCTTTCTCTGACTTATTTTGCTTGGTATAAACCACACCAGTTCCATCTGCATTGTTGCAAATGGCACGATTTCATTCTTTTTGATGGCTGAGCAATATTCTGTTGTATGTATTACTACAAAAACCATAAACTTATAGTCATCAAGGCAGTTTGTCCCACAGGTTAAGACTCTTTCCTTTTCATCCTATTGTCCCATCTTCAAATTCACTGATCTCTTCTATAGTATTCAATCTGTTTGGAGCCTATCTGCTGAATTTTTCATTTCTTTCTTTCTTTCTTTCTTTTTTTTTAAGAGGCAGGGAGGAGCAGAGAGTGAATCTTAAGCAGGTTCCACACCTAGCATACAGCCCAACAAAGGGCTCAATCTTACAATCCTGAGATCATGACCTAAGCAGAAATCAAGAGTCAGACACTTAACTGACTGAGCTACCCAGACACCCCCTTAACCTTTCATATCTGATATATATTGTTTCAGTTCTAAATCACCCTTTTTGTTCTTTTAATAGTTTCCATATCTCTGCTGAGATTCTCCATCTGTTCTCTTGTTATGTGTATCCTTTACTTTAAATCCGTAACTTCAGTACTTTTGAGGCTTACAGTTAAACATTAAAGTGGATCCCAGAAGAGCTCTTACGTTAGAGCTGGAGTAGCTCTATACTTAAATTGCATCCTTTCTGGGATCTCAAATAAATATCCAATGCGTTCTACTGGGTCTTTCTATTTCTAACCTTTCTATCATGTTAGATTAGAACTGCTATTTCCCAGCACATGTGATCTCTGGAATCTCAGTCAGGGCATAATTCTCCAGTAGCTTTCTTTTGCTAGGAGTTTCACTGTGGCATACCATGGAAGGCAATGGCTCACCTCAGTAGGTAGTATAGTAATATTTTATCCCTGATACTGTTTAGAATTGTTGGCATAAAATGATTTTTAGAATGTTTTCCACTCTTAAAATTTCTCTAACAATATATATTGCCCCTTATTCCTTGCACCTGAGGTAGACATACCCCACCACCTTCTCCCTGGTATGCTATTGCCTTGTAGCTTCTTGTCCTGTGCATATGTAGCACTGCGTTCAAAGTTGAAAGATACCAAATTTACAGAGCTTCTAGCTCTGCTTAGTCCTCCTCTTTCTCATATCCACCCACAAATCTAACAACTCCAGTAGCCCAAATTCTGATCTTGGCCTTCTTTGGCTCAGTTATATCATGTACTACTCTTTTTGACCTCCACCTACTTACCCCATGGTCTGAGGAATGGTCTGAAAGCTCAGGCACAAAATCAAAGCAATCATGAAGCTCACCTCACGTATTTTCCTTTTTTCAGGGGTCATGGTCCTTTACTACTTGGTTGTCCAACATCTGAAAACATGTGCTTCAGATATTTTGACTAGTTATAGTTGCTTACATATGGAAGTAGTTTACCCTAATACCAGTTATTCATAACAAGAAGCAGATATCCATACTAATGGTCTTTAGAAAATTCAGTGCACTTCTAATTTATAAAGTTAAAAAAAGATTTTCCCTTAAATTCATGTGAGGTTTCTTGCACATTCAATTTAAACTTCAAAAACCATTGAGTTCAAAATAACAGACTCCCACCAAAAAAGAAAAAAAAAAACCTTTCTATCATGTTCAACTTCCAAATAAACAAATGATTTAAAATATGTTGAAAAATAAAAAATGCTAATAGGTGGTCACTATTGATTTGCATTCTTATTTCTTACCTTATAGAGTTTGAGAATTGTTTTAATGCATTCATGTACAAACTTGGTTTGTTTCTGAAGACTTCCACCATACAGTGCCACCAGTTCTTCATTGAAATTCACACTAAAGAAGTCAAAGTGGTACTTGAAGTCAATGTCTTCTGCTTTTCTAAGTGCAATAGAACCAAGAGAACGAACTGCAGAGAAAAAGTGCAAATTAAACAAAATTTTTAAAAGTTGCATCCATTCTTGCTTCAAAGTCTCTTAACAAGTAACTTTATCCCACGCTCCAAACATAAACAACCTACTTCAGGGTGACATCCTTCAATAGTATCAATTGAGAAGAACAAACCATTGTTTGTACTGTATTAAGTATTTTAAAATTTAAATTAAATATAAAGTAAACAGGTCATTCATTCTTTACCTGCTTCCACTTCATTAGGGAAAATAGCTAAAGGGAGGGGAAGAATTTTTGATACGAAATGTTGGCCATCTGTATGAATAAACCACACTTTGGGATTTTCAGAATGAGAAAATTCCTACAAGAAATGTATGCTCATCACTTTAGATGCTTGATTGGTCTTTTCCTTACACATGACATCCAATTCATCAGTAAATCCTATCATCCTCTACTTTCTAAATATATCCCCAATCAACGTTTCTCACCATTTCCAATGATGTCCTCTTAATCTAAACACCATCATCTCTTGCCTTAACTACTCCAATAGTTTCCTCACTGGTTTACCTGCTTCCACACTGTTTTAGGTTTTGCTCTGTAAACCATTTCACAGATTTTGTGAATTGATTGCATTAATGGCATTAAAAGTTGCAATGTATGGTTTAGCAAACAAAATACCTGTTTGCCATTCCATTTTTCTAAACATATATAATTCACATACAACTTATGTGAAAGTGTACAGTTCAATGATTTTCATTATACTCACAAAATTCTACTAATCTAATCTAACTTCAGGCATCTTTAATTACTCCCAAAAGAAAAACCTACACTCATCAGTAGTCACTTCTCATTCCTCTTCTCCCAATTCCTGGAAAGTACTAATTTACTTTCTGTCCCTATGGATTTGCCTATTCTAGACATTTCTATAAATGGGATCATATATATGGCTTTCTATGACTGGCTTCTTTCTCTTAGAGTGTTTTCAAGATTCACCCACACTGTACCATGTAATTCATGTTATCAGTTAATTCATTCCTTTTTATTATAGAAGCTTCCAGTGTGCAGTTTAATAATTTGACATCTGTATACACTACAAAGTGATCATCACCACAACTCTATTTACCATCTATTACCACACTGTTGGCTCCCTTCATTCATTTTCTCACTCCTAACACCCTTCCCCTCTGGTAACCATAGTCTGTTCTCTGTATCTAGGAGTTTGTTTTGTTTATTCGTTTTTTTCCTTTAAGATTCCACATTATCAATGAAATCATATGGTATTTGTCTTTTTCTGATTTATTTCACTTAGCAGAATACCCTCAAGGTCCATCCATGTGTAAATGGTCAAGTTTCATTTCTATTATTTCTTGTCTGATAGTAGCCATTCTGACAGGTATGAGGTAAAAAGTAGTTTTGATTTACATTTCCCTAACAATTACTGATATCGAGTAACTTTTCATGTGTCTATTGGTGATCTGTATGTCTTCTTTGGAGGAATGTCCATTCAGATCCTTTGTCCATTTTGTCGTTGTTATTATGCAAGTTCTTAATATATTTTGGATATATTTGGATATTAACCCCCTGTTTATATGGTTTACAAATATCTTCCCCCATTGAGTAGGCCTTTTCATTTTATTTTATTTTTGTTTTTTTTTATTATTATTTATTTATGATAGTCATAAAGAGAGAGAGAGAGAGAGGCAGAGACATAGGCAGAGGGAGAAGCAGGCTCCATGCACCAGGAGCCTGACGTGGGATTCGATCCCGGGTCTCCAGGATCGCGCCCTGGGCCAAAGGCAGGCGCCAAACCGCTGCGCCACCCAGGGATCCCTGCCTTTTCATTTTAATGGTTTCCTTTGCTGTGCAGAAGCTTTTTAGTTTGATGTAATCCCATTTATTTATCTTTGCTTTTGTTTCTCTTGCTTTGGAGTGAGATCCACAAAGATGTTGCTAAGGCTGATGTCAAGGAGCTTACTGCCTGTGTTTTCTTCTGGCAGTTTTAGGGACTCCGGTGTTATACGCAAAGGTGTTAAACCCTTTGGTGTTAATTTTTGTGCATGGTGGAAGATAGTGGCCTACTTTCACCCTTTTGCTTGTGGCTGTCCAGTTTTCCCAGAACCATTTATTGAAGAGACAGTTTTTTCTCCATTGCATGTTCTTGTCTCTTTTACCAGAGATAAACTGACATATATATGTGAGCTTACTTCTGGGCTCTCAATCTGTTCCACTGATCTGTGGGTCTGTTTTTCTACCAATATAATACTGTTTTCATTACTACAGCTCTGGTACAGTTTGAAATCAGGGAGCATTTTTTGTTTGTTTGTTTTTTTCCATTTTTTTTCCCATGTTTTTTTGTTCATGTCCAGTTTTGTTCTTTCTCAAGATTGCTTTGGCTATTCAGGATCTTCTGTGGTACCACACAAATTTTATAATTTGTTCTACTTCTGTGAAGTACACCATTGGAATTTTGATAGGTATTGCACAGAATCTATAGATTGCTTTTGGCGGTATGGACACTTTAACAATATTAATATTTCCAATATATAAGCAGAGAATATCTTTCCATTTATTTGTATTTTTGTTTTATTTGTTTCATCTGTGTCTTATAGATTTTCAGTGTAGAGATCTCGTAGAGCTCCTTTGTTAAATTTATTCCTAGGTTTTTTCTCTTTTCAATGGAATTATAAATGGGATTGTTTTCTTAATTTCCCTGGTTATTTATTAGTATACAGAAACACAACAGTTTCCTGTATATTGACTTTGTATCCTGCATTTTACCAAATTCATTTGTTAATTCTAACAGCTTTTTGTGGAGTCTAGGGTTTTCTATATATGTTACCTGCAAATAGTGACAATTTTACTTCTTCCTTTCCAATTTAGATGGCTTTTTAAAATTGTTCTTGCTTTACTGCTGTGGCTAGGTCATCCAATACTATGTTGAAAAAAGTGGTAAAATTTGGCATTCTTGTCTTGTCCCTGAAATTAGAGGAAAAGCTTTCAGCTTTTCACCATTGAGTGATGTTAGCTATAGGACTATCATATATGGTCTTTATTGTGTTGAGGTGCATCCTCTATATCCACTCTGTTGAGTTTTTATCATAAATGAATACTGAATTCTGTCAAATGGTTTTGCTGCATCTATTGAGATGATCATATGATTTTTATCTTTCATTGTATTACTTTAATTGTATCATATGGATATGTGGATGCTGAACCTCCTTGTATCTCTGGAATAAACCCACTTGATCATGTATTGATGGATTTGGTTTGCTAATACGTTGCTAAAGATTTCTGCACCTATGTTGATCAAGGATATTGGCCTGTAATTTTCTTATTTATGGTTCATTCATTTTATTGCTGAAGAATATTCCATTTTAGGGATATATTTTACTTGTCTGTTATTTAGTTGATGGACATTTGGGTTGTTTCTACATTTTAGCTATTTTGAATTGTGTTGCTATAAACATCTATAAACAAGTTTTTACGTGACTGTATGTTTTCATTTTTCTTGGGTAGATACCTATAGTGGAATTACTAAGCATAAAACTCTATGTTTAACATTGTGAAAAATTACCAAACTATTTTTCCAAAGTGATTCTACTATTTTATATTCCCACCAGCAATGTATAAGGGTTTCAATTTCTTCACAGCCTCATGACACTTGCTATTATCTTTTAGATTATAGCTACCCTACTGGGTATGAAATGATATCCATTATTGTGGTTTTGATTTGTACTTCCCTGATGATTAATGATGTTTAGTATTTTTCCTTCTTCCACTCTTGCCTCCTTGTAGCATATTCTCTACACAACAAAGCCAAAGTAATCATTTTTAAAAAATAAATCACACTTACCAGACTGTAAACAATTTAAAAATCTAACAATTTCAATGCTGTCAAGGTTGTGAAGCAAAAGGAAGTATAATGTACTGTTTCTGGGTGTATAAATTAACACAAACAGTAAAATTAAAAGGATACACATAACCTTTGACACGAAATTATATTACAGTAAACATCTTACAGGAGCATGGGCTTATGTGATCCAAAGTTGAAAAATGTTCGTTATTTGTAATTGCTTGTAAATAACACAAATGTCCAAACTAGGTATAGTCATATAATGGGATGATACAGAGTGAGGAAAATAAACAAATCACAGCTCACACCACAACTTGGATGAATTTTTAAAACGTTGAGTGGAAAAAGCCAAACACAAAAGAATACATACTAAATGTTTATGCTTATGTTACAAAGTTTAAAAATAATCCCCTAGGGATCCCTGGGTGGCGCAGAGGTTTGGCGCCTGCCTTTGGCCCAGGGCGCGATCCTGGAGACCCGGGATCGAATCCCACGTCGGGCTCCTGGTGCATGGAGCCTGCTTCTCCCTCTGCCTATGTCTCTGCCTCTCTCTCTCTCTCTCTCTGTGTGTGTGTGTGTGTGACTATCATAAATAAATAAAAATTAAAAAAAAAATAATCCCCTAAAAGTAGATTGTATTAGAGACAGAGACGCATATTTAGATACTAAAACGATCAAAGTCAAGGAAACTACTATCCTTAAGTTTGGATTGTGATTACCTCTAGAAAAGAGGGTAGAAAGTTTTATCAGGAAGGAGCATTCAGGGGGTTTCCACTTCTTGACTTAGGTTTCAGTTCTATGGGTATTCACTTTATAATAATTTTTAACTGAGTATCTATATTCTACACGTTTCTCTGTATATGTGTTATATTTCAAAGATTAACAACAGAAAAATTAGATTATATCATTTCCTACCCAAAACCCTCTAAAAGTTTCCAATCACACTCGGATGAAAAATTCAGTCTCTTCCACAGCTTATATGATATAGGTTGTAGCTACTTTTCCCTCATTTCTTGCCACTGTCTCTGGATTCATGGCCTTGAATGTACCAAGCATGTTCCTGCCTCAGGGTCTTTCCCCAAAGAGTCACATACCTCAGTTTCTTAGCTACATTCAAGCCTCTGCTCAAATGTTACATCCTCATCCTGACCTTTCCTGGCCACTTCAACTAAACTAGCCACCTCTGATCTATTTATCCTCTATCCCTGTGTTTTATTTTTCTACCTTTCTTTTTTAAAGATTTATTTATTTGAGAGAGAGAGAGAGAGAGAGCGCACAAGAGAGAGACAGCACAAATGCAGAGGAGGCTCAGAAGGAGAGGGAGAAGCAGACTCCCTGCTCAGGGCTCAATCCCATGATCTTTCTAACTTTTAACATTACTTACATTATTTATTTGATGGCTGTCTTCCCAACAAAAATATAAGTTTAATGAGAGGGATAGATATTATCTATCTTGGTCTGTTTTGGCTCCCTAATACCTAAAACACAATTATTTACTAGATAAATGCATCGCAGGAAAGTAATTATACTAAATGTTGAAAGAATCCTATTCTTATCATATAAAAGAATACACCAGTTAATAACCAAAGAGCTCATTTTAAATGAAATTACTTCCAGATTACTTGTTATGCCAGAAAGAATGGCTATTTTCTCTAGGCCAACATTCATTTTGGGATCTATACATTAAACTTCCCTTTCTGAGTTCCCATCAGTATTTCCAGATCTAATTAAAATAACTCCACAAAAGAAAGAAACCAATCTTTTCTCTTGTTTAGCAAAACAAACAGCAATTTACTTCTCAAATCAGTGTTTTGGGGTATGTTTTCTGTACCTTCCATTTCCAACATAAACCTTTCTTCTGCTAATTCCTGAATCCCTGTATCATTTATCCTACCACTCTATCCTGTTCTTTTTCTCCTTCTTACTCTTCTCTAAGTGGTCTTCAACTATTTTTTGTACTCACATTTTTTTTCTCTCAGACATAATGTCACATATTTGTGTCTCCCAGTGTGCCTAGCACAGTACTAACACAGAGTATGTACCTGATAAATTCTCCAATAGAATTTTATAGCTTTTAAAATTTACTTCCAAGACTTACCTTGCTTATAACTTCCAGCGTTACCAGGAAGAAAGAGAACTGGAATACCTGTCAAAGGGAGAATTTTGTGTTCTTCAGCATATGATCCCTCTCCATAAAGATATAATTCATATGCAGGATAGCGTTTTGCCAGTTTCTTTGGAAGTTCTATTTTCTGCAGCAAAAATAAATAAAAAGGCAATTTCACTTTAATCAGTTGTATTAATACAATTCAGTCAACTGTGACCAATTCTGAATTATACACATTGAAACAGTATAGTAAAAAAAAAAAAAAAGTATAGTATAAAAATATTACTGATGATAAAACTGTACTAAGTTTTACTTTTAGTTTATTCATATGTAGAATTTGTCTTGAGTGAATTCTGAACCATGTAGTCTTCAGGAATGCATAAAATGGAACTACCTGAAATTCTAATGAATATACATTATTCAAAATAGCCACTAATAAAAGAAAAATATTGGGGTATGTCAGCAAGTTACATGCTAATTATATATATATATAAAATATAATTATATATATATAATTATATTTTAACTATCCATTACATTCCTGCAAGTTACATCTAATATAATTGGAAATGCATTTAACATAGTATCAGTATCAATTATACCTAGAAATGATAAAACCTTTCCATTATCAAATTGATTCTTTTTTGCTATTTTAAACTGTCTTGTAATGTCTCTCATTTTACTTAGACCCAATTATATAGTCTAGCTGTTATATTACTCAAAGAAAAGTAAGCTTGTTTTATAATGCAGCTTTTTCACCTCTCAATTTCATATGCTTCAATCTGCAGTGTGTTTCACAAATTAATCTGAACCTTATAGCCATGTCTTGGGTCAAAATACGTACACTCTCCTCACTGTAAACATTCCAATGAGATAGCATCTCTTTTGGTTTTCATGGTTTTTGGTTTTCAGGTATATGGTTTGTCAGCAAGCCTTAGACTACTCTGCATGCAATTCATATTATTATATAACAAATGAGCCAATAATTCATATAATTTTTTTCAACAAAATACAAATTAGGTCTTAATGTCATCCCCCAAAACTAGGCATCTATAAAAGTGGTGGTAAAGTATAAGCTCTTCTGCTGCTGCTCCTTTTTTAAGTATAGAAATCATTAAAAACAAAGCCAGTTACATTGAACAGATTTTATTTAAGTAGACATCAGTAGATTTAATGATCTAGCAATGCTGTACATGTGCTTGATAAAAATTTTAACTACTGAATGAATTTTAAAGCCTATAAATGGTAATGACACTGAAAAAACCTCACTGTTCTAAAAAGCAGAATTTTGATTATTCATGCACATTCCTGAATATTCTTTAAAAAATATTACCATAAACAATCTATGTTATAACACCTGAAAACACCTTTAAAGATGGTGAGCTTATTGTTTATGACATTAGTTATTTTATATCAAATACTCAAAATTCAGAAATACCAATCCTGCAATTTACTATATATAATGTGTGTGTGTGTGTGTGTGTGTGTCATATGTAGGGACTTCAATTCAAATTTGTACCAATTGAATGTATACTTTTACAAAATATTGCATCATTTTCATTTTTGATTATACCAATATACCAATATATAATCAAAAATGAAAATGATGCAATATTTTGTAAAAGTATACATTAAGCAAAAAGAAAGCATATTACTCTTAACTCCTCTCAATTTAGTACACCTTTAGAAAAGGACAGTACATGAGTATTAGATCATTCTTTTTAGTACATAGCTAAACAAATTTTGAACTAGTTTAAAATTAACTCAGAAGAAGAGGAAACTATCCAAAACGACAAAATTACATTCCACAGTTCAAGCTGGGAGTGGCAGGAAAAAATAGGAAGGGTTTTGATCAGATGGAAGACAGAAAACGTATAGGTATATGAAAAGGATGCTGATGAAGCAAAAGAGAGTCAAGGGATTTTAAAAGTTTTTATAGCAACAAGACTCCCATAAATTTTAAATTACTTTCTGTAGATTATTTTAAATGAGCACCCCTCCCCTAAATAGACGTTCAATCTCCACAATCCTGCCCTTGCTGTCCATCCTCTCTTGACTCCCTCAGAACAGGTCCTTCTAATCTCTAATCCAGAACCCTTTCAAAAGACAAAAATTCTAACAAGTTCCCAAGTGCTAGAAAAATACTGAATCAAGAAAACTAACGTGTTAACTTTATGATCTATACATATTTTACCTGTGAATTAAAACTTATACAATGTGTCCTGGTGCCTTCCCACCTTCACATATGCTATTCTTTATTCCTGCAATTTTCTTGTGTCTGCGCTTCAAGAACTATGTGTATATATATTCCCTCTAATTCATAATAACCTCTCTATGGCCTTTGACTACTGAAGATGTACTTAAATGCTCTCTTCTGTGAAGAGCCTCATAGGCACTCTTACAGTGAAATTATTGTTTAGCACATTATATTTTAACTATCCATTACATTCCTGTCTCCCTCATGGTATTATAAAGACATGAAAATTGTAAAGTCATAAAGACACACGTCTAATTGATCTCTAATTCCCTCTCACCCATACCCAGCATCTAGACTATACTTGATACAGTGTAGTTAATCAATAAATTATTTCCTAAACAAACATCACACTTAATAATAAGTGTGATAAAGATTTTCTTTCAGACAGCAACTGTTAGCTGTTAGGTCACATATTCGAAGACAAGCAAATTACTGTATTGGAAAAAACAACACAGATGTTTCTTCTCAAATTCTACAATTTGCCTAAAACTGTTTGCTACCAAATAAATGCTTTGCCTTGCTATCATAATAAAGCAAGAAGCTTTAAAGGATAATGTGTATTTTGCCTGGTAGGTCTGTGAGATGTTCAGTGAACTCTGAATAAGCAAATTAAAAAAAATTAAAGGTAGAAAATGAAAAACAATTTTATTTTTTTTTATTTAAAAAAGATTTTATTTATTTATCCATGACACACACACACACACACACACAGAGGCAGAGCACAGGCAGAGGGAGAAGCAGGCTCCATGCAGGGAGCCCAATGTGGGACTCGATCCCGGATCTCCAGGATCACGCTCTGGGCTAAAGGCAGACGCTAAACAGCTGAGCCACCCAGGCTACCCCAATTTTAAATTCAAAACTTCATTTTACAAATTTAGGTTCAAATTCCTGTCCCACCTTTTATTTCTAAAATGGAGAATAAAATTGAGTGTGTTTCAACTCCCTCTCATTTCCTCTAAAATTTGGCTAGGAAATATGCAAATTAGCAGTAAAAAAGAAGAAAGCATCAAGAAGAAAACCCAATGACTATGTCATCAAAAATGCTGGACATCAACCTGTGAACAATTAGAAAGCTTACTATAAAATATAACTAAAAGTAAATAATATATATAAAATGTATTTAGAATATATATTCATTAGCTACTGGCTTTTAATAGAATGACCTCAGTTATCCATAAGTCTCACAATATTCAAAACGACTCATTTCTATTCAGGTTTTAACTGTATTTCTAAAGTAACACGACATGGTATGCACAATAAAAGGTCTAAGAATCAAATATAAATAATGTAGTGAATTAACACAGTTTTTAATATCATAAAAATCTACTGAAAATGCATATCAGAAACTCCTTCCACTGTAATTATTACTGTACTGACAAATTAACAGTTGTACTAACAAATTAACAAAAGTGTAAAGCCTCAAAAAGGGAATCTAAATCAAAATATCTAAATACAGACTACTTGGTGGGGGGAAGCCAAATATCTTTTTTGCATTACCTAATTTTCCATCTTTCCAGTTAACTGTACGAGGCAAGAAATGGGTCTGTGAGGATCCAAAGATCTGTGAGGATCTTTGTTCTCAACACTAAATTTCCACTACTGCAGATATTAAAATAGCTTCAATAATTGTGGCCAATCTCAAAATAAATGAGAATTAGTTCTGTATCGTTCCAGTTAATTTTTTTTAAATTTTTATTTATTTATGATAGTCACAGAGAGATAGAGAGAGAAGCAGAGACACAGGCAGAGGGAGAAGCAGGCTCCATGCACCGGGAGCCCGACGTGGGATTCGATCCCGGGTCTCCAGGATCGCGCCCTGGGCCAAAGGCAGGCGCCAAACCGCTGCGCCACCCAGGGATCCCAATAATTTTGTTTTAATCAAACTCTTCAACACAGTACAAAACTAAAGTGACCTACTTCAACTTGTTGAGAGTTTCTCCATTATTAAACCACAGAAAAATTAAAAGATTATAAGGGCTCTATTTTCAGGGAAACTAAACTAAACGCCCACGTATTTAAATATGCACAGCCTCTGATAAATACAAACCAGGACGCGTGCTCAGAAACTGAGACAACAGTTAACACGTTAAAATCTCTTTCAATAGCATTTGATATCAAGTTCTTCCACTCTCCTGCAAGGATCTCAAATGAAACCTAAATTAGAATTTTTGCCCACGGAGGGGGAAGAGATGTTTTCCAGCCACTGAAGCCTTAGGTAACCTTTAGGAATTAAATAATCAACAGCATTAATCAAGTAACATGCTGCTCCATAATGACCTCTACACTGAGGCAATCACCATCTCCATTCTTCCACCTAAAAAGAATCTGCTCTGGTTTTAAAAAGTCTCTTTAAGAAAATGAGTGGGAAATATCAGAGAGGGAGTCAGAACATGAGAGACTCCTAACTCTGGTAAACAACAAGGGGTGGTGGAAAGGGAGTGGGCAGGGGGTTGGGGCGACTGGGTGATGGGCACTCAGGGGGGCACTTGATGGAATGAGCACTGGGTGTTATGCTATATGTTGACAAATTGAACTCCAATAAAAAGAAATTAAAAATAAAATAAAATAAAATAATAAGTCTCTTTAAAATGCGTTTTATCAGTACCAGTACATACACTTCTCATGGCAGGAGAGTGTACCTCTATTTGTCTGAATAAATAGAGGAGATGGGTTTAGAAAGCTCCTTCAATAGCATTTGATACCAAGTTCTTCCACTCTCTTCCAAGGATCTCAAATGAAACCTAAATTAGAATTTTTGCCCACGGAAGGGGGGGGCGGTGGGAAGAGATGTTTTCCAGCCACTGAAGCCTTAGGTAAGCTTTAGGATCTAAATAATCAACAGCATTAATCAAGTAACTTGCTGCTCCATAATGACCTCAAGCAAACAAATAGAGGAGATGGGTTTAGAAATAAAAGAATCCTTCCGGAGGAATTACTTTGGGCAGTTGTGTCACTTATCGCCACAGCTGGTCATGAATGAGATGCAAGGTTCTACTCTGCTGAACTGAAGAAGCAACTGTGGTTGAAAATAACTCCAAATGGAACTGACCGGGGGGTGGGGAGCAAGGGCGCCAAGAAGGGCCGGTCTCTCTCCAATGGCCAACACCGTGAGAAAACAAAAACCACCACCACGAAACAGAGGTTTGGGGTGCAAGTGCGAAGAGGCGACGTGCACGAGCACCGGCAGGCTTGCACACGCACGACCCGCGACCAGGGGAGGGAACCCCGATACTCTCCCCCTGCATGGGCTCATCATCATCGGGCCAGCCCGTCCCGCTGGAGCAACACCGGGGAGTCGCAGGGGCCAGGCTCGGGATGCAGCCATCAGCTCCTTCTTCTAGAAAAGCAAGAGCTGAACGTGCAAACCACCGCGCGGGATGGTGAGAGTGCAGGCGCGTGGACAGCCGGGTGTGCTCCGGGGGCACCTGCTAAGTTAAGGTAGGAAACGCAGGGGGAATTGGGGTTTGGGTTTAGGGAGAGGGGCTGAAGTTAGAGGCGTCTCTAGAGAGGGACGCAAACGGGGGACGGCAGGGGAGGCCAAAGAATCTGTGCCTGGGATTTGGGGCCGGGAGGGGCCCCCGGGAGGATGCTCGGGGACCCACCTGCCCGACACCCCGCTGTTAAGAGAGGACGCAAAGAGCAGGTGAGGGCACCCGGGGAGGGAGGTGTCTGCTGAACCTTCGAGGGCGACAAGACAGGGAGGAGGCTGGCGGCGCGGGAGCCGGGGCGGGAGCGGCCGCAGGAGGGCCCAGGTGCGGCGGCCGACGCTCACCTGATACTCCGGGTACTCGAACATGTAGCTCATGCTGCACTTGTTCTCCTCGAAGCCGAAGAAGACGTCCCACAGCCCCAGGCTCGCCAGGCACATCATAAGGGCATAAAACGCCAGGTTCCAGACACTGACCGAGGGAAGGAGCATCGTGCCGCCGCCGCCGCCGCGGGGCCCGTCCCGCCCGCGCCCGCGCCCGCGCCCGCCCAGCGAAGCCCCGCGCCCCCGAGCAGCCCGAGCGGCGCGCGCCTGCGCAGACCGCCCGACCGCCCGCCGCGCACTGCGCCTGCGCGCAGCCGGCCCGCCGCGCCTCCCGCCCCGAGTCCCGGCGACAGGGGAGGCGGCGTTTGCAGCTGGAGCTGGAATCCCAGAGGGGGCGGGCGGGAGAGCGGGGTGGGGGTGGGCCCGCGGGAGAGCGAGGGGGAGGAAGGAGCGGAGGGGGGGTGGGCGGAGGGAAAGAAGGGGAGGGCGCCACGCCGTCGGGGCGAGGCGGGGACGGGCTGCGAGTGGGCTGACGGTGGGTTAACCTGGGGGGCGGGGGCGCCGGGGGGGCGGGGAGCTGAATAAAGGGAGGAGGTGGGGGAGGAGAGGCGGAGGGGGAGGGAGGAGGAGGGGGGGGAGAGGCGGCTGCTGGTGGGGAGCTGCCCCGGGGAGCGGGTGGGGCGGAGGGGCGGCTGCTGGTGGGGAGCTGCCCCGGGGAGGGGGTGGGGGGGGAGGGGCGGCTGCTGGTGGGGAGCTGCCCCGGGGAGGGGGTGGGGGGGAGGGGCGGCTGCTGGTGGGGAGCTGCCCCGGGGAGGGGGTGGGGGGGGAGAGGCGGCTGCTGGTGGGGAGCTGCCCCGGGGAGGGGGTGGGGGGGGGAGGGGCGGCTGCTGGTGGGGAGCTGCCCCGGGGAGGGGGTGGGGGGGGAGAGGCGGCTGCTGGTGGGGAGCTGCCCCGGGGAGGGGGTGGGGCGGAGGGGCGGCTGCTGGTGGGGAGCTGCCCCGGGGAGGGGGTGGGGGGGGGGAGAGGCGGCTGCTGGTGAGGAGCTGCCCCGGGGAGGGGGTGGAGGGGGAGAGGCGGCTGCTGGTGGGGAGCTGCCCCGGGGAGGGGGTGGGGCGGAGGGGCGGCTGCTGGTGGGGAGCTGCCCCGGGGAGGGGGTGGAGGGGGGAGAGGCGGCTGCTGGTGAGGAGCTGCCCCGGGGAGGGGGTGGAGGGGGAGAGGCGGCTGCTGGTGGGGAGCTGCCCCGGGGAGGGGGTGGGGGGGGAGAGGCGGCTGCTGGTGGGGAGCTGCCCCGGGGAGGAGGTGGGGGGGGAGAGGCGGCTGCTGCTGGGGAGCTGCCCCGGGGAGGGGGTGGGGCGGAGGGGCGGCTGCTGCTGGGGAGCTGCCCCGGGGGTAGGGGTGCTGGGGCCGTCAGCTGTCACTTCGCAGACGTTGCTCCCTGCGCAGCTTAAAGACCCTTCATTTCTGAACCGCCTGGGGCCTGTGCAGTTTGGGTTCCCCGGGCAGTAGTCGAGCGCACCCCAGCGCTCTGCACCAGTGAACTGAGGAGGGCGGGCAAATGGGTTTTTCCTCCTCTTTGACCGCAGGCCTTGGTCCAGTAGGTAACAGCGCTTAAAGGCAGCAGCTTAAAGGCAGCCCCGGTGGCTCAGTGGTTTAGCGCCCCCTTCAGCCCAGGGCGTGACCCTGGAGACCCGGATCGAGTCCCATGTCGGGCTCCCTGCGTGGAGCCTGCTTCTCCCTCTGCCTGTGTCTCTGCATCTGTGTGTGTGTGTGTGTGTGTGTGTGTGTCTAATAAATAAATAAAAACCCCAGCAGCACAGGAAAAAATCACCAGCAGGTGCAGCATTCAGTGCTTGGTGTAACATGAAAGGCTGAATCACACCAAAACAAACAAACCATTGCTAAGTCTTTAAAAAACGATATTAAAATTCCCACGAACAGTGACGCTGGTGACCAGTCTCTCGCTGCCTGTTCTCTGCAGACCACGTCGTCGGAGGCTGGTTCCACGTAAATGTGAGGAAGCAATTTCGCTCCGCCTTCCACTCACTTCGCTTAGAAGAATTTGGTTTTGCACAAAGGTGGGGAGAAAAAAAGCAGTTCAAAAATCATTCACAGTCGCGAATAGCGACTTCAAAACACTCAAATCGTAAGTAAAGAAAAACGGTATCACTCTTGAAAGCTAACCCAGGAGCGGATGGGGTGTGTGTCTGTGTGTAGCTAATTGCAAAATTTTCCTTAGAATTACTTTTGGCACTGACTAAATTTTATTTCCCTTCATTTCAGTTTTACTTTCACGTATTTTTTATGTGCAGGGGAAGTTTGGTTACAATACATAAAATCAAAGAATTTTAGAACTGGGGATGCCTGGGTGGCCCAGTGGGCGAGCACCTGCCTTCGGCCCAGGGCGTGACCCGGGGGTCTCAGGATCGAGTCCCACGTCGGGCTCCCTGCATGGAGCCTGCTTCTCCCTCTGCCTGTGTCTCTGTCTCCTTCTCTGTGTCTCTCATGAATAAATAAATAAAATCTTTTAAAAAATAGTTTAAAAAAAGGAATTTTAGAACTAAAAGGAAGTTTGTGGTTTCTTGTGCAATTCTGTGGCACTCAGCTAGGAGAGCATCTGGGGTGTGGGGTGAAATTAGGGACCAGCTGGTGTACAGGATGGCACCCCATTCAGAAAAGGGTTTCAATTATACATTAAAAGGTAATAAACTCATTGAGCCTGGGAGCTCAAGTGCATCACAGACAATATCTGCCCCTTGCTGCTTCCAGCATATCCTGACCACACATAAACCAAAGGTGAATCAACTCTTTCTGTCCCAGTGCTGCATAAATTTTCATGTGACATGAATCTCTTGCAGATTCTGTTAAGCAGATTCCGGGTCAGTATTTCCGGGGGGGGGGGGGACTTCAGATTCTGCATTTCTAACAAGCTCCTGGGTGACGCCAGTGACGCTGGTCAGTGGACTGACTGTACTGCTACACGGAGAAAACCTTGTGCTTGAAGATGACAGAGCTTATTCTTCTGGTGGCCTTCATGAGTTGTGGCAACTGCTGCCTCAGAAAGGAGTGGGATAGAGAGTCAATGGACTTGTGATGTTTGCAGTCTTTCTATTTTTACTTTTTTTTTTTACTTTCTTTTTTCCTATCCATCTATTATCCCTCTCCTGGCTTCATTTCTTTTCATATCCTACCTAACCCCAGTGAGTGTCACTCACCCTCTGCCAGTGCCGTCAACTTGCTGAACTCTTGTCCTTCCTTCCTAGTCTGCTTACAGACTTTCAACCATGGTCAATATAGTCTGTCTCTGAGCTCTGAACCTAGGGTATCTGAGCACTGCTGGAGAAAATGACACAGTCATTTGAATTACTAATCAGAAATACTTTTATATGTTTCTGGTCAACTTCCTCTCCTATTCTTTGGCACTTTTTAAGCTCCCTTCACCATCTCTTCTACCTTCTCTTTTGGCAAATTATTAGTATATAATTTTATTTTCATAAAGATCATTTTGATTTTTAGATGAACGTTTCTTCAACTCTTCATTCTCAAGTTTCTTATCTCCATCCAATTCTGTTAATACATCTAAAATGCTTGGAACAAAACCTGGCATGAAGTAAGCATTATTATGGTACTCTGCTGGCCTTGGATGACAACAAAAGCAAATCCCCCTTTAGTTGTGTTTTAGTTCCCATCCCCTCCTCCTTTCTCTTCAGGAAATTAGTTCTATCAAGTTAAAGTCTCTGTTGGTTTCTCCCAATCTAGCCTCCCTCCACCAAAGCATATAAATGTGCTAGATCTTATTAATCCCTCAAAAGAAAAATCCTCCCTGCAACTATCACCTGTATAGCTCTTGCCTTCTTATTTTAGTCCAAGTTCCTAAAGATGTTCCTAAAGGGTGTGTCTATACTTATCTCCAATTCCTCACCTCCCATCCATGCCTCAACATGACAGAATTTTTGTCTCCCTCACCACCACTTCAAGGAAACTGCTCTTCCAAAGGTAACCACTGACCTAATGACCAAATTCAAATGACACTCTTCAGTCATACCTGATCTTTCTGCCACTTACTTAAAACATTGTCCTCTGCTGTCTTAATATCATTTTCCACTGGAAATCTCCTACTCATCTGGCCTCTCAGTCTTTATCCCGTGTGGTCTAGTTTACCCAATTCATGGTTTTAAGCATTTATTTATCCTATACGCTGAGAAGTGTCATTTCAATGACTGTTTTTTAATGTCTAAAATTTCTTTTTTTTCTTCAAATCCACCTGTCCCTTTTCTCCCATAATGTTTTACTGTTACCTTATGGAGTTCACTTATATTTTAAAAATCCCTTTAAACATCTTCATCTAAAGACGATTTATGTGTTATCTGGAATTCTTCATTGTTATTTCTCTTGTATATAATATATGTTGTCTTATAATGTGAGATTTCCTCAACTCCTTTGTAATTTTGATTTGTAAGCTCATCCTTAGCATGAATTATAGATTTCAGAGTCCTGTGCCTCTCGTAGGTTGTAGAGACATTTCTGTGGCTGGGCCCATTTATGTGAATTTCTTGGCTTTTTTTTTTTCAGTTTCTGTGTAATGAAAGCTGTATGAATAATTGGAATCATCCTCAGAAATTATGTGGTCTGAGATGCTGTGTTTTGTTGTTTTAATCCTACCCAATGATCACTATGAGCTACAGAGGTTCCATACTGCTATGGATTTCTCTTTATGGAACTCAAAGATTTTCATTTCTTTCCATAGGGTTCAATAATGTAGTAAAATATCTAGAATTTCTGTGTGTTTATAATGAGGACAGATAAAGGGCATAGGTGACACATTTCTTTTATTTTTTATTTTTTATTTTTATTTTTTTTTTTATTTTTTTTTTTGACACATTTCTTTTAAATTAGTTTTTTGGTAATATTACATATTACAAATTTTAAATCATAAAGAAAAAGCCACTTCAAGAATGTTATTTCACTTGAACAGTGAGGAGAAAAAGTAGATTATTTTAAGAGATAAATAAGTAGAAGAAAATGGAGGCTGTAAATACAGGCAATTCTAATTCTTACTACCTGTTCATATATATGAAAGTAATTGAAGTATAGTATGTCCACTGAAAGTTTTTTAGGCTAAAAAGATACCAAAATACATTTTTAAATGGATAAATAAGAGTTAGGTAAGAATGATCTTTGGGGCACCTGTGTGGTTCACTCAGTTAAGTGTCCAACTCTTGATTTTGGCTCAGGTCATGCTCTCAGTTGTGAGTTTAAGCCTCACATTGGGTTCCACACTGGGCATGGAGCATGCTTAAGAATCTCTCCCTCTCCCTCTGCCCATTCCCCGCACCAAAGAAAAGAGAATGATCTTGAATGAAGAGGAGAAGAAGGAGAAATCTTTTTCAGAAACATGAGAAGAAAGAAAATGTTGAGATGGAGAGGACTGAAAGGAGGAAACTCTCACTGGATGACCTTAATCTTTAGTAGGAATAAAACCCATTGGGTAGGAATAAGGGAATGGAGTGAGGTAATGCTTAAATAAAGTAGAAATACTTAGAAATTACTGTTTTAAGAAATTAACTTAGTGGGGGCTCCTGGGTAACTCCGTTATCTCTTGGTTCCAGCTCTGATCATTGTTTTGGAGTCATGTGACTGGGCTCTGCATTGGAGTCTGCTTGTCCCTCTCCCTCTGCTCCTCCTCCTCCTAAAATAAATAAATTTTTAAAATTAAAAAAAAAAAAAAGAACTGAACTTGACAATCAGCCAAAGGTGATCAACAGTGAGGACTTAGTCAACAGTGTTTCACACTCTTGCTCTCCAATTTTCCTGGTCTTTCCAGCTAACATAGATCCCTTGCTTTCTTGTATCTCTCTCATCAAGGGAAAAATAAAAATAGATATTATGGGGGGTACCTGGGTGGCTCAGTCAGTTAAGCATCCAGGTCATGATGATTTCATCTCTTGATTTCATCTCAGGTCATGATCTCAGGGTTGTGAGATCCATCCCCAGGTCAGACTTCATGCTCAGCAGGGAGTCTGTTTCTCTCTCTCTCTCTGTTCCCACCCCCACTTGTGCTCTCTCTCTCTCTCTCTCTCAAATAAATAAAATCTTTTAAAAGTATATATTATGTAGTAATGAGACATTTAATTGACTATTACGTGCCAAGCTCCAGAAGAGAGATTAGGAAAAAGAGATATATTAAACCATTGAGTCTGATTTATAAGATATAAATAAGTCACTGATGTCAAGAAGTCTAAAAGTAAATACATAACTGCACTGAAGTATCATTAAGTGTTTCAGAGGTATGAATGAGGAGTATTGGAGGGCAAAAGAAGAAGTATTTAACTGTTTTGGGGGAAAGGGATCCCAGACAAAAATGATTTATATACGTAATACAAAAGGGGCTCAAAGATAGTGCTCTTTGAATTACTGAGTGATTGAGTCAATAGATAGCTAGATGCTGAGATTAGAAGAATTAAGAAGATGGGCTTCCCACAATTTGAAGTAATAAGGGTGTTTTAGATCACTCTGATGAAGTTTACTTCTGACACTTTCTGGAAAGCATGTAGCTTCATAGTTAAATGTGGCTGTTAAAGTCACATTTAAAAAAAAGAAAAAAGTCACATCTGTTGGTTCTTTCATTTAGATACATGTTCATATAGTATTTTTATTTCTAATAGTGTGTACCTTGTTTTTAAACAATAGATGAGTTGCTAAGAATTGTGTAAAATTAAAATATTTGCAAAATGAAACCTCAGCGAACTTTATTATTAATAGAGTACTAAAGAACACTGATAATCAAGAAATCTCAGTTCTAGAACTTCCAGTTCTACTACCCAAGTATGATTTAGGATAAATGTCTCCTTAGGTCTCAGTTTTTTCATGTGTAAAATAAGGTATTTGACAAATTATTTCTGAAGGTTTATAATATTTTCATTTAATTAAGGCTTTTAAAACTTAATGCAAACTTTCAAAAAGGAAAAGACCATACTATAACAATTTGATAGTGACCCCTCAATTGAACATTTAGTAAATTCATTAATATATCAGCTTCTCAGAAAACATTTTAGGTTTATTTAAGCTCCTTTTAGTTTTTGTTTATTTTCTGGAAGCAAAAACTGTTTTCTCAACATATAGTAAGCCTTATGTTACCCAGCTTTTGTACACAGGAAGACAGAATCATACTTACTGTCTGGTGTAGGAATCTAGTTGTTTTCTTTTTCTTTTTAAAAATATTTTATTTATTTATTTGATAGAGAGAGAGAGCACAAGCAGGGGGAGCAGCAGGCAGAGGGAGAAGCAGATTCCCTGCTGAGTACAGGTCAACCCCAGGACCCTGGAATCATGACCTGAGCTAAAGGCAGACCCCAACTGACTGAGCTGCTCAGGCACCCCAGGAATCTAGTTGTTTTCTAAAATTAATTTCACTAACTAGTCTCTCAGTGTATTACCCTCATTCTATAGAGGTTTTAAAAATAAGGTCTATTTCCTCCCTCTTTTTCTTAAACAAAAAACAAAATCCAAATATATAATAGATTGGCTCTTAGAAACTAAAATTTATTTCACTCAATTGGTTTAAAGCTCTTTCTCAAACTTGTTAGTTTTACCTCCTCGTACCTTATATGGAATAGGCATTCATAAATATTTTTAAATGTATTTGAAAATATATCAGATTCTACAGATTATAGCCATAAAACCTCGCCTTCCCTTGGATGTTTCAAAGCTTAAAAAGAAAAGAAAACATAATGCCAGCAATTCTACAGCTGCCAGCTCTGTTTCCAAGGAAACAGAGAGTAGATCATCAAAAACAAAATAAGGATTTTCAACCTGATTACCCTTTTTTCAAGTTCAGTCTCCATCGCTGCATAATGAAAGGCAACATAACCTCAGCCTTGCAATCCAGATTTTTAATTCTGTTTGTGCTCTCACTATTAAAACCAGGCAAAATCTTTTGGGTTATGTTGGTCTTCTTATAGAGAGAATTAGACTCCTCCATGAGGATAAAGAATATCTTTTGAATATAAAGCACTAAGTACATTTGCTGAATAACCTAGTATGTTTTAACCTTAAAACTGTCAAGTGTTTAAATTACTGAATAATATAAGAAAGAAATGGGAATTTATAAGAAAGGGATAAAGTCTTCTAGAATGGAATGTTTTATTTAAAGAAATAAGGAGAGAGTGGCAAGATGAAAAAATAGTAGGAGTCAAGAGGAAAATTATTGGATTACCATTCAATAGAGCAAAATACCATTATAACATTGTTGGTTTGTTTCACAGATTTGTATCTTCCATGAATAAAATCATTATCCTGACAATAACAATTATAGATGACAAAAGCTTGCTTTAGCATTGTATTACCTCGTGATGTTATATGCTTTATAAAAGCAGTACAACACGCTATACAAAATGTTGTGTCAATTATATTTCAATAAAGATGGAAAAAAATCCAGTATTCCTGAATTTTTAAAATGTAGTTAAAGCTAGAGGATTCTTTTCACAGTGAAGTGCACAATAGAAATTTGCTTGAATGCAAGTACAGTTTAAGAAGCTTTAGATGGCATATTAATATGTTTGTATAATGAACACTGAAATTCAAATAACTCTAATCAGAAAGAATGAGTAATGTAATCATTATTTGGAGTCTTCCTTATATCAATTTTCTGCTTAAATGTCTATTTTCCCCCAAAGGATTCTAGCTTTTCAAAAGTACAAGCTGTAAGAGGACCTTGGTCATTTTTAATACCTAGGCCCAGTGTAGGACCTTGTATTGGAGGTATTTGATCAGTGTTCTTGAATAAACGTTTTTTCATTTCTTTAGTATAAGTATACCTTGCTTTTTTATGCTTCACTCTATCTTCCTTCACAGACATTCTGTTTTTTGCAAACTGAAGGTTTGCAGCAACCCCGCATTAAGCAACTCTATCAGCACTATTTTTCTAAACATTTGCTCACTTCATGTCTATGTGTCACATTTTGGTAATTCTCACAATATTTCAAATTTTTTCATTAATACCTGTTATAGTGATCTGTGATTAACAATCTTTGATGTTGCTATTGTAATTGTCTTGGGGCACCATAAACTACAGCCATATAAGATGGCAAATTTAATCAATAGATGTGCATGTTCTGACTGTTTTATCAACCAGCCATTCCTGTCCCTTTCCCTCTCAGGCTTTCCTAGTCTCTGAGATGCAACAATATGGAAATTAGACCCATTAATAACCATACAATGGCCTCTAAGTGTTCTAGTGAAAGGAAGAGTCACATGTCTTTTGCTTTAAATCAAGAGATAGAAATGATTAAGCTTAGAGAAGAAGGCATGTTGAAAGCTGAGATAGGCTGAAAGCTAGGTTTCCTGTGCCTATTAGCCAAGTTGTGAATGCAAAGAAGAAGTTCTTGAAGGAAACTAAAAGTACAACTGCAGTGAATACCTGAATGATACAAAAGCAAAATGACCTTATTAATGATATGGAGAAAGTTTTAGTAGTCTGGTTAGAAGATCAAACCAGCCACATCATTCCCTTAAGCTAAATATGAAGCTAAAAAAAAAAAAAAGGAAATATGATGCTCACAGAAGTTACTTCACAAGGTTTTAGGGAAGAAATCTCTAGAATATACAAGGGCAAAGTGAAAAGAGCTGATGTAGAAATTGCACAAATTATCCAAAAGATTCAGCTAAGATAATGAATCAAGGTGGCTACACCAAACAACAAATTTTCCATGTAGACAAAGCAGCCTTCCATAGGAAGAAGATGCCATCTGGAACTTCCATAGCTAGTTACTGGAAGTCAGTGCCTGGCTTCAAAGCTTCAGAGGACAGGCTGACACTCCTGTTCGGGGCTAATGCAACTGGTGACTTTAAGATGAAGCCAATGCTCATTGACCACCTTGAAAATCTGAGGGTCTTTAAGATTTACACCAAATCTACTCTGGATTAACAAAGCCTGGATGACAGCACATCTGTTTACACCATGGTTTACCGAATATTTTAAGCCCATTGTTGAGACCTACTGCTCAGAAGAAAAGATCCCTTTCAAAATATCACTGCTCATTAGCAATGCACTTGGTCTCCCAAGAGCTCTGATGGAGATGTACGGTAAGATTAATGTTGTCTTCACGCCTGCTAACACCACACCCATTCTGCAGCCCATGGGTCAAGGAAATACATTTCATAAGGGTATAGCTGCCATGGATAGTGATTTCTCTGATGGATCAGGACAAAATAAGTAGAAAACCTTCTGAGAAGGGTTCACCATTCTAAATGCCATTAAGAGCATTGTTGATTTGTGGGAAGAGGTCAAAATGCCAACGTTCACAGGAGTTTCGAAGAAGTTGATTCCAACTCTCATGGATTCCAACCCTCGTGACTTTTGAGATTTCAGTGAAGGAAATTACTGCAGACGTGGAAGTAGCAAGAGAACTAGAAGTGGAACTTGAACATGTGAATGAGTTGCTGCAATCTCATGATAAAACTTAAGAAGTGAGTAAAATGCCATCAAATAGCATTGTATACTATAGAGAAATTGTTCATGAAAAGGAAGAGTCAATTGATGTGATAATCTTTATTTTTGTCTTATTTTAAGGAACTACCACCCTGATCAGTCAGCAGCCATCAACATCAAGGCAAGACCTTCTATCAGTAAAAAGATTATGACTCACTGAAAGCTCAGATGATGCTCAGTAATATTTCTTTATTTATTTAAGACAGTGCAAGTGAGAAAGAGCAGAAGGTGGGGGCACAAAGGAAAAGGAAGAAACAGATCCCTCGCTGATCAGGGAACCCCATTTTGGGCTCAATCGGACCCCAGGATCATTACCTGAGCTGAAGGCAGACACTTAACCAACTGAGCTACCCAGGTGCCCTGATACTCAACATTTTTTAGCAATATTTTTAAATTAAGATATGGACATTTTTTGATATAATGCTATTGTATAGTTATTATGTTGCAGTATCATATAAACATAACTTATATGCACTAGGAAGCCAAAAAATTCATTTGACCTTAATTGCAATATTTACTTTATTATGGTGGTCTGGAACTGAAACTTCAATATGTCTCTGAGATATGCCTGTAATACTCTATACTTTAATTAAAGGTTTTAGCCACCTTTGGGCCTTTTACTATGAAATGCAAAACTTGTGATGTTTAAATGTATTTTCATTGTAAACACTAATAGCCAAGGTAGACTATTTATTGTAAAACAACTCTTAATATTTGAAAAATAGGTGAGAATAAAATATTAATTCAGAAAATTAGCTAATACAAAAGACTCTGTTAAAAGAGAATACCAATAATATGTGAAATAAATATGTTTTTGTCTTGAGAATGATAAAGCATATAGGAAAAATGGTGAGCTTTGGCTAAAGAACATGTTAATATATGTAACAAAGCATACATATATTAATATCTATAAAAATATTATCAAAGGATCTGGAAATAGGTCTTATTGGGTCATCTGGGTGGCTCAGTCCATTGAGCATCCAATTCTTGATTTTGGCTCAAGTCATGATCTCAGAGTCCTGGGATCGAGTCCTGTGTCAAGGAGTCTGCTTGAAGATTCTCTCCTCTGTCCATCCCCTCACTCACTCTCTCTGTTTTTCTCTCTCTTTCTCTCAAATAAGTAAATCTTAAAAAAGAAAAAAATGTCCTTATCTACATATTGAGAAGATTGAACCAAATGACCAGATAATAAATTTCAGCCTTGTGGGCCATAAGGTCTCTGTTATAACTATTAACTCTGCTGTTGTAATATGCAAGGCACTGTAGACAATAGGTAAATAAGTGTGGTTGTGTTCCAATAAAAGATTATTTATGAAAATAGATAGCAGGCCAGATTTGACCTGTTATTCATAGTTTGCTAACCCCTGGACTAGAAGCTCCCTTATTCAGTATTCCAGATTCAAAATTCTGTATCTGTGAATGTTAACATTAGCTAACATAGATTTTCTAATTTTCCAAACTCATTAGACATTGGTCAAGAAACGTGATTAACAGTGAGGTAGCAGACAAACTTAGGCTTTTAGTGTAATTCAAACTTTAGCTAAACGTGTGTCAATTTAACCAGAGCCTTATTTAGATCACTGTACATAAATATGAAATATTCTGACATTATTTCATGTAGTATTATGACTAATTTTGTTAATAAATTCATTTTAATTAAATAATTTATTAAGCATATTTAAACTTATACAGATATAGGAAATATATCTCTAAGAACTTTAAAGCAAAATACATTTTATTAATTTTTGTTTATTTGTTTTAGAGAATTTTGTTAATTTTTAAGAATCTTAAGTTTCCTCTTAAAGGGCTAGGGACCACGGTAATAGTTATTCATATGTTAGGACATTTATAGAGTGATTCCAGAAAGCCAAGCCTGCACAATGTTCTACAGTGGATCATCAAAATTATTAATGCAGATCTTCCCTAATCCTGGTTCTAGACTGCTAAAAAAAGACCAAATTAAGTTTAAATTTTTTAATGCTAAAAATAGGGTTACGAGAGGATTTCTATTGTATTTGAGGCACAAATGCCTTAAGACAAAATCTCAGTAAAAGGAGGATGATGGTAGAAGCAAATTGACATTTTTAAAAGAAGTGTTGTGGGCATCTTGTTTTTATTGATTAATTAACTTTTTAATTTTGAATACTTACGACTTGGTAAAAAACAGAATGAGTTTCCAAGGAGTTCCAACTCCAAAATGAACCTTTCTCAAATAATAGAATAATTTAAGAAGGCTTGTTTCAATTTTAACCTCTGACTCAGTATTTTTATGATTTAGGAAATTATTTAATTTCTTTGAGTCTCAATTTCCTTATCTTCAAAATAGGAAGAATCATTCTACCATGGGGATTGCTGGGAAGATTATAGATATCTCTGTAAAGTGCCTGATATGTAATAGGCACTTAAAAATAAAAGTAGCTACTATTATCAAGAGCTTCATAGCACTTGGCTATTTAGAAAAACTAGCACTTGCCCTCAGTAAAGTTAAAGAGCCTTTTCTGGTACTAGAAGGAAAAGAAAAAGGAAAGATGAACAGTTTATTGAACACAAGGACCATCATCTCTCTGTCAAAGAGGCTAATCCTAAGTCAGAAATACTGACTTAATAATACTGACTTAATAAAAGAAGGTGAGATGGGACACCTGGATGGCTCAGCCTTTGGCTCAGGGCGTGATCCCAGTTCCAGGATCGAGTCCCACATCAGGTTCCCTGCATGGAGCCTGCTTCTTCCTCTGCCTGTGTCTCTGCCTCTCTCTCTCTCTCTGTGTGTCTCATGAATAAATAAAATCTTTAAAAAAACAAATACAAAAACAGGTGAAGAGTTCTTAAGAGGAGAGATTAGTACACTTACAGCCAGCAGAAAAATAGTAGACCTTTGTTTTTGCTTATTTTTGTTTTAGGGACTAAGAAATCCACCACCACCACCACCACCACCACCACCACCACCACCACCACCACCCCCCCAACGGGAAGCACATTTCAGTGAAGACAAAGAGTTTCTGTGACAGTCTTGAATCCCTGTCACACCTGTGCTCTGAGGCAGCTGTTGAGCATGTTTTTGTTTTTCTGTTCAGTGGCTCTTCCTAAAGTGTGACATTTCCCTCTGCCACCACAAGGCTTACTACAAACCTACAGGTGCTGTTATGTTTCTTAAGGCCTCTCTTCTAGGCAGGTGCCTTTTGCCAAAGCTCTGCTTCAAAGCTCCCAAGAAATGAAACACATGGGAAGATTTCAGGCTCACTTGTTGGATGTTGCATAGGCCAATGCCAAGATGGGTATAAAGAAGGTCCCTGGCTCTGTCTCAAGATCCTCCATCCAATGAGTAACATTGTAAAGGCTCTAGGAATCTCCTCTGAGATGTTCTGCATGACAATACTCATTTGGTTCTGAGAGAGAGAGAAAGAGAGACAGACAGACAGAGCCAGCAGTCTGAGAGGGTTAGCCTGATTTTCAGCCTATTATTTCTTTTCCTATGTATTGTAGGGAGGGATCACATGCCATAGGTATGTTACTGGTGCCCATGTCTGCTCAGTCTAACACAATAGCTCCTACCCCAGGGCTCCTGACTTACCCTGATGCCTAACAATGGGTCCTCCTTTCTCATAACTGGTGAGCAGTTAGTGAAAAGAATCCAAAATGTAGTGGCTAGATTGAGGACAGAAACTGAGGTGACAAGTTGCCAAAGTATAGTCAACAGAAGCAAAGTGAGAAGCAGACTAAAATCAGAACTAAGACAACAATCAGAGATTCTAAGTCAGAACAAAATTTAAAAAGAAAACAAGAGTCTAACAAAATGAAGATGATTGCTAGTGAGTGCTGGCGGAGAGATAACAACAAGGAAACTGAAAATATACTTGTTAGATTAGCTATAGAGCATTCCCCTTACTAGTATTGAATATTGTTCAGCCTTAAAAAGGAAATTTTTTGCTATGGAATAGGTGAAACTTAAGTACATTAAGTGAAATAAGCCAGTCACAAAAAGATAACTACTGTGTGATTCCATTGGCATGAGATACCTAGAGTCATCAAATTCATAGAGACAGAAAATGGAATGGTGGTTGCCAGGGTCTGGAGGGAAGGAAGAGTAGGGAATTATTTTTTAATGAGTACTGAGTTTCTGTTTTTGCAAGATGAAGAGTTCTGGAGATGAATGGTGGTGATGGATGCACAACAATATGAATGTATTTAGTGCCACTGAACTGTATGCAAAAAAATGGCTAAAATAGTAAATGTTATGCTACGTGTATTTTACTACAATTTTTTAAAAAGGGGGTGTTTGCCTTGGTGTTTTCGTAGCACAAGTCCTGTGCTCAAAACATTTTAGTTTAGTGAGAAATCCAATGATTCTTCTCAGGAAAGAGAAAGTATACAAAGGTGTTTTTAGGAACTGCTTACAAATGGAAGTGTCTTCCGTTTGGCACCACCAAGACGCCAGTACTCTTGTGCTAAAGTGATAGATTCCTGAAGAGTAATTAATAGTCCATCCTGCTATGAGAGGAAAAGGTGGTAGGTTAGGACATGGTCATGGAGAGCACAGTCTGCTCAGGAAAAATCTGGACAAAAGGGGAAATGGTGATAACAAGTAAAAAAGGAGAAAGCAACATAAAATTGGAGGAAAAAGAAGAAAACGTAGCAATAGCTCTAAGGTCTGTGAACCCTCAGCAGTAAGCATAGCAACAAGGACTATGAAACTTAAAGACACAATCATCTGTCAGCTAAAGAGCTCAGTGGAACAAAACAGGACTAAAGAGAGAAACTGAGCATGGATCTCAGCCACCCTTGACTTGTGAGTTAATGTGACCCTCTGAAGGAGAAAGGAAAACTAATCAACGTGGATGTGCTCTCTCTAGAATAGTGCTGCTTTAACTTTTGTGTGCATCAGAATGCTTTGTGGGCCATTTGTTTGTGTGCATGTGGCAATTTTAAAACAATCAGTAATCTTTAATGGAATCCACTTGACCTAAAATCTTTCACAGAATTTTGAGACCCATTAAAACAAAGTTTAATAAGAAAAAAATTCTATAATTCAACCTGACCTATTGGAAACCTGACCAAAGAACAAAGGAACATCGGGAATCTTCCAAGTAATGGATAACTTAATTATCTTGATTCTGGTAATGGTATCGTGGGTGTTTACATTAAGCTACAACTTGCCAAATCATATACTTTAAATATGTACAGTTTATTGTCTATCAGCTATATCTCAAAGACAACTTCTCTGACTACAATGAAATTAAGTTATAAATTAATAATAAAAAGAAAAATCTATTTAAATATCTCTAAAATTTCATGTCAATGAAAAAATTACGATAGAATTTTAAAACTCTTTAGAATTGAACAATGAAAACAATATAGAGAAAACTATGAGATGCAGCTAAAGTGTTGTTATTGTCTTAAGTGCTTAAAAAAGAACATGAAGACTTGATATAATCTAAATTATAAAAAAACAGAAGAAAGAAGAGGAAGAAAATGAATATGACTGAAATTAATAGAATGGAAAATACACATATAAAAGGAAAGATCGGGAAGCAAGAGTTGGTTCCTTAAAATGACTAATTAGACAAAACCTCTGGCAAGTTTAATCAAGGCAGGGAAAGAGGAAAAATGAAAGAATTGAAAAAGGAAACAAGATGCTGTAGATATTAAAAACATAAAAGGATATTATGATCCACTTCTGGCCAAGATGGAGTAACAGGGACAAGATTTATCATCCTTCCTAAAACAAGTGAAAAACCAGACAAAACATACGAAAAAAATGGTTTTCAAGACACTGGACATCAAAGAACAAAGAGCAGTAGTCCCTAAGAGACAGGAAATAGGAACAGAGATGACAAATGACAGTGATGAGGAGAGCCCTGTGATAGCCCCAGCTTTACTATCTTGAGAGTTTCCAGGCCATGGTGCAGGGAGCGGAAAACATGATGGAGCTCAGCGGATCCCCTGAGTTGCTGAGTTGATTCTTCAAGAATACAGAGCTGAGGCTAGAGTTTGCAGGACAGAGTGTCTGACTCGAAAGAGCTTCACAGAGAGAGAACTTAGGATGTCTGCACATGCGTGTGAGGAAACCACCCGAGGCCAGAGAAAGAAACAGCTGAAGGCATTTAAGGAAAGCATGCTTGGAACTCACAGAGGAGTAATACCTGCTACCACTAGCCAGTTTAGAAAAAGAAATCTCATAATTCGCAGGCACTGGGTGGAGTACTCTGAAAGGATTACAAAGAAACATGAGAAAACTTCTGGCTGTAATGATTAATGTTCACTATCTTGGATTGTGGTGATGGTCTCAGGGATGTTTGCAAATGTTCAAACTTATCAAATTGAAAAAAAACTTATCAAAATTTATACTTTTATATGTGCAATTTATTGTCTGTTAATTATATCTCAAAAAAGCTGTTAAACTTAAAAAATAGTATCTAGAACACAAAAGTATATTAATAATATAACCTCAATAAATATTAGGTTTTCATGTGAGAATAACTTTACACAGTAAATTTGAAAACTTGTATGAAGTAGATGAATTCCTAGAGAATGTAACTTACAAAATTGACTCAAGAAGAAAGGGGGAAAACTGATTATATCCAGAATTTAAGAACTGAATTTAAGAACTGTTTCAAAAAGAGAAGTGCTGGGGCACTTGGGTGGCTCAGTCAGTTAAGCAATTGACTCTTGACTTCAGCTTAGGTCATAATCTCAGGGTCATGAGATTGAGGCCCACATTGGCCTCCATGCCAGGTGTGGGGCCTGCTTGGGATTCTCTTTGCCCTTCCCGTCCCCCTTCTCTCTCAAAAAGTGCTGTGTCTCCAAATTTTTATAGGCATAGTTTAGCAAATATTCAAGTGGAATAAATAGAAAGCACAATATAACAAAGTAAGAATAAAGCCACATGTGGCAATACTTGCTATATATATGTAAAACACATTAAACTCAATGATTAAGTGGAAAAAATCCAATTTTTGTGAAAGAGTATCATAACTACCTCAATAACTGATAGATAAAGCAGATAAAAGGCAATCATGATAATGATGACTTAAACAGAATAATTTCAACCCTTAGACTATTTTCAGGGAATAGAAATAAAACTCCTCACCTCATTTTATGATGTCAAAATACCTATTGATATGAGATCTGGGGGAAAAAAAAAAGAAAAAATTCCAGATCAATCTCATCCATGGATATAGATGCAAAAATCCTGAACAACAATAACCATAAATCTATCAATGTATAAACGATGTTATTAGGGTTTTTTTTTTTTTTTTAGAAATGAAAGATTAAGGAGACTTGGCTCTATAAGCCTCTGGAAATGAGCCTCAGAAATTCCTTCCATGAAGATGGCAACTTAGGTGAAGAAGTAAGCCTCTGCTCCTCCCAAAGCCGAAGCCAAAGCAAAAGTTTTGAAGGCCAAGAAAGCTGTGCTGAAAGGCATCCATAGTCACACAAAAAAGATCTGGACATCACCTACATCCTGAGGGTCCAAGAGACTGCATCTCCAAAGGCCCCTTCAATATCCTCAAAAGAGTGTCCCCAGGAGAAACAAGAGTGACCACTATGCCATCATCAAGATCCCCCTGACTACTGAGTCAACCATAAAGGAAATAGAAGACAACAACAAACTTATTTTTACTGTGGATGTCAAGGCCAACAAGCATCAGATCAAGCAGGCTATGAAGAAGCTCTATGACATTGATATGGCCAAAGTCAATGCCCTGATCAGGCCTGATGGAGATAAGAAGGCATGTTTGACTGGCTCTGGACTATGATGCTTTGGATGTTGCCAGCAAAATTGGGATCATCTAAACTGAGTCCAGCTGGCTAAATCTAAATTTTTTCACAAGAAAAGAAAAAAGTTTGATTTGATATCTTATTATATGTATAATAACATTGCTTAGAGATATATACACGCTATAATTAATGCCAAAATGTCGAACACGTTCCTTGTAAGATTGGGAACAAAGATATCCATTACCATGAATTTTATTATATTGTCTATTTTATAGACAAAGATATTCACTATCATAACTATTCAATATTGAACCAGAGATCTTAGCCAGTGTGGTAAGAATAAAAAGAAAGAAAGACATTTGCAATGACATGAATGGAGCTAGAAAGTATTGTGCTAAGTGAAATACGTCAGAGAAAGACAAATACCATATGATTTTACTCATATATGGACTTTAAGAAACAAAACAAATGAACATGGGTGGGGGCAAGGAGAGAGGAAAAGCAAGAAATAGACTTAACTATAGAGAGCAAACTGATGGTTATCAGAGGGGAGGTGGATGAGGGGATGGGTGAAATGGTGGTGGGGATTAAGGAGTGCATTTGTCGTGATGAGCTGCCAGTGTTGCATGGAAGTGTTGAATCACTAAACTTTACACCTAAAACTGGTATTACACTATATGTTAAATAACTGGGATTTAAAAAAATCTTGGAAGAAAATAAATAAATTCATACTCTCCCACCCCCTGAAAAAGAAGTAAATAGGAAAAGAAAAAAAAGAAATGGCATAAACATCAAAAAGGAAAAAGCAAAACTCTCATATGAAGAAAATACAATTTCTTATATGGAATAACTTAAAAGATCTCTAGACAAACTATTGGACTTAATAAGGTTTCTGGATTTAAAAATTGACAAGTAAAAGTGAATCGCATTTTTAAATGCCAAAAAGAAGTTAGAAAAAGTAATTTAAAAAGTACCATTTACAATAGCAACAAAACAAAATACCTAAATACTTAGAAGTAAATCTTTTCTTTAGTTTTTATTTATTTTTTAAAATTCAATTTAATTAACATATGGTATATTGTTAGTTTCAGAGATAGAATTTAGTGATTCATTAATTGCAGGTAACACCTAGTGCTCATTGTATCAAGTGCCCTCCTTAATGCTCATCACCCAGTTACCCACCCCCCACCCACCTCCAGCAATCCTCAATTTCCTATAGTTGTCTCTTACAGTTTATCTCCTTCTGTTTTCACCTTATTTTTCCTTCCTTTCCCCTATATTCGTCTGTTTTGTTTCTTAAATTCCACATATTAGTGAAATCATATGCTATTTCTTTCTCTGATTGACTTATTTGACTATATATATATATATATATATATATATATATATATATATATATCTTTATCCACTTATCTGTCTTTATCCATTTATCTGTCTATGAACATCTGGACTCTTTCTATGTTTTGGCTATTGTGGACATCACTACTATAAACATTGGGGTGTATGTGCCCCTTGGAATCACTATGTTTGTATCCTTTGGATAAATACCTACTAGTGCAATTGCTGGGTCATAGGGTAGCTTTATTTTTAGCTTTTGGAGGAACCTCTGTACTGGTTTCCAGAGTGGCTGCACCAGTTTGTATTCCCACCAACAGTGTAACAGGGTTCCCAGTTCCTAGGAGCAAATCTTGATAACAGACGTGCAAGTCCTTTATGGGAAAATCAAGAAATTGAAAGACCTTAAATAAAATCTAAGTAAAATGGAATGATGATATATGATGCTTGTTGATGAACAAGAAACTCAATATAAGAAATGAGAACCCAAATGGAATGCAAAAATATCTAAAAATCCTCAACTTTTTAGTACTCTGTGAAATGTAAGATGAAATTACAATGAAACACCATGAACATCTGCCATATTGACAACCAGGTGGCTCATTGTGTCTGGGAGCAATATTAAACTCCAGAATTAGATTGACCTACTCAGGCATGGACACCACTGGTGGCCTACATGTAACACTGTGTCTTGGAGATGTGGGGGCTTCCTGTGGCCCTCTGGCCACAGGAAGCCCACAAGAGGAAGCAAGAAAGAAGGTTGGGGCTCTGATTGCCCAATTTCTGCTCCTAAATTCATGATCAGATAGGTCCCTTCTCTTTCCTAGGGTAGAGTATGGGGATAGAGAAGAGTCGGAGGATTATGTTAATTGACCCCCTCTTCAACTAGAAGAAAACTCCAGGAGAGGGAATAAATGCTCCTACTAAAAATAGCCATTAATAGTTAAGGCAAAACAAGTTACCCTTGCAATGTTATAGTTATTTTTACTGGGATCAGTAGCCAGAGTGTAGAATAATTCCACAGCAATAGTAGCTTATTTGAGGTTTATCAACACCATAACCAAGTACCACCAAGTTCAACAGAACAAAGAAAGACACTAGAATGTAAAGAAACAGTGTATAGTCACTTGCACTTTACAGAAATGTCTGAAATAGGTAATTTGGTGGCAGTGACTTTTAATAATTTTTAAATTAAAAAATCTTACTAGGGGAATAATTATCACAATGTATGTGATACAAAATTCAAAGGGTATAAAATGTGTACAGTGAAGTGATTCCCCTGCTCTGGCAATTATTCTTAAGAGTTGTTTTTCTAATTATATATCATCAGGTATGTGTTTTATTTCATTTATTTTTTCCTTTTGGTTTGATGAACACAAAGTCCCCAATTTACAAATGAACTTTTGGAGCAAAATTTGCTTTCAGGGCTTTTGGAATTCAGACTACACAGTAAATTTCTGTTTCTAGTTTCTTTAAGGAGGCTCACTAGCTTTTAATTACATATCAAATGTAGAACACAAAATATTATAATTCCTAATGCATTTAATCACATGGTTTCTATACGAAACTGTGTTACAAATTCTGAGACTATAAAAAATATATCTAATTATCTGCCATTTTACCTTATTCCAAAATCCCAGCAGTGACCATCCCTCTTCTCTCCTAATCTCTACAGTGGAACTTTCAGCTAATTCTCTGGGAAGTGGGAGGCAAAGAAAACATATCTATGGTGGTGGACAGGGTAGTAATGGAACTTCTGGAAGGGTAGCAATATACACCTGCCGAGTGAGGATTTTGGTAATTGGGACCACAGTGTCACTGATAGCACTGTAGGCGCTGGAGGACACAGCACTTATGAGTCCCACAGACTGTAATTTTGCTCTGAAATATAAGGTCAGGAGTAGAAGTAGCAATGGCTGTCGTGCACATAAGTATCTTTAACTTATAGAAACAATGGAAAATATTGACAATCTGTTAATCATATACAAATGGTTCCTTTCCTACCTCTTAATTTTAATGAACACAACTTGAAAAGGAAGTATTTTTTTAAGATTTTATTTCTTTATTTGAGAGAGAGAGTGAGAGCACAGAGGCAGAGGGAGAAGCAGGCTCTCTGCTGAGCAGATCCCAACATGAGACTCAATCCCAGGACCCTGGGGTCATGACCTGAACCGAAGGTAGGTGCTTCACAGACAGTGACCCAGGAAGTATTTTTCATAGTCACTTTTTAACTTTACTTCAAAGAAGTATGACTATGTCTTTTATAGTATGTTTCAAAACCAACTCACCATCATGATGTAAGACAATTGTAAGCCTATTTTGGCTAGGAAATCCAGAGTCTCTATTTACAGTCTTAATGCCCCACCAGAAATTGAGATACCAACTGTCAAATAATTAGGCCAAACATTTTCTTTTCTTACTCCCTCAATGTATTTTACCTTGATTTGTTTGGATTAGGATCCAAATAAGAGCTGGATTGATTTGACATACAAGTTAAATCATTTATTAATTTTCTATCTTCACTTGCATCTATTTCTGGATTTGCTTCTCATTTTCATGGTCTTTCTATCTAATCATTTACCAATACAACATTGTTCCAATTATGCAGATTTATAGTACATTTTATTATTTAGTAGTACTTTTTCCATCCTCAGTTCTTTTCTTGGGGCTTTACTGACTACTCTTTTTACTTGTACTTTCCGATAAACTTTACAGTTAACTCATCTAGATTCAGAAAAAAAATCTGATGGTAATTTTATTGAATTTACAAATTAAGTTACGGAAAATATATATCTTTATGGTGTAAGTCTTCCTATCCATGAATATAATGTATCTTTTATATTTTTTCAAATCTATTTTTGCATCATCAGGAGTGTTTCATCACTTTTCTAATGTAGATTTTACCTATTTCTTATTAAATTATGCCCCAACATTGTATATTTGCTCTTTGAAATAGGGTTGCTCTTCCATTATTTCTTCTTTATGCTTATTGTTTGTTTACATGAAGTTATTGACTTATTTTATTAATTTTATATGCTACATCTTTACTGAATTCTCTTATAACATTTTTAATTTTTCTATTTATTTTTGTTTTTCAGATATATAATAAAGGAACCTGCAAAAAAGAGGTAGTTTTTTTTGTCTTCCTTCCAATTCTTATGTGATTAAATGCTTTCTCTTATTTAATTGCATTGGCTAATACAATGATAAATAGTAATGGACATGATGGTCATCTTTGTCTTTTTCTACTTTTAGTAATGTTTTCTTATTAAATAAGAAGCTGGCTAATGGGCTGAGGTATCCCTCAATTCTTAGTTAATTAAATATTTTTAATACGAATGAATGTTAAATTTTATTAATGCCTATTTTGGCATTTATGAAGGCAATAATCTGATTTTTCTCCCTACCTTTATTAATACAATGAGTCATATTAACTTTCTTATTATGGAAAAACTCTTATATCCTTGGAAATGTACTTTGTAAATATATATTATTTTTAAATGTGCGATCTCATCTTCTACAGTGATAAAATTCCCCTGTGAATTTTTTTTAATATCAGATTCTTCAGCTCTACCTTAGTTCTACAGTGTGGGACACAGAGTGTGGGGCCCTCTTCTTGTGCACCAACTGCCAGTGATATTTATCCATGGATTTTGCATTTTGGAACCACTGTAGGATATGGGGATGATAAATCTTCCAAGAATTGAGTATAATATTAATATCAAACCTGACAAAAATCACACAAAAGGAAAATGAAAGACCAGTTTCACTTATTTTATGAATATACTAAAAATCACTGAATTGTATACTTTAAATAGATGAATTTTATGTTATGTAAATTATATCTCAATAAAGCTTTTTTTTTTAAGAAAAAAGATTGCTATAGCAAGATTCTTAGATATCTCACTTAGGGGACTGAATGGATGATGGTACCACTTACTAATACTAGAAGTAGAGAAAGATGAATAGGTTTGGAAGGAAAGCTACTGAATTCAGCTTCAGACAGGCTGTATACTGTAATCAAAGGTATGGAAGGGGATAAAGTTTCAGAAGATGGAGACAAGCCCATAAAATTGAATCAAGGGCATATTCACTCTCCTGCATACAATCCTGAAATTCTGTATAGAAACAAATGGAGTTTCCAAGGTTTTTAATACTAGCTGAAATTTCCCTTTGCCTTCCATTTTATTATAAAAGATATACAATTAGTTTATCACTACCAATATTCAGTGGAACGTTAATTTGAATTCAATATAGTGGTCATTACCAGATCCTAAGAGAGTAACAAAGTTTAACTATTTAAAAAAAACTTTATCTGGAAAATAATGTTAAAAGAGTCACCTTCTGATACCCATTAGAGGGAAAAACATCTCCTTTATGACTGCCTTGCCTCTGAAGTCTTATGGAAGTTTGACCTATTTGCAAGAGAATGGATGTGATTGAAGAAGGTGTACATTAATTAAGATGAATGAGTTTAAAATTAAGTCAAGTTAAAACATCAACCTCACAATGAGTCTGGCAAACAATGGAGGATAACTTGTCTCGTTATCAAAGGAGACAAAGGTTTTGTTGTTTTTGTTGGTTAAGACTTCAAATTGAAAAAAAAAAAAAGACTTCAAATTGACTTCTCATAAGGAGGCTCAAAACCAGATTCTGTAGTAAATTGTCATCCTGGAGAGAGCCAGGTACTCTGAAAATTTCTAATTAGGAGAAGTTAGAGGTTATATAAGCCGAGCTGCCAAACTGCCTAACCTTGGAAGCCAAACAGATTTACCTTTCTTTCCTTCCTTCTCCTCATCTGAGACCTGGTCTGGAAATAAATTTCAAAATGCAAACAGAAGGCTCTGTGATAAATCAGGTCTGAGAACTAGAAGGGAGCTTGTTATAGTTTAACAGATGCCATGACTCATCCAAGACTTTATATCTAAGCACTCATAGTCACAAGTAGTCCTGCATTTGGCTTTGGTGTCAACTAATCCAGAGAGAGGACAAAAACATGCAGTGTGCTCTATTGTGTACATAGAACTTCTGTCCCTTAAGCATATTTACGTTTCTAAAAGAATAATTTCAGTTTGGAGTCACAGATCCTACTGCCTATAGAAAATCTAATCAGGACCACTACCATGGATACAGCCCAATTTTAGAAATGATATTATTCCTGAAAAAAAAAACCCTTATAATCATCTGTTTAATAAAAGTTGTTTCATCAGTTGTGGTTCAGAAAATATTCCTAACCCAATTTACACCTATGTTTACCAGCCTGAGGATCATACTATAGCTATTCATACCATGGATCCAAATTCTATCATTTTTAAATAGGAGCTATTTTTTCCCAAAATGATCCTGGTTATTTCTAGGAGTCCCCAAACAAGTGGCTTCCCCATATTCACAAAACAACCTTTCAGCTTTCATCACTATATGGTACCATTCATTCATTCAGTTAATATGTACTGAGTGCCTTCTGTGTAAGGGGTAGATATAGCAGAGTCTTACAAATAACTCTGTCCTGGTCCTCTTGGGGCATTCACAGCATTTTTTCCTGGAAAAAGCTCCGGTTATCATTTGCCAACATTCATTGCTGGCAAGTAGCTGGATGAAATTTTTATCACTGTCTCTGCTGAGGAAGTCCCCTGTGAAGCACTTGAACAAGAATATACAGGGAATGCTATCTCTCATTCTCATTGTTCCCAAAGCCTCCAATCTTATGCGTAGAACAATGCTGGATTCCATGAGGAGGTGGAAAAAATGGCCTTCCTCAATTCCGTGCTCCTCTTTGGCATCTGGGTTCTAAATCAGGGCTGCTTCTTCATGAAAAAGATTTTCTGTAGCTCTTAGGGCTCAAAACCAGTCCTAGAAGTTCAGTGTCATTTTCATTCATCATCTTCATCATCCCTCTTGCCTTCCCCAAACCTAGTTACTGAACAATAGCACCCAGGGACATCAATGGGAGCAAATACTTTCTAGGTGTTGGTGGTTGTGTTTATATTGGGAGTGTCTGGATCCCAGCTGAAATGGCCTGTTAAGTTATGAAGCATAATTCAAATGCTTGGCCAGCAATCTAGCATATAAAATGTAACCACATAAAGATTTTGCCAGAGCAAAAAAAGCATATGGCTCTTTCAGTAAACAATTCACCTAGATGGAGCTAGGTGTGTTACTAGGTTGAGAGTGGCAACCAATTCTTGTAGAAATTGATAGGAGTTTGGTATGGTTACCTCTAGGAGATCCAAAGCAAAGTGGGAAATGTGGTCAGGAAAAGATTCAGCCCTGAAATACTGAGAAATCATGTTGTCAAGGAGAATGCATGACAACCTCTAAGGACAAAAAAAAAACCAACAAAAAAACAAAAAAAAAACCAAGAAAATAAAACCAACCAACCAAACAAGAACCAATCAGACCAATCAGAACTGTTACCGAGGGGTCAGCCCTGGAAATACTATGAATAAATTAAAATAAAATTCAATCAATACCAGGTCTGACTTGTTTCGTGGGTATTTACTGTCACCTTGCATGTTTTAAGAATGGTTTTATTCAAAAGTTTCTAAACTACTCTAAAAGAGAATCCAACATGGGGCTATGATGTAGCATGCAAAACACCTGACACTAGATATTACTTATTGCTGGAGTGTGCATCAGGTAGCTCCAATTTTGAAATTTCTGGTATTTTGCTTGGTCTTGTTCGTTCCACCATTTAAATTACCTCAAAAGGGAAGATTTATAATTATTAGTTTTCTAGGACCCAGGAATAGGTAAGTTTTCAGCCTAAGACTTGAAGACTTGAAAAAGTAGCAATTAATTACTGCTTTTACTTTACAAATGTTTACATAAAAAGTAATATGTATTTTTATAAATAATTTTTTTAAACACAGAAGTAAATTTACAAAATAATTCTAAAAAGAGGATGTCTTTCTCTCCTACCGCAATTCCCACTTATCAGAGGTAGGCATTGTTTTTTTTTTTTTTTAAAGAGGTAGGCATTGTTAAATTTGCAGTACATCCTTCTTGCCTCTCTCCTATGCAGATATATCTTCTTTCTAGATTATGAAATCATACTACCTAAACTGTTCTACAGTTTGGCTTTCATCACTAAATAATTTAAATTGGATATCTTTGCATGTCAGTAAATAAAGGGCTATCTTCTTTTTAAGGATAAGAATATATCATATTCTACTATGTGGATGTAACATTATTTATTTATCCAATCCCCTATTGATGGACATTTGGATTATTTCCAATTTTTGATGATTACAAATAGTGCCACAGCAAACATCCTTATCCGTTCATATTGATGTACTCATGCAAGCATTTTGGGAGGTAAATTTCTGGAGATAGATTGCTTGGTCAAAATGGTATATGCATTTAGAATTTTGATAAATTATCTCTCAAATTACCTTTAAAGTGTTTGCATCAATTTACACTTCCACTGATGATGACTAAGTGTGCCTGTTTCCCTACCTGCTCCCCGCACTGTGTATCCACACATTGACTGGTGAAACTTTTTTTTTTTTTTTTTTCAGGTTTCAACACAGTTTTATTGGGAAGTTTTCTGTGAAATACACTAGAGGTTGGGGAAGGGGACACATTCACTTTGCAAGGTAAGGGGTTCCCACCACTAAGGGACAGGTCGTGGGGTGGGGCAGGGCATACTGGGGTTTGGATCCATTTTCCCACCTCCTTCTGCTTTGCTCACATTTCTTTTCTCTCTCAGCAAATGCCAGAGAACACAAACACAAAAACAAGAAACAAAAACAGCAAGATCAACCTTCAACTGGGCCGCACCCAAGCCCTCTCCCCTCCCAGGCCGCACCACAAGGCTGCGGGGCGAGAGGCACAGTGCTCCCTTCTCAGATCGTGCGGGCCAGAGTTAATAAATTAGAATAAATTAACGAGGGCGGGGGGGGGGGGGGGGGAATGCAACTTTGTGCTGGGAGGGCCCCTTCTCTCCAACACACAAGAGAGTTGGTGGGGGGAGGCAGGGGACTCATGCCTCATGCTTCAAAAAGATATGGTGATGAAGGCCTTGCCTCATGCATTTATTTTATATTCTCTTTACTTTTCATAACTGAGTTTAGTCCTAAGACAGGAAAAAAGGAATATGCCTATCTAGTTTTCAGGGTGTTCCTCATAGATCCAGATATTCTCCGAATTATGAACACCTGTCTTATAAGTACCTACATGTTACAGATAAACTGCTCATCTGGATGCAAAAGATAATCACCCTGAGGCAGAAAGATGCTTCTTTCAGACCCTAGAGATTGAAAAATGCATTTCTCATGTCTCCTTATGAACCGCTCATTTGCTCATGCATGCATGAATCCATATGCATTAGTTCCTACTTGTGTGTTGGCATTCGCCCAATATTTACTCTAAGTCCCCTCAGTTCTGCACTATGCTAATCACTGTGGCTATGGTAATGAAATAACAGTCTCTGCCTTCAAGAAGATCACAGTTTAGCCTGATGAAAATAGAGAAAAGGAAACCAATGGGTGTAATTGAGCAGGAAAGTGCTGCTTTCATGTTAGTGCAGGGTGCCCCAGGAATGATAAAATGGGGTGAGTACAAACCTGAAGGTGACCGCTGCAGAGAAGACCAAGAACACAGTTCTGGGAGAGCCCAGGCAACTATCACATCTAACCTAGTCAGGGAGGATGTGAGGAAAAGGCTGGGGACTGAGCACCTTGAAGGGTAATCTTTGACCAGCAGTTATGTTAGCTGCAAAAAGGTACATTTCATAAATATAGTTTTGCTTTACTCTTAGTTTTTTAATGAAAATTCTTGAAGAAAAAAATCTCAACCTTGTCTTTGCTGAGCAGAGGGAAGCTGGAAACGATAGGAGATTATGATCTCATTTACCAAAGCTAGCAAGAGACTCAGTGCCTCTGTCCTCTGTGGGTTGGTAGCTGAAATGTCTCACCTTGTTGACCTACATGAACCCTTTGGAGATGGGGTGGGTATAGGAAGCCATGGGGGTGAGAGTCAGAGTCAGTTCTAGAATTAACAGTAACCCCATTTCGTGGTATTTATCCTAAGTATGAAATTTATCCTAGGTCAGAGCTGTGGACAAATATATTCACTGATAATTCGCAAGAATCAGATTTGGAAACAACCTAAATGTCTGCACAGGAGATTAAAACTAAATAATACATGATGGTAAGTTCATGATATAGAATAATACACAGCCATTACTGTGTTAAATCATAATGCATCTCCTGCATTAAAATCTTATTTCCAAAAACTGTATGGTAAGATGGGAAAATATTTATAATAATACACTGATTCAAAAAGGAATATATAGGGGATCCCTGGGTGGCTCAGCGGTTTGGCGCCTGCCTTTGGCCCAGGGCGCGATCCTGGAGACCCGGGATCGAGTTCCGCTTCGGGCTCCCGGCATGGAGCCTGCTTCTCCCTCCTCCTGTGTCTCTGCCTCTCTCTCTCTCTCTCTCTCTGTCTATGATAAATAGATAAACAAATCTTAAAAAAAAGGAATATATAAAAGAGATATATAGTATAAATCTACTTTCAGAGTAGCAAACGAATTTTATATATTTTTGTATGTTTTTCTGTCTGTGCACACACAAGCACAGTTTGCATTTACAATTTGCATTTACGTATGTATACACACAGTTATAAAAGACAGTTATCTATCTTTTCTATTGGTCAGGGTAAGCTAATTTATGCTGGATTAACAATGTGAAAATCTCCAGAGCTTTAAGATTATAACATGACATAGACTGGATGTGATGTAGACTAAAGATTCAGAAATAATCAGAAAAATAATCTGAACTGGAATATATATACCTGAATAGAGGGAAATATCAGTTGTGAGCTAGCAAAGGAATGGAATTTAGATTTAGACAATGGGTTTTAAAATTTAATATATTGTTTATATTCACTTACTTACAGAAGTTATAAAAATTGCTTATAATGAAACCTCATATCAGTGAAATAGTTAAAATAAAAGCATTGGAGAAAGGCAGAAGAGTATTTTTCAGTGTGTTTCACAGAATGGGACTAGATGGCATGTGAAAAATAAAGTTCTAAAAAAAAAGAAAGAAAAAGTTCTGTGTTCAGATAAACTTGAGAAACGCTTTACCAAAAAGAAACAGAAATCCCTCTTTTCAGAATTTTGCAGAGCCTTTGATGCTAATGAACACAGTGAGTGAACAAGAGAAGTAAGGTGTATACAAGTCTCCCTGATTAGAGCACGCTTTCTGTGATGCTGGAAATGTTCTATAATCTGCCAGCCACATCTGATTGTTGAGTACATAAAATGTAGCTAGTGCAGCTGAGGAACTGAAATTTTAATTTTATTTAACATAAATGTAAGTAACCACCTGTTGGTAATGGCTACCATATTGGATATGTTGGATAGCACAGAATTAGAGCATCCCAAAGGTCAAACTTCCAAATAATACAAACTAGGAAGCATTTATATAGAGCAACCATTTTCAAACTTTTGGTTTCAGGAGCTCTTGACATTTTTAAAGAGTTTATTTCTGAGTAATCTCTATACCCAACGTGGGGGTTGAACGTACAACCTTAAGATCAAGAGTCACATACTCCACTCACTGAACCAGCCAGGTACACCAGGATCTATTCTTAATAGTCTTAAAAATCAATGAGGGCCCCAAAGAGCTTTTTTTTGTGGGTTATATCTATTGATATTTACCATATTGGAAATTAACATTGAGAGATTTTAAAAATATTTATTCACTAATTCACTTAAAAATACCATCCATTGGGGCACCAGTCAGTGGTATCTTAAAAAGAATACCACCAGTTGTTCTCCTTGAAGTGACAGGCTTACTTGATTCATTTTCAAGAAAATCAGTGCCAGATACCCAAGTCTGAGTAGTCACAGTCATCTCATCAGTCGTATTTTCAAGGAAAAATGGTATTGCACAAAAAAGCAGCTGAGTCTGCTAGCAGTTCAATGCAACAGTGCTCCAACCATACTTCAGCATGCAGCATAAGTGCTCTGTATTTTCATACCTTTAAGGTCTGAGGTTTAATAAAATTGATAACTTGTACTTCATCATAATTTTTTTTTTACTGCAAGTGTATGTACAGTGATAGCTGGTACCAGCACACTGACATTTGTCCTAAGGCAACGACAGTTTTATCTGCTATAAAACTTGCTTTTGTACCATCAGTGAAATAGGCAGGTAATCTAGAATTATTATGAAAAAGGTTTTAATACACAAAGTCCTCAAAAGGGTCGGTGGGATGCCTAGGGTCTGCAGACCATGTTTTGAGAAAAGCTGGTATAGAAAAAGAATAAGGGAGGGGGGCAGGAGAGCATAAAATCCCTGAACCTGGGTCTTCCAAGATTGATGAGAAAACTGGTGAGTGTCCAAACTGTTTATTATACACACTTAGGTTGAGGAACATGAAGAGGTCCAAATAGAATCTATCTCGTGGCAGCAGGTAGTTGTAGCAAATAAAAGGAAGTAGCAATCATTATATCTGCACACCTGACTGCCTATTAGTTATCCATTTAAGAACAACTGAATGGTATAAATTAGTCAACAAGGGTTCCTAGAGCTAATTCTTTACAGATGACATAAACTAGATAATGAAACAAGAGAAAGCTAGAACACCATGTCCTTAGTAGTGGTCTGCAAAGTATGGTGCTTTAATTTTATACAGCCCAGAGGTCATTTCAAAATATGACCAAATTCTTTTCACATTCATTCCTGAGTTTCCATTTCCTGATTTCTTCCCTGTCTCATAACTCAGGACAGGATTCTTCTTTCCTTCCCACATTAATAGACTTCACCTCCATCAAGCACGTGTCTCTTTGTCTTCACACCACACATGGTTTCTCCCTTCCTTTGAACTAGAACTTTGGGGCTTACATTTAGAATTGTTTCTCCTACCTTCCCATCTACCCTCACCCCTCTCCTTTTTGTCCAGCAGGCAGCAGATCATAAATATGCGTGGGAAGTGGGGGACAGAGGTAATTTAATCAGAGGCTGTTGGGACGCCTGGGTGGCTCAGCAGTTGAGGCTCAGGGCGAGATCCTGGGATCTGGGATCAAGTCGGGCTCCTTGCATGGAGTCTGCTTCTTCCTCTGCCTAAGTCTCTCTCTCTCTTTCTGTGTCTCTCATGAATGAATGAATTAATGAATAAATAAATAAATAAAACATTAAATAATCAGAGACCGTTTTGCATGCTTTTGACACCTCTCTCTTTGCATGGCAATGTTCTCATGGTACCTAGTGATTTAGAACATTGACACTTTTAATTTTAAAAAAAGCTCCCCTTGCAGAGTTATTGATAGAAACTTAATTTAACAATAAAAGACATAATTTGTTTTATAACATTTTCCCTGAAAGAATTCTAAAGGGCTCTAGAAATGCTACCTAGTTCTTTCTGATTCCTACACCAAATGCCCTTGTCTTCTATTTTTAGGTGAAAGGGAAATTTCTAGTACCTTGCTCCCAGTAAGAAGATAGAGTGAAGCTCCCATACCAGGTAGGGCGAAGAAAACCTCTCTCTTCGGGCCACGGTGGGCTGCAGCCCTTGTAGCTTCCAGTGGAGTGTAACCCTTTGCATTCAGAGGCTGGGATAAAGCACATTCTGATTCCTAACTGCTCCCTCAGGGCTCCTGTGATGTAGCTGACCCATGTTCTTGGATCCTGGAGGGTTAACAGCCTGGTTCCTGCTTAGAAAATGGAGAAAAGACAAAGAAAATGTGCAATTATGTTAATTTTCTCAAATTGGGGATGGAGAGTGTTCCAGGAAAAAAAAATTTGCTGAAACATGATACCAGAGCCTGATTTAAATTGGTAAAAATTAGATCTTTAAAACCCACAAAATAGTTATATGCATAAACAACATAGGACACACTTTTATATAATGGCAACAAGAGCTGATCTTACAATAGAATTATCTATATTGAAAAAATTTAATAGTAAAAAGTACTTTGATTAAGGAATCTGAAAAATAATCCTCACAGTTTTATGCTATTTCCTACACCAAGTCAATAGCAACTTAAAGGGACTTATCTCAAGAGGAAAGGCAACTTTGGAAGAATATAAAAGACCAATGTAGAAATGGAGTTCATTGACTGAGAACATCTAATTTTCTTCAAGGTTTCTACTGAAATTATTCCAAGAACTGGTCCCACAAAGGGCCTTTGGCTGGAAAAGTGGAAAACCAGGGGGCCTGTGTCTTACTTCAGTGATTACTGTTTGTTCCTGCAAGTGTGTTGCACGGGAGTGTGACAATACCAGGATACACACAGGAGTTAGGCCAGGGCACCAGCACTTTCCCCACCACGTACTGTGGCCTGCACTGCTCAGTGGGGGAGGAGGAGGATGATGCATAGCATGTTCTAGTGTCTTTATATTTTAAAGATTTTATTTTTTTGAGAGAGAGCATGAGCTAGGGGAGGAAGGGGCAGGGGTAAAGAGAGAGAGAAGCAGATTCCCCACTGAGCAGGGAGCCCCAGGTGGGGCTCATCCCAGGACCTCGGGATCTTGACCTGAGCCAAAGGCAGACACTTAAATGACTGAGCCACCCAGGCGCCCCCTAGTGCCTTTAAACAGCTGCACCAGCCCCAAAGACCCATTCTGAAGACTATTTCCTTCTCACATCTCGGAACATATCTCATTCATTTGGCCCCTTAAACTTGGATATGATCCTTTGGACTGTTCTAGCCACTGATCTCACGGCTTATGTCACTCCTAAGCCTTTGTCTTGCCTTTCTCTTGGCCTCACATTAAATAGCTATTCTCTTGACCACTGCCACATTTTCCCACTATGATTTGGCCTTCCATCCAGAGCACAGGCCCCTCTGCTTATGTTCCAACCTGTGGGCACCCCTCTTAGCTATTGGGCTGGCCCCAACGACCTCTAGTGTTTTAGCATAAGAAAAGTGACACCATCTGGAAATGGTCATTAATGTTAATTTGGAAAACTGGGCTATTTTATTGGAAGGGGCCAAATATGACGTACCCAAACACACTCACACATCCATTTATCGGGTCATGCAGGTACTGTCTGAGGTACTGGAGAAATAGACATGGAGTAGGAAAGGAGGCAACAGACCTATGTGTGACCAAAATAAATGCCAGGGTTCTATGAGGCCTATCTCTGTGTGGGAAACAGTCTAGTTTCCAAGAAGTACTTAAAGATATATTTCATATTTGTTTGTTTCTCAAAGAATATTAAACAAGTCCCAATTTGATTCCCCATATTTAGAGATTTGGATTACCCAGAGGCTCTCATATGTTAATCCTCCTGATGTAGGAAAAGACATTAGGGTTTGAAGTTGATAGCCAAGAAAGAATTCTTGAAACATCTTTGGTCCAAAAAGGTGATTTTATTAAAGATGGGGACAGGACCTGTGGGCAGAAAGAGCTGCAGTGGGGTCACGGGGAGTGGCCCATTATATACTTTCAAGTTGGGAGGGTGTTAGGGAGAGCATAAGTCTCTAAGGAATTTTGGAAGCAAGGTTTCCAGGACCTTGAGAGGACTAGCTATTGTTGGGAAAAGGTCATTTATTACAATCTAATAAAACCTTAGACATGAGACCCTTCAGATGTATATTGGTGGGTCCTATGCTTAGGGGAGGATTGCCAATGTGTATCTTGGGGGTTTAATGATAAAGGAAATTTCTAAAGGAATCTTTATATGTTAAAGAGGACTACAAATAAAATAAAATAAAAATAAAGAGGACTTACAGGATCCTGGGGGTTGGGCTAAGACTATCCATTGCCCTTAGCAAAGTATTAACATTGAGCCAGTTGAATCCCTAGGGGAATGTCACTGCCTATTTCAAGGACTTGTCAATGGGCCGTAGGTAGTAAGGAAATTTAATAATTTCTCTTCTGTCATTGTTTCCCACATCAGTCCCAAACTCTTTTCATGCCTGTTTTTAAACCACTTAGAACAGATCCATAATTAGGCCAACCCCAACTGTCCTTTGGCTTGTGACAGGGAGGAGATGGGGATTGAGGAGCATAGACACAAGGATATTTCATCTTCATCACACATATAATCAAATAATTACAATAAGTGATATAATCACCACTGCTACAGGCATATGCATGGCACCTTTGAAACATGGAGGAAGAAACAATTATTTCTGCCCTTTTTGTTTTGTTTTGTTTTAGGTAAAACTTTAGGAAACACCTGAGAAGAAGTGACATTTGACCTAGGTTTGGAGAGTTGAGTTCAATAGACATAAAAGGGGAGGTGGTTCCAGGGAGGAAGACTAACACATATAAAGCCGGCAATATGTGTGAGGAGAAGGACTTCAGTCCTTCCCAAAATATCTATAGTTTAGCATGGGTGAGTGGTACAAGGCATGGGAAATGAAGATGAAGAGATGAGTGAGTTTTGCAGGCCAAAGGGCTTGACTTTTAAAGCATACAGATTTTTCCAGCAATTTTTAAAAAAGATTGAAGCAGGATAAGACTGTAGGCAAGGAGATTATCAGGGTGCCAATTGCAGTAACCTAGGTGTCCTACGATGAGGGTCTGAAACAGGAGTAATGTATAAGGAAATGAGGAAATTTTTTAAAAAATTTATTTATTTATAATAGTCACAGAGAGAGAGAGAGAGAGAGGCAGAGACACAGGCAGAGGGAGAAGCAGGCTCCATGCACCGGGAGCCCGACGTGGGATTCGATCCCGGGTCTCCAGGATCGCGCCCTGGGCCAAAGGCAGGCGCCAAACCGCTGCGCCACCCAGGGATCCCGGAAATGAGGAAATTGATCCAAAAGACATTTTAAAGGCACAGAAGAGGGGGCAGCGGTTTGGCGCCTGCCTTTGGCCCAGGGCGCGATCCTGGAGACCCGGGATCGAATCCCACGTCGGGCTCCCGGTGCATGGAGCCTGCTTCTCCCTCTGCCTGTGTCTCTGCCTCTCTCTCTCTCTCTCTCTCTCTCTGTGTGACTATCATAAAAATTAAAAAAAAAAAAAGGCACAGAAGGAGGGGTGCCTGGGTGGCTCAGTTGGTTGAGCATCTGACTCTAAATCTCAGGGCCTTGATCTCAGGGTTGTGAGTTCAAGCTCCACATTGGCCTCCGCGCCCAGTATGGAGCTTATTCTAAAAAAAGAGGAAAAAAAAGTCACAGAAGGAACAGGACTTCATAACCCATTGGATAATTATAAGCAAAGGAGAAGGAGAAACCTAGGATGTCCGTCTGGTTTTTCAGTGTGGGGACACAGGATGAATTTTGATGCTGTTGAATATAATAGCTGTGGGTTGTTCAAAGGAGAGAGGAAATGTCTTTGAGTATCTATGAAACAACAAGCTGGTGGAGATAGCTTTATATGCAGCTTGAAAGAGTTCTGAACTATGGAGCACATTGCCAACTGACATCCCTCTGACACCGTCCGGTAATGATGAGTGACAACCTTAATTTTGAAAGTCTCCAGTAAAGGGCCTTTACAATCAGTCTCGTATCAACCACTTCTATGTTAACTTGACATTTTTTCCAGTAATTTTTGATGATCCGGAATTTGTCATGCTGCAGCTAAATCCCATTTATTTTCTTGCTCAGAGGAGAAAGAGCACATCTTAATCTCTTCTGGATGAAATTCTTCTGGTGGAAGGATCAATGACACACCCAGCCTCCAATCATGTTTATTTCCTGCACATGCAAATACCTAGTTCTCTCCTTCACTTGCTGCAGGCAGTTGGCAGCTACTTTGTTGACTAACAGATCTACTCTAAGAACAAAAAAATTGTTAGAGCTGGAAGGATGTGAGAAATTATTGACTCAAATCTCCATATTTTACAGTTCATGGAAACTTTAAACTATTTAAGTTCAGCTCTTTTTACTCTTCCAAAAAGGATGTGTTCTTCAATTCTTAATATATCTGTGGTTTTTACTGGAGCATCTCCAAGTTTTCCTCATTTCTCTCTAACTATGGAGCTTGGAGCTAATTCTAATGAATGGTATTAACTTATCACTAAACGGAACGGCTGATTTACCTCCCAGGTTCCCGTTTATGTATTCCAGCCTCTTTTCTTTTTAGAAGTTTTATTGCAAAAACAATAAACATAAACGTGACCTAAATTCAGAAAAGTTTCCCATAATTCTGTTGCATAATTAAATCAATGTTTTAATTTGTCTATGTTACATTCTAGCCTTTTCATAAACATTAAATTTCTAATCTATGTTTGTGATATGAAACAATTTTATATTCTACATTTTATATTTTCACTTAAGATGATGCCAGGCACATTTTCCCATTTCTAATTTCCCATTTCCCACTACAATTTCACCACACCCTTACACCTTCCTCCTTGAATATAGTAGGGTAAGTCCTGTCACAGCTTTGTCCACAATCATGCAGCAGTTAGACACCTATAAGCATATATACAGATTTTTCATTGATGGTTGGGATTGTAACCATAAACATTTCACTGAAACTTGATTTTTTTTAACCTTACCTGATACTGCTTAACCATATTTATTGTTTTTAATAGCTTTATATTATTCCATAGTAGGGATATAACAAAATGACATTCAAATTGCCTTTTTTCTTTCCCACTATCAAAAAATGCAATCATCAAGGTGCCTGGTTGGCTCAGCTGATAGGACATGAAACTCTTTTTTTTTTTTTTTTTAATTTTTATTTATTTATGATAGGCACACAGTGAGAGAGAGAGGCAGAGACATAGGCAGAGGGAGAAGCAGGCTCCATGCACCGGGAGCCCGACGTGGGACTCGATCCTGGGTCTCCAGGATCGCGCCCTGGGCCAAAGGCAGGCGCTAATCTGCTGCGCCACCCAGGGATCCCAGGACATGAAACTCTTGATCTCAGTGTTATAAGTTCGAGCCCCACATTGGATGTAGATATTAGTTAAGAATAAAATGCAATAAGCATTTTGGCATATATGTCACTGCTTTTCTGAAGGACTAATATTCAACTTGTAGTTGCCAGGAAAGTATACCAGCCAGCAGTATTATCCTTAGACCTGTGCCCCGTACCAGAAGGCAATTGCTCTGGTCCTCCTTCAGTTGTGTTCCTCCCCATGGGGCAAGGAGTTCATGGGCCGACAGGGATGTGCCCAGTTGTAATCCATAACCTTCTATTAGACTTGGGGGTATAGCTCAGTGGTAGAACATTTGACTGCATAACCTTCTATTAGACTATTTCCATATCCAAGATGCTGAAATTCCCTACTCAAAAGTCTTGATCCTAATAACAGGGTTACATAGGTTATTTTCCTAGGTCCATCCTCTTGAGGTAACTTATGCCACCACTGCAAACACCCATAGGCCTGAGTGTATCCAAGGGGCTGAGTGTATAAACAGAGCTTGGCCATGCAGGCTAGGGTGTCCATATGTGTATTCAAGACTCCTCTCAGTGAAGAATCAGGCTTAGGGTAGGAAGAAACTGCAGTGAGTCATGAGCCCTAGATTGAAGATGGGAGGCAACCTTCCCTGTGCTACTATGGTCTGACTCAGAACTCCAAGGAGGGCAATAATTTTACATATGAACCAGTTCTTCTAGATTGTCATAAAGGCATATTTGTCAAGTATCATGATAAAACATATTTTACTTACTGGTTATTTAGCTTGTTTTTTCCCCCTCACTTTTAGGTATTTAAATATCTGGTAAAAAGCCTCCATTTATACTCTTGCTCAAGATCTGAGAATATTAGAGGTAGGCCTATTATATATTAAATATTAGAGGTATCTATTTTGATTAGTTCTGATTGGTAGGTATCTGTGCCAATATTGGCTCTTAAATATTTCAAATATCACCCTTGCTTAACTGTAATTTTATTTCTACAGAATTGATTCCCCAAAATAAGATTGCTTGGTGAAAGGGTATGTGTAATTCTAATTTTAATGGATATTATCATATCCCATATTTTATCATTCACATTTAATGTCCCTAAAGTTGGGATGCATCTTATAATCAAAGAGAAGAAAGTATTGAATTATTGTTTAATTGGTAGTTTTTTCTTTGTTTGAGAAAATAATGGTACATTTTTGCTATAGACCAAATGTTTGTATCTCTCCAAAATATATATGTTGCAGCCTAATCCCCAATGTGATGGTGTTAGGAAGTGGAGCCTTTGGGAGGTGACTAGGTCATGTGGGTGGAGCTGTCAAAAGAGACCCCTGAGAGCTCTCCTACCTCTTCCACCATGTGAGGATACAGAGAAGATGGCTGTCTATGATACAGAAAACAGGCTATTACCAGACACCTAATTTTATGGTACCTTTTCTTGCAATTCCCTGCTCCAAAACTGAGAAATAAAGGTTTGTTGTCCAAGCCACCCAGTCTATGCTATTTTTGTTATAGCAGCCTAAATGGAGGAGACAATCTTACAATTGCCATCTTAGATTTGATAAAACACAGTATTGTACTAGCAATTCCCATACCCACTATCACTGTAGGAGAATTCCTGTTTTTTGGCTTGCACTATATGGTATCACTATTTTTTAAAAAGTTTGTCAATATTCTGAGTAAAAAACAATACACCATTTGCTTTAACTTGGATTTCCCTAATTACTAGTGATGTTGAGATTTAAAAATATATACTTATGAAATACTTAACTTCTTTTTTTTAAAGACTTATTTTTTTAATAAGTCTTTTTTTAAAAATTTTATTTATTTATGATAGTCATCACAGAGAGAGACAGAGAGAGAGAGAGGCAGAGACATAGGCAGAGGAAGAAGCAGGTGCCATGCAGGGAGCCCGACATGGGATTCGATACCCGGTGTCCAGGATCGCGCCCTGGGCCAAAGGCAGGTTCTAAACCACTGCGCCACCCAGGGATCCCCTACTTAACTTCTTTTTTGTGAATTATTGATTTATATTATCTTTCCTATTTTAAATTGTGTTTTCTTACTTTTATGATCAATTTATAAAAGTTTTGATTATATTATAGATGTTAAACTTTTATCTGTGCATTCTATTGTAAATAGAAGTTGCACAGGTGAGAAATGAAATAAAGGGAATGGGTGGTGATTCACCCTCAGATTTCCTACAGTGTGGAGTTGGCTTTTTTTCTTTTATTATTTTTTTTAAGATTTAATTTATTTATTCATGAGAGAGAGAGAGAGAGAGAGGCAGAGACACAGGCAGAGGGAGAAGCAGGCGCCATGCAGGGAGCCCGACATGGGACTCGATCCCCGGTTTCCAGGATCACGCCCTGGGCTGAAGGCAGCGCTAAACTGCTGAGCCACTCAGGCTGCCCTGCCAGTGGAGTTGGCTTTGATCTCAAGCTAGGCATTCTTTGACATTTCCCCTCTGGCTTCCCAGGGAAAATCAGGAATTCTACAGGCATTATGGGGGATGTGATCAGGGAAATCCAATAACTAATGAAACCAGAGGCCTTGGATCCCTACCTCCCCCTCCCAAGATTAGACAGGGAGAAACAGAATCCAACAATATATAAAAAGGATTGTACACCATTACCAAGTGAGATTTATCCCAGGTATCCAAATTGATCAACATAAAAAAATCAATGTAATATATCATATTAATAGAATAAAGGACAAAGGACAAAACCACATGATTGGTCATCTCAAAAGATGTAGAAAAAGCATTTGGCAAAATCCAACCCCCTGTCATAATTTAAAAAATTCAACAAACTAGAAATAGAAGGAAACTTCCTCAAATTGATAAGGGCATCTGTGAAAAATCCACAACTAATATCATAATTAATAATGGAAGACTGAAAAAAAATAATGGAAGAGTGGATTCTTATCCCCTAAGTTCAGGAACAATATAATGATGTCCACTCTCACCACTTCTATTCAACATTATATTGGTGCTTCTAGCCAGTGAAATTAGGCAAGAAAAAGTAATAAAAAGTGTCCAGATTGAAAAAGAGGAAGTGAACTATCTCCATTTTAAGATGACATGATATTATATATAGAAAATCCTAAGGAATCCATTAAATAAATGAGTTCAGCAAGGTTATAGGATAAAAGATCAAGTTTTAGAAATCAACTATATTTCTATACATTAGCAAGGAAAAATCTGAAAATGAGTTAAGAAAACAATTCCCCTAACAATAGCAGCAAATGGTATAAAATACTTAAGAATAAATTTAACAAAAGAATTGTAAAATCTGCAGTGAAAACTACCAAACATTGCCAAAAGACAGACGTAAATAACTGGAAAGACATTCCATGTTCATGGACCAGAAAAGTTAATATAGTAAATTTGGCAATACTCCTCAAATTGACTTACAGATTCTAGATGTAAGACCTATACCAATAAAACTTTTTTTTAAAAGATTTTTTTATTTTAGAGAGAGAGAGTGTGTGTGTGAGTGAGGTGGGGGCAGAGGGAGAGAGAGAGAATCTCAAGCAGACTTCATGCTGAGCAGAGCCCAATGCAGGGCTCCATCTCAAGACCATGAAATCAGAACCTGAACGGAAATTGAGAGTCAGATACTTAATGGACTGTACTCTTTACCTATAAAACTCTTAAAAGAAAACATAAGAATAGATCTTTAAACTTTGAATTAGGCTGTGGTTTTCTTTAGATATGACACCAAAAGCACAACTTTGGTGTCTCAAAGGACACTATCAAGAAAGTGAAAAAACCAGGGATCCCTGAGTGGCTCAGTGGTTTAGTGCCTGCCTTTGGCTCAGGGCGTGATCCTGGAGTCCTGGGCTCCCGGCACAGAGCCTGCTTCTCCCTCCTCTTGTGTCTTTGCCTGTCTCTCTCTCTCTCTCTATCATAAATAAATAAATAAATCTTAAAAAAAAAAAAGAAAATAAAAAAACCAACCAGTAGAATGGGAGAAAATATTTGCAAATCCTATATCTGATAAGGGACTTGTATCCAGGATATGTAAAGAACTTTTACAACTCAACAATAAAAAAAATGACAACTTTAAAATGGGCAAAAGATTGAACAGACATTTCTCCAAAGATTTACAAATAACCAATAAGCACAAGGAATGCTCAACATCCTTAGTCATGAACCAGAAATGCAAATCAAACCACAGTGAGATATCACTTCACATCCACTAGGATGGCCATAATAAAAGTAAATGGGGAATAAGAAGTATTGGCAAGGATATGGAGATATCAAGACTCTCATATATTGCTGATTGGAATGTTTGGCAGTTGCTGTGAAATATTTTGGCAGTTCCTCAAAATATAAATCTAGAGTTACCCAGCAACATCAGAAATTTCACTTCTGGGTCTATACATAAGAAAACTAAAACACAAAAATCTGTATACAAATGTTCATAGCAGCATTATTCATATAGCTCAAAAACAGAAACAACTCAAATGTCATCAGTATATCCATAACAAGTATTATTTGGCTATAAAAAGGAATGAAGTAATGATACATGCAAAAACATGGATAAACCTTGAAAACTTCATGCTAAGAAGCCAGTCACAAGGCCATATATTGTATTATTTCATTTTTAAAGGAATGTCCAGAACAGACAAATTCATAAAGATAGGAAGTAGATAAATGGTTGCAAGGGAAGAGGAGAAGGAGGGAAATGGGGAATGACTATTAATGGATATGGGGTTTCTTTTTTGGGTGGTGCAAATTTACCGGAATTAGATAATGATGCCGGTTATGTATCATTTTGAAATCACTAAAAACTATTGAATGTTATACCTTAGAAGGGTGGATTTTATGGTATATCAGTTATATTTCAATAAAGCTGCTATTGGAAAAAAAAAGTGGCTGCTGGTTTTGGACCACGGACTATAGTTTACCAACCCACTGTTGCATATGAGTATTTACAGTCATAGAAGACATAGTATTGAAAAAAAAAAAGGTTAAGAAAAGAAAAATTGGCATTAGCAGTTTGTTTTCTTCCCAAAATAGATAGCACAGTAGGATTATGAACTCTACAGTCACCTGACTAGGTTTGAATCCCAGATCTGCAACTGGTTACTGTGTATTTTGGCAAGTACTAATAAATAACATCTACCTTGTAGGGTCCTTGCAAGGATGAAATGGGTTGATACATGTAAAGCACTCACAACAGGGCCTGGCACACAATAAGCATGCAGTGAGTATAGGCAATTTTTATTCTTCCCTCCAATTGAAAAAATTGCTTGACTAATTCAATAAGATGATTTTTATTTAGTGTTCTGGTCACAACCAACAGCTTAATAAGAACATCTTCTGTTCCCGATCCAGGTCACTATCAGATCATGAGGCTGGCAGCAAGAAAAATGAGGATGGATCATTAATATACAGTAGGAAATATTTCTTATCTCTATGAAGTATTGTTAGAAAAATATGTTCTTATCTCTAGAAATATTGTTAGCACCCTGAAAAGCTTTTCTTTTTCCATATCTAAAATATATTGTGGGAAATTAGTTTTCTCAATCTAATTTCTAGTGTCAGCTGTGACATTACAAAGCCAACTCCCAGATGGTACCAACTGAACCCTTTATCAGCTTTGTTAGCACTGATGCCAAAATGAAACTGGCCCAGCAGCCGAATCAAAATTTACATGCTAATGGATAGACCCTTGTGAATGAAGTTAAGTGGAAAATCAATCATTAGGTAACATTCTTCTAACAAAATTTTCATAGATTTTAAGTAATGATGAAATAGCAAGGGGTAAACTCAAGACTGAAAAGCCAAGTAAAATAGAAGCATGGCATGGACTTAAAAATGGGGAAATCACTTCTAAAAAAAGAAATTCAAAAGGGAACTGTAAACCCAAATTAGCTTTCTTTCTTTTTAGTTAAAAAATTAAGATTTTCCGGGGATCCCTGGGTGGCGCAGCGGTTTGGCGCCTGCCTTTGGCCCAGGGTGCGATCCTGGAGACCCAGGATCGAATCCCACATCAGGCTCCCGGTGCATGGGGCCTGCTTCTCCCTCCGCCTGTGTCTCTGCCTCTCTCTCTCTCTCTCTGTGACTATCATAAATAAAAAAAAAAAAAAAAAAAAAAAAAAATTTAAAAAAAAAAAAATTAAGATTTTCAGAAAAGTGAATATTTTAAGGCAAATTACTTTCACTTAAGAAAGCAAGACAGGATCCCAATGATTTTAGTCTTTTGTCTTCCAGGGAAGGCCCACTGGGAAGTAGTCAGTGTGTCATTGTTATCCCTAAGATGTTTGTCTGACCCACACACTCCTTTCATTCTACAGCTCTTAACCATCTGTCATGTTTTCTGGAGTGCCTCAGAAACACATTTAGGTTAAAGCATATGGTCCTAAAACCTGTCATTGTATTATAATCAAAGTCTGGTTGGGGTTTTCACTTGGTTTTTGTTTGTTTGAGCAGAAATGTACTTGATCATTCTTACTTCTTTAAAAGCTTCACTCTAATCCTGGAACCAAACTTCAGTCTGATAATAAATCAGCTCTGAGGCTGCATCTACTTAAACCACCTGAGTAAAGGATACTTGGAAATGGTCAAATTTTCTCATCGATTTTGCTCCAATACTATGTCAAACTTTGAGCCATTTGTCATGTTAGCCTCCTCAGTATTTACTTCACCTCCAGTGCTTTTTCCTTCAGTCACCCACTCCTTTACTTTGTCAACATCAGAGGGGCACTACCTCTGCAAGCTTGACCTTGGGCACCCCATATTTCGCTCACCCACTGTGGTGCTACAACTCAGCAACTCTTCCAGCTTGCCAAGACCTTCAGTGCAGTAACTATTTCACTTTTTCACACTCACCTCCCTCTTGTAACAACCAGACAAACGATGAAACAAGCCACTGTGCCCTTCGCACCATGGACCCCGCTCAGCAATGAAAGGGACCCTCACAACAGCTTGGGTGGGGTTTCCATCAATTCCCTAGGACTGCTGTAACCAATTAGCATGAATTTAATGGCTTTAAAAAGAGGAATTTGGGGATGCCTGGGTGGCTCAGCAGTTGGGCATCTGCCTTCAGCTCAGGACATGATCCTGGAGGCCCGGGATGGAGTCCCATATCGGGTTCCCTGCAGGGAGCCTGCTTCTCCCTCTGCTTGTGTCTCTGCCTCTCTGTTTCTCATGAATAAATAACAAAATCTTAAAAAAAAAAAACAACCAAACAAAAAAAACCCAACCCAGTTTAGAATCCATGATCTACATGGTCACGTCTGTTTAAAGCACCATAGTTCCATAGCTCCCCTCGGACCTACCTGGCAAAGCTCTATCCCTGTTGAAATTCCACCATTTGCTTACTCTATGCCTACCCCAAACAGCTGATGAAAAAACCCACCAGAATGACGAGGATCATTTAACTTAATGGTCATAAGACTCAGATGTACTAAGCCGTACTCAGCAATCCTCCTTTTTTGCTCTAAAATGTTCCTTCCAAAATTACCGTTCCATTGCTTCTCAAACTGTCTTCCTGCTCTCCCGCAGACTCTCCCTCAGCATCAATATGATAAAGCATCTCCTATCTTAAAAAACAAATACTCTCTCTAGTTTCCAGAGCTGCCTCTTCTTTTTGTCTCCAGCTTCTCTGCTTTCTTTCTGTCCTCTCATCCTATCCCCTGGATTATTGTCCCCACCAATCTGATACATCTGCTCTTGCAAAGGTCACTAATAAATTTTGCGTAAGCTAAATCCAGTGTCACTCTATTATACCTTATTTGACCTCCCAGAAGCTATTGAGACAGTAGATATGACTGAAACTCCTTTTTCCATAAAATTCTCTCCCAGGTTTCAGAGATCCCTTGTTCTCTTATGTTTCCTCCTTCCTCACTGGCCACTCCTTCTTGATGGTCGCTGCTAAGTCCTCTCCTCTTCCTGACCTCTAAATGTTGGTGTGTCCATGACTCAGCACTCTTCTCTCTCTACTACTCCTAAGGAAAGCTCCCATGGTCATCTAGAATTTCATATGACCTCAGCCCCTGCCTCTCTGCCAAACTCTATTTACTTGACATCAAACCATCAGCAAGTTCAGCCAACTCTACTTTCAAGGATACTCCAAGATGGCCAAATTCTCTCCATTTCCCTTGTTGCCACACCAACGCAAGCCACCATGTTTGTCTATACTACTGCAGTGGCCACTGAACTGGTCAGTGGGGTTCCTTTCTTACCTCCCTACAGCAGCCAGGGTGATCTTTTAAAAACGAAATAGGACCACAGCCATCTTTCTGTTTAAAAATCTCCAGTGGGGAAAAAAAAAATCTCCAGTGGATTTTTATCACATTCAGAATAAAATAGAAACTACTGCTTCTGGCTCATAAAATTTAATAAGGTCTGGCCTCAGATTGATCTCTGATCTCTACAAGTCTCCAGCCATGCTGCCCCCATATCTGTTCCTGGAATATGCCAAGCTCATTTCTGCCTTTGGGTGTTGGCACTGACTGTTCCCTCTTCTCTGATCTTTATATGGTTGGCAACTTCTTGTCATTAAGATCTGAGCTTAGATTTTGTAATTCTTAGGAAATCCAATGGTAAGAAATAGGAGTTGTTCAAGTTCTCAAACTTATTGTGTGCTTTCAACTGAATATAAACATGGGTAAGTTTTTTGTACTCTAAGTACTGCTTCAACATTTTTACTTTTGAAAGTTATAAACTTCTTCTAGAATTTAAGCTTACTTCATTAAATTGTCACTGGTCTATGTGATGGCAGCCACAAAGATTTAAAAAACAGTATCCTAGAAATTGTGTCTGCCAGTGCCCAGAGAACCACGTGAGACAATAAGGCTTTGTTGCCAAATCTTGGTATGTGACTGCGGGCCAAGTGCCTCATCTTTGTGAACTGGGTTCCCCCACCCGTGATGTAGATACAATCCTCCCCTGGTTAAGGCGAGGGAATGTATATCTGCATATGTGCATTTGTGTGTTTAATAACAGAAGAATTAAGTGTTTGTCTCAAGTCTGTGCAGTATTTTTTCCCTTTTCCACTCACCTGCGTGTGATCTTTTCTGGCAAAACACACAATCAGGGACCATTCTTGGTCATTGCTTCTGAAATTCTTTTTCTTAAGCTTGTAAGTGCTCTTTATTGGGGGATACATGTTAGAGCCTGTTTAGGCAATCCCTGTGAAAATAGATTTAAAAATATAGCTGGCTTCACAGATAATAAATCGATGAAAAAATGATTCTGAAACAAGAGGCGAGGAGGCAGATGAACAGTGAGGTCGGGGAGCGCAGCACTGAGGGTGGGGTAGTCTTATGCTGGGCTTGGTGGGACATTGGGTATCCCTGGCCTAGTAAATATTAGTACAGTAAATGCTAGTAGCAAACCCTCCCACCCACCAGCCACTGGGCCAGTCACAAATGCTCACATTTCCAACCACCCCCTGGAGTGCTTGAAAAATTAAAGAAGGGCACAGCCATTATCTTTGCTGCTTCGTATTTTACAGCAAATGTATCTTTTGTATGAAATTTGCTAGAGACAATTCATATAGCACTTTTACCCACAATATTTTTATGTTAATAGCCTTTTAGCTTAATGCCTTTGTGCCTTGCAACCTAATTCTGGAACACATTAAGTGTGTTAAGCAAGGGATAGATATATGGGGATCTAATGCTACTGAATGGAATTAGAAGGATCCTTTCAAAAGCAGTTTGGAGACACAGGGCCCCACATCAGTGTTCAACAATATAACTACTGCCATGGAAGCCATTATCTCCTTTCTCCTTCCTTCCGAGAACACAAGTGAAATTTGAAGATCCCTATATTTTTCTTGAATTTAGGAAGTAAACCCAAAAGTAAACAATTTCCTTAGCAAAGAAAGAAGCAAGCAAGAAGTTATCCTGGGAGGATGCTACAGTGTCTGGAAGGACATTGTGATAGATCCAGTGTGATAAACTGCTTCCTAAATAGTTGCCAGTGATTCCTGCCTCCTGGTAGTCACACCCTATCCCCTTGAATATGGAACAAGTCGAGTGACTTCCTTCTTAAAAATAAAATATGGGAAAATGATAGAATGGCACTTCAATATTCAGTTTAAAAGCTGTCATTTCTGTCTTGCACTTTCTCTTTCTGGCTTTTCTCAGCCTGCTATACTAGCTCTCATCAGGTAAGTTGCCACGTTGTGAGCTGCCCTTTTCTGGAACGGCCCACTTGGCATGGAAGTGAAGGCAGCTAACAGCCATCAAGGAACTAAAGCCCTCAGTCCAACAACCCATGAAGAATCTACCAACAACCCATGAAGAATCTGCCAACAACCATGAGTGGGCTTAGAAATGGATCTTTCCCCGGCTAACACCACGATTACAGCCCACAGCCCTGAGATAGAAGACCCAATTCAACCATGCCTGGACTCCTGACTCTCAGCAACTGTGAGATAAGAAACATTTGTTGTTTTAAGCCACTAAGCTTCTGGGTAATTTGTTACATGATGGTGGATAACTAATGTGGCCACTTCGCTCTAAAGTACCAAAAGTGCCCACCTGTGGTATGATTCAAGCTTTATAGTCTTCAAGAATGAAAAGCACCCACATTTGTCTATTTGAATAAGGAGTGAGACACTGCAAAGTGCAAAACCTCCATGAACATCTCTAGCAGGAGAAAAAAAAAAACCCAACAACCATAAAACATTATTTCCAGGATGTCACACACAAAAAAGCATATAGGCACAGGTTGTGCATTCACATCATCAGTTATAAACATTTGAGCAAATTATATCATTTCCATTTCATGAAAAAGATGGTGATGGAGTTGGGCTAGCATCCTACGACACTGTGCTTTGAGGAACTCAGGAGGTCCCTACTCTGAAAGCTCTTTCTCGTCAGCCGGAAATAGTGCTACTGGGAATTTGTTCCTTAATGCTTCTAGGGACTGTCCCTGAAATTATTATTAATGGGAGAAATTTTGAATGGTAACACAGAGGAAATTGTATAGCTACTTCTAAGAATATTGCAGAGAGGTGGGGCCTTGTGTTGTTGTAAAGCAGCTGAAGGGTAGTAGTGGCAGCCACAAAAAGAAGTGGGGTTGATTTCACAATTCTAAGGACCTATTAGATGTCCTGCTTTCTGATACATGTGATCTACACAGTCACATTTCCCCTCCCACCACGATTGCTAGGGAGCTGGAGCAGACAAATGTTCAGTCACAGCCTCTGTATTAAATTTTCTAGTTCCCATATTTGTATTCTTTTTCCCTGTTCTTGTTTTTCTACTTCTAGTTTATCACATGTCCTTTGTTGCAGGCCAGCTCAGATCCTTTACAGAAAAAATTGGAGGCATAAATGAATATAATATATACAAACATATGTATTTGATTGGCCCCACCCCCAATTGTGATGTCACAAACAGAAATACCAAATCCGGACATTTTCTTCTATTTTGATTATTGATTTTCAAAATTTAAGGGTCAATTTGCCTTTGGTGAAGACAAAGATTTAAATTCACAGAATAATTGGTAAAATTGCAGAAAGTGGAAAAACTAAAGACAAACACAAATTGCAACAATATCTGTACCGTTTTTATTTGTAAAAATAACCATCTGAATGCATTTCCATAGTATATTACAGTTAAGTACTTCATTACATTATTAGCATTCAGTAGTTGAAAAAGTATTAAACTGTGCTTGAAAAGATTCAGATTGGTTCAAAGTCATTCACTGAACTAAAAGTCATTTTCCTCATTTTTACAGTCATGACATTTACCAGAGTCATTCAACTCCAATTTACATAAGAAAACATTACAGACAAAATCCCACTGAAAGCATCAAACAGTATTTTATGCTGTTACAAATATGTTATGCAAAATAGAACACTGGCACCAGGTTTGTATCATCGTGCTTTGCAAAGATATATTGCACATGCTAAAGCATAAAATATGTAGACAAAACTACCAAACAAAAGATATTTGCATTGAATTTTTAGAACACTGCATAAGAAACGCATAGAATTACATTTTTACACACACTCAGATTGTCACTATCTTAAAACGCTTTTCCCCTACAACATTGACCTATGGTTTGTAAGAAGAAAGCATTTTAGCACTGCAAAATTAAACAGAATTCCTATAGAAAACTTCGGCATTTTCATTTTCATTTCAAAGCAGGTATAGGGGAAATGGAAAAAAAAGACACTTTATACATTCAAAGAAAGGCTGAAATGAAAACTCACTGGTATTATATTGCTCTGATAACACTCAAATGAAAAAAATACAAAACATTTCACAGAACATTTTCAGAATATACAGATATAAAAAGGCACTCTAACTTCATATTACAAGACAAAAAAAAAAAAAAATAAAGGGATGAGCTCTTCAACCAACGCAACAGATAAGCAAACCAAGTTGCTTGACAGTACAGAGAATAACTAGTGCAGCAAATCCATTTGATGTTCTTTTTCTAATTTAATAATAAAATAAAAGATGAAGCAGCTGTTTACTGCCTAAAGTACCAAAACATACTATGGTGCCCTTTTAGTAGTGATAAAGAGAAATCCCCTGAGCTTTTTACTGTAGAATCATAGCAGGTTTTAGGCAATTTGGAGATAGCAACATATTTCCCAAGGACAGGCGGACACGGCGAACAGGTAAGTGCAGGGCAACTTGATCACTGTGGCTCTGCTTAAAATACAGACTAAAAATAACACTGGAAAAGCGCTAGACCACGAAGACTCAGTTAAAAGCATAACATGTATTTTTGTTTTTCTTAGAGAGCTACACTGCAAATCTAGTTTTATTTCTAAGAGATGTATTTAAAACACACAGAACTCCTAGTTTTTGAAGTCATTTCCTAAAGAACAAAATGGACAGACAGAGAGAAGGGTTTGATGCAGTGAACCATCACAGCAAGTGTGACTTCATTCTGTTCCTTTGTCCTCCTCCTTTCTAGCTGTGAGACAGTGGGGAAAAGTCAAAATGCAGCTACATGGAGAGAAACGTCCCATGGCCGGCACTGCTTTGCTGCAATCCTCCTTGTTCTTGTGCTACTCTGTGGGAAAAATGTGAAGGCTGCTTCACCAGTAAGAGTGGGCCTCTCATTTCCTGCTTTGAAAGCCAACGGAGCAAGATTTCCATTTACTTCTAGAAAAAGACACCACAGTATATCGTGCTTTTTTTTTTTTTCCACGTTGGATCTCCCTTACTTTCAGTGTTTTGGTAAAGAGAAGGTCGTTATTGCTCATTAGCAATTTATCTACTTAAAAAAAATTCATCTTCTCTAAACAAACAAAAAAGACAGAGGAAGGAGGGGAACACAACACCAAGAATCCAAAAAACAATGTTGGTGGTGTCAAAAACTTCCAGTGAAATTATGACCATTCGATTAAGTCCTTTGAACAAGTTCTCATTTGTGAAGAACCCATGGTGAGTTTTTAATTAAACTGGGATATTCAAAGAGTAAGAGTAAAGTCTTTTACAGTTAGATGAAAAATATAATACAGCATGTGTATTTGATCCAGATATGACAGCACACGGTTTTAAAAATATCTGCCATACGCTATAAAAGAGAATTTCCAGGGTGAACATGGAACTGATGATTAAATGTCAGAGTCCTGACAACATGTTTCTCTCCTGTTTCTTCCTCAAGTGTAAAGTAGCACTCGAGCTGGTGATTTGTACTTCTTCGCCTGGTACATGTGCTCACACACTGACATCATTTCCCAGTAGGTTATTGGGACCACGTGAGATCTTCAGTGCGTTCAGAATAATTTCCATACATTTCTTTGGGCCTCCTTTGTGTGTACAATCCACCACACACCTCCGTTGTCACCTTGCAGAAGAGCCTAAGGGCTGCGACGTCTCCTAAGCTGGCAAGGCCACAGACTGGGGTCGAGCGGTGGAGTTGACCCCTCTCCACCCGACGTGGAAGGACCTGAGGGTCAGTTGGAACCCTCAGCGGTAGAAGTGCCGGGCTTGGCCCCAGGACTGCTGGCTAGCCCAGCAGGGTCCTGCGTGTTTTTCTGCTTTTTTGTTATTCCCAGTAAGACACACAGCAATTAAAACAGAGAACAAACAATGGATGTTTCCTTGGCATTTGTTTCATTTCAAATAAATATAAACACATTTACATCAAAAGTATATGAACATTTTCTCTAGTTTGGCAAAAAAATAAGCCTTGGTCAACACGTCATCAATTACAAATGTTACGCCATCAACTAGAAATCTGTGTCGTAAGAAATATAACAAGACCGTTACACAAAAAGATTACATTTTAACTCCATAGAAAAGCTACTTCAGTTCTCACTTCCATTTTGAAGGAAAACATTTTAAATTCTTCCATTTTAGACTGAAGCATTTTGGTCCTCATGTATAGCTGGTTGATGAACTACAGACATATATATATATGTATATATATATATGTGTGTGCGTGTGTATGTGCATAACGTTTAAAGAGTCTCATTCTTCTTTTTGTACAGCTATTCCAGGTGCAGAACGGGGTCCATTTGACCTAGAAGCTTTGGCAGAGGGAGCAGACACAGTATTCACTATGTTGATTTGATCATCAAGCAACCATCAATTGGCTTTAATTTCCACATCACCCATGTCTACCTTCTGTTTCGCACCTTGTTTCCTTCTGTAGTCACACTTCCACTCACTTGGCATGACCTTGGCTGAGAAGCTCATTTAACACTTTACTACTGATAATGCTGTGGGTTCTGATGGTTCTAAGAAGTTAGCATCCTGATTTAAGGATGAATTAACAAATAAATAAAGGGTAGTCTCATATTAAATTTGCATATGTCTCAGAGTTCTGGCGCAATACAACTTTTCACCTGAAACTTTATTAGCTAGATTCGGATTCAATTGGCCAGGTGATAATTAGTTCTAGGCTTGTTAAAAGGCGCACTCGTTGCCATATTTGTGTTAAGCGAAGAAAGCAACTTCAATTTCCAGTGACTTTTTCCCTTCATGTGGCAACTTTAATAAAATCCTTGGAAAGAAGTTCTGGATATTTAAGTGCTTACTACAGAGAAGATATGAATCATTGGACTCCCTTAAAAAGATTACTACAGGCATCATTTCTGAAGATGAACACATTAACCTTTGGCTTCTAGTGAGGAAGTAAACATCAAAGTGAGAAGAGGTCTGAGGCGACACCCATCCCCCCTTGCCCTCCCCTCCCAGGGGACACGAATGTCACATTGATCCACTTCTGAGAACTCACTGCTGAGTGAGTATACGAAAAGAAAAATTCTTCATAGAGAACAGCTCCCTCTCAATTGCATTATACCAAACGAAAAAGAATTAAATGCATTTTTTGACTTCTTACTTAAAATGAGAGGTAGACATGCACAGAAGTATCTTAGATCTAGGGAAAACATGAAAACAAATAAAAATTGGGGCCCATCTGTGTGAATGCTTTGCCCTACCGCCTAGCTGCCCTCCCTGGGTTTGATTAATTCCTTTTCTACTGGCTTCTGGAAGCCCAGGCCCATAATAATACTCAAACACAACATAAACCTGGAATTCAAGTTGTTTTTTTTTTTTCTCCCTTCTTCTAATACGGGTGATCAAGGAAAAGCTTCTACAGTCCAAAGTCAAAACGTTTCGGAATCAGAGTCATTTTCGTTGTAGCCCTCCTCTGAGCCTATGTTGTTACTGCACAGGCTAACCATGCTACCCAGATTGGAGAGGGTGGTCCTGCTCAAATTGTCTTTTTTAAAACAAACGAAGTTGACAGCCGTCATTGTACTGGAAGGAGAAAAAGGCATCATGGTAGCCAAAATGAGGGCCAGGCAGTCAGCCACGTCTTTGTTAGGAGCGCAAGCCAGGGCCGGGGTATGACCTGGGCGTAAATGCAGACAAGGCCATGGTTAGTCCAGGAAATCCAAAGGCGGCGTGAGCATTCCACAGTACATCTCGTACGACCTCACACGTGGAGATGTATGTCCAGTTAGAAATCATGCCAGGCAAAGAGGAGTTAACTTCCCACAAGTCATGCTAGGGGTGAGGCTGGAGGGGGTCGGGGAGGGGAGACATTTTATGAAGGGGTCGTGGTGTTGGTTTTTCCATCTACATGACAACAAGCACTATGTTACCCGAAGTTAGGCAGGTTTCTAGTCTTCATCTAATGAACAGAAACACAAGGGGGCAGGGGTGGGACACAATTACACACACACACACACACACACACACACACACACACACACACACAACCAGTAACAGGACAACCACAAAGGTGTTTCCACTTGAGAGCACACGCACACCATGCGCCTCAGGCTGGGGCCAGAGCACTCTCATTCTGAGAACAATGACTTTCCCGAGTAGGTAATTGTGTGTCAGATTAGAAAAGATATTGAAAAATCAGATGTTTGTAAAGGCAGTTTTACTGTTATATATAGGTTTATAAAAAGTATATACCAATTAACTAGTTCTAGAAAAATGGAATCATTTGAGCAGATCAGACACAGGAAAGTATTGGTTGTTTGCGGTTTAAAATATACTATCGTTTAAGAGAAATGTAACCAAATTTTTAAAAATAGCAACACCACCAACCAAAGTCCCAAAGCCCAACTGTGACAGGTGTGGGAAAAAGGCTGTAGGGTCATGTCATTCTCCACCATGTAGACTCAAAGGGTCCTATCCAGAAAAGAAAACTATTTCAACACATGAAATACATGCTGGAGGATGTAGATAAAATTTTTGATTTAATTACTACCCTTATCTAACCTTTATTCTATGGACCAAAAAAGGGTTAGCCTATCTCCTCTGCTAGAAAGATTCCTACTTCCTCTTACTTATTTATTCAGAAGAACTGGCTCAATAAAATTCGACATTTTGCCAAGTTTTACCAACACTTGACCTAATTTCTGCCCATCTCTTCCCTCCTCCCCAACATTCCTCTCTCTAGTATGAAAACAAGTAAGAAGAGACAGGTATCTTAACATTCCATTCCACGGAGGTCATCGATGAGTACAGGATTTATGAGTATAGCGCTGTACAAAACTGCCCCAAATTGTTCCCAGGCCTTTAGAAGGCCTTTAGAAGAAGGCCTTTAGAAGGCCTTTAGAAGCTCTAAGAAGGGGCTCTTCGGGCTCACGTTCCCAAGGTTGCTATTGGCAGGAAAAGCCTTAGATGCAGCAGGCTTACAATGGAGAAAGACAAAACTAATTTATTTTGGCCTCTTTTGGTCATTTGGAAAGAATTGTGCACTTCTGCATGCCAATCCTTATAGAATAGTGATAAGAGAACGAGGGAAAGGGAGGTGGAACAACCAAGGAGATGGAGTAAAAGAGAATTTTCTGTGCCTCTTAGATGAGTCAGGTTGGGGACAGAGCAGGGAACATGCTAGGATAAATGGGGCTGCAAAACAGAAACTAATAGGAATTAGCTAATGATGTCATATGGCTAATGCTTACTTCTGAGAAATAGGCATGGGCTGCTAGTTCCAATACCTGTAATAAGCAGTTAATTGAGTTGTGTTAATTAAAATGCTTTAATTAAATGCCACAATTAATGCCACATTAATAAGTTACATCATTCATAAATATCCAGAAGTTCATCTTTTGCTCTCCATGGTTAATAGGCATTGTACTTTAAAATGGTAGTCTAACATAATTCTGGTATTCATGAGCTTTCCAAATTTCTTAGGGACCAGGTAGAAAGCTTCTGTTAAGAGTTAGTTCATTTAGAGTTAGAAAAGGAATGTTACATAGATCAGGAGAAGCTTTCAAGCCTAGAAATTCATTAAAAAAATTGTACTCATGTTCCAAATATCCACACTGAGAATATGAGTTTTGATCTGTTCTTTAAAAAAAAGTTTGATCTCAGAATGAACTGAATACAAAAGACCTAGGTTTTTCTTTGAGCCCTTGAGCATGCACTAATGACATGTGTCGTCTCTAACTCTTCAGTGTATGCAGTTAGAATTCTGAATGCCTGCCGCAAACTTTTCAGTGTGTCTAGAACAGTTTAACCACTACGCTGAGGAGTTAGAGACCAGCTGCTGGCATTACATGCAAAATGGAAGGCACTGGTGGGCTACAGGTGGACTATGTGTTTTACAAAGACAGACAGGACAAATTATCTTCGTTTGATTTCTCACACACAGAAGCTGCCGAGGGGGAGAGAATTCTTACTGCCTTTTTAATGAGCTCCTATCTTTCTCCTTTTCCTCTGCCTTCACAGCATAGGGAAGGTATGTGTAGTAACTGCTTACTTTTCCCACTTACCATTTTCATCTACAGCGAGTACACAGGCTCCTTTGGCCAACAACTCCTCAACTACCACCTTCAAGCCATTACGTGCAGCAACGTGGAGGGGTCTAAAAAAAGACAACACTTGGCGTCAACCGTGATACACATTTGTGTGGGAATGTGTCATTTGGGATACCTGCATTGCTAAAAGGTAGAAAATGCTTAATGTATAAGTAGTACAGGAATATTTTTACTTTTTAAAATAAAAATATTTGTCGACCAGATCTTTCCCAGGTGCTAATGATCCAACTTTCCTTCATGTTCGCCCAGGTTTCTCTGCAGATGTTACAGATACTCTGCATCTCAAACAATATCAGTAACAGTAGATAGGAAGCCAGAAAAAGAACAAAAGCTCCAGCGTCTTTTCTAGAAGGTTCTTTGTCTCTTGCTTTCTACTCCAGCATTTAAATAATTGTTTCACACAGTCCATCAATATGATTGGTATTCATATCACCCATATATATTTATCTTAAACCTCTTGTTATTAGTAAATGCACTAAATGATATTTTGTTGAATTTAGAATACCTTAAAGAATAAATTCAAACCCAGTATATTCATTTCTGCTATATACCTCCTAAGAAACCTAATGGAAAAAAAATCTTAATATTCTTTTCCCCTTAAATACATAGGTAATTTCCTAAAATGGAATATGAATCAGTTTTAAGTCTTTCACACTGAAGACTGCACTGAATTATATTAAAATATAATTAAGACAAACTACTTAGGAATTCTTCAAATGTATTCCGGGAATGTGATTTATAAAACTGTCATTTTTCCAGTAAGAATACATGATGTTAATATATTATGTTACACAATTCTATGAAGGGATAACAAAATAAGGATTCTAACTAAACAATGTCTCGCTTGGTGAGTATTTGCAGCTACGTGACTATAAATTCTGTGAAGGAGAAGCCACCTCTGTTTTTCACCATTGTATTCTTCAGTGCTAGCCTGGCACAGAGCACACTCTTAATATTTGTTGAATAAACAACTATGAATCTGAGTCCAAATCATACTTTAGAAGTCACACTTACGTCTGCAGTGCATTATTTTTTGCATTAATAAGGCTCTCATCTTGTATCTTGTCAAGTATTAACAAGGCACATTTTTCATGACCCTAATAAAGAAAAAAATGGTAAGAAACACAGGACAGAAACAAAGAAAAGCTCCTGAAAAATTACTTCATTATACTTTAAATTTAAAATGAACGTCATCTGCCTAAAAAACATTTTATAAGGCAATTTTCTGAGTAATTCCTTTTTCTTCTAAAAAGCAAATGGTTAGGGGCACCTGGGTGGCTCAATGGTTGAGCTTCTGACTTTGGCTCAGGGCGTGGTCCTGGGGTCCTTGGATCAAGTCCTGCATCCGGCTCCCTGCATGGAGCCTGCTTCTCCCTCTGCCTGTCTCTCTCTCTGTGTCTCTCATGAATAAATTTATAAAATCCTTAAAAAAAAAAAAGCTAATTGTTAAAGAACCTTAGATTCTCAAAGATTCTGGATAAGGTCTATTAGGATTTGATGAACATAAACATATAAAATATTAATATTTCTAGAGTAAGTGCAGAATTAATGTTCAGAGAGCTGAAGTAGGTGCCAGCTCAGCAAGGTCAGTGGCAAGCAGAGAGCAGAATTAGGAGTATCCTTCAAACCCATTAACACTACTTTTTAAACATATGTCAAGTCGCACCTCCTTCCGCAAGCCTTCAATGGCCATTTCTGTGATCCATCTACCTTTGAAACGTCTATTACATCTGTTACCAGTATCACTTATCATTATGTACAACTGCCTTATATTGTGAAGGGACTCTTTTGGGAAAGCTAGTTTTTTTCTTCCTCAAACAGAGGAAGATATCTTTGTATCTTAAAAGAGATGGATGATAATTAAAAAAGAAGAAAAAATCAATGGAAAAGTCAGAGACCCTTTCAGGATTTCAGGCCTATGCCCTGTTAAGGGGTCATGGTTTCCTAAACCCTTGCTACTCATAGTGTGGCCTGCAGACCAGCAACATCAGGTTAACCCGGGGGTTAGGAATGTTGAGTCCCAGGCCCCACTTCAGGCCCGCATGTCAAGATCCTCTGGTCATTCATTTGCACAATAACGTTTGAAGAGCTCTGGACTTCTGGTCATGAAAGCACTACACTTTGAAATAAACTTCAGAGAGGGGGCAAGCTGGTGGAGGAGCAGGGTCCCCAAGTCATCTGTCTCCCCCACTCACCTAGATAACCTTCAAGCCATCCTGAACACCTAAGCATCCCACCTGAGATTTAAAGAGAGAAGAGCTGGACACTACAGAGAAGGGGTTTCTAACAAGGTAGGAAGGCAGAAAAAAATGAAAAAGAACCAAGTGGGGGAGGGATCCCCCCAGGAGCCGGGCTAAGGGGGGTGGGAGCCTCAGGATAGGAGAGCCCCAGAGAGGTGGGAACTTCAACTCCGGCCCCTGGTGGGGAGGAGGAGGGCCCAGGATGGTGGGGATGCTCCTGCCCTGGGGCGCCCCCGAGCTGTGCAGGTCAGCGCCTGCCCCCCCATCCCCCCAGCATCCAGGCCCCTGAGGACTGGGAGCTGTGGTAGTTACTGTGGGAGCTGACTCCAGGGCTGGAGAGCTGGCCGCCACCAGTCTTGTTGTTCCTCCCTTTATCACCTTGTGCCTCGACCAGAACGGGGCAGCCAGGAAACAGGAGTCTCAGGGGGTAAACAGCTCCCACTGAGCCCGGTGGGGGCGGGGGCAGGTCCCCCAGGTGCACACACCTGAGAGTCAGCACAGCAGCTCCTCCCCCAGAGACCAGCTGGAAGGACAGGGGAAGAGCAAGTTCTGGACCGAGCAGCCCGGGGAAGCTCCAGGGGAAGTCGAGGGACTTACAGAACCAGAGGATACCCCTCCCTTTTTTTTTTCCATCATTTTTCTGGTACAACTTGTTTTTATATCAGACTGTAAATATCCAGGTTTTTTTTCTCTTTTCCCATCCTAACTACAATATTTTACTACCTCTTCATGTTTAAGATTCTTCCTTTTTGACTTTCATATTTCTACAATTACATGTCTTAGATATATCTTCCACTTCTAGATTCCCTTCATCATACTCAACTTAATTTTGAGAGATATACAAGATATGTTTTTTGTTGTTGTTTTTTTGTGTTTTTTCTTTTCTCTGCCTCATTTTGTTCTACAATGGTGGAAGTTAATACCTTCTAAAACATGATAAGCATATACCCAGAACCAAGTGGAATACCGTTGCTGGTTCATTCTGTGAGATTCCTCATTCCCATTCTTCCCCCCTCATTTATCCCATTTATGTTTTGGTGGTCAATGGTGGGGCCCTCTATAAGTATTTCTGGTTTATATAAATTTGGGACTGAGCATCTTCTAACATACAGAACTTAATATACTCAGAACCAAGAGAATCACCTTCTAGGACCCCTCAGGTAGACTACATTCTCCCTCCACTACAACTTTGTAACTACCACCATTTCCCAGTCCCCCCTTTTTTTTCTTCTTTCTTTTTTCTGTTTCTTTCTTTCTTTTTTTTCTTTCTTTCTTATTTCGGATTCCTGGCCTTTTATTTTTTACTACTTTGTTTTAAAATTTGTTTTTCGCTTTAGTGATCCTTTTATTTCGTTCTGATCTTTGTTTTCAATTTCTGGTATCTGACCTTGGCAGAATCATCTAAGGTGAAATTTTACTTAGGTTGTGGTTGATATTCTTGATGCAGCCCATTCATACAGCCACTCTACACTGAACAAAATGACTAGAAAGAAGAACTCACCACAAAAGAAAGAATCAGAAACAGGACTCTCTGCCACAGAGTTACAGAATTTGGATTACAATTAGATGTCAGAAAGCCAACTCAGAAGCACAATTATAAAGCTACTGGTGACTCTGGAAAAAAAGCATAAAGGATTCAAGAGACTTCATGACTGCAGAATTTAGATCTAATCAGGCCAAAATTAAAAATCAATTAAATGAGATGCAATCCAAACTGGAGGTCCTAATGACGAGGGTTAATGAGGTAGAAGAAAGAGCAAGTGACATAGAAGACAAGTTGATGGCAAGGAAGGAAGCTGAGGAAAAAAGACAAAAATAATTAAAAGACCACAAGGAGAGATTAAGGGAAATAAATGACAGCCTCAGAAGGAAAAATCTACATATAACTGGGGTTCCAGAGGGCGCCGAGAGGGACAGAGGGCCAGAAAGCATATTTGAACAAACCATAGCTGAGAACTTCCCTAACGTGGGGAGGGAAACAGGCATTCAGATCCAGGAGATAGAGAGGTCCCCCGCTAAAATGAATAAAAACCGGTCCACACCTCGACATTTAACAGTGAAACTTGCAAATTCCAAAGATAAAGAGAAGATCCTTAAAGCAGCAAGAGATAAGAAATCCCTAATCTTTATGGGGAGCAGTATTAGGTTAACAGCAGACCTCTCCACATAGACCAGAGAGGGCTGGCAGGTTATATTCAGGGTCCTAAGTGAGAAGAACATGCAGCCAAGAATACTCTATCCAGCAAGGCTCTCATTCAGAATAGAAGGAGAGATAAGAGCTTCCAAGATAGGCAGAAACTGAAAGAATATGTGACCACCCAACCAGCTCTGCAAGAAATATTAAGGGGGACTCTGTAAAAGAAAGAGGACCCAAAAGAAATAATCCACAAAAACAGGGACTGAATAGGTATTACAGTGACACTAAATTCCTATCTTACAATAGTTACTCTGAACGTGAATGGGCTAAATGATCCCATCAAAAGATGCAGGGTTTCAGACTGGATAAAAAAGCAAGACCGATCTATTTGCTGTCTACAAGAGACTCATTTTAGACATAAGGACACATACAGCCTGAAAATAAGGATTTAAGGACCATTTACCATTCAAATGGTCCTCAAAAGAAAGCTGGGGTAGCCATCCTCATATCAGATAAAGTTTATCCCAAAGACTGTAGTAAGAGATGAAGAGGGACACTATATCAAACTTAAAGGATCTATCCAACAGGAGGAACTAACAATCATGAATATTTATGTCCCTAATGTGGGAGCTGCCAAGTATATCAATCAATTAATAACCAAAGTAAAGACATAGATAATAATATACTAATACTGGAAGACTTCAACATGGCACTTTCTGCAAATGACATATCTTCTAAGCACAACATCTCCAAAGAAACAAGAGCTTTAAATGATATACTGGACCAGATGGATTTCACAGATATTTACAGAACTTTACATCTTAATGCAACTGAATACACATTCTTCTCAAGTGCACATGGAACTTTCTCCAGAATAGACCACATACTGGGTCACAAATCAGGTCTCAACCAATACCAAAAGACTGGGATTGTCCCCTGCATATTTTCAGACCATAATGCTTTGAAACTTGAACTCAATCACAAGAAGAAATTTGGAAGAAATTCAAACATGTGGAGGTTAAAGAGCATCCTGCTAAAAGATGAAAGGGTCAACCAGGAAATTAGAGAAGAATTAAAAACATTCATGGAAACTAATGAGAATGAAGATACAACCATTCAAAATCTTTTGGATAAAAAAAAAACAAAAAACAAAAAACAAAATCTTTGGGATACAGCAAAAGTAGTCCTAAGAGGGAAATACATCCCAATACGAGCATCCCTCAAAAAAACTGGAAAAAAACTCAAATACATAAGCTAGCCTCGCACCTAAAGGAACTGGAGAAAGAACAGCAAATAAAACCTACACCAAGCAGAAGAAGAGAGTTAATAAAGACTTGAGCAGAACTCAATGAAATAGAGACTAGAAGAACTGTGGAACAGATCAACAAAACCAGGAGTTGGTTCTTTGAAAGAATTAATAAGATAGATAAACTATTATCCAGCCTTATTGAAAACAAAAGAGAAAAGACTCAAATTAATAAAATCACGAATGAAAAAGGAGAGATCACAACCAATACCAGGGAAATACAAACGATTTTAAAAACATATTATGAGCAGCTATACGCCAATAAATTAGGCAATCTAGAAGAAATGGACACATTTCTGGAAAACCACAAACTACCAAAACTGGAACAGGAAGAAAGAGAAAACCTGAACAGGCTAATAACCAGGGAGGAAATTGAAGCAGTCATCAAAAACTTTCCAAGACACAAAAGTTCAGGGCCAGATGGCTTCTCAGGGGAATTCTATCAAATGTATTTTTGTTTTTTCTTTTAAAGATTTTATACATTTACTCATGAGAGACACACAGAGAGAGAGGCAGAGACACAGGAAGAGGGAAAAGCAGGCTCCATTCAGGGAGCCCGATGTGGGACTCGATCCCAGGTCCTCAGGATCACACCCTGGGCCAAAGGCAGTGCTAAACTGCTGGGCCACCTGGGCTGCCCCTATCAAACTTTTAAAGAAGAAACAATACCTATTCTACTAAAGCTGTTCTGAAAGACGGAAAGGGACAGAATATTTCCAAACTTGTTTTATAAGGCCAGCATCACCTTAATTCCAAAACCAGACAAAGACCCCACCAAAAAGGAGAATTATAGACCAATATCCCTTATGAACACAGATGTAAAAATTTTTTTTTCAGATGTAAAAATTCTTAACAAGATACTAGCCAATAGGATCCAATAGTACATTTTTTTTAAAGATTTTATTTATTTATTCATGATAGTCACACACACACAGAGAGAGAGAGAAAGAGGCAGAAACACAGGCAGAGGGAGAAGCAGACTCCATGCACTGGGAGCCTGACGTGGGATTCGATCCCGGGTCTCCAGGATCACGCCCTGAGCCAAAGGCAGGCGCCAAACCGCTGCGCCACCCAGGGATCCCCGATCCAATAGTACATTAAGAAGATTATTCACCATGACCAAGTGGGATTTATCCTGGGATGCAAGGCTGGTTCAACACTCGTAAAGCAATCAACGTGATAGATCATATCAACAAGAGAAAAAACAAGAACCATATGACCCTTTCAATAGATGCAGAGAAAGCATTTGACAAAAACATGTATCCATTCCTGATCAAAACTCTTCAGAGTGTAGGGATAGATGGAACATTCCTCAACATCTTAAAAGCCATCTACGAAAAGCCCACAGGAAATACCATTCTCAATGGGGAAACACTGGGAGCCTTTCCCCTAAGATCAGGAACAAGACAGGGATGTCCACTCTCACCACTGCTATTCAACATAGTACTAGAAGTCCTAGCCTCAGCATTCAGGCAACAAAAAGAAATAAAAGGCATTCAAATTGGCAAAGAAGAAGTCAAACTCTCCCTCTTCGCAGATGACATGATACTGTACATAGAAAACCCAAAAGACTCCACCCCAAGATTGCTAGAACTCATACAGCAATTCGGCAGTGTGGCAAGATATCAATGCCCAGAAATCAGTGGCATTTCTATACACTAACAATGAGACTGAAGAAAGAGGAATTAAGGAGTCAATCCCATTTACAATTGCACCCCAAAGCATAAGATACCTAGGAATACACCTAACCAAAGAGGTAAAGGATCTATACTCTAAAAACTACAAAACACTTCTGAAAGAAATTGAAGATACAAAGAGATGGAAAACTATTCCATGTTCATGGATTGGAAGAATTAATATTATGAAAATGTCAATGCTACCCAGGGCAATTTACACATTTAATGCAATCCCTACCAAAATACCATGGATTTTCTTTTTTTAAAAGATCATTTATTTATTTATTTATTTATTCAGAGAGAGAGAGAGAGACAGAGACAGAGAGAGGCAGAGACACAGGCAGAGGGAGAAGCAGGCTCCATGCAGGGAGCCCGATGTGGGACTCGATCCCAGGACTCCAGGATCACACCCTGGGCTGCAGGTGGCGCTAAACCGCTGCACCACCAGGGCTGCCCTACCATGGACTTTCTTCAGAAAGTTGGAACAAATCATCTTAAGATTTCTGTGCAATCAGAAAAGACCCTGGATAGCCAGGAGAATACTGAAAAAGAAAACCAGAGCCGGGGGCATTACAATGCCAGATTTCAAGTTGTACTACAAAGCTGTAATCATCAATATAGTGTGGTACTGGCACAAAAACATACACATAGATCAATGGAGCAGAATAGAGAACCCAGAAATGGGCCCTCAACTCTATGGTCAACTAATATTCGACGAAGCAGGAAAGACTATCCACTGGAAAAAGGACAGTCTCTTCAATAAATGGTGCTAGGAAAATTGGACAGCCACATGTGGAAGTATGAAGCTAGACCATTCTCTTACACCATACACAAAGATAAACCCAAAATGGATGACAGATCTAAACGTTAGACAAGAATCCAGCAAAATCCTAGAGGAGAACACAGGCAACAACCTTTTTGAACTTGGCCAAAGCAACTTCTTGCAAGATACATCCATGAAGACAAGGGAAACAAAAGCAAAAGTGAACTATTGGGATTTAATCAAGATAAAAAGCTTCTGCACAGCAAAAGAAACAGTCAACAAAACTCAAAGACAACCTACAGAATGGGAGAAGATATTTGCAAATGACCTATCAGATAAAGGGCTAGTATCCAAGATCTATAAAGAACTTATTAAACTCAACAGCAAAGAAACAAACAAATCCAATTATGAAATGGGCAAAAGACATGAACAGAAATTTCACCAAAGACAAACAGATGGCCAACAGGCACATGAGAAAATGCTCCGCATCACTGGCCATCAGGGAAATACAAATCAAAACCACAATGAGATCTCACCTCATACCAGTGAGAATGGGGAAAATTAACAAGACAGGAAACAACAAATGTTGGAGAGGATGTGGAGAAAGGGGAACCCTCTTGCACTGTTGGTGGGAATGTGAACTGGTGCAGCCACTCTGGAAAACTGTGTGGAGGTTCCTCAAAGAGTTAAAAAGAGAGCTGCCCTACGACCCAGCAATTGCACTGCTGGGGATTTACCCCAAAGATACAGATACAATGAAATGCCAGAACACCTGCACCCCGATGTTTATAGCAGCAATGTCCACAATAGCCAAACTGTGGAAGGAGCTTCAGTGTCCATCGAAAGATGACGGATAAAGAAGATGTGGTCTATGTATACAATGGAATATTCCTCAGCCATTAGAAATGACAAATACCCACCATTTGCTTCGACGTGGTTGGAACTGGAGGGTATTATGCTGAGTGAAGTAAGTCAATCGGAAAAGGACAAACATTATATGGTCTCATTCATTCGGGGAATATAAAAAATAGTGAAATGGATTAAAGGGGAAAGGAGAGAAACTGAGTGGGAAATATCAGAGAGGGAGACAGAACATGAGAGACTCCTAACTCTGGGAAACGAACAAGGGGTAGTGGAAGGGGAGAGCAGGTGAGTGGGGGGGTTGAGGTGACTGGGTGATGGGCAGTGAGGGAGGCACTTGATGGGATGAGCACTGGGTGTTATGCTCTATGTTGGCAGATCGAACTCTAATAAAAAAAATGCAAAAAAAAAAAAAAAAGAAATAAACTTCATGAAACTGAACTTTTTTGGGGGTTTCCATGGGTTTCCCAGAGCATGAAGTGAGAAAATGCAACCAGTGAAAGGAATAGCCAAAGCATCTCATACCACTGGGTACAGACAACATCTTTAATACTGTCACCATATTGAAACAAACTACCACCACTGGTGTCAGCTGGCATTACACTATAACATGGAGTTTTCATTCTGATGCACTGCTGGTGGAGTGTAAACAATTGTGATCTTATCAGAGGCCCATTTAGGATTAAATATAATCATAGCCTTAGACTCATTGAAGAATTTATCTTAAAGGAATGAGTAAAGAATTCTTTAAAAAAAAAATCTCTACAATTAGCATCATCTATAGTAGTATATATTTGAAAACAAGCAAATGTCTAACAGTTGGGGATGTACTGAATAAAGGATGGCACTTTTAAAAAAGATTTTATGTATTCATGAGAGACACACAGAGAGAGGCAGAGACACAGGAAGGGGGAGAAGCAGGCTCCCTGTGGAGAGCCTGATGAGGGACTCAATCCCAGGGCCCCAGGATCATGACCTGAGTTAAAGGCAGACGCTCAACCACCAAGCTACCCAAGCAACCCAGGATGGCACATTCTTAGGGTAGAAATCCATACATCTTCTAAAACACTATACAATTTGATATCTAAAACAAAGATAATCATGGGGCACCTGGGTGGCTCAGCTGGTTAAGCGTACAACTCTTGATTTCAGCTGAGGTCATGATCTCAATGGCCGTGGGACAGAGCCCCACATCAGCCTCGGTGCTCAGCAGGGAGTCAGCTTGCAGATTCTCTCCCTCTGACCCTCCGCCCCCCTTGTTCTCTCTCCCTGTCTGTCTAAAATAAATAAATAAATACATCTTTAAAAAAAAGATATCCATAAGATATGATTCAGTAACAAAAGTGGGCTCTAGAACATTGTGATCTCACTTTTGTAAAATTATATATTTATTTATACATCATTTATCTTTTACAGGTGCAGGAATCTTGAGCTACATGTGAACATAATTCTATTAGAAAAAAAACAAAACCGATCCCTGGGTGGCTCAGTGGTTTAGTGCCTGCCTTTGGCCCAGGGCGTGATCCTGGAGTCCCGGGATCGAGTTCCACGTCGGGCTCCCTGCATGGAGCCTGCTTCTCCCCCGCCTGTGTCTCTGCCTCTCTCTCTCTCTCTGTCTCCCATGAAAAAATAAATAAAATCTTAAAAAAAAAAAACAACCAAACAAACAAAAACAAAAACAAAAGACCTCAAACACATTCCTTTCATTGAACTATGCACCAGAAAAAAAGTTAGAGGGTAGAAATGTACATGAATGCATTTATTTGCCTCAAAGGTGAGTATTTTTTGGCTGTGTTATTACCGTATTCAAGGAACAAAATGAAAACAAGTACACCTTTTAGAAGCCACATAACTAAGGTCCTAACCTTGTTTAAAACTAAGATGATATGGGACTACAACCCACGGAAACAGATACAGTGGCAGTATGAAGACAGACCACATAAGAATACAGTGGCAAATGCCATGAAAGGCATATCCTCATCAACCCCTATGTGGGTCTGCCCTTTGCGTCTTCCCCTTCCATTTGGCTTATAGTTGACAATACCCTGGGAAAATGTACATCTCAATTAAGAGCCACGGAACACACTTCTGAAACAGCATTTAAGTGGTATTAGTCTTATTAGAACGCTAAGTAACATTATTTCAAATTCAATTACATACTTTGCTACTAGCCAAATGTAAGGGTGTGTTCAAGTCTTTATCCTTTACAGTCAGATCAGCCTGGGCACTGTTCACCAAAATATCTAAAGAAAAAGCCAAAAGAGAGTCATTTAGACTACATGGTAATTGCAATGACACATTCAAATTAGTATGGCCACATCATCATATTTAATGCTTTTAAAGAAAAAAGGAAAAATTTATTGCTATATTGTTCTATCGAAATCAAAGGTCTATAGACATTAATTTTAATTGACTTTATTGTTTTGTTATTTCCAGGTAAAATAATTCTGTTGCTACATTTGGTCTCTATTTGTTGAGAGTTTTCACTGCAGAAAGATCAGTTCACTTTGACAACGTCCACTAATAATCAAATAACAGGGGACTGAAGACAATTAGGAAGTAGAATCAAGGAGCTTAAATAAAATGTTGGCCTTTTTTACATGCATATACCAAGAGAATAACCGATTTCTCAGTTTTATGTTACTCCAGTTTGGGTTGGGCATGAATGCGAAGCCCACCAGTCAAGCACATACCCACAGCGCCCGCCTGCCCGTTCTCAGCAGCCATCATCAGTGCTGTTTTCCCTGAATTGTCCGCTGCATTCACTTCAGCATTGTGTCTCAGAAGAAGCTGCAGGCATTCCACGTGATCAGCAAATGCTGCTGCATGAAGTGGTGTCCTAATGATTTAAAACAAATAGGATTTCAGCTTCCTTTAAATTTAACACACTCTCTTTCTGTATATGCCTGAAGAAATATGTGCACAGTGTCATCTTAGGGATTTAAAACTTCTCAGTTTGCAGAGATAACAATTAGGCCTACTCTAAAGTCCATTCAGAGTGGACTTTGAACAGTCACCTACGTGAATGGCATTCCCTAACTTTGGAGGGTGTAAGTGGTGGTCCTGATAATAAAATTAGCGTCTTTACTGACCCTTTGAAGTTCAGTTCCAGTGACTTCTTTCTTATCTTTGATAAAGATACTTCCAGAATTGGGGCGCCTGGCTGGCTCAGTCAGCCATGATTCTTGATCTCAGGGTCATGAGTTTGAGCCCCACAAGTAAGTATCTTCTTAAAGAAGATACTTTCAAAACTAAGTCTGACATTTGTAGATAATTGGCTATTGAAATAATAAAAAAGCCCCCATTATCTAATATGGATAGTTGATTTCTCTAGGAGCACAATTTGGTATTATTTATCAAAATAAAAAATTCAAACTAAAAACTGATCTCCTAGACATACTTGGTCATGTGAACAGATGTATACTAGACTGTTCACTGCACCACTCTTTGAAATAGTAAAAATGCTGGAAAAAACCTAAACGTTATTCAATAGAAGGCAGGCTGATTAAACGAGTATACGTTATTCAATGAAGTAATATGCACCTTTAAAAAGAGTACGGTAAATCTATATATGCTGGCATGAAAAGTTCTCCAAGATGCACTAAAAGCAGAGTATTGTAATAGAATTCTCCCATTTGCATAAAAAGAACATAAGCATATATTTTCATCTATGTTGGTAGCTATGTATAGAAAATATTTGGGAGAATATAAAAATCTGAAAAGAACAGTTTAAGGTGGCTTTCTAAATGGAACAGGCTGGTGCTTTTGGGCTAAGAGAGTAATTTCTCCTAATTATATACCCTAATTATATATTTATAATATATATAATACCTAATTATACATTTAATTCTTAAAAGAATTAAGGTGCTTTGTAGGGGCACCTGGCTGGCTCAGGAGGTAGAGCATGTGACTTTTAATCTCAGGGTTGTGAGTTGGAGTCCGACTCTGGGTGTGGAGATTATATAAATAAAAATCTTTTTTAAAAAAATTAAAGAAAAAAACCCCAATGCTTTTATATTATTTATATTACTTTTTCAATTAAAAAAATAAATGTTTGGCTACTTATACAACCACAAAGCAGAGACTAAGATTGATCAAGACAAGAGGCATGCCATCTTGGGATCACTTACCTGCCTTTGTCATCTCTGCAATTGACAATACTGGAATCTATGGCCCCAAGTAGCAATGATGCACAATTCTCATGATCATTTATTCTAAAATGAAAATAGATTTTACCTTTAAAATTTTTCCATTAAAAAAATTATAAATCCCTTCCTACTCCATCTTCCTATCTACTGTATATTTAACAATCTGATACATTCAAAAATGTCTGATGCAAATATCTGTGGTTTATGTTCTGTTCAAATGATTAAAGAAGACAATTTAGGTCATACAAATAAACTTTATTTAACATTTCATGAAGTAGGCAGTCTTCACTCTCAAGAGTTTGGAGAATTTCTTGCTTCATGAAGTGCTCAATAAAATTTATATCACCTAAATTGTCTTCTTTAATCATTTTAATAGTGTTGGTGATGAGGGTAGCATTTGAAGGTGACTACTCATAGGCTGGAGGAGGAGACACAGAGGCAGGACACCTGCAGAACCCTCAGAGTTCACTATTCCTCTCGTTACCAAGGGCTGAGGGTGAATCACTCTTGGGTTTGAGGTCTGCTCCCTTGTGTGCAACTCTCCAAGCCAAACAAACTTTATCCAAAACTTTTTAAGGAAAAGTGTTTATTAAAGTTCCCAGAAAGGTTTTATGATTCAAGACAGGCTCTGCGATAGCTATATTGGAAGTCTACAGTAGGTGGCAGCCGCTAAAAGACTAACAGGGGCCTTGAAGTAAGTCCACAGCATAAACCCCTGGGAGGCTTGGGGAAATAAATTAAGAAAAAAATGCAGACTGTTTTTGACCAATGGCACATCAATATCTAAGTAGGCACAAGTTGGACTATTAAAAGCCATGAGGGCATCCACCCTTGTAAAGAAAGCTTGTGAAGAGTAATAGATCTATTGTTAATGAGAATCTCAGAAGCCAAAGCTATGAAATTTATGCACATGGGTTGAGCACTTAAAAGCTGTTAGAGTGATCACCACATAAATCTAAGACTCCTGTGATAGGATAAGTTGATTATTGAGCAGGTTAGATTGACACTAGGTCACTCACCAAGCTCAAAAAAATTTCCTCACAACAGGGTACACTGTAAAACACCACACAAATCCCAAACCCAATGGCACATCTCTCTTAGGTATTAATTTGGCTCCAAGAGACTCAAGGCTTAGCTTAAAAAAAAAAAACCTTCAAGTTTCAAAGAATTGAGCACTCTGCCTTCCAGCACAGTTGCTTATTTTATGTGTAAAAACTGTGGTTCCAGATGCTATAGATATCTACAAAAATGGCAAAAATATTACTAAGACAACCCAGAATTACAATGGCCATCATGGGGAATGTTCCAGTTAGATAAGATCGTTCATTTAAGAAGTACACTTGAAAGCAAGGGTTCCCAAATCAACAAAGAGAATGGGATACCAATTTTAGCTGGTATGCAGAAGCTTCCAAAAAGCTTCAGGATTCCAAAATAGCTTCATTGAAAGATTTATTGTCAAGACTAATGAAAAATTAAAGATACAAGAGAGAACTAAAACAAAGACTGTAAGATTGATATGACTCCTACTATTGCCCTTTATCCTCCTTTACCTGAGTCCTCACAGTCTACTAATCCTCTGAATTGCCTTTCTACTGTGAAGAGGCTTTAAGATCAGAAACAAGTCTTTTCAAAGTTAGTGGCCTTACAGCTGCAACTGCTCCAAAGGGCAGAAACCTAAAACACCACCTGGGCTTGCCCCATTGCACCAGCATAAAAACACTGGCTCAGAAATTGAGGTCTCATGTGCAATCTACAGGGACACTGGAAAAAAGACTGTCTACGAGGTTTTTGTGCAAATCCTTTGATAGCAACTCAAATGCCCCCATATATACCCTCCAAGGAGGGCCCCTATATGGGCTGCTTCCAGTGTTGACAAGATGCCAAACGATTCTCCAATTAACTGCTACCAGTTATTCCCTCTAACAGCCAAGGGGAAATAAAATTAAAATTAATTGAAAAATCTTGCCAAATTCTGGTATATGCCTTCAGGGCAATACTCTCTACTTTAAATCCCATTTGCTTGGGAGCCTGCAGATGGGAACTGTGAAACCTGACAGGAGGAGGCAAAGGGTGAGAAATCCAACCAGATTCAGCTTTCATAGTCTTTGTGGTGGCTGGTCAAGAGGGACAGGTATAATTTTATGTTGTCCCTTCCTTTCCAAATTTAGATTCTTCTGAATTTGGTTTTGAGGTACCCATTGGTTATTGATCCTTCTCTCTCCCAAGGACTGCTATCGTCTTCTTGCTTATCCTAAATCCTTCTTTTGGCTATCTTTGGGAGGTAGCTCTGGATCTTGGGAAAGTAGTATCTATCGTACCATCTTTGGGGGCACCTCTTGCATTCATGGATTGTTCAACATTGCCAGCGATACTTACTGTTTGTCCGGGCTTAACAAGGTACTTGAAAGGTCTTTTTTTTTTTTTTTTTTTTTAATAGCTTTACGGTTTGCCAGAAGTTGGCCAAATAGGAAGGTGGTATTCACAGCCGAATAGTAACTTTGTTTTAGGCCTTCCTGGTAAGCTAAAATGAAACTATGTACCTGGGGTGAGGGGTAGGGAATGGGGGGAACTCCAAAGACAAACAGCTCTAAATCTAGAACCAAGGAATCATTTGATTTCTACCTTAGTTGAAGAAAGATCTTCCCCTTGATATAAAGAAGCAAATTAAAAATAATGTAGTAGATGAGTGGGTCAGCCCTTTTTTTAAGGAATTAAAATCAACACTCCTTGCCTTACAAATTGTTTTCAAAGACCAGAAAAACCTCATCTAGTCTTTTTACCGATCTCCAAAACACCCTTATTCATCTCAAAAGGCTTGTAGGTAATTCTAAAATCCTGGATTTATGAAATAAATAAAAGTCCTTCTTGGAGGATCTTGTGTTCTGTCCCTGTGCCTTTGAGGCCTGGTCATCTTTAGGAACTCACATCTAGGCCATCTCTTTGAAATGCACATTTAAGGGAGGTAATTCTTATCAGAAAAAGGAAGAGGAAAAGACAGGCTATTTGGAAACTAGGGAAATAAAAAATCCTAAGTCTTCTTGATGAGCACTGGGTGATAGATGGAATTCTTGAATCTCTATATTGTACACCTGAAACTAATATAACACTACATATTAACTATAATGGAATTTTTTTAAAATTTAAAAATCTTGTTTTCTCTCCTAAAATTAGTAAAAAGTTTAAGCCATCTAAGCCAGTAATCATAACTTAATCCATTTGCCAGAAACACAATTTGGATCTGTGTTGTTTTGTTGTTGTTGTTAAATAAACTAGTGAGTTTTGCACTATCATACCCATTTAAAGGCTAAAATTTAAAAACAAAAGCTATAAGATTTCTGTTCGTGTCTGTCTATATGTGTGTGTATGTCTATGTATGTATGTTACATTTTTTTCTATTTTCAGATGGTATTGCCAAAATTAATTTGTAAAGAGCTCTATTTAATTGGCTTAAAGAACACTGAGCACTTGGAGCGCCTGGTGGCTCAGGTGCTTAAGCTTCTGACGCGTGGTTTTGGCTCAGGTCATGATCTTAGGGTTGTGAGACTACACCCCCAGGTGGGGCTCCTCGCCCAGCTTAAGATTCTCTCCCTGTGCCCCCGCCCAACAAATAAATAAATAAATTAGTCAATTAATATAATAATAATAATATTAATAATAAAAAGAACATTAAGCACTTACAGAAGTCAAGAATACTCTCTGAAATATAGAAACTAACCCAAATGTTTTTCAGGTTCACATGATCTACTTTAAAAATCTTTGGTAAAGAAAGACTAGTTTTTGGTTGGTTGGTTGAATTAAAACAAGCATGTCTTCAGACTTATCAACATTTATACTGCAGACATAAAACTTTATTCGACCTAGGTTTGCTAAAAATCAAGTGAGCTCTTGTTATCACTGTTACAGAATTTGTCAGCCAGAAAGATAATTTAAGAAGATAGTTAGCTGTTTAATATCTCATGAAATTTTCATGAGTGATTCAAACATAATCATTAAGAACAAGTAAATTAAATTGAGGTAAGTAAGATAAAAGCTTATAAATCAACTTCTCAATAATAATTATGCTTTATGATATGTATACATAAAAATAGTTTCCAAAACTTAAATAATTTTAAGTTTGGTAACTTAAAACCTTAAAGTTATACTGATATACATTAAATGATGGATATTCATTGACTTCTAGATCATTTCCAATTCATAGAAAATTCTGAAACATTATTACTGAACACAGATTTATCTACTTTTGGCTTCCTTTGACAGAGGAACTACAGATATTTGGCTCCGTTAGTACACATGTTTTGTACCACATTGAGAAAGGTATACGAGGAAGGATATACTTCAGAAATTATGAAATTTATTTATGAATTTGCCAATCCACAGAATGGCAATGTAATAGACAATCCACTATCGCCTACTTAGTTTTTACTAGGAGTTAAGGATTCAAGGGGTTAAGAATTTTAATCAATTAAAACTATTTTGAAATAATAAGTGTGAGAGCAAATAACTGTGTTAGAAAAGTAGGTAATAAAAGTAGAATGTATTTTTTGGATAAGGAACAGAATGAAAGACATGGGCTTTATTTGTTTTCTTGTTTTGGTAACAAAAAAGAGAAAAGTAATTTTCTCCTCAAGTAAGATGACTTTTTTTTTTTTTGGAATAAGAAAGAGAGGAAAAAATTAGTACAAAATGTGAATGGAAATAAAAAGTTGTAAATGGTCTATGGAAAAGGAATCTTGGAAAAGGAATTCTATGTGTGGCCAAGCTGGCTAAGATTTGAATGGATTTATTTAAGTTTTTAAAAAATGAGTTTTAAAATCAAAGTATACTAGTATAAAATTAGAATTTGGTTTTCACTCTGTTAAAAGAACAAAGGGGTTTTTAAAGCTAGATTATTGATCTGCTCTTAATAAGAAACCATAAGTAAAGGTGTTTTGTTTTTTATCTTTTAAGTAATCCTCCTATAAAGCAGATTTTGTGTCTTACCAAAATAATTTACTGTGCTTTAGGCTATCTTTATTTAGTCTTTAATTACTTAAGAAAACCCAGTCTTCTTAATATTAAGAGTCAAGGAGATTTTTTGTTTGTCTTTTTAGGTACTGTGTAACTTTCTGTATTTATCTTTAAAGTATTGCTTTGATTAATGGATAGCTTATTATTGCACAGTGACCTATGATCCTATTCAACCAAGTGTTTTAAAATCTTTTGATATTTTGGACAAACTTCCCCCAAATCAAATTCTAAATGAAATATTTTTGTCCTTGAATGACGTTTGGGATGTTTAAAAGACATCTGGAACATCTCAAAAGATTTTTTTCTTATTCCTTATGAAAAAAATATTAAACTAATTAGGTTTATTTGGTTTGTTAAATTATATAAGAAGCATTGCCAAATGTGGAATGATGTTTTTATGTTGTATTTGTATATATTATAAGTGTTTCTAAAAATTCTTAAAATTCTGATATGTTCTAATGTCTGTCGTAATTCTACTTATCATTGAATGTTATGTACAACAAAAATAACCAAAGTTCCTTATCAATTCCTTGTAATGACCTATCATCAGATGTCACAATAGGTACATTTAAGTCTTTTGTCATTTGCAGACAGTCATTGCTTTACTCTACTCTGATACTTTTGCAAAAGTGAGATTCCTGGAAAGGTTTCTACCAAGTACCCTTGACCACTGACATTACTGCCAACTACAAGATGTTGAACCTGAGTGCATATTTCACAACTGGAGAAGGCTCCATCTGACATCTGGTCCTGTGCCAATGCCAGAGACCTCAAAAGCAAATTGGGAAGGTAAGTAGCTGACACTGAAGTACACTGTTTCCTCCCAAGATCTTGGATCAAGAACATTTCTTTCCATTCCTCCTTCCCTCTTTGGCCATTCTTCTCCTAATTACTCTACCATGAAGGTCTTTATGATTCCTTTGTCTACCTTCCACCTTGCCCTGGCCTAGAAAGATAATGCCATTGTTCATATACAGCAGGCCATTGCAATGGAGGGTAATCCAACTTCTAACCTACTGTTGGCTTTGCTATAATGTTGGTGAGCCTGTGGTTCTGTCCATCACAGACTTTCTCCTGATTTCTAATGTCTAGGTTTCTCTAGAACAAGCTTGCTGGATAAACACTTCTGGGGAAGTGGAAACGCGGTTACATAAAATATATGAACAGGTCAGCTGGCTTAAGGAAGAATCCACTCTTTGGGACTATTTCTAAATTTATGTGATTCTAGTTGGTTTGATTCATGGGGGACCCTGGTTCAGGAAAGTCCTGCAAACCTTAGGAATACTTTTACTATTAATAAGTACCCTCCTGGCCTGTTGCTTCCTAGTCTGTTATTCTCTCAAGGGTTTTAGATGACTGTATGCAGTCATAAGCCAGCCAACTTATGGTCTTCTTTCACCTAGAATGTAAACCTAACATTATCTCCTGTGAAATATAGACTGAGACCCAAAGAGACAGTGGTAACTGAGAGTAACTTGCAACATCACCTTTGCCCAAACCTCTTGGTTGGCCAGAGCTGCCAAACTGATCCCACATGAATGAACTTTTACCTGGTAGCGCCAGGCACCACTGATCCTGGGAAACAACATCAGCAAAACAAAACTTAACTTTCAGGTTTCATGTTCTTGAAAATGTACCAGCTCCCAGATGTCATCTACTTAACCAATTAATAATTACCAAGTTATATCACCCATTCCGGTGATACCTCCAATAAGGCCAAATATGTAACCCTTCCTTATCAGATATTTTTATTTCTTCCCTTCTCTGTTTCCTGTACTTTAATCTGTGAAAGCTTACTGCTTTCTGCCTTACTTTGCAATTCTCTGGCCTCTTGAAAGTAGACTGTCTGCTTCATGAAGTGTAAAATAAAGTTGTTTGCATCACTTTGAATTGCTTCTTTAAATCATTTTAACAGTTCTCGTGGCACACATTCTGTAATGCCTGCATTTCTTCAGAACCCCTACATCCAGGAAGGAGTTTACTGCATAGCACTTATATGAAGTGAAATGTTAGGTTTTTAGGAGTACCGAATTAACAAAGACGTTGTTTCTTCAAATTTAAAATCACTCCTACTCTCTATTCCTTACTTTCTTTATTTTAATTTTTTTTAAATTTATGATAGTCACAGAGAGAGAGAGAGAGAGAGAGAGAGAGAGAGAGGCAGACACACAGGCAGAGGGAGAAGCAGGCTCCACGTACCCAGAGCCCGACGTGGGATTCGATCCCGGGTCTCCAGGATCGCGCCCTGGGCCAAAGGCAGGCGCTAAACCGCTGTGCCACCCAGGGATCCCCCTTACTTTCTTTATTGATCCACGTTATACCTCCAATATCTTTCAGTCCAATGACCCAGCTGCTTGTGAAGCCCGTAGGCAAATGCAAAGACAAAGCAGGCCCCAGGTGACCATCCTCCCCCAGACTGACCATGGAAGTCTGTCTTAAAGTCACTTCATTCTCTAAACAATGCTTCAGGCTACGAGATGGCAGCAAAAAGTACATTTATCAAAAAAAGAACTTACAACACATGAAGAATGGAGAATTATAATATACAAAAAGTCTTCCTGCTGTAAGATGTCTTTCTAATCATCCACAGGCATATTGTTGTTAACCCTAGCTTATTTTTTGAATTTGGTACACAAATGTAAGGTACGTCTGAAGACCTCTTCACCTGGGGTGTAACGTGCCTCTGAGTCACTCACTACCCTTCATATAGTTCCTCTCAGGTGACATGTGAGCTGCCTTGGAACCTGGGCACACCATAGAAAGCTCCTGGAAAATCATTAACAGTAGGAACCACACTTTGCTATGAGACCTATTTGCCCTTAGCAGCAAAATGAAATATATTGGTCTTATTTCTGGTCTAAAAGCCAGGCCCTTCCCCCAAAAGGCAATTTCTCTGTGTATAGTTAAAAAGATAAAAGCAACACCATTAACTTCCAGTGTTTCTACTTACATTGCACAGTGCAGTGGAGTAAAGGGATTACCGATAAATTGGCGAAAACATTTCTGCTCCAAAAGTACCTCTATACAGTTTTCATTACCTGCAAGGAATCAAAAGAATGTAGAGAGTTTCCAAGAACGAAATTTTGTTCAACAAAATCTATCTATCTATCTATCTATCTATCTATCTATCTATCTATCTATCTATCTATCATCAATCATTTTTGGTTAAGTATTGAATTCTGGCTCATGAATTTTCCCGAATTGACTGAATGTTCAACCTCCATGGAATAAAATTCACAAAATGCCAAAATGTTATTAACTATGCTCACAGGTGTTTTGGGACATGATGAAACAGTGAAGGCCATATGTTCTAGAGGAGAGAATGAGATAAAGAAGAGACCTCATTTGCAAATGGAATAGATTTGATGTCATCCTCAGCTCTCAGTAGACAGATGCCTGAAATAGATATGCCTCCATTTGCCCATATTAACAACAGGAAATTCTCCTTTCACCCACATGAATAGGTTCACATACAATTATGCAACCTAATTCAGGAAAGAAGATGTGATCGACAGAAAACAGTATGTGAGATAATGCAGGTGAAAGGGCTTTGACTATAAAAGACTATGTTAAGTGTTTAAAATGGCACCAAGAGGAGGAGGGGCAAGAGGGCGGAAGAGTAGGGTCCCTAAGTCCCCTGTCCCCAACAAATTACCTAGATAACCTTCAAATCATCCTGAAAATCTACGAATTCGGCCTGAGGTTTAAAGAGAGACCAGCTGGAATGCTCCAGTGAGAAGAGTTCGCGCTTCTATCAAGGTAGGAAGACGGGGGAAAAGAAATAAAGACACAAAAGGCCTCCAAGGGGGAGGGGCCCCGCGAGGAGCCGGGCTGAGGCCGGGGCGAGTGTCCCCAGGACAGGAGAGCCCCGTCCCGGAGGAGCAGGAGCTGCACCAACCTTCCCGGGCGGAAAGGGGCCTGCAGGGAGTTAGAGCAGGACCCGGGAGGGCGGGGATGCCCTCGGGCACCCTGGGACACTAATAGGCACCTGCGCCCCGGGAGAGCCCCCGAGCTCCCTAAGGGCTGCAGCGCGCACGGCGGGGCCCGGAGCAGCTCGGAGGGGCTCGGGCGGCGGCTCCGCGGAGGGGGCTGCGGGGCGGGAGCGAATCCAACAGCGCAGGCCCCGGGCACAGGGCGCCGGGACACAGCCCAGGATCCGGCCTCCCCCGGGACAGGCAGAGGCCGGGAGGGCCCAGGAAAGCGAGGATGCTCCTGCCCCAGCTGAGCCGATCAGCGGCCCCGCCCCAGAGCCCCCAGGCCCTGCAGACGGAGAGCCCCGGAGCTACTGCGGGAGCTGACTCCAGGGCTGCAGAGCTGGCCCCGCCACTGCGGTTGTTCCTCCTGGGGCCTCACGGGGTGAACAGCCCCCACTGAGCCCTGCACCAGGCAGGGGCAGAGCAGCTCCCCCAAGTGCTAACACCTGAGAATCACAGCAGGCCCCTCCCCCAGAAGACCAGCGAGACGGACCAGTTCCAGGGAAGTCAAGGGACTTACAGTATACAGAAGCAGAAGGTACTCCCCCGTGTTTTCTGGTTTTTTTTTTTTTTGCTTTTTGATTTCTGTTTGCTTCCCCCAACCCTTTTTTTCCTTTCTTTCTTTTTCTCTTCTCTTTTTTCCCTTTTTTTCTTCTTTCTCTTTTTTCTTTTTCTCTTTTCTTTCCTTCTCTCTCTTTTTCTCCTTTTCCCAATACAACTTGTTTCTGGCCACTCTGCACTGAGCAAAATGACTAGAAGGAAAACCTCACCTCAAAAAAAAAGAATCAGAAACAGTCCTCTTTCCCACAGAGTTACAAAATCTGGATTACAATTCAATGTCAGAAAGCCAATTCAGAAGCACTATTATACAGCTACTGGTGGCTCTAGAAAAAACCATAAAGGACTCAAGAGACTTCATGACTGCAGAATTTAGATCCAATCAGGCAGAAATTAAAAATCAATTAAATGAGATGCAATCCAAGCTAGAAGTCCTAACGATGAGGCTTAACGAGGTGGAAGAATCAGTGAGTGACATAGAAGACAAGTTGATGGCAAAGAGGGAAACTGAAGAAAAAAGAGACAGGCAATTAAAAGATCATGAGGATAGATTAAGGGAAATAAATGACAGCCTGAGGAAGAAAAACCTACGTTTAATTGGGGTTCCTGAGGGCGCGGAAAGGGCCAGAGGGCCAGAATATGTATTTGAACAAATACTAGCTGAAAACTTTCCGAATCTGGGAAGGGAAATAGGCATTCAGATCCAGGAAATAGAGAGATCCCCCCCTAAAATCAATAAAAACCGTTCAACACCTCGACATTTAATAGTGAAGCTTGCAAATTCCAAAGATAAGGAGAAGATCCTTAAAGCAGCAAGAGAAAAAAAGTCCCTGACTTTTATGGGGAGGAATATTAGGGTAACAGCAGACCTCTCCACAGAGACCTGGCAGGCCAGAAAGGGCTGGCAGGATATATTCAGGGTCCTAAATGGGAAGAACATGCAACCAAGAATACTTTATCCAGCAAGGCTCTCATTCAAAATGGAAGGAGAGATAAAGAGCTTCCAAGACAGGCAGGAACTGAAAGAATATGTAACCTCCAAACCAGCTCTGCAAGAAATTTTAAGGGGGACTCTTAAAATTCCCCTTTAAGAAGAAGTTCAGTGGAACAATCCACAAAAACAAGGACTGAATAGATATCATGATGACACTAAACTCATATCTGTCAATAGTAACTCTGAACGTGAATGGGCTTAATGACCCCATCAAAAGGCGCAGGGTTTCAGACTGGATAAAAGAGCAGGACCCATCTATTTGCTGTCTACAAGAGACTCATTTTAGACAGAAGGACACCTACAACCTGAAAACAAAAGGTTGGAGAACCATTTACCATTCAAATGGTCCTCAAAAGAAAGCAGGGGTAGCCATCCTCATATCAGATAAATTAAAATTTACCCCGAAGACTATAGTGAGAGATGAAGAGGGACACTATCTCATACTCAAAGGATCTATCCAACAAGAGGACTTAACAATCCTCAATATATATGCCCCGAATGTGGGAGCTGCCAAATATTTAAACCAATTAATAACCAAACTGAAGAAATACTTTGATAATAATACACTTATACTTGGTGACTTCAATCTAGCTCTTTATACCCTAGATAGGTCTTCTAAGCACAACATATCCAAAGAAACGAGAGCTTTAAATGATACACTGGACCAGATGGATTTCACAGATATCTACAGAACTTTACATCCAAACTCAACTGAATACACATTCTTCTCAAGTGCACATGGAACTTTCTCCAGAATAGACCATATACTGGGTCACAAATCGGGTCTGAACCGATACCAAAAGATCGGGATAGTCCCCTGTATATTCTCAGACCATAATGCCTTGAAATTAGAACTTAATCACAACAAGAAGTTTGGAAGGACCACAAACACGTGGAGGTTAAGGACCATCCTGCTAAAAGATGAAAAGGTCAACCAGGAAATTAAGGAAGAATTAAAAAGATTCATGGAAACTAATGAGAATGAAGATAGAACCGTTCAAAATCTTTGGGACGCAGCAAAAGCAGTCCTGAGGGGGAAATACATCGCAATACAAGCATCCATTCAAAAACTGGAAAGAACTCAAATACAAAAGCTAACCTTACACATAAAGGAACTAGAGAAAAAGCAGCAAATGGACCCCACCCCCAGCAGAAGAAGACAGCTAATTAAAATTCGAGCAGAACTAAATGAAATCAAGACCAAAAGAAATGTGGAACAGATCAACAGAACCAGGAGTTGGTTCTTTGAAATAATTATTAATAAGATAGATAAACCATTAGCCAACCTTATTAAAAAGAAGAGAGAGAAGACTCAAATTAATAAAATCATGAATGAGAAAGGAGAGATCACTACCAACACCAAGGAAATACAAACGATTTTAAAAACATATTATGAACAGCTGTACGCCAATAAATTAGGAAATCTAGAAGAAATGGACACATTCCTGGAAAGCCACAAACTACCAAAACTGGAGCAGGAAGAAATAGAAAACCTGAACATGCCAATGACCAGGGAGGAAATTGAAGCAGTCATCAAAAACCTCCCAAGACACAAAAGTCCAGGGCCAGATGGCTTCCCAGGGGAATTCTATCAAACGTTTAAAGAAGAAATCATACCTATTCTACTAAAGTTGTTTGGAAAGATAGAAAGAGATGGAGTACTTCCAAATTCGTTCTATGAGGCCAGCATCACCTTAATTCCGAAACCAGACAAAGACCCCACCAAAAAGGAGAATTACAGACCAATATCCCTGGATGAACATGGATGCAAAAATTCTCAACAAGATACTAGCCAATAGGATCCAACAACACATTAAGAAAATTATTCACCATGACCAAGTAGGATTTATCCCCGGGACACAAGGCTGGTTCAACACTCGTAAAACCATCAATGTGATTCATCATATCAGCAAGAGAAAAACCAAGAACCAGATGATCCTCTCATTAGATGCAGAGAAAGCATTTGACAAAATACAGCATCCATTCCTGATCAAAACTCTTCAGAGTGTTGGGATAGAGGGAACTTTCCTCGACATCTTAAAAGCCAGCTACGAAAAGCCCACAGCAAATATCATTCTCAATGGGGAAGCACTGGGAGCCTTTCCCCTAAGATCAGGAACAAGACAGGGATGTCCACTCTCACCACTGCTATTCAACATAGTTCTGGAAGTCCTTGCCTCAGCAATCAGACAACAAAAAGACATTAAAGGCATTCAAATTGGCAAAGAAGTCAAACTCTCCCTCTTCGCCAATGACATGATACTCTACTTAGAAAACCCAAAAGCCTCCACCCCAAGATTGCTAGAACTCATACAGCAATTTGGTAGCGTGGCAGGATACAAAATAAATGCCCAGAAATCAATGGCATTTCTATACACTAACAATGAGACTGAAGAAAGAGAAATTAAGGAGTCAATCCCATTTACAATTGCACCCAAAATCATAAGATACCTAGGAATAAACCTAACCAAAGAGGTAAAGGATCTACACCCTAAAAACTATAGAACACTTCTGAAAGAAATTGAGGAAGACACAAAGAGATGGAAAAATATTCCATGCTCATGGATTGGCAGAATTAATATTGTAAAAATGTCAATGTTACCCAGGGCAATTTACACGTTTAATGCAATCCCTATCAAAATACCATGGACTTTCTTCAGAGAGTTGGAACAAATTATTTTAAGATTTGTGTGGAATCAGAAAAGACCCCAAATAGCCAGGGGAATTTTAAAAAAGAAAACCATAGCTGGGGGCATCACAATGCCAGATTTCAGGCTGTACTACAAAGCTGTGGTCATCAAGACAGTGCGGTACTGGCAGAAAAACAGACACACAGATCAATGGAACAGAATAGAGAACCCAGAAGTGGACCCTGAAATGTATGGTCAACTAATATTGGACAAAGCAGGAAAGACTATCCATTGGAAGAAAGACAGTCTCTTCAATAAATGGTGTTGGGAAAATTGGACATCCACATGCAGAAGAATGAAAATGGACCATTCTCTTTCACCATACACAAAGATAAACTCAAAATGGATGAGAGATCTAAATGTGAGACAAGATTCCATCAAAATCATAGAAGAGAACACAGGCAACACCCTTTTTGAACTCGGCCACAGTTACTTCTTGCAAGATACATCCACAAAGGCAAAAGAAACAAAAGCAAAAATGAACTATTGGGACTTCATCAAGATAAGAAGCTTTTGCACAGCAAGCGATACAATCAACAAAACTAAAAGACAACCTACAGAATGGGAGAAGATATTTGCAAATTATATATCAGATAAAGGGCTAGTTTCCAAAATCTATAAAGAACTTATTAAACTCAACACCAAAGAAACAAACAATCCAATCATGAAATGGGCAAAAGACATGAAGAGAAATCTCACAGAGGAAGACATGGACATGGCCAACATGCACATGAGAAAATGCTCTGCATCACTTGACATCACTTGCCATCAGGGAAATACAAATCAAAACCACAATGAGATACCACCTCACACCAGTGAGAATGGGGAAAATTAACAAGGCAGGAAACAACAAATGTTGGAGAGGATGCGGAGAAAAGGGAACCCTCTTACACTGTTGGTGGGAATGTGAACTGGTGCAGCCACTCTGGAAAACTGTGTGGAGGTTCCTCAAAGAGTTAAAAATAGACCTGCCCTACGACCCAGCAATTGCACTGTTGGGGATTTACCCCAAAGATTCAGATGCAATGAAACGCCAGGACACCTGCACCCTGATGTTTATAGCAGCAATGTCCACAATAGCCAAACTGTGGAAGGAGCCTCGGTGTCCATCAAAAGATGAATGGATAAAGAGGATGTGGTTTATGTATACAATGGAATATTACTCAGCCATTAGAAACGACAAATACCCACCATTTGCTTCAACGTGGATGGAACTGGAGGGTATTATGCTGAGTGAAGTAAGTCAATCGGAGAAGGACAAACAGTGTATGGTCTCATTCATTTGGGGAATATAAATAATAGTGAAAGGGAATATAAAGGAAGGGAAAAGAAATGTGTGGGAAATATCAGGAAGGGAGACAGAACATGAGAGACTCCTAACTCTGGGAAACGAACTAGGGGTGGTGGAAGGGGAGGAGGGCGGGGGGTGAGGGGGAATGGGTGAGGGGCACTGAGGTGGACACTTGACGGGATGAGCACTGGGTGTTTTTCTCTATGTTGGTAAATTGAACACCAATAAAAATTAATTTATAAAAAAAAAAATAAAATGGCACCAAGACCAGTTCCTGGCAAATAGTATGTACCCGATATGGATTTTTTTTAAATAAGTAGATGAATTAAAAAAAAGAAAAGTAGATGAATTAATGTGAGGAATTATTTTCAACAAAATGACAATAGTTTGTAAATCGACTGAATTTGAGTTAAGGCCCCAGTCCTGTCAGCTTACTTGTGATTTAGGCAACCCACTTGGGATCCGTGAGCCTCAGTTTCCCACAGGTAAAAAATCAGACTAGTAATGCCTGCCCTACCTAGGTTACAGGATGATGAAGTTTTCAGTTGATAAAGGACCTAAACATGGTTTGTGAGACAATGCGCAATATTTAGAGCAAGAAGGCAATGCCATTTGGCTTTGGAATACAGACTATTGTTCTGAACTTCTTGTTGCTGAATTTAGTGCTAATTTAGCATCCTCTTATGATCTATCCCAGAATTATGTAGATTGGATCATTTTAAGCTTTGAAATACAAGTCAAACCCTTCTTGCACCTATAGAGAGAAAAGGTGAAACTACTTTTAGGAGGATAGAGAAGCATATGAAGTAAGGAATATAAAATCCCCTAAGCTTATTCAAGCTATATTGTTTAGCTTTCCAACTACAACTAGCCCTCACTCAAATAGTCCCAGATGCTTCAACTTCTCTTTACAATGAATCTCCCACAAAGGACCTAGCTTAGGGGAGCATCTCCACCTACCGTTCCTTGGAGACTATATGAATCCCAACCTAAGATCTGTGTAGGGAGGACTGGGGACGCTTGCACAACTTTCAATATTCAAAGTGCTCATTGCGGGGGGAATCGGGAAGACTGAACTTGAATCCTGGATCCAGAAGACTGCACTGAAGGGTGATTGGTCAGGCAAGGATTGATCCTCCTCCCAGGCTTGCATCTGGAGAGGCCTAAGAACAGAGAGACCCACCAGCTCCCCCCTCACTCCAGGGGAGAGGATGTGGTCTGTAATCAGCACCCTTATTGTGTCTTCCCCTTCCTGTAGGTTTTCTAGTGCCAGAGGACTCTCACAGCTTGGCTCAGATGGGGGTTTGGGGGTTCTCATCCCTTAGTAGGTAGAAAAAAAAATCACAATCTGCCAATGGCAGGGAAGGAGCATAACCAAGTCAAACAAGTAGAAAACTTGGCTCTCACTGAAAAAAGGATTATAAAAGAAGGTCTGACAGCAATATATTAGAGCACTCAAAAACCTTGCTAGTCCTAATAACCATAGTTTCTGAGTGAAAATTCTAATAGAAGAATTGAAAATGGAAAAATAAAATTATAGAAATATTACTTAGCACCGAGTAGGAAATATATGGGAAATTATCCACCTAAACTGAGGGGGTAAAGACTGTCTCAAGCAAGACTGAAAATCTACATGCAATAAAAAAAGTTTTTTTTGATAGAGTCAACTAATGAAAGTTCAAAATCTCTGCACGGAAAAAAAATATCATAAACAAGGAACAAAAACAAATGAGAGACAGAAAGAAAACACCTGAAGCACACATAACAAATGGAGGATTCCTATTTCTAAGACAAGGTACTTCTAAAGCATATGAGAAATGATAAATAACTCAATAGGAAAAATGGGCAACAGATGAAAAATGCATGTCCAGGAGAGGAAAAGGAAATGCTAATACATAAAAATAAATACACTATCAGAGAAACACAAATTGAAATAATGAGACACCTGTTTCTTGCCCTTCAAAGTGACATACACACAAAAAGATGGTATTGTCTTGGGCTGCCAAAGGCTTAAGAAAATAGTAAGTTTTATATACACGTCTGATGGAATAATGAATTTTTATACTCTCTTGGTAAAGTAATATGGTATAACTCACTAAAATTAAAAAATATACATGCCCTCATCAATAATTTCACTTTTGGAAACTTATCTGACAGAAGTTAAGGGACTAATATGAACAACACACTGCAGCAGTGTCTTTAAAAGGAAACAACCTGAAACCAATCTGACTGTTCATCAACAGGACCTGGTATGAATAAGGAATAAATTCTGGTATACGCAGTGTACATTTACATAGCTATGTAGCTATCATCTCTGTAGCTCTATAGCTACAAAATACACAAATTATTAAAAAGATCAGTGTATATTAATATATACTGACTTGTAAGAATATCTGCAACAGAAACTTAAACAGTAACAAAAAAAGAAAGTTATATAATATTTCTTATCCAATTCTAGTTTTCAAAAATAGATGCACATGCAATTTGTATTTATTTATTATTCTCACAGGAAAATTATGAAAGATACATACCAAATTACATCAGAAAGTATATTTGGAAATGGAGACAATTTTACTTTAGGCACTTCAGCATTTTTGATATGTTACAATTAGTATGCATTTTCTTTTTTACTCAACTCAGTGAAACGAAAAATTTAAAATCTCCCAAATAACAAGTGCAACTAAATAAATAGGGGATATAAGACAGAAAAAGAAATGCCAACACAAGAAATCACCCATCAACTAATAGTCAATTGTGACACATAATTACATCATATTTTTTGTTTGTTTTTAGTTGTATTATTTTAATTCCTCGTAGGATCTTTGGTTTACTCAGGTAAGCCAGGAACCTTGATTAAAACTAGTTCTTTCAGTTCATCAGAGCTTCTGATTTGGAGTTAGATGTTAGTGATTAACAAAAAGGAGGAAAGTGTATTTTTACTGCCTTAGGGCATCATGGAGCTAATAAAGGGAAAAGCTAAAAAAAGGGGGGGGGTGGAGAGGTGGGTACCTTAGATGCAGAAAGGTTAGAGACCGTGGTTTACAACTTAACACTATGTTCTCACCTCCACCGAGACCACAGTGGTATGGGGCAGGAAATCTACTGGAATCAGTGAAATGACAATCAACTCACCATTGTAACAAGCCCAGTGCAGTGGTGTGTAGCCTTGGTTGTCTTTGAAAGAGCAGTCCTCCTCGGAAAGTGCCATTTGGAGCAGCTCGCTCAGCCATGTGGCGTGGCCCCGTGCAGCTGCGTAGTGCAAGGGTGTCCTCCCTCTGGAATCTTTACAGAGAATCGATACTTCTTGTTCCAGCAGCATTTGCACACATTCCTCATGGCCTGTCATAATCTGATGCATTGCAATTAAAAACACAAGACACATCTCAGAAGGGCAGAGATGGGGAAGCAAAGCAGTGGCTAAGTGAGCTAGTCTCGGAGTAAGTGGACACACGCCTGGGCTTTAAGGGAAGCTGACTCTGCCCTGCTTCTGAGGAGCCGGGCTGACAACCCCAGCAAGATTCATGACTGAGAAGTCTGTGAACACCAACATTTTTGAAACATCTCTTGACTCTCAAGACATTAACTTAAAAGGTATCATGATAGAGTGGAAAATACCAGCTTTAGAATCAGGAAGGTGCAAATTAAATCTTGGCTCACACTCGTAAAATGCAGACAGATCTGCCTCTCTGTGCCTCGGTTTATCCAGCTGTAAGTGGTAACAGTAATAATGACTCACAGGTTGTCGTGAGGCCTAATGAGATGTGTTAAGGCTCCCAGCCTGTGGCACCACCCACAGGAAGTATTAGAAAAAGAGAACTATGATTATGATATTCACTGCTTAGAGTTCTTTTCATTTATCATAGTGTTCAGCACCATCCCCAAATAACCATTTTATGATTTCTGTTTTTGTTTCATTTAGTTTATCTGACATCCTTTAAAAAAATTTCAGCAGATGTGTATGAAGAATTGTCCACAGAAAACATATTTCAGCAGGATACATATTTCAGGTGTTGATTGGGCAACATTTGTAATAAAAAACAATTAGAAATAGCATGGCTACTGAAAGCTAAGTAATCATTGGAATAAAGTATACCTCTTCCACACAATGGGGGATTAAAATAATGGAGGAGAAAAATACTTAGTGACATGGAAAAAGGTCCTTGATCTACTTAGAGAAAAAAAGCAGGTTCCAAATAGCATCTTCCATATCCTCTTTTTAAAATTCAAAATAAATCCATACGCAGCAAAAATATTGGTGATACCTATGCCAAAAAGCAGTTATCTCCAGGAGGTAAGATTACTGGGGATCGTGATTTTCTTCTTTGAGCCTTAAAACTTTCTTTTTTTGTAAATTTTCTATGATGTGCATATAATCACAAAACACAACCAATTCTACCAACAGCAGGTGTTCATGTACCTATTATCCTAATCTACCATGAAATCTGAAAGGCAGGACCTAAGAGTACCTGTTATTATTTTACCTTTGCAAAAGCTAGCTTGTTCTTTCTTTCTTTCTTTCTTTCTTTCTTTCTTTCTTTCTTTCTTTCTTTCTTTCTTCCTTTCCTTTCCTTTCCTTTCCTTTCCTTTCCTTTCCTTTCCTTTCCTTTCCTTTCCTTTCCTTTCCTTTCTTTTCTTTTCTTTTCTTTTCTTTTCTTTCTTTTCTTTTCCTTCTTTCATAATTTCTGTACTCAATGTGGGGTCCAACTCATGACCCTGAGATCAAGAGTTGCATGCTCTACCAACTGAGTCAGCCAGACTCCCCTGTAATTTCTTTTCAACTGAGATTAATTAGTTATCTTAGGAAACAATCTTATTACTAAAAATTCACATGGGGGTGGAAAGAGGAAACAAGCTCAATACAAAATTGCTTCACTGTAGTTGAGGAAGATGTACATACCCCTCTGTGTAAAGCTGTACAGCCCATGATGTCAACGGCATCTACATTAGCTTCCTTTTCAAGTAACAATGAAACAGCATCAATGTGTCCATATGCTACAGCAAGCATCAGGGGGGTCCTAGGCAGAGAAATAAATTAGGCTTTTTGATGAAGTTTGGGGAAAACAAACAAATGAAAACCCCATCACTTCCAGAAGGAGGACACCTCTCTTTTCTCTCTTTCTTGAGTCTCCTCTTAACAATTGCTTGATTTTCTGAGTGTCCCAGGTTGCTTGCATGGAACAGGCTGCATCCATCTCTGGTCTCTAAAGGCCATGTGGAATGGTGTCAGCGGAATGAGCAATATAGGTGGGACAGGGGGATTCTCAAATGTTCCTGTTAATCCCATCACCTTCAAAACTGTGTAGCAGTCACCAAATAATCACTGAGTAGGCAGTGTGTTTATGTAGGAGGCCCTCTTGCTACTATCATTGCAGCTCTACTTGTATAGTTTTCTACGTTGAACTTCTGTTCAAGATTTTATTTGATCAAAGCTTCATTGCCTGGAAGAAAAGTCTGACAAGTCTGGAGGAAAAAATAGAGTGTTGGGATCCAGGAGGGGAGGTTCTAGTTGTAACTCTGGTGCTAATTCATATCGAGGGTGAGTCACTAGTACTTTGTTTTTGCTCTGCATTTCCTATTTGCAAGAGAAGATTAGGTGGGGGAATGGGCTAATAAATGGAAATACTTTGGAAAAACACCCTCAGAAATTATAAAAATATGAAGGAATTTTTTTTTTATGATTCAGATAACCTCTTGAGGTCTGCCCTCCGGTCATTATTAATGTTAAAAAAGGGAATGCAGCAGCTTCAGAAGAGGGTAAAAATGGATACAAACAAGAAACAAATTAAAGAAAGGCCAGGACTCATGGCCACAGACATAAAATGTTGGCTCTTTTTCATCAAGATACAGCCCTTCCCATACTTTTCTTGGATATATATATATATATATATATACTCTAGCACAGAACCCCCTCATTATTCTAGGGCTCTCAACTATGAATTTCACTCAAATATATACTCCAAACTAGAATTCAGCAGTCAGCCCTCCTAGCTATTGAGCAAAATTAACTGATTTACCTGTTGTGATTGAAATGCCAACAACCCCAGGCCAGGTTTAAGAACACTTACTGTCCTTTGGCATCTTTCACGTCAATCGCTTCTGGGTTGTCTGCAATTTCTAGTAATAGCCGTAAACACAGTGTGTGACCATTAATTACTGAAAAAGAAAAGAATGGACATCCTTTTAACAGACCAGCACCACACGTATCCCTCCAAAGTGAAATTTATTTGGATTTCAAATCAGTGGTTTTCAATTGCTGCTGACAGATATCCCCAGGTTTCCAGTTCCTGCTTGCTGCTGGGCACATCATACCCTAGTGTTTCCATTACTAATCAATTCATCTTCCCCTTTCTTCCCATCATGGCACTTTGGTCCTCATCTAGCTTTTTCCTGGTTCCTATACTGGGAGTTTGTTCCTTAAAAATGATGTCCTTTCTTACCTTCTTGTATGGGACTGATAACCTCTCCGAAATGTTCAGCTGTTCTTTGTGTTCCTCTAAGAGAGTCACCCAATTCTATATAACCCTGAGTCCAGCCTGCCTCCTACCCTTTTTATAAAGAAGGAAGAAGGGCAAGGAGGGGAAACAGGGGAGCAGAATAGGATGGGAGGAGATGTGGAAGGGAGATGCTAATTGGTCCTGCCTTTGTTTCTCCCAGTCACTTTACATTTGGAGGTAGACATTAGAGCAATGGTTCTGATTGATTAGCGGTGACTTAAAGCAAAACCTCACACCAGAAAGGTGTAGGTGAGCCCTCAGCTGATTGCTCCTAGACTGACAGCTCCCAGGAAACTCACAGATGTATGGCCTGCGGCTACAGGACAACTCTGCCAGGAGTCCTCAAACCACAGCCCAGCTTCTCCACCCTGCAGGGTCTCCTGCAGCTGCTACCTTCCCAAACTCTTGGGCCTCTGTGTTGCCTTGCCCCTTCTGGCCCTAGTGGGGGCTGCTCATGGGCAGGAAAGCCGGCCCTACTGTTGGCCTTGACCAGCTGGGGCGAAACACAAGGTCGTGGCCCGGTGCACACCAGGCAAGAGGCTTCTTTGGGAAGCAAGCCTCCCCGGCTGATCATCTGCTGGGCTAAGGTATTCTCCTCCAGCTTGCTGAATGGAATCCATAGCCTTACAAAAAAAAACATAGCTTTCTGCTGAGGGAGCAGAATGTGAACAAATACGTTTAAAATTCCAAATGTGACCTTCTCCTTTCTGAACAACGAGGACACCATAAACCACATTGCTTTCCCCTCCTTATGGCTGTGGAGAGAGAAGGGAATAGATGCAGCTATGTTCGGTTGATAAAGGTTCTTCTAAAAGCTGTGTTTTACAGTTCTTTTTATTGCACGCCAGTCGTGAGAGAAGGCTAATTTAACGACATATTTTTCAGGGACAATGCATATTGGAATGAGCTCACATTCATCAACACAACTCAAATTAACTACAGGAATAATGCCCATGTTTTGTAGACCATTGCACTCAGCTCATTCAGCAATGTTCCATTTATGTATCTCAGGAGGAAATTTTGTAGACTGCAATACAGGCAATATACTGCTGTTCCTGTTGTTTTTATTTTTCTGTTGTTTTAAAAATTACATTAATCTATTGCCACTGGTAAAATATGCAAGAATTTAATGTACGCTTAAAAGAAAATGATTAGCAGAGGACTGACAGCTAAATACTACAGACAATGGGGTTGTGAAAGAGCAGGTCTGGGGTATTTTCATTCATTCTTCTTTCTATGTCAATTAGAATATTGACAACATTCTTTAAATACTCATAATCATAATAGTTCTAAAGATGTTTGACTTTTGGCTACACAGAAAAAGAATAAAACCATCTAAGTACGCTGGAGAACAAACCCATTTCTACAGTGGTGCTTTGTTTTTTTGTTTTTGGCAGGTGTGGGGTGGTGTGCAGCGGCTCACGGCCTTCAGGTAATCATAATTCCCCTCTATTATAAAAGTGTAGCAAAACTAGAATTCTCATTGGCTTCCCATACACGTTTTCCTCAGTTGCCTTCTAGCAGAAAGATGCTAACATCTCCTTACGCTGTTCCCGGCCAACTCTAGCTTTGTCTCAGACTAGCTCAGCCTCTCCCTGGCTGTGAGTGACAGACAGCTATTTTTCATGTTGCTCAAAGGCCACAACTGTCATCGCAACTATCTGTGCCAAAACCTCTAATATCCAACCTGGCTCCTGCCCCCTCACAGTACTCCCAGGATTTGAAGAAAAAAACCCCCAAAACTGGCCTCTCGAATTGGAAAAGATTGTGGAAGCACAAGCTGAAGCTTCTGCACAGCAGACATTTTGTGGAGAATAGAGTCAAATGACAGCCTGCAGCTCTTTAATGAATGACCCGAGGGAAATCCAAAAGGAGAGAGTCATCTTGACCACCAGGGGGCTCCGTTGGACCACAACCTTGATCACAGTGGCACATGAGTGACAATGATTATCCTTCATTGTGTACCTGTTTACAAGGACAATTGTTCACAATCTAAATAGGCCTTTTGTAATTGTCAGGACATACTGTACATGGTACGTAACACAGCATGCTTACCACACTAATAGACAGCTAATCAAAAAAATAAAAATAAAAATAAAATAAAAGACAGCTAATCTTTAAACTAAATTTGAACTTTATAATAATACCAAGAATGCCCGGAACACCGAACTTTACAATGATACTTGATAATAATATGAAGAATACCATAAACACTAAGCGTGGTACGAAATGAGAATTTATAATTCAACCACACTGAACATTACTGACCTCATGGCTAAAGTTTTTCTCCAGGAAAATCATTTCCAGATAATTAGGCAACACCATGTTTTTTCAATCTTTATATTGCCTTGGAAATATAATATAAGTGGTTTGGAAATTCAAGGATATACGTGGAAATAGTTTCACAAGATCTGACATTTTTCGAAGTAACAAGAATCAGAAAGTCTTTTTGGAAAACTGTCTTTACACCTTCGATTCCTCAATCCACCCATTATTTCATGGTCTGAATGAGATAGTTATTCCTCTACTATCCTGATCGAAGGCTGATATCATTGAAATCCTGACTCCAAAGAAATTTATGCCTTAGCTGAGCCAGAGAGTCTTCCACATTTCCTCTATATCTGTGTATGCATCCAGGAATGTCTTGAGAGGATTCTATTTTACGTATATTGAGAAAAGTCCCAGAGAAGGCAAATAACGTACTTTTTGATATAAACATATACTTTTTAAGAGTCTTTATTTTTACACCTGATGGCTCAGGAATCAAAGCAAAAGCTAAGCATCCCTTAGACTGGGAGTATGATGTGCTAATTAGATTGCTGTCTAATGACACTTTTGATAAAATAGCTGTGAAAAATCATTAATTTTATGCTTTAAAATGCTGTGTGATTTTGTCTCTGTTACGCATCTGAAGATCACATTACACCTTGCCTCCTCTTTAGCAAGTTTTGTGACAGCTAATGGGCAAAGTTCTGAACTCTCTCCTGAGTTAAGAAGGCAAGATACAATGCAGAGAATATTTGGGGCAGAATTTAAATCATACTTTGTATGATACTAACATGCTGGATACATGTCATTATACATTTGTCCAAATTCATTAGAATGGACAGCACCAAGAATGGACCCTAACGTAAACTATGGACTTTTGATGATTATCAATGGGTCAATGGAGGTTTATCAATCGTAATAAATGTAACACTCTGATGAGGGATACTGATAAAGGGAAAGGCTATGGATGTGTGTGTGTGTGTGTGTGTGTGTGTGAGAGAGAGAGAGAGAGAGAGAAAGAGAGAGAGAGAGAGAGGAAGTACACAGAAAAATCTCTGTACTTTCCTCTCAATTTTGCTGTGAACCTAAAACTGCTCTAAAAGAAGGCCAGAAAAAAAAAAAGAGAAGAAGAAGAAGAAGAAGAAGAAGAAGAAGAAGAAGAAAGAAGAAGAAAGAAGAAGAAAGAAGAAGAAAGAAGAAGAAGAAGGCCAGAGCCTTTGTGGCCATAGAACACCAATCATCTTCAAGTGGATCGTAGGCCAAAGGCATTTTGGAAGAGTGGAGGCATATCTGATATAGAAAGAAAATTGATACTTTAAAAGTTGGGATGAAAGAAAATGCTGCCATCCTTTTACTTAGACTTGTAACCAGACTCTTGAAAAGACCCACCTGAGGCATGAAGTGGGGTTCTTTTGGTTACATTGTCTTTCACAAAGATGGATGCGCCCTGGTTGATAAGTGCTTCCACACATTCTGTGTGTCCCTTAAAGGCAGCCAGGTCCAGAGCCGTGCGGCCTTTCTCATCCCTGATGTCCAGGTCCACCAGCGACTGCAGGAGGACTTCCACGGCTTGATGGTGCCCATTGTAGGCCTGAAAGAAGAAACCAATGAGTCAAATGCTCGCTTACCTCAAATCCCACAACAGCCCACATGAGGGCTGAGCCTCCAAGATCAATCTAATAATCTAATACAGACCAACAGTGGATGAATTAATAGAATCTTCTATCTTAGGGATGCCTGGGTGGCTCAGCAGTTGAGCATCTGACTTCAGCTCAGCCGGTGATCCTGGGGTCTCGGGATTGAGTCCATTTTCAGACTCCCTGTGAGGAGCCTATTTCTCCCTCTTCTCCCTATTTCTGTCTCTCTGTGTCTCTCATGAATAAATAAATAAAATCTTTATGAAATAAAAAGGAATCTTCTATCTATCAGTCCAGTCCTGAACATACTGACACAATCAGAATATTTGGGGGGAGACTTTTCTGTTAAACACAGAAGGAAAAAAAATCACTAAAAACAAAGTGAACTTGGTAATTCATCAGAAGCCTACAGACCTGTTACAGTCCAATATTTTAATTTCTAAGCATGGGACCCTGGGCAAGTTTCTTAATTTCATTTGGAGTTTGTTTTCTCATCTATATATAACGAGAACGGTAAAAGCCGCCTCCCAGGAAAGATAAAAAGAGATAAATTCACACAGGCTTTCTATAATATCTTGCACACAATTGATGCTTCCTCCTTTCTCCTTTACTTCTCCCGTTGATTATCATGAAAACATAGACACAATTATGGAAATATATTCCATGTACCAGCACCAAGTTCAGGCCTCGCGTGAGGCCCTATGCTATGTTAGGTTAAGAGGCTTCATGCTACTAAAGCACAACATTGAAAGCCTGAGAGATCTTTTTCTTTAAGTCTGTAAGGTTAAAAAAAAATGTATATGCACACACAAGGTAAAGGACATTGGAAATAAAAGGGAGGAGGGATAAGGATAGGAGGGGGGACTTCATGGGGGAGGAGGAGGGAGTTAAGGAGATATAGGAAAAACCTGCCCCAGAGCACTCAGCAGCCAGGGTCCCCTCCTTGTCAGCTGCATTTTTTATTTTCCCACCACACTGATTCCTCAAGGCACAACATATTTGGAAGAAAGCTTAGCACAGACAAAAGATCAATCTCCAATACATAAAACGCTCTTACAAACCACTTTAAAACTTAGGAAAATGTACAAAAGGCATGAAAAGACAGCTCACAGAAAAAGAAACATGAAAGGCCAATGAACATATGGAGAAAATATGTAAATTTTTAAGGTACTATTTCTCAACTACCAGATTGACAACGATTAAGTTTGGTCATGTCTCATATTAGTTAAGACATGGTGAGAAAAGCACATGAGTGGCTCAGTCGGTTAAGCAGCTGCCTTTGGCTCAGGTCATGATCCCAGGGTCCTGGGATCGAGCCCCCTCCCCAGGCAATCTGCTCTGTGGGGAATCTGCTTCTGCCTCCCCTGCTCATTCTCTCTCTCTCTCTGTCTCAAAAAAAAAAAAAAAAAAAAAAAAGACATGGTGAAAAAAGCAATCTATGCCCTGTTGCTGTATGACATGCAAACATGTGACATTTGTGGAGACTGGCTTGACAAAATCTATCAAAAACTTTTTGAAAAATTAAGCTTCAGACAGTATGTATAACATGACCTCATTTATATAAAAAGGAAATATATTCAGATATATACCTATCTATATCTGTGTATATTTCTATATCCAAAACTTTAGAAAAATACAAAAGAAACTTAAAAGGGAAAAAAAAAAGAAACTTAAAAGGGTAGAGGTAGCTACCACTAGAAATGGAATATAAAATAATGAGTATATGGACTTATTTCATCTTACCTTTTTACCTTTTTAAAAATCATTTGAATTTTTTCCCTAAGTATATGTTAATGATACCAAAAACTACACATAAAAAGACCCATAGAATTTAAGAGTACTGATAGGAATTGCTTTAATACTCTCTCTTTACATTATTTTTGTGAATGATTATGGTTATGATGTATTAAACATATATTACATATAAGATGCAGTATAATAATTCACATGCTGATGAATCTCAAATTTATATCCCGTTGCTAACTTCTCTTTTTTACTTTTAGACTTGTAGATTCAACTGCCTATTGATATTTCCACTTGAAAATATGCATTTCAAGCTTAACACATTCCAAAACAAATTATTTTTAATAAAGATTTTATTTATTTATTTGAGAGAGAGAGAGAGAAGGCACAAGCAGGAGGGAAGAGGCAAAGGGAGAAGCAGACTCCCCCACTGAGCAGGGAGCCTGATGTGGGGCTCCATCCCAGGACCCCGGGATCACGACCTGACACAAAGGCAGACACCTAACTGACTGAGCCACCCAGGGGTCTCCCAAACCAAATTCTGAATTTCCTTCCCCAGACTTGCTCCATCTGCAGCCTCCTCCATCAGAGTAAGTGGCAATGCTATACTTCGAGTCACTCAGACCCAAAACTTCAGAGTCACCTTTATCTCTCCTCTCAAGGCCAGGGCTGGAGCTGTGTGCAAGGGCTCTGGGACACTAGGGAAATGGGTGCTGAAAGGTAGTGCCTCTCTCCCCCTCCCAGCTGTGCCATGCCCTGGGACAGGGATGTGTCTGCTGAGGGGAAAGGATCCCTTTTGCTAACCACACAGGCGTCATAGGTTCTCTGGCAGGAAAACACCTAACCTCACATCCCTGTTCTAATTCAGACAGAAGTGCAGTGTGGCTAGTAGCAGCCCTCAATGCACCATCATTTCTACTCTTTCTTTAAAATATATCCAGAATCTACACAGTTCTCACCATAGCGCCATCCTCTTGCCAAGATATGGCAAGAGCTTTCCTTTCCATCCTTGCCCCGCTGCAATCTGTTACTGACACAGCCTCCAGATGAAACCTCTTAAAACCCAAGTTGGACATATCAGTCTTTGATGAAAACTAGTCAATGGCTTCTTCCTTCTTTGATAATTAAAATCCAAGGCTCTTAGGATGAGGTATCCTTCTACTCTGATCAATATACCTCTTCACTCACTCTGTTCAACCACACTAACTGCCACCTTCCCCCCTGCCCCCCACCCCATGGTTAAATACATGCATTTCCTCCTCTGGGCTATTGCATCTGTACTTACTTTCTTTTTAAAAGTTTATTTTTTTTAGTAATTGCTACACCCAAGGTGAGGCTCAAACTCACGACTCCAAGACCAAGAGTCACTTCTCCCTCTGACTGAGCCAGCCAGGAGCCCCTACATCTGTATTTTCTATTTCTTCTGAAAAGCTCTTCCCCCTGAGGGCCACGTGGCTCTCCTGGTACTTCTGCTTCAAATATCCTTATCTGGAGGCTTTCCAGAGCCAAAATGCAGCCCTCCACACTCCACCTCAGCATACTACCAGACTCTCTCCACCGCACTTACCCTGCTTCATTTTATCTGTATAGCACTTATTACCACTTGATATCTATTACTTATCTGTTGTCTTGTTTATTATCTGTGGTTGAAGGCATTTCAAGTGTATTGTTCACTGCTGTAATCCTAAATCATGCCTGGTGCATAATTGACACTCAATGACTATTTGATGAATAAATGGATTAATATAATGGCTGTTATAATCATTTATTACTATTAGCAGTGGAAATATATTTTTTAAATAGCAGCTATTTACCTATGCAAACAATCTTTTTATTGATGAAAAAACAAAACAAGCAACAATTAATTTGTCACCAAGATCACTTAGTTATTGAGGGGCCAAATTAGAATTTGAAACCCAGAATCTGCAATGTCTTATACTTTTTTTCCAGTGACTCCACTTAATTGACTTTTAAACAAGATACTTTTGTCTCTACAGGTAATGGCATGAAAAAGTTGAATAACAAATGTTGAATTAAAAACCTAGACACCCCCCTCTCTAGAAGGCTTAACACAGAGATACAGTGACTTGATCAGAATTATGAGGCAAGAAGGTACACACTCAGGCTAACTTCTAGACTATTGTTCTTTTACTATACAAACTGCCTTTCTTGAGACAGGAAAATAAATTCCTACATGTCCACCTCTCTGACCTGTACTTGCTGTGTGAACCATATTTGCATAAGATTGTAAGCCTTCAGTCTGACCAGGATTTTGAAGCAATAACTAAATTTATTGAGCCCTTGCTGTGTGTCAGGCAGTACTAGACATGTAGAACCTCATTTAATGGCCATGACAACCCATCATTTGGATGCTACTGTTATCCCTGTTTTACTGAGCGGGACACAGAAAGGCAGAGACATTACCCAGCCTTTCCATGGTCATTCAGCATTAGATGGTGGAGGTGACATTCAAAGACCAATTGGACCCTTGAGCCTGAACAGTGGGCTTTTCATGAGCTCCTACGGAAAGGGTGCAAAAATACCAAAAGGAACATGATTCTTTACCTCTTGATTATAGGAAATGTTAAACTTGTACAAAGAGAAGAGGAGAGTGTAATGAATTCCTATATACCTACCACCCAGTTTCAGCTATTATCAACTGGCCATAGGTAATTTTAAGCCAACTTGGGAGGACCTATCCTCCTATAAAAAGTTGTGGTACTAGGAGTGTCTACATCAGGGTATAAACCAGCCTATCCTACTTTATTGTGGGCTTATCTGTGACTTATTTGAAAATTGACTTTTCATAAAACTTCTCATTTTAAAGTATAATGGTAGCTACTGCTTCAGCTTATGTGTAAATCCTGACTTCCCACCAAAGGGAAATGAATTCTTTATAGATAATAGCAGGGCCTAGATGTCATTTGCAAATGTTGGTTTCTTCAGTGCCAGTTACTATTATCACAAAGATAATAAACATTTTAATTTCCATCAATATGCTTTAGCCTAGGAAAATAGAATTGGCAACTTGTAAATGGCATGTGTATCTACAAAATATGATGGCTAACATATTTAGATTTAATAAAGAGAAGACACAGGAGAAAGAGAAATGTACATAGGAAGCAAGCCAATGTGAAGGAATCAGCTCTGTTCAGAAGAGCAGAGTCACATTAAGGCACTTAAGTTAGGTGCTAAACTTATCCCCATAATTTCTCCTTTAATCCTCACCACAAACAATTAATCCATCAACCTATGTTAAATTTGGAGGCCTAATATTAAAAAAAAAAAAAGATGGAGTGACACTGCTGGCAATTAGGAAAGCTTCAGAATTCCAACCCATGCTTTCTTCTCTATCAGGCACTTTAAATTCTCTTAAAGACAGAATGGTTGAAAGGCCAGATTTACCCACAGAACTCCTTTCATTTCTTTCCCTAGTCTAGCTTGAATTTTAGCATGCAAAAGCATTACCCCACAGAATTGAAGACACAAAACTATGTACACTCAACTTTAAGGGCAATTTAAGGGTAACAGTAAGGGTAACTTTGATTAGACAAGAACTTTCACTTATTTCCACACTTTAGAGCTTAACTCTAGAAACAAATGACCATGTGATATGGAATTCTATTTTAGGGTTAAATGCATGATTCTGCCTTTGAGCAGGTATATGGTTCTTGGAGTATACAAAAAAGTATACAATAAAGCTTTAAACTCTTTGAAGGAGGCACAGGTAGTCAGGAAAGGAGACTTTTCTCATGTCAGCAGTACATGAGGAAAATTGCCCTATTACTCTATTTCCTTCCCAAACCAGGTATTTAGTAGTTTCACCAATGATTTTTGAAATAAGTTATCTCCTAAATGAGGAGGCAATCACACAAAAGAACAAATATGCTTGTTCAAAAAGCACGAAGTAGTTTGGCTTTCAATAGACAACCCAATTAAAACCTTCACTAGAGGTAGCAATCATACATTTTAAATTTGATTTTTGAAAAATCTTTATTAAAAATATTTCATTAGGTAATTTAAGTATGTCTTAAACACAATTAATTCCTTTGGACTTTTTAGATAGGGACTTAGGGCAATCAGGAGAAAAAATTTGGGATCGCAATAGAATCCACAAAACAATGGGTCCATCTGGAAATCTTGACAGCTGGAGCCTTTCATTTGCATAGGCTTGTTCCTTGATTTAATTTTTTCAAGTGGATGAAATGTTTATGAAATTCACTGGGTTGATAACCCTAGAGACTTGAATCATTCAGCCAGGAAATAGTAACTCAAGGCAGGTCAGGTTTTTTTGTGGCAGTCAAGGTTTGGGGGCATCTGGGTCTATTTCATTGCTAGAATGCATTCATAGAAGAAATAATGTGCCTTGGGTTTTTATCAGGTTAATTGCCACCAAGACCCCTGGAGAGAAGGATGGGCATATTTATAGGGTTCTTGAAGCAAATAATAATTTTTTAAAAGGTGTTATCATTTAGAGGGCAAGAATAATATAGTTTTAGAATTAACCCACTACTATCACCCTGGTCAAAGTTATCGTCATCACCATCGTCATCACTTCCTGGTTGTCTTGCTTCTCTTATTGTTCCCTTACAATGCAAACTCCACACAGAAGCTAAAGTGATCCTTTTCAAATAAGCCACATCATATCATCTGTCTCTTCAAATTCCTCCTAATGGTTTTCTGATTTGCTCAGAGTAAAAGTTGAAGTTCTTACAATGGAGTACAAGGCCCTGCCCTGACTCCCTGCATCGTCCACATGTCAGACCTTGCCCCCTACCATTCTCCCTTCCCTACTCTGCTATTCGGGGACCATGATGAGCACGCCCTTACCCCAGGAACTCTGCACTTCTTCCCAGCACACTCTTCTGTCAGCTATCAACATGGCCAGCTCTTAAGGTCTTTGTTCAAACATAAGATTCTAGGCTATGTAAAGTAGAGACTCATCTGGCACCTCAGTGTTGTCTTGCTGAGCCCATTTGGAGCATGTGCAGCATTTCTTGCCATTTGTCATGTTATATTTTTACTTGCCTATTTCTCTCCTAGACTAGAAACTCCACAAGGACAGAAGCTGTTCTGTCCACAAGGACAGAAGTTTTGTTCACTGCCACCTCTCCTGCTGCCGGAACATGTGCTTAGCACACACCCAGTTAGCATAGGTCAGATGAAAGAACGATACGTTAGCAGTAGTGAGGATGAAGCTGTGCCAGCCATGGCTCTAACCACTCCACGTGCATGAACTCATGTCAACCCCACAATGGCCCTGTGATAGAGGTACTGCTATTCTCATATTATGGGTGAGGAAACTGAGACACAAGAGGTTAGGTATTTGGCTAAGATCAGACAAAGAAAAAAAAAGCCAATTAAATAAATTTATAAGTTAGGAAGGGCTTGGGGGTCTTTAACTCGCTCTTTTTAATTTACAAGTGGGAAAACCATGACTAGATGAGTTGTTAATGGGAGGACTGGTGACTGGGACCTCCTTTCTGGGTGTACTTCCTATGTGCCTGCAGAACTGCCAATGCCCAGTTCTCTCCAATAATGACATGCTACCCTGTCTTTACATGACCACAAACTCATAGATCTTAGCAGAGCAACTGGCACACAGTAAGCACTCAACAATAATTTGGGGTGAAAAAAAGAATGAAAGATGACAGAACTTGGGGAAGCAAAGGAAGTCTCTTCTCAGGTTACTAGCAGATGTGGCAATGCAACCAACCCCTCTTACAAAGGGCATGAGAATTCTAGCTGAGATAACCCCAAATAGTCCTCCCTAGGGGCAGCTAATGCTGTTTGCGAACGCACAGCCTTGGTGCAGTAGATGGTTGGGCAGAGATTCTAGGGAGCAACCTTTAGAGCAACCTGTAATAAGAGCCAAGAGGCATGAAGTTTTATGCATGCAAATTCCCACTATTCATCTACCTTTCCCACTCTAAATCCATCTCCAGAACAGAGACTGATGAACATTTAAGCCTAATTTCACTAGACTCAAAATGTGTGTGTGTCAGTGGGTGTGTAGTGATGTGTTGGCGGCTGTGGCAGATTGTGGTGAGAAGGATCAGCAGATGTGCTGGCAAGTATGGGGGGAGACTAGCAATGAATCAGGGGCTGCATGCACTGTGATCAGTTCATCCCAGTCCTTATGAGATGGTTCGTACCCTCACCTTGTGTGCCATCAATAAAACATTCCCCTCTGTTCTACAAAATCCCCATCCCATTTTTTCATCAAAATGACACTGAGGGGATCCCTGGGTGGCGCAGCGGTTTGGCGCCTGCCTTTGGCCCAGGGCGCGATCCTGGAGACCCGGGATCGAATCCCACATCAGGCTCCCGGCGCATGGAGCCTGCTTCTCCCTCTGCCTGTGTCTCTGCCTCTCTCTTTCTCTCTGTATGACTATCATTAATAAATAAAATTAAAAAAAAATTTAAAAATGACACTGAGGAAGTGCTATACTAAGTGAACGTCCTAACAGTTACACTTAGAGACCCAGCCCCTTTAACTCTTTTTAGTATTATTTTTAGTATCAGCTACCAGGTACATCCTAACACCAACACCATGGCTGTGGACTGAGGCCTCACATTGCAGCAGCACCTTCTACACGTGAGCTGCTATTGCTGGGTATGGCTGCTTGTCCAAGAGGCTCCTGGGAAGAGCTGTTGATCACCAGCTGCCAGAGCCAAGTGGCATGAGGCATGAGGTAGAGTGGTGGGTGAATTTTCTGGCTCGGTCACCCCCTTGGAGAGTTTGGGGATCCTCACCCTGTGCTGTTGCATTTCCCTTCAATGGGGGTATGGAGAGGAAGCTTCAGTGGTGACAGAATAAGTCTTCCTCCCTGCTCTGAGATCTCAGCCAGTACAAGAATCAGAGCCTCATACCTTCTCCGAGATCCTGATTTCAAGTGTGCGGAGAAAAAGCAGAGTTGCAATTATGCATGTGCTCATCTTTCTCTCACAAGTTTGTGTTTAAATATCTAACAAATTTTTAATTGTGGTATTTGATTTACTTTTTGGTAGGCTGTATACTCCTGTATTGTTGGCTATAATCAAATATTTAAAACCAAAATGTTTTCTTCAAATTTCTTCAATTTATAAAAATTTAACTACTGGATGGTAATAATTTTAAAGATTGTTAAAAAGTATAATAATCATTTATCAAGTACACTATGGTAAAGGCATTAAGAAAATTATCTCTTCCTTTGCCCCCATTTTACAGGTGGGGAAACTGAGGCCTCGCTGAGGTAAGTATGTGTCTGAGGTCACCAGTGGGGAAGTTAGGATTGGAATTTGAGTCAGTCTTTCTGTAACTTGTGCCTTTATCCATGTCCTGTTATCATTATTAGTATTATTGTGCTACTATGCTTTCATTTTAAGAGCAGCCCAATTCCAGGAACACTTAGGTTCTTTTTGTAATCGGGGAAGCCACCCACAGCACCTCACTTACAGCTAAGTGGAGCGGACTCTTGGTAGCACCGGAGTCAGAGTCTTCAAAACCATTGTTGGTTCTTTCTAAAAGCTGTGAAGACAAAAAGGAAAAAATAGTACATGAGTAAAATTTGCAGAGGGAATCCTCCTTTATGAAAACTGATGTTGACATAAACGCAAAAGAGGCTTCAGAAATGTAACAAATAATGCAACTTGGCAATATAAGAAACCTGGTACGGCATATCTGAAACAAATAAGAACTTGGACTTAGCCTGTCTGAAACCAGATACTCTAGCTGAATATTTCAACTTCTATATCATCTCAGCATTTGCTGATGAAAAAAAGGCTTTCATACTTGAAAGATGCTCAGCTTCACCAATCCAGGAAAATAATTCATGTTTAATCCACTTTTCACCCAGTAATAATGAAAAATTATAATACCCAATATTTATTCCATTATCAAATGTGCATTTACTTGAGATAGTGTTGAAAAAGACATACAAGGCTCCTTTTCTCATGGCGCTGACATTCTAGGGAGGGAAATCATAGACAAACAAATAAATATAGAAATAAGAAAATATCTGCTAATGACATATACTATAATGAAAATAAAATAGGGTGATGTGATATGAGATGACTAGGAAGTTACCTAACAGCTGATGATCAGGGAAGTCTTCCCCAAGGAAGGAAAATTAAAGTAAGACCTAAATAAGAAGAATTAAACCAAGTAAAAGTGCAGCAAGAGAGTATCCTGGAGGAGGAGGTCATGAAGAAGGGAGTGCAAATGCATCAAGGGGCTACAAATATGGTGACTTGAAGGAACAGAAAGGATAGTGTGACCAGGATATGATGTTGGTGAGGGTATCAGGAAAAAGACATTCTCATTGACTCTTGGTGGAAACAAATTGTTAAAGCCTTTCTGGATAATCTGTGCACACCTGTGACCCTAGGAATCAATTCATAATAAATAATTAGACAAGTGTATGATGATGCATGTACAAAGATAATTCTTCAATGAATATTTGATGAATGATTACCAATATGCCTAGACATTGAAGGTTCAATAATAAATAAAATATTAAAATATCCATTTTCTTGGGAAGAGGGTAGGCAATAAAAGAAAGAAATTAAGCAGTTAGTTAGAAAATGGTATGTGCTATGGAGAAAAGTAAAACCAAGAAGGAGGGTTCAGAGGACCAGAGAGGAAGTCAGTTTGCAACTTAAATAGGGTGATCAGGGAAGGTCTTACTGGCTGAGAAAGATCTTGAAGGTAATGAGAGAGCCTTATAGACATCTGGGGGAAGAGCATTCCAAGCAGAAGGGCCAGCATCCTCCAAGTCCCTCTGGAATAGGTGTCCTTAAGGACATCCAGGATGCTGGAACAGAGTGAGCAAGGACAAGAATGACAGGAAAGGAGATCAAAGAGATGGTGGTAGTGGGGGTAGGAGTGTCATCAAGAGGCTTTTGGGTTATTATAAGATTTTTGACTTTTCATCCTGAAATGGAATTTCACTGGAGTGTTTTAAGCATAGAATGACATGTTCCAACTTTTAGACTCTAGGGAGGGCACAGAGAGAACCTGGGGCAATAGTTCTAGAGAGAAACAACAGTGGCTTAAACCAGCAGAGAGTAGTGGGGATGAAGAGAGGTAGTTGGACTGTAGATATTTTTGGAGGTAGAATCAACAGGATTTCTGATGGATTGATTGAACATGAATCTAAGAGAAAGAGAGAAGAAGGATGACTCCTAGGATTTTGTCCTATACAAACGGAAGGGTGGCAGTTCGATGAACTGAGATGGAAAAGACCAAAGGTGAAATATACCTAGTGGGAAAGAATGAAAGTTGGTTTTGGAAATGTTAAGTTTGAGATGTTTTTGAAGTGTCCAAAAGTGCCTGTTAATCAAGCAGCTGTTGGGTACAGGTATTTAAAGCCACAAGACTGGATAAGATGAACAAGAGAGTAAAGTAAACAGAGATGAGAGATGAGCAGAAAGTTGGAGAGATGAGGGGGAGCCAGCAGGAAGACAGACTGAGAAGATGAACTAGAAGGAACACCAGGAAGTGTGAGGTCTGGAAACCAAGTGAAGAAAATGTTCCAAAGAGATAATGAGTAACCATGTCATAGTCCTGATAGGTCAAGTAAAATGAACCCTGAGAATTGATCACTGGGTTTGGCAACACGAGGCAATTAGTGACTCTGTGAAGAGCAGTTTATCAGAACATTGTTTATATGAAAAAAATAGAAAAATAAATAGCAACAGAGATGAGTTAAATAAACTGAAGTGAGACAAGGATTTCTGGGGAAAAAGTGGAGTAGGACGTTTTGAAGCTCACCTCATCCTACAAATACAGCTAAATAACACCAACATCAGCATAAATAACCCAGAAAACAATCCAAAGATTGGCAGCACAGACTCTCCACAGCTATGCATAGAGAGGAGGGCACATCATAGTGGGTACAAAAGGTAGAAATGTAGTTGGGAGCTAAATGGACCCGCAGGACTGTAGGAGGGAGGGAGGAACAATGGGGGCACAGAGGAGGGAGAGAAACAGACCATTACACCACGCATCCCAGGCACAGGAACCCACACAGGGAAGACAAATCCCTGTAACATTTGGCTTTGAAAATCAGAGGGGCCTAATTTTGTGAGTTCTTAGAATCAGTGGGGCTTAACACCTGGAACGTGAAAAATCAGTGAGCTCAACTCTGGGAGAGCCAGGAGGGTGAGAAGAAACTGAGTTCTGCCTTTAAAGAGATAGCACACAAATAGCCTAGTAGAGATAAGGCATAGAAGCAGCAGTTTGAAAAACACCTGGGGTAGGGCAGCCCAGGTGGCTCAGTGGTTTAGCGCCGCCTTCGGCCCAGGGCCTGATCCTGGAGTCCTGGGATCGAGTCCCACGGTGGGGTCCCTGCATGGAGCCTGCTTCTCCCTCTGCCTGTGTCTCTGCCCCCCTCTCTCTCTCTCTCTGTCTCTCATGAATAAATAAATAAAATTAAAAAAAAAAGAAAAGAAAAATGCCTGGGGTATAGGCGAAGATTTACTAATCTCAGTGTGTGTGCCAGAGGGGCAGGGATTTTTAGGAGACTTCTCCAAGAATCAAAGAGTTGGCAGATACCATTTCCCACCCCTGCCCCCAGCCTAGACACACTGTCCAACACTGTGCCAACATTTTCCACCTAACTTGTTAACAGTGGCCCTGCCCTGGTGTTCTTCTACAGACCTCTCCCCCTTCAATATGTCCTTGGCTGGAGCCCATTCAAAGAGGTGCCACAGGCCTGGCAGTGTGCAAGTATCCCTGACAGGAGCCAGCAATGCTCCAAAGTGACTCCTTCCCTGGGGAGAGGGGAGGATAACTACACACACCAGTCTGACTGTGGCCCCAGCAGTGAGCTGGAAGCAGACATCAGGTCTGACTGCAGGCCCCTCTCATCAAAACAACAACAACAACAACAACAACAAAAACTTCTCAGGAGACCACACAGGGAAAATGCACTCAAGTTTGGTGCTACTGTATCTCTGGCAAATGCCTAGTCTAACTCAACTTAAGTCGAAGGCAGCCCCAGTTGGCCCACTAGTAACACAGACCAAACCCTGCCCAAAACAGGCAACAAGAGCTATCAGTGATGACTGGACTGAAGGCAAAAGCAGCCCAACCACAACAGTGGGGTGCACACAACACACATAGGAGATACCCCAAGATGCTAGGTTCCGGTAAACAGGGGACTTTGCCCTGCAGGGTACCATTGAACCACTTCTTCATAAGGCCACTATTTTCAAGAACAGGAGATGTAGTGGACTTTCCTAACATATATAAACACACACAGAAAGTTAGACAAAAATGAGGAGACAGGAGAATATGTCCCAAATTAAAGAGTAGGGCAGAAAAACATCAAGAAAGCTAAAATAAATGGAGATAAGTAATATACTTGATAGAGAATTTAAAGTAATGGTCATAAAGATATTTACTAGATGAGAAAAGAGTGGAGGATCTCAGTGAGACCCTCAACAAAGAGTTAGAAAACATAAGAACCAACCAGAGATGAACTCAAGAACTGAAATTTAAAATTTACTAGATGAAATAAATAGTAGACTAGAGGATGCAGAAGAATGGTCAGTGATCTGGAGGACAGAGTAATAGAAAGCAATCAAACTGAACAGTAGAGAGAAAAAATAATAATAATAAATGAAAACAGACTTAGGGAACTCAGTGACACCATCAAGTGTGATAGCATTTACATTATAGGGATCCCAGAAAGAGAAGAGATAGGAAAGAAGGCAGAAAATTTATTTGAAGAAATAATATCTGAAAACTTCCTGAATCTATAGAAGGAAACAGAAATCCAGATCTAAGAGCCACAAAGATCCCCAAGAAAAATCTACTCAATGAGGTCTACAGCAAGACATGTAGTGATTAAAATGGTAAAAAGTAGTGATAAAGAGAATTTTAAAAGCTATAAGAGAAAAGAAAACAGTTACATAAAAGGTAAGCCCCATTAAGCTATCAGTGGACTTTCCAGTAGACACTTTGCAGACCAGAAGGGAATGGCATGATATATATTCAAAGTGCTGAAAGAAAAAAACCCTGCAACCAAGAACACTCTATCCAGCAAGGCTATCATTCAGAATAGGAGAGATAAAGAGTTTCCTAGACAAACAAAAGTTAAAGGAATTCATCACCCCTAAACCAGATCTAAAACAAATGTTAAAAGGGACTTTTTTTTTTTTTTGAGAGAGAGAGAGTGCACACATTGTGCACAAACAGTGAGGAGAGGCAAAGGGAGAGGGAGAGAGAGAATCCCAAGCAGACTTCACACTCAGTACTGAGCTCAGCTTAGGGCTCAATCACACAACCCTGAGATCACGACCTGAGCCTAACTCAAGAGTCAGACGCTTAACCAACTAAGCCACCCAGGCACCCCTAAAGGGGACTTCAAATTGGAAAGGAAAGACCATAAGTAGAAGAAAACTACAAAGCACAAAAGCATTAAATTAGCTATATCTATATAAATCAGTCAAGGGATTCACAAAATAAAAGGATGTAAGTAAGGTATGATACCATATACCTAAAACATAGGGGTGGGAAGAGAAGTAAAGAATGGGTTCAAACTTAAGCAATCATCAATTAAATATACACTGCTATATGAAGAAGATGTTATATATAAACCTGTTGGTAACTACAAATTAAAAGCCAGTAATATAAAAAAAAAAAAAAAAGCCAGTAATATATATGCAAGAAAATAAAGAGAAAGGAATCCAAGTATATCACTAAAGAAATCCAGCAAACCATGAAAGAAAAAAAGCAAAAAAGGAAAGGAGCAGAGAAGAACTACAAAAACAACCATAAAACAAATAACAAAATGGCAATAAGTACCTACCTACCAATAACTACTTTGAGGGGCACCTGGGTGGCTCAGTCAGTTAAGTATCTGCCTTTGGCTCAGGTCATGATCCCAGAGTCCTGGCACTGAGTCCCACACTAGGCTTCCCACTCAGTGGGCAGTCTGCTTCTCCCTCTCCTGCTACCCTTCCCTCTACCCATGCTCTCTCTTCTAAATAAATAACTCTCTTTTAAATAAATGAATAAATAAATAAATAAATAAATAAATAAATAAATAAATAAAATCTTAAAAAAATACTTTGAATGCAAATGGACTAACTGTTCCTATCAAAAGACATGGGGTGACAGAATGGATAAAAAAGCAAGATCCATCTATACGCTGTCTAAAAGACTCATTTCAGATTTAAAGACACATGCAGATTGAAAGTATACATATAGAAAGGCATTTATTATGCAAATTTAAGTGAAAAGAAAACCAGGGTAGTAATATTTACATCAGACAAAATAGACTTTAAAACAAAGACTGTAAAAAAATAAAAATAAAAATAAAAAAAATAAAATAAAACAAAGACTGTAACAAGAGACAAAGAAAGAAACTATATAATCATAAAGGGAATAATCCAACAGGAAAACAGAACAACTATAAATATTTTATGCACCCAATATGGGAGCACCCATATACATAAAGTAGCAAATAACAAACATAAAGGAAGTAATTGACAATGATATAATAATAGTGGGTGACATTACTACTCTACTCACATTAATGCATAGATTATCTGACAGAAAATCATCAAGGAAACAGTGGCTCTGAAGGATACATTGGACTAGATAGATCTAACAGATATATTCAGAACATTCCATCCCAAAACAGCAGAATACACATTCTTTTCAAGTACATTCTCCAGAACAGAACAGATATTAGGCCACAAAACTAGTCTCATCAAATTCAGAAACACTGAAGTCATACCATGCATCTTTTCTGACCACAGAAATCAACCACAAGAAAAAAATTCTGGAAAGAACACAAATACATGAATTTTAAATAACATGCCACTAAACAGTGAATGGGTCAACCAAGAAATCAAAGAGGAAATAAAAAAATACATAGAGGTAAATGAAAATGAAAATACAATGGCCCAAAATCTTTGGGATGCAGCAAAAACTGTCCTAAGAGAGAAGCTTATAGCAATACAGGCCTACCCCCAAGAAGTGAGAAAAATCTCAAATAAACAACCAAATCTTAAACCTAAAGGAGCTAGGAAAAAGAAGAATAAACCAAACCACAAATCGGTAGACAGAAGGAATATATTAGAGTAGAAATAAATGAAATGGAAACTGAAAAACACAATAAAACAGATCAATGAAACAAGGAGCTGGTTCTTTGAAAAGATCAACAAAATGGATAAACCTTTAGCCAGACTTATAGAAGAAGAAGGAGGAGGAGGAGGAAGAAGAAGAAGAAAGAGAAAGAAAAAAGACTCAAACAAAATCAGGAATGAAAGAGAAGCAATAACTATACTACAGATACAAAGAACTATAAGAGCATATTATAGAGAATAAAAAATTACATGCCAACAAACTAGACAACCTAAAAGAAATGGATACATTCCTAGAAACATATAACCTCCTAAAATCAAACCAGGATAAAATAGAAAATTTGAACAAACCAATTAGCAGCAATGAAAATGAACCAGTAATCAAAAAACTCCCAACAAACACAAGTCCAGGACCAGACAGCTTCACGGGAAAATTCTATTAACATTTAAAGAAGAGTTAATACCTATTCTTCTCAAATTATTATAAAAAATAGAAGAGAAAGGAGAGCTTCCAAATTCACTCTATGGGACCAGCATTACCCTGATATTAAAACCAGATAAAGACACTCCAAAAAAAGAGACCTATAGGCCAATATCTTTGATGAACGTGATGCAAAAATCCTCAACAAAACATTGCAAAACAAGTCCAATAATACATTAAAAAAATCATTCACCACAATCAAGTGGGATTTATTCCTGGAATGCAAGTGTGATTCAATATTCGGCAATCAATCAACAGTATACATCACATCAACAAGAGAAAGGATAAATCAATGTAATCATTTCAATAAATGCAAAAAGAAAGCATTTGACAAAGTACAACATCCATTCATGATAAAAATCCTCAACAAAGCAGGTTTAGAGGGAACATACCTCAAGATAATAAAGGCCACATGTGAAAAACCCATGGCTAACATCATACTCAATGGTGGAAAAGCTGAGAGCTTTTCTTTTAAGCTCAGGAACAAAACAAGGATGTCCACTCTCATATACATATATCTCATATATATAGAGAGCGTTGTCAAAGAATGGTGTTGCAAAAACTGGACAGGTACATGCAAAAGAGTGAAACTGGACCACTTTCTTACACCATGCACTAAAATAAACTCAAAATGGATTAAGGACCTAAATGTGAGACCTGAAACCATAAAAATGCTAGAAGACAGCATGGACAGTAATCGCTCTGACATCAGCCACAGCAACATTTTTCTAGATATGTCTCCTGAGGCAAGAGAAACAAAAACAAAAATAAACTATTGGGACAGTATTAAAACAAACAGCTTCTGTAAGCAAAGGAAACAATAAAATAAAAAGACAACATAATGAATGGGGGAAAATATTTGCAAATGACATACCTGATAAAAAGTTAGTATCCAAAATATGTAAAGAATTTACACAACTCACCACCAAAAAACAAATAATCCAATTAAAAAATAGGCAGAAGGCATGAACAGACATTTCTCCAAAGAAGACATCCAGATGGCCAACACATAAAATGATGCTCAACATTACCCATCATCAGTGAAATGCAAATCAAAACCACAATGAGATATCACTTCACATCTGTCAGAATGGCTAAAATTGAAAACACAAGAAAAAACAAATGTTGACAAGGACATGGAGAAAGACGATCCCTTGTATACTCTTGGTGGGAATGCAAATTGAGGTAGCCACTGTGGAAGACATTATGGGGGCTTCTCAAAAAATTAAAAACAGAATTATAATATAATCCAGTAATTCCACTACTGGATATTTACCCAAAGAATATGAAAACACTAATTTGAAAGGTATATGCACTCCTATGTTCATGGAAGCATTATTTATTAAGCCAAGATATGGAAGCAGCCCAAGTGTCAATCGATAGATGAATGGATAAAGAAAATGTGGTGTATATACATGCACACACAATGGAATATTATTCAGCCATAAAAAGAATGAAATCTTGGCATTTGCAACAACATGGATGGACCTAGAGACTACAATGCTAAGTGAAATAAGTTAGAGAAAGACAAATACCATATGATACCCACTTGTGGAATTTAAGAAACAAAACAAAGGAAGAAAGAAAAGAAGAGACAAACCAAAAAACAGACTCTTAAATACAGAAAAAAAAAAAAAAACCTGATGGCTAGAGGGGAGGTGAGGGGATGGGTGAAATAGGTGAGGAGGATTTAGAGTACACTTATCTTGATGAACACTGAGTAATGTATAGAATTGTTGAGTCACTGTATTGTACATCTGAAATTAATGTAACACTATATGTTAACTACACTGGAATTAAATTCTTTTTTTTTTTTTTTTTTTTTTTTCTTTATTTATTTATGATAGTCACAGAGAGAGAGAGAGAAGCAGAGACACAGCCAGAGGGAGAAGCAGGCTCCATGCACCGGGAGCCCGACGTGGGATTCGATCCCGGGTCTCCAGGATCGCGCCCTGGGCCAAAGGCAGGCGCCAAACCGCTGCGCCACCCAGGGATCCCTGGAATTAAATTCTTAAAAGTCAATCAGAGAAAGACAATTATCATATGGTTTCACTCTTATATGGAATAGATGAAACAGAGCAGAAGATCATAGGGGAAGGGAGGGAAAACTGAATGGGAAGAAATCAGAGAGGGAGACAAACCATGAGAGACTGTTAACTCTAGGAAACAAACAGAGGGTTGCTGGAGGGTAGGGGTGAGGTAACTGGGTGACGGGCATTAAGGAGGGCATGTAATGTGATGAGCACTGGGTGTTACATGCAACTGATGATTAACTGAACTCTACCTCTGAAACTAATGATGTACTTACTGTATGTTGGCTAACTGAATTTAAATTTTAAAAAGTTTAAATAAAGTATCTCAGTAAATAAATAAATAAGAGTGGTGTAATCATCCATTGAGATAAATTATCCCTCTTCATGTTGCCTTTAAGTCTTTGTATAGTGATGTCCCCAAAAGGAACAAAAATCCAATACCCAAAGCAGTGGTGTGTGGTGAACACGGTGGTACTCAACATCCACTCCTGCCTCCTCACTGGTGGGTTTGGGCTGCAAAGTCTAGATGGTTATAAACTAGGTTTCCTAGACTCCCTTGAATCAGGGTTCCAGATGTAATTTAAGTCTGTCTATTGGATGCACTAACCTGAGATACTGAAGACAGAAAGACCTGAGGACATCTCTGATTTCTGGTGATGAGCACAGTTATGAAGACTCTCAGCTACCTGCATATGGGCTCCTGGCTTACTGAGGGTGGAGTAGCCAGACAAGGGGATACAGGGCACCCACTATTTGGCAGTACGGATCAAGCAGGTGCAGTGAGGCTCTAGGCCCAATGGTAGTGGCATTGACAAGTGTGTCCCTGTATGTCAGCCAGGGCGATGGGTCCGTGGAATATCCGTTCTGGTGGCTACTTTCTGATTCCCTGTCATCCTGGCTAGTCGAGTTCATAGTTCAGGCTTATTTCTGGAGGGTCACCCTAGAGTCTCCTCTTCTAAGCAGCCCAACAGTCTTGGAAACACTTATTTTTAAAAATCAAATCTTTTTCTCCTTAAAACAGCTAGCATTGTTTCTGTTTCCTTCAAATGAAACCTGACTGATTCAAAGAGTAATGGACTTTATTTATCATAGCAGTTTTCTTAACGCAGGAGGCAAAGGGGGAAATATACTACTCAATGCACCAGAAAGCAAAACTTCCTAAAATCTACTTTATCCATGTTTCTTCCTGAAACTCCCAACTTGTTAAGTGGAAAAGGTCATTTTAAAGACATGTGTGGAATAGAACCATTTCCATGTTTTAAAAATCTGTATTAAGGAAATGATAGATGCAGAAAAAAAAAAAAAGGCCTAGAAATAGCTACCTTAAAATGCTTAGTACAATAACCTAGGAATAGGATTATGGATGATTTTTATTTCTCTTTCCTGATTTTTTTTGCAGTAATTATATATTGTTTTTGCAATCAGAAAAACACTAAAGCTATTTCTACTTGGGGACAAAGCTATTAACTTTCCTTTTCATTCAGCAGAATGATGTCCACGGATCCCCCCTCCTCCCCCAGATAGGTCCAGAACTCCTTTCTAGTCAATGCATGTACAACAAAATGTTCCGACTCACTGGTAGATCAAATAGCAGTGTAAAATTATCATCTAAGGGCACATGATTTTAACTTTGGAAAGAATACAATGCAAATAATTATATCAAAAGTATAAGGCATTTATTTATGTATGTTTTTATTAGTATGAGAATAGAATTTGGAACTTAAACAATCTAGGATAACTTAGACTAATGACACTAAATTTAATTTTAACTTCAAAGCAAATAACTTTAAAACCAATCTGCAGTGCATAGTTGAAATACAAGTAGCCCTAACTGATTGAAAAGGCTAGAAAGCAGCTGTTTTTTGCTTTGTTTTGCAACATTATCACCTGCAAGACTTCCTGGAATTGATAGTGTGTACTGATGCCAAATCCTGTCCTAGAATGAACTTTTAATCAAAGGAACACGAAATCATTTCCACCATTACCACAAACATGATGAACAGAGACAAGAAGGCAAAATACTGTTTATAGCCACAAATTAGTCATGTTCCCAGAAGATTTATTATGAAATGAGATTTTTCCACACACATACTTTGATTGTTCTAACAGCATATGATATTTTACTTCTATCATTTACCAAATACTTTCAGAGAGTTATCTCTGCAGGACTCCAGTTTAGGCACCAGGATTCAACTGTGCAGCAAACAGATATTGCTGCTGACCTGAGTGAGCAGGGAGGCTAATGGGGAACCCACAGAAATTAACGGGTAATGAAAACAATGGGTGCTAGGATGCAAGATGCTGTAGAAGCATAAAGAGATACCTGACGTGACCTGGAGGGTCAGAGAAGACTCCTCTGTCAAGAAAGGTCTAGCCTGAGATCTGGATGGTAAGAGTCAGCCAGGCACAGAGAGAGAGGACTTTCTAGGCAGAAGGAAGAGCATGTGAGAGCAGTGACTACAATAAATTTGAAAATTTTTTGGTTCAATAAAGCTAGAGTAGTATGGAGGGGTGAGGAAAGGATGAGGAGCAGAATGAGAGGCTGAGAATAGATGTGGTATAGAGTGATTATATCATTACTGTCCAGTCCAGGACATTTTTTTAGAGTGATGACTGTACCAGGACAATAGCTGTAAATCAGGACATTAAATTAGGATGATCATTTAGAGTCATTAAAGTGCTTTAAGCAGAGAAGAGGCATGATCATGATAAGATTCTTGGGTATCATAACAATCTCTCTGGTCACAGTGTGGAAAATGAACTGCCTGTGGTGTTGGGGTGGGGATTCCAACCAGAAGCAGGGAGAGCATTAGGATATCTCAACTCTGGAATTTCCAACTTATGAATTATTAAGCTGGTGAGACCTGATGGTGGCCCAAACTGCAGAAGAGGCGGTGGAAATGGAAGGAAGTGGGTTTCACATTCACTCCTTTATGCATTCATTCCATAATTATTTTTTCAGCACTGTGCTAGGCACCGAAATTCTCAGTTTCAAAATGGTCCCTACACTCATAGTTTAGAAAGTATAGTGGACACCATTCATTGAACATTGGAGGAAGGGGAAAGAGTAGAATCAAGGGTGACCCCTAACTAGTTTTCTAGCTTTCATAACAGGGTGAATTATGATGCTTTCCCTAAGAAACAAAGAGAATATGTAAGATCCGGGGAGAGAAAGGTTGAGGTTTGGTTTGAAGAGCTGCTGGGACATTCAAGAGGAGATGACTGGTGGACAGATGGATATAATGGTCAAAGCTTACAAGTGAGATCTGGGCTAGAGTCATGGATCTGGGAGTCACCAGCAGTGGCTGATACATGAGCCTACCCTCCCACCCGAAACTGCCTGAGGAGAACGTGTAATGAGAGAAAGGCAAAGAGCATAGGACATAAGCCTCAAGAACCTCAAGGTTTGAAAGAAGAAGAGAGTCTGCAACAGGAGTTGAGGAATGGACAAAGGTAGAAAAACAATAAGGACAGTGAGATGATGGTGGTGGTGGTGGTTGTGGTGGTGGCAGCATATTACCAGGATATGAAGGTGGTGGTGGTGGTGATAAACGATGATAGAGATTTTCATGGAGAACAGTCAAAAGTTATGAAGTATTTACTATGAGCCAAGCATTCTATTAAGGGCCTTACATGGATCACCTCAATCTATCCTCAAATAATCCATTATGACCTCAAGTTCACACAGCCTGTATAGGATAGATCATGGAACTAAACCCAGGTCTAAATCAAAACCCATGTTATTTATCTGATAAAAACAATGCCTTCCAATCAACTGTTAGGCTGAAATTCTCCCCTGATATTTCACAAAGAAGAAAACCCAGCAGGGATGAATATAGGATACAAGGAGAGGTTATTTTGTGGTTTCTTTTCTTCAAGTATGTAAGTCTTCTGAGGTCTCTAACTTCAACAATTTGTTTTTTTATTTTATTTTTTTTTCAATTTGTTTTTTTAAAAAAGATTTTATTTATTTATTTGAAAGAGAGAGAAAGAGAGCATGAGCAGGGGGAAGAGCAGAGGGAGAGGAAGAAGCAGATTCCCTGCTGAGCAGGGAGCTCAACGTAGGACTCGATCCCAGGACCCTGAGATTATGGCCGGATCCAAAGGCAGACGCTTAACTGACTGAGCCACCCAGGTGCCCAACAATTTCCAGTATGTTTGTGATTTTCCTTGTCATTTCCTAAGGAATGGCGAGTACTCATGTCAGGTACACAGCAACCACGGGAGACATCTATTGGAATCTAGCTCCACTAAGTGTTCCTCCAGCTTTAGTGATTCTCCTTTGTTAAGAAGACAATGGGAAAAAGTGGAGAGAAAAGCAATATGCAAGTCATTCAAAACTGGCACTTATATTTAGACTTTTCTTTCTAATTTAGAATTTGGTCCTAAACATATCAAGTCCAAGGGATGAGGCTGATATGCAGCACTGCTCTACGGTGCATAAATGTCTCAGGGGAGGGACATGGTGGCCAGAGAGAAACAGAGAGCTCATATTGTGACTCAATTCTACAGACTCGGAAGTCAGCCCGTGTGGTCTGTGATATTCCTGGAAGATAACACTGCTCTACAGAAATCAACCATAACCTACCTTGTCAGAATCAGAAATGGAATGGCTCTTTTGCAACACAGTTAGAGCTAAGAATGCCTACCAAAAAAGCAACATCATAAAAAGCAATGAGTTCTGCACATAAAGCTTGTAGTTATATAGCAAAGCATACAATCTTTTTTTTTTAATTTTTATTTATTATTTATGATAGTCACACAGAGAGAGAGAGAGAGAGAGAGGCAGAGACACAGGCAGAGGGAGAAGCAGGCTCCATGCACCGGGAGCCCGACGTGGGATTCGATCCAGGGTCTCCAGGATTGCGCCCTGGGCCAAAGGCAGGCGCCAAACCGCTGCGCCACCCAGGGATCCCCCAAAGCATACAATCTTAGATATACAATACAAAAGCAGACTAGTTATAACTTACTCTTTTTTTTTAAGATTTTATTTATTTACTCATGAGAGAGAGAGAGAGAGGCAGAGACACAGGCAGAGGGAGAAGCAGGCTCCATGCTGGGAGCCTGAGGAGGGACTCGATCCTGGGACTCCAGGATCACGCCCTGGGCTGAAGGCAGCGCTAAACCACTGAGCCACCTGGGCTGCCCAACTTACTCTCTTTTAAAACTATTTCCAATTAACATATCCTCATGTGTATCATCAACATTTACACAGTCTATGTATCCACACGCTAGTTTTCACATTGAATTACCTGCATAAAATCAACATACACATCCAACATGCTGCCTGCCATAGGCTTCTATTGGAAAAATAAAAATGTTGCATTTGTTCTAAGTATTGGCTTGGTCCTCTTCCTAGACAAAGTATTAAAATTAAAATGACTGCTTTAATTAATAAAGCCTTTATCTGGACTACTTAATTTTATTCCTTGTCATGTCCAAAATCCCAGGAATACTTCTTTTCTCAGTTGGTCAGTCATTTCTGAAGCCTGTATATAGAGTCTAGAACTGTCTGATTGCACTTCTCCCAGTCTCCTCCTATCAACCTGCATTTGCCAAAACTTTCTTGGGTAAACCAAATGGACGGTTTGGAATGAAAACTACCTCTAACTCCCACTGACAAGATAGGTGCATACAGTGGGAATTGAGACAAAGAACTAGAAAGAGAGCAAGCCAACGTTTCAACCATCTTATCTGTGAAATAAAAACTCTCTGTTTCAGCTAGGACATAGTTGGGATGTTCTAAAATTTTGTGGGGCCTAAGGAAATTAGTGCATTTGAGATTATAGCAGTTTATAGGACATGTTCTGAATCTGGACGGTGTTTGCACAGTATCGGAAGGCTCACATAAAAAGCAGCTTCATATATTGGATTTAAAAGCCGCAAAGGTAATAGAAGGCCAAGTGTAAGCCTCTTTCTCTGCAAAGTGAAATCTGTGATAACAAAATCAAGAATAAATACGAACTTAATGGTAAGCCAACTGGCTGCTGGGTTAACTAAACAGTAATCTTATCATTCAAAATTGTGAGGGCGCACATAAATATTACACATGAGCTGGAAACCCAAGCTTTATAAATAGTTTAGATTATCACTGGCTATTTGAAAACATGGCAGGAAAACTTCAGGGATCCCAAGAGACCTCAAGCTGATCTAAACCAGTGTTTAAATGTACTTTTTAAGAAAGCAGAAGGCAAATATGGTTCAGACTGTAAAAACAGAAATGTGCTGCCAGTGGGTCTGTGGGGTTACCCTCTCTCTTGCTGGCTCTGGTTAGATTCTGACTACACAACTGGTTTCCACAAGGTAGGAGGGATGGGGGGGGGGGGCTAGAAACCCAATCAGAAAATATCCACAGGGACCATGTAAAGGAGGTACTCTGAGGAAAGTTTTAAAAATGGACTTATTTATCTTTCAGCAGTGAGGACTGAGAGGACATTATGAGTCTTTGAGTCTGTGAAGGGTTGGACGCAGGCCACAGCCCCTGGAAAGTTGGCACCTCCATCAGAAATTCTATTTCACATTCCACTTGTCTGTGCTTGAGAATGAAATGCTATTTAGGCAACCTCAGAGCCACTCCTGAGTCAACTGTGCTGTGACCTGGCTCTGGCTCAGTCCAGAATGGGGGCTGGGTCTGCAGAAGTTCCAGACCACCCAGCCTGTATCAATACACTCCATTCAGAGGAACCCAGGGGCCCAGGATGGAGCTCAGGGATCCCATAGGTCTTTCAGTCTTAGAATAAATGTGATGTTCCAGGCTACACTGGTCCTCTGTGAACCCCAGGCCCTTTGGCCTAGCCCAAAATAAACTAGCTTCCCCATGATGGCTCATCAGTAACAGTAGCGACTGTTTTTTTTTTTTTTTTAAAGATTTTATTTATTTATTCATGAGAGACACAGAGAGAGAGAGAGGCAGAGACATAGGCAGAGGGAGAAGCAGGCCCCATGTTGGGAGCCCAATGTGGGACTCCATCCCAGGACTCCAGGATTATGCCTTGGGCTGAAGGCAGACGCGCAGACGCTCAGAGGCTCAGAGGCTCAGACGCTCAACCGCTGAACCACTTAGGTGTCCCATGACTATCTGTTTTCTCATTGTTCTGCTCATACTCCTCCGCAGCTATTAGAAAAAGCTGTGTTGCTTGAAATTGTTACTAACAAAAATTATCCAAAACTCAGTGGTTTCTAGAAATGTATGAGTCTAATCTAATTTCTGCCTCCCCCTCAATTCCATAAGTAAGGAACCATTAACTTTCTACACTTGTGTAAGTCAAGGTCTATGCCACTTTAAAAGGAGATACTATGAATTAAGGAGGGTGCTACTGGAAGCTTAGCTAGATTTAGTTTCCATCTTTTCTTTGGAGCTGATTTTGAATACTCTGTTTATCTCCTCCCTCCAGTGTATACTCGGTTCCTGGTGATTTCCTTGCCAATTAAAAAGCAGAAGCGTATGTGTAAGGAAGGCTAATGAAACCTGCAGTGAAGATAAAGTCAAATGCAAGATATAAAATGCATGGTGTTCAAAAACCATCTTGCAAAAGCCTTAAAAATGTGCGTATACATTGACCTGTAAATCTACTTCAGAGATTTTATCCTGAGAAAGGTTTAAGCCAAGGCCATTCAATCGTGAAGTAGGGTAAGCAACTTAAATAGTAGAAGAAGTTCAAAGTTACAATTTATACAATAATTGAATATTATTTAGATTAAGAAGTGTTTACTGAGTTCTTAATAGTATTGGGAAAGGATTATATCATAATATTTCATGGAAAAGTCAATATACAAGTTGTATATTTAATATTACCTCATATATGTAAAAATAAAGTACGTGAGGAGACTAAAATGAAATACAACTGATCCTTGAACAACATGGGTTTGAACTCCCTGGGTCCACTTAGGAGCAGATCTTTTATAATACTTGTAAATATGTTTTCTCTTCCTTATGATTTTCTTAATAACATTTTCTTTACTCTTATTTTTTTGTAAGAATACAGTATGTAGTACATGTAACACACAAGATAAGTGTTGATTAATGTTATCAGTAAGGCTCTGATCAAGAGTAGAAGTCATGTTTTAGGGGAGTCAAAAGTTATTCACAGATTTTCACAAAACAAATGAGCAAAGGGGAAATAAAAGAGAGAAAGGCAAATCAATAAAAGGCTCTTAACTATAGAGAATAAACTGAGGGTTACCAGAGCGGAGGTTTCAGGGGAAATGGGGTAAATAGGTGATGGGGATTAAGAAGTACACTGTCTTGATGAGAACCAGATGATATATGGAAATGTTGAATCACTATGTTACACCTGAAACTAATATTACACTAAACTAACTGGAAATAAAATTAAAACTTTTTAAAAAGTTATATTCAGATTTTCAACTGTGCAGAGGGTCAGCATCCCTGACCCTCCTGTAGTTCGAGGGTCAACTGCACACTAAAAGATTAATAATAATAATTAATAATAATTAATAAAATAATTAATAATAATTGTTCTGGGACTTTGGATATTTGATTTCTTGTTTCACTTTTTACATACTCTAAACTTTCTATAACAAATATATATTGTTCTAATAAAGAATAAGATAAATTTTTATATAAAAATAAGATGGTTGAGCCAGATGATTTCTAAGGTCGCTTTAGCTATACTCTGGATGGTATTCAGTCAAAATTTAAGAAGTCAATGTTTTCATGATCATGAGTAGTATATCTTCTTATTAAAGAAATATACCATTCTGGCCAGTATCAATATTGGTTAAGTGCATTCCTTGTGGTCATTAAATTGCAAATTCCTTAGGGGCAGGGACCATCAATACCATGTAGCAGGCATTCAGCAAAGGTTTGTTGAATTAATTTAAAATGTGATAAAAGAACAAGAGAGAATTATTGGAATTAACTGCAAGGTGATAAACATAGAGGACACTACAGAACTATCAAAAACATTACTGGTATCTTATATTTTGTATGAATTTTTGTCTTTATAAAATAAGTTAAATGACATATTCATTGCTACATTTGTAAAACCAATGAATCAATCAGCAAAACAAACAAACTTGACCTTTCACAGAATATGCTTTTGTAGGTGAAAAAATGCTCCAGGATAAGTGTGTCTTTCTGTACCACCATGTCAGTTTACTGTTACCAGATGGTGGTACAGAACTTATCATGAGGCAAGCCTCTATTCTTCTGTCATAAGGAACTATGGAAAACTAACATCAAAAGAAATTTTGATATGATTGATGAAGCAATACTGTGAAGAAGATATAGTAGTAAAAGAATTTCAAACACATTATTGGGTTGTAAATATCTAAATCAGTCTAGAAAAAGCCAAATAATATGTTTTTTGAAATAACAAAACAGTAGGATTCTTTTAATCTTTCCACAGACATTCCAAATGAGGAAGAGTATTAAGATTAACTCATGGGGTTGGGGGGGGGAGTCACTATTTTTAGGGATAAGGGATCCTGTTTACTGAAAACACAAGGACTGATCCAAGGCTAGAAGAAGCCAAAACTGATTATGGAGGGGACAGGGGTTTTAACTAACTTGAAAGAATCGCAAAGAATCACTCCAGAAGCCATCCCAAAGGTTAAAAAAAAAAAAAAGCCTCAAAGTGCTCCTACATTATTTTGGAGGTTCCATGGCAGCTTTGGTCTTAAATTGTTTAAATTATTCTCAGAACTCTTAAATTCAATTTTTTTCCCAAGCAGAATAAAAATATAAAATTACTACATCTGGGTTAAATAGAATCAGGAGGCATAATTTACCTTAATAAGGAAATTATTCTCTTTGGCGCCATAGTTTCCTATAACTGAATTTGGTTTCATTCGTTGTGTGGGTGTGAGCCAAAATAGGGAAGGGAGGTTTATGTTTTGGAAACAGAAAAGAGAGCTGAAAGGGGTCCCTATAAACACCTCTGAAGGAACACAAAGAGGCTGCAGCCAGGAGCCAATTTCAGAAGTACCAACCTCAGATACAAAGTATATGCTTTGGTTGCTGCCACCTTGGCGTCACCCTTCATATATCTATAAGGATGTGATTTTGAATCCTCTAAGTCCTCTTGGATCCGCCAATAGTTGTTGCAAGGAAATTTTTGTACAACAAAAACTTTCGCTATTCCCTTGGTATTCATGGTAAAGGAATTAATGTGGACCATGCCCACTTGCTTCTTGAGTTTTGTAGAATAATTCAAAAGTTAAGTTCCCTCTTCTACATTAGCAGTGAGTGCAACACATTGGTGTATTCTATCAGCGGAATAATCACTGGACTCTCTTTCTCTTTGGATCTCTGCATCACATGTCGAGTGTGTGTGTATGTGTCTCTGTGTGTGAAGGGGCAGGGGAGAGGAAGACAAAAGCAAAAGGCCTGTGTTAATCAATCATGGGTGTTATCACATGTGGGTCACATGAGCCTAGAAACAAGAGTAAGAAGGGTAAACATGTAGAGGTACTTGATAGATCCCCTGATGTCAAGAAAATGATTCAAAACTTGTAATACAAGGCAAAGAGGAGAACTCCTTTTAAAATTATACTAAGCACGATTTTATTTATTATTTATTTATTTTTAAGATTTTGTTTGTTTATTCATGAGAGACACACACAGAGAGAGAGAGAGAGAGAGAGAGAGAGAGAGGCAAAGACACAGGCAGAGGGAGAAGCAGGCTCCATGCAGGGAGCCTGGCGTTGGACTTGATCCCAGGTCTCCAGGATCAGGCCCTATGCTGAAGGCAGTGCTAAACCGCTGAGCCACCCGAGCTGCCCCCAAGGCACCAATGTGAGGATTAGCTTTTTAGTATAATGTTAATTAAGAGCCCAGTCTTTATGAAGTCACACGTTAATTTACAGATTTGTTTCCAGGAGAAATACACAGTAACTCTGTGTGGTAGAAAAGATAACTCCAGAGGCTATAGCCTATTGCTCTTTAGGACATGAGCCAGTTTTGCATCTAACTTAGCAATTTTATTCTAATATTATTTCATTAAACTGCCTATAAATGCTCTGTTCCTCAAATGATCCTTGAATACGCTTTAGCATCTTACTAGTTCCATCATTACTTAGTGAGATTAAAAAAAAATCCTTAACATACATTCCTCCTTCCTTGTTATGAGAGTCTTGTTTTCAGTTTATTGAGTAGACTTTGATACCACCTATCAGCTCCAATCTTTTTTTTTTTTAAGATTTTATTTATTTATTCATGAGAGACAGAGAGAGAGAGAGAGAGGCAGAGACACAGGCAGAGGGAGAAGCAGGCTCCATGCAGGGAGCCTGACGTGGGACTCATCCGGGGTCCCCAGGATCAGGCCCTGGGGTGAAGGCAGCGCTAAACTGCTGAGCCACCCGGGCTGCCCTATCAGATCCAATCTTAATGCAAGATCTCAAAAGTCTTAATATCCTTTGGAAATGCCTGTACAGTCTCCTCCCTTCGATGTTCCACAATGGACTATTCAGGAGAACACTGAAGGGAATGGGGGAAAGTGCCCTCCTTTCCTTCCAAAGGAACTCATGGGCAGACAGGGCTATGTCATCTTCCAAGATCAGAAAATCGATTCTACTGCATTTCCAATGAACTCTTCCCCGGGTCTGAGACTAGGGAATCATGTGCTCCCCTCCCCTCTTCAACTGTCTGCTGCACCCAGAGAATCATGGTAATGACCAAGCCCTTTTTACAAGGGCTGAAGGCCTTATGGCCTGTACTTGCTCATTTTTCCCCCCAGGAACCAAAAGGAGTTGATAGATACCAACACAGCCCTTCTTTTTGCTCCCGTTCTAAAAGAGGAGGTCTGCCCTGGTGGACCAAGTTCACTCAGCATCCTTCAGGGGGAGTCTCTCAGTGCACCATCTCTTGTCTTTCTGGCCTCCTTCCCTACTTAGAATCCTCAGCAGAACTCTGCAGTTCCTTGGCACAGAAGAACTTCAGGCGGTCAGATGCCTAGGGGACTTAAATCTCTGATCACCTACAGCCCAAGAAGCAGACCGCCCCCCTCTTCTCCACCCCATCTCTCTTCAGAAATGAATCTCACTGCAGAAGAAAATAAAATACACAAGACAGCACAGAGCATTTATGACTGAAAGGAAGAGCACACTAATTTCATTTTCACTACATTTCAATGAGATAATTCAAAGAATTGTTTCTCTCAAAGCTTACAGTTTCATTCATAAAATCATCTTTTCATTTATGTAAAGTGACTGTTATGCCATTGTTATTTTAGTGGTACAGAAATTAAGAAAATATGGTTGTAGATTTATATAAGATAAACCATACATAAAAATCATAACAGAGTTCCTTTCTCTTTAGCATAAGGAAATGATGCTCCGAAGCCTGATTTTTTTGGGTGCCAATGGAGAAAATGGTTTCTTCTATGGGTCTTTCCTTTGTGGATCCCCCTTAGCCACACTCCACCCTTGATAATTAGCTCTCCTTCACTGACAGAGTTGCGGGGTTGCTGGGGCCCAGCTTGCAGGCTGCCATTTTGGCAAACACAGCCCTCTAAGATTTTCTTTCTGTGAGCTGTTAGGCCATCCACTCAACTTAGTCTGAGTCCTGTTATCTCCTCCTTCGGCTATTATTGAACACAACATGTTGACCTTTTCCTTGCAGGGCAGCCAGCATTCTTGGGAGAGAAGGAAGGACACTGTCTGTAGGACTTAATTCCTATTCCTTCCCACTTCATCTTCTCATTTCAAGGCTTCTCCCTCCATTACCAGAACTAAAACCAAAACCAAAAACCCTTTCCAGCCTCCGGAACACACACGTAAACAAACTTTTCTCTACCCATCACCACGATACAAAATATAATCTGCTGTCATAAACCCAGAGAGCCTATGGATAACTCATGAATTTTCATGAGTTTTGAATTCAGGTCCTAAACTATTTTATCTCCCTTTAAGTTTCACAAACCCAGCAATTCTAAAAGTCTTGTTCAGCTGATGGCAAGAATGAAGCATCTTCAGCAAATGGTGTCCATCATTTAAAACATACTATGATGTGTGAATTCAGGCCACCAAATAGGAATGCAAATGGAGCCATTTCACTCCCAGTATTCAGAGACTGTTTTACCAATTTGGGAGCATCTATGCTTCCTTTCCCATCTGTTGTCTTTTCTTTTTAGCTGTTAATTAGCTCTCTGAACAGAAGGTGCTAGAGGCGGGGTATTTAATGTGGCAAAGAATATCACAAAGGTTCCCACAATTCTCAGATTGACCAGTCTCACTGCTTGCTGATACCTTCAATAAAGAGTGTAAGAAGACAGATGAAATTATTGACTAAAATTTGGTTTTTGCATTATCCACGCACTTATCTTGCTACCACCCCATCCCTACTAAACAAACAAAACCTTAAAATGTGTGTGTAACTTTATGTCACTCTGAAAAGCAGTTTAAAAGAAAACTATACTCCTGTGAAGTTTTTTTTCCTTGTTGCTCCCAATTATGGATCAGAATGACTTTGCCCTGATTTTAACAAGGCTTTATTCAGAAAGAGTCACATCTAAAAAGTACTTTATATGCACTCCCTAAAACCTACAAAAAAATCTAATTTAGATGTAGCTCCGTTTTAATATTGTAATAAATTTGTACAGTAACAGATGGTACCTAGACTTATCATGGCGATCATTTCGTAATGTATATAAATGTCAAATCACTATTTTGTACACTTGAAACTAATACAATATTGTATGTTAATTTTAATTTTAAAAACTTAAAATGCTGAACTTCAAACATGTCAGCATGCAGCTGATACCTGGAAAAAATTTACAGTTCCATTTAAAAAATGGCTTCTGACACTTTTAGCTTGACACATTTGAAACTAAGCTACCTTCATTTGTTATGCAATAGTGCAGTTGTCAAATTTGGACCCTTTTTTTTTCCCCCTTGAGGACACACACTGTATCATGAACTCTTTAATTTAGCACGTGGATTAAGTAGGAGCCCATTTAAAACTAAAGGAGCTAACTTCACTTCTAATCAGAAGTTCATAAATTCATAAATTTCAGTTTCCAATTTCAGTTCTAAGTTCATAAATTAGATTGCTGAAAGTTAGAGAAGAGTTGTCCATTTACAAAATCTAGGGCCAAAAATAAAAGAAATTATAATAGAAGAGTGATTTCAGTGTTTGTTCCTTTTAAGTTAAGAGATTGATGGTCAAAAGGTTAAAATCATGAAACCATCTTAAAAGAACAAAATCACAACTTGCAGGCTATTTTTTGTTGTTGTTTACTTACCGTATCCCTTAGAATTTTACTTACCAACTAATAAAAATGGCAATGAATGTAACTGCATAAAAAATTTGGGGAAACTATTCTATGTTATCACAGTGGAAAGGTATTCTTTCTTTCTCCTAAATGTCAAATTATTTTGAAACCATCTATATGGTTAACAGTACAGTAAGTGCTAAATTGCACACCAACTCCTGCAGCTTCCAATTGCAAATTCCAGTCTTAAAGTCTGGCCCATAATGAATGCTTTCCTCAGGAGGGTGCTTCGCATTTATTTATGATGATCAATTTTTAAATATATGCCTGAAAAGTGACATGCTCTTGAGAAATGCCCAAACATACCAAAGCACAGACTGTGATTTCACCTGGTTCTAAAATATTAAAGTACACCATCAATCCATACATAGTTCATACAAATTCCTAGTTATGCCATAAAGGAAGTATAAAGAATGTTTATGTCTAAGCAAAAAATTTTAAATATAGCTTCATGTCAGCATTTATTTGTTGAAACGGCTTTGAAAAAAGTTTCCAAGTCTGTCTCAGGGAGAATGCTAGTTTGGAAAGACTAACTCAAAATTATTAAAATTAAATATTAATGGTGAGTTTTATTAAAATGCCAAGGGAATTATCAAAGGTTCTGATAATTTCACAAATAGTTGCACAGCCTGAACCTTAACTCGGGCTTTTCTTTTCCTTTCCTGCATTTCCACGTAGGCAATAGGAAGGCGGAGCAACCTTGTCAGTGGGATGTACAAATCTGTCTTATGCTGCTTTCACGCTAATCTTCTCTATGCCAAATAGGAGCTCTTCTTTTTTTTTTCCTTTCTAAATGCTGATAATTCTGTCTTCATCTTACTTTCTTTCCTCAATGTCTGTAAAAGTTGTACAAATGCGCTTTCTCTGCTACCATACGGGGTCAGATGCTGGCAATCTAAACTACTCTGAAGGTGTTTTATTCTTCACAGGACTGAACTATTAACAACAGAGCCTTTAAAATCCTCCTCCATAAGGCTGAGACAAGCCTACCTGCAGTGTTGTGTATTTCCACCCCTGTTTTCGTTCTCCTGAGGCAGGTAGCCTAAAAGTATCTTCAGTAGGAGGCAGAAAGAGCTGGAACTTCAGGTCCTTGTGTTCTTCCTCCAATGACAGGCTTGGACGCCTACTCTTCTAAACACTGCTAGTTACTCTGAGAAGCTTAATTTTTCCTTTAAAATAAACTTCTAAGTTTTGACTTCTTCCCATTGATTTTTAAAATTATAATTTTTAAAAAACTGAAATTTATTGGACTTCCATTGACTTTAAAGTATAATTTTAAAATAAGATACACTCAGGAAAGCGTGCCTTATCCAACATGGTGCCTGACTCTTAAGACAGCATCTGGCCCATAGAAGGTCTTTGATAAATTTGCTTTAATCCACAAATTAAAAAAAAAAAAGAATGAACTATAAACGAATCTTTAAATCGAGGCAAAAAAACAAAACACAAAAAACAAAAACAAAACAAAACAAAACAAAAAAACTCCCAACAAACAAAAAACAAAAAGAGAAAAAGAAAGAACTATTAACATGGTCCCTAATCCTTAACAGTAAAAGCTAGAGGTAACCAGTTAACATTTTACTATGTGCTGACCTAGTCATACAACTGCCCATAACACACATAAATCATGATGTATGTATAATCTTATAACTCTTCCTTTTGTGTTTAATATGTAGTGAATACTTTTGCATGCATTAAATATTCTATTGCAACGTCATTTATTGCGATGTCTATATCGCCTTTCAATAAATCAATGCAAAAATGTCTCAGTAATTTAACTTTCTCCCCTATTGTTGAACTTTTAGGTTGTCTCCTTTTTGGCTTTATTATTATTGATATTAATAGCTATGTACATTTGTGTGGCTGAAACTTGACAAATATTCATGAAGATTCCTGATGATAAATTGCAAAAAGCAGAACAATATCTTGATTTGTAATTGGCAAAAATTCTTGGTAATTCAAATCAATTTCAGGGGTAGCCTGGGGTACAGTGCCTGCAGATATGCTTGCTGGGTCTCAGTTTATTATTTCCAACACTATTCACCCCTATCTGACATATTTTCAAGGCTCATCAAAACAGTTATTCTCCAAGGATCAGGTTACTGAACCCTCAAAGAGAGGAGGAAACTTGTTTCTCCTTCATTAAAAATAGCTCCATGGGTATTTCCAGCTGATCTTTCATGCCCAGCGGGAGTAGTATACATATCTTTCAATTCTTTTTCTAGTAGCAAGCATATTTTCTAAAATGAACCTTGTACTCTTATAACTTCTCAATCTTTACTGTGCTCATACTTAATAAATATGAATTGATTCATGCTTAAACTAAAAGAAACAAAATCTGGTCTTTTCCACTAGTTTTTTAAAAAAAGGATTTTCAAGTTGCCAGAAAGAAATGAGTAAAAAGATAGCCTTTATTTATTTTTTAAAAAGTATTTATGGCTGTGAATATCTATCTCTAGAAGACTCTTAAAATTTTCTTTAAATACTTTATCTCCAGTTGGTAAATAAAGTATTGCCGTTTTAAGATGATAACCAAAATGCAATCCTTTCCTTTATAAATGTGAGTGGGCACAAAACAATATGGCATCTAACTATCTACTTGGATTTTAAAATTTAGCCTAAACTATTCTAGGGAAATACACACATTGAGTTCAGAGTGATCACTTGAGTAATTAAATAATTTGTTCATTTTACTTATAACCACTATACATTAAGAAGAAAAAATTTCTTGTCTCATAGGACTAGTGCCACAATGTTTCTAGTAGTGACAGATACTCAGCATGCTTTTATAGGAAGTGAGTAGAGGACTTGCAAACTTGTCCAAAAGAGTCCCTGAGGGTAGGATAGGAGGATAAGGGGTAAAAATTTGAGAGTAACTTCAGTGAATTTTTTGAATGCTTAAAAAACAAATGCCCTCTGGAACTAAAAAATATCTGATTCTAGGAGAAAACAGACACACACAAACACACAAATTGTATTTTTTTAAATACGTTTGCTATTCCTTTAAAAACTGAAATCTTAAACCCTACTTGTAGCTACGCGAATAAATACTTTATAGGGATTTCCTGCAAATTATGAAATTATTTTGTATATTGTACTTTTCTAAATATAACTATTTTCATGTAATCCAATCATTAAAGATTTTTCATTTCCTAAAAATTTATGTACAAAGTATTTTCCCATAACCTGTACACATCACAGGGTAATGGGGACTTCTAAATATGTGCATGATTGCAGAAGCCCTTGTGTTACCCTGTTCTAATAGCCACACAGCCACATGCTAATATTTCAGATCTACGCTATTAAGGGAATATTTTCATTGCTTAATTTTTTTACTTTCTTTTCAAATATGCCTCAGATTTTCATATTTTATATACATCTTAGGATCGCCAGACACTCTTCTGAATTATGACCTTAAATATTTCACTTTAGCAAAAAAAAAAAAAAAAAAAAGAGGAATTTCATCCTAGTGATTTTAATCAAGGAAAGAAAAGAAAGAAGATTTCTGAGGTGCTTTTTCTATTTTTACATAAACTAGGCTTCCTCCTAAACTAATCCAGTAGCCTCTCTCTGTATCTTGGCCAGGATATTCCTTGGCCACTAGTGATTAGAGCTTTGTACTTCTTCATTTCAAATCATTTCTTGCAATTAAAACCTTTCTCCTCAAATACTTTGGGTCCATTAAATTTGAGCCTTCTTCTGTTGGCTAGCCACTAGGTTATTCTTTGAAATTTCTTGCCTCCTGGAAGTCGTATAAATAAACTTTGGTTATTTCTAGCTGTGTTTGGGCTCTGCAAGAGCACAGCACCTCAGAGGCAGAGCTGAGCCCTGGGATAAGCACCTCCACATGTGAAATTATTCAAATATTTCCCTTTCTTATCTTTAAAGTATTGATGATTCACAAACAGTAGGACCCAACCTTTTCAAAACCATAAGCTTCCACCAAATCCAGCTATTAGGAGGTACCAGTTTGGTTAAATCAGAATATGTGTCAACCCACTGCTCCCCACATGTGCCTCCTGAATTATTAAACAGTAACTATGTTGAGGAGATGAATGAACAGTACCAGCTTGGACTCCCAGCTACATCTCACCAATAAATAAATACCTACTTTATCTTACTGTCACTTCTGAGATGTGAATACTATTCTATAGGCCAGAGGTTCTCGACAGGATGGGTATAACATCCAGGGGACATTTGGAAATGACTGGAGACATTTTTGATGGTCAGAAGAGAGGGTGTTGGTTGCTACTGGCACCTAGTGAGCAGAGGCCAAGAATGCTACTAAACATTCTACAGACCACAAGATAGACCCAGCAACAAAAAGTCATCTTATTCAAAATGCTAATAGTGCCAAGGGTGAGAATCCTGCTTTAAGAAAATGAAACAAAAGTAGATAAGAGAAAGTTATTTCCTTTTGAACCTTTGGAAAGGTATCACCCAGGCAGTATAGAGCTCTGACTTAGAAGTTCATACAGAAAGACAAATTGCCAAACAGAAGGCCAGTGATGGCAGCACCCTAATATATTCTTATAAAGGAGTTTAGTAAACATGAATCCATAGTATATAGGCCAAATTCCAGAGAAAATATAATCATCAACTTGGTAGTGTTCATACCTAGTGAGAAACTCATCCTTCATATTTAATTTGACTGCAGAGAAAATTTGTGAATTGAATGAAGAATAAAATTGAAAATAGATGCTAACCAAGCCATCTAAATTAGATATAGCCTTTTTGGATCCATTTTAAATCTTTTCTTGTTTTGGGAATTGTTGAGCTTGGGGGATGGGGTACAAATAAATATCTTCAGTGTTGTGTCAGTGTTGTGACACATGAGAAAACCTCCAGCCATTTTCAGATTTTAATCATCTTACCCACATTACAGATGCAGGCTAGTTGGCAGATGCTCAGAGGAAAGAGCCTTATCAGTCCTCAGCATCTAATTACTTATCTTGGAGAAAATTAGGCAAGATTCCAAGTCTACAGAAGACTCATGTTCTGTCGGGAGTTATTAATTACAAGCAGACTTAAGAAGCATTAATTTGTTTTGGTAATCATGCCAGGGTGTGTACAGCTCTGCCAAAAAGCACAGGAAGTGGAGATTAGGGAGAAGGTGAGCTGCTCGGCTCAGCTGGTAAAGGGGGGATTAAAACCAGATGGCCCCAATTTGTCTCTTTTAGCCAAGTTCCAAATAAAATATTCCTTTAGCTGAAGTTGAAATTAAATAGATGCCTGATTGCCCCACCCCTGAGTAAGAATCTAAATTAATTCCTTCTTTACGATTTCCAGGTTTGTTGTTACTATTGTTTGGAAGACCTTAAGATAGTTAAAATATACTCTGGCATACAAACACACATCCACACACATTTGCATACATGTGGGAATAAAGACTGGAAGAAAATAGACCAAAATTTAAACAATGGTTATCGTTGTATGGTGGAATTATACAGGATTTCAATTTTCTTTTTATATTTCTATGATGTCTCCAAAATTTCTACAATTAAGCACATATTATTTATAATCAGAAATGACCTGGAATAGAGCAGTTAATTATACCCCTCCAATCTTTCCATTCCATTCTCTAACTATAATCTAGTTCTACTGATACTGTTATACTTTAAAAATACATGAGTCAATTACATTGATAAAGGGTGAATAACCAATCACACATACTCATCAGATCAAAATCTCACCTAGTATTACACAGCTGTCTGTTTAATATATTGCTTATGGGTAACATGTTAACATGTTACTCAAGAAGTAGTTTCCCAAGGACTTCTCAAATTCTTTCACAATATACATATTTCATATTCTGGCAATATATAGGTAGAGGGAAAGAAAAAAGGATAAAAGATATATCAGGTCACAACAACATACTGAATATATAAGGCTCAAACCTTGAAATAGACTTGAAACACAATTATGTTGAAGCTCAATGGCTAAAGTTAGATGCAATTTATACATTTAATGAAATTTCTTGACAAGTTGATAATATAAGGTAACTGAGGCTGGTCTAAGTGACACACACAAAAAAATTCCTACAATACATGAAGTAACATAGGTTTATCTAAATTTCATGGTCAACAAAGAATGGAAAGTGTTTTTCTTGCTATGATGCTAAGAAAACTCAAATGATTGAACTTATGTATATCAGAAAAAGTGCTGACAATTCCACCTCAAAAAAAAAAAAAGTCATTGGGGCACCTGGGTGGCTCAGTCAGTTGAGCATTTGCCTTCTGCTCAGGTCATGATCTCAGGGTCCTTGGATGGAGCCCTGCGTTGGGCTCCCTGCTCAGTGGGGAGTCTGCTTCTCCCTCTCCTTCTGCTCATGCACGCATGCACTCTCTCTCTTTGTCTCTCAAAATAAATAAATAAAATCTTTTTAAAAATTTCTTTTAAAGTCACCAACCAATTCCAGTTCAAAGGCAGAGCCACATCAAACATTAGTAGCTATTACCATTGAAAAGAAACATATCCTCTTTAAGTGAAAGTCTAGATAGTTAAGCAAAAAGGTAATGAAAGTCTTATATGAGTAGAAAATGACGAAAATCCTTGTGCCTACTACTCAGGTAATGAAGCTGTCTTGATATAAGCCAATAAGTGAGATATAAATTATGCCTACAATGATCCTAGAAGCAGGTAAGTGATCTCATCCACTAGCTATTTCCAGTTCCTCGTTGTTAACCATTGGAGAATTTCTGTTTGACATATGACAGTTTCCTGATGAGTTAACGCCATATGGATATTCTCAGGACTCTTCTAAAATAATAGTTCTAGTAACTCTTTGGCTAAAGCACCACCTACAGAATACCTTCTGTACAGATGCTTTAGTCGAGGATATTTTAAGCCATAGAATATGAAAAAGGTACAGTCCCAGGTAGCATCAACCTAAGGTAGGCCTGGGGAAACAGGTAGTTCTTTGGACCAAGAATCCTTCACCCACTCAATACTCTCAAGCTGGCCTTTGGCCACTCAAGTTATCCCTCAAAAAGTAAAATTTCATCTGTCCTAGTTCTCATTCTCTTAAGCTTTTGCTCTCTCTGAGCTAAGATGCCAGCAGGTAGTAATATGTTTTCTTCTAGAAAAGCATGTTTTGGTTTAACAGAAAAATAAATACCTTGACCTAGAGGAATCAGTTAATAGCAAGAATTTTATGTGACCAGCACACAAGTCAAGAAACACAATATTAGGGGCAGCCCGGGTGGCTCCGCGGTTTAGTACCACCTTCAGCCCAGGGCGTGATCCTGGAGACCGGGGATCGAGTCCCTCCTCAGGCTCCCTGCATGGAGCCTGCTTCCCCCTCTGCCTGTGTCTCTGCCTCTCTCTCTCTCTCTCTCTCTCTCTCTCTCTCTGTGTGTGTGTGTGTCTCTCATGAATGAATAAATAAATAAAATAAAAAAAAACACACACTATTACTAGGAATTCAGAAGTCCTTCTCATGCCTCCTTATCATTAACCCCTTCTACGAGTAACCACTATTCTGACTTCTAACACCAGAGATTGGTTTTGCTCATTTTTTAGTTCTTTTTAAGTGGTATCATAAAGAATTTATTCTTTTGTATCTCGTTTCTTCTGTTCAACATTATATATGTAAGATTAGTTCATGTTCATATATATAGTTGTAAATCACTCATTACAGACTAGCTGTATAGTATGTCACTGTAAATATACCATGATATATTTTACTGTTCTACTGTGGAACAGCATTGGGTAATTACCAATTTGGGGTTGTTACCAATAACCCTTCATGAACATTCTTTATGTGTCTTCTGGTAGTCAGATGTTCCGTATTTTGTTGTTTGCATGTATTTGGTGTGTGCATAGGTGTAGAACTGCTGGGACATGGGAATGCATAACTTTAGCTTTAACAGATATTGCCTTTGTGATTTTTCTAAAGTGATTTTTTAAAAAGTGATTTTATTATTCTGCTTCCACTTAGAATTGTGAAAGCTGCAAGAGCATATTGCTTCTACGCTAACAGTAAGAAAAAAGATAGTCTACAAAATCATAACTTTTCCTGAGCTCAGAGAGCTGAATTACAAGGAGGCATAAGACCATCCAAAGAGAGATGGTACACATGAACTGTTTCCTCTATGGCAGAGCATGGGTGAAAGTTGTGACCTCCATAAAAAAGAAGATACCTACTCAAATTTTTAATGAATTCTTAAAGGCCAACCCATCTTTTCGAATAGTTAGGAACCTTAAACACAAAGTTTGCAATCAGCTTGACACCTCTTTACTATGAGCTCTCTATTCATGACAGCTCCAGTGAGTGCTCATGAGATTGGGCATAGGGGGGCAGACCCAGAAGAACTCCCTCCCCTCAGTGGATCATGTATGGAGAAGGAGATTGGCTCTTGCTCCAAGACAAGCATGTAACACTGCCTATTTCCTTGGATCTTTGATCCTTCTCTCACAAAACCCAAAAGCCTTAAGCCATTGGGACAGGGGCAGCAACCCTCCCATACCTAGGACCCAGGCAATACACCATTACTTCTGGTGAAGGAGCAGAAATAAAAACAGTCTCTTTGTAATGATAGAGGAGAAACAAAAAATCCTCTGCTCCTGGGCAGGGCAGAAAAATCTTTTCAGGCCTATGTCTTATACTTATAAAAAACAGAGTTCTGCCACTAGGCTAAGAAGGGCAGGATCTCTCTTCTACACAAAACTCACCATAGCTACAAGGCAGAGTTTTTCACAGGGTCAGAGAGCAGGAACACTGAGAAAGCCCACCCCTTCAGACCTGGGTACACAGGGATTGCTTAACACAAAGGCTGAACCTGGGCAACAGAGAGCCCCCACAATAAGCCTAGTACCAAATAACAAGAATAGCAATGTGATGCTGGGAAAGAGGTGATAGCATGGAAAAGAACCATTCTGTGGAACAGGCATCCAAGGACATTGAAAGATAAGAGTAAAGTATGAACACTGAGCAAAATCTTTTGCATCTCAGGACAAGGTAGTGGGAGCCCATTCCACAGGAATGTGAAGCCTCTGATGGACTGAAGATAACCATGGTACCAAGAGAACTCAAACCCCCTCAGCTCTGATACACCCCCACACTAACACTGAGAAGAGGAGACTACCCATTTCCAGCTGTGAATATTATTTACTCCAGTCTTTACTGTTTTTCCACAAAACACTCCATTTATTCATTCCAAAATCATGAGAGACATAAAAAAGCAAGGGAAAAAAATCACTCTATCTTATTATGAAGAGATAAAGCAATATAGTATAAGACTCAAAGATGGATGACCCAGATGGTAGAACCATCAGTCATGGGCTATAAAACATCTAAGACTAACATGTGAAATGATTCAGTAAAAAATGATAAAGAAAAAAAAGTATGAAGAAATGGAGAAATTCAGCAGAGAGATAAGAACATAAAAAGAGCTAAATGGAAATACTAGGAAAAAAAAAAACTATATCAGAGGTGAAGAATTCCTTTGACAGATTCACCTGCAGACTGAATACAATGGAAGAAAAAACAGTGAACTTGAAAACAGGCCAGTAGAAATGATCCAAATAGAAACACAGAGGATAATAGTGAATGAAAAAATATCAAAGTATCAAGAACTACTTAAACAATACAACATATGTGTAATTGGAGTCCCAGAAGATGAAGAAACAGCCAGCAAAATATCAGAATTTTCACCACACATCCAAGAAATCCAGGAAACTTCAAGCTGGATAAATGCCAAAGTTGGGGAAATACACCCACATATATGCTAGCCAAATGGCTGAAACTCATAAATAAAGAGAAACATTTTAAGATAGCTGGCAGGGGGTGGGGGCGGGCGGGAGAAACATTATATTCAAAGGAACAAAGAATTACTGCAGATTTCTCATCAGAAATTACACAAACCAGAAGACCATGGAGTGACATTTTTAAGGTACTGAAACAAAAAAGTTGTCAATACAGCATTCTATAACCAGTGAAAATATCTTTCAAAATGAAGGCGAGAAGGAGAAGGAGAAGGAGAAGAAAAGAAGAAGAAGAAAGAAGAAAGAAGAAAGAAGAAAGAAGAAGAAGAAGAAGGAAGAGGAGGAGGAGAAAGGAAGGAAGGAAGGAAGGAAGGAAGGAAGGAAGGAAGGAAGGAAGGAAGGAGAAGAAAGAAAGAAAGAAAGAAAGAAAGAAAGAGAGAAAGAAAGAAAGAGAGAGAGAAAGAAAGAAAGAAAGAAAGAAAGAAAGAAAGAAAGAAAGAAAGAAGAAAAAGAGGCACCTGGGTGACCCAGTGGTTGAGTGTCTGCCTTTGGCTCAGGTTGTGATCCCAGGATCCTGGGATCAAGTCCCATGTATTTGGCTCCCTGCAGGAAGCCTGCTTCTCCCTCTACCTCTCTGTGTGTCTCTCATGAATAAAATCTTTAAAATAATAATAATAAGAAGAATGATGACAAAGAGATCTTACTCTCAGCAGCAGTATATGAGAGTTATACTTGTTCCACATCCTTACAAACACTTGGCCATTTTGTGGGGCATGAAGTTGAGGCATAATGTGGTAGACAGAATAATGGCTCCCCAAGATGACCATGTTCTAGTTCCCAGAACCTGTGAATATATTACCTTATATGGCAAAAGAAAATTTACAAATGTGACCTTAAAATGGGGGGATTATTGTGGATTATCTGTGTAGACCTAATCTAATCACATGAGTCATAAAAGTGGAGAGTTTTTCGCAGCTGTGGTTACAGACAGATGTGACAATGGAAGATGTGTCAGGGAGATGCAACATTGCTGGCTTTAAAAACAGAGGAAGAGAGGAAAAAAGGAATTAGGGCACTCCCTAAATGCTAAAAAGGGAAACAGATTCTTACCTAGAGCTTCCAGAAAGTAATGCATGCTATCAACATCTTCATTCCAGTAGAGAGAGACTTGTGTTGGGAATTCTAACCTACCGAACTGTAAAGTAATAAATTTGTGTTGTTTTAAGCCACCAAATTTGGGATAATTTGTTATAGGAGCCAACAGAAGGCACATATATATATATATTTGTGGTTCTCATTTTAATTTCCTTGATGGTTAATAGAGTTGAGCAGCTTTTCACGTTTATTGGATATCCTTTTTTATGAAGTGCCTGTTCAGATTTTTTGTTTATTTTTCTATGGGTTGCTTATATTTTTCTTATTGGCTTTTAAGGTTTCTACATATATTCTGAAGAGTTATTTATATATTCTGCTTTTTCTTATGAATGTATTGCATGCTGAAGCTTGCCTTTATACTCTCTTAATAGTGTCTTTTAATGAAGAAAAAATTTAATGTTTTTTATCTTCCTTTACTCCAGCATCATAGTTTTCATTACTTTAGCTTTTATAACAGATTTTGATATCTGAAAGTATAAGACCTCAGTTTTTTCAAAATTGCCTTGTATATTCTTTGCCCTTTGCATTTCCACATAAAATTTTAAATCAGATTTTCAATTTACACACATATACAAAGCCCTACAGGGATTTTGATGAGTTGGAGAGAGTTATCTTTATAGTATTGAGTCATTTAATTAGTGGAGAAAAAATATGTTTTTCTGTTTATTGAAGCAGAGTTAGTTTTTCTCCATAATGTACTATAGCTTTACAGCATGGACACTTAATATTTTTTGTTATTGAAAATTATGACGTTTTTATAAATGGTATCTTTTTGAAGTTTCACTTTCTATTTGTTGTTAGTAATATATAGAAAAACTGATTTTTAAAATATTAGCCTTGTTTATGGTAAGAGCAGAGGTATTTAATTGGCAGCCTCTCATTTTTCTCTATACTGTTTTGTAGTTATTATGGAAATAACATTTTATATAATATTTTAGATCTTAATAGAAACAAAAGTATCTCTTGTAAATGCTAGATTTCAAAATTGTTTCTGTTAGTGATATAGAAATATAACTGCGCTTTGTATGCTGACCTTATACTCTTACCAATCCATCTCAAATTTTGTATATGGTGTGAGGTACAAGAAAAAACACATTTTTCCCTATATGCATATTCAATTAACCTACCACCTACCTTAATGTCTACAGCATAATTACACCTGCAAAGTGTCTCTTGTGACGTAAGGTAATTTACTCACAGGGTCCAGAAAATAGGCCCATCATTAGAGAGCCATTTGTCTGCTGCTTTTATTTATTTATTTTTCTTTTATTTTTCTTTTTGCTCCTATCCAAAATTTTTTGCAATTTCTTTAAGTGAAATGAAACATGTCTGGGGTTGGGATTAAAAAAAAAAGAATCTTACAGGAACCACATATTTCCAACAGAGCAAGTCCATTCATTTGTTTTCAGCATTTTTGCCAGTTGGCAAAAAGATGAAGCTGGGTCCACTTTATAGAGTGCATACTTGCTACATTATATATTCTTAATAAATATGCAGTGATATTAACAATGAAACCACCAGGTGGTGCCACTGTAGGTAATAGTCTGTTTTTTCATACCAAGAGTAAAGAATGTTTTCTTTCTAAGTACTATCTGGAAAAATCTCTCTCTCTCTCTCTTTTTTTTAATGTTTTATTTATTTATTTGAGAGAGAGAGGCAGAGACACAGGCAGAGGGAGAAGCAGGCTCCATGCAGGGAGCCCAACATGGGCTCGATCACACCCCAGGCTGCAGGTGGCACTAAACTGCTGCGCCACCAGGGCTGCCCTGGAAAAATCTCTTGAGGTTGCATACCAGTAATAATGTACTCCTTCATCTCACTCCTGACATTGCAGGTTCCCAAAGTCACCAAATATGTAACTCAGTATGGGCTCAAAGTTATCAGAGAAAGCACAGGAGTTGAATTAATTGGGGAGTCAAGGAAGTGTTCTAAATTTAGCCTGTGAGTCTTTTTAACATTTTTCAACATCGAATTGTTACTGCCGTGTGTTCTGCAAATTAAAGCCTTTTAAACAGAGAAAAGATACCATACAAGTTGAGAAGAAATACCGAATAATTTTAACAAAGGCCAGAAGCCCAGATTTGATGTCAGGTGGTTTTAGAAGGTTTTACCTTCTAAGTTACACTGGTTAGTGATAAAATGCGAATGATATCTACAAAGTCTTTGACTATAAAAGAATTTTCATATAAGACTGGGACCTAATCACCACTAAGTGGACATCTAAGACAAAAAGGCAGCAGGTCTCCCAGATTTTATACTATGCAAGATGTATTCAGTCCCCTGTCCATTACCCGCATATCTATCAACAAAAGTACTCAACTGAGAGCTAATTCAGTTGAAGTTCTGCACTGCAAAACACTTGACTGCATTAAGTGACAGACATATTGAAATGGTGACAAGTAGCCCCGTAAAATATTCAGGGACATGGGTATTACATTTGCTCAATTCTACTTGCTGAACATATAAAGTTCTTTGTGTATTACCATGAAAAACAATAATACTGGCCTCATGTTTCCATGGCGACCGCTGAGAGCAATTTTTAAGTTTAAGAGTTACCTCTTTTAATCAATGATAATTTTCATCTAGATGATATTCCCAGGTTACCCTGACTTATATTATCGTGTTAATTTACTTTCTGCCTCAGTGCAAGGTGAAATTTATTTGCCTAGGGCAAGAGAGTTTTTATTTAGGGGGTAGGTAGGTTGGAGAGGGATGTAGAAGCTGAGGGACATGGTAATCATATGGTAATACGATTAAAAATTGCAGAAAAAGAGAACAAAGAACATAATAGATTTGAATACAAAAATTACTTTTTTTTAATAATTAAGAAAGTTGTAGAATGAAAAACGTATTTTGCTTCAGAAAGGTATATTACCTCAAAGCTGCGCAAACCAATGTAATGTTCCTTTGTGTACCATTTTTATGTTAAATTACAGTATAAATTTCCCACTCAATGTATCAACACATTTTAGTGATTCTAGCTCAACCAATAAAATATACAGCTTTAAAGAAAATTTCTGATGATTCAATTAAAGCTAATCTTGGTGGGATTCTGAAACATTGGCTAACCACCACAGACTACTTCTAGATAATGAACATTAAAAGAATTAGCACAGAGTCAAGTGAGTGGGTAAAGAAAGCTGTTATTATTTTAAGCAAAATTAAAACAGATGGGAGAGACTGACACACATGTATTCAGATACGTGCCTGCCTTGCATTTAATCTTTTATGAATGGCTGATTCCAGATGGTGGTGGGATTCAGGAGCAGAACTTGAGATACAATATCCATTTTCTTATTCCAATGTATATATGAGTTATATCTTTTCTATCTAGTGGGTAATGCAAATACCATCAAAAGGAAAGAAAGCAGGTTCTCATTTTTTTTGAAAATGAGGCGTTGGTCAGTTTATCAAACCAACTCCAAACATTGACCCACATTCTCCATCATTCAACTTATTTCAGATTTGGTCTCCTATTCCAAATCACACACATGTTGGGGTGCTGAAACGAGCAAACTAGAGACAAACGCAGGAAACACACAGTGCTGGCTGTCAGTGAATCTCTCATTACCATCGAACCCAGAAGGGGATGTGCCCTTCTCTGAACTCCCACAGCAAGTCTCTTGTACCTCTTCTGGAATGTTATATTTTATTTTAGACAATGATAAGAATAACAGAAACACGGGATTCTAACAGAGCAATTGTAAAACTTTATCACATTTATTTACATGCTGATTCCCATTACTGGACAGTAAACTCCCAGGTACAGCAGCTTCTTCATCTTTTAGACTTGGCATACAGCCAGATAGGGGGAAGGGAGTAAGATATAGGAGTTGAAGATACAGTAATAGTTGCTACTTATACCCATCATATGCCAGGCACTGTGCTAGGCACTTTACTTCCATTATTCCATTTCATCTTCAGAGCAACCTAGTTTCTATTTGACAAATGAGGCAAGATATGGAGACTCATGGAAATGAAGTAAAATGCATAAAGACCTTACATCTAGGTAATGGCAGAGCTGAGGCCTGTATGATGCAGAAGTCCTTGAACTTTCAACTATGCCAATGGCCTCTCCTCTGGCCCAGCTCCCATAGACTCAGGCTACAGGTTGTAGAGTGAGAGGCCTCAGGAAACGATCAGAGGCACTCTGGGAAGTTGTTGAGTGCAGACTATACACATTGGGCACAGCACTGGCAGCCTCACATGGACACTAGTGGACAGCAATGGGCGCAGTGTCTTTAGTGGACATCTGTGTCCAAAATGCTTTTTGGATGCTAATGGCAGGTACCACCATGGCAAGCATGAATAAGAGGGAGGGAAAACAGTGGGTGTCCTGTAGAAGCCAAGAGAAGTGCATAGAGCTCATGGGAAACATGTCAAAGGCTTTTCAAAATGAATTGGAGCCAAAGCTTGGATAGAATGGGAGGAGATAGGGCCAGAGAAGTGATTTGGGGATGGTTATTTTAATTCTATTATTACCATATGGGGAGCTAGGAAATGTAGGTGACATTTTGAGCCAATATTTACATTGTATATATTTTACCTCCCATATTCTCCTACCCCCACAGATCACAATCTCCTTAAAAATAATATTCATGCCTAATACATATTTATGTCAGCCATGGTTCTTAGCACGTTGCCCGGTAATTTATTCTGTATCTCCAGAAAGCAACCATCCTAAAGATAGATAATGTAAGAGAAGTCACACCTTGTAAGTCGTCCCAGTGGACCACCAGATGGGTTTTCCTGGAATCTAGGAAAAATAGCACCAGTGGTACGGGCTTCTAACTCCTGCACCCGTTACCAAGGGTATTCTGATTGACAAGGCTCTGGGTCTGAGGATAGAATACACGAGGTCACCAGAATTTGAGCTCATTGACTTCTACTCAATTCCTTGATTTTAACTTTATACTCAGGAAGAAGATTGCTGATCTTTATTCAGTTTGTGAAAATTGGATCTCCTATTTGGAAGGGAACATAGCTATAGCAAATGACATAAATGCCCTGGTTCTCTTGGCAGTTGGACTTTTCACATAAATTAATCAAGAATGTTCTTGCTTATCAGTCTCATGTGACTGATAAGGAGGACTAATAGCATTTATGAACTTGTAAAAGCTGATACATTGACCCTGATTTCCAACCTCACCAACTGTTAGTGCTGTTATAAAGCCTTACAAAGACCAGCACACAGGAAATACTAATTGTGTGTCATCTTTATTGTAATATTTCTTACACTTTAGAAAATATTTCTAAAGAGAGAATGATACCAAAACATGCTGCCTGTATCAAATGATTGCTTTGGATTATTTCTTATACAATTTGTCTCACATCAATGTGAGGAATTTGAGGTGCAAAGAAGATTGTTATTAACTAAAAAACCTTTATGGAATTAAAATTTTTTTTGTGTGTGAGATAAATCATGTGTTTCGAAAACTACAAGTTTTTCCTAGAAAAAAAACTGTGAAGTTGTGACTATGCTAAATTGCCTTCCCAGTTACCAAGTGAATTTTATCATTTAGTATTTAACAAATCTACTTTCCAAGTGCTGAATGGCACAGAATTTAAATCCAGTGATGTTACCACCTAGATTATAAGTATCTGCTCATACAAGAAAATAAATCTCAGTTATTGCTCAGCGATTTGATTTTTCCAACTATCCCTTTCAGCTGTTACAAATGGCTGAGCCTCTTCTCTCCTTTGGAATCTTAGAAAGGCTCTTTATTCTTTGTGACAATCGTAACCCTATGACCTGAAAGCACAGGTGTCTATGTCAGCTCTTATCCTGACCAACCAATGCTCAGGCTTCTACATTTCCTGTTACTGAATGAGGATCAAGAGGAGGAGTGATTATTACAGGGACCTGATCTAGATTTCACAAATGACAAGTCTTTGGCAGCTGCTAAGGATAAGGCATCTTTGGAGAACAATCTTGCTTGGGAAGTCACTTCTCCCCCTGCCCCTCCCTACCCCCTAGGCCGCAAGAGGTCATCCCTGGCAGCTGTTCTTAAAAGGAGAGTGGGGCCAGGCTGACAGCAGCTGTTACAAAGATACTGAACAGAGAATCCAGGAGGAAGGCTGGGTCCAAGTAAGAGTGCTTTTCTGAAAATATGTGCTGAAGTCCAGGGGTCCGTGCTGCAGTGGGACGTACTTGACAGCTGTAGCTGGGGTCATTTTATTTCTCACTAGGTGGGTAATGCTATAAGGTAGCTCTGCTCTCCTGACAGAAGAAGGAAAGGCCACTGTAGTGAAGAGAGGGCAGTTGTAAATGATATTGTATCTTTATTTGATGTCCACATGTTCATTGTAGTATATAACAAGGCAACTGATTTTTGTTATATTTATTTTGTATCCTGTGACCTTGCTACACACTATGAGCTCTAGGACTTTTTTTTCTCTTGATTGCTTGGATTTCCTATGTAGACAATCATGTTGTCCACAAATTTACTTTTTCCTTTCTGATCTTTATGCCTTTTTTTTTTAAAAAAAAAAAAAAGATTTTATTTATTTATTTATGAGAGAGAGAGAGAGAGAGAGAGAGAGGCAGAGATACAGGCAGAGGGAGAAGCAGGCTCCATGCAGGGAGCCCGATGTGGGACTCGATCCCGGGACTCCAGGATCACACCCTGAGCAGGCGCTAAACCGCTTAGCCACCCAGGGATCCCTCTTTATGCCTTTTATTTCCTTTTCTTGCTTTTTTTTTGCTCTGGCTAGCACTTTCAGCACAATGTTGATTAAGAGTGGTGAAAACAGACATCCTTGCCTTGTTCCCAGCTTTAGGGGAAAGCATTCAGTTTTTTACCATTAAATACAATGTTAGTTGTTCTTTTTTGTTGTTGTTGTTGTTAGTTGTTCTTTATGAAGTTGTTAGAAGCTTTTTATCAAAATTGAGAAACCTCCCCTCTATTCCTATTTTTCTGAGAGTTGCTTAAAAGAATCTATTCAAGATGTTGAATCTATGCAAGGTGTTGAACTTTGTAATAATTTTCTGCATTGACATAATCATGGGATTTTTCTTCTTTAGCCTATTAAAATGGTGAATTGGTGTCAGGGTATTAGCTTCATAAATGAATTGGAAGGTACTCCCTTCTCTTCCATTTTTTCAAAAAACATTTTGCAGAATTGGTATTAATTCTTTAAGTATTTAGTAGAAGTCTTCAGTGAAATCATCTGAACCTGGATATTTCTTTTGGGAGAGTTTCAAAATTCAATTTTCTAAGTAGTTATAGGGCTATTCAAATGATCCACTTTATACTGGGTAAGTTGTGGTAATTTATGTTTTATGACTAATTGACCCATATCACCTAAGTTGTTAAATATATGTGTAGAGAGCTAGTCACAATATCCCTTTATTATCTTCCTGATGTCTGAAAGGTCTCTAGTAATATCCTGTTTCATTCCTGATTTGGGAATGTGTCTTTCTTTCTCTCTCTCTCTCTCTCTTTGGGTCAGTCTCAGTAGAGGGTTTTTTTTCAATTTATTAATCTTTTCAAAGAATCTGATTTTTAAAAATTTATTTCTCCATTTTTTTTAATGTTTCAATTTTATTTACTTCTGCTCCCATCTCTATTATTTCCTGTTTCTGTTTATTGGGGCTTTATTTTTCTCTTCTTTTTCTAAATTGTGGTGGAGACTTAGATTATTGACTTGAAACTTTTCCTCTTTTCTACTGTAAGCATTTAGAACTATAAATTTTCTTCTCTGGTAATTTACCTGTGTCCTCAAATTTTGACTTGCTGGATTTTTTTCTTTTCATTCAATTCAGTGTATTTGGAGGGAGGGTCGGATTCTCTTGAGATGATTTTCTTTGACCCATGATTATTTAGAAGGCTGTTATTTGATTACCAAGCATTGGAAATTTTTCCTAGCATGTTTCTGTCACTGATTTCTAGTTTTATTCCATTGTGGTAGCAGAACACAGTTTATATGATTTCAATTCTCCTACATTTGTTGAGGTTTGTTTAATGGTTCAGGATATCCTGGTGTATGTTCCATGGACACCCAAAAAATACACATTCTATTTTTGTTGGATGGAGTGTTGTATAAATGTCAATTAGATCCTCTTGGTTGATAGTATTCTTGAGCTTTTCTTTTTGATGATTTTTCTGTCTAGTTGTTCTATCGATTATTGAGAGAGAAGTGCTAAAGTCTCCAACTGTAATTGTGGATTTCTCTTTTCAGTTAATTGATTTTGGTTTCACATATATTACAGCTCTGTTGTTTGGTGCATACACATTTAGGACACTCTCCTTCAATGGGTTCCAATGTTTACTGGGCTGCCTTCCTAGTATCTTCTCCTTGGGCTCCAGCCAAATTATACTACCTTCCTGCCCTACCCAGGACAACGCAATGGGTTTTTAACTGAATGGGAAGGAAGGAAGGAAGGAAGGAAGGAAGGAAGGAAGGAAGACCAGATTAAATTTTTCAGGCTTTTAAATCATATTCTCTTTAATAAATCTTCTTTTCTCCTATGTCATTGAGTCCTTAGAAGCTCCCATCCCAAAAGCAACAATTCCCCTTCTTTGAGGCCCCTCGTGCTCCCTATCCATCTGGAAGAAATTACAGAAAATGTGTATGTGTGGATGTGTGTATAGTTTTAATTTGGTGGATGTCTTTATATCAGTTTGACACATTTGTATAGGTTTTCAGATCTTGAAGAAAAAACTGGAGGGGATATTACAATAAAACAAATTGGTGCTGGGTAATCAAATAGTAATCAAATCTAAAGGAAAGAACAAACCACGGAAAAGTAAATTTTCATTTCTTCTCTCGTTTGTGTCTTTTCTATAAAATACCTTCCTAACTAACAGGACAGTCACTATAATAGTTATAAACTAGCACTTAAGTTGTATCACTAAGTCAGGCTTCATCATTCATAAGTGTATTTCATTTGTTCAACAATTTGAGGTCCCTGATAAGTGCTTGGCATTACTAGAACCTCTGTCTTATAAAGTTAGTATTTAAACCCACATACATTTAAAGGATAATAGTTTATTCTTCCTTAGAGCTTGACATTAATCTTTCCTAAAACAATAATTCTAAGTGTGTAACTCTGTACTGGACCAGAGAGTCACACACTAACTTTATTCTCCTTTTCCCAATACCCATCTAATTTCCTTTATGAGGCTACTTCTTTTCCTGCCTCCTCAGATAAAATCTCCAGCTAATAATAAAAAGTTCTCTGGACACTTTAGTTATAGGCATAACTTCCTATCAGTAAGTAGTAACCTACTCCAGCAGAGAAATCACAAACTCTGAATGCTGTTTAATGTTGAAGCTTCTCTATGCCTCTCACAAAGCCTCCGGTGGGGAAGGAAGGAGACAAGGCTGACTTCTCTGTCCTGAGCCTAGGGCTTCTCCTCTTCCTTTCTCCTCATTGTCTGTCTCTGCCTCCTCCAGGACTGGGAGAGACAGGGGGAAAGGAAGATGCAGGAGGAGACACAATGGTCTGGCACCCTTCTGGCAGTGACATTCTCCATCTGGGATGCTTATGTAGGCTCTGAGCCACCTCCCAGCACTGGAACCTCTCACAGTTTTCTCTCCCAATGTGAACACATCTGTCTGTTGGTAGCTCGCATTCCCTTCCCCCTGCCCCCACCTCGCCAAGTACCCTGGGTCCCCTCATTCTTGAATAGGATCCAGGAGAACTCCAGGCCACCTTTGGCCCTTGGCTCACCTGTGGACATTGGGAAATATATACTTTTGACCCGTCTTTGGTGAGGATGGAGTAGCTCTCAAACATATCTCTTTTTATTTAATTTCTGGCCAGGTCAGAGCTACACAGTCTTTAAATTTATCATATGCTAGTCCACCTGGCCCCTAAATTGTGTGGGACACATATCAAGTATCCAAGAAATCTTGAAGCTTCTGTCAATGGGCTTGGGGTCAGGAGATCATCATCCTTATCCCCTGCTATGGTGGGAGGGGAGCAGTAGTAGGATTTATAGCAGAGCCGTCTCCAAAGAGATCTGCCCTCGGAGTTCCAACTACTTAAATGGGTAAGGGGGTCACGGGTTGAAACACTGATATTCCACTGTAAAATGTAGAAGCAATGGCCCCACTGTCCTGGGCCATCAACAAAAGGTGAAACTGAAATTGTTTATTCTAATACACTCCACTGAATGATTCCTTCATCAGTCGCCAAATTCACTCATAGTAAAGACAAAACAATTTTTTCTGCTATATTACAAAGAATTAAATGAAACACTTCGTCCTAAAATATTGTCTATTCCACTCTTCTGAACATAGACTCATGCCACATGCTGATTCTAATTCTGTGGTTTATATTTATATTCCCAGCCTAGCTGGCTACCAGTGGCATCAAAAGATCTGTGCCCATCCCTCTATTCCCTTCCTTAATGAGAGTTCCCTGTAAGATTTTATGTTTCTGTTCAACTAAATTAGAAGAAAAAACAAGACCAGCATTGTTAAGATTTCCTCTGCCCATTGGAAGTCTGCCTGCTCAGGGGTCATATACACTTTCAGGTCCATCTCTAAGAAGCACCTCTGGGGAAGGAAAAAAAAAAGTGATCACAGACTTGTTTGGGACTGGGGTACAAGTTTGCTGGTTTTTCATCTTCTCATATTCAGATAACTGCTTAGAAACCCTACTCTTTTTAACTCTTCTTCTGAACCCGACTTTCTTAGTCTTGAGAAGCTAAATTAGACCTTGCCGATATAAGTACATCTTCTACGGAGCCACGTGGTAATGGGTTTCCTAAGGTCCTATGATAAACACAAGAAACAACTCAAAACATTGAGTAGTTTATTTGAAAGCAGCATAATCTTAGTGTTCAGTTGCCCAGATATAGTTATCTCCAGAGAATCCCAGAAACTCCTAGGACAGACGTGCAGGGGCATCTGTCCCCGTCATGTACTCTCACAGTTGAAGTTCAAGTTAGCTCAGAACAGAGAAAGGAGGAGAAGGTCCCAGAGAAGCAGCCAAATTCCAAGTAATTTGGCATGGTATAATCTCGGACTGAACTTAATCACTGGCCTAGAGTTTTCAAACAATCTTTCTAAATTTCTGCAGGCAATTTACGTAATTACATTGGCGCATACATTTTTTCCATTTCAATAACCAAGCCACAAAGATCTTTATGTTCACAGACAAATCTTTAATATTGTAAAAGAAAAAGAGCACGCCAATATAAGCTCATGAATTCCAAATAGGGGCATGATTCTGTAATTTTTCCCTTCAGAGCCAGTAAGAATGCATTCCAGATAGAGGAAAAAGAGAGGCATAGGGCTCTCCTTTGCCAACTCCCTTCCTCCACTTAGACATGAGACGCTTTACTATTCAAGCCTCCTCCATTCTGCTTTGATATTTTGAGCCCAACTGAATATGACTTATCACAGCTCTCAGCATATATTTGTGGGGAGATTTGTTCTTGCACCCATACTACATACATTTTTTTATCACAACCAGCTGAGAACACAGGCCTGAGTAGGCAGACTTAGAAGAATACTGAACCTTGGACATTCCATCAGGGCTAAGGGGTTCATACTGCTTTCTGGAAGTTGTTTGCTCGTGGAATGAATTCAATATAACTTTATATAAGGGAAATAGAGTGAAAACAGCTAAAATAATTTCTGTTCCTTTTTGATTATAGCAAAATAGACTGAACACAAAGCATGGTTTATAAATTCTAAGCTTACGATCACAGACAGCAGCCAGAAACCATGAATGCCAAGTAAACCCGTACCAAGTTAAATGTCAGAGTCAAATAAAATCTGCATCAAAATTAATGATACGTATTTAATGACATGCATAATCACAGTAATTGCTCAACTAGATGGGAACAGAGGCAAAAGACAAATTTCACCAGCCTTACAAATCAGCTGGCTCTGAAGGCCACCCATCAGCTTCAATGTCATACCAACTCTCAAAGGACAAAGGCCCTCGTCTCTCAGGGAAGGCTCAGGGGCTGAGCCCTACTCTATTCCTTCCATAGGCCAGAAACACAGCCTACGGAGTGTGACATAAAGAAATGACTCCATGCATTATTCCTGCTTGGAGGTTCCAGTAAGCCCTTCAGACCTATTAGAAACATGTCTTTCACTGGTATAATTTCAGCAGAGTCAGGACCAGTCTGTTAAAAGGATGACCCCCTAGGAGGACAGGGTATTTGTGTGGTGAGATAAAGGAGCAAACTGGCATGGGCAGTGCTTAATCTGAGAAATGCACCTTCTGGTGCACACTGGCTAATTGGTTTGATTTCCTAATATGTAGCACGCAAAGAATGGGAGTTTTGAGGAATATGAGGGCATTGTGGTACAAGAGAGAGAAAGGGAGTATATATTAGAAAAGATGTCTCTCAAAACCCCCACTTCTTATATCAAGAACAAGCTTTATTCTCATCACAAGGAAAAATATCTTCCTTTTCTTTTTTTTCTTTTTTTTTCTTAAAATTTTCTTTATTTATTTGAGCGGGGAAGGGGCAGAGGAAGAGGGGGAAGCAGAATCCTAAGCAGACTCCACAATGAGTGTGGAGCCTGACGTGCGGCTCAATCTCTAACCTGGATTCATGACTTGAGCCAGAATCAAGAGCTGGATGCTTAACCAACTGAGCCACCCAGACACCCCCCCTCTTTTTCTTCTTTTTTGTGTGTGTCCACATAAGGTAATGGATGGTCACTAAACTTATTGTGGCAAACATTAAATAATATATGTAGGTCAAGTCATTATGCTGTACACCTTTTTTTCAAAGTTTTTTTTTTTAAAGAGATTTATTTATTTGAGAGAGAGAGAGTGTGAGGGGAGGGACAAAGGGAGAGGTAGAGAGAGAGAATCTCCGGTAGACCCACTGAGAGCAGAGCTCAATGCAGGGCTCCATCTCAAGACCCGAGATCATGATCTGAGCAGAAGCCAAGAGTTGGAATCTCAACTGACTGAGCCACCCAGGCACCCCCATTATGCTGTACACCTTAACCTTGTATGTTGTATGTCAAGTATATCTCACTATAATTGAAAGAAAATAAATAATTAGGTGGCATTTCTGGTATGTGACAAACACGTAGGAAATGCCATTCATTAGTGGTGGCCTCAGCCACTCCCAAATCCATTCACAGCTCTGAGCCAGCAGTAAAACTAAGATGCAGTCATCTGGCTCTATGATGCTAGTCCTTGGGGGGAGCCCAGGATTGTTTTGAGTGGGAGGGAGAAGGTACAAGCATGCTGATAGCTTATTTAGGATCTCTGCTTAGTTGAACCACACCCTAGAGGAATTTTAGGACACATTCCAAAATGGAAATATACAGAACTTTCGATCCAAACACAATAATCCAAGGTAATGAGGAGTATTTTCATCCTGTGTTATAAAACCACTCATGTCCTTTCCTGAAAGCAAATAATGATGACATTTCTACCAATTTATATTGATAATCTGGCTTTTTCAGCTGACACTGCAAATTAAGATCAATGGATACCTCCCCTACCTACTTCGGAACGTCTTAAAATTGCCAAGAATAATCATCTCTTCGTAAATCACACAGGGCAAGTTTTGATACAAAGGGATAATTTCATTATTACACAGAACTTGCAAAACTTCCCTGTGAACAGAAAAACTTTCCATTGGATAAAAGAAATAATGGCCCTAAAATGGCTTTCCTAAAAGGGGAAAATAATATGAAATATATTATTTACATAGAAAGAAAATATTGCACAATAATTATTCTCAGAGTTACTTATACTATGGGATTAAAGATAAGTACTTTAAAACAGCAAACTTATTAAGACTATAATAACTTTGTAATAAAAGTTCGTATGTCCAATTACGACATGTGGTTTTCATAGAGAAAACCAATTAAAAACAGCTGTGTCTTAAGTACATTTTGGAATGCAGGCTCATAATGGGTAATAACAATAGTAAGCCTTCACGCTGCCACTGATTACTAAACACATACACATGCACACACAGGTTTATGAGGAGCCTTTCTTTCTTTCTTTAAGGATTTTATTTATTTATTTATTTATTCATGAGACACACAGAGAGAGAGGCAGAGACACAGACAGAGGGAGAAGCAGGTTCCATGCAGGGAGCCAGACGTGGGACTCGATCCCTGGACTCCCGGATCACACCTTGAGCCGAAGGCAGACACTCAACTGCTAAGCCACCCAGGCGTGCCGTGTGAGGAGCCTTTCTTATGTGGGTCCTAAACACAGAGCCCTATTTGCAGATAGGTCTAGATCAGCTTCTATAGCAGTGCTGCTGTTAGAAGGCAGGAGTGATACTGTCCTATATCTTAACCAGTTCCTACCAAGCTTTTGCTCTATGCTGAACAGCCTTGGGTGGTGGTGGAGCTTTGCCCTGCAATGGGAGGCAGCATGGTGTGGGAAACATTTCTGTTTTTTTTAAGATCAGGAATTCCAATTCATGATCTTGCTTCATCCACTGACCAGAGCTATGTCTTTGGTACAGACCAGTTACTCCCCCTATGGTTTGGTTGGCTCATCTGTAAGATAAGGGATTGCCCCTTGTCGTTTGTGGTTCTCCATGAAAGTCCATCTTATAAAAGGCTATGAAATCACTGGCTTTCTACATCTTCCTATGGAACTGGGTAGTTTTAAAATATGTCTACAAATTCTTTGACATTCTTCTCTTGGAATGTGAAGTCTATTTTTCCTCTCTGGAGTGACCCTGCAGGACTTTCAAGACTCGATCATTAAGGGTATATTGTCTTTCTCTCACTCTTTCTCATTCTGGCTCTCTCCCACTCTCTCCTGGAGCAGATATCTTTAGATCCCTGAGCCGCCAAGTAAGATACCTAACTACTCTGAAACCACCATGCTAGAGAAAACCACATAAAGAATTTCCACAGAAGTGATCTGAGCCTTACAACCCAGGTGATTGACATATAAGTAAGAAGCCTTTGAGATTATGCCAGCCCCAGACATTATCTATAATCTCATGGGATGCCTTTAACTGGAACAGCCCAGCTCTTCCTGAATTCCTGATTCACAGAAACAGAGATACTAAATAATTAGTTGTTTTAAGCCACTAATTTTGGGGGTGATTTGTTATGCAGGCACAATAACTAGAAGAGAAACTCTGATGGAATCAAAACTAGAGGGGAAAAAAATGCTACTCCAAGGTCAAATAAGGAAATCTTTAGCATCCACAAGAACCTCAGGAAAAAAGACATAGAAGTCTTTGAGGATGATGAAGGTAGGTACAATTCACCAATAAATGCCACACATGGCAACACTAGAATAATCAACTCTTTATTTCCAATCACCTCTTCATTTTCAAATGTTTATGAACATTTTCCCCACATTAATATTAAGTGAAATATAGTAAAAATGACCCTAAGTGGGGGCACCCGGGTGGCTCAGTTGGTTGGGCAACCAACTCTTGGCTTCAGCTCAGGTCATGGTCTTGGCATTGTGGAATCAAGTCTTGTGTGGGGCTCTGTGCTCAGTGGGGAGTCTGCTTGAAGATTCTCTCCCTCTGCCCCTCCCCCTATCTCTGAAAAATACTCTCTCTCTGAAATAAATAAATAAATCTTAGGAGGAAAAAAAAAAGAATAACCGTAAGTGGAACCCCTTAAATCTAGCAGCAAGGTCAAAGGTAAAGGAAACTAACTGGGACATCGTTCAGGCATTTCTATGTAGGCACTATGCCTATAGTAGGCACTATATTTCTATAGTAGGCACTATGTAGACACAACTGCCTGCTGCCTTTCTGCCTTGTGCCTTCCATAATAGACTGTGCAGTGGATAAAGTGCAAGTGTTTTCCCAGGTACACCTCTCATTAACTCTGAAAAGTAGTTTTTAAAAGGACAAGGAGAAGAGGTGGAGTCTAGTTAGGAAGGTGGCACATACCATTGGTCCAAAGTTAAAGAGTTTGGGATACTCCATGTATCCTGGCGAAGCTGACCCAAGGGTGATGCTTAGGAGATGACAAATGGTGGCCCGCAGGCAGGATTTAACCACAAATCCATGTTTTTTTCTTCCTGACCCATTCAGTATTTTCAAAATAGGAAATTTCACATAAAAAGCCTAGATTTCTAGTTTCTCTTGAAACAATGGACTTCAATCCTATGTATGAATTACCACCTGGTCTCCATCACTGGAGCTGACTGGCTGTTTCTCCCTTTAAACATAACACTTTCTATTTGCCACAGTCCACACTACTCCCTATTACTCTATACCTGGGCTCACTTCACTTGTTTACTTTACATTTCTGCCTCTGTGATCATTTAAGTTCATGTCTGGTGACCTACATCAAAGGAAGAGTTTCTGACTCCAAATCCCCAGACGTTTTTTGGTAACCATAGGTTCGAAATTTTTGGTGGTTCTGAAATTCCAATAAATTCTGCTGTTGTGCCCTTGCCAATTTCTTCCCCTAAAGTACAAACATGGGATCATGACAAACATATTCCTAACAGTTATGTAAGTCATCTTACAACACTGTTACTGAATATTAGGGTGATAAGTGACTTCGGAAACATATACTGAGCTATTTTGATACACCCAAATTATCTTTGAAATACAAACTGTCCTTATGGCAGTCAAACATTCCTAGTCCAAGTTAAAATGGAAAAGAAGCAACTGCTAGTCAGCTGTGAGATTAGGATGGACAGAAACAGAACAAGATCTACATATTGTAAAAAAAAAAAAAAAGAACTTAATTACCATAAAATATCTTCAAGACAATTTCTAGTAAGGACTTCATTAGTCAATGAGGACATTTGTGAGAAATGAAAACCAGCATTTGCAGGGTTGAATGTGTGTGTGTGTGTGTGTGTGTGTGTGTGTGTGTGTGTGTTAGAGAAAACAAAACAAGACAGAACTCACCAATTCCAGACATTGTCTGTGGCCATAGGCAGCAGCATAATGTATGCTGTTATAACCTTCCTTGTCCCGGATGGATGGATTTGCATTATTTTGAAGCAGGAACTCTAGACATCTGTAAGTATAAAAATTAGGTGTTATTTTAGAAAACATCTCTAGAGCAAAAGCAATAATCAATGTAAATATTTTCCTATTATGAATGTTCCACAAAGCACTTTGTGAATTTAAGTGTTTCTTTAAAAATCCTACACCAATGAGGGTTTATATACTGGAAATTTTATATGTGTGTTGTGTGTGTGTGTGTGTGTGTGTGTGTTTCCCTTTATTTCAGCTTAAAACAGCCACTCTAGAATTCAGGAAAGGCTTTAGGAACAAGGAGTAGTTAAGTGTATTAAGAGAGGGAAAAATTTTCCATGACTATCACCTCCCCACTGAGTTGTTTTAATGTCGTATAAATATTGCATATTAATCCATACACAGGTTCATGTCTGGACCGTTCCTTTATAATAATCCATTTGTCTCTTTCTGCATTGATACCAAAATGTTTCATGGTTGGGTTTTTTTTTATATAGCTGATATATAATGTTTTATTAGTTTCAGGTGTACAACACAGTGATTTCACAATTCTATATATTTAAGTGTAGTCACCCTCTGTCACCATACAATGTTATTACAATGTTATTGACAGTATTCCCTATGCTGTACTTTTCATCTTCATGACTTATTTATCTTACAACTAGAAATCTGTACCTCTAATGCCCTTCATCTATTGAGCTCATCCTTCCACCATGTCCCCTCCAGCAACCACCAGTTTGTTCTCTGCATTTGTGAATCTATGTCTGGTTATTTTGTTTGTTTGTTTTTTCATTTGTTTTGTTTTTAGATGCCACACATAAGTGAAATCATATAATATTTGTCTTTCTGACCTATTTTTTCCTTTTCACCTTAAAGTACAGAACCCGTGATTACTGAAATAAGGAGTTTTAGAGCTCCATGCCCAAAAGATGAAGTCTCAAAATTAACAAAGAAGTGGTCAGGCCATTTGCAACAAGAGAATGGGATTTAATCTTAGCCTTGCTATTGGAGACTCTACCATCAATGAAAAGGTTGGAAAATAAAAGATAGAAAGAATAAGAAAACAACAACAAGAATCAACAACAAGGGAAAAAAAAACAAGATAATTTCAGTTTTATATCTGTGACAGTGGGACAAATATGTCCTTTACAAGGTCAAGCTGATTCAATTTCACATTCAAATCAAAATTCTCCTATACTCAAATCATACTTAAATTAAAAATATGCAATAGAAGCATATACATTAAATTAGGCCTTCTAAGGGAAAATTTCTATAGTTTACTCAAACACTATTTTTGGTTTTGTTTTTACTTTTCTTTTTAAGTTTTTATTTTAATTCCAGTTAGGTAAAATATGGTGTTTTATTAGTTCCAGGTATACAATATAGTGATTCAACACTTCATACATCATTCTATGACTCAAAAACTTTAAAAGTTTTTCACCTATCTTTTGGCATAAGGCAAAGGAGTAAATAAATCACACATAAACACAATTAAATCAGATATTTTAATTTCTAGAGCAGCTGATGAAAGACATAATTTTTTAAAGCAAATATCTACCTCTCACATGATTTATCCATAAAATGTTCCATAATAAATCAAACTAATATTGGAGTTCTAATATCATGCTGTCTTTGGTAATTTGCCCCTTAAAAGGAAGTCTTTTTTTTTTTTTTTTTTTTTTTTGGTAATTAAATGCCCATGGACAGGATCCTTAGTATGACTCATTTTAAACTGAATTCGGCTCTTGGAACAAAAATCATTCAATAGGAATAGCATTCTAGTGGACACACAATCCCTAGCTTCTGAAAGAATTACATTCTAAAAATCAGCTGGCAAATTTAATATGCAATTTGGAAAACACCTGGAGTTGCCCCCAAAGAGTTATTTACCCCAGGATATGGCTGTACTACCAACAGAAAAAACAACAGTACTGTAGAATTTGAATATTCTCCATAGTTTTTCCATATTGTTTCCATAAATTCTGGTTTTAACTAAGAATGCTTGTCTTTTCTCCTCCCAGGGTCATGGCTAGCAATTTTGGGACCTAAGCTATAAAATCAAGACATGCACATTAAGTCAGAAATATATTTGGATGAGGGGTATAGCCTCTGCATGAAAGAGCTCTCAGGCAAGGTGATTCCCAGTCTTCTGCTTGTCCTTCTCCCCTCCACCCCATCAGCAATAAGAGGGTTTCCCTGGCACAGGGCACACTTACATTTCACTGAGAAGGTGGCATTTGCTGAGGTGCTTAAAATCCTATCTCTGAATATTGTTAAGTTTGAATATCTTTGAATATCCTTAACTTTCTTTGAATATCATTAAGTTTCCAATATCAGGGTAAAACCTTGGTCTGCTTTACGCATGGCTATGGGTCCTGTCTGCACCCTAGGAACAGCCAAAGTTATGTCCCACCACCCGTATCAGGGCCACATTCTATAACTTCCCCCTCCCACCATGATCTGGACATGGGAGGAGAGCCCATGTGGGCAGTGGGAAGAGCCTAGAGGGGCCATAAGCCTTTAGGTCACAGAGAAATTGGTTCCTTCGACAGCTGGAGAAGAGAATAAGTAAGTTAAGAACTGTGTGCGTACAGACTCAGAGCACTCCATCCACCAGGTCCCACAGGGCAGGACACAAAGTGTGGGCAGCACTCACTCATTTGTTCATTTATTTAACAAACAGTCCCTACACACCAGCGACCCGTTGGACTCTCCACTGGGCAGAGCATGACCTTGGCGCCATGCCTTGTTGCACAGGAAGGACTCTCAAGGGACAAAGCATTAGAGCTTCCTGCACTCAGCACCCCCGGGTGATGGCAGTAACTCCAGCCCTTGTCACAGTCCTGGCTAAGTCTCTATCAGAAGCCAGAGAGAGAGGCAGGTGGGATGAGGTGGGGCAGGGGCAGCTGTCGGTGAGCTGATGTGTGTGTTGGGGAAGGAGGGAAGTGCACAGCCAGTGTACTTCACACTGAAATCTCAAAACATCTATTTCTATAACCTAAGTAGTTATATCCAGGTCATTAGAGGATAGCCTAAGGCCCCAAGAGGAGGCTTAAATGTTGCCTGAGGCATATGATACATGGCAGAGTCAAAACTGACATCCAAGAAACCTATTCCTGGAAACTGCTGACCCATCCCAGTGATGGTCTCATCAAAGGTTTCAATTTTAGGAAGAGTTCCTTGTGTGAAAATAGCATAATTAGAGGACATATTAAAAGAATCATTTCTTCTTTGTTAAAGGCAAGCCCATGTTACTTCCTCAAGATCCCAAATAAAGCCCCAAAATAGTAAGGCTGGCTACGTGGCAGCCCAGAAAAGCAGACAAGCATCAGTAACCACATCTTGGGCTTTAGACTGAGAAGAAACTTACAATGCGGCTTCCTTTTCCTTCAGCTCTCTGGCTCTTTCAAGTTCTTCTGAATTTTCGTGAGCATTTCCTAAGATAGTCTTACTTCTCAGCATAAGGAAAAGGAAAAAAATACAATTATTTACTTTAATGGTCAAGTTGTTAATGAATTTGATACAACTTATATCTCAATGACTTTTCCCCCAACCCAAAATAAGCACTATTAATTTTTTATTGGGGATATATGTGGTTCTCTTACAGGCCTTCCAGTAAATCTATTCTCTCCCAAGGAACCCAATTGAGAACATGACTTCCCTAGAACTTCTACCAGGTATTAGCGAGTGAGACATCAAGTTGTCCACCCTTCCATAAATATCCTAAACTCCCCAAGTAAATAGGAAGTGATGTAGTTGGAACTTTCCTGATTCCTACCACATTCCTTGCTGCCTCTTGACAGTTTAGCATCTCATTTATCCAGGAATGGGGTTCTAGTCACCCCTCAACTGCCAGAGCAATTCTTCATCACCTAGGATTCGTTTTTCAGCTCTTAACACATGAAGGATACTTGTTCCTCCATTCTTTCTAAGTGAACAGCATAGAGCCTACTATGGAATAGATGCTCAATAAATGTTTGTTGAATTAATAACCTGCCTGGCTATGAGGTCCTGAGTGCAGTTACATCAGACTTGCCAATATTATATACATATAAAGAGAAATATAAACGATGTTTTCCAGGGACACCTGAGTGGCTCAGTGGTTGAGCGTCTGCCTTCGGCTCAAGTCATGGTCCTGGGGTCCTAGGATCGAGTCCTGCATCGGGCTCCTTGCAGGGAGCCTGCTTCTCCCTCCCACTGGTGCCCATTTTACACATACTGCATTTGAAGGCCCAATAGGGCTTTACATAGCAGGATACTTCTGCCACGTGACGTATTTATTAGCAAATGTAAGTTCGAGGGCAAATGAAGCGCTTAAGTGGCAATGATGAAAACTGTAGGATATGACAAAATAAATTACAATCGATTCTGAATGAACCAAAAACCTGGGCTTGACAGCCCTACTTGGCATTCACCCCAAAGACCAGAGGAAAGAAACAATGGGGCAGTGACACATAATAATCAAACATTAAGAGAGCAGAATGGGAAAGCCCGGCGTCAGAGATGAGGCAATTCTGACTCCTCTGGGTCTGGATGAGAGAGATTCTTCATTCACAGTTTCCATAAGGCAGAATGAAGAATTCTTAGCAAATCCTCTCCCTCCCCAGTCATATCCCCAAAAGGAAATTTGAGCAAGGTTGTTTTTACTTTCTATCCATGTCTGATGCAGCAGCATAGTGCAAAGCTGTCCGTCCCCAGTCATCTGTTTCATTAACGTTGGCCCCTGTGGTCACTAATGTCTCAATACAGTGGAAATGACAATTTGCAGCTGCATAGTGCAAAGGAGTCCTGAAAAACAGACAGCAATTTATTACTTCACTCATCTGAAAAACAGAACTGCACCCCCTCCCTCCGGCGATCAGTAGCATTAGCAGTATTCCTGGGAGTGGGGACGGCTCTTCAGCTCTCAGAGTGTGGAGACCAGGGGACATGCCTTCCTTTGACTTTATAAGTTGAAGCGGAGCCCACAAACAGATTGGCCTCAGACAAGACCATCTACCTGGAGATCAATCCTTTCTTTCCATTCCTAGTATTCCTCGTACCTATCCTGGTTTAGGTCTACACTAGGGCTCTTTTGGACTATTGTAATACCATCCCTATTGGCCTCCTGAGCTCTAATCAAACTTCCATCTAATTTCTAGTTGGTATGAATAAATAACTGGGGTTTCTAAAGTCTGATACCCACATGCAACATCCTCTTCTAAAGCTGCAGGTCCTCTCTATTGAGCAAAGCCTTGATTCCTTAATCTGGAATTGAAGACCTTTCCAAGCTGGGCCCAAACTACCTTCATGAAGTTTCTCTTTCTCCCCTATATGAACCCATCACTGCATCCAAATGGGATTTCCTGAGGTTTTCCAGTCATGTCCACATCTCCCCTATCTTTCCCCATGTCATTTTCTTCCCTAGAATGTCTTCTCCTGAACCACTTCCAACCATTAAAACCCCAAAGCTTCTTAAGTTCCAGAAGTTCTCTTTCCCTTTTGTCTGAGATTATATAGTTCCTGTCTGGGTCTCTCTGGAGCTCTCATCTCATATTGTCCTGACTTTACCTCTTGGTAAAGAGGTATTGTCTCATCTTCTCCATTGAACTACAAGCCCCTTGGGGACAGGGATGTAGGTTAATGGGAGGAACAATATCCAAGGAGTTAGAAGCCCTGGGTTCTAGTCCGGGTAGATCTGTAAGCTGCACCAAACCACATCCCCCTTCTTGGCCTAGACTTCTTTGTTTTCACTTCAATAATGACCTGCAAGCGCCTGTCCCCTAATGTCTATTCTAGGTCTAAAATTCCTAGAATTTTAATTTTACATGTGCATGTAAATTTATTGCATGTATAACAAATTTAGTTTTTATAAGCTCTAAAAAGAATAGTAAGTAGCCCCATTTATCTCAGGGGTACTATGAAAAACCAAGTGGGTAATATAAAGGACATATATACATCATGCAAAGAGCAAGGCACGGATATGAAGCAATTCATTTTATATTACTTATTTTTAGTCCTCAATTATTTGAAAGTTTATCTGTGTGCCTAGCCAATATTTAAGGAATAACAACCAAATGGAATACTAGAAATAAAATAACTTTATTTCAAGAACTATTTATTCATTTTCAAGTACCACTCTTTAATATTTTGCAGTCAATGCATGGGTTCTTTTACTAGTTGACTTTCTCCTCTCTCATCCAAAAACACCCCCGGTAAACTATAAGCATTTCATGTAGTAGACTCTTTGTGTTTTAATTAATTAGACTGAAAATTATTAGGTATCAACCATTTGGCAGAGCCCATAGTTAAAGAGAAAATGACACCCACTCCTGGTGCTTAGAAGCCCCATGGTCAGGTGAGAGAAGAGACAAGAAACAAAGAGTCCACCAGAACAGTGTGATGTGTGCTCGGGTTGCAGAGAAGAGGGCCAGCATGCCAGAGGTGGTAGGTGCTACTTGACATAAATTGGGAAGGGTGAGTAGGTGTTATCCTAGGTAGGCTGGTAAGAGAAGAAATCTATTGCAACTCCAAGAGCCAGGGTGCATGTGGAGAGGAGGGGTAAAGAGATGCTATGGAAAAAAAATGGAAAGAAGAAAAGACACAATTGGCCCTTCTAAACAGAAGCTGCGAGAGGAGATGCTTTCCTTGGGGTCTGTGCCTGCTTTGTTGGTGTTTCCCTACAAAGAAGGATTTCCTTCTGAGGTTGGAATCTCCCCAGCTAGCTTCCCTGTTTACCATTTCAATATAACATGGTTTCCAGATGGACTGCTCCCCACTCCTTTTACTTAGGCACTGGAAACAGAGTTCCCTGTTTACATACCTCCCACACTTGTCCTTTTTATGGAAATCTGCTCCGCTGCTCTGCAAGAGTTTTATACATTCCACATTACTAGAAAGACAGGGAAAACATCATTAAGACGGTAGAGGTCAAGTGCTGGGCTATCTTCAGAAAGAGCTGTTTTTGGTGAAGTGAAGGCCAAGATGAAATGATAGCTCCAGCTTTAAACTCTGCTAACACAAAAACATCCTGAACATCTTAGAGGAATGCAATATTGCAAGGATTTAAAGTTCCTGAAATCCCCTTTCCCAAGCTAATAAATCAATGCATTAAAGAGTTTGATGTAACATTTTCAATTTCATGACCAACGTATCTAATGATTATTACATGATTAAAACTTTTAGTGATGGTTTCATCATTTTTCCTAAAATTTTCTTTCAAAACCATCAAGAATTTAGGAAGCAACCCCCTACACCTAACAATGATTTCATGTTACTTCTAAACAATGAGTCAGAATGGAGAAGCATTACCTTTTATCACAGGAGAATGAATTCACCGTGATAACCATTTTCAACCCAGACTCTCCATAATGGGAAATAAAACAGCTGCACTTCCCTGCCTTTGTAATATAGGTAAACAAATGTGCAAAAAAAAAGAAAAGGCCGAAAATGATGCAGTGGAGCATAGTGATCTTCCAAAGCTTCTTTGTCATTCGCAGAAGCAATAAATCATGTTTAGTAAAGAAAAAAGGACCCACCAACGTGAATTTTCCTGTTGAAGAGCATGTCACTAAATATTAATTTTAATAGGAACTTCAGATATGAATCCAGAATGATGTGTTGCCACTTTCTGTATAGGCCTGATATATATTTTTTTTAATGTCAGCATAAAAAGAGACAACCATCCATTATTGTTCTAAACTTGGAATGCTGAGAAGTGGTCTAGGATTTACTGTTTTATTATTTAAATATGAAAAATGATCTCATTAATGAGGAACCCCGAGCAGGGCTCTCTCCATACCCCCTCCCCCTGATTCTTTGTAGCCATCTTTCTCAGAAAACTAGCTGTTTCAGTCATAAAATATAAGACCTTTCTGAGACCATTATGTGTTGGGGTAGCATGCCAGTTGATATAAAAGCACCTGTCTCTTACTGAATGAAGCCAAAGGATCAAAGGCAGAGGCAGATCCAGTTCTGTGGCTCATGATGCTCAGACGATTTGGGGAGAGGGGTTGGGGAGAAGGAGATTCATTTAATAATACATAATTATGAATATAAAACTAAACACAAAATTTTGGAAGGGACCCACGCAAATAAGGGCCCTAAAGCTTCACAGTCAACCCACCTCTGATAAAGAGGTAATGCCTTTGGATAATGTACAGATGACAAATGGAGAAGCACTGCTGTTCCTTAAGGACTAGAAGATTGATTAAGAACTAACACCTTACCCAAACAAGGTCATCCGAGGGAGGCCATGTTTGGTCAACGTATGATCATTTATCAACAACATATTGATCAGAGCCTTTTTCTCACCACTGATATGAAAAAGAGTATCTGGTGAAAAATGCTCTTTACAACTTTTTTAAAAGGCACAGATTAAATCACTTCTTGTCTATCCCTTGGTTTTTCTTGACCTTGAGTCACATTTAACCACTTAATGCTTAAAAATCAGTTTTGAAATAAGTACAAAAATATCTGTAGATAAACATGGACTAACTCAATCTTGGATTCCCTTGATCATCATCCACCTACCAGTGACAAAAAGGAAAAAACTTAGGAACAAATCTCAAATTATTTTCTTTTGGCAGAGTGCATATCAAGCACAATACATATTCTATAGGCTGAAATCTTATAATTAAAAAAAAGGGAAGAGAGTGAGAAGAGAAAACAAAAGAGAACTATTTTCTCTATGAGATGGGCTAACCATTTTTCTTCAGAAGAACAAACATACAATTAACATGGAAATGCAAAAGCGATATTTGGTATTGATAGAAAATGATTCTTACCCATCTTACTAAGGAAATTGATTTTGATTCAGACAACTTAAGTCAATTAAGAGAAATTAGGAGTTAAGTCATGAAATAAGAACTGAAATTGCTAAGTACTCACCCTCCTGCAGCAGCAGCATGAAGGCACGTTCTTCCAAATTTATCTGGGGTATCTATTTCAAAGCCTGCAGACAGCACGTGCTCATTACTAAACAACGATACTATGCTATACTTTTGTCCTAGTTAAACCACAAGAAACATTGCAGAGACAGAAAAATCAGTTAGTAGGAAAACCAGAACGCAAGCAATTGTAGTCAGAAAGAGGTTGTCATGGAAACGAATGGTAACTGCTCAAGCTTGGCAATTGTATAGGAAGAACCGTGAAGTCTAGAAGAATTTATTTTCACATTCAGCCCTGGGTGAACCACAGCCCCATATTTCAATCCCGGGATAGAAATTTATGAAACCAATTTCAGATAAGTAGGGCAATAGACAGGCAGACAGAACACATGGAGAAAACATGGACAGCAAAGGAGTAATCTTAACATGCGGGAGTAGATATTTTCTTACATATATTATTGGCTTTCACTTGGTTTAAGATTTGGGAAACATGCTTTCATGCAGGGATTATTTTTAAACATGCCAAAAGCAGTGAAAGCAGAATCAGCCATAGGTAAAGCACTCAAAAGGAAAAAAAATGCCTCTGGGATGTCTGTTGAATTAATTCATAAACAATCTTTGCCTTGCAGAGCTCTATCACCTTTGAAAGCCAGGAACTTCTTAATGCATGGAGGTTGGCAGAAGCAGTGATAAGAAAGATTAGCAAAGCTCCAAACCAGAAAGAATTTCTTGGTTCCAAACAGACCCACATTTAAAAAATAAAAATTGAACCTAGTTGGAGGGGATCAAACTATAGCAATTTATCAAAGCCCAGCGAGGAGGAAAGTAACATAACAATTCTACTGTCAAAATGTGGGGGATTTGGCCTTTTTCCTTTGTTGAAAATATTAACTGTTAAGTCCTCCATTTTAGGCCTCAAAGATATTTTCTCTGATTACAAGAAACTTCCAGTAAGCTATGGCCATCCCTGCCTGTTTCTCACTCTGGATCACCCAAGCTTTAACTTGAAAAACGGACAAGACTCTCATTCTGTGGCAGGAATACTGACACTCAAACAGCAACAACGCCAAGGACTGCCGAGAGCTGTCCCCAGACCAGGTAATGCAAGACATGAAGCACAGTCAGCCTCTTACTCTGACCCGACACCTAGAGCCATGTGGCTCCTGTACAGGACACACCGAGCCTCATCTGTGGTAATGGGGTTACTTACCCGATGATAACAGCTTTCTGCAGCAATCAGAGTGAGCATTTAGGGCGGCTAAATGTAAGGGGAACATGCTATGGATTCCACACCTGAGGAGGGAAAAAAAACAGAGCAGCTCACGGTAACAGATCTCAAGATACATGTGGAAGAACAAAAACCTTTCTAGAAATTCTCTGATGAAAACTAAATCCATAACACCTCACTTAGGGACACTTGCCTAAAATAATTTTATAATTCTTCCACTCAGGAAATAATTATGCAATCATTTTCCACCTTAACATAATCAAATCCTAAGCCTAGACCAGAATTAAAACCCGTAACAGGGCAGCCCAGGTGGTTCAGTGGTTTGGCGCCTGGAGACCCAGGATTGAGTCCCACGTCGGGCTCCCTTCAAGGAGCCTGCTTCTCTCTCTCTGCCTGTGTCTCTGCCTCTCTTTCTGTATCTCTCATTAATAAATAAAACAAAAATCTTTTAAAAAAATAAAAAAATAAAACCCATAACAATAGGAATGTATGTTTTTAAGAAGTTTCTTATAAATGGTGACTCTACATTTAAGATTAATTTGCCTTTTTTTCTTTCAGCTTAAGCAACTTATGTCAGCAAGCTGTTTTATTCAGTGACCTGCTCTATTCTTTGAATTGACAAATAAATACTATTGACCTATTAGGTGCCAAGTACTTTGCAAAGAGTTAATAATGGCTGCATTACTGAAAACAAAATTTTGGATGAGAATAAAAACTAATATTTACTTTTTGCAGGTGCAACTTCATCTTGCTAATAGACTTTTATACTGTGTATTAACCCACATCAGAACGCCAGTCACGAAAATGCGTTGGAGCAACAAACATTATCTTGCATACATTTCATAGATCCAGCATATTTTCCCCAGCAGTATTACAGAAAGAATCCAGGAAAGGACTTTTTATAGACCGATACCCTATCATAACACAGTCCCCGGGTTGATCCCTTAAGGGATGGGCCGCCTTCGGATAGCAGTGCTTTTTGCTTTCAGAATCCAATCCTCCTCTTGCCCATTACCTCTCCTCACACAGGGACCCAAAGCCATGTGCTGAACTGTAGTTCCTAATAAACAGCATCATCGGAAGGTTCCTGTGTGCATCTAAGCATCTATAAGGTTAGTGCTCATTTCTTAGAACATCTCACTATATTCAAATAATGTAGTTCAGATTTTGCAGGTCCTCTGCATAACACAAGGAAGTATGTATGGTTACACCGGCAGCATTGATGACCTAAATTTCTTCTCTGGCACAAAGTTGCCCGTTTCCAGATTCTATAATTCATTTAAAATCACATATGGTTTGAATTGGTTAGGGTTCAGATACATGACTTTTATGTGCTATCTCAAAAATTATGATGATGTGTGTGAATGCGCTGAAGTATATACATATTCACAGATATTTCATGGTATTCACCGTGCTGACAAATCTGAGTCTGCCAACCATTAACCACCTCTCTCTTTCCATGAAAACTTCTCTGTGTATTTGGTGGTTTTGTTCAGCCTTCCCTCTGTTCATTTTCCTTTCCCTATATGGAGATTTCCAACCCAGTGTATATAATAGCTGGCATCCATCAAGAGATGCAATTTGCTTGTCTTCCGGGCAGTGTCATGCAGAGGAGAACTGCTTGTAACTGCCTCTCTCATCATTTACAAAAAAAAAAAAATCCTGAAAAGCAATTGCTCCAGTGACAACCTTGATGCTCACAGAAAGGGAGTTGGGGGATGGGAGAGAAGCTTTTCTATCTATGCCACTATTTATATTGCTCCCTCTTGATGCCAGGGAAACAGTAATTATTAAATATGTATAACATGTTTTAAAAACACCTTACTAAATGGAATTTTAAGCCAATGAGACTGTTCTTAACTACTTTATTTGCTTAGGGCAGGTAAGGCAAAAATATATGATTATATTAATATATCTGGATGTTTGCAAGGGAAAAACAGTATCTTCCTATTTTTAAGTTTCTGGTTTTAAGTCCCTGAAAGGATGTGCCTGGAATTGGGTTGGATTTTCCAAGAGATCTTTGAACCTTCCTCATTCTTTATATATGATTTTAAGAAAAATATATGTGTGCAAATACATAATATATAAAATATATATTAAAATGTTATATATTGCATATATATTATATATACATACATATATGTGCATATATGTATATATACACAATATAGTACACATTTTATAAAGATACAAAAATATATATCTTTATATACAATAATACAAGCAAATGAATTAGAGAAAATAGCACCAAATTCTACAAGAAATCAATTAGAAAAAAAGTGTAATTGACAGTATAACAGGAACAGCACTGTAATATATTACACAAAATTCATTATGAGTATTTCCAATCAGCTTTGCCACTTAACATCATTGTGTTCAGCTAATTCATCATACTCTACATTAGCTAAGTCTTTCTTTCTTTCTTCTGTTACTTATAAATTTGAGAAGAGAGGTAGAATTAGTCCAAAAGGCCTAGTAAAAATTATGTTTGATATATATTTTTATTCCATAGTTAATAAAAAAATCAATACCCCAATGTAGGTTTGAAAACATTAATTTAGAACTGGCACTTGAATTTGAATATGACACTATGATTCAAACAGGAAAACCAAATATCAGGCCAAGATTGTAAAGAAGATAAAAGTCAAATTCAGAATCTCTGAATCATATTAGAAATGACTTGCATGTTTCAAATAAAATTACTCCTTTATTTTTATAAATTAAGACTTCTTATAAAGGAAGAATCATAAAATCTTAAGTAAGAAAATTAGGATTCGGCTGTCTTAGCCAAATCAGAAGCACTGCTCTTACTTCATCAGTTTTAAATCAAAGAAGATCAAGAAATAAAGATGTCAGATAACACTAAACTTAACAATGCATAAATTATAGGAAAGAGACCAGTTCCAGCTAAAATGTTACATTTATCTGACCAGTCATAAAATTAATGGGACACATTTGTATTAGCTATTTCTAATTTAGCTGCTAGCTGGCATCTCCTACCCAGTTATTTCAGAATAAATGAGGTCAGAATAAATTGTAGACCGCTATCAGAGGTAAGGAAAGGGCTTGTGCACTATTAGAATATCTGTTCTTTTAAGCTTTCCCCTTGGCATCAGAGAGCTATGGCTGTCCCTTTTCACCTTCAGTGCTTTCTAGAACCTTCCCTTAGGCTGTATGCTAAAAAAAACACTATGGTTAAGGTGATGGGGTCAGAAACCGTGGGTTTGAGCTCTAGTTTTGACAGTTGCTAGCTATTGGATCTTTGGCAAGTACGTAATGGTTCCCTCATCCAGCAAATAAAGATTACAACAGTGTTGATCTTACAGAGCAATTGTAAGGACTAACTTATAATGCACCCAGGTGCTAACAGAAGGTCTGGACCATGATAAGCCTTTACCATACAAGTTAGTATTACTATTGCCCTTGAAATTATTATTAGCTTAGTTGGATAATCCACAGTCTGTGAGTTTGGTAGTGGTAATCAGGCTGTGAGTCCTTAAAACCACATTTGTGATTCTTTAAAAGCCAAGAATAAATTGTGATCAGCTAGCATGTCTGTTCTTTCTACATTTCAAAATTCTTTAAGTATTTCTCTCTTGCAAGTCTCCTAGGGAAGGTGGATTGGTTTACCTTTTGCCCACTGAGCAGGTGAGATAAAAACATTTGATGGTTTTTGATCATCAAATGATTTTATGATTACTTGAATGATCAACCAAATTTAAAAAATCAGTTTCCTATTAATTTTATCTATGTCACTCCAAATATTTATCACATACCCCTGAGTCAGAAGCATTTGGGTCCTTGCTGTTTGCAACCTACGACACTTTCAGTGGTTTCTTTTGAACCAGGACCAAGCACTCTAATGTGGCTTCCAAGGCCCCTCTGGATCCAGCTGGATCTTCCTTAACCAATCAGTATTCTAGAATCTCAGTGGACTTCTGTCCCTTCCTCCTGGAGGAGCCAAGGCTCTATCCTGCGCCAGGCTTTGTTTGGTACATGCGGGTGCCTCAAGAAACTCCTCTTTCTGCCCAGCTTCTCATAGCCTTTCTCAAACTCACTAGTGTATCTCTGGGGGCCAATGGAAATACCTTTAGGCTTTCAAGAGTTCTCTGTGGGAATTTTTTAAACTGTCTTTTCCTTTGATGATAACCTAAAGCAAGTGGTCATATTTTGGCTCATCTTAACAAACACCATCTCACGACATACCTCTGCCATAGGTCAATGCCCCAGGCTGTACTTAGGATCACATTCGTGCCTTGTAGAACTACTTTAATTGGCAGAGGCCAATAAGAACAGGAAAAAGGTGGACTTAATAGAGACCAATGATGTCTGAACCTGGGAAGGGCCAGTGACAATGCAGTATCCTTAGCCTTCTATATGCACAGAATTTGGCAGTAGTTGGGTTTGTGCTCTGTGACAAGCCCCCTTCTCTCCTCTGTGTTGAAGCCACTGCAAAACTTCCAGGATCACAGAATGTATTGACTTCTAAAGAGTCAGTGCCATGGCCACCAGGACAATAATCCCATGACAATGGTGATTTAATTTCGGCAAACCATGTGCCATTACATCAACCGCTACATAGAGAGGCAGCAAGCCTCTTGCTCCTTGCCTTGCCTCCAGATCCAGATGGCAGAGGACAGAGTCTCATTTCCACCTCCTCAGAGGCTCTGTGACCTCAGACAAGTAAGTGAACCTCTCTGTGCCTCATTTACTTCACTGACAAGATGGCAATAATCATATCACTCACCTCATGGGGCTGCTGTGACAGTTAAATGTAATTCCTAAGAATGGTGCTGGCATGGGTAAGCACTCACGAATGTTTGCTACTGCTGTTAATCCGTTACCCCCGAGTGCTGTTTGCATGTATTCTGGACTTCTTTTGGACTCACTGAGATAGTAGAGTCAAAGCCTAAGGAGTTTCTATCTAGTTTTACATTTACACATATACATACTATAATAAAAATAATATAAGTCCAGGATTTGCAAGTCTCTCAATACCACGACCTAACTAACTGCTATTCACCTGCAGTCTCCAGGAAGCACCACTCTTCCCGGAAACCCCACCCTCAGCCCTGCTATGACCCACATATGTTCTGTATCCAGTGGCACCCAGCGATTGTTCTGGCATCACACTTTGCATGCATAATTGTAACTGCTTGTTTAATCCTTGCCCCCAATGAATTATAAATTCCTTGAGGGCAGGGACTCCTACAACCCCAGAACCTGACATAGTGGGTGATACTTTACCAAACATTTAGTGAATGAACAGTTGTCAGAACCAGTTACCTGCATAACTATAATACCCCTAATTTTGTTGCAGTTGAGGCAGAAAAACAAGTGAGAGCATAGTCAGTCAGGTGGAAGAAAAATTAAAATCCCAGAGACAAGAGTCTCAAACCTAAAAAAGTTAAAGAAGAAGAACCAAAGGGCTTTGGCACCACATAAAGTTGCATGAGCACTGAGTCAGGTTGCAGAAAGTGCTCTGACTTAAAAGTTCAGAGAAGAAAAACATTCGATCTGGCCCAAGAATGAGATTCAAAGAAATTCATAAGGAAGTAATGACCATAATAACATTTGTCATATTGAGATCTTTTGAAATATATTTGGTCATATTGTTTATGGATGAGGATAGGTTATTTTCATAAATGCTATTTGTTTACTTATTCATAGAAGGAAAGTCCAACTTTTCTCTTCTTTAATAAACAACCCCACATAGATCTACAAGGAGCCCAGAGATTAGTAATTTTCTGAGGCCCTTTAGGCAAAGTTAATCTTCTCCAACTTTCCTTCCTTTCATTTTGGTATTTCAAAATGGTGATTCCTGATTTTCATATTTCAAAATGGTGATTTCCCTCCCCATGCACTACACACACACATGCACACACACACATACACAGCTGCAGCCTAACAAACCACTGTTTACTGTGGGTGCATTCTTATCCTCAGATACGCTGTGACATTAGCAGATGTGGCTCTTAGAGGCTGCGACAATGTTTGCCTCAGCGGCATCCCCAGGACACAACACAGTCGATGGAAAGAAAGGCTACTTGAACAATAATGCCATCTCAAAGGCACTTTTGCCACATGGTGTATATTCACATAAATTGAAGGCGAAATAATTACAAAGAAATGAACTCTGTGCTTATTGAGTAAGTATGTTTTGGGGAATTCTAAGTAAGCTGTGTGCCTCAGTTTCTCCCTCAAGGGGATCCAAATCTGAAAGAAAATCAGAAATTCATGGTTGTTTGGTTAAAATTCCCCAAGTAGCCCTGAGTTGAAAAAAAAAAAACACACCACTGAAAATATTAACCTATCACAAGTGAAGGGGTGTGCCTAGATATTTTACTCCTGCTTAATGACCATGGAGCATTTATGATCTCTGGCTTTGGGTAACCATGATCTGGTCGGGAACTAAGAATCCAGTAAGGGCCTCCCGAATCTTAGGACAGTGCTCTTTCCACAAGACTGACCTGCTTCTTTTAACTTGCAATATCCAGTCAAAAAAGTTGACTGTAAGTGGATTCCTTTCTTCTGAAAGGACACGGCCCACTGTACTGTTTGTCAGCATGTCTTTCTTTTTCTGCTGCCCCCCCCCCCCGCCCCAAACCCAGCCTTGAGCTGAGCCCAAGCCCTCTTCCTCTCCTCTCTGGACATTTGCAAAAGGCTGCCACATGTTTCTGGTCTGGACCGCCTCTGGTACATCTGGGCCATTGTCAGAGTGATTTTCCTCACCCACAAATAGGATCATGAGATACAAGCTTCCTTACATTCACTTAAAATTCCTTTACAGCTTCAGAATGCCTCAGAACAGAATCCAGCTCCTTAGCAGGACATACAAGGTCCTTCAAGATGTGGCTCTTCCTGCCTTCCCACCTCATTTTTTTTTTCCATTTCTCCACACACATCAGATAATCCGGGCATGGCAATCTGCTTTCAACACAGTCACATGTTTGTGCCTTTGGAAATACTGTTCTCTCTTCCTGGAACATTCTTCCTTTTTCCTTCTATCCTTTTTACCTCACACAGTTTTGTTCACCTGATAGATTCCTACTCATCCCTTCTTTTGCTGAAATGTCACCTCTTTTGTGAAGCCACAGAGTCAGTGTCTCCCCGACTATTTCCATAGTATGGTGCAAACCTTACAACACTTGCGCTGTCTGCTCTGGATCTTATTCCCGTCTCTAGCCTGGAACCCCAGAAGGTTGCTGGAACCTACCAGTGCCTTCCATGGACCAATTAAATTTTGGCTTATTCTCAAGCAAGATTTCCAATTCTGTTGCACAACATTTGGCAAATAAGATAGAACTCCTAATGTTACACTGCCCTCATATTGTTCTCCTAAAAATTTAGTTTTTGTTATCCACAGTCTCTGTGATCATAGCTACACTCTTTTTATTTTTTTATTTTTTATTTTTTTTAATTTTTATTTATGATAGGAACACAGTGAGAGAGAGAGGCAGAGACACAGGCAGAGGGAGAAGCAGGCTCCATGCACCGGGAGCCTGATGTGGGATTCGATCCCGGGTCTCCAGGATCGTGCCCTGGGCCAAAGGCAGGCGCCAAACCGCTGCGCCACCCAGGGATCCCTACACTCTTTATTCTGTGCTTGAAGGCTCTCTTGAATTTGGTTCTACTACATAATATTAAGTAATAAAATAAGAGCTGTGGATAGCTTCCTGTGTGCTAGGCATTCTTCAAAGAGCTTTTAATATGGATTATCTTGTTTAATAATATTACCCGATACGCTTATATAACTCATACTCACATGGATCTTAACCTATACCAGATAGCTTTACTAGGAATGAAATCCTTTAATCCCCATAACAAATCTTTGGGCAAGTACTGTTATTACTCCCAACACACAGAGAGCTTAAGCAATAGGCACAAGGTCACACAGCTCACAGGCAAGGTAGCTTGGATTGGAGCCCATGTAAAGCCCATGAAAGCCTGGGCTCCCAACCCGCACATGATAATACCTCAGGGTAGAGCATCCCAGAATTGTCCTCTTTCAAGCCATGGTCCTGCTTTCCTCCCTGCTCAAGCTCTCTGCCACCCTCTGCTCTACTCAAGTACTTGTCATTCTTCAAACCCTACCTAAAACTAACCTTCTGTTTGAAGGCTTTTTTGAAAACTTTGGCCACCTTTGAGCTGTCTCCTGTACTACACTCTATGGCATGTCTACACTATCTGCACTAAGCCACTTAAGTCCTGCTTCATTTAGAATTTTATTTTATACTTTCTTGCATGATTCTTTGTCTTATGAGGGCCTTGGGCCTCTAGCAAAATTATGAGCTCCTTGAAGGCATCAACCAGGTGACTTCTTTCTGAATTTTCCCATAGCACTCAGCACTGTGACCAACTTGTACCGCTGCTTATATTCTTGTGGAATTGAAGTGTAAAATGAAGTCAGGCCCCTGTTCCCTATGTAGCAGATTTATTCGATTGTACCTCCTAATCATATCATCAGAACTGAGCAAGCACCCTGAATAAATTCTGATTTTGCCCAATTAGGTCTTACTTTTCCTGCTCAACCAACATTAAACACCGGAAAGAACAGAATATTAGAAAGTGGAGTTAGGAATAGAGTTCAAGTGTCCTTAATTAAAACCACTGGAATAGTCTTCTTTCTGATGTAGCTGAAAATAAAATTGGTTCTTCCTTGCATGTGTCATTAAAAGTCATTTAATTTAGTTCAAATTTAATTTGTATTTAGCAGAATGGTACAGATCCACCTCCACCTAGATAAATGGAAACTGTCTGCCTCATGGCAAAGTCCCTTTGGCAGTATTCCCACACATGGCAAATATTCCAATTTCTGCAGGAAACCTACTTGGCTGTGTCAGCTCCGCTGGTTATTAGGGTGTTAATCAAAAGCTCATGACCGTATCTTGCAGCCACATGGAGAGGAGTGTTGCCATCCTTATCCACACAGTCAATTTCACCTCCTGAAAGAGACGTTTTAACACAGGGTAACATAAGGAATCAGGCTGATTCGGATACTACATCCTACACTAGTCACTCATGTTGTCCAAATGTTGTTCTTTTCCTCTCCATGTCCATCTCTGTTTTGAAGTACAAGAATGCCTTTCTGGGGGATAGGTCACCATCTGAAGTAGTAGTTTTATTAAATCTGCATAGAGGGAAGTCTATTAGACATGTTTCTGAAAAGTCTTTCCATAATGTCTTACTGAAGGATCTAAAATCTCACAACTAAATTCCTGCTCTGAAGGAACAAAGTAATCAAATTCCATAAAATGTATAATCTTACCTGCTTGATTAAAGGCCTACATAAACTTTATACTAAAGCATCAGAACCAAAGTGAATGGAAAGTTCAAGAAAATATTTTATGTAGTTTGATCATTTGGTTTAAAATATGATGAGTAAAATGAGAAAATGTATAAACTATGAACTGGAAATATCTATATTTATAAAAGCTATCATATAAATCACCAACAGTCCTTTTAATAATACAGAATTCTCATCTTACTTTGTCTCATTTTGCCTTCCTTCTCTCCCAACTTTTTATTTTATTACATTTCTTTCTTTCTCTCCCCTTTTCATAAACATATATGTAAATGCAATTGGTCTATTTAACTATTTAAAAACAAGTTAGTCATCATGACATTTCACCCCTAAGAACAAAGGCATTCTCTCACATAACTACAATTCAATTAGTATACTCAAGAAATTTAAGGTCAGTATCATAATTCTATGTAATATACAACACATTCCAATTTCTCCAATTATCCCCAAAATGTGCATTATAGCTGTTAGTGTTTAAAATCTGGGATATACTAGATATTGGCAAATTGGATTAAAAATTTAAAAATGTAAAAGAAAAAAGAAAGAAAACATACAAAAAAAATAAAGAAAAAATAAAACTGGGATCCAATAAAAGATTCTGCTACCATTTGGTTGTCATGTTCCTCTGGTTTCCTTTAATATAAAACAATCCTCCTGCTTTCTCTCTATCTATCTATCTACCTATCTATCTTGATATCTTTGGAGGTCAAGCCAAAAGTTGTGTGGAATGTCCTGCATTCTGGAGTTGTCTTATTATTTCCTCTATTAGATTCAGAACATTTTGGCAATACCCCAGACTTGATGTGCACTTCCCACTGCATCTCCACAGCACACACATAAGGTCAGGTTACTCCACTGGATATGCCAGTTTTGCTTGCAATGCATACAGTTTCAGTTTGAGAAGATGAAAAAGTTCTAGAAATGGACAATGGTGTTGGTTACACAAAATGTGAATGTACTTAATGCCACTGCACAGTACACTTAAAAATAGTTAAAATGGCAACTGTTTATATTATATATGTTTTGCCAAAATAAAAAAAAAAAAGAGGCCTGATTGTTTGGTTAAGGTGATGCCTACCAGCCCTTGCCATGCAAAACATTTTTCCCCTTTGTAATTAACAATTTGCAGGCAGTACTTTGATACTGTGCAAATATCCTATTTTCCAACAAAATTTCCTGCAAGAATTTTAGCATAAACAGGGAGTACTTTGTTTAAAAGTTACCTGAATTCTTTATTCTCTATGCTTATAGTATTAACTTGATACATAGTTAGGTTCAGTTGATTGTTTGTTTTCAAAATTTTTACCAGATTTTGATTTATTTGATTAATATGTTAAAAATTCACATTTCAGAAATCAAAATTATAGGAAGTCTGGGTGGCTCAGTGGTTGAGTTTCTGCCTTCGGCTCAGGGTGTGATCCTGGAGTCTCAGGATCGAGTCCCACATTAGGCTCCCTGCATGGAGCCCGCTTCTCCCTCTGCCTGTGTCTCTGCCTCTTTCTCTCCCCATGTCTCTCATGAATAGAAAATTAAAATCTTTAAAAAAATTTTAAAATTAAAAAAAGAAATAAAAATTATATTTTTTAAAGTAAGGCTCACTCTTATTTCCACCCCTCCTACTTCATTTTCAACCACATCCTATAGTAACAATTTTCATTAGTTTTGGTTTATGCTTTCTGTGTTTCTCTTTGCAAAAATAAACACAGACTCTTTATATATTGGTTTTTTTTCTTTTTTTACTTAACAGTATATCTTGGAATTCACTCCCCAAAAAATCACTTCTTGGAGTTCTTCCTCATTTTTGTACAGCTTTATTGTTTTCCATTGCATGGAAACACTAGTTAAGTATACCACTCTGCTATGGAGATGCATTTAGGGAGTAAATATCATTTTTGCTATTACGAGGAACGCTGCAGCGAATCACTTCATGTGTATACTGTTTTCTATTTGTTGGGTGTATCTTCAGGGTAAATTCTTAGAGAGGGGATTTCTAGGTCAAAGAAATGATTATGTGGTTTTGTTTGATTTTGCCACGTTTTCCCCTTTAGGTCCTGTGCCATTTTGCTACTCACATGAGCAATATATGAGAGTGTGTTTTCCCCACAGCCTAGTCAAGCCTTTGAATACCAGCCATGTGATGGGTGAGAAGTAATAGTTCAGTATAGTTTTCATTTGCATTTCTCATATTAAAGAAGTTGAGCATCTTTTCATATACTGAAGGACTATTTATCTTTTCCCATGAACTATTTGTTGACGACTTGTGACCATTTTTCTGTGTGTTTGGTCTTTTATTCCTTGATTTTCAAGGACTCTTAAAATATTTAGGATATTCACCATTTATCACTAATATATTACAAATATTTTCCTCCTATATTTTCATTTTTTTCTTTGTCTTTTTATTCTGAAAAAAACCCTATTTTTTGGAAGAATTCATGTCTATTATTATATTTAGATTTTGTGTTGAAGTTAGAAAGCCTTTCCTCACATCCTGATAATAAAGACACTGACAGATGTGAAACTATTTGCAATACTGTCTCCATGGATACTTCAAAGAAATCCAGGGTCTATGTAACTGTCTAAGAACTGCCTACAGTGGTTGGCCTGAACGGTCCACTCCTAGAACTGGTCCTGGAAGATGTGGGAAGCAGATCCCCAGACTCCAGAGAAACCTTTGCCCAGAACCAATACTGCAACACTCCATGTGCTTCCCAGCCAAGAGGCATCAAACCTTCTTAAGAAATGTTAGCGCCAAAATTAACAGGTCAGGAAATGACAGATGTTGGCGAGGATGCAGAGAAAGGGGAATCCTCTTCTACTGTTGGTGGGAATGCAAGCTGGTGCAGCCACTCTGGGAAACAGTATGGAAGTTCCTCAAAAAGTTGAAAAAAGAGCTACCCTAAGAGCCAGCAGTTACACTACTAGGTATTTACCCCAAAGATACAAATGTAGTGATCTAAAGGGGCACCTGCATCCCAATGGCTGCAATTTCCACAATAGCTGAACTATGGAAAGAGCCCAGATGTCCACCAACAGATGAATGGATAAAGAAGATGTGGTGTACATACACAACAGACTACTACTCAGCCACTAAAAAGAATGAGATCTTGCCATTTGCAACGACATTGGTGGAACAACAGTGTATTATGCTAAGTGAAATAAGTTAACCAGAGAAAGACAATTATCATATGATCTCTTATATGTGGAATTTAAGAAACAAAACAGAGGATCATAGGGGACGAGAGGAAAAAAATAAAACAAGACAAAATCAGAGAGGGAGACAAACCATAAGAGACTCTTTATCATGGGAAACAAACTAAGGGTTGCTGGAGGGGAAGTGGGTGGGGGACAGGGTAACTGGGTGATAGGCATTAAGGAGGGCATGTGATGTAATGAGCACTGGGTATTACAAAAGAGTGATGAATCACTGACCTCTACCTCTGAAACCAATAATATATTATAAGTTAATTAACTGAATTGAAATTTTAAAATTTTTTAAATGTTCATTCCAAACTGATTCCAGACAAAGAACCACGTTCTTTATAAATAAACTCTAAAAATAAATAAAATAAAATAAATAAATAAATAAATAAAAGTGTTAGAGCCTCCATGTTTATCAGCCCCAAATATGCTAAAAATTGGGTAGGGAAAGAAAAGAGTGAAAAATGTTGGAAAGGGTAAGGGGCTGAGCTGATAAAGTTTCTTCTTGCTGTTACTACCATTTCCTAAGTCAGTTTAACATTTTATTTATTTATTTTTAGAGAGAGAGAAGGTACACAAATGGGGAGAGGCACAGAGAGAGAAAGAGAGAAAATCTTAAGGAGGCTCCATGCCCAGTGCAGAGCCTGATGCTGGGCTCCCCCAAAATAGGGGCTTGATCCCACAACCCTGAGATCATGATCTGAGCCGAAATCAAGAGTCAGATGCTCAACCAACTGAGCCACCCAAACACCCCTCATAAGTCAGTTTAAAACTATAAAAATAGGGCACGTGGGTGGCTCAGTGGTTGAGCATCTGCCTTTGGCTCAGGTCACGATCCTGGTGTCCTGGGATTGAGTCCTGCGTCAGCTCCCCGCAGGAAGCCTGCTTCTCTCTCTGCCTATGTCTCTGCCTCTCTCTCTCTCTGTGTCTCTCATGAATAAATAAAATCTTTAAAAATAAGACTGTAAAAATATATTTATTACCTTCCACATATGCTTTTGTTGTCATTTAAAGTATATTTCAGAAAAAGATCATTACTAGTGGAATAATAAGAGAGAAACTATTTGTTATTCAGAAATCTGTTTTATATTACAGTAGAACCTCTAGATGAATGAATTTCTATTTTATAGTCATTCCCCAAACCTTTCCATTTTCGCTTGAAAATCTTTAAGATTTGCCTGGCATGCAAATTAAATAACTTTATTATTCATTTGAAGCTTGCAAGTCAGATGTTGGTAATTGATTATTGAGAATTAGTGAGTAGAATAAACATTTGTGAGCTTAGAAATACGCAAAGCATATCAGAAGGGATAATTTATGCAACATTATCGAAGCATTCATCTGAAGTTTGTTTTTCCTGCGCAAACAAGAACGGTCATCTTATTAAATTGCCTTGGAAGTACTGTGAGCCAAAAGGTCAAAAATCTCACAATGAATCATCCTAACCTATCACTCAACTCTTCCTTTTCAAACTCTATTTTTAAAGCTTCTGTGAAGAAAACATCATTTTTGAACTCTTGTAACCTGCTGGACAGCATCTGAGGCAGTGGCTAGTGCAAATGGCTGGATCCAATGCCTTCTGACATCACATTGTTTCTTCATTCAGTTCTTTCTCTCTCTGGTTGTGACAATACAGCTTCAGATAACAAACAATGTGACTGAACAGCAGAGGTAGTCTTTGCTCGCTAGCTACAAAATAAAAGAGGGGTGTGTGTGTTTCTCTTTTTCTTTCTTTTTTTTTTTTTAGCAATCGTCTTACTAATAACACTGGATGATTCTGAAAAAAGTTATTGTGAAGAACTAATAACCCTGAATAGAGAACAGTCAGGGAAGCAGAGAAATGCCATACAAATTCCAAACACCAGGGTGATTTCACAAAACAAATAAACACAAAGAATGTTCCTTAGTAGCATGCTCTGTTGGTTTAGGGAGCCAACCGATGTCCCCACGTGGGACCAGCATTCCAAGTCCTAGTTGTGCAGTGACCCACTCTGGAGGATAGACAGCAGCACCGGGGGTGTGAGCCTCTGGACTTTTCCCAGAAGGAAGCCAACAAACAGGAGGAAAGAAAAGAGCTTCCTATTCTTCTCCCTAAGGGCATTTTTAAAAAATGTCAAATGGAAGAACTCACAGTTCTCACATGTGTAATGAATGCAAAGAATTGTCAGCTGAGAGAAGAGAATGCCAAATCATCCCTCTACAGGAATGACTCTATTCCACATGTACATGACTCTTAAATAAAATTCAAGTTAAAAAAAAATTTAACATACCATTGTTCATCCAGAGAATGCATGTGTAAGTGTAGTGGTTGAAAATTCAGTGTCTGATGTTAGATTGGCTGTGTTTCAATTCCTGTTCCACAACATGAGTGCCATGTATCCTGATCAGAGTGACAACCCCCTTGCCTCAGTTTCCCCATCTTCAAAATGGAGATGACAATGGCACCTCTCTCTCATGGATTTATGTGGAGTGCTTACCCAAATTCCTGCCACAGTGAGAACACTCAATCAACGTTAGCTTTATCATTACCTATAATGGACTATATATTATAGCCATTATATCCTCATAATTTTGGGTCCCTGGACCCCACCCAACCCACAAGCAAGATGCTAGGTCAGCCAAGAATGAGGCTCTGCAATAAGCTCTTAGATCACAGAGGATAAGAGATGGGTTCTCTTTCAAGCCTCATCCCAACTCAAAAGTCTACTACAGCCATGTCCAGAGAGGGCATGGGAGTCTTTCAAGTCCACAGGAATGGCTTTTGGAGAAGTCAAAGCAGCCAGCACCACCCCCAGACTATTGTCAGCACACTAGCATTATACACGGAGACGGGTCATGGCCTTGATTCAAAGGAAATGGCCAGGATGGTCTGGCCACAGGGATGGGCCTGTGGGAAGGCAGTGCTTACAAGGAGAAAACTTATTCTTTCCCTGATCTGATCACTGGTGCCTGAATGTGCTTAGCAGGGAGCAAAGCTTTTTATACACAGAGGCCCACTGATTACATTCACACTAAATTTTTTTTAAATGGATACCAAATATCTCCCTAGTTTCATTTCTTTTTAAGCCAGTGGACAATGTTTCTGGAAAAAAAAAAAGTTGAAAAATACACGGGATGAAGAAAGTGTGAGAAGGAGAGACTCTGGGGTCACTTGCCATTCCCCTTTGTTTACTTCAAGCAAGACAAAACAATTAATGGCCTTTTCAATAAAATGAATGTCAAAGACATATCACATATTTCAAATTAGAATTAATGGTATTGTACAGTTAATTTTCATTTTACCTTCCTTTGCTCACTGGAAACTTGTCAAGATTTATTTTTCCCCTATAGTTAAATGCTTATAAGTTTCCTTTGCTTTGCTGCAGGTATTTTCCTTCCTAAGCATAATTTCCCTGGCTGATCTTCCATCTAAATGTTAAGTAACTTTTTGGTTTTATGACTTGAGTGCCTAGGACATAACATAGTATCATTAACAATTCATCCAAGATTCTTATAGATGAGAAAAAGGCAGGTCCAAGAAATTGACTAATGACAGAATTTTGAGAAGTACAAATATGGGTCAACTAAAGATAGTTCAAAAATTGCTGAACTTGGAATGTCAGCATAAAACAGGCCTAAACCTGTTTTTTAATTGTCTCTAAGATTTGCTAAGAAAGCAGTAGTTGTGTGGTCAAGGTCAATCCATTCACAGATGCTGGTCATAGCTCATAATAGCATTATGAACCATAATGTGAGGTGACACTCCCTAGTACTTTGGCTACAGACAACCCAGTGGTTCAAGTATACCTTTGTTGTGAGCCTGGAAAATTACTAGATGATGTGATTTTCTAAGGTCTTTATCAAGCCTATGACTTTATCATCTTTTATATCATGCACTTGACTGCTTTTCCTCTGAGTCACCTCGTTTTTCCTACCTTTGCCCAAGGAACTAAGTTTTAACTTAGGAAACTATGGTGAACTCTAAAACTTAAAAATAATTCAGATTTGCTGCTAGAAAATGTATGATAGTTATTTTTATTAGTTTCAGAGTGAAAAGTGCAGGACCTTGAGCCCATATGAGCACATCATTTCCAGGATCAAAACTCATATGCTCTTTGACTGGGAATTAACTGAGAAACAGTGGCTTTATGTTCTTGCTCCTAAGCTGGATGGTGATAATATGTCTGACAAAGAGCTTTTAGAAAAGTACATCAGAGGATTGGTGTAAATCTCAGCTTAATAAAACAGACCATTGGGATGCCTGGGTGGCTCAGTGGTTGAGCATCTGCCTTTGGCCCAGGACTTGATCCCGGGTTCTGGGATCAAGTCCCACATTGGGCTCCCTGCATGGCTTCTCCCTCTGCCTACGTCTCTCCTTCTCTCTGTGTGTCTCTCATGAATAAATAAGTAAAATCTTTTAAATAAATGAACAAAATAAATAAAAATACAACAGACCATGATCAAAAACAGAGCATCATCTTTCGTGTTCAGCCAAACTCAGATCAGGACACTGTTCAAATAACACTGCAGAAGCATCTCTCTTACCATTCTGAATGAGAGTTTGTGACCGTGTGAACCTTCCATGGACAGCTGTCATGTGCAGTGGACTTTTGCCATCTTTGCTCTAAAAAAATGAAAGGAGAGAGAAACAAAGGATCAGTGACATCAATCTGAAACATCTCTATGGATACTACTGTCAATGCTCTGAAAATAAAATGTCAAGTTAGATTTTTTAAAAAGTATAATAAAAACTTATAAAAGGTAAAAGATAATTTTGAAAGCAAAAGTATATATAGCACCTCAAGTTACTGCAAAACATCACATTTTAAAGAAGCTTAGAGAAGCGAAAATTATTTTAGAGAAGAAATGTGAAATTTCTAGTTACATTGACAATTTTAAAACTATCCTGTTTCAAACTGAAGCAATCATCCAAGATGCTTTTTCCTCTCATGATCTACTGATGAAGATGGTTTCCTTCAAGGCATTTCATTTTTCAATTTTTGTCTAAAGTACATGAAAAAAGACAAATGATGTGTTAAGTGGCTTGGCCCTGTTTGACCTAAAGTTGACGAAGACTGCAGCTCTCCGACCTGACCTGGTACACTCCAACACTCCCTATATCCTAATTCCATAGAAAAATGACACTTCTGATTGTTCCAAAACAGAAATGCTGGTTTCAATTAAGTCATTAGAAATCATAAAATTAAGGCATATAATGGATTAGCAAATTGCCATTTTAAACATCACCTAGAAATGTGCTGAATTAATACATCTCTATATTACTTAAAATATAAATGGAACTCCCTGATATAGATTAATCCAAAACATGAAAAAATGTATAGAATCCATAGACTTATCATCATTACACCAAATACCAAAGTCCTACATATTTATTAAGAAATAGTCATTTACAGAAGTTCATCTAAAAATAGTAATGCCCATATGCTGAATGAAATAAATCAATCGGAGAAAGACAATTATCATATGGTTTCACTCATACGTGGAATATAAGAAATAGTGGAAGGGACCATAAGGGAAAGGAGGGAAGCTGAGTGGGGAAAAATTAGAGAGTGAGACAAACCATGAGAGGCTCCTAACTCTGAGAAACAAACAAAGGGTTGTGGAAAGGGAGGTGGATGGGGGGATGGAGTGCCTGGGTGATGGGCACTGGGGGGGGGGGGCACTTGATGGGATGGGCACTGAGTGTTATACTATATGTTGGCAAACTGAATTTAAATAAAATATAAAAATTAAAAATAAAAATAGTAATACCTCTCAAAACATTAAGTATCCCTAATGGAATGTATCCTTTCACTCAGGTACTGTTAATAAAAGAAAAAAAAAAAAGAAAGAAGAGAAAGAAATAGATGTAGCTATTCTTTTTCTAAGTCTCAGGAGAAACATTTTCCAAAGTCTAGGGTTAAATATGAGATTTCAAAAATGCAAGTTCATTTTTGCGATGAAACCTTTATATACCTGTGCTTTAAAATGCACTGTTGGTGGAAATGTATATTAGTGCAGCCACTGTGGAAAATAGTATGGAGGTTCCTCAAAAACTTAAAAACTAGAATACCATATGACCTAGTAATTCCACTACCCGTATCTACCCAAAGAAAATGAAAACACTGATTTCCAAAACATTTACTGCAGCGTTATTTACAATAGCCAAGATATGGAGACAACCTAAGTGTTCTTGACAGATGGATAAGGAAAATGAGGTACACACAGACAGAGACACACAGACACACACACAGAGGAATGTTACGCAGCCATAAAAAGGATGCACTCTTGCTATTTGTGACAACATGGATGGACCTAGAAGGTATTATGCTAAGTGAAATAAGTCAGACTGAGAAAGATGAATACCATATGATTTCACTCCTATGTGGAATCTATAAATCAAAACAAATAAACAAAAAGCAGAAACAGACCCATAGATACAGACAAGTGATGGTTGCCAGATGGGAGGGTGTTGGGAGGATGGGCAAAATGAGTGAAGGGGAGTGGGAGATACAGGTTTCCAGTTATGGAATGAGTAAGTAATGGGAATAAAAGGTACAGCATAGGGAGTAAGTCAGTGGCATTGCAACAGCGTTTTACGGTGACAGATGGGAGCTACACTCGCGGTGAGCACTACATCTAGAGAAACCGAATTACTGTGCTGTACACCTGAAACTAATGCAACATTGTATGTCAACTATATTCAAATTTTTAAAAAATATTTTAATTAAAAAGAAAGAAAATATGGCAACCTAAAAATAAATACATTTTAAAAATGACTCTTTGTTTTAAAGAGTTCACAATGGGAAACAAATCATCATTTGAATAAGTATTTCTCAGAGTGAACCAAGGACTAGCTGCATCTAAATCACCTGAGGCTTTTGTTAGAAATGTGAGCTCTGTGCCCTAACTCAGACCACTGCAGTCTAACCTGCACAGCGTGCTCAAGTGTAGGGACCACTCTTTAGATTGTGGGCTGGAATCGCTTATAAAACCATAAGGATTCAAAAGAAGATCTTTTATTATATCCTATAAGTCTATTCCTTAGAAAGGAAGAAAGGAGTCATGCACAATCTTTGCCAAGGCAAGAGATCATCAGGACAGTAAATGCATCAATTGAAAAATAATCTTTATACTGAAAAGTCATCAGGTAAATGGGAGGGAAAATAGGACCTTTTCTCCATCTAATATGATTGCAATCTGAGTCAGAAGAGATTGAGAAAGGAAGATGGAAGTAAGCTTGAAGCTTTACTGAAATGGTATTTTTAGAGGAAAAGGAACAGCAACCAAGAGAATAAGGAGTCAATTGCAGAAATTGCAGTTATCTGCAATAAGAGTTATTAACTTGTCCCTAGGTGGTGCTATTTCTTTAAATTTTGCTCCAATATTTTTCTCTTAAATTTAATTGAAAACATGACAAATTAGCATTTAGTTAAATATATATAAAGCCATAAATATTTCAGTGCTTAGATAATATCTTTATAAATATTTAGCTAAGAACTTCTCCGTGTCTAGAAAATAGCTTAAAGGCTTTACCGGGGAATAACCATCAACTTGGTAGTAACTACCTAAATTGCAGCCAGAGAAGCCAAAGCAGAAGTAACCAGTTTCTGTGGTGTGTGGTTTACAAAGCTGGTTCCACTTCAGGGATAGCCAGTGCCACCCCCTTCTATCCCATGGAGTGCTTGTGCTTTTGGTAAAGACCAAACTGTGGTGTAATACAAAAGACAGCTACATCAGATCTATCTTTCCCTCGGTTCATCTACCACTGAGTCCAGTCCTTGGCTGATTTTTTTTTTCTGCCTGAGGGATATGGTGGCAGGGGGTGGGGAGGTGTGTATAGGACGCATTGCGAGTATCACAGAGCCATTTTCGAACAGTCATGTTTACGTGGTTTGAATGTAAAAGGAACTTGCTATTTCAAAAAGCCATTGGAAACTAATGAAGGTCAAAGGATAATACTTTTTTATTTTGTCTTTACAGGTTAGAACTCAGGATATTCAGGTTGAGACTAGAGATCCTACTGAGTTTCATTATCTGCCTGAGAAATTTGTCACATGGGGGGACTTGTTACTGCTGCTGTTTTTAAGACTTCAGACAAGGATAAAACATTCCTGGCATCGTCAAAGGAGAGGGTATGTTAATTCTTCCATTTATTCAAAGCTTTGCTTTTATAAAATTTTTTCTTAATTCCTAGTCTCTTTCCTATTTCTAGACTCAATTTCCCATCAGGGTTAAAGCTCAGAAAATCTTGTTATTTCGAGAATTTTTTAGTTAAGCAAGAAGCTCTTCTTCTTCTTCTTCTTCTTCTTCTTCTTCTTCTTCTTCTTCTTCTTCTTCTTCCTTCTTCCTTCTTTCTTCTTCTTTCTTCTTCTTCTTTTTTTGTATATTTTTTTATTGGAGTTCGATTTGCCAATGTATAGTATAACACCCAGTGCTCATCCCGTCAAGTGCCCCCTCAGTGCCCATCACCCAGTCACCCCATCTCCCTGCCCACCTCCCCTTCCACTACCCCTTGTTCGTTTCCCAGAGTTAGGAGTCTCTCATGTTCTGTCTCCCTTCCTGATATTTCCCACTCAGTTTCTCTCCTTTCCCCTTTATTCTCTTTCACTATTTTTTATATTCCCCAAGTGAATGAAACCATATAATGTTTGTCCTTCTCCGATTGACTTACTTCACTCAGCATAATACCCTCCAGTTCCATCGACGTCGGAGCAAATGGGGGGTATTTGTCGTTTCTAATGGCTGAGGAATAACCCATTGTGTACATATAGACCACAGCTTCTTTATCCATTCATCTTTTGTTGGACACCGAGGCTCCTTCCACAGTTTGGCTATTGTGGACATTGCTGCTATAAACATTGGGGTGCAGGTGTCCCGGCGTTTCCCTGCATCTGTATCTCTCGGGTAAATCCCCAGCAGTGCAATTGCTGGGTCGTAGGGCAGCTCTATTTTTAACTCTTTGAGGAGCCTCCACACAGTTTTCCAGAGTGGCTGCACCAGTTCACATTCCCGCCAACAGTGCAAGAGGGTTCCCCTTTCTCCACATCCTCTCCAACATTTGTTGCTTCCTCTCTTGTTAATTTTCCCCATTCTCACTGGTATGAGGTGGGATCTCATTGTGGTTTTGATTTGTATTTCCCTGATGGCAAGTGATGCAGAGCATTTTCTCAGGTGCCTATTGGCCATTTGTTTGTCTTCTTTGGTGAAATTTCTGTTCATGTCTTTTGCCCATTTCAGGATTGGATTGTTTGTTTCTTTGCTGTTGAGTTTAATAAGTTCTTTACAGATCTTCGATACTAGCCCTTTATCTGATAGGTCATTTGCAAATATCTTCTCCCATTCTGTAGGTTGTCTTTTAGTTGTGTTGACTGTTTCTTTTGCTGTGCAGAGGCTTTTTATCTTGATGAAGTCCCAATAGTTCATTTTTGCTTTTGTTTCCCTTGTCTTCATAGATGTGTCTTGCAAGAAGTTGCTGGGGCCAAGGTCAAAAAGGGTGTTGCCTGTGTTCTCCTCTAGGATTTTGATGGATTCTTGTCTCACATTTAGATCTTACATCCATTTTGAGTTTATCTGCAAGAAGCCCTTCTAAGGAGGTGGGCACAGCTCAGCCATGGTCATGAAGGAAAACTAATAAAGATTAAGAATATTTTAGTATCTTTGAGGGCGGAAATTCAGCATCCTTCAAGGAAGATTAATCCTTCAACTAAATGGAGTGTTTCAATTTCCTTGACCATCGTTGTCAGAAATCCATTCATGTCTTCCATTCTAAGTGTCTTCTTACCTCATTCTCCAACATCCCCCAAGCCTTCCCTAAATTCATTCCATTGATGATTAGCAGTCTATGGTGAAAAATTAAGTGTTAAAATGAAGTAGCCATGCTTTTCAGGTCCATTTTATGGGAGAGAAGACTACCATAAACTCCATATATAATTGGAGTCCCTAAGCTAGTCAGTTAACTAGTGGAAGGAAGTGGGTAGTGTGCCAGGAAGTGGCCTTCTAGCCTTCTGCCCCCCACACTGAGGATATCAGTTGGCATGTCTTCAAAAGGGGAATGGAGAGCATCAGACAACCTCTTGAATTAATTAAGTGAAGGCTGGTGAAAGGAGCTGCTTTATTTAATGCCAATAATACTTTTCCTTTCTTTGGAGAATTGAAGGATGTCCTTCAGATACCAGTATGACCATATAAGTGTCACAGGTTTGGGGGACATTGCCAGTTGGGCCACCTGTTAACCTCCTGCCTTCTCACCACAATCCCCTGTGACTTCAACACCATACAAAGACTCTTCCCACCTTGGTTTACAGTTCCTTGGTCTCTCTGATGCCCCCTCAGACCTTCCCTTACCTGCATTAGGACCTTGGATGGGCTCCTCTTGCAAGATACGGAACTCCAAAATTCCATCTATCCTACTGTATTTCTGCCTGTTTTCCACCTCCATGAAGACATATTATACTCCCCTCCATTTCCTTTCTATCTTCTCTGACTCTTCTTTTTTCATACCTTTTTCTACTCAGGCTATGACATACTCTCTCCTGGGGTGATATCCTTTTCTCTCAGCCTCCACTATGCATCACCTCTGTGTGAATGAGGCAGCTGAAATTTTTTCTTCCATCCTCTTTTGCTCTCCCATGTTGGAAGATTGCATGTTCCATTATTGGTCTCCTCAGACTGGCTGTACCAAAGGCTCAAAATCACCTTCACAAAAACTAAACTTACCAATTTTACCTCCTTTTTAAAAATTTATTTATTTATTTATGATAGTCACACAGAGAGAGAGAGAGGCAGAGACATAGGCAGAGGGAGAAGCAGGCTCCATGCACCGGGAGCCCGACTTGGGATTCGATCCCGGGTCTCCAGGATCGCGCCCTGGGCCAAAAGCAGGCACTAAACCACTGCACCACCCAGGGATCCCCCAATTTTACCTTCTAAGCCTACTCTTTCTCCTGACATCCCTCCTTTTTTTTTTTTTTGACATCCCTCCTAATAACGATAGTCGTTTGTGGAGTGCTTGCCATGGGGCAGAAACTGTTCTAAGTAATTAATGTGAGATGATTTGTTTAATTCTCACAACGGTTCCATGATGAAGATGCCACTGTTTCCCTAATTTTACAGATAAATAGACACCCAGAGAGGTTGTTTCTGATTGTGTAATTACTGGAAGTCAAGGCTAGGATTGGAATAGAGGCAACCCAACCTCAGAACCAAACACTTAACCCCCACGCTGTGTTCCCTCTGAACCAGATTTCAGCTCTTACACTTGTCTTCAACTTCTCCAACTCCAATCCAACCAAATTTCATTAATTTTTCTTTCTGCAGAGCCTCTCTCTTTTGTTTTCTCCCTACTCCCCTGTCCTCAGGACCTCTCATCCAAACCAGTTTTACTGACTTCTAGTTATTCTCCAATTGTCCTCTCTCTAGGTCCACTATACCTGGATTTTCTCTTTAGAAAAATGAAAAGTTTTTTTTCCCCACCTGGATATAAAAATAATACATGCTCACATATCATAATCAGAAGATTAAAACAAATATACAAAAATGAAACTAAAAATCCAAATCACATTTTGCCTCTCTGCAGTGATAATATATAGGTATGTATTCCAAGTATTTTTCTCTTTCTGTGCATATACACAGACACATAACTTTCCTAAATTAAAAATTTAGATCATATTTACTTATTGCATATTAATTTTTCACTGATAACACTAGGTATTATTAGCCTTTTTCATATTTGCCAATCTTAAAGGCAAATATACTTGTGTATTAGTTTGCATTTTTTCTAATTACTATTGGATACTGAATATTTTTCATAGGTCTAATAAATATTGTTTTCTCTCTCTTATGACTGGCACTTTACACATATTTTCTAGTAGGTTATCAGACTTTTTCTTATTGGTTTTTATGAGCTCTTTATATATAGTAAATGTATTAACTCTTTGCTTATCATGTTAGTGCAGAAAAATTTCTCTGAGTTGTTCCTCTTTCAAATTTATATTTTATATATGAATACAATTTTGTATATGTACATAGGTTTATTTGTTTTGGGAGGTTTTTGTTTTGCTTTGTTTTGTTTTGCCATATAAACATTTAAAATGTTTACATTATCACACATATAATTGTTTTCCATTTCTGGTGTTCTGTGGCCAGATTACTATTTCTAATGCTCAGTTGGGATCCCATGACCTCCATACTGACTAGCAGCCCCTATAGCTTATAGAAGCCCAAACTCTTCACCCAATAAGTCTTTTTTTTTTTTTTTTTGATAAGTCTTCTTCCTTGATCTGGTCCCATTTCAGCTTGTTTCTGGCTTCTTTCCTTCATACAATCTATGCTCCCCTTATTTTTTTTTTAATTTTTATTTATTTATGATAGTCACACAGAGAGAGAGAGAGAGAGAGAGAGAGGCAGAGACACAGGCAGAGGGAGAAGCAGGCTCCATGCACCGGGAGCCCGACGTGGGATTCGATCCCGGGTCTCCAGGATCGCGCCCTGGGCCAAAGGCAGGCGCCAAACCGCTGCGCCACCCAGGGATCCCTATGCTCCCTTTAAACACAATAAATCACTATTCTGAAAATTTATCTCATACTTACCCACTGTTAGAAATTATACGGAAAAAATGTAAAAAGATTTTAATAGTGAATAGGAAAGGTCATTAAAATGGATTGAACCAATATTCTTAGAATTAAACCTCAGAAAGAATCATTTTTCAAAAGCAGAGGCAGAGTACACTAGGGCCTTGCTTTAGGATTCCTGTGTGCTGGGGAGAAGGGCAGCTGGGTGAGGACAAGGTTACCTGCACAGGTGAGGACATTCCATCACAGTCCGAGTGCGGTGGCAGCGGTGCATCCTGGATGCTGAGGGCCGTGTGTAGGCCTCTCTTGGTCATCTGTTACGGTGAGCTAACTGCTAGCCCAGAGTCCCCAGAGCCTTTCCCATCTGGAACTCCCAAACCCTCTGTTCTGTCTATCTGGAATGCTCTCGGATTCTCTCTAGCCCTCTTCATCTCAACTGATAACAATCTTCCAACTCTCAGCTCAAAAGCAAGTTTCATTTTTGATCCTCAAGCAGGAAGCAAGTGTTGACTCTCCCATGCCACTCATCACGTTCTCTCGTCTCATGAGAACCTGAGCACACTATTTCCTTACCGTACTGTAACTTCTTTGAGAGCAGAGCTCATGTCTCATGTTGGAGCACTCTTTCAGAACCAGAGGGCACCAGATAGTTCTCAGTAAGTCCTGCAAACATTCACCAAGCTCCCAAAAGCTGTGGCTAGAACCTCGGTGCCTTCCAGCTGCTCCTACTACTTCTGCAGTAAAAACAAAGCTAAGTTTCTGTAGCACAGGACAAGGCTGTGGGAGCCAAGGTACTGAGAGTTCCCATTCTCAAACAGGATGTCATCGACAACAGTTGATTTTGCTCAAACCTTGGCTCAACGCAAGGGAACATAGCACAGAGAGAGACTAGGAGTGTTGTACCTGGATGTTAACATCTGCCCCGTTGTTTACTAACAGTTCAAGACACAAAGCACCATGTGTGGAGGCAGCGGCAAAATGCAGAGGGGTGAACCCGCTGTTGTTGGGCTGGTTCACATTAGCACCGTAGTCCGTCAGCTCATTAACTACAGCATCCTGCCCATTGTAGCAGGCCAGGTGAAGAGCCGTGTTGCCATAGATGTTGATTTCATCGATCTGCAAAGGAGTCCAACACAGAGCAGGTAAAATCATCAGAGCCACTTTACTGCACTTGTTGTGGGCGGGGGGGGGGGGGGGACCGGAGGGTACAGAAGGAGACGGAGAGAGAAAATCTTAAGCAGACTCCACGCTCAGCAAGGAACCCGTTGAGGGTTTGATCCAAGGACCCCGAGATCATGACCTGAGCAGAAATCAAGAATCAGATGCTAAACCAGATGCCCCACACCTGGTACACCACAATTTAGAAGGGTAAATGCTGAAGGCGGATGAAGAACCCAAATCTAACATGACTGGTTAATATGTATTACGTGCAATATATAAATTTAAATATTTTGCTATGTTGATACAGAAAGTTAGCTTGTCTTCTGCTTTTTCATGACTTGCTGTATGCCCCCATTGCCTTTCATCAACTGCCCCTGTAAACTCTAAAAGATATGATGTTAGAAGATAAGGTGTTTTTTTTTTACCCTCTTGAATTAACATGCAAACAGGATTTAATTTCAGGACAATAGAAAACCCACAAAATACCACAAGTTGATGCATTAATCATAGCTCACCTCCACACCCAGATTCAGGAGGTGTTTGACAACATTGATCTGTCCATTGGAGGCTGCAGCATGCAGGGGGGTATAACCCTTCTTATCCTTACACGTCACTTCGGCACCGTGGTTAATGAGCAGTGCCACAACATCCAGGTGGCCTTCACAAAGAGAGCAGTAGAAAACATGGTTAACCTTTTTAGGATAATTTGATGATTTATTCCACCTAAATGATCACCATTAGCTTTTAGTGCCACGAACACTTTAAATAAGGGCAAGGTCCTGCTAATATGTTAGTGCCATAGCCAAAAAAGAATTATGTTAAAATGAAAGCAATGCTTTTAAAAGCAGTTGCCATTCTTTACTGAAAAGTCCAACAAGGACAATTTGGTTTGGAAAAATTAATGAAAGAAAAAAATCAATTAGTCAGAATAACTTCACATTAGTGTTAAATCATATGAGATCGCTGCTGCTTGGCATTTTTTTTTCTTTTTTTTGAACCACAAAAATGATACTTTCATATGGTTCAACCTAAAAATATTCTTGTGAATTACTGGCTAAACAGAAACTCTTCCAGTTTCAACTCTTGTGGGCATATTTTCTAGAATAATTTCCTTTGTACCCTATCTTACTATATATACCATGAGAAATGTATTTGACCTCTATATTGTAACTGAAGATTGTTTGATGCTTTGGGTCATGGCTGTAAATGTGGTTGATAATTGAGAGGTCGAAGATAAGTACTAACTCCAAGGGTCTAAGATGTGAAGGGGGTGGGGTGTGAGTGTGTGTGTGTGTGTGTGTGTGTGTGTGTGTATGAGAAAGAGAGATGAAGAGAAATGTGTTTGGGGTGGTGAGGGAGAGAGTTGGGGGTGTGTGTGTGAGAGAGAGAGACAGAGCTTGGTCATGGCTTGTTTTATTAAAATTTGACTTTTTCCCTTAAGACATGTATGTAGAAAAATTATTTTCAATTACTAGTGGTGCTATCTTAAGCTTAAGTGGTGCTATCTTTTTTTTTTTAATTTTTATTTATTTATGATAGTCACACAGAGAGAGAGAGAGAGAGAGGCAGAGACATAGGCAGAGGGAGAAGCAGGCTCCATGCACCGGGAGCCCGACTTGGGATTCGATCCCGGGTCTCCAGGATCGCGCCCTGGGCTAAAGGCAGGCGCTAAACTGCTGCGCCACCCAGGGATCCCCTAGTGGTGCTATCTTTTGTCTTTTGTCTGGGTTTTTATTCTTTACAGATAGTCATCTATATATTTTTTCCTATTTGTATCCCCATGACACACAAAATAATGACTTTACTTCTTTAAAACAATTCTACACAAATGTTTTAACTGTGCATCAGCAAAGAACAAACTTGAAACCCCAAGTTCTTTGAGTCCCATCTCACACTAGTCTGGTGTGTGCTCTGCATAAACATCAGTCTGGCAAATGTCCCCTGACTCCAGTCCCATAGGTACCACGCAGACATCTTATCTGCTTCAGTCAGCTCAAAAGTCCATGTTGTCTTTAAAAAGTGATAAGGTTGTCCCCGTAAGCAGAGCTGTCACAGTGTGCACTACCTTAAACTGTTTCGTTAGTGTCATTATTTTTTCCCAGTTTGAGCTAATGTGTTTTATTTGTGAATAGTCTTTTACATTTTTGTATGCTGAATATGGGCACCAAAGAACCTGTAAAAGTTATCTTTTTTATCTTTTTTTTAAAATTTTATTTACTTATGAGACAGAGAGAGACAGAGGCAGAGCCATAGGCAGAGGGAGGGAGAAGCAGGCTCCATGCAGGGAGCCCGATGTGGGACTCGATCCCGGGCTCCAGGATCACACCCCAGGCTGAAGGCAGGTGCTTAACCGCTGAGCCACCCAGGGATCCCCTGGGTGCAAAATCTCAAGATTCTGGTTTTTTAAGCCCAAATATCCATTCAGACTCATCTATGGCCCCCTAATTTATTTCATCCCTACCCAACCCACTCTCTTTTTCCTCCCCACCATTAATATTATTGTTGTTTATGATAATAAAAGCCCCGTATGCATGTTAAAAAGGATTCAGAAAAGGCAAAAAGGTGTTAAAAGGAAACCAAAACCATCCATAATCACCAATCCCTCGAGATACTCAGCTAACATTTCAGCATATAATATATTCCAGATTGTCTCTATTGCAGTCTTTTTTTTTTTTTTTACAAAAATGAGGATCATAGTATCCATACTATGTTATGATCTGTTTTTACTTAACATATCATAGAGTCTTTCTATGCTAATAAATACTAATGACATCATCACTGTGGTTAGTGCATAGTGTCCCATCGGGCAGGTCTTTATCATTCACCAACAAAATCTCCTGTGGATGGGCACTCAGGTTGTTTATAACTTGGGGCTGATAGAATCGCATCTGCTTTTCAAATTGCAGAATGTTCTCCAGTTAGAAACACAAAGGAAGGATCTCAGTTCTTTGTTCCTCACCAATCTACACCGAGAATAAACTCTATGAGGTCTGTCATGTATCAGTGGTATTTGTGCCAACAAAAGTGAAAAAGAAAAACACAGCAATGTAACCTCTTCCTTCATTTCTCCCACCCAAGCTGGCAGAAGCAAGAACCACAAACTTCAGCTTTGTCGGCTGTAGAGTAGCAGGATAATCCATGGTGACCCTTGTCACTTCAACCTACACAACAGCCAGGGGGCTTTCCTTCCCTCCTTTTTGTTTCTTTCCAAAATATTTATAAATAAAAGGACAAATGGCATTCATGTCCTTGCTTTGCTAGCCAGTCCTTTTTCTTTTTAAATACTTCATTTTGCTGCCATAACAAGTTAGAAGAAGCACCGTTTGTGCTGCTTTCCAGGCCAGATTGGAGCACATTCAATGAGGTCCAGGCCATGATTCATCCCTCCTCCTCTCTGTGAGGTAAATAAACCTCTGACAGAGCAACTGTCTAACTAGAGCACTCAACGCATGGCAGTAAAATGGCCCAAATCTTAACTCAGTTGGATCCCAACCTTGGAAAGAAGTCAGGCTTGCCCAAGAGAAAGCCTACATGCTTAGCAACAGGCCCACAGCTTCTTTGGTTACAGTTGTTTGCATTTTTCTTTCCATTCATGGAATTCTTACCCATATATGCTGCCCAGTGCAGAGCACGCCGGTCCTTCTTATCAAATGCGTTGATGTTTGCTCCTTTGGCCAAGAGTAAATTGACCATCTGAAAGAAAACCAACATGCAGATAATCTGAGTCAAATTAACATCCAATATAAGGCAGATCAGTGACTTGGAATTCAAACACAGTAGGAAGCTGATGTCACAGACAACCCCATGGCACGTGTGTCAGGAAAGGCCAAGGTGACAGCTCCTTTTTCAACCCCTGGCTGTACAGTTAAAACTAGCTGTCGCTGCCTAAGGTTGGGTGTGTGGATGGTAGCATCATGCTCTCTGAAAGCCTCAGCGTGAGCCTGGCTTCCACTTGGGGCCCAGAGAGTCTGTAGGGAGAATGCTTGGCGCCAGTGATGAGGGCACTCACCTCCACGTGGCCATTCAGAGCAGCGTGGTGCAAGGCGGTGCGCCCCCCTCGGTCGGAGACGTTGACGCTGCTCAGCAGGGGAATGATCACTTCTGCACACTTGACAGCCTTGTTGGCAGCTGCCACGTGGAGTGGCGTCTGCCAATTCTTGTCCCTCGCATTGACGTCAGCCGAGTGCTTAATCAATACTTGCACTGCTTCCTACAACAGGGGCAGAGTTGGCAGGGGTCACTGACAGAGGCTCAATCAACACTGATTGGATAGAAGACGCTTCACTAGACCCTGGAGCCACAGGAAGGGAAGGCTCTGTGCCCTCACAGGCTGGCTCAAGATGTAGGTTCTTCTGAGAAAAGCAAGGTAATATGTGATAAAGATCGAAAGAGTGGCACAGACGAAAGCAGATCCATTTATCTTTCTGTGTTAGGCCAAGAGCCCTGGCACAGCTTTAAAACCAAGTAAGCTTTCTAAGTGTAAGGTTTCCTACTAGGGTGTAAAGTACCCTTAGGACAAATGACAGCACCCCGTGCAAGTGCACACCTGGGGTAAAATATCCATAAGTCAAAAGGCCCCCAAAGATCATCTAAACTTGGAGGTGCTTGTCAATAAGCCTCCATCTTCCAAGCCAAAGGCCTCAAAGCCCTTTGGATGTTCTTGGATCGATTTATAAATCTTTGTCTCCACCAACATCTTAACCCTCACTGTGCGATCAATAGCAGTCAAGGGAAGATGTCTATTACTACCTCAACTTGAAGCTACAAAATTGTTCTGTGTTTCCCCCAACCTCTTCCATGTTATAGTGGGGCAACTTCTTTTCTACTATTGAGTTCCTTCACCTTTCTTGAGACTTACACTTTTTATTTTCCTTCCATTGACCTAATCAGCTTATAAGCCTCTTGAACTATTACTCTCAACCTTGGCTGTATAATGGAATCACCTGAGAAGCTCTTAAAAATACAGATGGCTGGGGTGCCTAGGTGGCTCAGGTGGTGAAGTGTCTGACTCTTGATCTCAGCTCAGGTTTTAATCTCAGGGTCATGATTTTGAGCCCCTTGTTGGGCTCTACACTGGGCTCCAAAGCCTACTTAAAAAAAAACAAAACAAAACAAAACAAAAAAACAGATGGCTGGTGCCACACCAGAGATTCTAACTGGCCTCAGAATTTCTGTAAAGCCTTCTGGTAACTTTGTTGTATGGATAGGATTGAGGACACTCTTCTGTTCCACCGAGAAAAGGATATAGCTTCTCTCAAGATGGGAGTGACTGTTGGTTGTTTCTCTTTACTTCTAGAGATATCCCTACAACCAGTTACTGGGACTCCTTTATAAACATCTTCTCAATGTGGCATCAATAAACCAAGGAAAGGCAATGAAATGTGCCACACTCCTGCCACCCTTCATGGATCAAGAACTTACCCCTGTCCACCATATTCCTCACAGGCCTTAACTATCCCATCTACTTTATCATGCAGATACATACAAGTGCTCAGATAGTAAATTATTTAAAATATTAAGATTAACATTTGTATCAGGAACATAAATAACAAAATAAGAAGAATGTTCTTTTTTTTTTTTAATTTTTTTTTTATTTATTTATGATAGTCACAGAGAGAGAAAGAGAGAGAGGCAGAGACACAGGCAGAGGGAGAAGCAGGCTCCATGCACCGGAAGCCCGACGTGGGATTCGATCCCGGGTCTCCAGGATCACGCCCTGGGCCAAAGGCAGGCGCTAAACCGCTGCGCCACCCAGGGATCCCAAGAAGAATGTTCTATGCATCAGTAGTAGCAACACATTGAGATGAATGGCTAACATGGACAGTAGAATGAGAGCAAAAAATTTAGTTTTGTAAATTAGAGAATACAGTTTAAACATACTGTGATCCTCCATTTAGATGCCATAAACAATATACTCATAGGGCCCAAGCAAACAAATAATTCGTTAAAATTATCAAAAAGGAAAAAAAAGATATATGTCACCTATCCTCAGCAAGACAATAAGGTAATGACTACTAAGTAACATTCCTGGAGCTCATATTAGAGTGAAATGTGTATGCGTATTCTTTTTTTTTTTTTAATTTTTATTTATTTATGATAGTCACAGAGAGAGAGAGAGAGGCAGAGACACAGGCAGAGGGAGAAGCAGGCTCCATGCACCGGGAGCCTGATGTGGGATTCGATCCCAGGTCTCCAGGATCACGCCCTAGGCCAAAGGCAAGCGCCAAACCACTGCGCCACCCAGGGATCCCCGTGTATGTGTATTCTTAACATACACTTGTGAATAAATATTAGCCAGACTCTAAAAGCTAGCAAGCTCTAAAAGCTAGCTGGGTGAACAAAAAACAAACAAAAGAAAAGCTAAACCACCATATAAAGTTAAGATTTAAATAAGAAAAAAATGATATTTTTGTTTAACTTTGTTTTTTTTTAAAAGCTCTTATTCATTTATTCATGAGAGACACAGAGAGACAGGCAGAGACATAGACAGAGGGAGAAGCAGGCCCCTTGCAGGGAGCCCAGTGCAGATCTCGATCCCCAGACCCAGGATCACGCCCTGAGCCGAAGGAAGATGCTCAACCACTGAGCTACCCAGGCGTCCCATTTTTGTTTAACTTTGGCCTCAAAAATTGTGAGGTTTCTGTAGATACATACAATCTATTGAGATGTGGGAAGAAACTCCTGGGACCTCCATTTAAGTTTATTTTCTTTAAAAAGGAAAGCATTTTAGCTGGTATTTAACTTCTGGGTTGGCACTGTGCCCTCAGCCAACTCCCAGAGGATCTTGCCTTGCACTATCCCAGATACCCTCCAGGAAAAGTAGGGTTTCCACAAGCAGAGGGGGTGAGGCTTGCCTTCTCCATTCATTCGCTCCAAGTGCACTGAAATGCACAGTGGTGGGCCTGCCAAGTCCATCTACAGATTGTGATATGTACCCTTAGACTAAAAACATCCTACAATGGGCAAGATTTATGCAAGAACCTTCAGATTAAAGACGATAATACAAATGCCAGTGTAAATAATGTGGAGTCACCGAGCTGACACTTCTACTCCAAGTAAAAGCTTTCTATACGTTAGAAGAGAAAAATAATGACAAATTTAATCATATCTGACAAGAGCTTGGTCAAAACAGAGGAAAATCATCAGTAAGTCTATTAGCTACACAGTTAGGTAAGACTATGATAAATGAAAAGTCTCACCCTAAGTATATTGTGATATACTTCAAATATTAGCTAATAATAGTAGTTCCTGTATATAATCCATAAATGAATAAGATGCACATTTGAAGATGCACGCTGAAAAAGTCTGCAGAGATATAGCCAAAAAGGCTGCAGATAACCACCATAAAGCAATACTATAAAAAGTGGTATCGTATCCTTTTCACATATTCACAGCAAATAACATTATATGGTACCATTTTAGTACCTTTGCCTTGTGTATTATTTTACTGTACTTATACAGATTCTTGCTTTGCATTACTTATTATATATATTCAAAATATACAGGAACATTTCACACATTTACGCTATTTGGACATAAGATCAATGAATTCGTGGGAAAAAAATTTTAAGATAACAAAATATGATTACTTTTAGAGTAATTCAGAGTAGGTGAATCAGATATTACCTAGGAAAGGCTTTACTTCTAAAGGAACATTTAAGGATGATTTGCATTTCACACAAAGTAATAAGTTAAGCAAAGAAAATATATATTTACATGCCAGTTACAGTTTATATATAAATACTGTTAGAGTTTGTGAGGGAGAATGTATATATTCTTAAACATGCAATACTTCTAAAACTTGTTTAATCATAAAGTTTTGTCTTTTTGCAAATAAAACTTTATTGGAACACAGCTTCACTTTGTGAATTTGTCTACGTATTATCTATGGCTGTGTTTGAATTCTAACAACAGAGTCGAGTATTTGTGACAGATACCACATGCAGCCATCAAAACTTAAAATATTTACTATTTGGCCCTTGATGGAAAAAGTTTGCAGAGCCCCCTAGTCTAGCTCCTTGTTTGAATTACCACAAACTACAAGTTATCAAATCTGGTTAAAATAAAATTTTGTTATTTACCAGGATGAAAAAGTACTGTGTTAAGTCCAAAGAGTCGTCTAAGGAAGGCAGGTCCTGTTAAAAGAATCAGAGGCCTCTGTATTCAGCTCATGCTATGCAGTGGTGGGTCTGCAGAGAATTTGGGAGGGGGGTGTACTGAGCTGCATTTTTTGGCATGAAAGAGTGAGCAACATTTGGAGCTCGAGAAAGAAGGGGTGAGAACAGAGAGAGGACTCGGGCCCTGCACCCCAGGGCCAAGATGTACATCTGGGCGGGAACAGAGTCAGAAAGCCAGGAGGGAAGAAGGGAAAGCCGGTGCAGAAACCAAACAGCAGGAGCAGGCTTGTGGAGCCAGGCAACCAAACACTCAAGTCTCCAGGAATTCTTTGGAATCATTGGGAGGATACTAGACTTTGCACGAGATATGGCACATAGTTTGCAGCCAGTTATTGCTGTTTAGAAGGCCCTGGCCAACATCTGAGTTACACCTAAAAAATTAGAAAAGATTCAAGTTCATTGGTCAGGGGAAAAAAAGAAGTGGATAATAAATCCCCCTCTCTCTTTTTAAAAGAATTTATTATTTATTTATTCATAAGACACACCGAGAGAGGCAGAGACACAGGCAGAGGGAGAAGAAGGCTCCCTGTAGGAAGCCTGATGAGGGCTGGATCCCAGGATCCCGACCTGAGCCAAAGGCTTAACCACTGAGCCACCCAGGTGCCCCTAATAAATTTCTTTTCATGTGAACCCTATGCAAGCCCTGTGGTGAGTGCCAACTTTATCACATTTGTCTCTCATACCAGCACTCACTGTCATAGCCCAAGGATGCCTAGAATAACCACTACTTTTGCTTACCTACTTTTATAAAATGTTTTGACTTTGTCATTTCTTCATTTTTATGCCTATATCTGCTTAGGAAATGAATTACATAGTTTTCATCTAACTTGGTAAGAAAGGACTATATCAAGAAATACTTAGTATACAAAGGAGAGTATCTTACTTAATTTCCAAAAATTAACTTTAATGAAAATGCAAGTATTCTAAAATGATTGTGGAATTAACTTCATAGGCATAAAGGATATTAGAAGTAGAGAAGGCCTCAGGGCTCATCTGGTCTGACCCCTTCATCTGATAGGCAGCTTCACGTTATAGGTAAGGTCACGGAGTCAAGGGCAGTGATCTGTCAGCAGAGCTGATTAAGAGTCTGGCTCACCTATTTTTTATTAGGCCACAGCTTAGTCATTGGCCAGCATCGGCCAAGCATGCTGACATAAATATTTTTAAATGTTAATTCTCCTTATTTAAATGTTTTAACTCTGAAGTTTTACCCCGCCACCTGCTTAATACATCAATAGAAATTTAATAGAATACTTCAGGATAAACAAAGTTTTGCTTTAAAAAGACCATTTCCTTTTCTAAAACTGCATTTCTCTTTAAAAAATATCAATCTTGGAAGCACTTTAACTTGGTTTTGAAAGAGTAATTTTATGGCTATTTAGGAAATTAATGATTTTTGTAATTAAAAGAAGTCTCTTTTCCAGTATCATGCACTGGTGAAAAATTTAATGCCTAGGGCCCTGCTCTGATAGAAATGTACAAGATTAAAACAAAAAAACTAATATGGGAGAAGGGAAGGTGAACACTTTCTGAATCAAGAAAAGATACTTAAAGGTGTGCCTGGGTGGTTCAGTCAGTTGAGTGTCTGCCTTTAGCTCAGGTTGTGATCCTGGGGTCCTGGGATCTAGTCCTGCATCAGACTCCCTGCTTAGTGGAGAGCCTGATTCTCTCTCTCCTCCCCATTTGTGCTCTCTCAGCTGCTATCTCTGTCTTTTTCACAAATAAATCATTTCTATAAATAAATAAAATCCTTTTTTAAGAAAAAGAAAAGATACTTAAATAGCGCTTCTCAAATTATGGTGAAGGACCAACTTTTTAAAAATCATTATTTCAAATCCATCATGAGTCAATACTTTTATAAAATACAATAAAAAGTGGGACGTCTGGGTGGCTCATCAGTTTTGGCTCAGGTCTTGAGATCAAGCCCCGCCTCGGGCTCCACACTCAACATAGAATCTGCTGGAGATTCTTTCTTCCTCTCCCTCTCCCTCTACCGTTTCTGCTCATGCTCTCTCTTTCTCTCTTTAAAAAATAGAATAAAAAGTAATTAGTAGAATAATAAAATGAAAAAAGAGAAATTATGAACTCAATATTTATTATTAATTACATTTAGCAGGCATGTAATGACTATCAAATTGCTCTGAAAGTTTCTTTTCCTTTTTTAAAAAAGATTTTATTTATGTATTTATTTATTTGTTTGTTTATTTATGACACAAAGAAAGAGGCAGAGATGTAGGCAGAGGGATAATTAGGCTCCCCACGGGTAGCCCTAAGCAGGACTTGATCTCAGGACCCCGGCATCACAACCTGAGCCAAAGGCAGACACTGAACCTCTAAGCTGCCCAGACACCCATCTAAAAGTTTCTGGATGCTTACTCTTATCATAAATAACAGTCTTAAGACAAAAGCTTACAGGCTGAGACAGGAACAGGAGCCACACTGTGAGCAGTGCTCCTGCAAAGCCTTTGTTTTTGTTTTTTTAATGAATAGACACAGGTGAGGATTCCAGCATTTCTCCTGAATGGAGGCATCAGCCCAGTTAGCATTCAGTCTTAGGACTGTAGACCTTGTCGGACTACACCCCACAGGAGGCTGTGCTATATCAATCATGGAAATAACGGGGGGAAGAACTGTCATGAGATGTCACACAGAAGGGAATTGGAGATGGCATTGGCAGTCACTTTAATTTCTACTTTTTATGACCTTCTCTTTTCACAAAAGGCTACTCCAACCCTGTGATAAGAGGTAGAAACATACACTGTGGCACATGGAAAAGACAAGAAGAAATAGGATGCATGTGTCTTAAAAACTGTTGCCCTTGGGGATCCCTGGGTGGCTCAGCGGTTTAGCACCTGCCTTTGGCCCAGGGCGCGGTCCTGGAGTCCTGGGATCGAGTCCCGCGTCGGGCTCCCAGAATGGAGCCTGCTTCTCCCTCTGCTTGTGCCTCTCTGCCTCTCTCTCTCTCTCTCTCTCTCCATGTCTATCATAAATGAATGAATAAATCTTTAAAAAAAAACTGTTGCTCTTAATATTTGTTTTTTTCCCTCTCAAATGTGCATTGCATTTAAGTGGTCATAAACAGTCATTGTTTGTGACCATCCAGAGTCCTTGCAGGCATAAACAACATCAAATTTTATAAACTGTAAGTTGCTTTAGACCAGGGCCTCAGTCTTACACAATTTTCTGTACTCTCTCCAAAGTCTGGCAGGTGCCTTGCACACAGTGTATACTGAATATATTTGGGTAGAATAAATATATTGGTATAATCACTAACAAACTCTCTAAGTAATAATATGCAAGTATTAACAAGACATGTACCACAGGCGGATGTCCCTAAGGCTGTATTCAGTCCTGAAGGTATTTACTCTATTACTGAAATCATTTGGGGCTTTTACCCTCTATTGATTAAAGCAACCTCATATTCTGTAAGAATTGCATAAATCAGTACCCAACTGATTCATTCAATTAATCGAAAATTCCCCCAAATGTATTCATTATTATTAAATTAAACTTGCCCTTTATTATTATAATTACTGGAGTACAACTATTCTAAGAATTAGTAATACAAAGTAGTACAAATTCTCATTGGAGAATTTGGAATAGGAAAGAACTCAAAGGAAACTATTCAAGAAGTGCTGGCTTTCCACAAGGAGAGGCCAGATAGTAAAGTAGCCCCAGTCTTCAATCTCCATGTGCTATATAGACCACATGCATCAGAATCTTCTTTTTAAAATGCAGATTTCTAGGCACAACCATAGGCTTCATCGGACTCGTTGGACACGCGGTTCTAGAACAGATACTTGTGACAAGCACTGCCAGTGATGTGAATGCCCAGTAAATCTGAGGATCACTCGTCTACATTCTAACTAATAGGTCATAAAATGCTCACTTTCTTCCCAGTCCAGGTACTATGTTCTATATGTGATCATCTTTTATAATCACAAAGATAATATAGGGAAAACAGTAACATTCTAATCTCCCATGTAATTTCCCAATCCTCAGACTGTCTACTAGGATTTAGCTCACAATAGTGACTGTCAGTGTTTTTCAGAGAAAGGGAAGAACATGAGTTTTAAAATTCAAACTATAAGATAAAATGCTTATCCTGCTCTGTTCTGGGAAACATTTTTATACTTGTTGGGACTTCTGTCTGCACAGACACAAAAGTAGAGCCATTTTATTGGTTTGAACAGTATCCATCAGGGTGCTCATGTGATCTGAAGGAAGCAGCTGAGCACGGTGGTTAAGAGAGCAGGTTCTCGAATTCCATACTCTTCCACTTACTGGCCGTGGCGTGTTAGGCTTGTTACCTAATGTCTCCGAGATTATTTTTCCTAAATTAGGATTAATAGCAGTATTAGCCTCAAACAGTGGCTCAGAGGTTAAAATGGAATAGTGCACAGAAAGTGCTAAGCACATACTGCCTCGCACACACTAAGTGCTCAATGTATTGTGACAATATCTATTTGGACTTAAGAGCCTCAATTCTGTAGCCTAAAGACAGAATATAATCATTTTTTTAACTTTATTAACCAAAAGACAGCCTCCAGAACAGAAAAGTGAAAAGTTCAGCAATTCTCCTCTGGTGCTACTCAGTTCATTCTAGAAGAAAAGGCGTGTGTGAAAGGCCGGCCGTGTTTGGATATAGGCCACGGTAGGCTGTGTGCATGGTTGTCTGCCCTAAATACCATGTCCTAGAAGACACACTTTGTACCCTTTCAAGGCCCTTGTAGCATATTTAACAGTGCCTTCCACTGGGTGGGCTTCAATAAGTATGTATTTAACTGTCCAGGTTCGTATGGCCCTAATTCCTGTCCCTAAGGTTGTTCATTTCCAAGAAAGAAAAACAAAAAAGCAACAAGAATAAACAGGAGAAATAATAAGAAAAAATTCACAACACTTCGGAAACCTCTCCCCGGAAGCCCCCAAATCTTGCTCATCTACATTATCTAGAATTGCAAAATATGTTTCTCTAATATTTTAGCAAGAGACTATCTTCATTTCTTCTCAGGAGTGGGAATAGTCAGAGAAAGAGGGGGAGTGAGTGAAGCCCCTAGGGAGACAATGCTGCTTGGCTCCAATTATTTGTTTGGCTGTCTCCTCCCTGGGAATCCCAGACTTAGGGAGGAGTACAGGTAAGAGGAGGACATGGGACTGGATCAGAAGGAAGCACACAACACAGCCTGATCAGTACCAAGTCTTGAAGGTTTATCTCCAGAATCCAATGCATGTTGGACAGTTTCCAGTGGGTATGACCATGTGTTGATCTACCTTCCTGTCTGTGTAGGAGGCATGGGTGAGGCATGGGTGGATGGATAATCAACATTATGATCTGATTCTCTTATTGCTATTTCAGGTTCAGGAAATAAATTTAGCAATGAACATTATTTTTCCAGGCATAAAAATCGGAATATAAACTTTGCCTGGATAGAAAGAAATCTCAGAGACTTTGACTTATACTGGTATCTTTGACTTTACACTGATACCTGTGTTGCATACAATTTTGAAACTCATCCTGATTTTGCAGGTTCCAGTGGTTTCAATGACTTCCAGGGCCACACTTCCATAAACAAGCTTCAAATCAGTTTACCTTGCCTGCATGAAAGATGATTACCACCAGCCTTCTCTGTGGCACAAACTAGTTCTATGTTAGCAGTTGTACAGAGAATCATGTTAACATAGCTTAAGTTAGAAACCCAGTCTTTAATGAACCACTCAAAAAAAATAGTTTCCTGAGCAGGCAAGATGTTAGAAATACTATGGCAAGCAATAGGTGTGGCGCTTGCTTCAAGGAACTTACTATCTAGAAGGTCTTTTTTAATTAGAAGAGGATAATAAGTTCAGCGGTAGTTTTATATTGTGTCAATTTAGCCTACATTTGACTACATCTCTGAGGACCCATCCCACCCCTAGTCCTGTTCACCACAAGAGAAATCCTCATGGGTTTTGGAAGGCACAGAATAACCACAGCCTGATGGTGTGCTGGGTGCCAGGTGCTGTTGCAGCTCACACACGTCATTACCAACCAACTGGATCCATGTGTTGGCACAAGGCAGAGTTGGGGTTTCTTCAGAACTTGCAATATCTCCCTCAGTTTCTCCCATCCTTGGGTCAGGTGCCTGCAAGCTCTACAGTGAAGCACACAGCTCCTTCTGCAAGTCACCCATATCCACAATGTTGAGGCAGCGAGAGGAGAGGCAGTCAGGGGTTCCAGTTTGTCCTTGTTCTCTCCTGTTTCACATCCAGCACTTTTTTTTTTTTCCAACTGCACACCCTGCCTGCCAACCGTGACTTCAGGACCACACGGAACCCTAGGGGACAACCTTACACAAACTTCTCCAGCAGCTCACACAATTGTGGAAGGTCTAATTACTATAATAAATATATTATCCTCTATCTCTCACAGTGGTTCTGGTTCCCTGGTTGAACCCTGAACCATCAATAACTACAATTTAGAAGCAAAGGGCTTTGAGGACAGTATAGAGTGTATACGCTTTTCAATGAAGAAATGGTTTTTTTTTTTAAAAAAAGACTATTTATTTATTCATGAGAGACACAGAAAGAAGTGCAGAGACACAGGCAGAGAGAGAAGCAGGCTCCCCTCAGGGAGCCCAATATAGGACTCGATCATGGGACCCCAGGATCACAACTTGAACCAAAGGCAGACGCTCAACCACTGAGCCACCCAGGTGCCCCAAGAAATGGTTTTTAATTCATATTCATATAAGTAATATGAGTGTTTGCCAATCTAAGCAATGGATAGGTATGCCGGCTCTCACTATGAGTGCACTGTACCCCTTTGGCAAATGCAAACAGCCAAGTTTCAAAATACCAATCCAAACCTTCTCTGTTGTTTCCCCCATCAAGCCTGCTTCTCTTTTCTCCACTATTATTTAGGGAAGGTGCATGGCAATAGGATCAAATTCAAAGGAAGAAAGAAATCTGAATTTAGGACTTCCACAGCCCAGCGATGTGCTGGAGTTAAGGTGTCCAATGCTGATTCCAAAGTCAGTTCCAACAATGGTTCCAAAGACTCCAATTTTCATGAGAATCTTTTCAACTTGTGACAGATATTAATATGAAGACATCCTCTTCCACAAGTTTACATACGATCCTGAACACTTACAACTCATGGTCTGTTTGCATTTAATTCTTCCCAGCAAGGGACACACCTGCAAGGAACTTTTTTTTCCCCCAGCAAACCTGCAGAGGGAGCTGGTTCCTCAGAGAAGCAACAAATGCCTTTCTCAGATATCCACATTGATCCATTGTTGGACTGACCGAACTCAAACACACTAAATACATGTCAAGAAGGCAAGCTGATGGTTGCTGCAAATGGATGTCTTGAGGACTGAAGCAAGTAGTTGAGCTAACAAAGGAGGAGATCACTTGGCAAAGTTCTGAAATCACCTGGTCCTATGTCTTTCTATCCCACTCCCACTAGACTACATGCCTCCTAAGCACAATGCCTGGTATATAGGAAATGCTTAGTGTTTTTTTTTTTTTAACTTAAAAGAACTGGTTCTTGTTAAAAGAGGAAACAAACCCATATTTTTCAAAAGATGCTTAAAAAGAAATTTACCAAAGATCACAAAGACCAGGAAATACTCCTCTGTAAAGGAGCTGGTCTCATGAAGCTGGTCATACAAACTCATGCAGCCCACTACACCTGCTTTCCCAGGTAAAACAGAAATGAAATATGGGACCATAAGAAGATTCTGGATTCCCCACAGTATGAGCCGAGCAGTTTAGGATTATTTGCCTCCCTCGTTCCATGTGGACTCTTGGAAAGAGAAACACAACTCATACCTTACAAAAACTCCTCAAATAACACAGCACAGCAGGGAAGATTATGAACACTAAGATAACTGTCTTATCATGAAATTTCCAGATAGTTGCTGAGGAGGAAAAGCTGGCACTTATGACAGCCATTGACACCCGTGACATTAGTAGGCATCCTCAGCAACACCTCCTGCTCCTAGGTGTACCTGGAGAATTAGTACCTTCTCCAGTAGCAAAAGAGCCTCATTTGGTAAAATCAGCTACAAACACTAGCCATCCAATGACAATGGCCTCCTAGGTAAGAGCCTCTTGTCTCCCTGGATGGTCAGCATCCCCTCTGATCAGGTTTCAAGACTCACATTCACCAGCACCCCCCACCTCCCCTCACCGACACTGGCTTTCTCTTCTCATCTCTTATACTTTCCCTGAACCAGCTGATCCATTTGCTATAGTTTCAATGGCCACCCTCTCCATTCTTAAGTCATGCTAGACTTGTATGGATAACGATCATCTATTAGCCCTCTTCACTTGCATTTCCAGAATTCAAAATAAATTCGTTCTTGAATACCTACAATGGACCAGGCTTGGGATACATCAGGGAACAAAACACAGATCCCTGCCCTTATGCAGCTTACATTCTGGTGACATGTTTGCCAAATTTGGCACGTTCACACCGAACTGATTAGCTAGCTTCCTTTTCCTGCTCCACTTCCTTTGCTTTCTCATTTAATGGCACCACCATTTACCCAGTGGCCTCTCTCCTACTTCACTCTCACAAGGTCCCAAACACTGTCAGGGTCATACTTATCTCTGCTGGGATCACACCCCACTGCTCAGGGGATCCTCAGCCCTGTGCCATTTGACCCGGCCTATGCTATCAGACTTCTCTCAACTGCACCCCTTGTTCCACCTACATCCAATTGAACCTGCCATTCATTCATTTCCATGTCCCTTGTTCTCTTGCATGTTTATCCTCCTGCCTCCACCCTCTCTCCTTCTCCTGGCCTGGTAAGTGTCCACTCATCCTCTAAGGACCAGCTCAATGGACTTCACTTCTTGGAAGTCTTCTCTATTCAAGCAGTTGTTTTCCTCCTCCATATGCTATTGTACTGATTTGCTTACATGTTTGCCCCCCCATCAAGACTGAGAACTCACTGAAGTCAAGGATCGCGCTGACCACCTTGGACTACTCTGGTCACCACCTCCCCAGCACCATGTCTGGCATTCAGGAGGCGCTCCAAAACACAAACTGTTCCATTTTGATAACCCCCTTGCATTAGAAACAAAAGCCTTTTGTTCACAAGCAAGAATCCCTGGTCCAGCAGAAAGCATTTTTCTCTTTCTGGGGCCTGGAAGTGCTAGATTAAATAAGATAATCACTCACTTCACTTCTGGAAGCAACAGCCCGGTGCAGTGGGGTCAGCCACATGTTGTCCTTGGCATTTACACGAGCTCCTGGAAGCAAAAGCACAAGTTAGAGGTATAATGCAGTTCAGGGGAAATTCTACTCATGTTAAATCAACTGTGATATCTTATACTCTTATTTGCCTGGTACAACCACCATATTTTGTTTTGTTTTGTCTTTTTTCTCTGTATCAGTCATGCACTTTCTAGCCACCAGAAGACAGGAGGAGAGACCAAGCACAGTAGAAAAAGTGAAATCAGGTGCTGAAATGTCACAATAATTGAGTAAAGACTAGAGGAGAAGTACAGTGTCTCATTGGAGAGGAGACACAGTTGTAAGAAGGCTAAGATTCTCTAGGAGTAAGAAAATGTAGATCTTGAAGAATGAAGAACTTTGCAGGTACGTGTGTGTATATAAATATATACATACATGTGTATAGAATACATAATTATATATAAATATAAAATTTTATGTATATAAAATATCTAACAACATATACTATTTTTAGTCATTAAGTATACTTATCTCACAGGGCACATGATACCCTTCCTGGTGAACTGTCAAAGATGAGCAGCCTTCCAACAAAGGTATACTAGAGGTCAGCTGGATTTCAAACAAATCTTATAAGGTTGAGTTTGATGAGATTCGATCTGGGCTGAGGGGATTAGCAGAAATCTTTCTATCCAAGAATCTCACTTATTTCTCTGGGACCAGCCAGATACTCTGGTAGGAAGAAGCCAGTTTCCATGGAGCTTTTGGACAGACATAACATGAAGCCTATGCAAGTTGCTCATAGCTCCTTCCAGTATGGGGAAGGCAGACAGGTTCACACATGAGCTAGAACCAGCTCACACCCAGGATGGACCCTCATGCTCAACTTTCTGGGAACATCAGCAATCAGGGAACAGAAGCTCCATGTGGATAGATTCCCAGAGTGTAGAGTATGCTCTCTTTGAACAAGAGCCTCTCAGTTCTCCCTGAATGCAAGCCCACCAAGTCTACAACTGAACCATGGCAACACCCAATATCAGATTCCTTTCGGGGGCAGGGGGGTTCAGGGTTTTGTTTTGTTTTTTTTAAAGATGTTATTTATTTGAGAGATAGAGAGAGAGAGCACAAGCAGGGGGAGTGGCAGAGGAGAAGCAGACTCTCCACTGAGCAGGAAGGCCCACTCAGGGCTCGATCCCAGGACCATGGGATCATAACCTGAGCTGAAGCAGATGTTTAACCGACTGAGCCACCAGGCACCCCCAGATTCAGGGTTCTGATCACTCTTTTGCTCAGATGAAAAATTTTGTGAAATAAAAGAGAAGGATAAGATAAATATGTGTGATTATCCCTGTAGATGCAATAAGAAGAGCCTATGTTAGCCTCAGGACAACAAGGAAGGAAGCTCACGAAGAAGAAGAATGGAGAGATGAATTAAAGAAACAAGAAAGTAAGGCAGAGGAGGGCATGCCTCTGGAACAAGGGGCCAAGAAAATGAGTCAAGTAGAAGCAGGGATTGTCTAATGTCAGCAGGCCAAGGACAGCTGAAAGCTAAAAAATAGAAACCTAGTTTTTAAAAGGAAAAAAAAAAAAAGAGCAACAGGAGACTTTCATGGGTAAAAGTGAGCTAGAAGGGTGCTGGGGTGGCTCAGTCAGTTAAAGTGTCTGATTCTTTTTTTTTTTTTTTTTCTTTTTAAGTGTCTGATTCTTGATTTTGGCTCAGGGTTGTGATCCCAGGGTCATGAGATGGAGCCCTACAACTGGCTCAGAGCTGGACATGGAGTCTGCTTAAGATTTTCTCTCTCTCGGGATCCCTGGGTGGCGCAACGGTTTGGCGCCTGCCTTTGGCCCAGGGCGCGATCCTGATGACCCGGGATCGAATCCCACATCAGGCTCCCGGTGCATGGAGCCTGCTTATTCCTCAGCCTGTGTCTCTGCCTCTCTCTCTCTCTCTGTGACTATCATAAATAAATTTAAAAAAAAATAAAAATAAATAAATTGTTCAGCTTTAAAAAAAAAAAAAAGATTTTCTCTCTCTCTCAAAAAAAAAAAAGATTTTCTCTCTCTCAAAAAAAAAAAAAAGATTTTCTCTCTCTCTGCCTCTCTTCCCTCATCTCTCTCCCTCTAAAAAAAAAAAAAAAAAAAAAAGAATGAACTAGAAATTTAGGTTAAACCACCAGCTAAGAAGAATAAATAACAAATCATGGGACTTACACTATTTTTTTTTCTCTTTAACTGAAGAACAAATACCATCAACAATATTAATTCTAGAAAACAAGAACATAATAATCCCTAAAACAAAGAGAGAAAGAATGTCTCTCCTCCCCTCCCCCTATTCTCATTTCATTGGTTTGAGACCGGGCCAGGTACAAGTAGTTTTTTAAAAGCTCCCCAAGACCCAAGGTTATTTTAATATGCTGTCAAGGTTGAAAGCCACTGATAAATTGTTGTTTAGTTCATCAAGCTCCGAATCCTAATTCTACTAACACCATCCAGGCAGCTTACTTGAGAAGGCTCAAGCCCCTTATATCAATAGGATCAAATAAAATCAACTTGGACATGCTAAGAATCAAAGGTGGTAGGTACCTCCCTCCCCTGCAGCAGGAAGTCCTGGGTCAACTGCTTTGGAGTGAACGTCCTAAAGGGCTGGATGCAAATCTCCTCCCCAGGGGATGCCTGCCTCAAGCTAGCCCTTCTGCTTGTCCTGTACATTTTTAAGGAACTCTGTGTCACAAAGTCAAACAGTCATCTGAGAAGGAGAACCCCTGGCCACAGCATACTCTGTGTCTGAGTTGTCACCTAGTTGTCTGCATGATGTCCCTTGAGCACTCTAGTCATCCCTTCCTGCAGTATGTTTGTAGGAAGGAACACTAGGTGTGTCAGAGGTGATACCTGCTATGGGTATCACATCGGTTCAGACTCAGAGCCTCCATGTCAGTGCTGTCTGATGGCAATATAATGTGAGCCACGGATGCAATTTTAAGTTTTCTAGTAGCCACATTAAAAGGGGGATAAAAAAGGCAGGGATTAAAAAAAAGGTAAAATTAATTCTAGTAATATGTGTATTTAGCTCAATGTATCCAAAATACCATGTAATCGAGTCTAAAAATTATTGAGGTAACTTACATTATTTTTTTCATACAAAAGCTTCAAAATCCAATGCATATCTTACCTTATAGCACATCTCTACTGAAACTGGCCACACTTCAAGTGCTCAGTCCCCACAGATGGTTTGGGACTACCATGTTGGACAGTGTAGATCTAAATGCTAAGAGGTAGAGCCCAGACTTGGCTTCTCGTTTTCCTGGAGCTCCCTTTAGTTCTAAAGGGACTGCTATTATTACAGCTGTGCAGTTGCTAAGAGCCTTGTTAAAAATCACGAACATAATCTGAGCTCTTACCCTATATACTAACCTACATGTAGTCCACTGAATAGGGAGATGCTATTACAAAGCCAATTTTGTAGACTAAGGAATTAATATGCTCCAGGTACCCAGCTAGGAAGCGGCAGATTTGAACCCAGACAGCCTGACTTCAAAGCCTAAGCTCTAAGGCACTGTGCCTCACTTTAGAACTAGCCATTCACCTAAACATTGATTAAGCTTCCCTTCTACTTTCCCCCTCTTTCTCTCTATTCCTTATAACCATTGTCTCCCTCTGTCTCTCCCTGTCTCTCTCTCTCTCTCTCCTTTTCTCCATTTTCATGTATATTTTTTCAAATATATGTGTGTACATATTTCCTTGAAAATATGTACACCTCTTTCTCACCTCTTTCCTTTTAGCTCCAAACACAGGTTATAATAATATGAAAAAGAAATACATATTTTATTATTCATAGTCTTTGACAGAGTAAATTTTGCATTGCCTGTGTATAAACTTAAAAAGCTAATGCAAGAAGAATCCTAAATGAAAATATGCTTCTCAAAATTCATCAAGGAGAGGCAAATGAAAGCAACATTACCATACTGTTCCACACCCACCATATTGGTGAAAATTATGAAGTATGACAATGCCAAGAGTTAGCAAGGGTATGGAGTAATATTAAGACTTACATGCAGCTGGTGGGAGTATGAATTGGTACAAATGCCTTTGGGAAGCAATTTGGTGCTACCTAGTAAAATTCACAAGGCATGTAATCTATTACCCAGCAACCCCCCAATCATATGCCCTGGACAAACTCTCATATGTGTGTACAAATGTTTACTGCAGTATGTTTGTAATGGCAAAAATTGGAATCTTAAATGTTGGTTAAGAGGAAAATGGATAAATACATTGTGATATATTTCTACAGTGGAATGTCCCACTGTCATGAAAATAGAAGGGACTGAAGTTTCATATAAACAGACGCACTTCAAAAACACAACATGAATGAACAAATGAAGTTGCAAAATAATACCTATGGCATAATGCCAGTTATATATAGTTTTTAAATTGATAAAAACAATTTTATGTGTTGTTTGTGGATGCATAGGCATGACATTAAAATAATAAATGAGGCTAAAGAGAACAGACACCAATTCCGGATAGTGGTTGCTTTTAGGGAGGGGTGGTGGGAAAAAGGATGAAGTATGTATGTCAAATGGGCTGGAAGTACGTCTTCAGTATTTTAATTAGAAAAAAGATAAGATACAAACATGGAAAGAATGTGAAGATTTCTTAAAGCTTGGTGTACATGTGTATTACTTGTATTAGTCTCCATATTTTATGTTTGAAATATTTACTATTAAACATTTTTAAGAAAGCTAGTGCATTTGAAGTTTTACGTTTCTTCATAAAAATGGAGAGGATTAAGATGCTTTTTCTTACACTATCTTTTCTCATTTAGTGGCCCTTCTTCTTGGTAAAATGACATTTCCATATATAAAGTGCCCAATCCTAGTCTCTTCCAGGATTTTCCTAAGGCTCACCCCAGGTGAATAAGTGATGAAGAGCCACAACTGCTATTGGAGTTGTAGATAACCTCAGTTGCACAGTCTAATTTGAAAAGAAATTTTCAAGTCAACAATGTGTTACTTGCTGGTCTCATTGTTACTTGCTTCTCGTGCTCTCTTCCCTCCACAACCACAGGAGCTTATCCCACAGGTGGATGCCCAGCTGTAGAACAGATTCCAGGTCAGCATACCCAGGAAACATGAGACCATAGAAGCCCATGATGACCCGAAGGTGAGAGAGTTTCTAGAATCATATGGAATCTTTTGCTGTCTTTCCAAATGCCATTTTATCACCATGTTTTGAATGCATCTCATTCCAGTAGCTCCTCACCAGGCTGACCACCAACGAGGAGCCTACTGCTTGCGTGTGGTACCCGCCCAGATCTGTGTCCACACTGCTTTTGCCACTGCATGTTGAAATCTTACCTTTAGTCTTCTTCTATCTTCTTCCTGTCCCACCTCTCTCCCTCTCTCCCTCCCTCTCTCCCTTTTGTCTCACACACAAATTAGTTCTTTGTGTGTGTGCGTGCTAGAATGCTCTATAACATGTTTCCAAAGGAGATAACTATGGAATTAATGACATATCCATACATAAAGTATGAATGTATTATAAAAGGTTGGTCATAAAGCAAAATACTGGAACCTTTGGTTTTAGAATTGTTAATAAATTACTCTATAGCCTTATGAGGTAGTTGTGATGATTTATAAGAATTCTTAATAATGTGGAGAGATGTTCACAAACTACTGATAGGTGAAAAAAAGCAAGTGCTGAAATATTATATATGGAGTGAGCCCACTTTTGTAAAAACACTGAACAGTCTAGAAGGATAAACCACAAAAGCCCTGAGATCACTTTCTGGCACATGGTAAGCATGACGTAATTGCTTGCTAACTATTATCAGCAGAGTCAGGGACTAAGGGATAGAAACTGGGGGCATCTGCCATCGGCACAATGTGCCAATTTAGGTCTAAGACCAGGGTGGACCTAAATTAATAGTTGCCCTTTGAAGGATGCTTTCTGGCTAAAGGAGAGATTCCTTAATGTCTCCTCCACTGAGGCAGTTTGAACAGCAGCTTTAAAAATCTGCCTATTGGGACGCCTGGGTGGCTCAGCGGTTGAGCGTCTGCCTTCAGCTCAGGGTGTGATCCCAGGGACCTGGGATGGAGTCTCACATTGGGCTCCTTGTGGGGAGCCTGCTTCTCCCTCTGTCTATGTCTCTGCCTCTCTCCGTGTGTGTCTTTCATGAATAAATAAATAAAATCTTAAAAAGAAAATCTGCCTATCACCATGAAAAGCAACAGTACTATTTTACTTCATGTTTTGATCATACAAATAATGCATGAATGCATTCTTCTTTTAAAAAAATGAATTTACAGATTTGGGTAAATTCCTCTTGACTATCATCCTCAATGCTGGCCTCTCTCCACCTCCTGAAAAACAACATTGCTCTGAGCCTGGTACATAAGCTTCCAGGTTCTTTTATCCCTTCACATGTCAAATATGTGTACTATGGAAAATTGAGAGCATTAAGCTGAGTGGTCAGTACAATACTCTTTTTGTGTATTTAAAACATTACACAATAATTTTTTAAAAACCTCCAATGTTTCATGAGTACACTTTTACATAGATTATATCATATTGTAATAACTGTCTGAATATTGTCTCCTGTTGCAATAACACTGAATTTCTGAATTGTTTCTGAATTGACCCCCAGAATCATTTCACCCAACAATGTAGTTTTCATATCTATCTCTGTTGATACTTACAGTAGGAGTCCATTTTTTAAAATTACTACATGTATTCCAACATATAAACACACTAAATTTTTTAGACATTCTCTCCATTGATGGGTATGTCAGTTGTTTCCAATATTTCATTATCCAAACAATGCTGCTGTGAATATCCATAAAATGATTCCTTTGTGCAAACACGCAAGTATTTGTCTAGGACAGATAATTAGAAATGGACTTTCTGTGTCATGGGTCATACACACTTTCAGTTTTAATCCTTAGTCTCCACCCTCCAAAGACAGCTCCTGCGTGAGATTGCTTAGTTTCCCACATCCTCGTCAATACTTGATATAGTCATTTAAAATACTGCAAATCTGATTAGAAGAAAATAGTATCACCTTTTTCTGTTCTCCTATTTAACAGTGAGGCTGGGCATCTTCTAAGATGTTTCTTTACTGGCCCTTTGAAATGCATTCTCTGAGAACTGCTTGTTCATATTCTTTGCCTATTTCCTCTATTTTTTCCATTATATTGTTATACTATATATTATATTACATAACATATTTCATTTTATTATATTGTTTCTTCTTATAATTTATACATTTACATTGTATTGTTATTACTATTATATTTATATTTTCTGAAAACTTCCAGTTTTATGTAGATCCAAATGTGGCTTTTAATATTAAAATTCTTTCCAGGAGAAAAATGACCCCAAGTTGCTAGGTATCATAAAGCAACACACACCCGGCCTGTCACAAACAACCAACACCAGGATTGTTTCTGTGCAGGATTAGAATCATTTGAGGAATTGAAAAATAATTAGAAATCTAGGAAGTGGCTTCCTGCAGTCTCCATCCCTCCACTCACCCTCCTTCAGAAGGTTAAAAAGGCAGCTGCCAGAAAAATCTCCTCTCCTCAAACAACAAAATTATTATGACAAAAGCAGAGTTATCTGAACGAGGACCAAGCACTATTTCATCAGTGTCATCCCCTGCCACCGGCTTCCTCATCCTCTTCCGTCAAACACGTCCAAGAGTCTTGTTTACATGGCAGAGGGAGATGTCGGATGGTTTTGAGTTGAATATTTATAACTGATTTTTCTAAAGGAAGCTTCATGTTATTTACCTGCCTGTCAGGCACCATTGTGCCCTGAAGGACAGAGTCTGCATGTCTAATGATTTAGAGGCAAATGCTTTTTACCCAAGGACATTCTTAAGCTTAAGCATTAAAAAAAAAAAAAGTGCTAGTCTATAGCTGATTCTTCAGAAATAAAGATTCAGCTCAAAATTGTCAGGCATATACTCTAATTATAAATTAAGTATGCTTTCATCATATCCCTATTACCACTTGATTTGTTTTCATAGACATCAAGAGTAAAGGAAACTAAGTCTCTTTCCCAGAGGCAGTATTTCTGTTCTCTTAGCCTTGTCATCCAAGAAGTAAAACAAAGGAAAAAGGTAGACTAAGTGCCTGAAAAATCTTATAGGCCAGAGAGAATGACTGATTCTTAAGGCTGGTTTATCCAAGGTTTGACTTTTAATCATAGAAATAAACAAATATGAAAGAAAGAGTATATGATATGTGATTATAATGAGATCAGCTTGCTATTGATTTTGCTTTTAAACAAACAGACCAAATGTGGTCACAGCCCAAAAGCACCATCCTTCAGAGCAATGACCTTGGAAGAGGTGTATGATAATTCAGTGTATGTGGCAATTGCTTAAAACATTTTTCAAACTCCCTTTGGACTTGCCTTTAATACAGTTTACACACCCACCAGAAAATGTCTTATTACTTTATAATCACACCACACTACGGGTGCCAAAACCAGCATTACTTGGTTTAATCACCCCTCTTTCACCAGACCAAAAAAAAAAAAAAAAAATCAAATCCAACCTCAAAGGATGAATGAATATTTATGCATAAAAGAATCAAAAGGACAAAAAAAAAGAATCAAAAGAATGACCTGCCACTGGCTCTGGAGACAATCTGCATTGAGAATGGTAATCACCTTTTGACAAATCACAGGAAGTGATTTGTGGTCTATATTCTAATAAGTGTATCATTTATTAGATACCACTCATTTTGTGGCCTATATTCTAATAAATGTATCGTTTTATTTTTTATTTTTTTTAAATGTATCGTTTTAAATCAGTAGTTATATCCTCAAACACTCCCATGTTAGAAGGTGGGTACCAGTTTTCTTCCTTCAGCCCAGGACTTGAACCCTCATGCATCCCAAGTTTCTCTCTAGGGTACTGTTGGCTGTGCTCCTTTTCCTGTGTGCTCTGCTTCCTAGAGCTCAGCTCTGGTCTCTCAACTCTTAACCACTGATATGTTCACCTGATTTCATTCATGCATCTCTAGCAAATGATTTAGCAAGCTTTAACCTTCTCTTCGCCTTAATCCCAACTCTGGCTACTTCCCAAACAGAAGCCAGAGTCAGGAAGGGGAAATAAAGCCAGAATTTGAACTGGCAGTTATAAGAGGAGGAAAGTTTCAAGGCCTGAATTCCTCCCTTTCTACTCAGAGGCATTCAGGGCTCCATCTGCCTGGCTACTAGGAGATAATGTCAGTAGGAATTTAGTGGGCTTGGGTTACACCACACTCTGTAAGTTGATACAACAATGGAGTACACAGCTGTAATGGGCTATTCTGGCAAGGCCAAATTATTTGTCCAACATGGGAATCATTAGCACCTCATTCATTATTAAATTGGAAGACAATTTGGTTGGATTCCCTAAAGGGTCAGTTGCCAGATGTAAGCTCAGAAATGAAATCATCATGCTCTTGCAATGATATTTCTTTAGGAATTTAATATACAAATTGAATAAAAGACCTTTCAGAGAAATTAAAGCCATGTGAATTCCAAGAGTTTGTCCAAGCTTCCCCAGTTGAGTAAAATTTCTAAAGAGCTTCCTCAATGTTCTCCCATACCCTAAGCCTTCCTCATTTGATATGAGGACAAGTTCCACAGCAAGTGCCATCCAAAATTATACCAGAGAGGCTAACAGCTCAGTAATTCTGAGACCAAACGGGTATGCAGATCAAGATCAATGGGACAAAGTCTCCAGGTTCTACTGGATCAGCCCCATATAAGAGAGGCTGGAGGACTCCACCCCATAGGCAGGTGATGTGAAACCATGTTTCTTGAAAGTCCCCAGCCCACAGATGCCTGAGGAAAATAGATGTGTCAACTTCATGCCACAGAATTAAAATCTTCCTTCAGAAGTGGGAAAAAAAATACAAAGTTGGGAGTCTAAGATAAAATTTTGAATTTGCACATTCATGAAATAAACCTTCCTCTGAGACTCTGAGATGTCACTTAATACAATATTTGGATGGTTGGGACCACTTAGGTGTCATATCACAAAATTCTTTATTTTACAACCCCACTGATTTGGCCTACAATCTTCCATGGGCCAAATTTCCACAGCTGGGGCCACCAGCCAGGTGTGTACTGGCTCTCAACCATAGTCTGTGCCAGCACCATATAATACATGTTTGTTTGGAATGTAGCCCTGGAACATCTTTAATAAAATTGTCAGAAAGGGTTGCAGAAGGGGAGGTGGAAGGGCGGTTGAGGTAACTGGATGATGGGCAATGAGGAGGGCACTTGATGGGATGAGCACTGGGTGTTATACTATATGTTGGCAAATCGAACTTCAAAAAAACAGATGAAAAAAAAATTGTCAGAAAGTAGACCTGCTCTTGAAAGCACAAGGAATGACACACAAAATCTAACCTAAGCTCCATGCAATTGTCAGCAGCATGGGGCACACACGTTGTATGGCACAGAATACTTGTTTCCTGGGAAAATCCACCTCAAGAACATAAACACAACAAAAATAAGGGCAATGTGAATCATCCTTGTGTATCACAGCACAATTCTTGGGTGTTTTTCTACCGTGTTCCCCACATCTGTTTGAATATATGCCTTAGCTCCTACCTTTTGCATAGCTTACTTTGGAATTCTACAGCTTCCCTTTTCTACTGCAAAGGCAAAACCTTAGTATAGGCCCTTTGCATAGTCTGTGGGCAGAGCTATTTCCTCCAGATTTTAATCTCCCCAAACAAAAAGGAGGAGGAGGAAAGCCAGCCAGGCTGCAATCCACACAGAAACACGTGCATGTGCTCAGATTCATTCTGGGGATTTGTCTAGCAAATACTCAAAGGAGAAAGCACATATTGGTTTTGGAAACCAGTTTGGTGAGATGTACCAAGCACACAGGTTTTCAAAAATGAATGCACTGACATTTCTAAATCCGATGAGATATTAAAATATGTAAGAAAATCAAGAGAATAATAGCACAAAACCACGTTTGCCCTATTTGCTTCCAATCTTTTTTAAATAAAATACTTCACAGAATTATAGTCTCTTTTTTACCCTTCCCTGAAAATACCTCTCATCAATCAGCCTGCTCAGAGGTAACTACTATTTGGAAAATGACAGGTTTCCTTTCTTTCCACGTTTTATTACATAGTCACAGTCATGTATCCATAGACAAGACATAGTATTGTTTTGCCACACTATTTAAATGTGTGTAAATACACACATACATCTGTGTTTGTTCATGTCAGTTTTAAGGAATCAGTTTTGTTTGTTCATTTTTTTTCAACAATAAAAATAATTAAAAGACAGCCAAATCTACTGAATTCATCCATAATACTGGGCCTGATTAGTCAGAAATCAGACTTCCAAGGCAATATAAGTGTTTTATTGGAGATGTCACTTTTCAGTAAGAACAACCTCCTGCATTGTTTTTTGTCTGCTGATAAAATCGCTGGTCAAATAAACTTCCATGAGCACAATAAAGAAATTTGTTTGACTTCCTTGTAGTAGTCAATCTAGTGAGTTGGTCATTCAAATTTTTATCTGCAATAGACTTTTAAGTACAGCTGGTATTTACCCGACAGAATCAGGAGTTCGATGATCTCTGCATCTCCCAGAAACGCAGCCACATGAAGCGGGGTTCGCTTCTCAGAATCCTGAAACAATGGCAAAGATAAATGACAAGTTAGCAGAGGCTGGAGGTGCCTTTTGTAGACATAGTACGACGTTTCACTCGCTCTGAGGTTCCTGTTTGTGGGAGAGCGTGAAGGCCAAAACCTACTCAGGTGAGCTCTGGGTACACATTTCTCTCAGCATCTCCTGCAGTCACAAGTGCAAAAGATCCCGTTCTGTGTGTGTTGTATTTGTCTCTCTGCTCCTTTTATTGCAGCCCAGCTCAGGTCAGGAATGGACTATCATGCAACAGATGATGAAATGCAATTTATTTTCAGACATTCCTTATGGTAAAAAAAAAAAAAATTCAAACCTTTCTACCTACTTTAATAGCAGTGTTCAAAACATGCAGTGATTTGTTTTCTTTCTAAGGGAACACAGTGGAATTATTCACAAGGATATTAAACATTAAGGACAGCCCCTTTCTCCTTTCTATTTCTATTAACTGTTGCCTAGTTCACTGCCCATTCATGCAACTTACTGAACATCTACTATGTGCCAGGAACCAGATTTTGGATTCAGTCTTTGTGCTCGTGAAATTTACATTCAAGTGGAGAAACTGCCAATAGTCATGGAAACCAGTGGCACATGACATCATTTCAGATGGTGACAAAGGCTATCACAAAACTGAAACAGGTAATGGGATTAAGGGACAGGGAGATGGGAACAAGATTCCTTAGAATGGTGGAACAAGGCCTTTCTGAGAATATTGACATTGAAGCTGAGAGCCTAGGTAGCTATTGCTATCTCTGTTTTACAGATGAGAAAACTGTGGCTCAAATAAATTAAGAAATTTCCTCCAGACCCCACAGGTATATAGCAGAGCCAAGATTGGACTTCTGCTTGTCAGACTTCAGTCTAAGTCCTTGGCAAAGCATTTAACATATTATGTTGTTAACATGATAAAATGCAGGGGGAAAATATTGCTTCTCCATCTGTAAACTGGAATATCTGATGAGAGAATTCAAGATAATGTAAGTAAATAAAGCCCTGGCAGTCATGAAGCTTGGCCTATGCATGCCAAGGGCTCTAGGCAAAGTTGTTTTGTGGTGAGCGTAGATAGTTGTGTGATATCTTCCCTCCAACACTAAGAACTCCACAGGGTAAAGAACCGGTCTTACTCCCCTCTATCCACACAGTAGCAGCAAACTAGATGCTCAGCATAAATCAACCAAACTGAAATGGTCTATGTGCATTGCTTCTTCTATAAACTTCCATTGATTGCTCCACAACAGTAACCAAAGTTTGTATGCCATGTCTTTGAGATTTCTCCTAAAACCAGCATGCATTTTAGTTTCAAGATTTGTGAAGTTGCTGTTGATTTTAATCATCGTTCCTGTTATCACTTGATTATACAACCTGTCCAACCACCCTCAGATTTGCCCAAGGACACAATTCTGTTTTCTGACAATTCAGGACCTCTGCTCTTCCTCAGTCTCTTTCAGACTAATACCTTCAGGCATTTTGTGACTCATTAATATCTAAAATATATGGCAGACAGGGGACATGACAAGAACTGATCTTCAAATCAGTCTATTTGTTAGGAGGTCTGATAAATAGGTTTTATGAAGGGTTGGACTAACTCTTAGCAGATAAAAAAAGAGAAGTCTGAATTAGCTGGGAATTTCTGTTGCAGGCCATTATTACAGATAAGTGGAAATAGGGCAGTCATGTAACTGTTCCATATAAAGATATACCATAGAAAATTCAGAAAGATATACAACCATGGTTAACCATCTTATAGTTGTCATACTTTCCATGAAAATAGAGATTCAATATCTGAAAGCTTGAAAAATATTTTAAGTGTATTAATTTGCACAAAGAACCATACAAAGACCTGAGACTAGACTTTCACAAATGCTTTCTGTTTCTATTTCTATTTCTCCTATTGCCATCTCTACAAGCACTTCCCATCTTAGCTTCATAGTCTCTTTGAATTCCCACTATATCTATGAAACATTTCTCTTGAGTCTTATGACAAAAGTTATATAATTACATGTTCTTCTGTGAGTTGAACTGGTTCCAGGGTTTGGTTCAACAAATTAAACCTTACCTAGGTGATTTAAACAAGGACTAACCCAGCCCAAATTATGACTTCATTTGACCTGAAGCAAAGTGAATGCTCTGTTTGAGAGCTTGGCCTCAAATAAAAAGCAAAGAAAACCCCAATATCTAAAACTGGTTGGTCTGTCATTAAAAGACTGGCTTTGCTGATTCTGTGGCACCTTTTATGACATGGCTTGTTCAAACTGAAGCTTTTATAACATAAAATGGGTGTGTTATGTGAGATCATATTGTAAAAATTCTTGATTGTAACAATCAGTGTTCCTGTTGACATGCATTTAAAGGTTTCTTGTAGCTTCCAGAACAACTATACCAATTGATACTCTCCTTCAGTGACATGCCATAGACATGTAACTACAAAAAAATATCTGTATTCAGGCAGCAGTTCTTCGGTTGTCCAAAGTATCAGAACTGTATAAACAATTTCATGTGCTACTAAGGCCTTAACTAAAAAAGCAATGCACTCAACTAAAATAACAGTAACTACTGACGAAAGGTTACCAACACCAACACTCTAGCAAGGAACCTGAGGGACAGACAGGATCATGAGCAGAGAGCTAAATAACAGAGCCACAGTAATCACCATCCTCAATCAGGTCAAATCAGCCGGGTGGCTGCAGTTCATCCTCTGCCTACATATAAGGCCACTCTATTTTGCCACAAGCTAGACAAATGGACAATGAAATGTAATGGTAGGAGAAGGAAGGAGAAGAGTCTGGGGAAAAGAGTATACTGGTCATAATACTAGAAAAATGTGTTCTAGGCCAATGATACCCCTAGGGTATCTAGAAGAAGAAACAAAACCTAACTATAGAGTGCTTTAATCTTTTTTTTTTTTTTTTTTTTTTCCCAAACTGCCTTTTCATCTCTTCTACTACTCGAATCTTATAACATCCCTATCAGGGGAGACACACCTTTAAGAACCTTATTGTTAAGTCTTATTATCATCATTTGAAAGATGATGGTGTTTTAGATCGAAAAGCTAAGGAATGTAAACATTTGGAGAGATTGTAGGACTTGCCCAGCACTCAGGGATGGGAGATGAGGTGAAGAACTAGAACTGATACCCTCACATAGAGAAGAATCCTTGAGGTGGTCTTTTTTTTTTTTTTAAGATTTTTATTTATTCATTCATGACAGACACAGAGAGATGAAGAGACATAGGTAGAAGGAGAAGCAGGCTCCTCACTGGGAGCCCAATGTGGGACTCGATCCCAGGACCCCGGGATCACGCCCTGAGCCCAAGGCTGACGCTCAACTGCTGAGCTACCCAGGCATCCCTTGAAGTGGTGTTGAAGAAAGAAAGATTTTTGAAATGAATTTATGTTGAAAAAAAAGCCAAACACTCTCACAGGTAGATGGAAAGGCAATGCCTTTGTCTAGATTCCTGATGAGGGAATAAAAGTGTCTCCACTGAGCATTTACATTCCCAGAATCTGTCCTCATGTAGTTTGGGGTTTTGAATTCACAATACCTCCATAGTCTAGGAACTTACAAGCTGAAAAATAGGCATAAAATTGGTTGTAGGCCATGAACATTCCTAGGGTGTCAAGAAGAAGAAAAAAAACCTGTCTGAAGAGATGTGTCCTGATACAAGCAATTTAGGACACCCACAGTTAAACCACCTCTGAAGATGAGCTCACAAGCATAAGCCGCAAGACCCATGTGGAAGCAATTAACTATAAGCAAGAGTCAGCAGGCATAACAACCAGAAAGAACTTTAGATAACAGAAGAATCAGATAGAGATACAGATAATTTTTAAAATAATTTAAGATAGAAAAGACAAAGTCCAAGAAGAAAAAAAAAGATAATTTTTTTAAACGAACAAAATTTGAGGGAGAAATGTACAAGAAGAGTTTCAGAAAACAGTATAAACACATGATTCTGGCAATCATCTAAGACTTTGGTCTGAGAGAGATGAAAACAATAAGAGTAAACAAGAAGGACAGGAGAAGAAAAAATAGGACAGTGACTTTGGGGTATGTTTTATACCCATTTATTCAGTCATATGTTCTAGACATAGACCTTTATTGAGAAGTTATTATACCCTGGACACTGTGGTAGATGTTAGGAACACAACATTCAAAATATCCAGTTCTCACCCTAAAGAAACTTATAGTCCAGTTACCAGTTCCCATATCTAGGGCATCAGAATAAAAATAGTAACAGAGAAATAGCAATTAGTGATATTTATGATGTCAAATGACTTATGAAAAGTACCGAAAGTGACAAGACAAATGTCTTTGTGAGTATTGCCCTGAAACCCACCCAACTCTGAAACGCTCTGGGCAGGAAATCTCAACTGACAAGAAAAAATTGCTTCTGAATTGGGAAATAGGCACATCTTGCCCAGGATTCCCAAGAAACCCTACTGGCTCCAGCTTATCTGGAAACTCTGGAAACCCAGGGCCAGACTTCTAGGTAGGCACAGAACCCTGTCTATATCTTACCAGCTGACTTAGGGATTATTTCTGGATCAAAATTAGAATCAAGGACCAGGCCAGGACCAGAGTGGCTAAGTGTTCTGCTCCAGTTGCGTTCACTGCCACCTGGTGCTCAAGTGGATGATCTGTGATGACCAAGAGCTGATGGATGGTCATGGTGGTCTTGACAACATTCACAAATACAAGAGGAGAAAATCATTCAAAAAGTAAACACAGTAAGTTCCACATATATTAGACATGACCCATTAGTGTATTTTTTAAAACATCATTCAAGTATCACAAAAAAGACCTTCTCCAATTACCCAGTAACTCCGATTCCAAATAGCCCTTTGAAAATAGATTTGGACCCATGAAAAGATGCAGGTTTCCCCAGAAGGAAGGAAGGTAAACCCTTCCTTTCTATGAATAGCCAGAGACACACACAGCCAGCTGGCGTCTGAGCTAAATTTGCAGTATGTCAGAGAGAGATCAGACGGAGGAAGTTTCTGTCGTCTGTTTACCAAAGGGGCAGATAAAAGAAAATAGGGAACTTAAAGTATGTACACATAAAGTGAGCCTGACATGGGCAGAGAGGCCATTCTGGCGGCCAAAAATACCGTGTAGGCAGTCAGGCTGAAGGGGCACCCCAAGCCTCTGCTCTGAAGATTAAAAATTGTTTATTATATGCTTTGGAAATTCTCAGCTAGAAGTGCATGACCTAATCTTCATTATAAGTATCTATTATACACTAAAACAAATATCCCTCCCTACATATAAATATCTTACATACCAAGACAGGCAGATGAAGCAATGTTAAGAAAACAAGCCCTGCACAGCCTTCGCTGGCATGAAATACAGAAGTTAAGTTCCAATTGTCAATCCAAACTCCCCCAAAATAGCAAAAAAGCAAGGAAATAACTGACAACTTAGGCCCAGCAAACTTAATTCGATATTGAACAGAGATGTCTAGAAGCAAGATGATGTCTAAAACAACTCCAAAAACAAAATAGTTACCTTGGAGATATTTCAAATTATATGAAGAAAAGAGCCGAAGACATGTTATAGATTTGAATCAAACAAGACTCAAAATGGGAAAGATGCTTAGTCTTCAGGTGAGGAATTACAAGACATTTGTAAAGAGGAAAAGAAAGCAGAGAAACAAATGTCATATTTCTTTTTTAAATTTTCGTGTTTACTTTCAAGTTTTAACATCTCACTAATACAGAGAGGTACAGAAAATAATGGATCTGTATGTTCCCACCAGCAAAATCAAACAAGCTGACATTTTTCTATATCCGCTTCAGAATTCTGTTTTAAAAAATAGCTTTAGGGGTAAAGTGCCATAAGTATTGTGACTTGCAGTGGTTTAGAAAATAATGTGAAGTGTGTGTGTGTGTGTGTGTGTGTGTGTGTGTGTATGAGAGAGAAAGAGAACGAGAGGGAGAGAGGAGACAGATTAGACTGTTTTCAATTCTTCACTACTACAAATGGCGTTGCAATGCATATCTTTGTATGTGTCTCTCTGTGCATATGGATGACAATTTCTCTGGGGCAGATACCAAGAAAAGGAAGTGCTAGATCTCAGTGTATATACATATTCAACTTTATTAGGTATTTTCAAATAGCTTTCAAAAGTAGTTTTACAATTTATACTCCCTAGCCATAAATTTGTTCCTTTCCCCAACATCCTTGCCAATATTTGATGTTACCAACTTTATTACTTTTTGCTGACATGATATTTCATTGTTACTCTGATTTGCATTTCATTATACACAAGTGAATTTAAGGTTCTTTTCATGTGTCTATTAAAAGTTTTGACTCCTTCAACTGCGAATTGCCTGTACATATCCTTTACCCACTTATAAGTTCAGTTTTAGTCTTTTTCTCATGATGTGTAGTTTTTAATATATTGTTGAATTCAACTTTCAGTGAAAATACAAGTTATTCTTTCACCCAGACACAGCAGAGATGGATCAATGTCTACCCCAAGTTACCATAAGAGAAAAATTTAGATTTATATTCATTATTCATCTTCCATGCATGTACTATCTTATGGAGCTGGATTTTCCTTTGCTGGAATTTTCTATGCCTCAAATGTGACAGCAAATCTCTGCCCCTATATACTTCCAGCATCAAACAACTTTTATTCAATCATCACTCTGTTGGCATTTAGCCCATCCCATTTGAATGTAACATGGATGTATGAAAAACACTAGTACATTTTGCTATATCTAAACATGTTCAAATTATAACTCCAAACCTCAAAACTATATATAATTATTAAAACTAAACAAGAATCACTCAAAAACCATTTAAAATGAAGGTAAAATGGGGCACCTGGGTGGTTCAGTGGGTTAAGTGTCTGCCTTCAGCCCAGGTCCTGATCTCAGGGTCCTGGGATGGAGCCCCACCTCAGGATCCTTGCTTAGTGGGGAGTCTGCTTCTTCTCCCCCCACTACCCTTGCTTGTGCATGCTCTCTCTCTTTATCTGTCTCTCAAATCAATAAATAAAATCTAAAATAAATAAAATAAGAGAAATGGGAATTCCAAAGATGCTTTGATTGTATATGCCTTAGGTAACTATTGGATATTTTTATTATACCATTTTTTTAAACATAAAATAATGCATATTAAACAAAAATTATATAAGACATTATATATTCTCTAATTTGATCCTTAAAACACTGCTGTAAGGTATATATTCTCATCCCCATTTTACGAAGAGGAACTTGAGATTTTGAGATGATACGCAACTTGATGAGAGTCACATAGCTAGTAATGGTAGCACTGGGATTCAGAACCAGATCTGATTCCACTGTTCATGCTCTTGTTGACTCTCTGAATAGTTACAAGATTTGGTAAATAAAATGAAAGTTATTTTTCATTACAATTAACATTCTTGACCTAGTACTGTAGACCTAAGGACAAAATTCTTGTAAGTAAAAGTACAAGCAGGCAAAAAGAATAAAGTTAGAGAACGAATACTACCTGATTTTAAGATTTATATAGAGCTGCAGTAATCAAGACAATTGGGTATCAGTTCAAAGACACATATGTGGACAAGATATAGGATTTTTAAAAATGGTAAAAAGGCCAACTGGTGAAAGCATAGCCTTGTCAACAAACAGCACTGAAACAATTAGATATCCGCATGCAAATAAAATGAACTTTGGTCCGTACCTTGCACCCTAGACAAAAATTAAATCAAGATAGATCACAAAACTAAATTTAAAATCATAAAATGTCTGAAGGAAACACAGGAGAAATCCCTCATGACTTTGGGTTGGGCACACATTTCTTAGACATAACACCAAAGCATAACCCATAAAAGAACAAACAGATAAATGTATTCCATCAAAATTAATAACTTCTGTTCTTTGAAACACACTGTTAGGAGAATGAAAAGATAAGCCACAGAGAGAGGAAGAAAATATATTGGATAAATATTCTATCTAGAATGTACAAAAAACTCTCAAAATTCATTAATATGAAAACAAACAATCCATTTAAAAAGCAGGGAAAAGATTTGGCCAGATATTTCACCAAGGATATACAGATAGCAAATAAGCACATGAAATAATGCTCAACATCATTAATCATGAGGGAAGTGCAAATTAAAATTATATAGTTATTAAATTGGTTAAAATTAAAAGGACTGATGATACCAAGTGTTGAGGAGGATGTAGAGAAACTGGAACATTCATATACTGCTGGCAGGAATACAAAATAGTACAACCACTTCAGAAAACAGATAATTTTCTAAAAAGTCAAGACTGACCTACTATATGATCCAGATTCTTAGGAATTTACTCTAGAGAAATGAAAGCATATGTCCATACAAAGATTTGTACATAAATTTTTACAACAGTTTTATGTGTGATAGCCAAAAAACAGGAAACAATCCAAGTTTCCATCAACAGATGAATGAACAAATCATGGTATGCTCATATAATGGAACACTACTCAGCAATTAAAAGGAACGAACTATTGCTGTATGTCACAACATGGATGAATCAAAATAATTATGCTGTGTGGAAAAAGCTAGCAAAAAAAGAGTACATACTGTGTGAATTCCTTTATATAAAATTCTAGGAAATGCAAACTAATGTACAGCAACTGAAAGTAGATCAGCTGTTACCCAAGGAGGCTGGAGGAGAGGTTGGAAAGGGTGGGGGTTAAGGGCCATAAAGGGGCACAAGGAAGCTTTTAGGGCAATGGTTGTGGTAATGGTTTCATGTGTAAATATGTCAAAATTTTGCGAATGGTACACTTTAAGTGTGTCTATTATATTATCATATGTAAATTATACCTCAATAAAGCAGAAAATACATAACCAAGCAAATAAAACATTCTGTCATAGGGCATCTGGCTGGCTCAATCAGTAAACATGTAACTCTTGATCTCAGGGTTGTGAATTCGAGCCCCATATTGGGTGTGGACATTGCTTAAATAAATAAAATTTAAAAAAGCATTCTGTTGCTTGGGAAATATAAAGAAGAGCATATTTATGAATTAAAAAATATGCCTAGGCAACAAGGTAAATTCAGGCAGTAGGAGAAAATAGCAGAATTTAATCAGCCAATAATGTGTTAATTTTTAAGGCAACTCATGTCCAGCTCGTGTATAGTCCTTACAAAAGAATAGGGTGTTAAAGTCATGCTTTAAAAACAGGCACAAGCAAGAGTTCTCTTCAAAATCCCTTAGAACACTTATATTTCCTAAGCAAAATCTTTGACAAATATGTATTGAGTAAGGATATAGAAAATAAGTCCAGAAAATCAAGTACAAGTGGGAAGGTGGATGGTCTATGCCTAGCCTGTGGGCACAGTGCAGCAGGTAAGCAGTCAATTACCAGGGGACTTTTGGGATCTTACCACAGTGCCCAGAGATTCCCAAATGACAGAAGCCCTTTTAGACTGATTTCTGCCTGGGGAAATCAATGGAGTGCCAACTATTTGTTCCGTTGCCCTGATTTCATTTGGTCAGGAATACATCTTGAGAGTAGAAACAGAACATGGAAAAAGCTTCTAGTCTTCTAGTCCTACCAATTGGAAAACTGGCCAAGATGCTTGTACTTTTTTTGTCTGTGAGACAGTAATAGACATTAAGCCACTGCAAAGACATCATGAGGGGTGTCTGATGAAAACCGAAGAAGGTCTCAGAGCACTACCTCCCCTTGAATCCTGAAAGCTGATAAAGTTCACAGCTGTTCTGTGTAGCATCCCAAGCATATTAAGAAGCAGTGTCTTTCATTTAATGCACTTGTTAACTAGTTTTTTTTTATGAAGAAATCATAATTCTTGTACATGTGGGAATGTTTTACTGCTAAGGGTATTTAAGGAAACTCATAGATTAGAGCTCTTTTGGTTCCAATGAGCTGAGCAATGAGGTGAGAAGTCTAGTTTCAGTTAGGGCCCCGCCTTAGGCTCACTGCCCCTTTTAATTACTTCACTAACCAACTTACTCAACAAAACATAGGTGCCTAAGATGAAAGGCAGAAAACAAACAAAACAATTGGAAAATTATCTCCTATGGATTAAAGAGTGAACAGAAAGCAGCTGCTAACTTTTTGCACCTATAAGGGGCTACCAAGCATAAAAATTCAACATCAGGTAAAAGACCACACAGTGTCAGAAGCAAAAGCTCAAAGGAGGAAGCCTAAAATCTAAAGTATTAGAACTGGGAAGCATTAGAGACATCCAGAGAGTTTAAGTGATTGGCTCAAGGTCACATGGCTGTTAATGGCAGTGGTGGAACCCTTCATTCATACAAATGACAAAATATTTCCTAGGCCCTTCTATGTACCAGGCACCACGCTCTGTCCAGCCTCAAAGAACCCCACTCTCTTGACTCTAGGCAATGGGCTCTTTACTATAGTAGACTAATATTCAATTAATCATACCAGTCAGCAAAGAGCAGACACACACACAACACACTGTTAGAAAATGTCAGAGAGAGAAAGAATGAGTGTGGTATAAAAGGAGACAATGCTCAAAGGCGTCTGCTCTAGATACAACAATAACTTAGTTATTGGGTCTGTTTCTCTCTCTCTCTCTTCTCTCTCACCCATTTGGGTGGAGTGAGGGGAATTAAAAGCAAAAGCTTATAAAAACAGTTTTTGCAGTCATAGAAAATCATCCTAACCAAAATGATTACATTTTTTCAGCCTCCGGGTAGCTATTTCAGAAACAGAATTTAGGGATCCCTGGGTGGCGCAGCGGTTTGGCGCCTGCCTTTGGCCCAGGGCGCGATCCTGGAGACCCGGGATCGAATCCCACGTCGGGCTCCCGGTGCATGGAGCCTGTTTCTCCCTCTGTCTGTGTCTCTGCCTCTCTCTCTCTCTCTCTCTGTGACTATCATAAATGAATAAAAAAATAAAATAAAATGGATTAGGTCTTGTTTAAAAAAAAAAAAAAGAAAAAAAAAGAAACAGAATTTATATGTAATATTGATAGTAAAAATTACCAACACAGTTATCTGGACATATCAGATTGGCTCAGTGTACCAAGATGGTTACAATGATTACCTCTGGGTGAATAATTTTATGGGTGTCCTTCACTCTTTTGCTTCTTTGCCTGTATTTCAAGACTTGTACATTAGGCAGTTCAGAGACAAGAAAATACAATTCCTTTTGTAAATAAGAAAAGATTTTCCTGTTTAAAAAAAACCAGTCTGCTCTAACAAGAGCTAGTTTTAACTAATTATATGTAAATTTAAAGCACTGGACCTAATTTACTGTTAGAAGCCCTTCATTACCTTGTAGTAGGTTTTAATATGCGAATGTGTTTCTTTGCAAATGACAAAACATTATGTTTGTGACTAAACACGGGAAGCTTGTGATTTGTATAATGCTCCATAGAGTTGCCAGACTGCTGTCCTACACATCATCTAATTCTTTAGAAAATCCAGGAACGTTAATCAAGCAAGCATTGTTATCCCTTATAGGACAAGAATCGAGGCTGATTCTAAGAGTTAAATGACTTGCCCGAGTCCTCTATGCTTTCCTTATGAGCCAGCAACATTCCTTTTCAAGGAAAAACCTATTTCCACCCTCCTCATGGCCTTTGGAGGCCTTTGGTTCTACTGTGATTATTTTTGTCAAGTGACCTGCAGGATAGGGACACACACACACACAGACACACAGACACACACACACACACACACACCTTCATTAGAGGCATCTTCCTGCGGCCAAAAGAGTGTGGGCTCTGGAATCAGAGTGACCTAACTTCAAATCCTTCCTCTACCACTTATGAGCTGTGTGACATTGAGCAAATAAAGCAACCTCGGAGACTCATCTTCCTTTTCTGTAAAATGAAAATAGGATCACCTCTCTTGCAGGTACAAAGTAGATGTCTAGTAAATATTTGCCATCCTATTATCGTTTTTATTACTGACATCATCAAAGCTTATCCTGAGTTTTTCAGTTTCTCTTGGGACTTATACAAAACAAAAAGGAGATTCAGAACAATTTCTAGAGAAACAATTTTATTGTTAAGAAATGATATTTGTTTACCAGTAGAAGGGCTGAGGTTGCCTATGCAAAGCTGGCCAATAGCAGTGCTCTGCTTGCCTCTTCTCCTGCCTAAAGCAAAGGCTTGGCCACCGTATCCTGTCCAACCTCAGCCAAAGGTAACCAAAGCCTCTCCCAGACTGCAGAGCTGCACCTTACAGGATTCATCCTTTATCTCACAGAACTCACAGTGGAGTCTTTTCCTCTCATACAACCATCTATACATCCACACCTCAGCAGCTCTAAATCCTTGCTCAGAAAATATCCTTGCTGCCTTGAAAGCCTCTTTCCTCATATGTTCTCTGTAGCTCGGCAGAGTCAGATGTGGTTGCAACCTGGACAGATGGGAGCTGCCCTGGAGATTTGGATGCTATGCCCTTTCTTTCCTCCCCCAAAGCTGTAAGCCTTTGAACCAGGTATTCCCAAGCTAAAACACCCTCGCCAAATCTTTCTGACACTTCATAAGAAAGTTTTGCACCTATGCTATCAATACAAGTTCACCTCATTAACTTATTAGAAATTAACCACACTTTTTTGTTTTTTGTTTAAAATTTTATGTAAATCCAATTTGCCAACATATAGTATAACACTCAGTGCTCATCTCATCGTGTGCCCTCCTTAATGCCATCACCCAGTTACCCCATCCCCCCACCCACCTCCCCTTCTGCAACCCTTTGTTTCCCAGAGTTAGAAGTCTCTCATGGTTTGTCTTCCTAACCACAGACTCTATATGTCCTCAGGAAGATAACCTATGATAACCTTCCATATCAATAAGCAAGGAAGCATTTATCTATGTCCTTTCCAAATTGAGACAATGAGGTAGAAAGCCAAACACACTATAAAGACTCCATACGGAACATTCTGCTTAGTGAGGGTGGATTGCAAAATGGCAATCTTCTCAAGTCCCTTAATTACAGACTGATAATAGTGGTCCCAGAACGTGGAGAAGATTGTGTAACAGTGCTTCTTGGAGACAAGAGATATGTGAGCTGTATCTCTCCACCGCTAGGCAATCTCAAATAAACCTATACCACTTGAGAACAACCATCAGAGAAAATGGTAACAGGGGATGCACTTGGCCTTCATAAACTTGGGCTATAAAGGATATTTTTCCCCAAACTAACTTTAAATCACTGTATTTCCTGGCTAACTAGTGCTTTTTCATGTGGGTTAAGACCCCTTTAGGATCCTCACTCAACAATCTGGCTTCTGGCATCATAGACAAGAATGGGGTCTTCTCTCAGAAGACCTCAAATACCCATGTACACTAGAGAAAACACAGAGATATAGCGTTCCACTGACAGATTAAATACTAATATATATTTGAGTGGTTTGCTTGCTTGTAATTATCATCTTTTCTCTATTGAACTTGTGTATTCATGAAAGGGAATGATTTTTAATTTAAATGTATCTTACCTTGCATACCATATGTATTTCTGAAAGTGCTCTAAACATTATATTGTGACAAACTGATTATTTTTCCCATTGAATTATAAAATAATGATTAGAATACAAAATAAGACACGGATTGAATCAGATGAGGGTCCTGGAGCATTACTTCTTGACTGCTCTAGATTTGAGGTCTTTGTGTCCCTCTCTGGGCAATTTGACCTCAGGATGGAATAGACCCAGGCATATCTCACTAACATGTTAGCATTCTATTTCCTATAGATAGGGAAACTTAGCAGCTCACATATTGTCATAATCTCATGACTTAGAGGGACTACTTCTCCATCACTCACCACTTATCTACTAGTCCCACAACTGCTGATATACTTCATGCTCAGCCTTGAAATTCCCCAGAAGATCCCATCACCATCAGTGATCCACCTGGCTAAATGGCTTAGCTCACAGCATGTTTTGATATATGATATTTTCCTCCCTATAATCCTTAAATAAATGCTAATCTTAGATCACTCCCCAACTTCATCCTTAAGAAGATATTCTTGGGTTTTAAGCATAACTGTTCTGACATGTTCTCTTCCCATCCTAAATGTGACAAGATGTTTAGGCTTCCACTCCCTGAATACTGCTGGAGAAAACACAGAAATCTATGACCACTGGCCTATTTCTTACCTGCCATTTTATGTCTAAGAATCTTTATTTTCTGCTGCTAGGAACCTGATGAGCTTCCTCTACCTTTTCTCTACTAAAGCAAAGACTGCTGACTGTGATGACTCCATGACCAAAAGGCAAGTTGCAGATAGATGAAAATGTGGAAGTGTGATGCTTTGAGACACTCAACACAAAACCATTCTTTCTTGAGAAGAAGCAGGACATCTGACATAAGGATTTTTTTAAATTGATGAATTAATTTTTTTTAATTCAAGTATAATTAAGGACATTTTATTTCAAAGTCACAAAATAGGGAGCCACTGATTTAGGGTTCAGGAGTCACCTGGAAGAGTGTCACTTCACTCAAATATCAGCTCAAATGCCCATTCCTCTGAAACCTTGTCTGATTCTCTGCACCACACCCCCACTCTACAGTTTCTATCATGGCACCATCACATCTAATTGTCCACCCTTGTTTTCCTCTGCTTCCCACTAACCAGGCTTTGGCCTCAGGACAGAGATAGTCTTTTTCATTTCTGTACCAACCTAGCACTACCCCTGGCATACAGCAGGTGCTCAATATATGTGTCTTGATGGAATAAAAAGGAGTAATGTCTTGATTTATCTTAGACTCTTTATCAAAACCTACAACCCAATAAGAAAAGAGTGTATAAAGATGGCCTGAAGGTTTCTGTAGTGAGACAGAGAAGTGGTTGTCTATAAGGGGTTGGGGATGCCAAATAGTCCGGGTGGGTGGGTGTCATGGCTGTGTGTGGCTTTTGCCCACCTCTAACCTTGATTGAAGATAGCAACCCCCTCGGTCCATTACAGATAAGGCCTGGCCTTATTTCAAAGCTGTTTGTGATGAAAAGCATAGCACAAGGAATATAATCAATAATACTATAAAAGCGTTGTATGGTGACAGATGGCAACTACACTTATCGTGGTGAGCACTGTGTAATGTATAGAATTGGTCAACCACTGTGGTGTGCACCTGAAACTAATATAGTATGGTTTGTCAATTACACTTCAATAAAAAAAAAAAAATTAAGCTGTTTGACCATCCCAAAACCTTCAGCCCCATCCCAGAACCTTTAGCCCTTCCAACTTCCTATCCATTCTGTTGCTTTCCACTGGGGCCTGGGGCCTGTACCTTCCTTACCCAGTATGTGGGAAGGCGTGCTAAGAAGCTGGTACCAAGGAGCTGAGGCTCAGCTACTGTTCCTTATCAGTTCAGCTCACCTATGCCCCCTCCAACGAAGGCTGCCTGCTGCAGAGTTCCAGTTTCCGTAACATCTCACCTCCAATAAGACATTAATGTCTATGGCTAGGCCACAGATACCAGTTCCTGGGACCCTAATGACTTGTGGAAGTAGGGTGAAAAACATTGAATTTTTTAAAAATGTGGAACATTTATCCCCTTTTCTCTGGCTAGCCCAAACCTGTGTATGAGATGATTAGAGGCTCTATTAAAATCAAACTGCTGGTATGGTTCCAGGCATGGGAAACCTGGATGTTGGAACAAAGTCATAGAAAGTAGAAGGCGTGGGTTGGTAACTTAACAGGCCAGTGCAGGCCCAATGCTAGGGCAGGCTGATGGGGATGGAGAACACTAACACTATTTCTTAAAAGGAGAGGGTTGGATATTTTAAAAAAAGAGAGAGAGAGAGAGTTGGGAAAAAACAAACAAACAAAAAACAAACAAACAAAAAAAAGGAGTGGGTTGATGAGAGTACAGTGGGGGAATTGTTCCACCAACGTACTTTATAAAGGACAAAAAATGGAAGCAGGGTCATAGCTGGTACCTAACTTTTTTTTTTTTTTAAAGATTTATTTATTCATGAGAGACACACACAGAAAGAGAGGCAGAGACACAGGCAGAGGGAGGAGCAGGCTCCCTGCAGAAAGCCTGATGCGGGACTCGATCCCAGGACCCTGGGACCAGGCCCGGAGCCAAGGCAGATGCTCAACCACTGAGCCACCCAGGCGTCCCAGTACCTAGCTCTTCTAAATTCGTCAAGAATTTCCCAACAGGATGAATTTCCCTGAGGCTGAGGTGTGCTGGGACACCCACATCCCAGACCAGCCATGTCACTTAGCTAGGACCAGAGTTCCTTGAGAAATTTTACTCAGAAGGTGAGAAAGGACTTTACTTTCAACTTGCTTGAATGGGGGCCTCCATTCCTCAGGTCCCTGGAGGTCTGGGTGCCAGGACCCTCTCTGGCGGCACAAGGTCAGGAGTGTAGGGAAGAGGGAGCTGCCGTAGAGGGGAGGGAAGCACAGCTGTGTGTTCCTGGAGTTCCCAGAAGTGCCTGACACAGGAAGCCTTTTTCCTCTGTTCTCTTGGGCCACACTGTGGGGTCAGGCAGGTCACGCATGCCCCCAGCTGAGGGGTGGCTCTCAGGACAGCCCTTCCCACAGCACTGTCCCTGAGGAAGGAGGGAGCATGTGCGGTGATGCAGCCCAGCCTCCACCCACTCACACAGTCCATTTTCTTTTCCTTTTTTTTTTTTTAATATTTTATTTATTTATCCAAGGGAGACACTGAGAGAGAGGCAGAGACACAGGCAGAGGGGGAAGCAGGCTCCATGCAGGGAGCCTGATGTAGGACTCAATCCCAGGTCTCCAGGATCACGCCCTGGGCCGAAGGCAGATGCTCAACCACTGAGCCCCCCAGGCATAGCTCACACAGTCCATTTTCTATGGGAGGAGGTCATCCTGCGACAGGATCCTGCACCCCCCATTGCTCCCCTCCCTGCACCCCTCGCTACCCACCCTCAAGGTGCTCACCCCTACCCCTGCCACAGAGCACTGGCTTTCCTGGCCCTGGACTCTGCTCAGTAGGCCTGCTTCCTCCACCCCTAAGATGATGGACCTTTTTTAGCCCTCAACCTCCCCAGAGGCCCTCCTCGCAATGCTTTCTGAGCAGTCTCTCTCAGAAGTAGTAGTCCCTCCCTCTGTGGTCCCCAGGCTTTGCCTACACTTAGCTGATTCTGCCCTAGATTTTAGCCACCTCTAAGGATGGCAGTACAACCTGGTGGCTGCTGGAGGCAGGAGGACCAGGTTCAAGGACTGACCCTGCCACCTAGACCATATGACCTCAGGCAAGTTACTGGACTCTCCTCTGAGCCTCCATTTCTTTGTAAAGTGGGAATAAGAATAGTACCCACCTCCTGGGGCTACGTGAGATGGAACAAAATGATGCTAAGAAAGCCCTTAACACATTCCTAGTATACGGTGAGCGATCAAGAAACACTGCCCAATGTTATTTAATCCATGTTTTCACTCTTTCCCCAACATGCCCATTCTGGCTGGCTGATAGAAAGGAGGGAGAGAAGATAGGGTGGTGAGAGAGGTGGAGGAGGTGGGGAGCACCCATTCTCAACTAGGTTCCAGGGTAATCAAGATGGCACTATCCAGATAGGAGGAGAGAAATAAGTCCAAGGTCCAGATAAACATCCTCTCTAGTAGGTCCTGTGACTAGAGATCTGTAGGATCAGATGAACAAAATCAAAATATGCTCAACATTGTAGGAGGTGACACCTGACGGAAGAACTGACCAGACAAGCCTTTCATCTTTGGTGGACAAATTCTAATTGCTGCCACAGTTACTTGTAATTACCAGGATGACAGAAAGGTGGAGTGAGCACCAACCACAGTGAGTGGGACACACAATACGTCTCCTTTCCTTTGGGCAAGCACCTGTGAGCAGCTAGGACTAGAGATGGGTAAGAAGAACCTCTGAACTCTAGAGAAGCTCAGAAAATGCTGTTCTGTGTCTAAGAGACAATGGACAAATTAGCCAAATGCTTGAGTTTTCCTGGGAGTGACTCACCATTCAGTACAACTTGCAGAAGCGTTACTAGTAAGAGAAGGTGCTGGCATCAGGAAACATTCACCCTAAAACCTTACCCAATGAGAGAAATGTTTAGTAGTAACTGTGAGCATGCATTTATATGTGGCAGCAATTTAAAATTGGACTTATTTTAGATAATGCACTTAACACATCGATAATGTACATGCTTTGACTCGCTTTATGAAATGAGAAGGATTTTCTAATAATTTTTACAATGGGCCTGGAGAAAGAGGTTTCAAAGAAAGAGAAATGACACTGTGCTAGCCAAATGCTAAATGTAAATTTAGCCTCTACATTTTAGTAGAGGCAATAAAATGTATATTTGGAAGTTTTTATCTATACCTCTTTTAATCTACACCAGAGCTCAAAAATAAGACCCCAAATCTGCTCAGAGACCATGTTTGGCCAGCATAGAAGTTTTTAAAATCTAAATTTGGATGTCTTTATTGGGGCACAAATGCTCTAGTTCAGCACAGCCGCCCCCCACTCCCACCCCCTTCACACACTGGAACTTCCTGCTAGACTCTGAAAGCTTTGGAGTTGGCAACTGGGATCTATCCTTTTCCTTCTAAGTATGCTCATGTCTTTGGCCAAAAGCAATACAATTTGGACCAAATGAACTGCAATCCAAAGACATGTTCTGAAGCACATGTAATGCCATAAACTGTTCAGGGCAGTTTTTCCGGGGTAGGCATTGCCATAGGTTCTGGGGATACAAAAAGAATTCCTGTACCCTAAGGGATTAAGATACTAAAATAACAAAGGCACCAAACGAAATTGAGGAATACTGAAAAGAGGATGTTGTGTGATAAGAATACGCCTCCAGGAGTTGCTGATTCTAGGCAAAAATTAAATTCTTTAGAAAGAAACACGCTTAGAATAGAGAAGAATCATCAACGTTGATTGGGTTCTTAACATGTGCCAGACCCTGAGCTAAGCATTTTCCATGGATTATGCTTCGAGTGTGTAGGAACTATGAGTATCCGCATTTAACAGATAGAGGCACAGAGAGGTTAGTTAGCCCAAGGTCACACTGCAGCTGGTAGACAGCTGACTCACAGCTGGAACACAGGCAGTTTGGCCATCAGAGCTCACTAGTCTATCTCAAGAACAACCCACTACTATGCTACATTGGCTTCTTGCAAATATCCTTTAGGGACCTCAAATTTTCTTTCTAGTTTAAGGTGCATTGAACCTCTTGTCTGATTTTCATATCCTGAGAGAAATCGCATTGCCCAAGAAAAAAGTAGAACACGTATAAATGATAAGTTTCGTTTTCAAGCTATCAGAAATTAATAAATTTAGCGATTTAGTTTACAAATCAGTCTCTTGTGAGCTTAGATAGTGTGAATCAATTCCCCAAATTCTAATCACTCTTTGCACGGAGCTGAGAAAAATCAAGTTTCCCCAGGTGATTTGTTTGCATAACAGTTTCAAAACTATTAGCTATACGGTATAAATGCCCCATCAACGAAAAAAGCAACTTTTTGAGCACAAAATTACTTATTTAACTAGTCATTTAAAAGTTTTGTGAACTCACTACTATATTGTTATATTTAACATTCTGTAAAATGCACACACAAATATATATTAACAATTTTTTAAGAAATAGAAATAGGAAAAAAAATAGAAATTGGTATTCAAGGGCACCTGGGTGGCTCAGTCAGTTGAGCATCTGATTCCTGATCTCAACTCGGGTCTTGATCTCAGGGTTGTGAGTTCAAGCCCCACATTGGGCTCACGTGGAGCCTACTTTAAAAAAAAACAAAACAAGAAGTAGGTATTGTACTGCCCCCAGTGAATCATCTTGCACACTTCCTCGGATGCCTATACTTCCCTTTTTGGAATCTGCTGCCTTAGATCAAAGATCTTATTTAGAGCTAATGTGTTACAATCATTGAAGGTTACCCCAAACCCAAATCAAGAATAATTTCCAAACTCGAAGCACTGTGCATTGCTAGCTGATGGATGAAGCCCATCAGAATGGACCTAAAAGTTGAGGTCTTGGGAAATCTGTGTCCATGTAATGTTTAAATAACTCAAACCTGTTCTTATTATGTCCTAGTTTGTAAACTAGGACTGTCATGAACTGTGCTTGGTTGCTTCACCTCTCAGGGCAAGTGGAAGAGAATGGAAAAATACTTGTTTACCACATGACTGGCTCACAGCCAAAGTAAGAATATCCTTGTCATCTGGTTTAATGCAAAACATCCAGCTCTTCCCTTTTACCAGACTCTTCTTCCCCGAGGCAGATTATCCCCGAGGCAGCATGCTGATCACAGCAATCCCTTTCTTATCTAGCATTCTATTAAGCAGAACCTGAATTCAGCTACCTGTCCCCTATAATTTAGAGATTCAAGATCTTTGCAATGACGACTCGCCTTTGGAGCCCTGAGTGCCATGTCAGAAGTTCAACTGCCCTGTAGGTGCCCAGCTGTGAAAAAGGGCCTACACCCCGTGGAGAGGCCATGTGTAGGTGCTCAGGCTGACAGCCAGCATCACCTGCCTGACACGAGAGTGAAGACATCTCCAGATGATTCCAGCCATCATCTGTCAAGGCCCCCCAGCTGACAAGTTTTTCCAGCTGAGCCCAGACATCCCAGAACACAGGGAAGCTATCCTGTTGTGCCCTGTCTTAATTTCTAACCCACAAAATCCATGAGCATAATAAAATGGTTGTTTTCACCAGTAAATTGTGGTGTGGTTTGTTACACAGCAACACTAAAGGTCTCTGTGAGAGTCTGAAGTGCTCTCTGAATTATTAGAGAAAGACAACACTATGTTTAGTGTTAAATGGCCTTATTTGTTTTCTAATTCAGGGCAACCAGGCAGCCATGAATTTGTGATATATACAGGGCAACTCTCTAATAAGAATATTTATTAAACCCCAGCATCATTTATTTTGCGTACGAGCAAAAGGCCAGGTTAACAGTGGCTATGGTCATTTCACTGTCTCCTGAAAAGTAACTTTTGTTATGTCCCCTCTCTCAGAAATGAATTGGTACCTCCTCCTTCTTCTCCAGCTCTTCCTCTTCTCTGCTGCTCAAGCCAGAAGCCCAGGAGTCATTCTTGGCACCTCTCTGTTGAGCCTCACATTTAATCCATCATCAAATCCTGTAGGATCATCCTCCATCTACAGGGAAGCAACCCAGGTCTCCCTACCTCTGGTAGATCCAAGCAATCAGTGTGAGCGGCGCCCCCTACAGCCCATGAGTACACAGAGGCCCTGATTACAGCTGTTGCCCCATTTCTACCCTGACTCCAGCCCCCATCTCCCTGCTGCTCTCACAGCATCTGCTCTTCCCCTCACACTCCTTCCATCACACAACACAACTTTAAATATTCACCAGAGCCTCCTGCACTTAGAATAAAACCCAAACTCCCTCACTCAGTTCTAATGACCTGGCCCTTCCTTGTCTCCTGTCCCATCTTCCTTTCTTCCACTTTCTCTCTTGCTAACTGCCCTCCAGCTACGCAGGCCTTCTTTCTGTTCTGGGAACTTGCCACTCCCCCCATCCCATCAGGGCCATCACTATCCCGACTAAAACATTAACCTCCTCTTCTCAGGGCCCTCAGTGTTTCATAGCCTGTCTCAGCTTCAATGGCACTGCCACCTCCCAGAGATCTTTCTAGACTACCTTTGGTTTAGTATCATAGTACACTGTTGGCTTCCTTCATAGGGGTCTTCCCAACTTATATGGACTGACTAACTCATTTCCTGTGCCTGTTTCCTGCTTGCTTTTCCACTATACTGTGAGCTCCTGAAGGCAAAGACCAGGCCTGTCTGTGTCTGCCACCATGTGTGCATTCCCAGCACCTAGCATGGTGCCTGGATACAGCAGGCTCAATCAGCATACTCTGAACGAGTACATACACTTGCACACTTTATAGTGGCACACCTGTAGTACCACCACTACCCCCTGGAACTTTTGTTTTGCTTCCAGTTTGAGCACAGACTAGTGGTTCTCAAAGTGTGATCCCGACTGGCAGCACCAGCATCACCTGGGAACTTACTAAAAATACAGTTTCTCAGACCACCCTGGACATCTCAAATCAGAAACTCTGAGGGTAAGGCCCAGTAAGCTGTATTTTAACAAGCCCTCCAGGATTCTGATGTATACCCAAGTTCAGGAACTACCACCCTAGACTATTGCAGAGATTCTCATTCTACAACAAAGTGTAAGAGGGTCAGTTCCAGGTGATAGATTAAAATTAAGGGGAAAAAAAAGTAGTGGGCATTTGGAGCCAAATGACTTTGGAAAACACTGTGTTCAGGAGTGCCTAGGTGACGTATTTGGTTAGGCACCCAGTTCTTGGTTTTGGCTCAGGTCATGATCTTGGGGTCGTGAGATTGAGCCCCATGTCAAGTCCAGCATTGAGTTCTGCATGAGCATGGAGTCTGCTTGAGATTCTCCTACCCTCTCCCTCTTCTTCTGCCCCTCCACCTGCATGCTTTCTCTCTCTGTCTCTCTCTCTCTCTGTCTCTCTCAAATAAATAAATCTTAAAAAAAAAGAAAATTGAACAAATTTCCTTATGGCAGAAATTCTCACTGCCTTTAATCGGACAATATGTACCATAAGTCAACAAAACACAGAGAATTTTGCAGGAGGAGTACCTTCCAATTTTATTTAACCACAAAACCTCTCTCCCCCCCTTCTAAACACTTGTCAGATTTGTCTGAGACTCTGAGAAACACACTTTGGAAAATGGTATCTAATGTATTCTTGCCCAGAGAAAATCTTTCTACCATCATTCCAGTTCATCAAGCCTACAACAATATTAATAATGTCTGAGTCACTGGCAGCCACTGTTGTAAGCTCTGAGCATCTTTCTCTCTTTTGCTCTTTCCCAAGTGTGAAAATGAATGTTTAATATTAAGTACATATTCATAGACATATATTTAGTGTCACTAAGAAAAACTGATCCTTGTTAAAGCCAAAAATGTTTTTTTTGTTTTTTTTTTTTTTTATGATAGTCACAGAGAGAGAGAGAGATCAAGGCAGAGACACAGGCGGAGGGAGAAGCAGGCTCCATGCACCAGGAGCCCGACGTGGGACTCGATCCCGGGTCTCCAGGATCGCACCCTGGGCCAAAGGCAGGCGCCAAACCGCTGCGCCACCCAGGGATCCCAAGCCAAAAATGTTTGTAAAGGCAAAGGTGGAAGGATGGAAAATGGTGGCCATCTCAAGTTGAATTAGAAAAAGATGCAGTTTATAGTCTCTTGCTCTGCATGCAAACAGGAGCATTGAGATTCACTATTTGGACTGCAAGAGAAAAATCCTCTAATGCTCACTAGAGGACCAGCTTCATGGCCAGGGCTCACGGAGAGCCTTGGTTTCCTTCCCCAGTTGAATGGGAGATGGGTAGGGCAGTCTGTGATGACAGAGTGCACAACTGCACAGGTGACTGAAAAATTATTGGTCCCAGCTGACAATCAGTAACCTCAAGAAGGCTGAGCTAGCTTGGAAATAAGAAGTTAAAATATTCATGCCAAACATCCAGTGTTTACTTAATCAGGGCTAATGATTAGCTTCTTAATGAAATTTTACAGGCTCAGTTGAACACAGAAAACATTTGCTTCCCTAAAAGCAAATAGGTCTGTTTGTGTTGTAATCAGACATCTGGAGCACAGAAAACCCCCAACCCTCAGGAGCACAGAGGTGGTTCTGTCTGGGGATTTCCAACCTTTCTGTAAAGGCGAATGTGGTCAATGTGTGATGAGGAAGGAAGGATGGTGACCAACAAGTTGGCCATAAGTACATCCACCCCACTCGTAGGCTTCAAAATGCAAGATTTAATGCCATAGATCCTGACATAAACCCTGGCCACTTGTGCTAAATGCAGCAGCTCTCAAGTAAAGACATGGATGACCACAGGGGGTAACACAGTCAGTGGTAATTCCAGAACGTGTTTGGAGGGCTTTGACGTGGTTGGATCTGATTTTGTACTTCAGGCAAACTCTTCTTGCTTACATTATAAGTAAAATTTAATAAAAAGGGGAAGGAAGGGTGAATAGGCAGTGTACAGAGGGCTTTTAGGGCAGTGAAACTATTCTGCACGATATTATCATGATGGTTACATGTCCTAGTACATTTGTCGAAACCCACCGAATATACACCACCAAGAGTTAATCCCAATTTGTAAACTACGGGCTTTGGGTGGAAATTATGTGTAGATGTGAAACTGTAGTTTCATGGACTGTAACATGCATTGCTCTGTTGAGGTATGTTGATAATGGGGTAGGCCATGCGTGTGTGGGCACGGGGGATATAAGGATACCTTCCTCTCAATTTTGCTATAAATCTAAAACTGCTCTAAAAAATAAAGTCTGTTTTTTAATTAATAAAATTAAAAGTCTCTAAACATCTTTTTAGTCATACTTTATATAAGATCAAGAAAACCTCAATTGCCCAAATAATAAATTACCATCATTATCATTACCAGTAGTAGTAGTAGCTTGGAGAAGGAAGTTGATAAAGATGGTAGGTGGGCGTAAAAGTCCTCCCACCATCCCCACCTGGACACCTATCCCCACACTTCCTGACTTGTTGCCAAGTGTTGATCAATCTATTGCACTAAGAGTCCTGGCCACACAGAGTGTGCAGCGACAGACCATTGCTACTTCTATTGTAGCACTGATCATTCTCTTTGACAGCTCGATTAAACATCAGTCTCAACCACCTGATTCTATAACCCTGATAGAGGACAGCAACCCTGTCCTATACCCCTGGTAGTCCCAGCCCCTGGCACAACACCAGAATGTGGTAGATGCTCAGTAAATGTCTGCTGACTGAATAGCAGAAGAGAAAAAAATCCATGCTCAGATAGTTAATGGACGCTTGTGTGTTAAATATTGTCTTTAAACATTCAAGGTTAATAGGGCTCAAGGAAATTACCAATCAAACTTAGGAAATACATAATAAGACCTGTTCTGAAATTACTCAACAGCTAACTAAAGTCTGACTATATCTCTAGAAACAAGATATTCATTCATAGGCCTGATGGATTTTTATGAGCAAAATGCAAAACAGGGTCAATCGTGTGATCTTTCTAGAACAATCTTACATTTAGCCAAGGACTACGGAGTCATTATTCAAAATTACAGATGGTAAGATCTTTCCTAAGTTTTTCAATTATATATCAACAATATCTACAAGATGCTTTTTAAATAAAACCCTGTCCTCTAACAAGTATTCTTTTAATAGGAAGCTGGGAAGGAGGATATTTAAATGTGCACCAAAGAAAACCCTGAACTGAAGTTATTCTGTACCTGTGTTTAAAGTCAAATTGTCATGCTATAGCAAAAACAGACTTCTCTGAAATTTAGAATCTTGTTGAAAACCAAGAATTATAAATATTACTGACATATTTGTTCTCTAGTTTTCCCTCCTTGAAAGAAAAGCCATTAAAGCTTTACTACTATGGAGCGACTATATATTGAAATATGTGGTTTCTCTGAGGGAATTCTATTTTCTTTTTTCCCCAACTTTATTAAGATATAACTGACAAATTGTTAAGATATTTAAAGTGTACAACATGATGGTTTGATAGATACATACACCATGAAAAGATTCCCCCCATGGACTTAACACATCTATCACCTCACATATTTACATTCATTCATTCATTGTTCATTCATTCATTCATTTTCAGATTCCACATATAAGGAATACCATGCAGGGTTTGTCTTTCTGAGTCTATTTTGTCATTTAGCATAAAATCCTGCAGGTTCATCCATGTTGTTGCAAATGACAGGACTTCCCTTTTAACTCAATAATATTTTTTTAAAGATTTTATTTATTTATTCATAGACACACACAGAGAGAGAGGTAGAGACCCAGGGAGAGGGAGAAGCAGGCTCCATGCAGGGAGCCCGATGTGGGACTTGATCCCAAGTCTCCAGGATCACACCCAAGGCTGCAGGCGGCGCCAAACCGCTGCGCCACCAGGGCTGCCCTTAACTCAATAATATTTAGCTGAACAATATTCCTGTGTGTATGTGTGTGTATCACATTTTCTTTATCCATTCATCCATCCACAGACACCCAGTGTGTTTCTGCACTTTGACCACTATTAATAATGCTGTTATGAACACAGGAATGCATATATCTCTTCAAGATAGTGATTTCATTTCTTTTGGAAACATACCCAACAGTGGGATTGCTGGATCATAGGGTAGTTCTATATTCAACTTTTCAAGAAACCCCCATACTGTTTTCCATAGTAGCTGCACCAATTTACTTTCCTACCAATAGTACACAAGGATTCCTTTTTCTCCACATCCTTGCCAATATCTCTTGTCTGTCTGTCTGTCTATTTATTTATTTATTTGTTTATTTATTTATTTGAGAGAGAGACACAAACACACACACACACAAGGAGTAGGAGAGAGGGGCAGAGGGAAAGGGAGAGAGAAATCCCACAACCCTGAGAGATCATGACCTGAGCTAAAATCAAGAGTCAGGCACTTACCAACTGAGCCACCCAGAAGTCTCTCTTGTCTTTTTAATATTAGCCATGCTAACAGATGATAGCTCCTTGTTTTCATTTGCATTCCCCTAAAAATTAATGATGTTGAGTACCTTTTCATGCACCAGTTGGCTATCTGTATGTCTTCTTTGAGGGAAACCTATTTTCTAAAGTACCAAAGTTGAGGGGCACCTGGGTGGCTCAGCTGGTTAAGTGTCTGACTCTTGATTCCAGCTCACATCATAATCTTAGGGTTGTGAGACTGAGCCCTGCACCTGGCTCACATAGAATGTGGAGCCTGCTTAGGATTCTCTCTCCCTCTCCCTTTGCCCCACCCCATCTCTCTCAAAAAAAAAAAAAATACAAAGAACAAAATCATAATTCCTTGAAAAAGAGAATTTCATAAGTAAACATTCAATGGTGTTGAGTAAAATTCACTCTCTAAAAATATCACTTACAGTGATTTTATTACAAAGAGTACAATTCTTATTGAGCACACTTACTTGGTTCCCCTTTTAACTTATGTTTTCCCAAGCATACAAATTGGTAAGTTTTTAAATATTCCTATTGTGGTAAAATACATATAACATAAAATTTACCACATTAACCATTTTCTGACCCATTTCTAGAACTCGTAAAATTGTTACCACAGGTAATGTGAATCCCTGACAAAAGAATTTTGCCAGAGAATCCCTGACAAAAGAAAGGTGATTGGGGCGCCTCGGTGACTCAGTAGTTAAGCATCTGCCTTTGGCTCAGGTTGTGATTCCAGGGTCAGGGGATCAAGTCCCACATTGGGCTCCCTGCAAGCAGCCTGCTTCTCCCTCTGCCTGTGCTCTGTGTCTCTCATGAATAAATAGATAAAATATTTTTAAAAAGAAAAGAAAAGAAAGATGATATAGCTGATTTTTAAAGTCTCTGGCCAAGGGGGCCTGGGTGGCTCAGTCAGTTGGGCAACCAACTCTTGGTTTTAGCTTGGGTCAAGATCTCAGGGTCATGGGATAGAGCCCCAGGTCAGGCTCCATGCTCTGTGCAGAATCTGCTTGTCTATCTCCTTCCCCCTCAGCCCTCTGGTGCTCTTGCTCTCTCTCTCTCTCTAAAATAAATAAATAAAATCCTTAAAACATAAATAAATAAACAATAAAAGACTCTGGCCAAAAATAGATACACTGGGATAAAATCCAAAAAGGAATATTGTAAGAATATGAAATATATGAAGTAAAGGTTCGTGTATGCCCATAGATAAATCTCAAACACATAATGTTGAGTGAGAAAAAGCAAGTGTCAGAGGATAGAAACAGTTTGCATATGTACTATTTTTTAAAGATGCACAACTATTGTTCTGGAGTATGTGACACATAGATATAAAGGTATAAATAAAATTAGATTATATAAAGACAAAGATGGGGAAGATATATGAAACTTCAGGACAGTGGTTCCCCCTGGGGAGAGAGCCAGGGAGGGAGGTGATGAGCCAGGAAGCCTAAAAGAGGCTCCAGTTCTGTCCACCAGCTGCTGGCTTGTGCCAGCCCTGCTGGAGACACAGGTGATTCATCAGGAGCAAAGCCACACCCAGCTCTCACACCCCTGACATGCCAGTGGAGGGAGACAGCCAGGAGAAAAACAAATACACTATAGATGTCAAGCCGTGAAAACTGCTAGCAAGAAGAGGTTAGAGGCTGATGGAGGGGGTGGTTCTACAAAGGAAGATTGGGGACCGTGTCCCAGATAAGGTGGTAATTATGCAAAGACACAAATGACAAAAAAAAAAAAAAAAAGACACAAACGACAGCAGGACCATGTATTTATGGGGGAGAAAAGCTCTACATCTGTAAAATTCTATTTGTATTTTCTTTTTAAATAAAGACAACAAAGTGTTCACATTTGTTCCATCTCAGTGGTGGGGGGTTTGTAGCTGTTTTCTGACTGTTCGAACATTTTCATCATAAAACAAGATTAAAAAAAAAAAGCCCGTTACCATCAATTCCTGAAAGATTAGGATGAAGGATATCAGATATCTCTGAATTCCTTTCAAATGGAGTATCTTGAGCCCGTGACTGAACATCCTATTTCCTTAGGGATCCTGCACATATTGCTACCACCCCCTCCCCCCACCCCGCCCAGGGAAACAGCCATGGTGGACAGTGCTGCCTGATAATGAGGTAATAATACATGCTTGCTTGCTTATCTATATTTATCCCTCTATCCATCCACATACCCACTGATCAATCTATCCATCTATCGATTTATCTTTGCTTCCCAAATAAAATACATGCCTGCTCGAATGCAGTGCTCCCTGTGTGAAAGGAAGAGGACAGAAGATGAAGAGCTAATCCAGCACATGTGCTTTAAATAGGAAAAAAAGGCATATATCCAAAGTAAGTGAGGACACAAGACGTAAATCAACATGAAGCATTGATGACAAAAGACAGGACCTCTATGAGCTGGAGGGAAAACCACGCAGTCTATACTGATGAGCTACAGAGCTGCCATTTATTACATGCTCCAATGTCACCCTTCTCCTTCCCTCCTCTCAAAGAAAGGGATATAGTCCCTTAGGGATGTTCTGTTCCCACAGCTGGGCAAAGTGGGGAATAATCACAGCTACATGAATCCCTCAAGCCCCTTTTTCTGGAGACAACATAAATCGACTAAGAAATACATGAGAAAGTGTATGGGGCACCAGTTCTAGGGCTATGCCTCCAGTAAGTAGTTAATAAACACTCGGTGAATGGATGAACGTATGTGAGGTTGCCTCATAGCAATTTACATAAATATGTTTTGTACTTGAAGCATTTCCTAGGTCACAAAAGTCTTTCATGTACTGTGGCAAAGACCGCTGGTTTGTCCCTACATCTTTCTTTCATAATAAATGCTGCTTTTTAGCTGAGTACATGGCCATCCAATGTGGTACTGTACAATATATAAACAATCCTTCACGGAAGTATCCTTAAAGAAAGGGGGCACACCCCTCTTTCACCATCCTCCTTCCTCCTGGCTGGAATTTGGATGTGATGGCTGGAACTCAAGTGGTCATTCTGGGCAATGAGATAGAAGCCACCTGCCAAGAATAGCAGCACAAAAGGAGATAAAGACTGGCTCCTATAACCACAAAGTATCATGCTCGTCCTGGACAGCCTGTCTCTAGACTTGTACATAGGAAATAAATGAACTTGTATTTCATAGAAAAAATAAACTTCATTTTCTTAAAAGCTACTATTTTACTGTTACTGTTTTTTTTTTGGTCAAAGACAGCCAAGTCTAATCCTAACAGATATACACACACCATTTCATCTCTCTCGCCATAGCCTTATAAAAAGTTTGTTATGGTGGCCATTTTAGAGACAGGGAAGTGAGGTCAGAGCAGATTAAGAGGCTTCTGCCTCTGAGGTTAACCCAGCATTCTCTTCCCTCCATCGTAGTTGCATTTTGGTGTGACTGATATAGATGGTGTGCCACCAAATAAAATACATGAAGCAGGAACACACAGGTTTGGCTGTGAAGGGGTTATATGAGAAAGTGAATGTGTGCACATGTGGGTAGGGAAAGCCAGGGGGGACTTGAGAAAGGGAGACTAAAGGAGGAGAAAGCCTGTATTACTCAGGATGACTTTAAAGTACACAGCAAGTACCCATAACTGTCCTAGACCAATTGCCAGGAACATCCTTTTAAGCAGAAAGTTGGCAAGTGATATGACTATAACCAGCTATGCAACCTCCCAGAGAAAATCCCTACCTCCCTCCCCCGGGCTTCGGCCCTCACTGAGTAACATCTACATTTAATTTAAGCTCTTTGTATTTCTTTCTTTCCTTTCAAAGTCTGTTGTAATAATAATATGCCTATATAAAACTACCACTGGAAAGTTCTCTGGCTATCACAATTATATAGTTATTTAACATTTGAAACAGAAAGTAATATATCCTTGGGAAAAATCAGGACCAGAACAGTGAGTCGAACTAAAATATACCTTAGATCCTTTTAACTTAAGCATATCTTTTAAGAATAATCTGCGTATATAATCATCTCTGCCCAATTCATTTTTAAAATATGACTTATCTCTTTTCCACAAACCTTTTAAAAATGTTTCCGATCACAAGTTTATTCTCAATGTAAAAGAAATGGGAAAACCAAGAAGTATCTGGAAACTTGTACTTGATTTTTATCCTAATTGAAATGATCAAAAATTATGTTTTGAGCCCGAAAAGCCAGCACAATCTTGAGAATGAAGAACAAAGTTGGAGGTTTTATAGTCCCTGATTTCAAATTAGACTGAAGAGCTACAGTATTCAAAACAGTATGGTATTGGCATAAAAGAAGCATATAGATCAATGGAACAGAATAGAAAGCCCAGAAACAAACCCATATGTATATGGTCAATTAATTTACAACAAAGAAGCCAAGAATATACAGTGGGGGAAAGGACAGTCTCTTCAATTAATGTGTTGGGAAAACTGCACAGGCATGTGCAAAAGAATGAAACTAGACCCATATCTTGCAACATACACAAAAATTAATGCAAAATAGATTAAGACTTGAGCCATACAAATCCTAGAAAGAAACATAAGTAGTAAGCTCCTTGACATTGGCTTTGGCAGTGATTTTTTGCAGCTGACACCAAAGGCAAAGGCAATAAAAGCAAAAATAAATAAGCAGGTCAACATCAAATTATAGAGCTTCTGCACAAAAGAGATCATCAAAACAAATTAAAAAAGAAAAAGAAAGAAAAGGCAACCTCCTGAATGGGAGAAAATATTTGCAAAATGGGGTTAAGGGGTTAATATGCAAAATGCCTAAAGAACGCATACAATACAATAGCAAAAAAAACCTGCTCCAATCTAATTTAAAAATGGGCTGGAGATCTGAATAGATATTTTCTTTTCAAAGAAGACATACAGATGGACAACGAGAACATGAAAAGATGCTCAACATATTAATCATCAGGGAAATATAAACCCAAACCACATTGAGAGGTCACCTCACACCTCTCAGAATGGTTATTATCAAAAAGATAAGAAATAACAAGAGGTTGGCAAGGACATGAAAAAAAGGGAACCCTCATGCACTTTTGGTGGGGATGAAATTGGTGCAGCCATTATGGAAAATAGTTAATAGGTTCCTCAAAAAAAAAAAAAATAGAACTATCACATGATTCAGCAATTTTACTTCTGGGTATTTATCCCACGAAAACAAAAACACTAACTCAAAAAGACATGTGTTCCCCGTGTTCACTATAGCATTATTTACAATAGTCAAGATAAGGAAAAGCCTAAATGTCATTGATGGATGAATGAATACAGAAAATGTTGTGTATATATACACAATGGAAAATTATTTAACCATAAATAAAGAATGAAATCTTAGGGGTGCCTGGGCGGTTCAGTCAGTTAAGCATCTGCCTCCAGCTCAAGTCATGATCTCAGGGCCTGGGATGGAGCCCCATATTGGGCTCTCTGTTCATTGAGGAGTCTGCTTCACACTCTCCCTCTGTGCTCTCTCTCGCTCTCTTTATTTATTTATTTATTTATTTATTTATTTATTTATTTATTTATCTATTTATTTATTTATTTTTAAAAAATGAAATCTTGCCATTTGCAACAATATGGGTAGACATTAAGAGCATTACAGGAAGTGAAATAAGTCAGACAGAGAAAGACAAGTACTGTAAGATCTCACTTACATGCAGAATCAAAAACAAAACAAAACTACACCAAGCTCATAGATAAAGAGAACAAATTGGTGGTTGCCAGAGGCAGGAGATGGGTGGGGAAAGTAGGCAAAAGTGGGTCAAAAAATATAAATTTCCAGTTATAAAATAAATAAATCACGGATATATAATATACAGCATAGTGACTTTAGTTAATAATACTATATTGCATATTTGAAAGTTGCTAAGAGAGTAGACCTTAAAAGTACTCATCTTTAAGGAAAAAAATATTTTGTTACTATGTATGGCAACAGATGTTTACCAAACTTATTGTGGTGAACATTTTGCAATGTATATAAATATTGAATCATTATATTGTACCCCTTAAACTAACACAATGCTATATGTCAATCATATTTCAATTTTAAAAATCATTTTTCCATAGTTTATGAAATGAAATGTAGTTCATATAGCTAAGCAAAAAGATATGCAGTTTTATGATACTGCCATCTAGAATCCCATGCATTTTCATTCTTCAATATCATAAAAGGGTGTCCTCCCCGAAATTCCTCCAAAAGGGGGAAACATGATGGTCGAAGAAAAGAATTCTACTGAGAGACAACAGCTCCTACCATCATTCCTCAGGCTCCAGCTAATACCATAGGAAAGGCCCGAGTAATGTAGCATGAGATGGGAACACCTCTCAGCCCGTCACTATGGGTTATGGGCACCACGCCACTGAAGTATGCTCTACACTTATGCAAACAGACAAATAGGATGAGCACATTTTAAAAGTCATATCCTTATACAACATATGAGCAGGTTTGGAAGCTAGTTCGTTGGCTTTTGTGTGTGTGTGTGTGTGTGTGTGTGTGTGTGGTGTGTGTGCTATAAATTTATTTGTTTTTACCATTTGCCAACATAATACATGGCGAATGCAAAAATTATCAATAACACATGAAAGAAACAAAAAAGCAAAAATCCCACTAGCCAGGCTCAACTATAAACTACTGGAGAATATTCTTCTAGATCTCTTCTTATATTTATATATACACATGATATATTCTGTTTAACAACTGGCTGTTTCATTCATAAAAATATCTGGAAGATCTAACCTATCGATAAATATGTGTAATAAGTAAAAATTGACATAAACCACCCTTCTTAAAGACAGCATAATATTACCACCTATATATATACTGTGGTATGGTTAAGAAATAAAGTACTGGTGGAAATTTCCAATTTCTTGTTATTATAAACCACATAGCAACAAATCTATACATATATTTCTGTCCAGTATTTCTCTTAGAGTATATACTCAGGAGACGTGTTGCTGTGTCAAAGGATGTACACAGTTGAATGTGGATACAGACTGTCAACCCCTCCAATGGTGAGTACAAATTAAACTTTGTCCAAAAAGGCCTCAGAGTGTCCCTTCCACTACATCCTCCTTGAGATCCTATTTTCCCCTTTGCTGATCTGACGGACATGTGTGGGTGTTTTATTTGAACTCTTCAATTTTGGGTGAGGTTGAAATAGGACACCCTTTCATATATGTTTTGGCTATCTGCATTTTTTTCTTCGGTGAGTACCCTCTGTATGTCTTTTGCCCATTTCTCTAGTGGGATGCTTGTCTTTTCTAAATAATTTGTAGGAATTTTTTAAATATATACTAGGAATATTCATGGGCTTCACAGAATGTGTACATATCTTTGATTTATCCTTTAATCTTGTCTTTGGTGATGATTTAATATTCAGAAGTTCATAGTTTTTATATAGTCAAAGGTAACTATATTTTCCATCTTGGTTTTTATCTTTCCTATCTACTTAGAAAGTCCTTCCCCATGCCAAAACTGAAAAAATATTTCCCCCTTCTTTTATTCCTCTACTTTCATCTTTTTGTTTTCTACCTCTAGATTTATTTTGGCATAAGAAATTAGGGAAGGGTTCAGCTTTTTACCAGCCATTTGTCTCGACACCACTTATTAAGTAATCCATGTCATCCTTGTGGTTTTCAACGCTTCCTTTGTTTTATACAAACTGTCTACACACACTTTGGTCTAATTCTGGACTCTCTGCTCCACTAATTTGGTTGTCTATTCCTGTGCCAGTAACATACTGTTTTAATTGCTATACTTTTGCAATTTGTTTTAATAGATCTTGTGAAACTCTCCCTTCATTGATTTTCTTTTTAAAGAGTCTTCTCACATGTCTAGTCCTCTAGATACTGAAGTTTACAATGATCTTGTCAAGTTTCCCAAACCAAAGTCCTATCCCCCTAATTGAAATGCACTGAATCTATGCATTACTTTTAAACAACTGAGTCTTCACAATCTAAGAAAGATATAGCTCATTTACTCATATTTACATCCTCCCCTCAAATGTAAAATCTAATGTGGAAAAGAAAGAGCCCTAACCCTTTATCCTAGAGATGTTCACATTCTCAAGCTATTTACGATGTACATCTTTTAGTTGTAAGATTTGGCTTTTTGCCGTAACAGTGTTTAGCAATGGAATACTAATGGCATTCATTACATTTGGAGTGTTTCCAGAGCTCCAAACAACCCTCTCTATTATCCGGATGGTACAAGTCGTATACCCTTGTAAGATTTATCATTCACAGGGGTTGGCTCTTATACCTCCAAGGCCAGCACTGGAGAAATGGGGCTTCAAGCTGTTGGGCATCCCTTGGAGGATAATTAGGAATGATGCTAACCAGACCTGCCTTCACACATTCTAAATGGCCATGAAGCCACATCGCTGCAGCCTGCTCAGTGCCGTCTGGAGTTCATGAATCATTCTCTACAGGACACAGGTCACAGCTCCAAACCACAGCCCCACATCCCGGGCAGTGGTCCAACAAGGAGCAAGAGATGTGACAGTGTTGCCAGGCACGTGCTGAGAGACAGGCCCCTACCCTCAGGACAAAAAGCACCCCTCCCAAAGCTATGAAGGGACCACCAGCCTACCCCCAGGCTAGTGAGCCAGAGTACTGTCAACATTTGAAGAACACAGGCCACTGCTCTCTCCAGAACACCAAGCCATTGGCTTCACACTTTAAATTTCCAGACACAGGTAGCCAGAGAATTCTTAACTGTTGCATATTTGCTGATCTCATCCACAGTTAGCAAAACGGTGGTCTGCAGGCCAGATTTGGGTCACAGATACATTTTCTTTGGCCTCAACAATGCTGGATCACTTTTTGGAACCAACTTTTAACAACTTAGAGATTTCCTGTATTTTCTTTTAAAAAACGTAGTAAGTCTGGGCCACCCTGAGCCTGCGTTCCTGCATGGCAACACTGAAAGCTGAATGGGTCAGCAGGCTTCTATCAATTATGGGACTTGAGGGTGCCACTCCTGCCTGCAGCTCTCTTGCTCTCTGCAGTTTCTGATTTAGGTCCAATTTAGAAAGTGCTTAGATCTCTAAGCTAACAAAACATCTCAGATTTTTATCTCACTATCAATCCTTTCTTTAAAAAAGAACAAAATCAAGTAAGATATATGTGAGGGAAAACACACAAAAATCTAGAAGCTGAAAAGGCTGTGCTTGGGGCATCTGGGTGGCTCAGTCAGTTAAGCGTCTGCCTTCAGCTCAAGTCATGATCCCAGGGTCCTGGGATTGAGTCCCTGTAGGGCTCCCTGCTCAGTGGGGAGTCTGCTCCCTCCCCAACCCCCATACACACACGCACATGTTCTCTCTCTCAGATAAATAAATAAGTAAGTAAATAAATAAATAAATAATAATTTTAAAAGGGTGTGCTATATAGTCTGTATTCCTAATGTTCTAAAGAATCTGACATGGGGATCCCTGGGTGGCGCAGCGGTTTGGCGCCTGCCTTTGGCCCAGGGCGCGATCCTGGAGACCCGGGATCGAATCCCACGTCGGGCTCCCAGTGCATGGAGCCTGCTTCTCCCTCTGCCTGTGTCTCTGCCTCTCTCTCTCTCTCTGTGTGTGTGACTATCATAAATAAATAAAAAAATTAAAAAAAAAAAAAAAAGAATCTGACATGATAGAATGAAGTGGAGAAAAATTTAAAGGTAATAAATTTATCACTCAAGGATCTATAGGTAAAGCCATATTGCACCCTTCTGGGTGGATTCAAAAAATATATTCTATTTTTAAAAGAAATAGTACAAACTTTAAGTTTTTAAATAAGTATCATGAAGATATAGTGTCCAGCATGATGACTATAGTTAATAATACCATATTGCATATCTGAAAGTTGCTAAGAGAATAGATCTTAAAAGTTCTCATGACAAGAAAAAAAATGTTGTAACTATATGAGGTGTGGATGTTAACTAAATTTGTGGTGATCATTTTGATATAAAGACATAGTGCAAGACCCCTACACAAATACACACTAAGAACAAATTACAAGGGATCCCTGGGTGGCGCAGCGGTTTGGCGCCTGCCTTTGGCCCAGGGCGCGATCCTGGAGACCCGGGATCGAATCCCAGGTCGGGCTCCCGGTGCATGGAGCCTGCTTCTCCCTCTGCCTGTGTCTCTGCCTCTTTCTCTCTCTCTCTCTGTGTGTGTGACTATTATAAAAATAAATAAATAGGATTTATAAAAAAAAAAAAAAAAAGAACAAATTACAAGCTTATTATTGGTAATTTGTCTTACTTATTTTTTAGAAAACTTTCATCATACATTGTTGGTACAGCTGTTTTTTCTCACTTCAGCCTTGAGAGTAGCAAGCCACTATCACCCAAATTAATGCTTATAGTTCAAAACTAAAGCTTAATGGCTGTCTCCCCTTTCTTCATTATAAGGTTTTACCATTGTAAGCTTAGCTTTCACTTCAAGATTTATTCTATTATATCCACATATTATCCCTTCCTATCTTGGAATTGGAGAGCACAAGCAAAATGCACCAATATACTTGGGTCAAATCTTATTAGGGAAAATAATAAACATTAAGAGCTTGACAAAATCATTTTTGTATAAAATAGATGGATTAAAATAATCAACTTGGGGATAGTCCAACTGTAAAAAAAAAAACATTTTTGAAGTTATTGAGGAAAAATAAAACTGAATATGCACCGGGTATTAGAAGATACCAAGGAATTATTGTTGATTTTATTTGGTACGATAATGGTGTGTGTGTGTGTGTGTGTGTGTGTGTATTCTCAACTGTTAATGACTCTTTAAAAAAGAAATAGATATCATGGTTGTGCTGTCACATGGACTTACAAATCTTGGAATTGTAGTCCTTCATGGTTTAAACATCACCTAGTCCAGGCACAAGAAGGAGGTTTTAAATTTTTTTTAAGATTTTATTTGTTTATTCATGAGACACACATACACAGAGGCGGAAACATAGGCAGATGGAGAAGCAGGCTCCCCAGCAGACACCCTGATGCAGGGCTTGATCCCAGGGCTCTGGGATCACACCTGAGCCAAAGGCAGATGCTCAACCACTGAGTTACCCAGGTGCCCCAGGAGGTTTCAATTTAAAGGGTAACTCCAATTTAATAGTGCTGTCCTAAGAAAATTTGGTCTTTAAGACTCAATAGTAATGTCAGCTAAGGGCACAAGGTAGGAGAGTGGGGCCAGTGCTACAATTAGTCTCCTTCAGAACCACCAGTCTAGTGGTCTTTCAGGAAGCTTATTACTTGTCAAGTCAGCTCATCGCTTCTTTACACACCTGAGTCTATTAAGTTATTTCTTATATTTTGAACTGGAAATATTCTCTGTACCGTACCACCACTGACATAATGGTAAGTCTGGTTCCATTTTAACTTGACAACATTTGAACTATTTGAGGAAGTTCTCCTGTCCTTTCCAGATCTAAAACATCATTTCTTCAACCCCTCCTCACATGGAATGGTTCCCTCCCTGTCTTTGGGACAGGCAGTAATGATCTCTGTCCCCGCTCCAGTATGGCACTGTAGAACTGTCTGTTGGTGTCATGTTTTCATAGCAAAATCTCAAAAATGATTTTGAGTTCAAATTTTGGTTTTCAGGATCTGTGCATTCATTTTGAATTCAGATACTCCACCTCGAGCTCAATTTGTTAGTCTGATAAAGCCTTCTAAAAATCTTTCTAGTTATCAACCATATGTTGGTCAATTTAAATGGATTTTTCAGAGTGTAAAACTGTCTTCCCATATTTCTAGGTCTTGGCATGCCATTAGTCAGAGAAACCACAGAAAGACTCAGAGTACCCGTCCTGATCTTCAGGTGGCTCCTCAAATCCATCTATAGATTTTTGATCTTACAAAGAGAACTTTCAGTCTTACAACTGAGAGCTGAGGGACACTAACAAAGCCAGACACTAGTTGACAATGTGTCAGAAATGAAAAATAGGCCACCACAAATTGGCTCAACATAAATAATAAAGCAAGGTTTAGTCACTCACTCAACATTTGTTATAAGGACTGAACTGGGCTGTTGAACAAAAGAGAATGAATGATACAACCACCATGTCATCAAGCACATAGTCTCTCAAAAGTAAATAGCTCAAGTAAAGTGGTCAGTGAGGTACAGGGAGCTATGGGGGGTGACAGCAGAGGTAAGTTTCTCTGGCCAGGTCAAGAGATGGAAGAAGAGGGGGCAGAAAGGAAGCGAGATTTAGGAAACTCAATGAAGGAAACAGTAGATCTGAAAAGGCAGATGGGATGGGAACAGTGGAGAAGTGAGAAAAACATAAATATCAATGGGTTGAATAACTTCATTCAGTTGACACACAGGGTCTGTGAGTACTGCCAGCAGGAAATAAAGTTTGGAAAAACACAGAAAGGCAAAGCTGAATGAGATTGCTTCCCAAATCAGGACCAAAAGATATTTATACCAAAGAATATGCTACCCATCAAAAGACACAGGAGGGTGGGGAAGGAAAAAAAAAAAAAACAGAAAAAAAAATCAGAACCTAGGACAAAAAAAGAAAAATAAATAGGACTCAGGAGAGAAGAGCAAAGGGTGAGTGAGAAGGAAAGAAGATAAATATTGTCTTCCTGCCAACAGGAGGCTCTTTCATTATTTATTTCCCTTCCTTGACATTTAAATGTGCTGGTTAGTGGCCTCTTTTCCCTCTCAAAATGTAGCCCCAGACTTAGATCACTAATCCTTATTTGTCTTCGTTAACAATCACTTTTCCTAAACTGCCTAAGCCACCCCCAGCAAAACAGTCATCACGACTGATCCAAAGGAGTGTTGACAAAGAAAAGCATGACATTAAGAGGACAGCTCACTGCCTCCAACACACTGGATAAGAACGTAGGAAATCAAATGAGGTTCTTTAAAGTCACTTGAGGGAAGGAAAAGGGGGAGATGAAGAAAAGGGGAATCTACAGAGGTGACAGTGAAGGGAAGGCACCAGGGCCTGGAGGAGCCACACCATCACGGGAGGAAGTCGGGTATTCCTCCACTCATCCCTCTTCCTCCTTCTATCCCACCCTTCCCTGTTGCAGAGCATCCAAAAGGCCACAGACAAGCTCCACAACAGCACGCCCTAGGAGTCAAGTCTGCACATGCTTTCATCACTCCCTCATGATTACCTACCCCCCTAACAGTGTCCTGCATTTTCCCTTTCAAGATAGATGTCAGTATGCTTTCTTATCGTGACTTCTCTGCCATCTCGCAAGCTCCATGAGGGTCAGAGCGTTCTTCCCACTGCTTGTATCCTTAGCACTCTGCGTGGTGGGTCCGAACCCCGTAAATCACTCTTAAGTGAGTAAGACTCTACACATACCAATAAGTGTTACACTTGAATTCCCTAAAATCCTGTAGTACCAAAAACCGGTGTGGCCAAGATTGTGAACTCCTCATGTTCTCCAATCTTTAGGACACAGTTATACTCATTTCCCAACCTCCCTTGTAGGTAGGTGTGGCATGTGACTGAGCTCTGGTCAATGGGTTGTGTGCGCAAGTGATTATGCCACTTCCAAGATGAAAAAAATCCTCCTGTGCTCCCCTTCCATGTTCCTTTTTCCCTTCTGGTTGTCTGGACTGAAGATGAACCCCTTGGGTGACCTTCGAAGCTACATGTGGATACCTGGAACCCTACGTGGAAAAGAGCCACGTCCCTAATCTGGTCAAAAGAGAACTAAACTTCTCTGATATTTGTGAGCAATTTTACATTTGGGGTCTATGTGTTGCCGCAGTCAACCTATCTGATTCCGTAACACAGGGCGGGTACAACTAAAGGAAGCTTTCCTGACCTTGACCAGCCAGCAACTGTGTGTCACTTTCCTGAGGAGAAATGAAGGCCACCCAGAGGACAGCGCAATCTTTCTCGGTGTGTATGACCGAACCGAAGTCCCGCTGGCTCACAGTCGTCAGGAAAAGACAGTAATTGACCTTGCCTTGGGCTTGCCCGGGCCTGGGCCACAGCCACGAAGTGGGCGACGCAAGCTCTGGTGGTGGCCGAACCCGCCCGGCGGCCTGCTGGCCTCGGCTCCTCTCAGAGGCCAGCCGCGCCTCGGGACGCCCAGCTGCCTTCCCCGGCCGCCTGGCCCTCGCCTCACCCCACTCACCTTGCCAGGCCGTCAGGAATCCCTGCCCCGTTGTGTTCGGTGCCAGCTGGTCAGAAGCTGCCAGATGCTTTTTCAGAGAGCCACACGCCGCCAGCCGCACCAATGGCCCTCCCAAGGCCGCCCCCAGCTACCCTCAGGTAATCCGTCTCCCGCATGTGTCTGACACCCTCCCTCTGACACTGACACCCTCCCTCTGACACTGACACCCTCCCTCTGACACTGACACCCTCCCTCTTTCCACCTGACACTGGAGACTCCAAAGGCAAGTCCTCCCCCTGACGGCCTAGAGCCTCGAGCTAACTGACCACGTGAGGAGAATGAGGCGTGCACGCGTGTACCTGCCTGTTCAGTCTCCGTCTAGGAAACTATTAGAAGGTAACTTACTGACTAACTCTTCACTTTTCTTTACTGCAGTTTTGTTTGTTTGTTTGTTGATTTTTTAAAGATTTTATTCATGTTTTCATGAGGGACACAGAGAGAGGCAGAGGCACAGGCAGAGGGAGAAGCAGGCTCCATGCCAGGAGGCCGCCGTGGGCCTCAATCCCAGGTCTCCAGGATCACACCCTGGGCTGAAGGCACACACCCTGGTTCAACCCCTGAGCCACCCAGGTGCCCCTGAAGGTTTGTTTATTTCAAGAACTTCCAGATCTATTGGTTCTTCATATTCTGGGGGCCATAGACCCTTTTAAGAACAGGGTGATGAAATGTCTTTACTTGTTCACAGAAAAAAATTCATGTCCACAAGCACACACGGGTATCACGTAAGATTTCAGGTACATACAGGATGCCAGGTTCACCCATGGGTCCAGGTTCATGGACCCTCTAGGACAGAGGTCAGCAAACTTTCCCTCTAAAGGGCCAGATAGTGAATATCTTTGGCTTTCTGGGCCACACACAGTTTCTGTCATTAATTCCTAATCAACTCCACTGCTGCAGTGTGAAAGCAGCCATGGCCGTGCTAAAACAGAAGTTTATTTATAGGCATTGAAATTTGAATGTCATATAATTTTCCCGTGTCACAACATATTGTTCTTCTTTTCATTTTTCTCCCCCGTTTAAAAAATGAAAACCATCCTTAGCTGGTAGCTTATACAAAAACAGGTAAGAGGGGATCCCTGGGTGGCGCAGCGGTTCGGCGCCTGCCTTTGGCCCAGGGCGCGATCCTGGAGACCCGGGATCGAATCCCACATTGGGCTCCCGGTGCATGGAGCCTGCTTCTCCCTCTGCCTGTGTCTCTGCCTCTCTCTCTCTCTCTCTCTGTGACTATCATAAATAAATAATAATAATAAAAAAAAAATTAAAAAACAGGTAAGAGACCATAGTTTGTCAACCCCTACTGGAGGGCATAGGTTCCAAATGCAAAAATAGTACACCTTTATTTTATTAACTTCCAGTGGAAATTTCACATTTCCTTCCATTATGAAGGGAGGCAGCAAATCTCAGTAGTGTCACCAGTAACTGTCACTCGGTCACCAGCAGAAATCACAGGTATGTTCATACCACACTAGAATGGTCACAGAAAACACAAAATATTGATCATGTTCATCACTATTCTTAAATTATGCTCATTATTAGATCTTCTGCAGTATCTTGCTATTTAAATGTGTTGATAAAAAAGAACACATATTATATCACAGATTTGATATTGAATATTTTGAGAACTATATTTATGTATGATTGATTTCCATTCTAACCATATATATTTTATTTTGTGGATTGAAAAACAGAATTCTGAGAAGCAGTCCAGAGCTTTCCTCAGATACCAAAGAGGTCTATGGTACAGAAAGGTTAAGAGGGCCAGAGCAGGAAAATCATAGCATCTCCTACCAGAGCATTCACATCTTCAGTTTTGTGGATGAGCATCCGTATCTCCTCTGGATCACCGCTGAAGATTGCTTGGACCAGTGGTGGCTGTAAACACAGGGAAATTTGAATTAGAACAATAATTAAGTATGTTTGATTGTATTCAGATGCAGATGGCTACAAGATGTGTTCCCCAAAAGTTTATTCAACAATCATCAATTGGCAGACAAAGGTGAATATAGCTCAGACTCCCCATCACTAGAAGTCTAGTGGGGGAAATATTTGCATAAATAACTATACCACAATTTGAAAGCCATAACAGACAGTCATACGTAACCCCAGGCCATGAAAATCACTCATAATCGAAGATGTCCTTGAAGCATCCTTAAATTTCCCATTTGTCCTTGAAGCATCCTTAAATTTTCCCATTTGTCCTTGAAGCATCCTTAAATTTTCCCAAATTACCAAATCTGCAGTTATCGTTCCCAACCTCTCATTAGACAATATACCCCAGACAATTCTCTTTCTAGAGGATGTTAATGGCCAAGTTTCTGGCCCCCTAACACTTCTTGGTCAATGTTTGGAAAGCCCTTGAAATCAATCTCAAACGCTTCCCATAGCTAACACTAAAGGCACTGAGTGTTTCAGATGTGATTACATCCTACTATCTATACAAAGTAAGTAGTATAATGATGGGGTGGGGATCATGAAGGGGGATATTAGGGAGCAATTATTCTTGAGCTCACCTACATTAAACAAGGCCTAAAAGAGAGTAAAAGGATTTATAAAGCATGATGGAAACAAAGCTAAAGAGAAACTAGCTCTGCTTGGAGTGTAGGCAGGGTACAAAGAGTATATCTAGAAAAACTTCGTGGAAGGCACTTTAGTGATTGCATAGGAGTTTGCAAACAGGGAAGTAAAGGCATTCTAGGCACAGCGATCAGGATGTGCCAAGTTGTGGACATGCTGGTCATCAACCTGGTGACCAGAGTGTCGAGTAAAAGAGGAAACGTGGTAGGCTCTGGGGTTGATGTTGGGCTTGTGGTGAAGGCCTGTTCAAAGTCAGCTCCACCATTTGCCAGCTACATGCTGAGCCCATTTCCCAGGTGTAATCTGGGAAAAATGATCCTTGCTGCTCAAGCCCTCCTAGGATTGCTATTAGGAACAAGTGAAATAATACATGGGGAAGCCCTCTGTAACTATACAACCTGACACAAATAACAGATATTTTTAATAAGAAGTGCTTAATAATGCTAATGTAGAATTTGACAGCTTTTTTTCAGACTTTAAAAACTTTGGCAATTCAACACACACTCACACCTCCTAGAAATACTTTACAGTCATTCCTGGGTTTTTTTTGTTTTTTTGTTTGTTTGTTTGTTTGTTTGTTGTAGAGTGCAAGGAGCAGAAGGAGAGAGAGAATCTTGAGCGGGCTCCATGATCCCTGAGATTATGACCTGCAACAAAATCAAGAGTCAGATGCTCAACCAACTGAGCCACACAGGAGCCACATTTACAGTAGTTCTAGTCAGCAATTAGATGATAGCAGTTTCCCAGATGTGTCTGGACATAAGAATCATCTGAGATGCTTGTTAAAACAATGTTCCAACATCCCTTCCCTGGAGATTCTGAGTTAGTCTATCTGGGGTGAGGACTTGTGAATATATTTTTAATAAATGCTCATTTAACTCTTAGAACAATGGCCTAAAGTAAAACCATTGGCATCGCCTGCCTCAATGTCTCCCTGGGGTATCTCCAGGAGAATCCCAGTCCTTATCATCCCTGTAAATTTTCTTTTCTCTTTTTTTACCCTCCTGTTGCCTTTCTTATAGTCTGATGTTGTTTCTAATTATTTGTGGTGGGGGCGATATAAGTAGTGTCAGTAGAACATAGTAAGACTCCTTGCGGAAACACTATATTAAAAATGTTAATTTGTAGGATGTCGGAGTAGTGCAGTCAGTTAAGCATCTGCCTTTGGCTCAGGTCATGATCCTAGGGTTCTGGGGTCGAGTCCCACATCAGGCTCCCTGCTCAGTGGGGAGTCTGCTTCTCCCTCTCTCTCTCTCTCTACTGCTTGTGCTCTCTCACTCGCTCACTCCCTCTCTCAAATGAATAAATAAAATATTTTTAAAAATTAAATAAAAATGTTAAATTGTAGGAGCGCGTGAGTGGCTCAGTCAGCTAAGTGTCTCAGGGTCAGGAGATCAAGCCCTGTGTCAGGCTCTGTGCTAGGCATCGAACCTGCTTAAGATTCTCTCTCTGCCTCTCCCTCTGGGCCTCAACCACACTCTCTCTCTAAAAACAAATAAATAAAAAAAAAATTAAAATGTTAAGTTGCAGATAAATATTTCAATATGCCAGGAATTTTTCTGTTTTCCCCCTGCCACAAAACTTTCCAGCAAGTAGACAGATAGACATTTTTCTTTTGCCCAAAATATTCTCAATTCTACTCCTTGCCAAGATGTACAATTCAAAGATAGTTTCTCAAATTGCCAAGAGTTAAGTAGCTGGAAAGAAGCTTGAAAAGAAAGCACGTTTTCTACTACTTTGGTGTCAGCTGGTTAATCTGCCTAAAAACAAGAAGATCCTTCCACTTGCTTCTGACTACCTGCTAAAACCAAGTCTCTGGGTTATTTGCCCCATGGAAAGGATCATATTTCACTAAAAAAAGAGAATCAGACACAAACTCAGGACTTTAACAACAATATTAAAACTTGTCTATCTGTTTCATAACCCTGTGTCTGCTTTGCTCATGGCCAAATGCTTGTGTGTACTTTTCTGCCTTTTTGAACCTGAAGAGAAAACAAATAGCAAGCCCATGAACCATAGGACTTAGATGACAAGCAGGGGCAGAGTCTGACAAGACTTTAGTGTTAAATCAACATTGATCAATTAACAGTTGAGAACAAACCCATCCCAATAGTTTAGGTATCACTACTTAATCACTTCAAGGAAACACAGCTAGTTAAGCAAAGCCTCTCGTCACTCACGAGGGTAAGGAATGCACACAGATGTTCTGATATTCTGGGCTTCAGTCCTCACACTTCTCAAGAAAGACAAGGGTTCCAAGCTATGGCTGGAATGTTCCCAAGGAGAGCCACCCTGACAATGCTGCCAGACAAGGATGTTAGCACGGTCCTTCAGCAAAGCTTCCCAAATACCTCCAGGCCCAGTCACTAACTCTTTGGAAGGATATCGTTGATGCACAGAATTCCCCCAGAGAATGGTGTGCGCACGTGCCTAACACCCTCTGGGCCTCACTCTGCTAAAAGTTGTTTTACAGAGTATTGTGAATGCACAGAATTTCCAGCATCCATTTGGAAGAAGCAACTCTTCCAATCCTACGGTCACATATATACATACATATACCCACATGTGCATGCATACTTTTTCCCATACATATACATAATTGTATCTACACTCACGCTTATATACACAGAGATACACATTGATTCACATACAAATCCCTCACACTCCCTCGGGAAGAGAAAAGTGCCCGTTCTCCAAGCCTCGAGTCTTGCTAGATGGCTATCTTCGGCCCCAGCGGGGCCGGGTTACCAACTATGACATCACTGTCTTCACAGCTGTGAATCCAAGCATCATAGGATTCCAAATCAGAACTTCATAGATACATGCTTTGCTAGACAGAAGCTGTGTGTTTGCTTAGATGTAATTCTTGAACTAAATTACTGTGACTCCTTAGTATGTAATATTGAAACACACACACACACACACATTATGGGTGTTTCTTTTTTTCCTCCACTCTTCCAAAAAAAATATACCTAGAGAGCACTTTGACATTCCTTTTTGTTGGGACTTTAGTCCAATCTTGCCATTTTATTTTTCCCTAAGTAATACTTAACCTGAGAATAAATATTTGGAAAAAAGATACATCTAAATATTGCCTCCATTACATGATTTTAAGAAAGAAGGAACATTCTAATCACAATATTCTTGCTCATAAGTAGCAAGTACTTATACTCTACTGACCACTAATTCGGCAACCACTATATCTGTCATGATGTTTGCCCTGACCTCGATAAAGCTTAGAAGCAAATTCTCACCTGTGAAAGAATGGAGTATATACATTGGTACGTGCAGCAATTTCTTTTTGAAGTTTCATACACTTCAATACTAGCAAATGCAAAATATCAGTGCTATGTATGCATTAGGGTACAAAGTTGAATAAATACAAACTCATAACAAGGGTCAAAGTTGGGAAAGACAAACAGTGGCAGGGAAAAAAAAGGATTCCAATGCAATGAAACCATTGGTTATCAATGAAACTGAAATTCTGAAGACAGGTATGCAATAAGTTCAGTGTCAATTACTAAAATTTCCTTAGGATGCTTAGCAAGTATAAACTGGAAATGATTTCCATGTGCTATGTGCTGTGGACATTGGCACAACCCCTCAAATAGATTCAGAAGGCAGAAGCATAGTTGACCAACGGCATAAGTGGGACTCAATATTCAGATGGGACCCGTCTTTGTCTTCCAGCATCACCATTAGTACTCCACCATCTTTACCAGGAGGATGGACAGCTGCCTTCTAGAGGTGACCGTCTGCAGGCTGATGACATGGACCCCTCTAATACAGAATGCAGAGCAGAAAGGACCCTTGAATTTAGCAGCCATCATGCAGCTAACCTTGGCAACACTAGGAACTGAAAATTCATCATCAAAGGCCTCTTTCTCTACCTACATCCCCTATCAGCCCATCAAACATATTTTTTATTTCATTGTCGGTCTTTGAAAGTAAATCGGGAAAATATCTGATTTCCAAAAATAAGACACTGGATTAAGTGTGTATTGATACAGTATTTCTAAACTTTGAAGTAGAGTTACAATTCCACTAGGGGGAGCGATATGGTAACTTGTTACCTGGGAGATAAAAGGAACTGTTTGGGTAATTAAGACAAGGTAGCTGGAAGATCCACTTAGCCAAGACCTAAAAGAACTCAAACTTCTGAGAGAGTTCTTGGTAATAAGTGAACACACACATTACATACATACCAAAACAAAAAATAAAAAGCAACAAAAACAAAGCTTTTCTATTGATCCCCAAGGATCCAGGATTTTAGGAAATAAGAATAATGTAATCTAAAACTTGGGTGTTAAAGTATCCTTTTCATCACTTACAAAACTCAATTCAACTATTCCTTCAATTCCACTTTTAAAAAGTGCTACTGGTGGCATCAGACAAGCCATTAGTTTAAGAGTAAAGCCCATCACAGGTTTTATGGAGAGACTGTAGAGTACTTATTCCATTTTGCAGTGGGGTATGGGTCCCCCTCCAAAGTCCCCTAATGAACCCATCAATTTGATTGTCACTAAAACCTTAGATAGCGTACTTCACATTCCCTTTCTTGGAGCCGCATGTTCTTTACGAATAAATTGGCTTTGGAAGATAAGCAGACTGATAGAGGCTGCGGTTCAGCCTCTATGAGACTACGGTCAACAGTAAGAAGTCTGAAAAGAAGATGCTCCAGCTTTTCAATACAAATTCCTGGCATGCTGCTTGTCTTTTTTTTTTCTGGTTAGATTGGGCAATTAAAGACTCCACATCTGAAAGAAAACATCTTAGATTCTAATCAGGAGTGGATGTTGGGAATTAAGCAATAGCCAAGAAGAAAAAATTATATTCTTAAACATCTGTCCATATTTGAGTATTCTGAGTACAGTAGGTCATCAAAGCAAGATGGGAGCATGTTATTAGAAGCTAATAGTTGATGCAGCAATAATCTAGCCATATGAAGCCATCAACTTATACGAACATGCTGAAACACTTCATTAGGGAACAAGTGGTTATTGTATGAGGCAGCACTTGCATTTTTACCAAAGGATAATAAAAATGTGTCCGAGTCTACTAGATTTAATAGACAAAACTTGTTAGCTCTATTCATGTGGGTCCTGCTGTGTGATCTGTTGAAAGGATGCCATTAAGTGCTTCCCGAATATAGATCACTCTTTATTTGGGAAGAAGTTCACTCTATCATGGAAAAATAATGATGATCATAAAGTCAGAATCTGTTTCCCTTAAGAACTGTACAAAATACAGTGTATCCCCATAAACATTTTTTTTAGTGCAGGACTACATATCTGCCGAGTAAATGTCTGAAACATTTCCAATTATTATGCAAAACAAAAGCACAAAATCCCAACTATAGGTCACAGCCTCTTTGTCACTATTTATTAACTCTATACTTATATTCTACACTTACGAGAAAAGAACGATAGTCAGAAAATGAAAAAATTAATTATCAAACCTTTTCCAAAATGAAAATAGGATATGGAAATGAAATGAAGTAGCAGTAGGTATAGACCATGAGACAGTTATTCAGGGACCAATGATCCAGTCTTTAACACATCCATCCTTGGGCCACCTGGGTGGCTCGGTTGGTTAAGCGTCTGCCTTGGCTCAGGTCATGATCCCAGCTGGGGTCCTGGGATTGAGCTCCGCATCTCAGGTTCCCTAGTTCCCTGCTTCCTTGGCTCTCTCCTCGGTGGGGAGTCTGTTTTTCCCTCTCCCTCTGCTGCTCCCTCTGCTTTCTCTCTCTGTCTCTCTAATAAAGAAAATCTTTTTTAAAAAAAATATATCCTTTGTTGCACCTCCCTTTCCTGACATCCTCCATGGCTATTTTTCTACTCTATCATACTGCTGATTAGCACCTTCCCTAGAAGATAGATCACCCAAGGCAAAAAGAAACCCAGGCATGCCAACTTCGCTACAAGTCAGCAGCAAAAGATTAAGTAAAAGGAAATGATGAAACAACAGTACCGGTTAAATTGAAATCTGGAGGCAATGTTGATTTTTACAGCCCTGAGATCCCACTCTCTTTTTCTTCCACAGCAAGGAAATTAACATCTGATAGCAGACTGACCTGGAACTAAATCCCAAGCACAGTTTTCCTCATCTATTAACGGGGTCTATTAGAGCCATTTCACGGGATGTGTTTAAGAAATGGCCTAATATATGCAAGCACCTGGTATGCACTCGATAAAAACAGTGATTAGGGTTGACTTTGAATCAACACACTCAAAGACTTTCACAGGCAAGAATATTTATGTTCATCCTACAAAAGGAAAAATAAGGGATCTGGAGGATTTTCCAAAAAAATTACAGAGCAAGTAAACTGAGTTAGGATCATGAGCCATCCAACACCACCTCTAAAGCAGAGAGGCCCATCATCCTGGCAGAGAAGGCTTTTACAGGCAGAAGAGCAAAAAGTCAAGTTGAGCCTGACTTGGTCTTTGTTACATGGGACAACTTCAAAAATGTTGCACAACCTCTCTGTACTCAGGGGTCTAGTCTACTGTACCAAAATAATAGCAACTCGCCTGAAAAATAGGTCATCCCTCTTTGACTAATCAAAGGGTGACACATACTCATGTCCACTGGATGGGACATGAAATCATAATTTTACTACTGAAGGCTACCATAAATGCGTCCAGTTAATACTTTTCCTTCATGACTTTTTGATGGTCATAAAGGAGATCAAGCCCCTGGTTGGAGTTTTAAGGCGGGGGGTGAGGGGGGGGTGTGGTGAGTGGAAAGATTCACCTGTTAGTGGCAAAGTTGAGACTAGAATTTAGTTTTCCTGATTCTCCTGGTTCATTACTTTCTTTCACATCTCATCTCAATATAATACAATATGACACAACACAATGTAATATAGTGAATAGATAATAAATATATATAATTCAGTATGAGAAATTCAGCCTCAGTGTCAACATACTTCTTGTGGAGAAACAGTCTATACTTTATGACTCATTAAGGAAAAACAGTCACCATATATATTCTCTCTCTATTTATGTGTATATTTACACCTTATTTGTGTGTGTACACAGTGCCAAATACGTGTATATATTTCTCAACAAAGTAACTAACAATAAAACAATCTTGCCAAAAGATGCAAAACAAAGAGGTACAACATTTTAAAGTAGGGGCTCAGCACAGGTTAGAAATATAGAGAAGGTTAACCTAGATTTTTGAAGAGTAAGACTAGAGTAAATCTTTCATATTGAGGAGCAGCCAATGAAGGGGTTCAAAAAGGAAATAACTGGATGGAGGGAGCATCATGCTAGCAGAAGGAGTTTGAACCCAATCTTGTGAGCAAACAGGAACTGGAGTCTTGAGCAAGAGAACAACACCGAGTTTTTGCAAACACGACGTGCACCAAGCACCAGAGAAGAGAACCCAGTTGGAAGACAATTGCCACAATCCAGGGCATCACAGGAAAGAACTTTCCAATTTTCCTATATTTTCAGGCTCTCTGATTGCTACTTACAGGGGCCACGGTGGAAACAACAGATACTGTTGTCAGTTCTTTGATGCCGCTCTATTCCTGGATGCAGGTTTGGCTCAGCATCTTGGCCACTTTCCTTCACTTTTTATATATAGCCTGTATCTCCTGCCCTCGAGACACTAATGTTTCCAGGTGAAATTGAGGTTACTTCCTTCAGTTCCTGGAACACTTCCATTTCTCCCCCACAGAACCTCTGCTGAAGTCAGTTCTGTTTTGTCAGACTTGTCACTTGATCCCTGAATTTAAATCATAGCATTTCAAAAATAGGCCACATCCATAAAGAGAAAAGCAAAGCAAAACAAGACAGGCATGCTCTGCCAAATGCCATATTTTTATTGGGATCTGTTGCCAACTACCCACATCTTTTTTCACTCTGTCTAGTTTCAAATGACTTGAGATCAAATCAAAACTTTAGCTAAGTTAATTAAATAGTGTTCGGGAGCTGACTTTTAAAGAGAGTTAATTTAAACAAGAGCACAATGGATCCAAGAGGTTAGTTAACAGAAAATATTTAAATCAGTATAATTTTGGGGAGGGAGGGAAAGAACAACAATGCATCTCTACAACAGTTTCCTGTTTTGAAAACTTGTTAGAGAAGTTTTATTTCCTATCTTAGTTTTGGTTACATTCTTTGTATAACTGTATCTTAGAGGATGTTGAATTCATGCAGTTTCAAATATGAAAGGTAATTTGATAATGTTAATCAATATAGGCCATTTTAGTGATCTCTGTGGGGAAAAATTGTACAGCCAGAAGAGTTTCCGGGTAATAAATGTATTAAGTGTATGAAGTGTAATTTATTTTTCTGTTCATAACAGAGAATCGTTCTCAGTTTAGGCCGCATCAAACAACACAACCTTTTGTTAATATCTGGTCTGTGTCTCCCTTACCATAAGAAAGACAACAGCAAAATAGTATTCCTCCAGAAAAAAAATGTGACAGAAAATTATTCATTTCTACAGTAATATTTTATCATGACCTAGAGTAATTATAATTTTTGAGGAGTATTAGACATTGGAAGCTAAGCAAATCAATTTAAAAATAACAACAAAATCAATGTATAGAACTAAAAGGCATTCACCAGGAAGATGGCGATTTCTTGCTATATTTAAGAGGGATGGAATTACCATCCATGAGATCTACAGATTAACTCGACCACATGAAGTAATTCATGATTCAGGTGAACTTCAAGTTCTGTTTGTCTGAAATTTGTTAGAACCTGGATTCTTTCAAAAGCCACTGTTTTGCCCAACCAAGTCATTCCAAAGGCCTTGAGAACTTCCCCCCTTGAACTTTCTCCTTCCTCTCTGTAGTTCTTTTTCTTTGAAATCCATATGCATTCCTTAGAAAGAGAGAAAGCTGTCATAATCCCCACCTCTCCATAGGTGGGGGATTAGGGAAAGGTGTGTGAAGCTGAGTCACCTTCCAAACCCGGTTGTTCAAACCACTCTTTAAGGCAAAGCGTTGACCAGGACCTCTATTAGACCAGACCTCTGCCTGAGATGACTGGAGGGTCCCCTTCTGCCTACAAAACCAGGAAGGTCACAAGGAATGAAAATCTATTAGGGATTCTCTACATTTCCTTATCCAATGTCCTGGCAAGGACATTCAGTAACAGATGTCAAAGGGAAATGATAAGACGACAGGAAAAGAGGAGTCCAAAAGACTGAAAAACATTAGATAATATAAAATGGGAAATTTTGCCCAAAAAAATAAAAAAAAAAGGATGGTCACATCATATTTCCTTGCAGAAACACCAACACAGTTCATATTTCCTTTATTTCTCTGCATAGCACACTGCCAACAAGAGATGAAAGATGTTTTTTTTTAAATATTAATCTGGTGTATTTCAGATACCAGCCATATTCAAATCAATCCAATCAAGACTGATTAAACCTAAGAAATCTACTAAGCATAAGAAATTCAGACACTGAGCTGGTTTAGTCAGTGACAGAGTCACCAAGCTGTAAGGAGGAAATAAATGAGCATACACAACCCGGGTGTAAGTAAAGAGCACAGAAGTACATGAAGAAGGGAGAGCGATCACATCTGGTCTCCTGGAAGATGTAGCCTTTGAGATAAATATTGAACCTGAGAGAGGGTTTAAACAGGTAGAAACAGAATGGGAAGTGGGTGGTCCTACCTCAGAAGGCTGTGAACAGGTGCTGGGAGGACTGAGCATACACAGGAACACTTTCATTCAGCTGGAGCGTGAATCAAGTGAGGTAAGCTGAGCGGTAGACATGGGTCCTATTACGGAAGGCCCTGAATGCCGGGCTAAGACATTGGGACTCTCCTCTGTAACACTGGGGACTCATGCATGATTCTTGAGGAGCGTGACCTACATGGTGTGCTTTGGAACAATCTCTGCAAACGAGCTGCATGAGGAGCCGGAAGGATGGCAGAGTGGTGCCATAAGTTAGGCGACTTCAACGCCTGTCTAGGCGAGAGGCCTGGGGATGGCGAGGCCACCGTCATGAGAGCAGGATCCTGCTGGCCGCCCAAACGTGAAGCAAAAGGCAAATGGGCTCTCCCTGTCCTGGTGGCCGCAAGAGCTAGCCCCGCTCAGAAACATGGGGGATTTACCCCAAAGATCAGATACAGGGAGACGCCGGGACACCTGTACCCCAGTGTTCACAGCAGCAATGTCCACAGTAGCCCAACTGTGGAAGGAGCCTCAGTGTCCCACAGATGATGGATACAGAAGCTGCGGTCTCTGTGTGCGTGGAATATTCCTCAGCCATCAGAAAGGGCAGCACCCACCATGAGCTTCGCAGTGGATGGAACTGCAGGGGACGATGCTGAGCGAAGTAAGTCCGTCGGAGAAGGACAAACATCTTATGCTCTCATTCATTCGGGGAATATAAGAAGTAGTGAAAGGGAATAAAGGGGGAAGGAGAGAAACTGAGTGGGAAATATCAGAGGGAGAGAACACGAGAGACTCCTAACTCTGGGAAATGAACAAGGGGTGGTGGAAGGGGAGGCGGGCAGGGGGCTGGGGTGACTGGGTGACGGGCACTGGGGGGGACTTGGCGGGATGAGCACTGGGTGATATGCTATATGTTGGCAAATCAAACTCCAGTAAAAAAATAAAATAAAATAAAATATAAAATAATAAAATAAAATAAAAATAAAAACAGAGATGTGGTGGCCAGCTTCCCCGCAGGCTGCGGGGCCGAGGAGCTCAGGCCGGGCTGCAGGCCCCCCTCCTTTCCCACGCGGCCTGCGCTCCTGCTCGCCCGGCCCTGGGACAGGGAGCTCCGAGGCCCCACGCGGCCACCCTCCTGTGTCGGTGCCACCTGCCCCGGCTCCCCGCACCCCCCAGACACCAGAGCACCAAGGCTTTTGGTTTGGCTGCCACCTTCGGAGTCGAGGTTCTGGATGAAAAGAAAACTTATCTTTATGCCATGAGCTGAAAACAAAACTTAAGCCAAGTGTAACGCTAGCTTTAGTTCCTAATTCTAAAATTTCATCAAAGAATGAAAGTCATTTTTTAAAAATCTTACTGAATTTGAAAAGTCAAAAGAAGTATTTGGGGGAAAGGGACCTTCTAATGCAAAAAACCCACCTCTACTCATGTTCTCTTTCTCTTATATCTGCTGGGCTTTGGTCTTAGTGGTTGTCTCATTGCAATGATACAAAGACAGGGTAAAGGAAGTGTTCAGGGGCGCCTGGGGGGCTCAGCGGCTGAGCGGCTGCCTTGGGCCCAGGCCGTGACCCTGGGGTCCCAGGATAGAGTCCCACGTGGGGCTCCCTGCAAGGGGCCTGCTTCTCCCTCGGCCTGTGTCTCTGCCTCTCTCTCTCTGTGTCTCTCATGAATAAATAAATAAAATCTAAAAAAACCCAAAACTTAATAACCTTTCCGACCACCCATGTTCACAGCTTAATGTGTACCCCTCCACATGATTCCTGCTGAGACATAAAAATAGAGTTAGATGGAGGAGGTCACAATGTTATCACAAAGGTGGGATTTACTCTTTCCCTTTCTTGCTACTGATAAAAAACAATAATATATTGAGGACATCCCCCCAGGGTCAGGATTAACCCATTTCTTTTAAGAGCTACATAACACTCCAGAACATGGATATATCACAATATATGTTATTATTCCCCTTTGGATGAACATTCAGGTTGTTTCTACTTTGTGCTGCCACAAATGAGCTTCTATCAGGATCTGTCCTGGCTGGTGCACTTCAGAGAAAAGTGCTACCAGAGCTGAAGGCATTTTCTGAATACCTACTATATACTATTTTTATAAAATATACAAAAGAAATGTGTGACATAGTCCCTTCCTCAGGGAGTGCCAAATATAACTGGGGAAATAAGCCTAACCCATTCGAAACAATTAAACTGAGTAAGACAGGCCCGACCCGTGGCCCATGCACTTCACCCAAAGGGACACCAGGTTTTCTTCAGGCACAGTGACAGACCCGAGAGATAGCTCGGAGCTCCTGAGAGCCTCCACGTTCTAGGGGCCTTCTCTGATTCAGGGGAAGGAGAAACAAGAAGAGCTGAGAAGTCGGTGGTATCTGTGAAGGAGGCGGGACTTGAACAAAGCCAGAGGATGGTTTAGATCAATGGACAAAAAATTGTATTTTGGAGTGACAAATGAGCCATGTAAGTGACTTTAGACACTTATGTGCTCAGGAGAATGACAAGAAGCAGTTCCTTCTCCAAGTCACTGCATTTCCAAGCAGCTTCTCTCACCTTTTTGCCACCCCCATCCAGCCTCTGCTTAAAGACAGAAAGGAATCCCAAGCCCAACTGCCTCCGAGCACTACACTAATGCTGACTTAAAATGCATTACTTGCAGCCAGCATAAGCTTAAACTCTCCAAATCTCTCCCTTCCTGTCCTGCTCATGCTCTATCCCACCCCTGCCAACACACACACACAGACACACACACACACACACTCTCATACACACTTTCTCTCTCTCTCTCTCTCACACACACACACACACACACACACACACACACACTGCACACCCCACCTTGTTTTGTGCCCTTTAAACAATAGCAGTCATTTACACTGTTCCTGTCCATCTGGAAAATAACGCGAACAACATGGAAGAAAGTAATAATGAAGTCTAAGTGATTGTGATTCAACCAAAACCTGAGTTCTTTTAAGAATCCAAAACTCTGTTGATACTGATAAACCAGCCACCACCGCATTGGGCGGTGCTTGTGCTATGTTTGCAACTTATCAAGTCCATTTAAATATAAACCATATTTAATAATACGTTATAAATTTCATCATACTGGTAAATAAGATTTGAGAGCTCAGGGTTCCCAGATACATATCATGCCTGGATACTGTGTATAAGGAGCTCTATGAGAAAGTTCTGAAAATGAATTAGGCATAAGAAAAGTAATGCATTTTTTTATCCCAAAGACTTGAGATTTAAAAGTTGCGTGTAATTTTTAACTGAGGTGGCACCACAAGGAAGTCTATAATTCTCTTTTTTTTTTTTTCTACCAGATTTTATCAGGAAAAAAACCCACTGATGGGTCCAGGTGATGGTAAGCTCACTCTGTGACAACAGCAGGGCCACTAAGCATGTTTCTGGTCTAAAATTAGCTTTCAATGTAATTTTTAAACTTTAGGAAAACCGGATTTTCTCCCAGGATGTTAACTTGAATACTAAGTTCAAAGACATAATCTTGACAGTCATACTGCAGAAAATAAGGGATTTCAATAAGGAGAGGGAATTATTGACTTTCAATAAAACCTAATTTGCTATGTGTTTTTATTTAGCATTGGGGTGAGGGGGAAGCCCTCGACCTCTGCTGCACCAGTCCAACCACAAAGGCAACTGAGTTCTGAGACTGGGTCCTGGTGCCTCTTGATGCCTGATTGAGCATAACGAGGTGGTTCCTCTCTTGGTGACTCCACACTACCTTCTCCCCACCAACCTCCTTGTGACATCAGCTCTAAATGGTATGGAGACTCCACTCCCAAATCTAGATTTGGGAATCTGCAACACACACCTAACATCAAAGCACTTAGCAACTGTTGCCCAGTCAACACACAACATCCCAGTGGTTTAAAATGCAAAATAAGATCATGGTTCCTTTGAGATCAGGGTCTCATTGTCCTGACTAAGGGGAACTTTTGGCTGCCCTTCCTCCTCTCAGAAATGGAACTGGGGGCTTGGCCAAAGGCAGTAAAACCAGGGTCTCCTGGGACAGAAACAGCCTGCCCAGACATGTTGTGACCTGTTTCTCTTTTCTAGAGTGTTCCGAGTTCAATTGGTATGCGCAACTACGTTTCTCCTCTTGAGTCATGACCAATCAAAAACGTCAAAACGAGTCCAATGAGGGAAGTGGAGAGAAATTATCGGAGAAGCAGAGACACTTGGGTTTACTTGAGCCTTGATGAATTGGTGTTAGATAGGAATGGCAGGTAACAAAGCTAGGAGAAACCTGTTTCCTCACCAGAAAAGAGGAGTTCAAAACTATCAACTCCCCTAGGACAAGAAGGAGAAGGCCAGATTTTATGAGGGAAAAAACCTACCGATGGGTCCAGATGATGGTAAGCTCACCCGGTGGGAGCAGCAGGACCACCAGTCATGTTGCCCACAGCAGGGAAAGGAGGGGACCAATCCACTCGAAACTGGTCAGAATACTGGGATAATCACTAGTATGCAGTTCTAAAGCACCTTTTTTTTTTTTTTTGGAAGACCTGCCTGGGTCTGGGTGCAAAAGAAATTTGGCTAATGGATGGTTCACAGCTGGGTTGCAGAATAGAATCTCCTGGGAAACTGGGTCCCATTCTAATGAGTCTGATGCAACAAGTCAAGAGATCACAATCCAAGCACAGGCACTTTGAGGAAGCTTTCCTGGCAACTTGTGAAAGCTCCTCAAACATGCCATACTGAATCTGATCCTTTACATTGACACCTTAGAAATTATTATATTTTGAGGGCACCTGGATAGCTTAGTTGGCTAAGCTTCTGCCTTTCGCTCAGGTCATGATTCCAGGATCCTAGGATGGACCCCCACATCAAGCTCCCTGCTTGAGGAGGTGAGTCTGCTTCTCCCTCTCCCTCTGCCTCTACCCCCTGCTTACACTCTCTTTCTCTCTCTCTCTAATAAATAAATAAAATCTTAAAATATTTTATTTAATTATGCATGAGAGACACAGAGAGAGAGGCAGAGGGAGAAGCAGGTTCCCTGCAAGGAGCCTGATGCAGGACTCGAACCCACGACCCCAAGATCATGACCTGAGCCAAAGGCAGAGGCTCAACCACTGAGTCACCCAGGTGCCCCAATAAATAAAATCTTAAAAAAATAAATATTACACTTTGATCCCACAATCCTACTTCAAGGAAGGTATCCTATAGAAATAACTAGATATATAGACAACTTTTATATAAAGACAGCCAGAGCAACAATATTTGTAATAGTAAAAATGAGGAAGGCATCAATGTCAAAGCTAAGTATATTATTACTTTATTTTTTTAAAGATTTTATTTATTTATTTATTCAGGAAAGACACGGAGAAAGAAAGGTAGAGACGAAGGCAGAGAGAGAAGCAGGTTCCAGGCAGGGAGCCTGATGTGGGACTCGATCCTGAGACTGCAGATCATGCCCTGAACCAGGGGCAGGTGATCAACCACTGAGCCACCCAGGCATCCCGCGTTATTACATGACTTAAATAAAAAAAAAAAAAAAACATAAAATGGCCAATAGGCACATAAAAAGATGTTCGACATCATTAATCATTAGAGAAATGCAATTCAAAACCATGAAGAGGGACACCTGGGTGGCTCAGCAGTTGAGCATCTGCCTTCAGCTCAGGGTATGATCCTGGAGTCTGGGGATTGGGTCCCACATCGGGCTCCCTGCATGGAGCCTACATCTCCCTCCATCTCTGCCTCTCTCTCTCTCCCTCTCTCTCCCTCTCTCTCCCTCTCTCTCTGTCTCTCTGTCTCTCATGAACAATAAAAGTTTTTTAAAAACATGAAGATATTCCATTTTCATAGTTCAAAATAATTAATACTGTCAAAATTTCCATATTGCCCCAAGCAACCTACAGATTCAATGCCATCCCTATAAAAATCCCAAAACCACAATGAGAGATACCACTTCAGATACACTAGGATGGCTAAGACAAAACAAAACAGAAAATAAGAGTTGGTGAGAACATGTAGAAATAAGAACATTACTGACAAGAGTATAACGTGGCATAGTCACTGTGGAAAACAGTTTGGTGGATCCTCGATTAGTTAAACATGGAATTTACCTTATTACCCAAAAATTCCACTCCTGGAGAAATGCTCAGAAGAACTGAAAATGGAGGTACAAACAAAAGTGGTACACAAAAGTTCAGAGCAGGACTGTCCCCACAGCCAAAAGGTACAAACACCCCAAATGTTGTTTGGAACAACATTTGGAAACAAATGCGGTATAACCATACAACGGAATAGCATTCAGCCAGAAAAAGAAATCGTGTCCGGTGACACAATGACATGGATGAAACTTGACAACATTATGCTACATGAAAGAAGCCACAAAAGTCACAAAAAGGCCCCACGTTGTATGATTCCATTTATGTGAAATACCCAGATTAAGCAAATTCATCATGACAGCAAAGAGATTAGTAGTTGCCAGGGATTGCGAGGAGGAGGGAATAGGGAGTGACTGCTTCAAGGGTAGAGGGTTTCCTTTGGGGTGATGAAAACATTCTGGAAGTGAGGTTGTAGTGATGGCTGCATAACACCATAACGTACTAAATGCCCTGAATGATACACTTCACGGTGGCTCACGTGGTCAATTTCATGTTATTTTCCCAAAATTTTTAAAACTTACAATCATAAAACAGAATATTTTAGGTATTATGATTGATCTTTGGGGGACTTGAATAAGATGCAGAAAATGTGGGAAAAGGAGTGTATGAAACTATTTTCAGTGTCATCCTGGCTTCATAGTATATAAACATGCACAGAAAAACAAGAGGGAAAGGACATTTATAAAAATGATGAACAAAATTATTGGCAGGTAGAGCTTCCGTCTTGTATTTTTTCTGTCCTTTCCCAAATGTTCTATAATACTGTCTTTATTGTTAAATACTAAATTATTATTCAATATTGTTTTTATGATTATAAAAATAAACAATTTTTTTTAAAAGATGAGATCAGATGACACTTTGGAGCACAGATAGGAAAAGATAACAAGAATAATGCAAGGCCTAAAAAACATGTGACATCATGATGTAAGTGGCAGGAGCTAGACAATGTTATGGAACAGTTAAGACTGCAAGCTTCAGGAGAATTGATGTCCCACCCAAAGCTGGAACTGTGGCTCCGAATCTTTTGAGTTTTCAAGACATGTCAGAGCTCCAGACATTTCAGTGAAATGCCCTGATTTTTTTAAGCCTTGGCAACTTATTCAATATTCTTCAAACCACAGGCCAAACAAAACACATCTGTGGACCGGATGTAGCCCACAGGCGCCAGTTAGCAAACTCAAGTTTATAGGAACAGGGATGTTTAGCCTCCAAGAGAAAAACCTTCGAAGGGACATAGCAACTTCAAATATCTAAAGAAAGGCTTTGTGCACTTAAATCTATTTATCTCTGGAAGGGAGAATCAATCTAAAGGCTAGGCGTGGTCGGGAAGCAGAGTTGTGCCCAGTAAATGAGGGAGGGCTTTCTATTAGAGCGGCTGCCCAATAATAAACAGGGACTTCAAAATGCATCGACGTGCCCATCCCTCGGGTGTTCCAGCAAAGGTTTCAAAAGCAGGATTCCTCCTTTAATTTAGGTCAGAAGTTGGGACTAGGTCAAAGATTCCCCATCATGGCTGAGCACCAGAAACTTGAAGAAGAAAAAAAAAAAAAAAAGATTCCTGGACCCCATCCCAGAACGATGGGGGTGAGGCCCAGGAGTGTGTATTTTATAAAACTGTCTCAGCTGCCTGGCAGGTGGTTTAGAAACACCACTGAATCTCTGAATCTGATGCTGGAATTCCACTATTCTATTTTTTTTTAATTTGTTTTTTGAATTCCACTATTCTAATCCATGGTTTAACCTCGCAGGCAGGTAAGAGAAGGAGAGATTGAAGAAAGAAAGAGCAATTTACTGGAACTCATTACCGAACAGGCTCTCCGCTAAATGCTTTCTTTATCTCATCTCACTGAAGTTTCACAACCACCACATGAGATCTGAAGCAATGTCTTCCGTCCAATTTCATCCCAGGGAGAGAAGCTAAAGTTTGGGGAGTTCGAATATGGCCACTGAGAAGATCTTTCTGGCTCCAGATTACAGCCTAGTTCAATGATACCACATTGCCCTCCTCTGACCTATTCAATAAATATATCCCAAGTGCCTCTGATGAGCGGGGCATTACACTAGGTGGAGAGGATTCAGCAATGATTAAGACACAGTCTGCAGCCTCAAGAATGTTTGGAATCCAGTGAGGGAAACAGAAAAGTAACAGTGAGAACTAGGGGGTTACACAGGAGGGACACCCAATCTGGCCTTGTGTCATCAGGGAAGGCTTCCAGGAGGAGAGATCATCAAATCCGGTTAAAAGGAAAAAGGGACTCCAGGCTGAGGGTATAACATCTACAGGCCCAGAGGCCAGAGGGAGCCTAGCATGTGTGAGCAAGCATGAGAAACTCCGGGTGGCTGAAGCATGGGAAGCAAGATGGGGAGGCCGGTGAGGTGGGCAGAACAGAGCCCCAAGCACTCTGTGCCACACTGAGACTCTGTCATTTATCCCAAGAGGAACAGGAAGAGCTGAAGCTTAACACAAAGAAGTGACTCTTCAGAATCATATTTTACAAGGATCAGACCAGCTGTGATGGGGATATGGATTGGCAGGGCAGGACCCACAAGAGGCAGGGGGGCCATATGGCTGCGGCAGGTAATTTCAGCTAAGAGGTGATGGTCACCTGCACAAAAATGTGGCAGGGAGGATGCTGGGAAGCAGAGATGATGTCTCTCCTCTCCTCCCTCCCTCCCACATTATCCCCCTCCCTCCCTCCTTCCCTTCTTTCCTCCCCCCCACCTTCCTTCTTGCAGTAAATAATACTATAGAGTCCTTGCTACCCCTGGCCGTTCTGCTGGAGCTCGCCATACAAAGACGGGCAAAAAGAAACACAGTCCCTGCTGTCATGGGGTTTGCTCTCTGCTAGGCAATAGGTATTTGTGGAAAGTACTTTGAAAAGGGTTAAATAATATAGAGAAAGCGCACTGGTTGGTTAGGTTCTCAATAACACATAGGTGGTAAAGGATGTTAGGGGGCCGGCTTCTCCGTCCTCTATCATCAGTTCTGAATGTAAGAGCCCCATAAAATAAACCTGAAAAGTTACATCCTAATAAAGCAAGTACTCCTCTGAACCGCTTTCCTAATATTCATATATGAGAAAGTAAATCAGACTGCTTGCCGTCGGTGTATTTCATTCACGGAAAGTAAGAAGAATTCACCTACGTTTTCACTCATCAGTCCTCAAACAAAAATGTTTGGCTGATTAAAAAAGACATGGAGATGGGCTATTAAATTAAGGAACTAGAAGAATTACTAAAACCTTACTAAATGTGGCCTCACGCCAAATGAAAGGCAAACTCTTTTTGCTGCGTTTGGGATAGTAGCTAGGTGCTTTGGGAATGAGTTTGGATTCACCCAAAAACCGACCATAGAACAAGCAAAAGGAGAATCGTGACTCAGAAGGCAGGCAGCAGGTGCCTGAGGGGTCTTCCTCCTCAGAGCCTTGCAACAGGCAGGGAGGGGCCTCCCAGGGCTCCGATCCTCAGCCTCCACTTCAGTCTCAGCCCCTGGTCACCGGTGAGGCCAGGACATTCTTACCAGAGCCCTCGCTGTGTAAGTCCTGGCACAACATTCTTTTCATTCTTCTACTTGATCCCAGTGTAAGAGTCACCCTTGATTGAACAGCTGTGCCTGGGGAGAGCACATTGTGCTGCTTCTCTTTTAGAGCTGATTTTTTGTGACCTCTCAGATGACCCCTCTCATCTTTATCATGCCAGCATCTCAATGGTCAGCAAGGAGATAAAGTACATCAGAAAATGAACTCTTCATTTGAAACACGGCTCTTACAACACTAGCTCAGGTAATTACCACCCATCGCTGACGGTGGCAACATGAGTGCGTCCTGTACCTTTCCCCGGCCCACCAGCAAAGGGGACCATACCCGTGGGTTCGTAGCACAGAGTCAAAATCTGCTTTCTCTAACATGTCACAGAAAGAAAGAAAGAAATCGGATCCCACATGGTCAAATAATCCTAACTTTTACATTTGGCAAATGAGAGCAAAACATACAAGGTAGAGGCATACATGCCCTGGGCACTTTGAGCCGGCCTCCAAACAGAATCTGCTTCTACAAAATGTATCAGGTTCCTACAAGTCAAGTTGGAAAGTCCCCCTCCTCCCTTTCTAAATTGTACAGCAAGGGAAGAAGAGAAGATGCCAATTGGTGGTGGGGGCTTCTGTTGCCATTATTAGGCTATGGTTTTATGGTCATCTTGGATAGTATTGCCAAACTCTAAAAAATTGCTTTCCTCAGGCTTTCTAAATGTGTATTTTACTCTGGATGCTGAAAGAGATGCTTAAGATTTGTTAAGCATTTTAGATATTTTCTCTCCAGCTCCACAGAAGACCCTCAAAGCCAAGGTGTGACCTAAACCCATCTACAGGTGCCCTAGTGGAGAATGCTCAGGGCCGATAACCACCCCCCGACCCCCACACCCACAAACACGCCAGCAGTGCTGGACCAAATGCAGGTCAGAGAGGGCACAGGCATTTCTCCTTAGCTCTCAGCAAAACCCATCCTATCAGCCCCACCTCCCTTTCCCCTCGCCCCCCAAGGGGAAGAGTGCAGGGAAAGCAAAGCTTTAGGTAGCTTTCAGTATTCAAACACTAGTTCAGTTTCGGGCAAAGAGATGAATGAGCAAGGGGAGGCCAGGCCACACGCCAGGGGTCTAGTTTTTAAGAAAAGCTTTCATTTTAATGCTTTCAAATGGGTTCTAATGTAACCTTGGAGAAGAATTACCCAAAACCCCACTTAAATGACCCATTTTCTCCAGGCTGTTTGTCTCTCTCTCTCCGAACACAGTGTGATTCATCCATTAGGCTATCTGAGAAAGAGGAATGTAGAATAAAGGCAAAATGGATACAACAGTCAATACCATCAGAGACAGCTCTTTGCTTTGTGTTGCTTAAGTGATTCGTAAATGTAATTCATTTCTGTGTCCACGGTTCACATGCCCACAGCTCTTCAGAGATGAAAAGGCAAGATGTCCTGACCGGTTTCTTTGAATGAATCAAATCCTGATACTGTTTATGGATCCCGGGATCCAAAACCCTGACTTCATAACAACTCTTAATTGTTCCTGTGAACAGACACTAATAACAGGATAAAGATGAAATGTTGAGAAAACCAAAGAAAACAAGTTTTAGTTGGCATCACACTTTGAACCTGCTACATCATTACCAGGGCAAACCTGGCTTGAAAACACCCTGATTCCCGACTGCTCTCAAGTGGGAAGGTATGTGAAGAGAGAAATGATGGACAGACCAGTGGCTGCAGAGTTGGAGAACAGCATAACAAATACGCAGTCAGAGCTGCCACTCTCATTGCTGTGTCTCTGCAGACATCACTAATCAAGCATGACTCTCTTCTATCTCACAGAAACAACCTCAGGAGCTTTCTCAACACACCTCAATCCATCGGTCGTGTACAAAGATGAAAAGCTGATTGGTCTTTTATTTAACAATATTATTTTCTGCTAAGAACTGGAATAGTTTATGGAAATCACTATGAACAGCTTTTAGAAAAGGCGGAAGTGCTAAAACAAGTGCTTCTGTTTTCTGTAAGATGGACAGATAAGCCTGCTGCCTCTGCCCATGGCACCAAGTTGCCTTATGAGTCAGGAGAATGAAGAGCCAGGGCATGAGTCTGTCTCAGAGAGAGGGAGAACAGGACCGCAGCTGGGAGGTGAGGGCCTGCTGGGACACAGGCTCCTTTGGGGCCTCACTTGGAGGAACAGGGCCAAAGCACAGTCTGCTCAGAAACCGTGGGAACAACTCCTGCCACCTAAAAGACTTCTCTTAGTAACAAAAACCCCTTTAAGTGAAGGTTTCGCCTTTAGGCTGAAGTCACCTGAGTGAGTTAGAAGATTATCATCAGTCACATCTTACAGAGAATTATTTAATAGTTCGTTTATGGTTTGGTTTGGTTTGGTTTCTTGACTCCTAAATAGAGATCACCAGCAAGGGGGAGGCTAGGTGTTTTCGCCGGGCTCAGAGATGCAGAGCAGCCATGAGGAGCATTTATTGAGTGGCTACTACATGCCAAGCACTTCTCATACATTATTTTGCTTCTTCCTTGCCACTAATGATGAGTTCATATTCACATTCACATCACCCTCTTACAGATGAGGAAAATGAGGCTCTGCAATGTAAGGAACCCAACCAGTGCTATAAAGCTAGCGAGGGACGGGGGTTGGATCCAAATCAAGATCTGTCTGACTCCAAAGCTTGTGCCCCTCCCATTCCATTGAGCTGGCTCCATCGGGAAGGCATCAGAGACAGACCTGGCACACTCAGAAATGTTCCATAAGGCAGATGTCCATCTTCTTCTATAGCATTCTTCCAGAGATTAGGAAGGAAGAGAATTCTCCTCTTGCAAGAGAGACCTTAAGAGCAAAGGATCGCCCCACCTGTTGGAACTTCTTGCCTTGGAGAGATTAGGGGGTCAGGGGCTACGAACTGGAACGGCAAGTGTCAGCTTCCTTTGACTCAGATTTCATTCCTCCCTTATGGAGAGATGCAGCTTCAACGGAGGTCAGAAACAGAAGCTGAGTATGGCCTCACCTCCAAGGAGAGGGAAGTGAAAGGTTAGAGGGACAAATGTCCTCCTACAGTCTTTGATGGAGTTTGATGGAACAGAAAGTGTCCAGAGCAAAATCTGCTGTAGCCTATAAGCTAATCCTGCCCTGCTTCATCAGTAGGGTTCACCCAGGGATTACACCTAGCCTCTTGTGTTATGTAGGCCCCATGTTGCACCTGTGTGCCAGGAGAGGGTAACGGACCAGATGGAGCCTATGCCCATTCTCTAAGCACATGCCTCTCACTCATGCCCTGAAGTCAGACTGCAGCCACTCCCCATTCACCACTTGGTCCTGCACTATCCACCCTCAATATTGAGGGACTATAGGGCCTATGCTTTGAGCAGGTCCAGGGAAACCCAGGAGCAATGCCAGCAGCACTTGTTGAACAGGCAAGCATGTGGAAGTGTGATATGCACTTCACTGTGCCCCTTCAGTGTGAGTGATAACACAGGGGATAACTCAGTCGAGTGGGAAGCATGAAGGGAAGGCAACCGACATGCTTTGTGTGCTTCCGACATATCTCAAATAAGTTAACCAAGGAGCCAGGGTTCAACCAGTCCTGTTTAAACTCTTCCTCCAAAGTACTTGTAACAGAATACATGAGTGAATTATTCCCTTGGATGTTTGACTCAAAAATAACTTTTTAACTTAAAATTCACATAAATTGTACAGTGTATGCCTTAAGAGATCCATATTTGCTTTGAGGTCTTACCTCAATAATATTTTTAGTTGACTGTTGAAAAAAACTAATCATCTGGGAAGATAAAAGGTGTTAATCCTGTGAATTTTACAGACCCTGCCATATTTCAGGGCCGCCATCTTGAAGGACACAAGAATCTTCGACCAAGTCAGGATCATCCGATTCTGCTGCTCCATCCCACCGTGAGATTCTTTATACCGACTTTGGAGGTTCTAAGTGTTCACTAAGAAAGGCAGGTTGCAAACCATAGTCAGATAAAAGGAAGAGCGAGAGACAGCAAGCAGAAGAGAACACAGCACAAGGAAGCCCCATGAAAGGTCAACAGATCGAGACCCAATGAACCAAAGGAACGCCAATCATTGTGTCTTCTTCTCTAATTTTGTGACCAACACTCTAGTGATGAACGATTAATAATCAAAAGTAGGGACACCTGGGTGGCTCAGTGGTTGAGCATGTGCTTTTGGCTCTGGGAGTAATCCTGGTCTGGGGATCGAGTCCCACATCAGGCTTCTTGCGGGGAGCCTGCTTCTCCCTCTGCCTGTGTCTCTGCCTCTTCTTTGTGTCTCTCATGAATAAATAAATAAGATCTTTTAAAAAAAAATCAAAAGTAAATTCTCATGCACAGGAATTTACTTTGTTGAATCTCTCTCTCTCTCTCTCTCTCTCTCTCTCTCCCACACACACACACCCGAATACACCCTGCCACCACTAATTTAGGGGAAAGAGGGAAGCTAGCTATAGGCAGGCATATAGATCCTGAGAAAGGAACTAGAACTAGGAGGTGCTGGTAATAGTGGATACAGAAGATGCCAGGGATCGGCAGTACTAGGGCCAGGAGTTTGAAACCAGATAGACAGTGATCCAGTGAGAGCACAGTGACATGAGATAGGAAGGTCATCTGAGCTCTAAGGCTGGATTCTATATATGCCAGTAGGTATGTGAGTTTGGATAATGGATAGTTCTCAAAGAAACTATTTTCACCATACAGTCCCAAATCAAGAACCCAAAATAAGCACGTCATGCACCAAATATATATAACTCTCTATAGGTCTAATGACTCTCCAGTCAGTCCATTGTTACCTAGGCAATGGCAAATTCTCAGGAAACTACCAAGACCATAGTTTGCAGAAGGGAAGGTATCATGTCTACAGGGTCACCACTGTGTCTCTAACTCCTAGCACATAGTAGGCCCTCAGTAAACCTATGCTCATTGAGTGGAGAGAAGGGAACATTATAGTATTATTATAGGATAATTTCAAAATAACACATTCATTCACCCTGCCTCTTCCACTCTACTTTTATGTGTGTTAGCCAGTAAGGTCACTGTAGAGTCTCACAGAAGAACTTCTACATGGATAAAAATTCTGCATCACAGCAACTGTTGTGGTGTCACATAACACATGCTTTCACTCAAAAGAATCCAGTACCACCCACTGTGGGGGAGGGAGGCAGGGACACACACCCCCGCATGCACGCCAGCCATCCCACTCAGTGACCTCATACCCTAAAGTGAGAGAGACAGAGAGAGAGAGAGAGAGAGGAGAAGAGAAGAGAAGAGAAGAGAAGAGAAGAGAAGAGAAGAGAAGAGAAGAGAAGAGAAGAGAAGAGAAGAGAAGGAAACACGATTCCAGGGCTCCCTTGGTCTCACTGCAGTGAGCTTTTCACAGTGTGAACATCTCACAGAGATGAGTGGGATTTTAGTGTTTAAAGAAACATATTTTTCATACAAGTTGGCCCCCAAACACAAGCCAACTGCTTATCTGGTGTTCAGAGAAACAGCAATCCATTCCAACTCTGCAGGCAAAATTGGCTATGCTGGCCTCAATGAGATAGTGTAGGACTCTAAGGTGGAGCCTTCCAAAGGGATTCTTAAGGATAATTTTGACTCTACATGACTTATGCCTCATATACAGACTTAAAAATAGTCATTCAGTAAACTGTACCCCCCAACACAATCTGGTACATCACTGAAAACAAGGTTAGGCTGAATAAGGAGTACTTTCCAAAGGAGAAAATTGTACATCTGCTTACCCAAGTGGTCCATAAAAGAACTGTCTATAATACAGACAATATTATTTTTGGCATTGTATCTCCCATCCAGCTTTCTGGTTCTTCTAAGATGAACCCAAATAATATCTGCATGGTGATTATTCCACAGAAAGCCTGCTTGAAATTTTTCTGCCTTTCTTCTCATTGACTTCAACACGTGTTATTTCAAGACCTCTATTAAATATATTAAACACATTGAACCTTAGCTAAAATAAATCCAGCTAATTAAATGATATAAAGAACAGCTCATTAGCAGAGCACTGGTAAATATTTCTCTATTCCAGCTAAGCAAGGTTTATTATACACTTGAGCACTGTGCAGTTTCATCACGCCTCAATTATCAGCCTTACATGCTAAGCCCAAGCATAAAGCTGTTATTGAGCAAATAATGGCATTGGACCTGCGCATTGCCAAGCTCTTGGCGACTGATTCACACAATCTCTAAACAGCCAATTTAAACCAACTGCAAGTTTTCACAAATAAGACAGTTCTAACACTTTTAATGATCTGGTTTACTAGACTTTTTGAGTAAACAAGCTTAGAACTCTTTCATTCCTTGTTAGAAAGATACATATCTCAACCACAGTTACCTTAAGGAATCAAGTATTTGTATCTTCAGGAGTATAGAACCTTTTCTAAAATATATTTTAGGTTTCTTTATTGCCATGCGAATTTTAGAATCACTCTAAAAAAATCAAGCCACTTTAAAGGACAAAGGACCAAAGAATCAGATGGAGTCAGCGGCTGAAGGATGCATCAAATGAACTACACCTATATTCACCTTGTTCATCCCTGTAACTATTGTGGGAAATTACCCCAAGGAAACAATCAAGGATGAGCACAAAGATTCATGTTTAAGATATTTATCAGGAGGTTGTTTAGTACAGAAAACAATTGGAAACTTCTTAACTATCTAATCTTAAGGATAGAGTGAAGTAAAATAGAGCACATCTGTAGGCTGGAATATTATGCAGCCATCAAAAATGATGTTTCAAAGAATTTTTAAGGACTTGGAGATATATTTGTTTGCAACAGAGCGGGAAAACAAGGAAACAAAAACACATCCAAGAGAGCCAAGCCTGGCACACAGACAGACCTGCAAACATGCAAAAGGAATTTGGTTGCGGGAAGGAAAACATACAAGAATAGCCCGTCTGTGCTTTGAAGTACTTGTACACATACATAAATAAGCAAGCATCAAGAGAAAACAGAGGAAAAATATCAACAAGTCAGTAGTACTTCTCCTAGTGATTACATTACAGGTGAGTTACTTTCTCCTTGCATATATTCTAAATTTTATGGCTAATATCAATCTCTGATACAGTTGGGAGAGAAAGAAACACTATAAAAACAAAACGCAAAAACAGATGACTAAATGAAATTGCAGTTTTTAAAGATTTATTTATTTAAGAAAGAGAGAGCATGTGTGAGTCGGGGGAGGGGCAGAGGGAGAAGGAGAAGCTGACTCCCCACTGGGCAGAGAGCCTGACATCAGGCTCAATCCAGGACTCTGAGATCCTGACTTGAGCCAAATCAAGAGTCGGACACCTAATGGACTAAGGCACCCTGAAATTACATTGTTAATAGAATCTTTAAAGAAGAACTAGGACACAGAAGCCAGATGGCATCAATGGCTATAGCAGAAACAAAGCCTCAGACCAGCAGGTCATGAAGGCTCCTTCCTGGATGGATGCTCAAAGTTAGGCCAAACTAGAATTCAGGGACTCAAAGAACTGATAGCTGCATGTAAAAAGCAAGTTTATAGTTCATCTTAAGTTCCTCATCAGAATTTTCCATGTTTGGGGGCACCTGGGTGGCTCAGTAGGTTAAGCGTCTGCCTTCAGCTCAGGTCATGATCCTGGGGTCTTGGGATCAAGCCCCACAACAGGCCCCCTGCTCAGCGAGGAGTCTGCTTCTCCCTCTCTGTGGTTCCCCCTGCTTGTGTTCTCTAGCTCGCTCGCCTGCTCTGTCGAGTAAATAAACAAAATCTTAAAAAAAAAAAAAAAATCCCACATTTGCTTGATACAGTATATCTAAGCAAAATGTGCTGGCACATAATTTACTCTGTTTGCCGAAAAACACTAAGAAGTAAATAGCCAGCCCCAATTTTTCACCTGAAGCTCTTTCTTGCTTCTGGTAGAAAAAAGGGCTATTTTGTGTGGCATTGGCTAGGATACAGAAACCCAAGGTTCTGGCAGCTTGGGCTTGTCTCAGTGCAGGAGGTTAGCCAGCACTGGTAGTCAGCTGAACATTCAAAATGGGAAAGTGTGAAGCAGGAAATCCATAGCTTCCAATTTAACCCATCCCTAAAGTCATGCATTAGAGAAAAAAATTTCCCAATTTTTGATGGCTTCAATTAACTGAAATAAACATCTCGATATATTGCTAGTAAGGAAGATATGCATTCACATTCATGGTTGATCAACAACCTGGAAAAAAAATCTGGTACTTTCAAAGATATATGTTAAGCCTGCCACTCAGTAGCCATTTAATTAAAGTAAATGTCTCCACATAAATCCTACTGGCACAGGGGCCTGCCATTTTGGAAATCAACCTGCAATTAAGACTTTGGGCCTAATTACGTGGCAACAAACTGAGAGATCCTAAGAGCCGTGACATATTGAAGGCCTTTAAAAGACTTAAACTTTGTGCCAGGATTTATGACGTTGTTTCCTCCTCATTTCCTTCTCAATTTGCATTCAACCTCACAGCCTTGAGTAACAGCAGCATCTGCCAGTTTTCTCCCAAGCAGCTGGGGTATGGAAGACAGAACACAAAAATCACACAGACCTGGGTTCAAGGGTTTGCTCTGCCCTCCGCAGGTTCTGAAACTTGACCCTTTGGGACCTTCCCCTTATCTGTAAAATGGAAAGGAAACCACCTGTCTCTTTGGCTGCTGTGAAGATTCATGTGAAGGTACAGAGTACAAAACTGTCATTTAAAATATAGTGTGTCGGGGCACAGGGGCAGCCCAATGGTTGAGCATCTGCTTTCGGCTCAGAGTGTGATCCCAGGGTCCTGGGATCAAGTCCCGCATACGGCTCCCCACAGGCACCTGCCTCTCTGTGTCTCTCATGAATAAATATATAATATATATATTATATTATTTATAAATAATATACTTATATATTATATATATATAATATTACATATATAGCATATCTGGTATGGTTTTCAAAAATTTCTGTCCCAATCTGTAATACAGAAGAACGGTACTTTTATTCAACGGAGGAAATGAGTAGATATTTCGCCCTAAAAGTCACTCACTTAGGGTGAACAGCAAATATTTCCTCCGTGGCTCCTCCTATCAGTGATCCAACAAATTTCTTTGCAGTACCTACTGTGAATTAATCCCTGGTCTCCAAAGGATCTTGACTTTTTAGTCTGTTCTACCTCCCTCCAGTTTAGGAACTGACCCTCCTAAGTCCTTGTGATTCAGATGAAACAATTTATTAGAAAATTTTCTGCAGCTGGACTCACCACCAGGGCAGGCACATGACCCAGGCTGACCAGTCAGAGTTCTTTTTTCAGAATCGACAGGGTTTGGGGAGGGGATCAAGGGTGCCCTCTCTCCAAGACACTGAATAGAGGTGTACTTCACCTATGACTGGGAAAGAGTAGACTTTCCATGCTGCACTAACATCATCCCCTACATAACTACCTGTTCTGGCCTTTTTCCAGCAGAAACCACTTCTGTCCTCACAAGCATCAACTTCAGGGAAATGTGCTCGATCGTACTGTCCTGAAATGGCATGAAACCTAAGGTAGCCAGTGGCTGGCTTCTGAGCAAGCATACTATTAGAAAAACAAACAACCAAAATCACTCCTCTGGCCAAAAAAAAAAAAAGAAAGATAAAAAGAGGTTCAACCGCCATCACAAGTAAGAAGGCCAAGCTGGCTGATCTATGAAATCACCAGCCCATAAAAGGAGCAAGAAGATGAAGAAGGAGTTTTAACTATTTTTTCATCACTATTTTCTAAGTAAGCCTGGTGTGGTGCTGACAAAGAGAGATCACTTCATTTACTTTACACATTTCTCATGACCCAATTGTCTTCCATGTTACTAGGTTATCTAAATAATCACAATTACCTCCTGTTTCCTGACTGATTCATGTGTTTTTCAGACAATCAAAACCAATAAGGACACAAAGAAAGATCCAGGGTATCAGATATGATGTCAACACCACCAGGGCCTTATTCAAAGGTTCTAAAATCTTCTAGATAATCAGGCTTTCACTAAGGCTGGAATGCTTCCAAAATGGATTTCAATGGGGGAACATATTGGTGTTCTTTAACATACAAAATGTTGGTGTCATCATGGCCCACCAAAGTTCAAGTGACTCAATCAGAGAAAGACTAGTATGTTCTTGAATGACATAATAGAGTCTCTTGGAGACAGCAAAAATAGCACACTCCACTCCCTATCTGAAAGACACTTGAAATTGTTGTGTAAAACAATTGAGAAATTAAGCAATAGGAAAATGGGCTGGGTAACCAATCCAGAAGAGCCTATTTTCCACTTCTGAGCAAAGCAATAATGGTTCTGAATCACTTGTTTGCTCTTCCTCAAGGTGCACCCTTGAGATTTTTATCCTTTGAGGTAATAAAAGTATGATAGAGCTATTTAACAACCGTAGGATCTAGTTTTCTCATCTGTTAAATGAGTGGGTTGGCTGGCATGTTTTTGTTTTTTATTTTCAGTTCTTTTAGGTCCTTTCCAGATCTAAAAAGTCTGTGGTTCAGCTCAGAATACACAACTCCCACAGAACTTCCAGAAAAACATTTGTGTAATTGGCCCCAGAGGAAAAGATATTTAGCAACAAAGCCCTTCACTCTTGGATGAAAATGTTCCCTCTGCTTCCTATTGATGGATAGAATAAGATTGGCAATAGCATGAGGGCTTAGGTTATAAATAAGAAAATTCATAGGTAGCATTAAAACACTAAAATGAGATGGAAGGAAAGAATAACTCTTGAGATCAGGACACCAGGACAGGATGGATTCTTCTTTGCTTTGGATACTTTAGGAGAGGTCCTCTAAAATGGCAGAGAGATGGGAAGACCATCCTGTAAATGGAAGGATAAAAAGACATTGAATAGAGAGAGTGGAAAATGTTTACTGAGATGATTCTTCACCTTTTAACACTCCTTCTACCTCAAATTCCCCAAAGCAGGAGTCTCTGTCTTCTTTATGAGGTGCTACTATCCCCCATGTCCCTCCCTTCATTCTCCAGAGATGTCTAAAATACCAGCGGGACTCCAGCTATTCCCAGCCACCCCTGTTGAACTTAGTTATACCATTCCCTTTTGCTGTGCACACATCATACAAGGCATTCAAGAGCCAAAATCAAGTATTTCCCTAGATTATCCCATCTTCACACCTTTGCTCAAGCTGACCACTTTACTGTGAGAACTCTTTTTGTTGTTGTTGTTGCTCCCAAGCCAATAACCACAGTTCAAGGGCAAGCTTCTTCATGAAGCCTCCTGCGACCCATGCCACAATCCACTCCCCACTCCCCACATATCTCTGTTATATGCTGAAAGAAAGGGATGACTAGGAATCAAATATTGAATATCCAGGAGACAGAGAAGAAAAGAAAGTTTCCTGAAGCCCCCTTAAAGATAGATAGATAGATAGATAGATAGATAGATAGATAGACTGATTAGCACAAGAGAGACTGGAGAGAGGCAGGACAGGGAGACGGAGAATCCTAGGCGGACTCTGCGCTGAGCACAGAACCTGATGTGGGGTTGGAACTCATAACCCTGAGATCATGACCTGAGCTGAAATCAAGAGTCAGACATTTAACCGACTGAGCCATCCAGGTGCCCTATCCTGAAGCCCCCTTGGAAAAATTTCTCAGAATTAGGAGGGGGGGGGGCTCATAAACTCACTTTTTTTAAGCATACAGTTCTGTGATAAGTCTATCCACACTGTTGTATGATCATCACACAACATCCATCTCTAGAACATAATGTCACTTTTGCTTAAACTAGTTTGAGTGGGATTTCTATCACTTGCACCCAATAAAATCCTGACAAATAAATGTATAGTATGGTATAAGAAGTTCAAGAAGGATTGGAGGACTATCTTAAAAACAATGAATAAAGTAAAATTTATGACACTATGAAAACAAATGAGACCTTGGTTTGAGGTTCTTGAGAATAATGAGGATCTGAGAAAACCAGAGGATAATTAAGCAAATGGCTGTGTAGAGTAGATCACCTGGAAAAGGATTCTTTGCTTCTAAATTTGTAATAAGAGACAACACTAATATACAAAAGAAGCCTGCATCTCATTTCCCAAGAGAAGAAGACATCCTACAGAGGAAATTAAAATCAGGCCAAACAGACAAATCTCCTAAGGCAGGGAGAAGCCCTAAAGCATACGGAAGGAAGTAACAAAAGAGAATGAGAGTGGTAGCAGAAAAGATTCCCTTTATTTTAGCAGGTTTTAGAGAGCTTCTCTTCATATTTCTCTTACATATTCAAATAATTTATTCGAAGTGATAAAGGAATATTCTAGGACCACCTTTCTTTGCATCAGAAATGTCTACAATATAGGTTACTTTGAAATCAATCTAGAAAAGTGACATAAGAATGAAAGTATATAATATTTCTAAATGCAAAAAAAAAGAGAGAAAGGAAACTGTCACAACAGAATCCTTTTTTTTTATAGCTGGCCTTAATTCCCTCACAGCATTCATTTCTTCTTTACAATATATTTAAATTTGAATAACATATATTCCCATTTCTTCCAGGAATAAAATTTGCTGCCATTAACATGCCTCAAGATTTTATTATAAATCCTATTATAAATCCTATAGTGTTACGATCCAACAAGGAATTAGATGAGGCACTATTACGTCCTCGGAATGTTTGTTAGCCTAGAAAATGGGTTCTCTATAATAATGAGTTCTTATTTCTCTGCCTTTTTCTCCACTCATCAAAGTATTGCCAGTGTGTATTTTGAGACAAGGAATATGCCCTAGAGAAAGAGATGTGATGAAGAGTTGTCATGGGTAGACATTGGCAATTTGCTTGGTGGCTAGACTCAATCACAAATACCCTTCCCTTTGGCCGAGAGGCTCCACAGCTGGAAGACGGATGCTTCAATTAATTGCTGTGTCAGGCTGATACTTCTGGGGAAAAAGAAAAAAGGGATTACAAGCACAGCTCCCAGCTAAAGCATTTAGTTTGCCCACAGCAATCAGTCTCAGAGAGTCCTGCCTTAGAAATTTACTTGTTAATATAAATCAGTGTTAACACTTCGGAGATACCTAACAGTCTTTATTAAATGGACATTCAGGAACCCACTTTATTTGGACTCACAGGTAGGCATACAATTGATCATTTGCTTTTGAGATATATGATGTGAAAGCTGTTTTTATAAAAACAACTTGGAGAATGTATCCCTCTCCTAAATGTATATGCTTTGAATTATCTTAAAACATAACTGCTAGACAAGGAAATCTTTTTAATGTGATAGTTGGTTATTCTTTCACTAGCACACCTGACCTCAAGCCCTTGCTTTAGCTTTTACTTCAGAGGAAAGTCATTCCTAAGAAGGAAAGCATAGCTCAGATCACTTCAACTCTCATCCCTTCACATCCCTAAGGATGTGGAGCATAGTGTAAGGGGCTTGGGATAAATACATTTATCTTCACCTCCCTCAGTGACTTCCTTCACTCACTTTGAAAATCGTTAGCAAAAGGACAACGTAATATGTCTCTTCTCACTGGAGATAACCTGGAAAAGTCCTAGGGTTAGACATGGAAACACAGGGGAAATGTTAAGTTAATTCAGCCAGAGGTAAGGACTAGAAGGCAAGATGGGCTCAGAGAGACAGCTGGCAGAGCAGGAAGCTGTTGGTGTGATGGGCGGGAGTGGTGGTTCCAGTCTGGCCCTACGACCTCCTGGGTCAGGCTACTTGTCATATGCTGGAATCTCACTTTTGCTATCTGTAAAATGAGAACACTGCACTGAACATCTAGGATTTCTTCCTATACTAAAATCTCAATATTAAAATACTTCCCAACTCAATCTTTTATTTTATTGTTCAGCTCCACCTAGAAGAAGACAGAGAATAAATAAAGGGTTTTAGAATATGAGGCTGGTCTTCTAAGGTAGACACTGTTAGGCTGTCAATCCTAACACAGTTTGCTGTAGTTGCCTACTAGAATCTGCCTCACACTTTTATTTCTCTTTACTCCTTGAAAGCACCTATTACTGCCCTGATAGCAGACACAGGAGGAAGAGGAAGATGGTAGGAAAGGAGCCTCCTGAACTTCTGCCTTGGCTGAAAGTTCTAAAGCAGGAGACAGAACAAAGGCCCTACCAAGAATGGTGAGTACTAAATATCTTTAGGATCAGAAACCTTCATCAAGATTAAGTTTTATTTAAAAGCCTTAAGATGCCCGTCACCTGCGGATTGGGTATCTTTAAAAAGCATTTCATGTTCCTATTCTTCTGAAAGATTTAGATCTCTCTTCTGGTTCAAAGACACATCCTCTTTCCTTCACTTTTTTTTCCGTGGTCTTTCACTAGGTTATGGAAGTCATGAAATAAGGGATCAGGAGAAGTCGAAAGAAAGGGCATTGACCCTTCCATCTGGTGCTCATTCTTTGTGTTTCCCTTCAACAGGTTTCCCTAAGCAAAGCGGTCATGTCCTATTACTCCATCAGATTTCCTTCCCTTATTCCTGATTGATTTTGCTGTTGTTATTTCGATAAAATTACAACAGTGTTTCAAGACTGTTGTTTTCTTTTCTATTATTAAACTGTGAAATAACTGAAGCATATAACAGTTCAGACAGTAACATTAGAGACACTCATGTACCTATCACCCAGTTTAAGAAACAAAACATTAACAGATATAAGGAAAGCCCCAGATCTATTACTCATCTTTCTGCTCCACAGTAAACCACCATCCTGAGATCAATAATTATCAATCCCATAGATGTTTTTAGATATTTGCTGGGTGTGTTTATAAATATAAACAATGTAGTGTTTGAAAGTCTTGTACAAATGGAATCATAGTATATAAAGTTCCTTCTGGAATTTGCCTTTCCCACTCAACATTATGTCTTAGGGATTTATTTATGTTGTGCATGTAATTGTAGCTAATTCATTTTCATATCCATATGGTATTCCATTATGTGAAAAATACTATAATTTATTTCTTCATTTCAGTTAGGCTTGTTTCCAATTTGGTTTTTCACTACAGACATGTTGCAATGAGCCCTCTTGCACTTGTTTTCTTATACTCTTATGCAAGGTCTTCACAAGAGTGTAAACCCAAGAGTGGAATCACTGGGTTGTGAGGTGTACATAGCTTCAAACTCTTGGTCTCCAAATTACTCTCCAGAAGATTATAACAATCTATGCTCCCAGCAGCAGTGTGGAAGTGTTCCTGGGTACCTACATCTTCTCTACCATTTGTCACTTTCAGATTTTAATTCTTGTAAATCTGACAGTTAGATCTACTTGTGTACTTCCCCTTCTTACTTATGCAGCAAAGAAGTTCTTAAATGGCAAAAAAAAAAAAAAAAAAAAAAAAGAATTTATAGGAAAAAGACTGACGAATGAATACATGATTCTACCAATGTGTGAGCAAGCCCTAGCAGTGGGAGATGCATGTGTAATAGAATGCATTTAGGAAAATAATTTTCTATCTGTATCTATGAAATGTTGGCATCTAAGGTGTTGAACAACTCGAGAAGGATCTTGGTCCCTTCAACTGTTCCCCGAAGTCATTGTTCATTCTAGAAGGCAAATCAGGTCCAAGGCCTCATCCGGCAAAGTACAGAGACACCACCACCATTATCATTGCTCTGATGGAAGTGGCACTCCATGGTTTCAATCTTGACCATAGCCTAAAGATCCTCAGAAAGATAAATAATTAAATAATTGAGAAATAAAGAAGAGCCTAAGGGAAATCAATTTTAATAACCTGTAGCCACACTCGGCACTTTCCCCCTTGTAAGCATAATCATGTTAATCTAAAACAGCATTAAAACTGCATAATCTTTAAAAAAATAAATAAATAAAAAATTAAAAAAAACCTGCATAATCTTTCAGGTCTCATTGTTAAACCAAATTCTGCTTTTCTGATCTGATCTCAAAGGGTAGATCTGAATAAGGAATATAAGGAGATGGCCTTCAGATATGTTCTTCAAAAACCTAAGATGGTTTCCATAGCAAACTAATTTACTCAGCAAGTTGTTTTAACTTTCTTTAGTTTAACTCCTAAACACTCAAGCAGCACAGAAAAATGGCTTATGAACTGGACTTTGAAAGCCAGGCTGTCTGAGTTCAAATCCCAGCTCTCTGGCATATTATTAACCAAGACCCTAGCAAATAAATCAGTTGGCATCTTTTCTCATCTGTAAAGAGAAGACAATAATAATATCTACTTTATAATGACTGTTGTTGGATTAAAAGTTAGAACAGGAAGTGGCCAATAATAAATGGTCAAAAATATTATATTTTTATAATATTCTAGCCTCATTTTAGAAATAAAAAAATAAAGTTCTCTACTAAAAGTAGATATCTAGGGAGTAGTCTTTTGTACCCTTTTTTTTCACATTTGAGTTTCTAAGACTTTCATCACCTACGTGATGAATTTGGGTCATTTTTGTTTTCTTCACCATGCTTTTCTTAAAAACATGCAATATTTTTTTAAAGCCTCATAGAATTTTTAAATACAAACTCCATTTTCTTTCCCTTTTCAGGAAAAAGAGTCAAGGGCTAGTAATAAGTAGAAACACTGACTGTTTCGAAAGTACCTCTTATCTAATGATACCCACTCCTACCCAATGCAGCATGAGCTCATTTACTGTCCACCCTCCCGGTGCACGATTGTTATAGTGCATAGGCTCTCAATTCAAAAGAAATGTAAAGTTTATCATGGAAATGGATGGTGGCTTCCTGTACGGAAGAAACAGCAGTTCAGAATCTTGGCAAGATTCTTTGGACACAAAAGAGGATTACAAAGCCAAAGCTTTTTATGTGTGTGGTGGGGAGGGAGAGAGGGAAGGGGGATGACCTTGGGCTTTGGATTTACTCTGACCTGCTTTTGTGTCGAGTGATAACAGTCTCTGGGAATCTGACGAACCACAGACATGAACAGGAAGTACTTGCGAGGAAAGCTTTGGTATCAAATTTTATGCCCCAATCTCAGTTTTTCCTTTGCTATCCAAGTATAAACTATAAAAGAACTCAGCCCAGTTTTTATATGGTTAATAATTTGAAACTAAATACATAATAAGAAGAACATTTGATTAATCTTATGTTTTCCAGTGAGTTACATTTAAAAACAAATCTGGTTTGGAGGAATTAGCTTCTCAAGGAAGGGTAATTTGCTTTAGCAAGGACTGGTTTGACTCAGAAACAGGCCTAATAATTTGGCCTTTATAAAAATATTATTTTCTCCCTTTGGAGTTAAAAAGTAGAATGGGAAAGAAAAGAAAGAAGGAAAGAGAGAGAGAAAGACAAGGAAGGAAGAAAGGAGAAAGGAAAGAAGATAAAAGTAGTATGGACTAGAAATTACTGTGCTTACCTTAAAAATAGTTTCCAACCCAAACATTCTCTTTTAGGACTATGAACAAATTTTTCTAGCATAAACTTCTGAAGCAAAAAACCTTTCAGTTATCCAAAAACCAACAATTCCTCCTTCCTGGCTATATTAAACTCTGTGACTTTCTCGCATCTTCAGTGTCTCATAGAAGAAATCTTCTATGGCTTCCCCTGGAGAATTATCTTACAAATCAGTAACATCAATTCAATAGCTCTTCAATAACTTTTCTGGGTTTTCCAAGACAAATATGATCAGTGTTCTTCATTACAGTAAGCCCATGTGTAAGCTATTGTGTAGTTTATAAATCCTTTGGTAGAAGACCAACTAGATATACTTTGAAATAGGCTGTAAGAACCAGAGGGGATTTTAGAGTCAATCTAAACAGGCTGCACATTTGAATCCCCTGGAGAGCCTTTAAAAATACTGATGTCCAGTGCACCCTACACCAATTAAATCAGGATCTCTATGGATGGAGCCCAGGCACCTGTATTTTTTAGAAGGTCCCCTTGGTGATTCTGATAAACAGTGAGGCTCAGATACCACAGATCTGGTCCAACTACCTCTTTCCACAGGTAAGGAAGCAAAGGCTCAGAGCTGTTAAGGGACATCTATAAAGTCACACAGGTAATTAAGTCACATGACTGGGCCTAGAGGCCCATGTCTTCAGATTCTTTCTTCTATTATATTATCTTCTCTCACAACCGAATCTCTCACAAGGAAATTAGATCGCAGAATCTAAGTCCAAAAGGGACCACAATCTGGACCTACCAGAGACCAGCCACACAAAAATCAGTCTATCTCTTGCCTTTCTGCCTAGCAGTTGGCTGCTGTTGGGACAACCGTGTCACCCTGTGGGATGGAAAATATCCTTCCTTGCTATCTTCACCGGAAAGCAGCATCTAATTCTCCACATTCTATTAATGGTTTTCTTTATTGTTTCCACCATGCTTGTCCTCTGATATTTCTTTTTAAAAGGAAAAATAGCAACTTCTTCTAAAAAAGTCCTCATTAGGTGATAAATTGAAGTTCTAGCATAGGGACCATAGAAAAACTGTCACATAAAGAAATGTCTTCAGGGCAACTTCTTAAAAAAGGAATCATTTGCAGACGGGTGGTCTGAAGCTTTGCTCTTGGGGAGAACTGAACATGGGATGGCAGAAACAGTGCAGGGCCTGGAAAGGGGCCAAGCTCCTCGAGTACCAGGTGTCCAAGTGCATCACTGGCGCCTTTCCAAGACTCTGGAAAGGGCAAGCACAATTACCCCACCTGGGGTTTAGCGAAAACTTCCTGACACACACAACTGAAGGTATGAAAACTCGTACCGCGCGTCCTCTGCTTGTCCTGCCCGACCCCATGTGCATGTTTACTCAACTATTAAAAATAACCAAGAAATTGTTTCTGTTCCAATAAGAAGTAATCCTCTCAGGGCAGGAAGAAAAAAGACGGTTGACCTGCAAGAAGGAGGGGTCAGAACCAAGCAGAGTTGAACAAGAACTGGACCAGCAGCTGGAAGACCTCAGTTCCCACCCTGTTCCTGCCACTTACTGGCCACATATGTTGAGGCAAGTCAATTCCTTGGGGTTCAATTTTCCTCAGAGGCAAAGCTGGGATAACACCTGTCCTGACTGGCCCATGGGCTGATTACGAAGACCAAATAAAGAGATAATTAAAAAGAGATAAATTTATATAAAAACATCCTTTAAAAAATGTACATAGGGGCGCCTGGGTGGCTTAGTTGGTTGAGCCTCCGGCTCTGGGTGTTGGCTCAGGTCACGATCTCGGGGTCATGAGATGGAGCCCCAACTCAGGCTCTGTGCTGGCCATGGAGCCAGCTTGAGATTCTCTTTCCCTTTACTTCTGCCCCTCCCCCACCTTTCACTCTCTCCAAAAAAAAAAAAAAAAAAAAAAAAGTACATAAATGTAGGTATTCCCAGGAAGAAAAAGGAAATAAAAAGAAATGTATTATCACCAGATAAAAACTTCAGACATTCAGGAGTACTAAATTCCTAAAAAGATTTGACCATAGAACAATTCAGCAATATAATTCAGCATGATGAACAACCGTGCCTATGGAGTCACACAGACTTGGAGTCAAATCTTAGCTCGGTCGAGTAACCTCTCCGAGCCTCAGTGTTCTCATCTAGACACTGGGGATCGCAGTGGCGAGTCCTCTTGGAGGTTTGACGATGTTGATTGAAATAATCATGTAAAGAGATGGTAAGTGCTTCACAAATGATAGCTGTTGGTTACTGTTATCAAGCAATTATTGTTATTGTCACTGCTTCCCCTGCCTCTCAGGGTTGTGGTGAATTGTACGGATCGGATGTGTCAAGTAGGAAGCTGTCCATAGAGGGTCGTCATTACTCTACTTGAGTCCCAGACAGAACGGGAGGTATTTCTAAGGGACACATTTTCCCTTTCTCACCAAGAGATTTCTTTTTGACCTGGCCCAATTCTTTACAGGCTTTGAGCAATATCAGGTATTCTGTGAGGGTTCTGGTTAATCACCCTCCCAGTTCAGACACTGGTATAATCACGTTCATCTCTAGGGGCCAGATGGTAAGTGTACTTTTTCAAGGTAAAAGCAGGAAGTAATCCCCTTAGTATGAGCTCCACATCCTATAACTATTTTCTCCTATAGCTGAATCAGGGTGATTGGCAGGAACCCAGCTGATTACCAAGATTATCAGACATAGGGGCAAAGGAGAAAAAGCTACTTGAGTTACATGGACTGTGCAACTATATTCTAGAAGTCTCTGAGTGGCAGTTTGTGTCAATGATCCTATCAGTGCTTTTATTCAAATGGAGAAAACATAGCGAGAAAATCACAAAAGGTTAAAGCAAAAAATATTCACTTAATGTGAAATTTCATATAAATCACATGTAAATACTACACAAATAACACTCGCTTTGGAAATGTCAAAAATATTAGCTAAGTTCTTTGGTCAGTTAAAACAAAATGCTGTAAGAAATATAGGCTCACGTGTAGAGACTTGGGAAATGCAAATGAGAAAATTTGAAATAAATTAAGATCATCCATAGTCAAACCTCCCAGAGATGACGCTATTAACACTTTGGCATATATTATTTCATACTTTTTTTCTGTCCATGCATACATAAAAATGGAAAATTTCCCCCCAAAATGGATTTTAAAATGCTAGCTAATTAGGTCCTTAAAAAGCACAGAGAGGGCTTAAAGACCTAATGAATTAAATAATAATAGCTTTCTCCTTTTGATCACCATGTAATTAAAGTCTATGAAAACACAGAGCTTGGCATTTAGTAAATACTGATGGGTAGCATTTATGAAGCACTGATAGTGTGCCAGGAACGTACCTAACATCCATATACAAATTAACCCCTTTGGTTCTCACAACGGCTCTATGAAGTGGGTACAATTATTGTTCCTAAAAACAAGGTACAGGGAAGTTAGGCAACTTGCCCCAAGGTTACGCAGTAGGTAAAATCCTTAAACTGGGGTTCAAACCCAGGCAGTAGGGCTCCAGAAGCCAAGTTCTTCACTACCTTGCCTCCCAAACAGAGGTGCAACATTATCACTACAATTGGAAAAGAGAAACTCCCTTATGCTTACCCATAACTTGGCAGCAAATGTTATATACTATAGTGACGGCTGAGCTCATCATAAAACTGTCTAATATGCTGAAAATCACAGCACGCCCCAAAAATCTAGGAAACAGATACTGAATAAAATAAACAGAACTTGCATTTGCAACAAGCAAGGTTGGAAGAAATATTCTTGGAAGGTGGGATGTCGGTGTCAAATGTAGCCAGCCCATAAGCTTTCTTCAAGGATGCACTCTCTGTGTTTAGGTTTATGACTTAAAGGTTAGACTGCCAAGAATTTTTTAAAAGGTTGATACATCTGTGGCTGTAATTTCCCCAGAGCACCATAACCCATAGTCTTGCCAAAATTAAATAAAAGGATTGACTGTCCTCTTTCTTCCTCTGCCTTAAGAATGTCACCATCTTAACTCTGTGGGGAATAAAGCTACTACAAACTCAGCATTCAGGAGGAATTTTCTGCTTGGATTGCAATCAAAACTCCTTATTCCATGACCGGGTCCTAGTAGTCACAAAGGGCAGCTAGAGGAAGATCCAAACACTCATCTCTTTAAAAAAAAAAAAAGATTTTGAAAAGGAGAACCATGTGAGCTAGAAGGGTATAGAATTATTTGTGTCATAGGTACTGCTAACATAGGCGACGTCCTGGGTTATGATATGCGGGTCACCGGAGTAACCAAAGAGAAGTAACTTAAGTAGTTTTAAGACGTGAGAGGTTTCCAATAGAGGAGAGAACATATGAATCAGGAAGACTAACTACTATACCAAACATCCCCCACATCTGGGTGGTCAGGCCCAGTAAGAGTATTTCATGCTCATGTTCTGGGCTGGTACAGCTCAGGAGAGGGCTGGGCTCCTCAGCTATCAGGGTCTCGGGCCTCTACCTCCATCTTCCAAGCCCTTAGGGTCCTGTTCTGCATCCTGTAAGCTTACAGTCAACAAACCAGGAGAGAGGACAGCTGACTGAGTTCTGGCTACTTTCTTGCCTCGTCCCCTATAAACAACACCCCAATCCTTTACTTTGTCTCTTTTGGTCTGTTGACTGTAAGCACAGGATCCAAAGGAGGATGCTGAAGCCCTGGAAAATGTCTATACCCCACTGAAAGAAAGACTACAAAAGGAGCCCAAAAGGAAAAGAATACACAGTCTGATATAACATAGCATTATTTCTGCCACTAGGAGGAAGGAAATCCATCCAGATTTTGACAAAAATAGCCAGATGTACGTTGACCTAAGTCACTGGCAGCAGTCATGCTTCTTAGGGATACATTTATCTGAGCCTGAATTATCAATGTGGTTCTCAAGTCTTCCCATTCTGAAAACCTAACAAAACAATAAGAAGGGAAACCCAATGCTCAAAGGAGCACATCGTCTTAGAGGATGGTAATGAAGCACAAAACCTTGCCTTCATTACCTCATCCAGATCCAAAGATGTAGGACGTTGTACCCTTGGGGCAGCTGTGTGGTAAATTCTCTTTCATCTGAGACCTATATATGCATCTACCATCCCAGCTCCAATGACAGTGTGCATGGGGCTGGGCCCAATCCTTAAAAATGTCTGTCATTCAATACCTGTCCACAGAGGAGAAGATAAGCCCCTTAATGTCTGGAATGCGGCCCACTCCCTCTTAGGAAGAAGCTTCTCTTAATGGCAGTGAGTCCATTTGATTCCAGTTGGAAGCGGGTTCAAGAAATTCCTTCCCTGGCTCTGTTCTGTTCTCACCTCTCCCCTTCCTCCGCATCAGCTTTCCCATCTAAATGAGAGAGAGCTCTCTGGCACCTCTCAAAGCCTGCCGAGAAGCAATGGGACGTGGTGTTATACCAGTAATAACCGAAATGCTACCTCACATGTGTAAGATGTTTTTTCAAGAAAGTTCTTTCATATTTGTTATTTTATTTGACCCTCATCTTTTTCCTTCAAGCCAAATATTTTCTCACAACACTTTTCAATGATTTGAGGCTTCACTGGCTCAAAATATGGTCCCAGTACATTCTAACTCTAAATAACTCTGCTAGAGTGTACACTGACGTGCTGGGAAGAAAGAGACCAAAATCTGAGATTAGAGAGCCTGGCTCCATCCAAGTCCTGACCCTGTCACTCACCAGCTCTATGATTCAATTTATGTCACTGATTTTCTCTGGGATGTAAGCAGAGCCAGTGCTGCTTGACCGCCTTCACCCAGTGCTCTTAACAGGATCCAATGGGATAAAATATGCAAGAGCACTCTATCATGTGTGTCATAGCTTCTTTCTGGAAACGATCAATATGTCTCTCAGACCCTGAATGTCTCTAACCACAGTAGAACTGATAGAAAATACAAACATTATTCCATAAATGATATTATTAAACTAATCGTTGCACTTCTTTCTTCAACCAATATCTGATGGCTTTCTAAATTGACTGAACAAAGGGAATGAAAAGAAACTGCTTATATTCTATTTCCAATCACAGTTTCTCATTGTTTCTCACTGGTTAGCAATAACTCGAGTTTAACCGCACTCCTCTTTGGCATACGTACATACATACATAAAGCAATTAAACAATTCCAAACTGCACACTGCTCAATTGTTCTTTCCGTTTTCTCTCATAGGACTCCACAAAGCCGAAACCCCAGGGCAACATCTATGGATAATTAGCTGTTTTTCTTCTTTCTATGTTTTCATACCAAATAGTATATAAATATATTCTCAATCTAAAAGTTTCAAGCATTACAAAAATCCACAAAGTAAACTAGAAAATCCTACCCGTCTTTACCTCCCAGGGGTAATCAACCTCAATCTGTCTGTTGTGCATCCTGCCAGACTTCTTTCTGCAAATTGACTTTATGTCCCTAAATACAACAATCTCGTTATGTTTCGTTACATTATTGGGATCATGCTTTACAAATTGTTCTATAACTTGCTTTTCTGACTTTCTGCAGATATTCCCATGCTATGCCTGCTGGTCTACCTCATTTTTTTAAATAGCATCTGGTTTCTGTTAGGTCAATACCCCAAACTTTACTTAACCCTCTTGATGGAAATTTAGTGGTTCCTAAGTTCCAAAATTACAAAGCTTCGCTAAACTTTTAAAGTTAAATTGCTCATGGACTCCACTTTATTGCCTCTCTCCAAATTTCACTTGAAATCCACTTGCAGTAAAGTTCTTTCTAATATCCTCTTCTACCCAATGATAAGTAGAAGGCTCTTTTTTGGAAAAAGTGTCAACTCCATTCAGAACTCTTTAAAGAAGAGACTAAAGAGAGCATTAGCACTTTAGACTCAAGGCTCTTTATCTTTCCCACTGCATTCCTTATTCATTGGTAAGAGCATTTGTTCAGTCAGTCCTGTGTTTTACCCGAGGAGAGAATGGACCTCTACCTAGGGGCTTTCTGTGCAAAGCATTACAAACTTCAGCCAGCATACACGCACACACAAGCACACTCACACATTCACAAACAATGCTAAGATCAAAGAAAAGAGCTATGTGTGTACACACCATAGGGAATTACCTACCCAGTAAAGCATGGTCTTGGGCTCTATAAAAGAACTAAATAGAATGATATTGCTAGAATCTTCTAAAAGAGCAAAATTCATGTGGAATTTCCAAATTTAATATTTATTGATTGCCTACTATGTGCTAAGAGGGGATCAAAGGAGTATAAGATCCAACCTCTGCCTTCCCAAAGCTATAAAACAGTTGGGGAGATGAGGATCCAATGAATAAAACAATTAACTAACAAGGTAGGACTAGCCATGTAAAATGATGGTGAGCAAATAAATGGTAAGTGCTCTAGGCAAGGCAATAGGGGCTCTAGGAGGGCCTCTCAGGGGCAGGAACACCAAGCAAGTCTCCGAATGCTGGCCTCCGCCCTGCAGTGGGGGCTTAAAACACGGAGCCAACTGATCAGGGCTATTTGTCATGTAGCCATAAAATACTACATTCTGACTGTAAGAGACACCTGGACCAATGAATCTGAGTGAAACTGCACACTTGGTGTGCAGAAGAAATAATGCTTTCCAAGAGCTGAAAACCTGAAAGATGCCACATGGCAGCTCAATACAGACTCTAAAGCATGCCCAGAATCCCCCAACCCTACTCCTTCTGCAGGCCAAACAGGCTGCAAAGCCTTATTGGAGGGATCAGAATTTAAGTTTTAGGCACTTTTCCTCCCCGGACAGCCGACTATGTATAAATGCAGTAAAAAACAGTAAAGAACCAGTACTAAGCATGTACTATGTGCAGGTTGCCTAAATTAAGACCAGATACATGATCTTCTCCTTGAAAGCATTCACAAGTGTCCGAACTATCTACTCCAGCTCAACAGTATCCTGAACCCACCTCCCCAGCTAGTCAGCAGCAGAGTCTGAACTCATAAAGAAGCAACAGGAGAACATACGAAAGGTGTGCTTGCGTGGGCCAGAAAGCAGAGGGAATTACAGATTTCCTGTTTTAACCTATTCCTATAATGTCGAGGCTTGGTCTGGCCTACACGGCCCAGTAGTTTCTCTTCCATGGTGAGAGGTGTTGCTTATGTATCCCTTTTATGGAGCTGCTTAAAAAGTTTCGATTTTCTCTCTCCATTGATCGCAAAGAGAGTCTCAACTGAAGCTTCAAAGTGCCAAAGAAAGAAAGAAAGGGAAAGAGAGGAAGAGCGGGAGGGAGGGAAGGAGGGAAGGAGGCAGGGAGGAAAGAAGGAAGGAGCCTGACAGTAGCTACTGAGAAAAAGAGCCTCAGTCCCACGCCAGGCCACGTTTGCAGAGGACACGGGAAGGCCAGGCTACTGCTCTGCCTAGACTCTCCCAGAAGAGGCAAAGGCACATTCTGTAGGTTGTCTTTTGCCATTAGAAACGACAAATACCCACCATTTGCTTCGACGTGGATGGAACTGGAGGGTATTATGCTGAGTGAAATAAGTCAATCGGAGAAGGACAAACATTATATGGTCTGATTCGTTTGGGGAATATAAAAAATAGTGAAAGGGAATAAAGGGGAAAGGAGAAAGAATGAGTGGGAAATATCAGAAAGGGAGACAGAACATGAGACTCCTAACTCTGGGAAACGAACTAGGGGTGGTAGAAAGGGAGGTGGGTGGGGGGTGGAGGTGACTGGGTGACGGGCACTGAGGGGGGCACTTGATGGGATGAGCACTGGGTGTTATTCTATATGTTGGCAAATTGAACACCAATAAAAAATAAATTTATAAAAAAAAGAATGTTTGCAAACAATTAATAAAAATATGAAGTAAATTTAAAAAAAGAAGAAGAAGAAGAAGCGGCAAAGGCACAGCAGCATCCAGAAATACCGGAGGGGAGGCAGGGAGGAGCAAGACCCTGCCGTGGGCCTCTCCCCAGGAGACAAGGACACGGGGACAGCGTGTGCCCTGAAGCCCCAGCAGCGGCCTAGCAAAGCCTGGAGCTGATGAGAGGCGGCATAGACTCATTTTTAGAGCAAACGTGACTCCTTTAAGTCACTTGCCATCCACTGTGGGTCCTGAATAATAGCTGATTGTACTATTTCTTCCCCGAGAATAGACCTTTGTTCTCGTGACAGTGCTGTACTCTTGAAGGTCTCAGTACTAGTTACTCTGCTTAAAAGAAAGGCACAAAATACCGTATTTGTTCCAAACAAAGAAGGGATCAATTATTAAATCATCTTTTCTGAGAACTCGCCCATCTATAAATAAAACACGTTTGGAAAACAAACCTCTTCTGCTGTTTTTCCTTCCACCAGCATTAGCCTCAAAGGGGCCCTCAGCGACCCGGCCTAGAAGAGGGGGCTCACCCCGCCTCGGGCAGCAGCCCCTCTGCTCCCACCATGTCCGTAGAAACCGGGCCTGCTAGCCAGGAAGTGCGTGCTCGTGCTCGTTGGAAAGCCCTCTCGGCACTAAGGCCCTCCCCAGAAGCTTCGACACTGCCTCCCCGGTGCACACCTGCCACCTGCACAAATGTGCACACAGCAGCTGGCACACAATCCGCAAAGAGCCACAAAAGAGAACCGCCCGAAAAGCCCAGAGCTTGATTACCTGTCCTGGCGCCTCATTGCCAAAGGTGCAAAGGGTCTGATGGTTCTATTTGGTGACAGATTTGGGATCAAGCGATCAGATTCTCTAAAACAGTTTCATGATAAAAGGTGCTGCTTAGTACCTGACAAAAGTGACATCCTCGCCGAGTAAGCACCGTTGATGCTCCCACACTGCTCTCCCTTGTTTACTGGACACTAAGAAGGCACCAGGATGCACCATCTTCCTCCCTCCTCGGAGCTTCTGCACACACCACCCCCTTCCCTAGAACATCCCTAGAACACCCCCTTCACCTAGTGAAATCTAGTTCACCTTTCAGATCTGAGTTCTGAAAAGCCCCCTGTCCAGGAGCACCTTCCCATCCCACTGCCATGTAAGGTTCTGGTAGCTGCTGGTGCTCTTCCCGCAGAGCACTTAGCACAGTCTGTAGACTAATTACCCCACTGTGGTCCATCTTCCAAACCCAAGTTCATAAAACTTTTGCAACCTGGACACTATCCCAAAAGGCAAAGTTTCACATTTGATATGCTCACCCAATTCTCCTGCAAACCTTCCTTCCTTTAGGAACCTGTCTTTGGAAGTTTCAATATTTGGATGGATTTCAGACTCTAAACAAGAAGGGAAAATGTGAGCAGGCTAATACTTGTATAAAAACCAAATGCAGGGTGCCTCTGGATGGCTCAGTTGGTTAAGCGTCCCACTCTTGATTTCCCCTCAGGTCATGATCTCAGGGTCATGGGATTGAGCTCCATGCTCAGCAGGGAGTCTGCTTGAGATTCTCTCTCCCTCCTCTCTCCTTCTGCACCTCCCAACCACCCCCCCCCCGTGTGCATGCTCTCTCTCTCTAAAATAAATAATTAAATCTTTAAAAAAAAATGCAACCAGTTTGATTCTTCTCAAATGGCTTCAATGTGGGTTTTCAGTCAGATGAAGGGCTTTTCATTTTTCTGCACCTCTCTCAAACCACACTCCCTTGATAAGCCTTTTGGGCAGTACGGTTTTTACATTCCTAAAAATACCAATGGTTGAATTGTTGGTTATAGGAGAAAACTTACATAGAAATATATATTCAAGAGGTAGGTCAAACCATGTTGACATCTTTAAAAAAGAAGAGTCGTTCAGATACTAACCACCAAGCTCCTGGCATTTCAGGAATCAAGAGGAAGAGTTGGATATGAAGCGAGATGGAAATCTAGTGACACTAGAGACAGTTGCTGGAGGTTTGAAGGAAACCTCCACGAAACTGCTGAAGATGCTATGTCACTTGCTTCTAGCAAGTCTTTATCTGAGGGTGACAGTGCTTTAGGCCCAGTTTAGATTTAGTGTAGCTACAGGACTTCTGAAGTAAGTTTTTTTGATTAACCACAGCAGCATGTGGTAATGTTTTACTGTGCATAAGAGTCATCTCAGAAAGACAGATCCAAGGGCATGGTATACTACTTAATAGCCACATCTCACAATTTTATGGCCTGTTCCCCACCCACCCTATCCCCACCGTAACACACCCATCCTCTCTTGAAAGTAATTGTCTGCTCTCCGCAGTCAGGAAATTCTACAACAAGCTAAACTGTGATCAAAGGCCTCCCCATCAACTTTCCCTAGATATACAATCCACAGCTGGCAAAGACTCAGAAGCATCCTATTGACCATGAGTAAATTTAACTTTTGGACTAGAGGTGCATAAAATCTTATTATGCAGCCCACACTGATCACACATTTGAAGATTACTCCTCCTTTCCAGGGCAAATTTTCTTTCTGAATCTTGGTCCTCTGTCTGAAGTGTACCAAGAGATCAGGCCTGAAAAATTAAAGGGGAATCTCCCATAGCCAGAGCAGATGCTCAGAAAATCTAATGTCTTCAAAGAAGAAATTCGTCTAAATGTGAGGATGTTAATAGGCATTACGCTCACACATGGGTGCATATACATATACACACACAAAGGGCTCAGTAGTCAAATAAGCTTGGGAAACACGGATTAGAAAATGAAAAAGCTTCTCAGAGCCTTTAATATTACCAATATGCATTATGGATCTACAAGAGGGGCACAGCAGACAGATTTTCTACTTGAACATTTGTTTACCAGCATATCTTCCATTGCGAGTGCTCTGTAGAGTATACATAACAAAACGCTGGACTGGAGAGAAATATATCAAAATTAAATAGAGCTATCTCTGGGTACTGAAGTTTATGAGTAATTTTAATTCTCTGTATTTCCAGATCCTCTGTAATGAATCTATATTGCTTTTATCATCTGAAAAAAGTTACAGATGATAAAAGAAAAATAATATTTGGATCTACAATACTTCTAAGAACCAGGAGTAACTGAAAGTAAGATTTTTCTTATAAAAAATAGATGTGTTTATTGTTTTTAAAGATTTTTTGTATGCCCCCAATATGCTAAGTTCTGATATTAGTATGAGTAATAAAAAGGAAGACTTTTTATTGGGTGGCTCAGTGGTTGAGCGTCTGTCGTGATCCCTGGGTCCTGGGATCAAGTCCCGCATTGGGCTTCCCTGCAGGGAGCCTGCTTCTCCAACCGTCTGTCTCTCATGCATAAATAAATAAAATCTTAAAGAAAAAAAGAACCAGTCATTTTAGTAGCTAATTAACTAAATAAATTTATTACTATTTATAAAATAATAAAGTAATCAGCATAGAAAAACTAAAGTTGTAACTGATCTATGTAGCCAATATTTTATGATATGATATGATGTGTTGCTTTGCTTTACTTGATCTCAGTTCGAAAATCATACTGACTTGGACTATCCAGAAAAGTAAAAGCAATTTAAATCTTGCCAAAAGAAAAAACAAATCCAATATGCTTGATCTTAAGGCAGCCTACATTTCCAGGTATACCAGTTTTCTCAAAAGAAGACAGGAGGAAACAAGCATCAAAGTCCATCTTTAAAAGAAAAAAAAAACAAAGTCCATCTTTAGCAACTCTACAAACCACTTTCTCACTAAGGGATTTCTGTCCCTGGTTACAATCACAGTGATGAGACTCAACTGGCAAGGCCACCTCTCCGGATTCACCACAAACAAAAGAACTCTTCTTCTAACCCCGGCAGGCACTTCTCCCCACTAAATATGCTCAGACACTTCAGGGAATGGCCCTCCGCCTTTCAGCTGCGGGGAAGGTCAAGAATGGTCAACAGGATACTCTAATTCGGGCGGAGTTGGAGATTTGATTCATTTATCAAGAGACGTAAAGGCAGCTTCTATTTTCTCATCATCCGAGAGGAGACCTCTCAGAGTAGTCCCCACAACTGAAAGGGGGAAAACCCAGGGAAATTATGTCAGCTGAAAACCCTACTGTCACACTTCTCAATCCACCAGGCTAACCACAGCCAGATGTAAGGGCCACAAATAGATAACAAGTCCCCTTGTAAAGAGGCCTAAATTTTGTGACTAGCCAAATAGCAGCAAACCTAGCTGCTTAGGGAAATTATATTGTTCTGCCCTAATCACAGCTCTGAGTTTCTAGAAAGTGTTGAGATTTGTCAATTTCCCTGAGCAAGCGTTCTAAGGACTAAAGTGGGCCCATAAAACTATATTAGAAAAGCTCTTTATTTAGAGGAATAAATTTCCACAAATCAAACCAAAGCTAAACAAAAATAAACCAAGCCTACTGTTTTCTTTGTATTTACTATACACATATGTTCACCAGATATGCAACGTGTTTCTGGTGCACATTGCTTAATTTGTCTTAGGATGTCACTGGTCCAGCCAATAGCTGAGGGGAAAGACTGTAAGCCTAGTTCTAAAGAATTCGTAGGGAGCCTAAGAAATAAGAAACCCGATGCCACAGAAGTACAGCTTTAAGACAAAAAATAATCATAATTTGTTTCATAAGTAAGAGAAACCTGGGCCTGAACCTCAAGCTTTGCATTAATTGAATCAGAGTTTATAATAAGTTCAAGCTAGTTGGGCTTTCCTAAAACTAACATTTTGAAACATAAGTGAAGGCCAAGGAAACACACAAAGGAAATAGAGGAGAAAATGGCCCTAAAACAAGGGGGTTAAGAAATCGACAGCCCGGGGGGTACCTGGCTGGCTCAGTCCACAGAGCATGCAACTCTTGATCTCGGTTGGGGTTGTAAATTTGAGGCTCATGCTGGGTGTAGAGATTACTTAAAAATAAAATCTGTTTTAAAAAGTTGACAGCAGGGATCCCTGGGTGGCGCAGCGGTTTGGCGCCTGCCTTTGGCCCAGGGTGCGATCCTGGAGACCCGGGATCGAATCCCACGTCGGGCTCCCGGTGCATGGAGCCTGCTTCTCCCTCTGCCTGTGTCTCTGCCTCTCTCTCTATCTCTCTGTGACTATCATAAATAAATAAAAAATTTAAAAAAATTTTAAAAAGTTGACAGCATTACTAATAAGCACAGAACGACTCTTAGCTCACCCAGGAACAAGGACATGAAATGACCTGGGTTATAAAGGTTAGTAAACAGTCACTGCCATCATGTCCCAAGATGGAAATGCCCAGGGAGGACTGGGGGGCTCAGCGGGTGAGCGTCTGCCTTTGGCTCAGGTCATGATCCCGGGGTCCTGGGATAGAGTCCTACATCAGGTTCTTCCTGTGGGCACCCTGTTTTTCCCTCCGCCCATGTCTCTGCCTCCCTCTCTGTGTCTCTTATAAATAAATAAATAATATCTTAAAAAAAAAAAAAAAAGACAGAGATGCCCAAACAGCCAAATACTCCTTGCACGTGGAAGCACACCTCAAAAGCACAAAGAAATTCAAACCAACTCAGGTGATCATAAATGACAGGCGAAGCAGCTGCTGTTAAATGTTCAAGTTTCCTAATAGCTCATGTCAGCACACAAAAAGAATAATTTTTGAAAAGCCTGGCCAAGAATCTCTTAGGCAGCTACCCCACAGTGTGATGGGAAAGCAGAGGTAAATCTATACATCACAGCACACAGTGGCATTAGAGGGAAATTGTTTCCCACCCTCCTATTAATTTAGCAAATAGAATAATATATCAGCCTCGGGACTGGCCACCACCTAAGCAGCGGGCAGCTAACTCTTGTTTACTATCCTGTCTTTCTGAAGGATTTAGAATGTTTATAATATTTTTTGCTAGTGATCACTTCTCTTCATGGTCACCAAGCAGATGGGAGGACAGAGTTGGGACAGAATGCCACCTGTGTGTCATGTGTCAGGCGATGCTGGAGAGAGGAGGAAATGGAAGATGGGTAAAATGACAACATTTACAGAAATTATTTGTTGCTCACTCTCTACCCTCAACAAATCCAACTAATGCCACACTCAGAGTGGATGATTTCTTTTTTTTTTAATAAATTAATTTTTTATTGGTGTTCAATTTACCAACATACAGAATAACACCCAGTGCTCAGAGTGGATGATTTCTTTGCAGAGAGCCGACTCTGCATCTGGAGCGTTGATGCCAATCGTCTCTCTAGCAACCTCCTTGCCCTATCAAGGTGATTATCACTCCATCCATGGTAGGAATATGTGGGTAAGCAAGCGGCTCTGTGGGCAGCCAATCTTGAAAGTACCCATACATGGCTTGTTTTAAGAAAAGACATGAAAATTTCCATTTACAAAGCAGATTAACCTGAGGATGCTCGTTTACCTTGTCAAACTAACAGGTCGTTTGCTATAGTTTTTTTGCAGGTGAAGGGGAAACAGGGGGGAGGACTTGAGGGCAAAGCTATTTGTGAGTTGTTTTTTCCTTTTCTTTTCTGTTTTTTTTTTTTTAAGATTTTATTTATTGATTGATGTGAGACACAGAGAGAGAGAGAGGCAGAGTCACAGGCAGAGGGAGATGCAAAGTCACATGCAGGAAGCCCGACGTGGGCCTCGATCCCAGGTCCCCAGGACCAGGCCCTGGGTTGAAGGCTGAACCACCCGGGCTGCCCCTGGGTTATTTTTTCTAAAAATGGTAGAAACTGCCAAAGAGCCACAGGAGAATCCCTCTGAGGCTGCAAGTCCTTATTACTGCAGGTTGGCAGGCAGCAGAGCCGCCCGCCAGACGTCATCGCGGCCCTGGGGCATCTTTACATTCTGGGACAGGAAAGTGAATAGAGGCGAATCAAATCAGGGTTTTACCTAGATTCCCCCAGAAACACTTTAAAAACAAAGAAGGCAAGTGAAAATAAAATGCAGCCCCTGATAGAGCGCCCCGAAGTCGTGCAACCTCTGATTTTATCTCACTAAAAATGAAAGCAGAAAACAGATAAGGGAAAAAAAGTGGGGACAGGGAAGAGTGAGCATTTTGGATCCTCCCTGCCACGCTCCGTTCCTAATGTTCCCTTCTGTCCCCACACCACAAAATGACAGCAGGGACGTGGGCACAATACGGCCACATGAGCCCTGATAAGACCAGGCTTTGATGAAGGAACTGGAAGAGAAGGGGCGCACAATGAGCCCAGTCATGATCCCACAAATAACCAAGCTCGGCCACTCGTGACTCCTGCATTTGGAAACGACTCTGCCCAGACACCCCTGCAAAGCGAGCTGCAAATCCCAGGCCCCGGCTGATCCTGCAACAGTCTCCCAAGCCACCACCCTCTGCAGCCCTCCCCTGCTGCAGCCACGTCGCCCTCGTGGCCCTGCCACATCTATTTCCTGACATGCACATGTTCTACAGCTCAAGCACCTGCAGCGGTTTGCTGGGGCCAGGTATCCTTCTCCCATTTCGTCCTCACTACAATGCCTCGACTTGCAGACAACAATTGCCATTCTTTCCATTTCACAGGTAAAGAAACTGAGGCACAGAGCAGTCTAGTAATGTGCCCAAGATGACACAGCGAGGAAGCAGCAGAGCCCGAATCGGAGCCTAGATGGTCCCATTCCAAACCCAATGCTTGCAAACCCCATGTTTCACATCAACAGAATGAATCCAAACTCTCCATCGCAGCCATCGAGTACCTCTGCGCCTTCACAGTCTTCTTTCCCTCCCGTCCCCTCTCATCCTTCCTGACTTCCTGGCACAGCGCCGTTCACCATGCAGTCCTTGCGATGCATATGTGTTGATTGAATGAGTGTCCAAGCTAATGAATGCAAGGTCAGTTTTTATTCCATTCAAGCAAGGTTCTTATTTTCAGTGCCATAGAGGAAAAAATGGTTTCATCTTCTGCTAAGGAAGTCTAATCCCTGAACATGACGCCAGGCAACAAAGAAATCACACAAGCATTTGCTATTCATCTCCTCACTGTCAGCAAGGGCTTCCCAGGCACTGACATATCTGCATCCCATAAGCGTCACAATCACAGGGCCAGGGGTGGGGTAGGCGGCAGGGGGTGTTGAAATATAGCTCTCCAATCCAGGAAACAAAGTCCTTGCCATACACCATTTTGTTCCTTGAAAGACAATTTGGCAAATCTATCATCGGGCAATCATATTGGCAGAAGTCCTGGATACCTAGAGCAAAATCAACTTCTTTACATTAATTAGGTTTTGTCTGGGGGCAATAAGGGGGATAAAGTCAAAACCCAAGCTTACTTCATATAGTGCTTTACAGAGTACAAACCGCTCACACATAATCTCTACCGAACCCCCACAGCAATGTTCTGAGGTCCTATTATTAGCCCCATTTGGCTGATGAGGGAACTGATATGCAAAAGTGATGAGTAACTTACCTAAAACCACACAACAGAGTGAAGACAAGAGCCCAAGGGTCCTAGCCATGAGAGCAATTATTTTCTCACGGACTTTTCCCCACACACACAGCCTCTTCCATGGTAAAGCAAGTTCTGACCAACTCAGACCAAGAGTGCCAGCTGAGGAATGGAAGGGTCCAAGAAGAAACGAAAAGTGGCTAGCCACAGTTTCTGGGGGCTTGAGGCATTCACTGTGTCAACTGTGCACAATGAGTAATGGCTCCGGACAGGACCCTTCTCTCCTTATCATCCTCCTTCCCACACCCCACTCCCCAAATACAGGAACAACCCAGAAGCAGAGCCGAATAAAGTACCTGTACCCATACTCGTCCCTCCTGGCTTCCTGCCCAATGTTGCTACAGGGACAGGGAGCAGAGCCTAACGACCTTTAATCCTGAGGGGCCTGTAACAGTTAATTTCAAGTGTCAATTTATAAGGTGTTTTGGGGTGTGATTAACATTTACACGGGTGACCAATCTGCAGTGATAGCAAACTGCGGGAGCAAATCTTTCCTACAGCTGAAGAAGGATCTATGGGGAGATGAAAAGGAAGGACTCAAAGCAGAGGGAACACATGGTGTCCGTGTGGAGGGGCATACTTTTTATCAATTCAACCTTCTTGAAATAGGGCAAGATTCACATTATAAAAGAGCAAGAACTTCCCAATGTTGCTGCATGTGTAGGAGAATCTGGTGGCCACCAGTGTGCTTTTATTGAGACAGTATTTCTGGAGAGGGGAGAGTTTTTATGTCAGTGCAAAGGAAAAATACAACTTCCTATTAATTTTAGATATGTAATTTCAGCAAACACATCCATTAAAACACATAATCTCTTCATCAGCTGCACTAACGTTTATTTTTAAACAGGTATTCAAAATATTTAGGCCATAATCCTACCACAGCTGCAGCTAGAGCATCAGTTGTAGAGTTGTGGATTTACATTCACTCTCACCAAAATATCTACATTGTTACAACGTTTATTTGGGGGATATTTTTTATGTCAATAAGTAAAAGCATACCGGTCCATCTACATTTCACTTTAATGATCAAAGCAGTTTTCAAAACAGTTTCTAGACTCAAAATCTACAAGACTGTTATTCACTAAGGTTAAATTTTTAAAGTATTAATAAAAATTTTACATCTAAGATGAAAGACTAATAGATGAGTGCTGACTTGTTCTAGAAATTTTAATCAACTCATGAAAAACGGTATCTTTTGGTGACAAATTTTAAAATCAGTACATTAGGCAATGACAATTTTAACTTTTCTATCAGTTTGGATGTTTTCAGCTACGAATAGCAGAACAGACAATTAAAATTTGCCTAAGCAATTTGGACATTTCTCCCTTACAATCTCTTGAGGTAGGTGATTCTAGGCTGAGGAGTTCAGCAACTAGGTAGCTCAGTGGCTCGGGGATGTCATCTCACAACCAGGCTCTTTCCATCTTTTTGCTCCGGCATCCTTGGGTATTGGCGACCACTCCCCTATGATTGCAAAATGGCTGCAACAGTTCCAAAGAACATATCATCCCAAATTATGTCCAAAGCAAGAAAGGTAGAGCAAGGAGAGGTTAGGTATACATATGTCTTTTCTTTATAAAGGAGGAATATCTTTCTCAGAAGCCCCTTGTTGACTTTCCAATTAGTCTCATGCACCAGAACAAAGACACATGACCACCTCTAAACCAATTTGTGCCAAATTGTAATAAGATTGCCATGATTAGTGAAGAAGTCTTCATTCACCCTCTAAGGTGGAACACATTGCAGCTGGACACCCAAATAAAATTAGATTCTGTTAAGAAGGAAAAGAAGAGGGTGGGCAATTAAGAGTGCCTCCCGAATATGAGTAAAGAATAATAGCTTATATTGTTGAGTACTTTTAGTACCAAGCACCTCATTACACACTTTATAAAAAATTTATTTGACTATAGTTGACGCACAATATTAGTTCCAAGCGTGCAACATGGTGGCTCGACAATTTTAAACATTATGCTACGCTCACGGCAAACGTAGCTACCATCAGTCACCATACACCACTGCAATATCATTGACTACATTCCTTTATATGCCCTTTATTCCCATGACTTACTCATTCCATAACTGGAAGCCTGTATCTCCCACCTCCTTCACCCATGTTGCCTATTCCCCTACCCCTCTCCCTCTGGCAACCATCAGTCTGTTCTCTGGGTTTACCAGTCTAATTCTGCATTTTGTTTGTTTATTCATTTGGGGGTGTCCTCAGATTCCCCTCATGAGTGAAATCATATGGTACTGGTCTTTCTCGGTCTGACTTACTTCACTTAGCATAACACTCTCTAGGACCATCCAGGTTGTTGCAAATGGCATGATCTCACCCCTTTTTATGGCGGCACGATAATCCATTTTACACACACACAACCTATCTTTCTTATCCATTCACCTATCAATGGACTTTTAGGTTGTTTCCATATTGTGCTTATTGTAAATAATGCTTCCATAAACAGGGGTGCACATATCCTTTCAAATTTATGTTTTCATTTTCTTTGGGTAAATAAATGGAAGTATTGGATTATATGGCATTTCTATTTTTAAGTTTCTGAGGAATCCCCATACTATCTCCCATGTGCATTATTATCTCCACTTCCAAGATGAGGAAGCCAAAGCCCAGAGTAGTCATATAGTTTCTCCAGAGTCCATACGTGGTTAGTGGTAGAAATGAGATTTAAATCCAGACAGTCTGACAGCAAAGTCAGCAAAGACCTGGCTTGGATGGCTACATAAATTTAAAAGCAGAAAAGGCAACTAAGGTGCCTAGAAAATCCAATTGGGGAGCTAAGCTAGTAAAAGGAAAAAAGTTGTGAAGCCCTTCATATTTCATGTGAAAAACATTTTATTTCACTCATCTTAGCATTATGCTAAGAAGAAAGGGAAATTATTCCAGGTATAGCAAACTTTATAATGCTTCTTTTAAAAAGATCTTCTATTTATTGCTAAAATGTTTAATGTTTTAAAATTCACACATATTGCCAACACCATAATAAAATTATTTCTTCATGATCTTTATACATATTTCATTAGAAATATGTATATATATTTAACTGTGCTTTCTCATAAAGTATACAGGTCCATCAACATTTCAATTTTATGATCAAAGCAGTTTTCAAAAAGTTTCTATGCTCAAAATATATAAGACAGTTATTAACTAGGGTTAAATTTTAAAAGTATTCCTTCTATAATGAAATTGTACCTTGGGGCACCTGGGTGGCTCAGTGGTTGAGCATCTGCCTTTGGCTCAGGTTGTGATCCCGCAGTTCCGGGATCCAGTCCCACATCGGGCTCCCTGCAAGGAGCCTGCTTCTCCCTCAGCCTGTGCCTCTGCCTCTCTCTCTATGTCTCTCATGAATAAATAAATAAAATCTTTAAAAGAAAAAAATCATACATCTAAGGTGAAAGACTAATAGGAGAGTGCTGACTTATTCCAGAAATTTTTCCATATGCTTCCTAAGTATCATTTGTGATAGTTAAAAAATATTTCAATTTTATTTGTCCATTGTTGGCCACTTGACATTCTTTCTAATTTTTCACTATCAGAAATAACAACACAATAAATGTCTTCTTTTCTTATAGCTTTTTTTTTTTTCCTTTAGGATAAATTCCAAGGAGCCAGGTGACTGAGTCAGAGGGTCTGATTTTTTGCATTCACTGCCAATGTGCTTTCCAAAGAACCAAGCTATTAACATTGCAGCCAGAAATGTAAAAATATACCCATTTTCTAAGGTCACATCAGCTTTGGTTTGCTTATATTTATATCAGTTTAATAGCCATACAATGGTTTCTCATTATTTTTTTGACCTTCACCTCTTTGATTTGGAGAGAAGTGTTTCTCTACTGGCACGTTTGCAAGTATTTCCTCCTGTGAAAAATCTGTCCCTATTCTTTGCCCATTAATCTTTCTGAGTCTTAGTGCTGTTGTGATTCACATATTTCAAAACAAATTTGGCTTAATTTCATTCTGCAAACTGATGCAGACTAACCGACTGGTTTGTCTAGACTTACAATGGGGCGGACCCAAATTCCAGCCCATTTCCCAAACCTCCTAGATTTCAACAACTAGGGCATAAATGTCAGTCTTAGCTATAAAATGTGAACAAGAATGTTTCCACTGCTAAATTTTTTCTTCAAAATACACATTCAGATCACTATACTCAAAATTCTAAGAGTAATGTTAACATTTATACATTGGTCCTTGTTTTCATGGTCAACTACACTCTGAAGACAAAGGATTATTCTTTCACTATGGGACAATAGCTATTATAAGATTTCTTTTGTGTTTTTATCCTGAAATTGCTAGGTAGGTACAAAATCAGAGGGGAAAAATAATAATATCTTCAAATTTTGTTTTCCTTAAGTAGAAAAAAAGAGCTGCTCAAAACAACATACACAATAAAACTCTTCAATCTTTTTTTTTTAATTTTTTTTTTCTTAATTTTTATTTATTTATGGTAGTCACAGAGAGAGAGAGAGAGGCAGAGACATAGGCAGAGGAAGAAGCAGGCTCCATGCACCAGGAGCCCGACATGGGACTCGATCCCGGGTCTCCAGGACCGCGCCCTGGGCCAAAGGCAGGCGCCAAACCGCTGCGCCACCCAGGGATCCCAAACTCTTCAATCTTTCAACAAAACAGAAAAGGCATATGGCACACTGTTATACACCCCCCCCCTTTTTTTTTTTTTTTTGGTTTCACCACTGTCTCTCATCTCCTCAAAATATGGACATCTCCTTAAAAATATGGACTCCTCCCCCACTCCCGTCCCAGTCTCACAAATCAAAATCTTTGGGGTTGCAGTCTGATATCTATACTTTGAAAATATTCCTTAAGTTTTCAAATATTTTAGTTGCGAAATTCTCATTCTAAACTAAATCTTAATGAGAAGCTTAAGGCTTTGTATTGATTTTCAAACCCTGCAAAGCAAAAGATTTGTATTTACTTCCGTAGTGCTTTGAAAAGAGCTACTGAAAGACCAATTGCACTCTTACTAATATCTTTTACCTAAGGAAGAGCAGAGGCCAGAGACAAACATTTTTGACTTTTAGCTCTTTGCAGTGGTGAGGTAAGATAGGACCAGGGGCATTCAGCATCAATCCCCATACACCCCTCACTTATCTCAGGGTGCTCCCAGAAGGGAAGGATTTAGGACTCCTTAGTCCTATCACAAAGAGGTGTTGTGGTGTTGTTGTTTTTTTTTCTTTAATTGTTGCTTAGAAATGACCAAAGCCCTTGTTGGAGGGTGGGGCAGCCATGAGTAATTTCATTTTTTCAAGCTGCTCCTTAATATTTCAGAGAAGTTATTTTTATCTTTCTGGAAAAATTGAAAGGGGATTCATGAAAAGCCCAGGTAGCAGTCCCAATTTATCCACAGGTGGCTTTTGAATTCTTATCACTGTCAAGCATCATTAGAATCTCATTCTAATCAAAAAAAAAAAAAAGAATCTCATTCTAAGATGCCAATAAGCACAAAGGATAGTTTATTAATGTATCCAATAATGTTGAGATACACTATATATTTTCTACACACATAATATTCTATATGTGTCAATAGACATAGTGAGTAGTTTAATAATGTCTTCAATAATGTCGATTTCTGCATTATTCTACTAATTTGAGTGTATGTGTATATATATAAATGTATATATATAAATATATATATATTATATTCCACAAATGTGTGGAATACATATACAAAGAGACAGTAGGATAAACTTGAAAATCAGAGGATGTTAACATAGAAGCCCCTATAAATCAATTCTTTACCAGCTCTCCAGGAATTTCCATGTAGATATTTAAATCACAGAAAAGCACTTCAGCTGCAGCCTCATCTAGCGGAGAGAGGGCCTGTGGTTAGACTTTTCTTCCTGTAGCCCAGAAAAAGAAAGTCACGCCACGTGGGCTATAAGGAGACTGTGTGGTCTCACAGTCAACAAGAAAGAGTCAACTGTTAACAAGCACACGGTGGCCTCCAGAACTGGCTAAATGTTATCTGGTCTTATTCTAGAAAGAACAACAATGATCAGTCTAGGGTTCCTTGAAAGATTACATTAATGTTTCTCAGCTCAGCCACCCCTATCGGGAGTATCCCTGCCCCATTCTATAATATGCAGGCACCAAATCTTCTGGCCTCAATGAACTAAAATAGGCAAAAGCAGTCACTATCTCACTATATAGTTTCATATTAATCTTCCAACTCCAACCTGTAATTGGCCAGAAATGTTGGTGCCTCCTAAACTATCCTACCAAAGTATCCTAACAGCAGAGGAGTATATCCCAAATACAAAATTAAACTCTTTTCCTCCACGGCTATCTTAAAAAATTCTTGTATATACTCCACTTTGGTTCCTGTTATGTTTATGCATTTGCTTTATTAACAAAACAATGTTTCTCCTAAAACCACAGGACAGATGGATACTCCAGGAAGAGGTACTAAGTATATTATCATATTTCATGTACCCAGTGGGGTGCACACCTATCAGATCATCTGCCTTATTCAAAATGTTCCCCTTCCTGACTGCAAATTACATCCCAAAGCAAGTTCATAAGAGACATTTGCGCACTGTTCTGCCCCCAGGCCCTCACCTCAGTTAAATGAACCAGGGAAAGCCCTGGGCAGCTCAGGGGGACCAAAGAGATTCTCTCTTCAGGGGAATGTGAGGAGACAGTGGGTGAAATGTCATCTCTCCTTCTGCATGGACCTATAGCCATATGTTGCACAACGTACGTGCCCCAAGGAGTCAAGAAAGGTGTTCTTCACAAAGGGAAGGAATGAGGAAGATACAGGGAAGCAGAGGCAAGAGGTAGGATGAAATGCTGCCTGGCTCCCCGCAAGATGTCCAGTCTGGAGGCCATCCTACCTGTCCTGGGCTCCATCAATTTGGAAGCTCAGCTCCCCAAGCAGTTCATCCAGGTTTGCCACAGAGAAGTGCGATTGGAAACACATGAGTGAAATGATAAAAAGGCACAATACAGCAACCCAGGGCCCCACTCATCATAAGGTGAATCACTTCTGCTGTGGGTACAACCTTGCCCCCAAGAACTCTGAAATTAAAAAGAAGAAAAAGATGCAAGGGGCAGCAAAATCAAGTCAATGACAGCTTAGGCTCCTACTTGGATATAAACTTCTTACATAGCAAGCAAGAAGGAACCATTCTAACCTGCCTTCCCATAAACTATCTTGAGAACTGAGAATCTATAAATGGTAAGTTATGCCCCCTACCCCCTACCCCCCAGAGAAGAAGTAACTGCAAGCCTGTCTTCAGCAGGACTGCGAGCTCCCCATTCCTCCAGGTCAGCGTAGGCTTGGCTGTTACCAGCACTGCTGGTGGGGAGAGGCAGCCAGGTCTCCCAGGCCACCTCCCCTCCACAGGCAACCAACTACACATCCCCCAGGACAAGAAAGCCAGAGAAAGCAGTGCTGGAATGTGGACAAAGGACAACAACACACCTCTAGTCACTTAATGGAAACCAGAGCAAGACACTGCACTTAATACAAGGACTTCCATCAAATAAAGAAATGTTTAATCATGCATCTGTGCCATACGTTACTCGAGCTCTTTTATAAAGGGTAACTATAAGTGCAGTTTAAAAATAATAAAAAAAGTAATCCTGATCGATCTGATCTAAATGTAGAAAAACGATTGAAGGGATCCATATAAAATTCTGAATTTATATTTCCTTAATGCAAGCTGTCTTTTGTACATGAGGTTTGAAAGAAAAGGTACGGATGACCTATAATTTGAACTCGTTTTCAAGCTAAGATGTTGTCTCATTGAATTCATACCATTTTCACTTATTGCTCTGGATGCCAGAAAATAAGACAAATAGGGAAAGAAATTTAAAAAGGGAGGAATTTCAGGTGCAGAATGAGTTTCTAGCAAATGTCCAACAAAAGACCAGGCTGGCTTCTGAATCACTAGATGTGCGAACTTGAAAACAGTCAGGGCCAGGCCCCCAACTGCCAGGAGCAATAGTAAAAAAGATTCCCGCCTTTCTATTATGTGTCTTTGACTGTGTGCCTTTAAAAGATCTTTTTTTTTTTGAGGCTCCAAAATTTAGATATTCTCCACATACTGACATATTGACAGCTTTACAAAAAGCACTTGTAGGCCAGCAGAGCAAAAAGATGTGACAATTTGAACACAAATACCTACATCAAAGCAACAAAACCAGAGTGCATTATAGTCATTATATCAGGAAATAAGTCAACCTGGGGAAGACGAAGAGGAAATATATGAATATATATCCTAAAGTTAAATATCTATTTTCAGGCTCAGGTTTAAAAAAAAAAACCCTTAAAGATCCATTCTGGAGAGGACATTATGTATATACAACTACATTAATGTCCTGTAGAACAGATTAAAAACAAAGGCCCAGGTGTTTCAGAAAATGGTACAGGAGGAGCAGCAGGTGTGAGGATCTGATATCCATAACAGAAGTGAAGAACTTGCATTCTAAGCAATTCCCTCCTACGAAATTTGAGCCAGACACATGACCCTAGTCCCAGGCTTCCATGGGCCCCCAATAAATATAACCCTGGCTGTGAGTGGCTCTGACCTCCCACAGATCATGGACTGAAGGCAGTCTCTACGAAGGAAGGAAGGAGGGGAAAACTGGATTTACGCCATAGGAGCCTCTGGAGGTGAATAGAGAGAACTCAGTAGATGCTCCAAACTTCTAAAAGCGGCCCATCATCATAAAAATGGAGGAATGAATGAAAACACAAATTCAGCGCAGGTGCCTGAGCTCCAGAAGATTCCAGGACTCCGCAGAGGGGCCTGCCATAACTGCATGGCTTTCCTTTATAGTCAAAGTGATTCAGATCATTTTGCAAAGGAAGTCACCTGGCCAAGTGGGAGTAGCATGCAAACCCCCCTAGGAAAGCTGGATATTTGCCGGTTGGGTATGATTTGACAATGGTTAAGAAGCATTCTTTGGAAAACAAATTAAAGGCACACAAAGATCTTTTTTTTTTTTTTTTACTTGATAAAACTTAGAATCAACACACTACTCAGCTTTTTACTAATTATTACAAATCTTTAAGAACAGTCATAACTTTCTTCAGTTCCATTTCCCTTCTCTTTTTTTGAGTATCTTAAAACTACATATTTTGCACAAATATTTTTTTATTGTGGCAAAATATACATTACATAAAATTTGCCATTTTAACCATTTTCAAGTATACACTTTAGTGGAGCCAAATACATTCACATTGTTATGCAAACATCACCAGTGTCCATATCCAGGACTTTTTCACCATCTTATATGGAAAATCTGTACATATTAAACAATAACTCCCTCTTGCCTCCTCCCCTTAGCCCCTAGCAACCACTACTCTACTTTCTATTAATTGGACTACACCAAGTACCTCATGTAAGCGGGACCTTATCATATTTTTCCTTTTGTATCTGGCTTATTTCATGTAACAATGTATTCAAGATTCATCCATGCTATGGTATATATCAGAAATTCACTTCTTTTTAAGACTAAATAATATTCCACAGTATACATATGGCACATTTTCTTTATCCATTCCTCTGCTGGTGGACATCTGAGTCGTTTCCATCTTTGGCCATTGTGAACAATACTGCCATGATCATTGGTATACAACTACTTGTTCAAGTCTCTGCTTTCAGGGCACCTGGATGGCTCAGTTGCTTAAGTGTTTGACTCTTGATTTCGGCTCAGGTCATGATCTCAGGGTTGTGAGATCAAGCCCCATGTGGGGCTCCACGCCATGCATGGAGCCCGCTTAAGATTCTCTCTCTCCCTCTCCCTCTGCCTCTCCTCTGCTAACCCCCGCAAAAGTCTCTGCTTTCAATTTTTTTGGATATATATCCAGAAGTGGAATTGCTAGATCAAATGGTAATTCTATGTCTGATTTTTGAGGACCACCATTCTGTTTTCCAAGGCAGCTGCACCATTTTATTTTTCCACCATAAATTTCTATACTCCTGAAAATAATCTCTCTTGACCTCCTCCACCTAAGCTAATCCAATCCTCCTTAGGCTGTCTGAGAAATTTTCACTTTCAAATCTTTTCCTTTTTCTTTGTTAAACTGTCCTCCAATTCATAGTTATTAATTCAACAGGTAACAAGCATATGTTGCAGACCCCTTTGTGCCAGGAGTTGACGTTGGTGCTGGAGACACCACAATGCCATCAGGAAGGACTCCTCATAGACAAAGTCTTCTCTGGGTTCTTTCTTTATCTAAGATCCTGAAGTATCTCCTGGGGTTTATAACTACCTTTTGCTCATCTATAAACAAAGAGTCACTTGATAGAATTCATTAAAAATACTGTGGTGTGGGATATGTGGGTGCCTCAGTTGGTTGAGCATCTGCTTTCAGCTCGGGTCATGATCCCAGGGTCCTGGGATCAAGCTCACATTGGGCTCCCTGCTCAGCAGGGAGTCTGCTTCTCCCTCTCCCCTTCCCCCTGCTTGTGATCTCTTTCTCTCTCTGTCAAATGAATAAATAAAATCTTCTACAAAGTAATAATAATGTGGTACAATAAAGAGAAGAGGCCATCCTAACCTGCCTTATTTGACCTTGAGCAAAAATGCTCATCCCAGTGGCCTCATCTCAAAAATGGTAAGTAGAGATTTGAACCAAACAATTTCATAAAGGGAAATCCAAATAGGCTTTCTTGATTAAAAACAACAACAACAAAACAACAACAATATTTTCTAAAAACTTTCACCCTAAGTCTCTACGTCAAACGTAAAGCTCTGATGACACTTGACACCCACCTCTTCTGTAGTAGCTGCCAGAACTGCTGAGTCTCCTGAGGAAAGTTTCAGGTGAAGTGACAATAAGGCACCCTAGAGAATCTGAGACTTTTCGTTGCCAAACAAAGAACCATAACAATCCTGAAGATACCACTAACCTAACAACACCACTGCCTCGTGCTAAATGAGAGATAGGGCCTCCTAACTCTTCAGATATGATCAGAAGAGCAGCCTGCAAGCCTAGGTCACTTCTAGAGGAGGAGAGGATCTGAAAAGGCTCAAATGTCAAAACCCGCTTTTGCCATGTGTGATGGAGTAAGAGAAAAACCTAGGGCAAAATGCAAACACACTAATTAGATACCTCAATCAAAAATGTACAATGTATGGCGTGCAATAAGCTCTACAGCAAGAGTCTGAGTGAGAATCTGAGTAGCAGCAGCTCACTTCCCACCAACCAGAACAAAATAATCACATCCTCTAATATAAACAAACCTTCCTGGCTATCCAGTAGTTAGTTCCCTCTGATAGGGCGCTGTGGGAAGAGAGGAATAAACAAAATCCAGACGGGAAGCAGTCAGAAAGAACAAATGGCAGAGCTTTCTGGCACTCCATCTCCTTGTAGAGAAACAAGAGACATTTCTCTATGTTAATAAAACTATTTTAGAACACGGACCCTAAAATCACTTATTAGTATGGTTACCCACAAAGGGTGGGGGTAGCTCTAAATGAGTTTGTAACATTTGGCTCCATTCCTAGAATCAACATCATAAAACCAACCCTAATTACCAACCACTGACAACTCCAGAGTCAAATTCCCATCCAGAATGACATATTTTGACCTACTCCTTGGAGGTTGCTCTTTCTGAAGCCTTCTTTCCTTTCGATGCATACGAATTTGTGCTTCCAGAAATTCTATGTGAAAATTCTAACTTACCACATGAGTCCCTTCTTCCCACGAAAGAATATTTAAAAGAGTGTGCAATCACTTTTAACCGAAGAATAACAACACATTCAAAATGAACTTCCCTGACACGGCATCCGAGCAATACACTTAGTAAGATATGCCCATTGCGTGATATGTTCTGGTAATTTTATAATTACAACGATGCTTCTTTACAAGTTAGAGCGTCAAGTCTGAATGTGCCTAGAAGCCACAGTAGTACAGCGACACCGAGGAAAATACTCTTGCTACCATTTTTGCGGGGCAGAGGCTCCTAGCTTGCTCCCCAACACCCATTCCCCCCGTCCCCTGTGGAGATAGAAGGCTTAGTGGGGCCCACGGTTGCCTACCTAAAGATCACATTTCCTAGCCTCCCTTACAGGTCATGTGACTGGTTCTGGGCAATGGATATGAGCCACATGATATTTGTAACTTCTAGGGCATGCTTTTAAAAGGAAAGGAAGCTGCTCCCCCACTTTCTAACTCCCTCCCTTTTGCCACAATGATAGTGGAGTGACCATTCTTAGCTGGAGGAATGAAGATGTGTGGCAAAGATGGCATAGTAATAAGGGAGAAAGAACCTTTATCCCCAACATCATGGAGCCTCGGTCTGCTTCTGCTCAGACTGGAATAGATGAGAATAAAATAAACATCTGTATCGTTATTTTGACCCAACCAGAAGCCTAACTAAGGCACTTTGAACTCAACATCTATCTTTTAGTATCTGTTCCTTAAACAGAAAGCACCCTGGATTTCTTGAGGAAATTGCCCACCATGTTTTTTGTCTCCATTGTCATTGTTTGATGTTAGTTTGATGTTAAAATCAATCTCTCTGGTTGTCAGTATCAATTTTCACAATCTCCCAAATCAAGATGTACAGCAAGTCACCCAGAACAGGAAGTGTTCCTGTCCCCTTCCTACCCTTCAGCTGGGCATCTCACAGAAGAAAGTCTTTTCTTCTGGCCTAGCATCCATCTCATCCATCTAACAATGATCTCATCTTGTACCCAGCATGCCTCCCTCAAAAGGTAGGACGTGTCTGGCCAGTGGAACACTTCACATCATCCATAAAACAGGAACTTCATCTTTGCCTCTTGCAGACCCCTAAAGGTAAAGAGAAAAGTCACATCTTTTTCAACTCAGGAAACGGAAATCCCTAACTGCAGGTAACTGGACCAAATACTTAGGATAAAGTTACCAGGTTAGATTGCATAGATTCTTTTTTTAAAAATTACATCATAATGTGTCAATGTGGGGGCACCTGGCTGGCTCAGTCAGGAGAGATCATGATGTGATTCTTGATCTCAGGGTCATGAGTTCGAGTCCTATGTTGGGTGTGGAGATTAAATAATTCAAAAATAATTTTTTTGATAAATAAAACTTCAAAAAATAATAATTATGCATCGGTGTGGATTCATCAGTTGTAACAAATGTATTACTCCACAGGGGACATTGGGGATGCTGATAACAGGGGAGGCTAAGCCCATGCAGGGACAGGTGGTGTATGGGAAATCTCTATCTTTCTCTCAATTTTTGAGAGGACCCTACAATTGCTCTTTAAAAAAAGAAAGTCTATTTATTTATTTATTTAGATTTTTATTTATTTATTTGAGAGAGAGGCAGAGAGAGCATGAGCGTGGGGGAGGAGCAGAGGGAGAGGGAGAAGCAGACTCCTCGCTGAGCAGAGGGCCTGATGCAAGATTCAATCCCAGGATCCTGAGATCATGACCTGAACCGAAGTCAGAAGCCTAACTGATTGAGCCACCCAGGTGACCCCCAAAAAAGACTTTCTTGTTAAGAATAGTTTTACACAATCTGCTTTAAGAGACACAAAACTTTCTAAATTTTTTAATAGTTATTACCACTTACAGGATGAAAATGATGGTTGGCTGGATGACAAAAATGGTGAAAGAGTCAGCAGCCAAAAACACTGAGAAAACCCAGGGAGCCTCCTGCGGAGCAGAGTCCTCATAGAGCGACTCTGGCCAATATCAACCCTGGGCCTCACTCTAGCCAAAACCCCAAATAAGAGTAAACACACCATTAACCCCTTCCACATGCCAGGTACTTTCTTCTTATTTTAGTCACAGAAACACTAACACACTCCCTTAAGTAAAAGCTTTTTTAAAATGAAAGCTTGGGCTTGCTCTCCCCCACCCCCCTTTACTGCCTCTGCTTTGTCTAATGAAAAATAACTGAGGGTTTGGTTTTGTGATTCAACTCCTGGGTGTAGATTTCTCATACGCAGAAAGTGTTATCATTGAGACCCTTATGAACAGAGCATATTAAAGGCTGCCGTGAGGATACCGCAAACCAACAGGGACCACTTTCCTTTAACACTTGAGGGAGCACGTAATTCCACGGTATTAAGAGGGAAAAAAGAAAAGTTTTTTATAATATTTCAACCTTTGGCTCTATTAGCAGGATAACCTAAGAGTTCTAACCCAAACCATCTATGTTTTCACACATTCAATCCCAGAAGTAAAAGTATCTTATCACATCTTCCAAGGGCTAATAACATTTAAAGCATATTTGGTTTGAGATCATTAAAAATCAGTCTAGGGACACTTGGGTGGCTCAGTGGCTGAGGCTTTGGCTCAGGTCGTGATCCCGGGGACCCAGGATCGAGTCCCACATCGGGCTCCCCATGGGGAGCCTACTTCTCCCTCTGCCTAGGTCCCTGCCTCTCTCTCTCTCTCTCTCTCTCTGTGTCTCTCATGAATAAGTAAATAAAATCTTTTTAAGAACTTAGTCTGGAATGTAAAGTGTATGCATAGATAACAACTCTGTGCAGAAATTACCTTCAGTAACAAGTAATAAATCAAACATTCCCCCTCTAGGCAGAAAGTCAGAGCTGGATGCAGGCGAGGAGAAAGCTGTACGTGAGACTTTGTGCACTGATAGCAAAGTGACTGCTCAGGTGAGTGGAACCTGAGGGGTGGCAGCCGCCTGGCCAGGATGAACGGTCTTTCAGGGGACCAACCAGAGGTGACCCTCTAAAGAGTTTTCCACCAAACATCACCATTTTTCAGGCCTTTCTGATGATGGACCAAAATAAAAGCTGCAGTAGTTTTTTCATTGTTGATCATTTGGAAAGCCTCAAATAACAGCTAAGAGCTTTCAATAAGCATGCCAGAGGGAAGGGGGAGAAAAGAAAGTTACGGTTGAAATTACATCCTTAAGAGAGCCAGTTAAGCCACTAATATAGAAGCAAGTCTCGGGTCCTCTCTCTGACCCAGAAGCCATGGGTGAGGAACTCATTTTAGGATTGATTACACAAACAAACCACTCCATTTTGGTTGTCATCTTTCATATTTAGAACGTGGACTTTTTCTTTATACAAACTGAATGATGGTCCCAACCCAGGGACCTGAACTTGGGAGTGGGAAATCTTCCACTCTGGGCACTGAAGAGTGTCACCGACCCTGTACAGCATCAGGCAAGTCATCACACTTCTCCATCCTACCACTTCCCCACCTGCAAAAAAACAAGCCACACCTCCTACTTCCTGCTGTGATGAAAAGTGAAACAACTAGGTAAGTCAAGCTCCAAAGAGACTTTCAACATGGTACGTAACATTCACAGTTTTGAAAGTCTAAGAAATAAGCTCTCTTCCATTTCACCTATTCACAACACAGAAAAACTCCCTATATGATCTATTAAAAATAACAAAGAAAAAAAGCTTGATCCTCTCAGGTCATGGAGAATCACTTGCTCTGGATAGCCTGGTCTTCTAGATTAATTTCCAAGAGAGCAGGGATTTTGTGTTTTGCCTTGTAATAAAGCTTCAGCACCTATAACAGTCCCTGGCATGTAATAGGTGCTCATTAAATATTAGGTGGACGGAGGAATAGAGATTTTGCACTTATAAATGTTGGAATGCCTTTTCTTTTAGCCATTTCAGGTGAAAATTTTCTTAAAATATACAGTAGCATCCTTTCTTACCTTCTTGAGAAGACTATAGGGACTGTAGTAGCATTATTTTGCCAATAACAAAGGGTACCACCCTGTATTTCAAAGATGCTCTTAGTATGCTTTAAAATACTAAATCACTCCAGAATATTTTATGTAATTTTTCAGCTCTTTTATGCTTTTATCATATTTTCTCTTTCTATTGGATTGTCATTCCTCCCTATTATAAACAGCCTATAATTGGCTGTTTCTAATTTATTGTACACTTAAAAGCCAGAGAATCACAACTTATCAGCAGTTTGTCTTAAGTAAGAATATAAAGCTCTAAGTGGGGGCCCAAGGCCTTCTCCTAGGAGTAGAGAATGTAATCCTTAGACCTTGTAACATCTAAGACTGCTGATTACAAGCTCTGTTTTTCAGACTGCTTTCTGATTCTTCACCTAGTTCCAGATAGGTAACAGGCCAGACAGCCAAGATCCAAACAGGGGTACTAAATGAACTCACAGTATTTCAGTAGGGCATCTCCAAGGGCTAAAAGGCACTTGTTGCATTAGGCAAGGTATCCTGGAAGTTATGGCCCCAGACAGCTGGTCGCTATCTAAGTAAGCAGCTGGTCTAGGAAGAGAGCAGGGATGTCTAAAACAAAACACTAGAAGTACAGAGAAGTCTGTAGGGAGTGGAAACTGTATTCTCAGCACTGGCGTTCCAAGGGAAGAAGCTATTCCAGAGGAGCTGAATTAAAGTCACCAAGGGAGGAACTGAGAAAGAGTCAATAGAATTAAGTACAAGATAGAAATTGTAACTTGGGAACAAAAATCAAAGTCCAGTTTTCCAACATGGAACACAAAGGCTGAACTAGACTAGACTTTACACCGAGTCCCAGAGTTAGGGGTGGAGCCCCTTAAATCCTCAAAGCCAAAATGGTATAGGGCTTCCAGATGGTTGTCATCTATATCAGGTTGTGGTAAAGCTGAGGAACCCAGTAGATTATGACAGGAAAAGAGGGGCACAGGGCTGCCAACCACCCCCTTCTCCATGCCCAAATGGCAAAGTGGCCTCCGAGGTGTCTGAAATGCCCCAACGGCTGACCAATGAGAGGACATTGCCATAGGGCGAGTGCAGAGGCAGGAAAACCTAAGGCTCATCAAAGAGACAACTGACTGAGCTGGAGAAGACTATATACATCTCTCAAACATTCTCTACATGCATTACAGTGTAGTCAACACATTTATTCCCTGAAATAACACGGTTGTCCAGTTGGCAGTTCTAGGTGATAAGCCAGAGGCTCTGGAGACCACTGAAGTCCTTCTATGCCAGGCTGAAGCATACATGCCATGAAAATTTACTCATCTTGGGGCACCTGGGTGCCTCAGTTGTAAGCATCCAACTCTTGATTTTGGGTCATTATCTCAGGGTTGTGAGACTGAGACCCACTGGGTATCAAGCCTGCTTAAGATTCTCTCTCTCTCCCTCTCCCTCTGCCCCTTCCCTTCTCTGAAAAAAAAAAAAAAAGGAGAATGCATGAGGGGAAGCATCTGTATATGTTGGCAAATCTAACTCCAAAAAAAAAAAATATATATATATATATTTATATTTATATATATATATAAAGAATGGGGAAAAAAAGATCTGTTTGGGAAAGAAATGTGATTCTTTGTTAAACTATAAACTGCACATTAGGTAAAAAAAAATTGAGGGATGCCTGAGTGGCTCAGCGGTTGAGTGCCTGCCTTTGGCTCAGGGCATGATTCTGGATTCCTGGGATCAAGTCCCACATCAGGCTCCCTGCGTGGAGCCTGCTTGTCCCTCTGTGTCTCTGCCTCTCTCTCTCTCTCTGTCTCTCATAAATAAATAAAATCTTTTTAAAAAATTGAAGATTTCCAAGAAAAACCATTAAAAATTTTGGGGTGCTGACCTGGGTACTTTTCCATGAGTGCGTTCACAAAGATCCATACTTATTATATGTGCTCTCTTCAATATGCATAGTCTGCTTCAATAAAAAGTTTCAAAATTGCCAGAGCAGAGTACTACTTTATCCCTGCCCTATTCTCATGTAAACTGGCCTTTGATAAGCAATAAAGCAGGGAAAGTTTGAATATGGAGACACAAGACCTAAAACTCCTCTCTCTCCTAATGGAGATCCACTCAGAAAAGCACTCAACTCATTACCAGAAGGCTGTTGCCGTGGAAACAGAAGCTGTAACTACTGCAATCACACCTCGCGAGCAAAGATGGCCAAGATCTATTTCAATTCTTAGATGCCTCGAGGAACCACAGATGACTGTAACCATGGAAGATGGCCAATCTGTAGTAATGAGGAAGCGCATGCCAGAGTTAGAAAGGCTGCAACTGAGAAAGGGTGGGGGGCGGGGGGAAGAGGTGGGGGAGGAAGGAGACAAAATTCAAGTGTAGTAAGTAAAGCCCAATCCAACAACTACACACCTGCAAGGCTTCGGTCTCTCTGACCTCAGCCGTCCCACCCTCTTTACCTGGTCGCACACCCATGACCCGCCGGCATCGTGTTAGGTGCCAGTAGTACAAGGCCAAGGCCAGAGAAGACCAGCCTTCCTGCAAGGAAAGCCACGCTCAGAGAAGTGCTCCCCTGGAGACACAAGCAACTGGGATTCAAAGGCTAGGAAGGCGCTCCCCAGGCAGAGGTTGAGGGGGAGCATCTCGGGCCAACGGAAAGGTAGGGACAAAGGACCCAGGCATGCAACTGCACCATGCTGTTTCTCAACAGAGTGGCTCCCCGCAATTCTGGGCGGGACAATCCCCATTTCAGAGACTGTCCCACACACTGCAGGCCATCTGCCATCTCTGAACTCATCCACTAATTGCTGGTAACAACCTGCAATTGTTCTGGTAACTAATGTCCTGCCTGGCGCATCTCCCCAGGTGCCAGGGAGAGAAGGCCAGGCCACTGCTTGCCAGGAGAAGCCCAAGAACTTGGAGGAGGGGACTTGGGGCTGGAGCAGGGGTGGAGGGGGGAGGGTCAGAGCCCAGGGTGGCATGTGGGTGAGGACCAGGGTGCCCAGGAGCCAGACTCTCTGCTAGCCTCAGAGAAGAGAAAACAGACCCAAAGCAGTTATGTAGGAAGCCAAGCCGACAAGACTCGGCAGCTGATGGGATGTAAGGAAGTAGAGAACAAGGAAGCATGGAAGACTAAAGAATAACCTCCACCCACCCACCCCGACCCCCCGCCCCAGTGTTGGGCTTGGCCAACTGAGTAAATAGTAGTGGCACTAACCAAAGCAACGAACACAGGAGAAAGAGCAGGTTTGGAGGGGGGTGCAAAGATGAGGTGGCAAGTGAGTCTGAAGCACAGAAGGGACATCCAGGTATCATTTCTAGGAACTAATAAGTAGACTGATGCTGAGGAGAAATATCTGAGTTGGAAGTAAGAGAAACCTTAGCCTTTTGTTAGAGGCGGTGTCCAAGCCATTCCCCAGGAGCCTCCAGGACGGGCATCCCCCAGACTTGCTAACCAAGCCAAGGAGAGGACAACTGAAGGCCAGAAAGCCGAGATACTGGCACCAGATGTAAGCAACTGGGCACCAAGACTGCAGAAACTAGGCCCAGGCAGGTGGGAACAAAGAAAGCTGCAAGCCAGAGGGGAGCGGATCCGAGGAGGAGTACCTGAACGCAAACCGTTGGAAGCAGCTACTCCACTCTTGGGGCCATAGCTACCCTTTTGTGCTGATCCTGTCCTACATGAGAACCAGTGGCTTTCAAGCTTATGTGCCGTGACCCACAGTAAGAAAATAATTTTACACGTGAGTCCAGTTCATGTACCACAGCTTCATGGGTGTGCAAGGTGCAGCTGCCCCAGGGCCCAAGCACAGAGCAGCCCCACTCCTGGTTAAGCACTCTGCCATCGCCATCCTGAGATTCCTCAGAATTTTTTTTACGAGGCCCAATTATGAGGCGAGTTCTGACACACACAACTACACATTTTTAACAACAGTTTCGTGAAACAATATCTTACCACACATGATATAAGATGATATTTTCTGTTCTATTTTTTTAATGCAATCATAGCCCGTTACACTCACAACCCAGTAATGGGTTGCAAATCACAGTTTTTAAATATTCTCTTGAGTTAAGGCAATATCTTTTAAGATTTGTTTTGTTTAGTTTGTGGTGGTTGGAGCAGTGTGCAGATTCTTTTGAAGATTTATACATTTTTTTTCCTCTACAAAGGATTAGAGGCAGTATACAGCAAATAGGGTATTTAAAGACAAAGGCATTGCTGAAATTAGTCGAGGAAGAAGAGTAGGAAAGGATTTGTGAGGAACCAATGTTGAGTTAGGAAGTGGGAGATTGAGGAAAGAAGGATCAGAAAGGTAGAAGGGAAACTAAGAGAAAATGGGCAAAATCAAGGAAGTCAAAGAGCTTCTAAAAGGGAGTAATCAGAGAAGTCACTCATTCTAGAGAATTCCAAGCTAAGGAGAGAGCAGGATCATGGGGCCATCAGAGAATGAGCTAGATCAGTCCAGTGGCACAGTGAGAGAAGCCCAAATGCAGACCTCCAAGTGACCAGGAAGCAATAATGCAGAAAAATTAAAGATAGCACAGAAAAGGAGAAATTAAGGAACTTGAGAGATAAGTAGAAGAGAGAATATTTTCTTTTTACAAACTGGGGCGGGAGGGGGATTTCTGGGAAATCTGAAGGTGGCTTAAGACCTATGAGGCCACAGACCATTTTTGCATTTAAAAATGTAAAAATATACCCACCTCCCTTCACTAAATACACATTACTTTTATTTGAAGATTTATTTATTTATTTTGGTTGGGAGGGACAAAGGGAGAGAGAATCTCAAGCAGTCTCCCCGCTGCACAGGGAGCCCAAACAGGGATCTGTCTCACGACCCTAAGATCACAACCTGAGCCAAAAATCAAGAGTCTGACACCCAACTGACTGAGCTACCCACGCTCCCCAATGCTACTTTTATTTGAATTATAAATAACTATAGATCGAGTTGAGTCGTAAATTATTAGTTAACATAAAGTTATGTTTTATGGGGGGGTTGATTAAATATATATTACCTTTGATTTTACAGTTTTACTTAAGTATTCAAGAAGCCAATAAAAATGGTTTTTTCCCTGATTTTCAGACATGTTTTTAGGCCTCTGAAAAGCCCATAGACCAAAGGCCTTCGATCCATAATCCCTATGGATTAACGAGGACTGAGTCTCTCTGAAGTTGAAGGAAAGAAGTCTCAGAAGCAGTAAGATGAGGGGTGCCTGGGTGGCTCAGTGGTTGAGCATCTGCCTTTGGCTCAGGTCATGATCCCAGGGTCCTGGGACCAAGTCCCACATCAGGCTCTCCATGAGGAGCCTGCTTCTCCCTCCCACCGCCTGTGTCTCTGCTTCTCTCTCTCTCTCTCTCTCTCTGTGTCTCTCATGAATAAATTAATAAAATCTTTAAAAAAGAAGAAGCAGCAGTAAGATGAAAAGGAAGTAAGTCAAGACATATGAGGTTCTGATAGACAAAGTGCTTCCACTGGTCAGAAGAGGCCAGATAACCCCATTTCTTTTAATGGCAAAGTCATTGAATAAGCAACGAATAAGTCAATGAGTAAGCAATTGAAGGAAGAGAAATGTGTAAGGTCAATGAACACAGGAAAAGCTGTCTAACTTCATTAGCACTTAGGGAAATGTCCATTTTTCTTGTCTAGGACTGGCAAAATTTCAAAAAACTAACAGCACCCAAAGCTGAGGAAGGTGTAGGGAAACCGGCCTCAGAGACACTGCTGGGTGGAGTGTGAACCCCTACAATTTTTGCAGAAGGCTGTCTGGCAAACTGCATTAATGAATGACCGGAGGACAAGAGAAAAACCGCCCTGCCCTGGACTGTTCTCACTGCAGGCGTCCAAAGGACTGGGTCTTCAATCCCGTGATCTCAGCTTCAACTTACCTTCTGGAAGAGGCCCTTCCTCCAATACAGCATCTTACTTTGTTTTTCTCAGACTCCTTACCTCAAACTGCTATTTCCTATTTTATGTACTGTTTTACCTGTTTATACACAGCTTCCCCCGACAATAGCAAACATCCAGAAAGCAGGGAGCATCTCTATCTTGCTCACTTCCCTATTCACCTGGAGAAGCACTATTAAAACTCATGGTGGGGGCACCTGATGGGTTCAGTGGTAGAGCATCTGCCTTCACGCTCAGGTCGTGATTCCGGGGTCCTGGGATCAAGTCCCATGTTGGGGTCCTCAAACAGATCCTGCTTGCCCTCTACCTATGTCTCTGCTTCTCTGTGTGTGTGTCTCTCATGAATAAATAAATAAAATCTTAAAAAAAAAACTCATGATGTTCACTGCAGAATTGCTTTTAATGAAAACTAGAAAACTGAATGTCCATCAGTAGAAGAAGATGGTTGAATAAATCACAATACATCCACACTATGGAATATTATGAAGCTATGTACTGACCTGGGGGAAGGAGTGTTCATAACATACTGTTTTGTGGATAAAGACGTTTATGAAATATTTAGAATCATATTTTTACTGAAAAAGAAGGGGGAAAAGCATGCGGGTGAATATATTTGTCCACATTTGAATAAGCACAACAAAAGGTAAGGAAGGAGGGGGATCCCTGGGTGGCTTGGGGGATCCCTGGGTGGCTCAGCGGTTTGGCGCCTGCCTTTGGCCCAGGGTGCGATTCTGGGGTCCCGGGATCAAGTCCCACGTTGGGCTCCTGGCATGGAGCCCTTCCTCCTGTGTCTCTGTCTCTATCATAAATAAAAATAAATAAATCTTTAAAAAAAAAAAAAAGGTAAGGAAGTAAACACACACAACTGTTACTACTAATGTCCTTAAGGTTGTGACAACAATGGAGAGGATGGGACATTTCATTGTTACAGTGTAATTTTTTAAAATTAAGTTATTTTAAGAGAATTCTAGCCTCAAAAGCATTAAGCAATCCTACCAAGAAGTCTGGTCCTGTTGTGTTTAGTTCATCTGTCGGAGTTAATAAGGCTTACGATCCACTGGACTCGCCTAAGGCCAACCTCATACCTAGTAGTCATTCCCATCTGATTTGTTAAAAAGCCAAAATTATTCCAACACATAGTAGCAGAAATGCCTTGCCTCTGATTAAAGGCAGGGGTGCTCCGTGGGAGACCTGGAAATGATGTGAAAGCCTTCTCAGTGGGCCACTGAGAGCCCCAGCTGCACCGCCCGCACCGGGGGAAAGGGCGTGGGGCAAGGGAGCAGGCCAGTGGGCCTGGCGGGCGCCGGCTGCCTGGGGACCCCTTGGGTTCCCCAGGTGACATGATTCTAAAGATTTCATAAACGCCTTTATCCACAAGACAGTCTGTTATGGACACTCCTTCCCCCGGTCAGTATATAGCTTCATAATATTCCATAGTGTGGATGTATTGTGATTTATTCAACCATTTTTCCTACTGATGGACATTCACTTTGCTTCCAGTTTTCATTAAAAACAGCGCCGCAGTGAGCTCGGCCTGGGAAATGATGGGGAAGGCCCGAGGCGCTCTTTCCAAGAGCCCCTAAATCAAATGTCCTTGTCTAGGCCAGAAACAACCGGGAACGAAAATCTTACTACAGAACAAGCAGCAGTCGGCACGTCAAGGATTTTTTCAATGAAGTCCTTAAGCTGATCAAGTGATAAAAGCTGGGAATTTAAAAGGACTCGGATATTTGCACCTCACCGTGCTAATCCACCTGGAAGCTACCCAACCAATCACAAAGAAACAGTAGGAATGAGCCAGGCTTCGGCAGCTGGGGTGCCTCACCCCGCGTGGGACAGCACGTCACACCAGCCACAGGGAGGGGAGGAAGGGAGGGAGGGGAACTGCCAGGCCCAAGGACACCACTGAGGGAACCTGGCATTTGGGAGGCCTGTCGTCCAGGCCTCATTGAGACACTGGTGAGGTCCCTAAACCAGGGAAGCGAGGGAAAATTCTCTAAACCCGTTTCCTCATCTATGCAATGGGAATGAGAAGGGCGCCAACTGCCCCGGGTCGCCGGGAGGCACACGTGAGGACACGCACAGGCCCTGGCATGGCCCAGGGGGGCCGTGACCACATCCCTCCCTGCCAAGGACCTGCCACCTGGCTGCAGGGGGTGCGGGCCGCACGCTGAGAGTCCCTCTCAGCTGCAGAGGGCAGCGTCCCTGGGATCACCCCTTCCTGCCTCTCCACCTGTTATCACCTCCCTCTGGGGCCGGAGGCCAGCAGTGCTGGTACAGAGCAGGGCACCACAACTGCAAATCCTCACTGCCAGGCTTCCCAGCAGGTCGGCAGACGCCTTTGCAGCCTGTTTCTCTATCAAATCCTGTTCCCTTCCCTTCCTAGGGGTTGCCCCCCAGTGAGCATCTTGCTCCCCAAATTCCACATCGGTATCTGCTTCCAGAGAACCTAAGGTGCAATGAAGCTCTCTTGCAGTTCTAATTACCCTAGGGTTTCTGTAATGAGACTAAGAGCAAAAGCCAATTCTGGTTTGGAGAAAATAAAAAACCAAAAAAACAAAAAAACTTACGTTCATAAATTTTGTTGTCTTTTTGTGTTTGCTTTTTTTTTTTTCAACATACATGCCATTTATTTCACATATTCAAAGTCTGGTACTTTATTCATATTCACCAAATATATACAAAAAACGACATCCTGGGGCAACCTGCTAGAGGTCACGGGCCTCCCCCACGCACTGATGATAGTTTAGGCTTTTCTTTCACTGTGGCTGTGACTCTCAGGTGGGCGGGTCCCTTGAGGCCTTGGAACCAGGTAAGAGGCTTCTGATTGTTACAATGACCACAGGGCTCTGCTGGTATTTGGGAAGCAGGGAGCAGAAATGCTAGACTCCTACGATACTCCAGAAGGTCTCTGTTGATGGTAGATTGTCCCACGTCCCACACAACTTTCATAAAAGAGAAAAAATGAAGTTTATATAATTATCTGAGTCTAGATCTTAACTCTGCATTTCATAAAAATATGTTGTCTGGTTTTAAATACACTAAATTTGCTAGGAATTTGATTACCCTATGAATCAAGAGAAAGGTGTACTTTATTCAGAACTTCACCAAGAATTTTTTGCTATCTCCAAAAATCATGACAGTTTTAGGAATGTCACTCATGATTAATGAGTCACCTCTATAACACATTAATTAGTCTACGTTTGTAGTTTCGTATTCTTAATGATGTACATAAAAAGGCTTATTAGCCCTTATTTCTAAGGCTTTATATGTATAATTATTGATAATATCCAGTTGGCTGTTTCTTAAACCTAATTTATCTGATTATTTCATTATGACTTCTAATGTACCTGTGCACATGTTAAAATACAAGCTATAAATTATTTTCATGTTTCTTCTTTATATTACAGTTGGAGTCTTATGTTTTGGGGTTTTTTTTAAATATTGTGTGTAAGTAAGGTCTATTATCTATGAGTTTCATTTCAGGAAGTAAAGAGGATGTTGCAAAATGTATAAAAAGGGATGTTGAATTTTGATAGAGTTGGAAACTACTGCCTTACAGAATTTATCTATAACTGAGATAGGTCTGAGATCCACCCGCAGCAGAAATATCTATGGCAATCATTTAAAAAAATCTAGGTTCCTGGAAGGGAGCCTGATTGGCTCAGTCAGTAGAGCATATGACTCTTGATCTCAGGGTCATGAGTTCGAGGCCCATGTTGGGCAAAGAGATTACTTAAAATAAAAATAAATTAATTTGTTTTTAAATCTAGGTTTCTAAATTCTAACTCACCAGAATGTTCTCTGGGGCTAGAACCCAGGAATCTGGATTTTTTTTTTCAAAGCTCGCCAGGTGAATATGATGCTCATCCAGGCTTGGTAGCCACAACAATCGAGGAGAGAGGATGTACCAAGCCATCACCTAGCCTGGAGGTGCTCACAGTCTAAAAGAAGAGTATAAAATTCTACCTATACCATCAGGCACAGAATTGTTAAGTGCCAGAAAAAGAAACCAACAAAGTGCTATGGAAAGTCAAGAAAAAGAGACACCAGCCTAGAAGTGGTGTCTAGAAGAAGGTGTACTAGAGCAGGGGGTCTGAAAAACAGCAAGAGAAGGAGCCTCACCTCTGGGGACCATTACTGCAGAAGCCCTACATACATGATCTCCATCAAAACTCCCCACAACCACCCTCTGGAGTAAACACTCTTCCTGCCCAGGTCTTTCAAAAAAAGATACTGAGCCCTAGAGAAGTCCAGTAACTTAACTCAAGGTTTCAATCTCAGACTTTGCAGCCCAGAGGACAGGGCTTAATCATCCAGCTAATACTCAGGACCTGGCCCAAAGGAAGGTGGGAGCGGGGTGAGTATGGGACAAGGCCCAGGGAGTTTCTGCAAGTGGGATTTCTATCCAAAAGCAGCATTTTCATCTCACTATCTGCCTGTCACCAGCATTCAGGACAGCAAGAAATCATCATTATTAGGAATTCTGAGCATACAGTATTCACATATGCTGGAAAGACTCTAGGAGGAGAATAGGCATTCGGGAGTCACTGATGCTAATGAGCCTCGAATCACAGGAAAGCAACCTAATTGAGGCAACAGCAAAATGGAAGAAGGCTTGGAATTAAGAGTTTTCTCATTGCTTCCACTGATCTAGCAACAGAATAAAGCAGCTTCTGTTTAATCAATTCCCACCTAATCAGAGAGTCATCTTAACACTGTTTCCCAGAGCAGCAAATTAGCCTAATAGTGAGTGACTGCACAAATCAGGAGGGTATTGGTGGGGAAGGTGGGGACGGAAACACACTTGGAGGAAAAGCAATTGGCTGGTGCTAAGGGGTTAAGTGGTGTTTAACTAGCTATTAAATTGCAAAGCGCCAAGCTTCCCCATTCTAATACAGAAATTGTCAACAATGAATAGAAATGAAGATAAAATGCATCAGATTCTGTTTCTAGTCTACAACTTGGACGTACATCCAGGTAGATGGAAAACGTATTTTTATCATTGCAAAGAGAAAGATCAAGGCTCTCCATAAATCAATGGTTGAACTGATAAGTGTTTCTTAAACTCAAACACCCCCCCCAAAAAAAAATTCAAACACCCAGAATTTAGCATGCATCAGAACATCAGAATCGCCTAAGAGGCCTGTCAAAACACAGAAGGCCGGGCCCACCCCCAGGGTTTCCAGTGCCATAGATCCTGGGTAGGGCCCTAAAATTTCCATTTTGAACAATTTCCCCAGGTGCTGATTCTGCTGACGTGGGAACCACACCTTGAGATCCATTGCTTGGAATGTATCCAGAGCCATTTGGCAGGGTAGGGGTGAGGGGCAGAAAGATGAAGTTGAGCAGCTGAGAGGGTGAACTGGGAGCGGAGCAATCACAGCATGCAACGGAGGGCCCCCCTAATAACAAAGGGAAGGTTCCATATAGTCTTTAAATCAGTGATTTGTCAAATCACTTAGGAATAAAGAGTCTGTAAGCCATCATGTCATGGCTACTACACACCCATGGAAAATGAGAACAAAATGACAAGGAAAACAGAGGACTTTCACTTTTTGTGACTGTGAAATGACATTAGTGAATTAAAGGGGAAGTCAGAATATGTCACAAGGGATAAGAGGTCCCCCAGGTCAGAGACAGCTGAAAGGCCACTTCTCTGTCTGCAGGACCCTAAAGAAAATTCACTGGTTCTATGTTACTCCTTCCCTCAGCCGACTTCTATTCTCACTACGACTGGTAACCCCATGTCCAGTTTGAAGAGCACCTGGCTTGCATTGAATGAAATCTTGGTTTTACCTGCCACATTCAGCCTCCTGGTGCTAACCAGTCAAAATCAAACTCCAGGTTTCTTCTGAACCAGCCTTATGCTGACTTGGCAAAGGAAATGCGGGTAAGGCAAGACCAACCATTTCACCCATTATTGTGGGCACTCAGAATCTCTCTTCTGCTGAGCTGGAGCAAGACTAATACCAATGCATTACACCCCCTTCCTGTGCCACCCCTAACTTCCAGGCACGTTGCCAGGAGACCGGACGTTTCTGGAAGATTTCCAATGAGGGTGCTGCTTCCTGGCCCTAGCTGTCATTAACCAGAAAGACCACAAGGCCCCTCTGCCCATCTTCTCTTCCACTCCACCCATTTCCCTCCCTCAAGGATGACATGTAGGTCAACAGCAAGCAAGTGCCTCAAATCTCTAAGGCAGAGATCTTTGGCCTTGGAAACATCCGGAGCAGAAACAGGTGGTGTGGTCTGGAGCAAACATTCAAGGGCAATATATGCTAAAAGCCCTGAAAGAAGAATCTCTACACATGGAATTCTCATTTGCATTTGGTGCAGTCAGTGGGTCTCCAGTTTCTCCACCTCCCTTTTAAGGTTAGGTTCTCATATGGTGTGTTGTGAGCAGGTCAGACTAACTAAGAGGGTTTTTTCAGTATGGTTTCAGGCTGGGTAATATTTCATAACCACATGATTGCAGGGCTGAGCTTAGCAGTGCTGTATTTAAGGGACGATTGCATATCTACCACTCAGCCCACATTTCAAAGACTGATGAAATATTGCTCCTGTGAATTTAAGAGAAGGTGATAAAGCATTTCCCTCTCCCAACTAACAGGACCGTGAGGGTCACTTCCTAATACGATGCCAGGAGCCTGCCTGCGCACAAGAAGAATGCACGTCTACCTGGAGGATGGCCGAGAAACCATAGTGCACAGTCCAGGCAGTCAATAAGGCATCGGTCCTCTATGTCGCAGTTAGATTATGTGCCCTAAAACACAGCCCTGCACACCTCACATGCCCGCCCTCCAATCGAGTCTTCCAGGGTCCTGCACGGAATCCAAACCCACCGCGGCTTCCAGGGGCCTGGACACGCACAGCCCAGGCTCTGCGACCCCCTCCTGCCGCTCCTGTGCAAACCCTCTGCTCCAGGCCAGTCGCCCCTTGGAAACCCTGCACACAGGTTTCTCTCTGGCTTTGCTGACCTCCACCCCAAATGCCCCCTCTGTCCTTCTTCCCGGTTTGTCACCAGACTAGCGTGAGGCATGCAAAAACCAGCTCAAGGGATGCCTGGGGGGCTCAGTGGTGGAGCATCTGCCTTCGGCTCAGGTCATGACCCCGCAGTCCCGGGATCGAGTCCCATATCAGGGTCCCTGCAGGGAGCCTGCTTCGCCCTCGGCCTGGGTCTCCACCTGTCTCTGTGTCTCTCATGAATAAATGAATAAAATCTTTATGATTTTTGAATGAATGAATGACCACACTGCAGCTCACATTGCACAGCCTCCACCAGGCAGCCCTTCAGGAAGCATCCCTTCCCGGGCTCTCCGCATCCTCCAGCCCTGAGGCCCCCGAGGCCACGGCCCGGTCCAGGGGTCTCGGCTCGGCTTCCACGTGCGCCCGCGGGGCCATGACCCCCAAGCACCGGCAGGTCCCCTGCAGACCGCTCTGTCACCGTCGCCCCAGCCCTCACCGCCAGGAGTCCGGTCCTCCCCAGGACTTCGGGGCACGCAGCGCCTCCGTCCTTAAGCCACCTCAGTCTCCTCCTGCTGTCCAAGCACTGCCCTCTCTTTTAGCCCGAGCGTGTGACCCACCTGCCAAGTCCCTGGGTCCCCCGGGCCTCGAACCGCTTAATGAGTGTCTAAGTGAAGAGTCATAAGAGGCAATTTCTCGGCTGGAAAAATACGCCTGGGTCCCGGGGGGCGGTGTGCAGGCTACAGACAGGAAACCGGCGATGGAGAGAAAGATTTGCAGGAAGAGAAAGGGGGCCAGGCTCCCCCCCACCTCGGTCAGCAGTCCCTCCAAGAAACAAAAAGGAAAGCATCTGGATGGAGGTGGCTGGGATGGGTGGAGGTGGCTGGAGGTGGCTGGGATGGCTGGAGGTGGCTGGAGGAGGCTGGAGGTGGCTGGAGGTGGCTGGGATGGCTGGAGGTGGCTGGAGGAGGCTGGAGGTGGCTGGAGGTGGCTGGGATGGCTGGAGGTGGCTGGAGGTGGCTGGAGGTGGCTGGGATGGCTGGAGGTGGCTGGAGGTGGCTGGAGGTGGCTGGGATGGCTGGAGGTGGCTGAAGGAGGCTGGAGGTGGCTGGAGGTGGCTAGAAAGGCTGGAGGTGGCTGGAGGTGGCTGGGATGGCTAGAGGTGGCTGGAGGTGGCTGGGATGGCTGGCGGTGGCTGGGGTGGCTGGAGGTGGCTGGAGGTGGCTGGGATGGCTGGAGGTGGCTGGTGGCGGCTGGGATGCGCTCCCACCCCATCGCCCACGCTCCACAGAGCAGAGCAGCACATCTGTGTCCAGTTCCCTGCGGCTGCAGCACAAACTCAGCAGGGAAATGCAGAGCCTCGGTGCTGACTGCACAGCCTCGGGCCTGTCAGGGTGGATTACGGGGGGCCACAGGGGGTGGGGGGCCTTGCGCTGCAGTGCCACCTTTGGGGTCCTGATGGGCGGCACCGATGACCCTGCAGTGGGCTAGGAATTGTTCTTTCGTTGATTTGATCGCTGCAAAAGTAAGGGCTGCCAAGAAGCATCCCTATCCTCGATACACACAGCTCCGCGTTAGGTGGCCACCGATTAACCGGCTAACTTACCGACCAACAGTTGCGTGTTCCAATCCACTCCCGACATGCTTCTTTTTTCTTCTTCCCAACACTCCCGTCTGCTATACTATCCTCCTAAACCTCTCTGGCTAAGATTTTGTTTTTCTTTATTGAAAAAATCCTAGCAGACACCTGGATGGCTCAGCGGTTGAGCATAGGCCTTCCGCTCAGGTCGTGACCCCGGGGTCCTGGGATCGAGTCCCTCATCAGGCCCCCTGCATGGAGCCTGCTTCCCTTCCACCTGTGTCTCTGCCCAACTCTGTGTCTCTCATGAATAAATAAATAAAATCCTAAAAAAGAAAGAAAGAAAGAAAAGAAAAAGTCTTTGACTATTAGAATCTTCTTTGTATTAATTCTTAAGCCCTGGTGCTGCTGCTCACAACATTGTGTCTCCAGGCTCCTAAAAATACTTCCAGGAAGAATGTCCCCTTCCTTTCAGTGAACTGGGGACACAGTATATTGTCCATAGACAGATGCGCAGAGCAAGAAAGGTAGTCGTTAATGGTGTTCCTCCTTCCAAAAAACCTGCCACATCTGGCTCCGGGTTAAGCGACACAATACTGCTATCACTGAGCTACTCTTTGAAATAGTGCAATACCAGAAATCTCTCCACACCAAAATCCGAACCCCTCCCTCATCAGACATTGCCCTGCCCTACACAAGCCTGTAGAGTTCCCAAGCCTCACCTTCCCCACCCCTCTCTTATTGCTCCTTCATTGCTGTAAACACAGTTGCAAGAGGGAAATGTAATTGTAAAAATCTACTTTGGGAACAAGGATCCCAATGACTTCACTGCTACATTAAGCTTTTTTTGAGAAATCATTTCCATAAATGATTAAAATATAAGTATCTTTAATAAGTATTGTCATCCAATGACTTAATTTGTTGCACTTTCTTAAAGATTTTTTTAATTCATTTATTTATTTGAGAGAGAGCGCGAGAGAGCACGAGCAGGGGATAGGGGCAGACAGAGACGCAGACTCCCCACTGAGCAGAGAGCCCTATGCGGGCCTCCATCCCAGGACCCTAGGATCTTGACCTGAACCGAAGGCAGACACTTTGCAGACTGAGTCACCCAGGCGTCCTTTGTTGCACTTTCAATAGTTGAGTTTCTACTAAGAACACAATTCTTTTGTAGGGAAATATCAAATATTTACTATAATTAAAAAAGCATATCATGTCAGGGACTGTTTCACTCTTCATTTTTTTACTTTAATTGCTTTATATGGAAACACGAAGATTAATACTAAAATTCTAATACAACGAGTATTGAAAGATTTTATCTAGGGGCTCTGCCCAGAGACTGACATGAAGCCTTACAGGACTCAATAAATATTTATTGGTGGAAAAAAATGAATTGTGTGCCATTTTGATTGTTCCTGGGGGAATTCATCTTAATGGGCCTTTAAAATTTATTAGGCCTCACTGTAAGGAAAGTTAACCAGTACAGATTGGTGTCACCTGGGCTGTGTCAGAGGAGGACACCCAAGCTCTGAGACGGGGGTCCCCAACTTCCTTCACCAGTCTCCATGTGCTAGCAGGAGAAATGAACCTCTCCCGTGGGTGGTGGTAATCCAAGTGAAGCTTCGAGGTGTATACTCTTCTACAGAAGCATTCCTGGGAGGTTTCCTTCTCTTCAAACAAAACTACAAGGGACTCTTCTCCTAAGAGAATTATAAAATAAAAGTTTCTAAACAGATACAGAGCACCACAAGTTAACTGGACAAGTAGTCATCTGGAGGGCTCAGGGTGCCCCTCAAAACCACTCCTGCAGAGTGAGAACCTCCATCCAACCCCCATATATGACAAAGAGAGAGAGAGATGGTAACAGTAATCTACCTCTCTCCAAATGCCAGACTCATCCTCAAACTCCTACACCTGCGGCCTACCTGACACCCGCCTATTTCTATGCACCGCTCGGCTTAGCACTCAAACTCCACACCCCAGCAGGTCCCTCACCAAACCTCTTCAGTCTCTCTCTGACGTCTCCAAGTCCATCAGTTCCCTGGAAAGCACGGGCGACAGGACAGTTTCCCCATCTGTATCAGAGCCATTTTGTATGGTTTTTAGACAGAGCACGGGTTTGGAATTAGCACCCAGCACCAAGTCTCATGCTATAGAAAGCTTACGGCATTTTAAGCCTCCCTTCCACTGCTGGGAAGAAGACAAGGGAAAGCTAGCAGCAAGTAGCAGTTTCAATCCCCAGGAGGCTTTTTGAGTAATATATACATTTTCAATCCCAAGGGGAAAAAGTTTGCCTGCGTTTCTTTAATAGAGGAAATGCCAGTCAAACTACACCCCATCACATTATCCCTTGAAGTACAGCTAGCGAGGTAGCCTCACCATTTCCTCACTTTACAAACACATCTGCTGCTAGATTCAGCAAAAGACATACTTCACATCCTATTGCTGGTTTTGGAAATTACAAGCCTCAAAAAGAAATTTGACGTGAATTACATAGGCCCTGGCGCCTTATACAACGGCTGACAACAGCTTTCCAGCTTTAATTAAGCGAGGTAACTTGCACTCACCAAGATGAAGAAAATGAATAGACAGTCAGATAATCATCTCCAAATAAGGTCCAGGACTTTGTCTCCTTGCTGGATTGAAGGGTACAGGCAAACTAAAACTAAGATGTTTTCCTATAATTAAGAATACTGTAATGTATCTACATTTTTCTTGAGAAAATAAAGTATCCCCATATGAACAAATGTATAACCTGGTCACTTGGTCTAAGATCAACCCCCAAAGTACCTCCAAACATGGACAGACATCTATGCCTTGTGACATTAAGAGATGGAACTCACTTTAGTGAAATGCATTTATTTGCAAGCAATATCCAAGAACTGCATGAGGAAAACACGGGTCCCTTGGGTCTCTCACAGGCTCTCAGGATTTCTCGGGGTTTTCCTGCAATTTGGTCTAGAGGTTTCCAACTCTAACCCCCCAACACATGCATATTATATTCTATAACCAGGTCCAAGTTGCCTCACCATGAAAATCAAACAATGGAGTTATTTTCCCAATTCTCAAAAGGAAAAATTAATAACATAATAATAATGATTTTTTAAAATGATATAGGATGTTTACTCCTTTGTAAACTTGCCCATTAGTTCCTCTAAAAACCTTAACACCCGGCACCACATGACCTAACAAGAAATTAAGGCGGCATGTAGTCAAAAACTATCTGTGTGTGTGTGTTGGAACAAAATCCTAGAAATGATTCCTTACACAATTTTAAGTTATTAAATTTTAAGATATAAAGACCAGCAACACTCACAACAGAAATCTATTTTCTACTATGAAGCAGACCTTTTTCATAAGACAGACAAGTGGTGGTGTTCCAGTTTTGTGGCACTCCAAGCATTGTGCATCTCGAAGCCCACCCAGGAGCTTCACCTGCTGAGCGAGTTTAAGTATCACCCACTAGACTCTAGTCAAATCCCTCAATCCACCTACAATACAATCCTCAGGAAGTGATGAAAAGTTAGAGTTTGAGTTACATAAGGCCTGTGGCCCCTGACGGCTCACATTGCAAAATGTCCTCCAACAAGTTCCACAAACCCTCCTGCTACGGGAATAGGGCTGGGACCATGGCAGCCGGGAGTTAATCAATGAAGCAGGTCCAATGGCATAAAATACGACCCGTGGCATGGAGCTCCTACTCGTTCCTCTTCTGGGTTGTGATCCTTACACAGCAGCCTGCCTGCAATGGAGCAACTGGAGAAAACAGGTTCAAAGTGTGGGAAGGCATGGGTTAAAGTGACTTGCCAAACTATGGGAAATATTCCAATTGGATGTGGATCTTTAATGCTTAGCTCTAATGGGGTAATGACTCTCACTCCTCTCTCATAAACATGCTAAGTAGATTTTTACTTTCTCAAGAACCTATATCCTTCTGTGACTTTATGACTTTCTTCTCAATCAAGAGTCTCTTATGCTCTTAACAGCCTAGTGTGGCAGCCCCGAAGATCTTGGGCATGCCCCCATCACAAGTTCCTGTAAAACAAACCCTGGTTAAATGGATTATAGAAAAACAAAAAGGAAAGAAAACACAAAACCCCATTTATGGCTGACATAGAACCTGTACAGAGCTTAGAGAAATCAATAAGATGATACAATATTGAATTCTGATGAAAAGAAGGGATTTCAGGGTCGTCTCCTCCGGGAACCCTCTGCCAGCTTTATCACTGAGTGCCAGTGCAAGGAATTTCAACCGTTCCATCTCCCACAGGACATGTCTGACCCACAGCTAACTCTGGGGGAGTCTGATAGTGCTATTACCTTCATTTATAAAGTAAAATGGTAAGCTGACCACTTCTGCACAAAGAAGAGAACACTTCATTTGACCACAGCAGCTGGTCTATATTTGCTGCTCTACAAGAGTTCTCCAATGATTCTATTAAAGCACATTATCCTTCCAAACATCTTTTGCCTCAACAGATTCCAGTTCCACCCTGTAATAATATTGAGCATTTTCTATTGAATACCAGCTCCCTCAATCTGAAAGCAATCTCTTAGGGCACCTGGGTGGCTCAGTGGTTGAGCATCTGCCTTCGGCTCAGGTCATGATCCCAGGGTCCTGGAACTGGGTCCCACTCAGGCTCCCTGCAGGGTACCTGCTTCTCCCTCTGCCTAAGTCTCTGCCCCTCTCTCTGTATCTCTCCTGAATAAATAAATAAAATCAGAAAGAAGAAAGAAAGAAGAGAAAGAAAAGAAAGAAAGAAAGAAAGAAAGAAAGAAAGAAAGAAAGAAAGCAAGCTCTTTTTATTTAATCCACGATCTCCCTAAATGCTATCAAAATGGCAACCAAAGTTGGCTTAAAGAACTCTTTAAGGAATTCCTATGGATAGAAAGAATTTCCTTCTACTTCCCCCACCTTGATTTTTTTTAACGCTTCTCTTTACTTCTCTCAGAAATATTTAACTTGATTTTAAACAATGCAAAGTACCCTTTTGCTTGTGAAGCTAAACAAGTTGGAAAATATTCAAACTGTTGGAAAATATCTAACTTTGATAAGCATGAAAAGGCCACATAATAGAAACTCTAAGATTCTCTGAAAGTTCCAAAATTTTTCTTATCCTATTACATCCCTTTTGAAAAAGAATCTAACCAACTACATGACAATCTGGAAAAGACAGAATGATGGAGACAATGGAAAGATCAGTGGTTGCCAGGAATGAGCAGGGCCACAGCACAGAGGATTTTTAGGGCAGTAAGACTACTCTGCGTGATACTATGATGGTGGTTACATGTCACTAAATATTCATCAAAACCCACAGAATGTACAACACTAACAGGGAATCCTAATGTACACTATGGACTTTGTGCAATAATGAAGTGTCAGTGCAGGTCCACGGACATGACACACGCACCGCTCTGGTTCTGGATGTAGATGGGAGGGGTGGGCAGGGAGTTTAAGGGAACTCTGTCCCTTCTGCTCAATTTTGCTGTGAACCTAAAACTATTCTAAAAATTAAACTCTATTTTTAAAAAGGATTTTATGCCACTAGATGTCCTATATAAAATAACAGAGAGCCTCCAACTGAAAAAAAACGGGGTAGGATAGTCAAGAAAAAGGTTAAATCTCCTACAGCCAGAAAAGGAAACGTGTAAGAAAAACCAACGGTGCTGTAAGTAAGGCCTGCCTTGTGACGTCACAGAATACTTGGCAGAGAATGCATGTTTCTGTTTGGTCTAGAGCTGAGGGAGAGAGGAACCAGCAACTCTAGTCATCAGGTCCCAGCGTTCTCTCTGAAGAACCACTCTTAATGCTGGTGAAGCGCTGCACAGAAAAGCCAGACAGAGCCACTCAACACACACATGCAAAGGTACATCACTTTGAATTTTATATCTAGATATTCCACCTCATTTTTTTGCAAAGTAACTGTCCAGATATAATATCATTTTTCAATTCATGAAATCAGGGGACTTCTTAGCTAATTCAGAGATTAACAAACAAACCAAAGAAGCTGTCAGATGTACTCCCTCAAGCAACTGGTTTACCAAAAAATCAGCTATAAAGCAGGATCTGGTCTTTTAAAACAAGAGACTACTTTTGAATACATCAAATTCTAATTAAATTTTAAAATCTAAGGAGGAACACCATTACAAATATCCTGCTATTATTCAATCAGTTGCACAGAGTGGAATATAAGGAGGGCACACAGAAACCTGATTCCACATGCCTGAGAGGAAGTCTTCATGAACACCAAATAAAGCTTCAAATGTTGGAGAAATAAGCTGCTCGAACGTTCATATGCACAAAACCGACTTTTCATCAAGTATCTACATACTAGAATTGTCCTACAGAAACACAGAGACCATGAAAGAAATGTTGGAACTCATGGTTCATTAATTTCCAACATGTTTTAAGTGAGAATGTATGTAAAGACCTATTGCATATCTTTCTACCTCACATTTAAAAGTCAAACTTTTAACACATAGTAGCCTAGTTTTTCATAATTCCAAACACATGCTTTCAAAGGCGATCTCTACTGCCTATGAGACTTGACCAATGTGTCTGTCATTCACAGTGGAGTTGACCCAGTGGCCCATCCTTGACCAATTGACGGGACTATCAGGGCATGGGAATGCAGGCCACCAGCTGCGATGACATCAGCTCCCCCAGGGTTGCCTCTCTAGAGTTATGGGCTTCACAAGGCAGTCCTGTACCCCTGGAATCCATGAAGACTTTGTGAGAGGTCTGCAGGCACAGGGTGCTCTGTGGGTATCATGTTCCAGATCCCCAGCTTCCGCAGGCACACACCGCTAAAAGGTGGTTGCCTGTGGTTGAGGAGTCATGCTGCTGTTTTTTCACACTCTCCTCTTCATGATCTTCCCTCAAAAGATAGATTTACTTCTCACTCATTCTGATTCTGACCAAGGGAATTGCCCCTAAGGTGTAAAAATGTCCTGGTAGCAAAGAAAGCATTCAAGGTACTTAAGTCAGGACAACTTCCTTGAATTCACACCTCCCTTCCTTCAATTAACTTTCTTTACTCATCATTCCAGCAAATAAGTTATGGAGGGTATCCATAAATACATAAACTAACTTAAGACAAGAAAGCAAGCCCCATCAAGAGATAAACACACTTCAAATAAGAATGACTGACTCGGCATGTCTTATTAATGACTTATCAGTCTTTGCAATATATTTATGTTTTGATACATGGTAGTGTAATAATTATTACAAAGATAAACTCAATCCAAAAAGTTATTTAACTCTTAGCACCCTAGGATCATATTTTTATTGCAAAGTAAAAACAGGATCACCGGGGGTTTTCAATGTATTATATTTGGATGAAATTCTGTGTGAGGAAGTCGAATGGAATTATGAGTTCAAGGAGAAAAAGGAACAATGTAAAATTTCCAACTATTAAAGAAGTGCGTGCCTGTGCGTTTCATAAGTGATGACGGAGCACAGCAAATCATGCTAGTGTTTAAATTCCATTCAAAAACAAAACAAAACAAAAATAAATAAATAAAATAAATAAATTCCATTCAATACAACTCAAACAGCAATACAACTTTTTCATTTTAAAAGTCAATATTTACCTTCTACCAGGAACTCTATCCTTTGCACCTTTCTAACTTTATGATGGAAAACTTCAGATGTCAACCTAGAAACTGTGCAAAGAGATACATAGTTTGCGAAAACCCTTTTGGAGGTAGAAGTTGGGGGTAAAAATGTTGCAGAGCTGCTCAGGAGCATCAGCAGATGGCCCAGGGTAGCCCTGCCTTCCGTCCACCCCGCATCAGTTTTGGGAATCTTACTCTGCCTCCGTTGGGCTCAACTAAGTTAGAGACTCAAACCAAGAACCCACATTAACAGTCACTTCCTATGCAAGTCTTTAAACCACTGTCCCAGTTAAAGCCAGTCTAAACTCTTGCAATTACAAAAAGAAAAGAAAGAAAGAAAGAAAAGAAAAGAAAAGAAGAAAAGAAAAGAAAAGAAAAGAAAAGAAAAGAAAAGAAAAGAAAAGAAAAGAAAAGAAAAGAAAGAAAAGAAAAGAAGCAATTGTTTCTTTTTTTGTCCTATTTTCTTGATTGGAGAGGGGAGGGAGCTGTTTCAGGTCTGTTCATGACACAGAGCTATCAGTCACACAATTCTTTTTTTTTTTTTTTAAGATTTTATTTATTAATTCATGAGAGACACCAAGAGAGAGGCAGAGACACAGGCAGAGGGACAAGCAGGCTCCATGCAAGGAGCCCGATGCAGCACTCGAACCCAGGACCCCAGGATCATGACCTGAGCCAAAGGCAGACAATCACTGAGCCACCCAGGTGCCCCCAGTCACACAATTCTTTTTTTTTTTTTTTACACAATTCTTGGTTGTACATATTTAACTAGAAAAAAATCCACCAAAACAACTTGGCAATATTTTCCACCACTGATCCTTTCACTCAGGCTATTTATATAACAAAAAAATTAATCACGTCCTATCTTTCGGATCCTCGTGGTAAAGATTCCAGGATGAGGAAAGAAGGTAAACAGTTAAGGAACTGAGAATCACGGCCGGGAAGGAAGAGACACAGCAGCAGAAACTGGCACTGGATCATTCATTCATTCAACAGTCACTGCTAACCTAAACTCAGGGTAACCACAGCCCTGCATACTAAAAAGTAGGGGTGCAAACATTCCCCCCCAGAAGTGAACGGCAAATAAATGGCTTAGCTCCAACCTTCCCAAGCCACACACTAATCAAGGAGCTAAAAACGGATTAAAACCAGAAGTGAGAGGCTCAACAGAGAAACTCGTCCCCTTCCACGTAAGAAGGAAAATGAAAGTGCTCATTAGATACATCTGCATTTAGACACATCTAAAGATTAGGCAGTTCTGTGACAAACATTCCCTTCAGATGGCAATTCCAGATACTTCTCATGAAATTCTAAAAAAGAAAAGAGAGCACATTGTGAAGGTATTTTGGGGGTGAGGGCGTGGGAAAGCCTCTGCGTTTCAACACAGTTACCAGTTACAAGTGTTTTCAAACAAGAACGAAAGTTCCACGGCCTTCTGCATATCAAGAAGTTCTTCACCCAAAGGGGAACCATGAGGCAATACCCTTTATACCCTTTTGGCCCTGCACACAATGGGCTCCCTCTTCTAGACCAACTTTGAAGTCGGTGATACATTCTAATCTAGATAATGCAAATGATATGATACTAGACCCACATAACAATTCCCGGGGCAGCAGACTTCAGTGTTCTTTCATGGGGCCTTTATACAGTATTTCAGCCTATATCCTAAATATAACTGCAGGAATGACATGTGATTTTACAAGAGGTGTTTAAGAATAGGATAGGCAAATGAACCACACCTCCAACTGAGCCAGGAAAAACAAGATCTCTACCCCACTAAGAGTCAGCAAGCCAAATAACAACCACTGGCCTCAGTTTTTCCCTCTGAAAAATGGGAATTTTACCATTGTGTTCACGTCCTGTCTCCTCCAGATAATTTATGATATTGCTCAGAAAATATTGCAGGTCTTTAGAGGGCTTAGGTATTGAGTCCATGTTTTCTAAAGTCATACACATTACATGAATTTCTCTACAAATCTTCTTTATCAACAAGTATCTTCAGTCTTAATTCTTTCTCTCCAGAGAATCAAGAGAGAAAAATGAAGCTAACTTTTGGATGAAAGATCACATGTGTTGACCGACCTCCCTTCCGCCCCTCACTAACCAGCTCAAGGGGCCCATCTTCTTCCAAGATCAAAAGGAACTCCAGGCCTAGAAGGAGTTTGAGAATAACTCAAATGACTTTGGAAGTATAAGACTGGGAGACAGACGTGAACACTGGAAGCATGCATACACACTCACTCACCTGAACCCATAACTCACACCCCAATTACCAGACTTAGCTTCAGAGAGAACTTTCTAGAATAGTGAGAAATATTAGATAAGTAGATATTATGGATATTTATCTTTTAATTTTATAATTTCCATTTGTAATAACTGAGTATATCTTCAAAATATATATGTTTAATTGCTCTAATTGGCATTCCACAAAATTAAAGCTAATTCCATCCCTATATTAATCTAGACTGTCCACCCAAAAAAGCTAAAAATAGTATTTTTAGCACACAATGGGAAATAGAAAATATTAAGATTTCTCTTTCACTCTCCAATATAAGAGGTAAAGTTCTCCTCCCCCATCGTGGCTTTTGGAGAACATCAAAAGTACATTTTAACTGTTCCTGAGTCCACATCTGGAGTTTAAAAATCCAGTTTAAAAGGCAAATGATTTAAAATACAAACATATGGCTTTCTTCTCTACAGTGATTCCTAAAGGGAGAGAAAAAAAGTCTGAGTACAAACAAACTATTGTTTTAAAGGGGATTTTTCTTTTTAATTAAAAACACACCAAGAAGGCTAACTAAGCTTCTACTTTCTCCTGGAGAAAATAATAGAAGCAAGAATTACCATATTAATCTAATTAAATCTAGATCAGAGTACAGCATAGGTAATACAAAGACAACACTCAATTTCTGAAGAGTGTGGTCCCAAGTCTGTGCTTGGGTTAGAGCAGGGGTTGGCACACTTTTTTCTGTGAAGAGCCAGATAGTAAATGTTCTGTTTTGCCAGCCATGCAGGCTCTGTGGCAACGACCTAACTCCACTCTTGGGGCCCCAAAGCAGCCACAGACAACGCCGGAAGACACGAGGGAGGCTGTGTTCCAAGACGATTTTATGGATGGATACTGAAATTTTAATTTTATATCATTTTCACGTGTCTCAAAATATTATCCTTTTGATCTTTTTCAACCATTTACAAACATAATAAATTAATTAATTAATAAAATAAAAATAAAATAAAATAAAAACCTAAAAGCTATTCTTAGCTGACAGGCCATATAACAAGAGGCCTCAAGCTTGATTCGGCCTGTGGATGGACAGTCGTCTCCCAGCCTCCACGTCAGAGCCACCAAGGCTGGAGCAGCTGCTGGCTCATCTAACCCATGTCCTCGTTCCTTAGTGGAAACTGAGGCCCAGAGAGGTGTGATGTCTCCCAGGGTCTCACAGCCAATTCCACTAGAAAGGGAGGGAAGCATTAGCTCTCCGGAAAAGCTCCCTGAGGCCTTAAAGGAGTGACATTCACCAGTAACATGGGCGGTCTCCCTCCATTCTCAATGCCTTCCCTCTTTTTTTCAACATGTATTTATTTATTTGAGAAAGAGAGAGAGAGAGAGAGCACGCACACACGTGTGGTGGGGATGGAGGGGCAGAGGGAGAGGGAGAGAGAAACTCAAGCAGAGTCTATGTTAAGCGCAGAGCCTGACTCGGGGCTTGATCTCACCACCCTGAGATCATGATCTGAGCCGAAACCAAGAGTCGGACACAACCTACCGCACCACCCAGGAGCTCCTCCCTCTTTTTTAAAAAATGTATTTCTCTCCTATTTTTTTTCTTTAGTATGCTCTTTATTCTTTTTAGTACCACTCTCATTTTCATTTTCCTGTGACCCTTTTTATTTTGCCCTACACCTTAACCAGATATATCTCAAAATGAAATACATCTTGGAATTAAAACATTTATGGGGTACCTGGCTGGCTCAGTCTATGGAGCATGCAACCCTTGATCTTCAGGCTGTAAATTCAAGTCCCACACTGGGTGTAGAGATTATGTAAAAAAATAAAAATCTTTTAAAATAAAAGGATTAAGACATATACATGTATGTAATGATGTTTCACTTACTTTCTTTTTATTTTTTTTCTTACTTTCTTTTTAAATTTCATTTGGTAGTTTAAAAAAACAGATTCCAAATTAAAGCAACTTTTTACAAGGAATTCTTCTGACTTTTTCATCACTTTTTTTTTCAGAGAAATGTATGGCTTTCTGTTATATGCTCATTCAAGACTTGAAACCTTAATGTTTCTCAGAAATTCTCCCATGATGATTTTTTATGAAGATTGGTCTATCAACTATTTTGTTCTTACACACTTCCTCAAAAAGACATGGTTTTATACTTCTGTGAAGAGGAAGTGGCATTCTTAAAAGTAATTCTCAGTTCTTTTTGACAACTTAAATCAAGAATGATTGCAAACTCCTCAGAATTCTTTCAACACACATGTATTCTCCTAGATCCATCTAAACATAAAATTCTTCAGCTGAACAAAACAAGTCAATTCATTCATTAAAGCCAAAATGAAAGAAAAATGTACTTCCTAAAGTTGTAGGAACCAAAATGCTACAATGCAAATCTAAGTGTGGAGACTTCACACAAAATTAAAATCAACAGAAACACCTTCTACCAATGCTGTTTAAGTTAGAGATTTAAGAACAAGTGGGGTAAGGCACCTGGGTGGCTCAGCGGTTGGGCGTCTGCCTTCGGGTCAGGTCGTGGTCCCGGGGTGGTGCTGCCTGAGTCCCACAACAGGCTCCCTGCAAGGAGCCTGGTTCTCCTGCCTATGTCTCTGCCTCTCTCTCTGTATTTCATGAATAAATACATAAAATCCTTAAAGGAAAAAAAAAGACCAGATAAATGGTTATAAATTTAAAACAAAAAAAAATAATTAAAATCATAGAATTGAAATTGACCCTAGAGAACATTTTAATTTGACAAATGAAGAATCAACCAGAAATTCAAGAACTATTTATTGAATTCACATAGGCCACTTACTGTACAAAGACTTTTCCCACTTGATTGTCACAACTTCCCCATGAAGCAAGTATTATTATAACCACTTTTAAATCAAGGAAAGTTTTGTCATAGTTGTGCCTGAGACACCTAGTCAGGAGTAGAGATGTGCCTATAGTCTAGATCTTCAAACAGCAACTTTGGTATTCCCTTCACTATGCCACTCCCATGTAATTTTTTGGAAACTGTTCAGTGAGATGTCACATTTTAAAATATAGTATATATAGTAGTTAGAGTACCCTAGGACCTGGATACTCTTTTGCTAAAGAGCAGAGCTCCTCAAAATAAGATTGTTTCTTCTGGCTGCTAAGAAAAGTAGCATGAGCTACTAAATGCTACACTTATTTTATGGGACCCAAGACTTCATTATACTGAGGTTCCAAAGATCAAAAACCCTGGTCAACTGGCTTCTGAATTACACATAACAATATCATTTACTCAAGTTGCAACTGGCCATTTCTCAAGCCTACAATCTATTCTTAAATCTGGGCTCCATTAAGAAGAACATGGAAGGGAAGCACCTGGGTGGTGAACATCCAACTCTTGGTAAGCGTCCAACTCTTGGCTTTGGCTCAGGTCACGATCTCAGGGTGGGGAGATCGAGCCCCATCCATGTAGGGCTCTGCGCTCAGCACGCTCAGTACAGAGTCTGCTTGGCATTCTCTCTCCTCCGTCTGCCTCTGCCCCTCACATCTGAGCTCACACTCGAGCTCTCACACTCTCATGCTCTATACATTTTTTTTTTTAAAAAAAGAAAAGGATATGGAAGGATTTTCGCACTTGCAGAAATAAAGATATCTCTGCTTGCCTAAAAGCAACACTGAGATCCTTGAGGGCAACAGCCAAGTCCTACTTCCTGTTCAGGTAAGAAAAGAGGTGTGGCAACAAGGGTCATTAAAATTGAGACCTTGTGATTGCCTGATGTCTTTTAAAACCTCCCAGTTGAGGGGCGCCTGGATGGCTCAGTGGGTTAAGCCTCAGACTTCTGATTTCGGCTTCAGATCATAATCTCAGGGTTGTAGGATTGGTCCTGTGTGGGGCTCCGTGCTCGGTGAGGAAAGTGCTCCTCTCCCTACCTCTCTCTCCTTGCCCCTCCCCCTGCTCGCACACAAGCACGCTCTTTCTCTCTCTCTCTCTAAAATAAATAAAAATAAATCTTAAAAAGATATATAAGTAAATAAAACTACCCAGTTTAAATAGAAACATGGTTTAAAAGCAATGTAACATTGGGGCACCCGGGTGGCTCAGTTGGTTAAGCATCTGTCTTCAGCTCAGGTCATGATCTCAGGGTCCTGGGATCGAGCCTGGAGTCAGGGCTCCCCACTCAGAGGGAGCCTGCTTCTCCCTCTCCCTCCGCCCCTTCCCCTGCTTGTGCTCCCTCCCTCTCTCTCTCTCAAATAAAAAATAAATAAGATCATTTTTAACAAATTAATATAACATCATGATAAGCACCAGGTGATATACAAACTGTTAAATCACTATATTGTACACCCGAAACTAATATAATACCATACGCTAACTGGAATTTAAAAAAGAAAACTACAACAAAGTGACTTGGGGCAACTCTGAATTCCCCTGGAAATACCTTACAACTGAAATAACTGTACAAAGATTGCCAAATGTAGGTCTTCCTAAAGGCCCCCAACTTGTGATTTTCAGGTAGAGGCTCAAATATCCACCTCGAATTACCAGGGCCACTGAAAGTGAGTCAATAGATGCGTGAGCTTCACAACCAACTCAGGGCTATTTGCCTCTTTCTGGAGGCCACAAAACTAGCAGAATTATATGCTTTTCTGACAATCAAAGAGGATCCTAACAACTCTACTGAAGGTGTTCTATCAGGGTGACAGTAGAGAGCTTAGAAGGGGCATAAAGGGAGGAGGAAGAAGTAAACTGAAAGGGAAAAAAAAAGCTTCCAAAGAGTGAGTTACTAAAATATTCGGGTGCCCTGGGCAAAAGCGAAGGTTTTATGGTTTTGTTTTCTTGTTTTGTAAGATAAAGACTTTCTTTTTCAACCTACCCACGGTACCATATTCCTACTTTAAGGCATCAGATACCCAGGCAACGTTCAAATTTCCCCAACTGTCTCACAGAAACGTGTTTAAGTTTGTTTGAATCAGAATCCAAATCCATTCGCTGCAATTAGTTTGCACTAGAATTAGTGTCTTAATTCTCATTGATCTATTTCCCCTCCCCCTCCCTCTTTTTATCTCGCAGTTGATTTTTATTAGTTTCGGAGGTAGAACTTACTGATTGACCAGGGGCAGAGAACACCCATCACGCCCCCTCCCTACTGCCCATCACCCAGCTACCCTACCCTCCAGCCACCCTCCGTCTGTTTTCTAGAGCTCAGCATCTCTTCTGGTTTGCCTCCCTCTCAATTTTCACCTTATTTTATTTTTCCTTCCTTCTCCTATGTCATCGGTTTTGTTTCTTAAATTTCACATGAGTGAAATCATCTGATATTTGTCTTTCTCTGCCTGACTTATTTGTCTTAGCATAATATCCTCTAGTTCCATCTACGCCATTGTAAATGGCAAGGTTTCATTCTTTTGAAGGCTGAGAAATATTCCTGTGTGTGTGTGTGTGTGTGTGTGTGTGTGTGTGTACACCATGTCTTCTTTATTCATTCATCTGTCGCTGGACATCTCGGGTCTTTCCATATTTTGGCTATTGTTGACATTGCTGCTATAAACATTAGGGTCCATGAGCCCCTTCGAATCACAATGTTGGTATCCTTTGGATAAATACCTAGTAGTGCAATTCACAATTGATTTTTTTAAAGAAATGAAATCACTTTTTTCCTGTATATTCCCATAGTCTGGATTTTTTAAAGTGATTTTTAATAAAAATTTATAAGGTTGAAAACATATCTTCTCCAGACCTACTACATTAATCTGTCAGTGTCGTGCACCATGAAGACCATTCATCCAGCTTCTTTCAATGAAGTTTAATATTCCAGGATACATATTTATCCACAAAATGTTGCCAGAACAAGAATATGTACGATATTCAAGTAGACGGTATGCCAGAGACATAAGGACCCATAAAGTAACACCTCCTCTTATGCTTCAATACTCCTTAGAACAAGATGGAATACAAACTCATTTTTTAAAGCTCATGCCTATACAACACATGGAAACAATGAGTCTTGGCCAGACACAATTTATGTCTCCAGGAGAAGACATGCAGTACCTATCAGAGAAACTCAAGGAAAAATGATTTGTAAATACACAAATACCTCTCCTACCAAGTATACATGTTGAATATTTCTTTCCTTTCGTCTTCTGCTTTCCTAGAACGAACCCTCTGCTTCCGTAAATTCCGTCTTCAGGTTACCTGACAGGCACATCACTCACCTAGAATGCCTTCCATCCTCTTCTACTGTCTAAATCACTCCCTTCCTCTAGGATCACTGGACTCCCTCCAGCTCCCTGATGCCTTTCTTAGTAACTATTCCCATTTCTGGACTTCCATACCCCCAGAATGTCATTTGTCCAGTCGGACTGTCCTACCTCACACAGTGGAAAAGCTGAGGTCATAGTACTATATGAACATAGTTGCATATACCTGGTTTGACAGGTCTTTCATATGCCACGTGCATTCAGTAAACATCTGCTTAGGGCCTTCCATCCACAAGGCATGCGATACCATCTCTAACAACACCATGAGCTCCATGAAGAAAGGAGCCTCTTGTGATACTACGCCTGTCTCAAGAGGCCAGAAGCACAAGAGCTAAGTATGGGCACCTTGGAGACAAGCTTGCCCAGATGTGAACCTCAGAGTCATGTGACCTTAAAGAGACCACTTAATCTCTCAATTCTCATTTTCCTCATCTGTCAAGTGGAAAGATGACAGTCACTCCTTCACAGAGAAGTTGTCCAGGTTAAACACCATAAAGCATGATTATTGTCTTACATCCTCCTTCCCAATTGGCTCTCTGGTTTCTAACCAGAAATTTTATTATACTTGTTCTTATCCATTGTGGAAAGAGGGGAGCACAGGACTCTACCAGAGTCACTGCCTTGGAGATGAAGTTTACTAAACAGATGCTGATTGCTTGAATACATAAAAGATGCTCCACTTTGCAATGGGTATCAGCATCCTTCCCCATAATATTTAGGGTCCACATCTCCCTTTTCCTAGTGTCACCCTGATACCTCCCCTATAAAGAAATGGAACCCACTGAGGACCAACTACAGTGCTAACCCACCCCCGCCACCGAAAGTTCAATTTAAAAAGATGAGATATGTAATCAGAAAAGAAGACAATATGTGATCTTTTATCTTTTGATGGGCAGAAAGATTGCTCCAAATTTTGTTTGAATGGAAATCCAATATCCCAGTGTACAGATGGAAGCTCTGTTTATAAAAGTTTTCTTATAAAAGTATTTTTAAGATCTTTTGTTTGTTTGAGCACCTGAGTAAAAACATTTGAACATGTAGATATATACATACACACGCATCCATATTTATATCATTCACTAACCAACCTTTATTGGGCATTTACTATGTGCCTTATACCTTTCTAAGTGCTGAAGTTAACAGCAGTGAATGAACCAAGCTAACAAAACAACAGAACCCTCTGCCTTGTTATTTGTATCTCTTCTACACATCAGTTTTTGTTTTTATAAAAAAATAAAATATATCGTATGAGGGATAGATACTATGGAAAGAAATAAAGAAAGGGGACAAGAAATGGCACAGGCAGTTGATACAGCATGGTCAGGAAAGGACTCGCTGAGAAGGTAACATGTGAGTAAAGATCTGAAAGGGATGAGGAGGGGCATGGGGACTTCTGGGGAAGACCTTCACAGGCAGCAGGAACATCAAGGGGTCTCAGGAGGGTGACTGGCGTGTTCACTGGATAGTGAGGAGGCCAGTGCTGGTGCCAAGCAGCCAGAAAGAGAAAGGAGGAGACACGGCTGGACAGGTGAGTGGAGGGGGTTGTGGTGAGCCACACTATGACTTCAGCTTCTCCTCTGTGAGATAGGATGGTCTGACTGGACAAATGACATGATCTGAGCATCAGTGTTCCATCACTCTGAAGGCTGTGCTGTGAGCAGAGTATCAAGGCTGGATGAGCAAGTCCAGTCAGAAGGTTGCTGCAATAGTCCAAGTGGTGGTTTGGCCAGGTGGTCAAAAGTGGGAAGGTGAACTGAGTGGATTTTTATAGTATTGGAGTATAAACACATATTTAAAATACACCCCAAAAATGAACATTTTAAAGGGTTTTAAATGAAATATGAATGCTGATATTTTCTTTCCCAAACTCAACAAGCCATCTTGCTCAGCTCTGGGGTAGAGGTACCCCTGGGTTTTGGCACCCCATGCTTTAGCAATAATGGGTTGATTGATTTGCCCCAATTTACCTGAATTTCTACCTGGCTTTCTATCCTGACACTTCCTCTGTGCTCACTTCCCATCTTTCTCTTCATCTGGCCTATCTTAGATAGCAAAACAAGCTTCTTCTACAGACTGAGTATATCTACACACACACAGGCTGTTGATTGCATGTGAGGATTCTCTCCTTGAGAAAGTCTGTGGTCACTGTGTCAACTGTACCCCATCTCTGGGTCCAACGGTTGGGAAATAGACTTTGTTAGACCCAGATGTTATTATGGAGCTCACTAAAATAGGATTATGGGGGGAACCCAGGCCATTTGCTAAAGTAGCATCTCTGAGGAAGGCTAAAGTGGGCCCCAGCTCAGCACAGCTCACAACAGACAAACATGGAATCTGCAAGAAGCACGAGGGAATTCTCACAGGGCCACACTGAGAGCAGCCACAAGGTTGTGTGTTCCTCGCCGAAACCAAGCTTCTGGAGATGCTGGATGACATTCTTGGGGAAAGGACCCCTGACGTTTAGGCAGACATGGGGTGTGTTTCTCAGACCTGGTCAAGTCTAGCTGCCACCACCACCCTGGGAGGCTGGAGGGGGAAAGGTGGAGGAGAGAACAGAAGTTCATGAGAGGCAGATACTTTTCAAACCAGACTCCATGAATTGAGATGAGATATGGGGACATTCCCTTAGACTGTTAGAACTTGAAAGAACATAGGGGATTTTCCAACCATCCACTCCTATTTTACAGACAAAGAAACTAAGGCCAGGACTTGCCCAAAGTCCTACAACTATTAGAAAAAGAACCATCATGAGTAGAATTCCGTCTTCTGATTCCCATCTAGTATTATTTTGAAAATAAACAAAAGCAATTTAACATTTAAACCTTTTTTTCTTTTTAACACTGAAACCATTGAGACAGATTGGAACTGTGAGGAAATTTTGTATGTCTAGGCCTCAGATGTTCTTACAAATCCCTCTAGTTTTACCAAGAGCTCTGGATACTCCCCTGGCACAGAATGGTCTCCTGCTTTTAAGGATATCTTAGAAAGTTCCACTGGGATGTTTATGACTCACAGGGTGGGAGTGAGGGAATTACAGACACATGAAGACCAAGAAATACAAGCAAGCATCGGCTTAGCAAAGCCTGAAAAAGTCCAAAGATGGACTATATACTTCCTATTTGCTTGGCCCAAGTAATAGAGTACTCAGTAAGTTTTCAGCTTCAAAAGGAAAGACAGTTAAAAAGATTCTTAAAAATTATGAGTATCATGATGAAAACCTCAACTCGTTATCATTAATTTCAACCTCGTGGGCTACCAAGTTTTTTACAGACTGGAACGCTGATGAGAGAAAATACCCGCTCTCTCAACCTCTGAAGTCGAGCAGAAGCCAAAGATGATGTTGGTAAAAGGGTGCTAAAGGAATAATCAATAAAGCTGAGTCTTTATAAAATAAATAACCTTGCATTAGCTATCAAATGGGGGGAAGGGGTGGCCACAGGGCAGGAATCAGTTTGTAAATCATTGACATCTGTTAAAACCTTCTGGAATCTGAATTTAACTGCTTGACTTTGTTACCTAGGAAATTAAATTGGAGTTCCTCTGCAAATACGCCCTCCACGGCCACATCTGTGAAGAAGACTACAGTACGAACTGTAAACAGAGAGACTGAGTCACACAGGGAGCAGAATGGGAGGAGCCACGGCACCCGAAAGGCATCCAGTCCAACCTCTTCTCTTTACAAAGAACCACCTGAGGCCCCCAGAGGCTAATGTGACCTGCCAGGGGTTGGCTAATGCACCACATATGCCACCTCTCCTTACCTTATGCCCTAACAAACATTGATCACTGATCATTACATTTCCCCCCATCCTCAGCTGTAAGAGCCAGAATGCTCCTGCCACCCCTCAACCAACCGGTCAGAACTGATGTATGAAATGAAAACCATTTTCCGACTCTGCACTTGCATAAGGTGATAAAGCAATCTTTGTAATAACTGCTCCAGTGTAAGCCTGACTCAAAAGAGAGTGACTAGCCTACTAATCACTAATTCACTTACTGTCAGGCCTGGGGTGAGCAGACACAGAGTCTGTGTAGCAGACTTCTGTAGAAGCAGGTTTACCTGGGACACACCTGGTTCACACCTATTTTCTCAGTTTAATATTCAATAGGACCCCCATCATTTTCCAAGTTGTCCCAGAATGAATAAAAAGGATATGGTCACCCGAATTCTTTGTAACTCCTAATCATCTACAAATATTTATAAATGTTTGTTTTTTTGAGTACACGACATGTCAGGAAAAAAAACAATGAATCCATCACCAATAGCCTTCCCATACAAAAGGGCTTTCAAATCATACTAAATCCAAATAATCTTTAAAAGGGCCTCAAGGATCACTACTGTCACCAATCTCTTACGTACTGAGCTTCTTTTTATTTTTATTTTTTTTTTTACTGAGCTTCAATATGGAATCTCCTGTGAGGAAAACAAAAAGGAAATCCATAGGGGCCGCCTAGCTGGCTAAATTAGTAGAGCATAGGACTCTTAATCTCAGGGTGGTGAGTTCAAAGAGCTTATTAAAAGAAGAAGAAAAAAAAGAAAAGAAAACAAAAGAGAAAGAAAAAAGAAAAGAAAAGAAAGAAAAAAGAAAAGAAAAGAGAGGAGAGGAGAGGAGAGGAGAGGAAAGGAAAGGAAAGGAAAGGAAAGGAAAGGAAAGGAAAGGAAAGGGGAGAGCCATAGCTTACCAAGTTTGAAAACCACAGGATTATATCTCTCCAGCTCCTCCCTATTTTTTAAATTATTTCATGTTATACTTCATACTGAATATAATTGATATTATGTTGTTGAAACAGAAATCTTTTTAAAGAATGTTTCAGTCCTGCTTCTGGCACAAACAATTGTGTTTTTTTGGAGTTTATATTTGCTCCCTATGTAGAGGAAAAGAGGAAGTAAAAGTTGAAACCTTAAAAGAAAAAAAAAGGCATGTGCTGCTGGGTTTACACTAGAGCAGTCAGTCATTTATTTAAGAGACACATAAATTCAGTTTATTTGGAAAAGTCACTGGTCTAAACAGCACAGTTGTTAGGTTTGTGGTCAAGAGAAAGCTACTGATATCATCGTGTGGAAAGTTTAAAAATTTTACCTGGCTACTCAGAAGACTAGAAGTTTCTGTATCAAGATGTCAGGAGTAGTTCTGAGTACAGAGACTGCAGATGGTTTCCACTGTTTGTTTTTGCGTATCTAGCTTACTGATTTTTCTACAATGATCATAGTTTATTTGTTAATGACCAAGGACCAAGAAAAAAAATCCCCAAGCTCCCAACCAACAGGTCTTTCAGCATGTTAGGGAGGTGGAGAAGCAAACAGGATAAGCCGGGCCCAAGTATGGCAGGAGCAGAGGCCTCAGAACAGCTCCTAACTCAGGCCTGGGTCTGACCCCAAGAGCGAGGAGGAGTGTGGGGGTGCAGCTCGCCCAGTGGCTTCCTGGTAATTAAGAGCAAGCGCCCATGGGTCCTATGACTGCGCTGACCTTTCAACTATTAAAAGTATAGCCTTGTGGTTAGAGCCCCACCTGTGCGATCAGACTGCCAGGGTAGGACCTGGTGCTCGCTCAGTGGGTGTATGACCTTGAACAAGTCAATTAGCCCCTTTATTCCTGTTTTCTCATCTATAAAATAGGAATCACACTGCCACCTACCTCCTAGTGTGGCTGTGAGGATTAAAAGAGATGATTCACCCCAAGGGCCCAACATTCGAGATCACAATAAATGTAAGCCAGTATGAGGTCTCTGCCAGGAAACACCAGCCCTCAAGTGCACTCCCCAAATCACGTGACTGGATCCCAAAACACTAAAGAAGGGTCCAAAGAATAAAGCCTTTCTTTTCCCGTCTTTGCTGAAGGCAGGACCACAGCATCGTGTTTGCTATAAACCCAGAAGGATGAGGGCAGCCCTATAAAACACACAACATGTCCCAAGGCCCCACACTGCGAGCTAGAAATCCTGCTTTCAAAGTTACAGAATTTCTAGTTTCTTGCCACTGCCACAGCTGCCAGCCACTGCCTTTGGCAAGGAGATGGGTGACTCAAGTGTGAGTGAGGACTTGGCAAGGGGACACCTAGCCAAAAGGCCTCCAGGCAGGAAGCTCCAAAAGGGCCACCTGCTGAAACGGTTTGTCTATAGGCAGCCCTTGAGATAGAGGTGACATTCTGCTGTCACTAGCAAATTCAGATAAGAATAGTGAACATCTCAAAGGTCCAAAAGAACTTATCATTTGGGCTTCTTAACTCTGAAGAGCTTTCTGGGAAGGCGGGGAGGGCAGGCTACAGATAGGACCAGACACTAAAAATCACCAGGAGTACCTTAACCAGACATAATGAGCAGCCACCAAAAGTTCAATAGCAAACCAAATTACAAAGAGTTTCATGGCTATCTTACACTAAATCTACATTTGTATGAAACAGAACTTCCTTTCCCAAACTTTAAAGTCACCTCTCTTTATCAAAGATATAAGGAAACCTCCTAATGTCCATCCAAGAGGAAGTAATTACATTATTTTTTAAGGTTTTATTTATTTATTCATGAGAGAGACAGAGAGAGAGAGAGAGAGAGAAACAGGCAGAGGGAGAAGCAGGCTCCATGCAGGGAGCCGGACGTGGGACTCGATCCTGGGTCTCCAGGATCACACCCTGGGCCGAAGGCGGCACTAAACCGCTGAGCCACCCGGGCTGCCCAATAATTACATTATTATATTAATAATACAGGCGAGTGTGTTCTATGCTGCACAGAGTGACCAACTCATCGTGGTTTGCCTAGAATTTTCCAAGCTTTAGTACCAAAAGTACCACATCCTGGGAAACCCCTCAGTTCTAGGCAAACCAAGATGATTGGTCCCCGTAACATTGCAAGAAAAATGATGTTGTGCTGTGTGAAGAGGAAAAACAGAAGAGCACGGTTACAAATGCAGAAGTGCTAAATGCTAAGTTTGTTTGTAGCAACAGCTTCCAGTTCCTTCTTGTAGTGAAAAAAAAAAAGAGAGAGAGAATAATAACTTAATTAAAAAAAAAAAAAAAAACACTGGAAACAACACTTGCCTCTCCCTTTTTTTAAACTATCCCAAAACAGAGTTCAGAAGAGACGTTTCCTCCTCGCCCATGACTGAGGTGCCCATGCGGGACTCAGTGTGGACCGGGTGGCCGCCAGCAGCCCAGCCAGCCCCTGCACCCAGCAGCAGCAGCAGGACAGGAAATGTCATCTTCTTACATGCTTTCCTCTAGGCACATATAAAAACAAACCAAGATGGCTTGTGATTCAGGTTATCAACAAGAAGAATGTGTCTGGGAGATCAGGATAGCAAGATCAAAATCCAAGAGCCATGGTGAAAACCAAGAATCACTTCACAAACGGGCACTTGGGTGACTCAGTGGTTGAGCATTGCCTTGGGCTCAGGTCATGATCCTGGGGTCCTGGGATCCAGTCCCACATCGGGATCCCCGCAGGGAGCCTGCTTCTCCTTCTGCTTATGTCTCTGCCTCTCTCTCTCTCTCTCTCAATCTCTGTCCCTTGTGAATAAATAAATAAAATCTTCAAGAAAAAAAAAAAGGTGAGGGAGGAACTGAGAAGTGATTGTTTCACCAGCCGCTGAATGGAAAGTCAGGCACTCTTCTACAAACTCTACGGCACGAGCAAGACTCCAGGCAGGCCGGCCCCTGCCCACGACGACGAGTAGAACTCTTGGAGTAGGAATTTAAGCAAAGGATTTTTAAGCCTCTGGTGAGGTTAAGCACCAGTACCTAAGAATTTAGTTTCAAACTGAAAGGTAACACCATATAAGGCAAAAAAGACCACACACTTCCTGGACCTAAAGACACACAGAAACCTCCGTTGCTCACGACTCCACCCAGCCCAGACCACCTCCTCATCTCGCCTCCATCTGGCCTTGTCCCAAGATAGGGTGGCAAGTCTCAGGTGCTCCTGAACCCTTAGAACTCCTTAGATCCCTTTTATGCATCTGGAGATGGAGCCAAATGCAGGTTATATGACTCTTCATCTCCATGGCGATACTAGTTTCTTTGGAGAAGGGAGGAGATGTATTAGAAAACATTTTAAAAGACAAACCTCTTTGAAAGTCCTACTCTGATAAGTCCCAAAGAATAACTTTTCTTCCTAAGACCAAGAAATAAACTTTTTCCTAGGGTTGATCATGATTTAGGAGAGGATGCCTTCTTCTAATCCTTTCAACACATCAAATGAGAAGACAGAGGTGTCTAACTCTCGCAAAAAGCACAGAAGTCTGGAAGGCAGGAGGCAGGAGCTAGTTCCAGCAATGCAGGCCAGTAGCTGTGGTCCTTGGGGACTGCATGCTTCCCTCATTCAGATCTCAGGTTCCCCATTTAAAAAAATAAAGGATTTGAGCTAAATCATCCTCAGCATCTCTTCCTCCTCTAAAACTCTATGTGAAATTCTGTTGTGCGTGTGATTATAAAAAATAATGCCCCTTAGATCCATGTTTTGTACTTCAAAGATTTAGGAATTAAGAGACAAGTATAGTAACTTGGACCAGCAAGGAGGACATGACCAGGGCCGCTTCAAACTGGAAGATTTAAAAAAAAAAAAAATGTCTAACAGTTGTCAAAGTATGTGACCAAAAAAGGTGGAGGGAATCCTTCTATCAACTTGCAAACACTTTTAAATGCTCTGGAACCAATGGCAACAAGTAGATGCCTCACAATTACCAGCTGTTCCTCCTGCTAAATTTAAGGGTAAGATGAATGTTAATTCAGTGATCTCTCCTCCAGGAAAAGGGGGGTGGGGGGAGGCCTGTAAGTACTTAGGGCAAACAAAGCAAAATCTTGAATCTGAAAGACGTGAGAGCACATCATTCCGGTGACTGGCCGCCCTAGGTTGCAGGGTGTTCTAACTGGGGAAAGCGAGGCAGCAAGTGCAACCGGCTGCAGACGCAGGAGGTTTCGCTCCACGAACAGCCCCTCTGCTGGGGCGCCGGGTCCAGCCTGCCTCCGGGCCCACCTGCACCCCCAAACAGTGCTCGTTTCACGACCCTCGAGTAAATGGCAGGAGCGCGGCGAGGGGCAGCCACCCGGTCCCTTTCCTTCGTGGAGGGAGCTGCAGAGTTTTGTCACGCAGCTCGGCGGGCGCCTCTGAGTGCCGCCGCCCTCGGGGCAGCAAAGGCTGCAAAGGTGGGGCGTCCCCGTCGCCCAGACCCGCCGCGAGGACGCTCGGGGCTCCGCAGCTCCCCTGGCCGGGCGCCGGCCGGGACGGCAGCGGACAGACCCACGGCGGCCGGGGACGGCGGGCGGGCCCGGGGCCGCGCGACTTGAGCTCCCGGGGCACCTCGGCCGCCGCCCGGAGCCGCCACCGCGCACACGCAGCCTCCGCGCCGCGGCAGGCGAGGTCGGGCCGTCCCGGAGCACCGACGCCCCAGACAGCCCGACCCCGGGGGCCGCGGGCCCGGCCGGCCTCCGCCGTGGCTCGGGGAAGGGTCCCCGGCTGCGAGCCGTCCGCCCGCTCCCGCCGCCGCCCTCCTTCCGGGCGGCCCCGGGGAGCCCCTCGAGCCTCCCCTCCCCCTGCCCGGCAGGGCCCGCGCGCACCCGCGCGCATCCGCGCACACCGGCTTGCACCCGCGCGCACCCGCACCCCCGCTTGCATCCGTGCACCCGCGCACCCATGCACCCGCTTGCACCCGCGCGCCCGCACCCTGCTTGCACCCGCTTGCACCCGTGCACTCGCGCAGCCGCGCGCACCCGCTTGCACCCGTGCACTCGCCCACCTGCGCGCACCCGCGCGCGCACCCGCTTGCACCCGCGCGCCCGCACCCCGGCGGCGCCCCGGCCCGGCCCCAGCGCTCGGGCGCGCCGCGGGCACCGGGCGGAGCGCGCAGCTCCGACGGCCCAGGGCGGGGACGGCGCCGCGGAGCCTCAGCCCCCGCCTGGGGCGCAGCGGGCGGCCGCGCACAGCCCTCCCCGCCGCCGCGAGCCCGCAGCCCGCCCCGCGCCCCGCGCCCCCGCGCCCGCCCCGCGCCCGATGCCGCCGCCCCTACCTGGTCGGCGAGTTTGAGCACTGCCATTCTTCCGCCGCTCGGCGCGCGCACACATGCAGGTCCCCGGCCCGCAGATGTCACGCCGGGCGCCGGGGAAGCGGAAGGGACTGCCGGGGGCCGGGGGGGAATCTGGCTCCCGAATTTGACAGCCCTCCCCCTGCTCCTCCCCCGCCGCCGCCTCCTCCCGCCGAGAGGCTGACCCGGGCCGCTGGGGCTTGCAGCCGAGCCCGCCCGCCCGTCTACAGGAAGTGCCGGCTGCTGCCAGCCCGGCCGCCACTGACATCACCGCCGCCGCCTGCTCGGCCGCGCCGCCCGGGCCGACGCTGCCTCCTGCCGCCCGCAGCCCGGCCTCGCAGCCCGCGGCCCCCGCGCGCCCGCCCGCGCCCCGCGCCCCGCGCCCGCCCGCGCCCCGCGCCCCGGGGAGCCGGCCCCCCGCCCCGCGGCCGCACGGGGGCGCGCGGTTAGAGACGCCCGCGCCCCCGCCCCCGCCCGCGCCCGCGCCCGCGCCCGCGCCCCCGCCCCCGCCCCCGCCCCCGCCCGCGCCCCCGCCCCGCCGCGCGCACACACACACACACACGCACACGCACACGCACACGCGCGGGCACCACCTGATGAGCCTGCCCTTGCCGACGCAGGCCTCGGGGGCACTCCCAGGCCACCAACTCCAACCGCAGGGACTCGGTCAACCGCACTTCTCCTGCACCTCTCCCTAATCCGGGGCCACACCCTCCCACCCGGGCAGGGCTTGTAGCTCGGGGGCTTTGCTTTGTTCAGTGCGGGGAGGCCTTGGACACGTTGTAAGTCTTTAGCGAGTGTTGGTCAATCACTTGGGGGGGGACGGGGCTGCAGCCCTTCCACCCTGTTCTCCAGCTACCTGCCAGCTAGACACAAACCCATCGTTAAGTTCAAACACTGGGTTCTGAGTTGGAGAGATGGAGGTGGAGCGCACTTCTTTTTTTTTTTTTTTTTTTTTTTTTTTTTTTTTTTTTTTTTTTTTGGAGCGCACTTCTTAGAGAAGACAAGGAGCCCTCAATTAGATTGTCCTAAAGTAATGGGGCTTTTGAGCACCGTCACCAGTCCTGGCTCATTCATTTCTACAAAATCCGGCTACCATGCTCTTCCACAAATAGAAGATTTCAGCTATCAAACAGCACGGGCTACAGATACAGTGATAATATGCACAAATCCGAGTAAGTGTTGATACTTCTGGAATTTGAAGCGAATGCTTATTTAAGAACTGAGCGCCTGCTTTGTACCAGACACCAGCTAGGCACAGTATGAAAGGCCCGGAGCATAAACAGGGACGATTCCTAGCCTCAGTGGGTGTCCTGCATAAACCACAGGGTCACAACTAAAGAATATAATCACAGACTGATAAGTCATGGGGGGGGGGTGCTTCTGAAGAAATCCATGGGAAAGGAATCAGGCCCAAACAGGTTGCTGATGGCAGACATCCCTGGGAAAGTAACAAGAGTTGAGATTCTGGAGGAGGAAGAGTTAACTTTAAGTAGGCAAGTGGGCAAGGTACTGCTCCCAGGTAGCCCCATATGCCCCTGGCAGGCCACAAGGCAAAGCTGCCTTGAATAGCAAATCAGAGCTAGAGTTCTGGGTTGAGACCAGATACCTACCTTTGATTCATTCACAAACCAAATGTGGACTCTTGCTCCCTACTTTCAGAGCGTCTTCAAAGATTCCACGTGGGAAAGGGAGAATGGAGTGGTAGCATTTGCTTAGCATCCTCCTCTTTATTACTCAGATCATATTGTGACTCAGATCCTACAGACAAGGGAGCTAAGAAAGCGCACTCCTGGCTTCCACTCCTCAATCTTCAGTAATGCTCAGAGACAGAACGTTTTTCTCCCCAAGTCCTCCTTCAAACACAAAATAGATTGCATTTGTTGTATCTGGGAGGCAGTTCTTCACCACTGTTGTAGGTATTTGTATTTACTAATTCACCCTGCATGGCTTTGTAACTAAACTGAATAGGACACAGAATTCTCTACAGAAAAATAGCCATCTTTCAGAAGAATGATAACAAATAAATTAATCTGGCAAATGCACTCAAGATCTACTTTGGTTCATCATGGCCATGCCTGTACATAATTTCTTTGGGCCCAATTTGAAAGGAGGAGGGAGCTGTTCTCGCAGCTATCTCAACCCTATCAGACCCATCAACCCCTTTTTGAAACTAGTATTTTTAACACTCCCCTTACTGTCTTGAAATGAAATTCATAGACGATATTAATTACCTATGCAAATTGCCCAAGACATCAGTATAATGTCCTAATTATATAATAAAGGAAAATAACTTGTAATTAATTTCATATTAGAAGACAAAGTAAATAGCAAGATGCTTATACCTGTATATAGAACCATTGCAAATGAGAGAACTATAAGTGTAGACCAATATAAGTGTGTTATATTAGCAACCCAAATATTAACATGGGCGTTGTCAGACGTGGCATGATTTTGTGAAAGGCTGAACAGTTTACGGTCAAGTTCCAAACAACATAAAGAGCAAGGGGGGTGGGCTAGAATTATTGACGTGGGTGCATTTACCATAAAGCCTGGATTTAATGTGTTAGTTCATACACTGAAAGTGACTCTGGTGGTTTGTTGAATTGGTTAGCTAAAACTCAGACCCATTGGTGGTCTATATTCAATGAGACTGAGATGCCAAAATGTCCCTGATATAATGTAGAGGAAGAAATCCAAAGGTTCATGGAGCTGGCAATGTTGGAGTGATTTTATGTATAATGTATATACCCAACCCTGAACTATATACTGCTAGCGGCCCAGATGACCGTCTCTACACTAAGGCACTGAAAAAGACGTTAGTGAGAGGAACACCAGAAAAGCTCTGTAGTAGCTGAATTTGATCGCAGAATAGGCCTTCACTGAAATTGCTCCCTCATTTCCATGAGAGTGGAATCACGGGATGGCAATGGCAAAGTGACAGCACTTAACTGTCAGGGACAGAGTGGACACATTTACTGCACGAGGCAGCAGAGGCAACATAGGACTCAAAGGTTTTGACCTATGGGGATGTTTAGTAATGCTCTGGTGGCCCAAGGAATGCTATAGATGGACAGAGTTCTGAAATATTCCTTGATCTCTATAACAGGCAAAACTAGGTCCACTGCCTGAAACTTGACTTGAGCCATCAAAATTAAAAGTCATCCTTCTCAACCAATTTTCAGACCTCAGTCAGTTCAGAGACCCCTTGGTTGAAAGGGAGGCTGATCCCCTTAAGGATAGAAAACCAAAAGCAATACCAAATCCCTGGAGAGATGTAAAAATTAGTACCAGCATTAAAGATGTGGATGATACTGTCACTTCTCCCATTCAACTCGCCTGTTTGGCCTATGAATCTGAGAGAATTATTATGAATTGTTGTAAACTTAATCAGATGGTAAAGCCAGTTGCAACCGCAGTTCTATATGTGCTATCTTCACTGCAGCAAATCAACACAATCCTAAGTACCCGGTATACATCTACTGATAGGGCAAGTGCTTTCTATCTTCCAATTTGCACCAAAAGCTGTTCTCTTCTCTATGGCAAGGCCAACAGTCCACCTTCATAGTCTTTATGGGATGTAAACTCTCCTGCTCTCTGCCATCAACTAGTCTGCAGAGAATTTGATCACTATATTAAAGACATCAAGGGTCAATCGTGAGAGCTACTGTACTCTAGTGATAATAGCCTATGATTTCAGTAAATCTGCCCAATTTACTATATCACATTTCACTGTGGTTTTATTTACTTGATTTATGCTTTTTAAATTTCCGTAAGTATAAATACACATGAAATGTATATGTATGTCTATATATTCATGCGTGTGTGTATATGCATATACCTATGTGTATACATATGTGTCTCTGTGTATGTTAACGTGCAAACATGATGCTGTGATGTCCCACCTGGTTCCCACCCTCAAGACCAAAAAGCCCTTATTCCTCCACAGCTGGGAGCATTGCCTGCTGACAGCTTGAGGTTGAGTCTTCCCCTAGGAATTTCCCTCAGCCAAAAATAACCACCTTGACCAAGGTTACAACCCCTCCCTGGAGATCATACATATGCAATGAGTGCAAGAATACAAAGGCGTTTGGGGTGTTCCTAAAAACATGCCTCCCGAAAGTCTCAGCACGCAAATCTCCATCTCAGAAACCAGTTCCTGAGGAACCCCATCCAATATAATCATGTATTTTGACTTTACACTGATATTTTACATAGTTCATCCCCTGTTTGTAAATAAATCAAAACCACCTTCCTGGCCCAGCTGAAAACCTCAGGCAGGGGTATGTAAATGCTTGCTGAATGAGGTGAAATTTTGGATAAGGTTACCTCTCCATCTCAACGTGGAGACTCCTCTGTTTTGAAACTATCGTGGTCTTTGACTGAATGGTTAAGATACAGGGGATCCAAGGGTGTCTTGGGGCTAGCAAATGATCCTCAACTGTCACGTCCTCTAGGCTGAGAGAAGAACATTTCATCAATACAATTTTTATGTTTTTTTAATATATACGCACACTATTTATCTCCACACATACCATACTTCCTGGGCCCTAAAAAGCCATGGAATTTCAGTTTGCACCAATTGTTTAAGAGAACCTAATGGGGAGAAGATGAAATATTTCCACCCTATTAAATGATCCATATTCAACATGTCAACACATTTAAAGCACTTTATGACAATACCTGGTACAAAGATGAGTGTTAACTATTATATCTATTGTATTAAAATATGGAAAGATGCCATCCTAGAAATGAAGAAATAAGGTAGGTTTTTAAAGATATATGTATTATAAAGTTATTTTTGGTGTTGATTTAAAGTTATGTACTTTATTTTTTTTATTTTTTATTTAAATTCAATTTAATTAACATATAGTGTATTATTAGTTTCAGGGGTAGAATTTAGTGACAAATTTATGTACTGTAAAACAGGAAATGCCTTCTTTGGCTCTTGGTCTTTACTATCCTTGACCATCTAACACATATATAACCAATAGCATTCAGTTAAGTAATACTTTTATTTGCCTTTATGCATTTATTATACATATAATTTACTTTTTTTAAAAAAAGATTTTACTTATTTATTCATGAGACACAGAGAGAGAGGCAGAGACATAGGCAGAGGAAGAAGCAGGCTCCCTGCAGGGAGCCCAGTGGGGGACTCTATCCCAGGACCCCGGGATCACGACCTGAGCCGAAGACAGACGCTCAACCACTGAGCCACCCAGGCGGCATAATTTAATCCTTCATAATTTAATGAAGGATAGTCTAAAGAAAGGGAGGGACAAGCGCCCCCCTCCCTGCCCTGCTGTCCTAAGAGGAAAACTACCCTTAAAAAGAAAGAGAACCCCATCCTGTTATTTTAGGTTTTACTCAGTGCCCCAGCTTTAAGTAAGTCTTCCTACTAGGACTGACAACTTGTTTGTGACAGAAAGGAAGGGAATGGCCTGGGACATCCTACCCCAGATTGGGCAGGGAGGGATGTGGCCAGCTCAACAGCCAGTGGAATATTTAAACAAGGAGCTTGATCTAGTGGCCTGAGGCTGGCCACCATGCTTTAAGGCAGTGGTGGCTGCTGCCCCATTGGTCCCCAAGGCTTGGAAACACCAGCCTAGAAGGAGCCCTCCACCTTGTCCCACGGAAACAATTACCTGATAGGTAGATGAGCACGGGGACAAAAACCTGACAGGCGCATGGAGGGTTAATCAGATTCAAACAACCTGCCGACAAGTCCACAAAACCCCCTAGACTTAGAAACTCTGGTGGCAACCCTCTCCTGTCCCATCCCTCTTTGGGAGCTTTGTATTATTGCTCAACAAGCTTCGCTACCCACCACCCTTCATCTGCTCTACCTCTTCATTCTTGGAAGCCATAACCAAGAACCACAAGCACTGAAGGAAAAACCCTACAACATACAGTCTTATAAGCATCAGTCTTCTAAAATTTATTATATTTTATTTTGCATATGTGTTGTTTCCCTCATATTAGAAACTTCTAGTGGATACTAGGCATGCCTTATCCTTCTCTGGTGCCCCCTGTAGTGCTAGCTACTAAGTATAACTTCAATAAATAATTGCAAACTATCTGATCTTAAAAGCATGCAAGTGGAGGGAGTATTAGTTGGGAACTAGTAATTCTACCCAATATATGATAAGATTTCTTTTTAAATGCTTACCCGAAATTCCACTTTCCTACCCAAGGTGTAAAACTCAACAACACAAAGAATTTTCCAGAAGTAGAACAAGTCAAAAGAGCTAAGTTATTACAATAATTTGGCAATAAAGAATCTAAATTTTTCCTGTGAGGGATTGCTAAAATGAATATTGAATTTGCTGTGGATTAAAAGTTCCATTGTTTACTGTGGTTTTTTAAATTCTATCCCATTTGTATTCAACTTGGTAGAACAACCTTATTGGAAAAACACATCAAAAACATTAGAGAGTGGGATCCCTGGGTGGCACAGTGGTTTAGCGCCTGCCTTTGGCCCCTGCCTTTGGCCCAGGGCGCGATCCTGGAGACCCAGGATCGAATCCCACATCGGGCTCCCGGGGCATGGAGCCTGCTTCTCCCTCTGCCTATGTCTCTGCCTCTCTCTCTCTCTCTCTGTGTGTGTGTGTGTGTGACTATCATAAATAAATAAATAAATTTTAAAAAAAACATTAGAGAGTGAGAAGGTGAGCTTCATATGAGAAGATGAAGGAATGAGGGATAGGGATGAGAAGCTGCTTAGAAAATCCGAAGAGGTGGTCAATGGGAGCCTCATGCTCCACTAAGAGAGGAAAACCCCCAGATGGGGCATTTTAATGTTGTAATGGTGGCCCTTCAACTGCTCCTCTCTCTTCACAGCCAAACTTGTCATCAAAAAAAAGTTGTCTCCTTTTTTTTCTTATCATCTCCAACTCTCCTGAAAACACAGCCACTCTGAGCAACTCCACTCCATTACAACCTGACAACATTCTGGTTTGGGCCTAAAATGCATTTCTGTGTCTTAAGCTAACCATGTTTATCCTGATCTCCAGACCCACTCAACTGCCTACTTCTCATTTAGATGCTTCAAAATCACCTCACACTCAGCATGTCCAGACAGGAAGTAATAATCTTCCCCTGAACTCAGTCCTCCTCCAGTATTCCCCATATCAGTAAATGATACCACCATGGACCTAGTTTGGTCTAAGAACAAAAACTGAGGCTTATCCAAGTCTGATCAATTCTGTTTTCATCATCTCTCTTAAATCTATGGCTTTTTCTGATCCCAATTTCCAGGACCTCGTTTCAGACCATTCTCAATGTCCTAACCTGCCTTATTGGAACAGCCTCCTAGCTGGTTTCCCTGGATCCATTCTCCACCTCAGTGGCAGTACAGTCCTTCTAAAATGCCAGTCTGATCAAGTCACTGCCCTTCAGTGGCTTTCCACTGCCTTCAGGCTATTCAACATGTTTGGTTTTCAAGACCTTTCTCCCCACCCATCATTCTTCTCCCAGGGAAGCCACTTGGCTCAACTTGGGAAGGCGCCATTCACATCTTGGTCTACGTGACTGGTGACTGCTGGGGTAGTGAAGTATACAACCTGTGAGACTAAACATGGCAGCCTTGCCTCTTTGTCATACTTCATACACTGCTAATGGCGGCTTTTCTGATGCATCATATTTCTTCTCACTCTGAGCCTTTGTATACTTTGGTTTCCTGCCTATAATTTCATCCACCCCAGTGGTATCTTCATCTAGCTACTTCTACCCACCCTTGAGATCTCAGTTTAGATATCACTTATCCCATGAAGCCCTCCCTTACTCCACCTCATAGGTTTAGATGAAGAGCTTCTCTCAAGTTCATGTTTGGTGCCCTCTACTTAACCTCTATTATTGTACTTACCCTTTGATCCTATAATTGCCTGTTTACTTTCCTAACTCCTCCTTTAGACTGTTGTTATAATCAGCTTTGTGTCTCCAGTTCATAGTATAGTGTCTGGCACATGGTACATGCAAAGTAAGTACTTTTGAATGAATGCAACTTTGAGTAAATCATTTAACCTAGCTACATTTTCATTATCACTAGTCAAATAGAGCTAAAGATATGTGGTCTGTCCTCAATAACTTATAGAATGATATGACAAAACGTATATAAAATTGCATTGAGAAGTGAAAAAAATAAATAGATAAGAAAAAGAACAATTGGTATGGCATTATCATAAAGAAAAAGTGACAAGGAATGGGATGATTTTAAAGAAAGTCATGAGAGATATCTTTCTACTCTATCATGTATAAGACCTTCATGCTTGCACTATCAAGCACAGATTCTGTGTCACATCTGTGAGTGAGTAAGTAGAATGTTTTGAAAGATAGAACAAGTTAGAAATGAGAAATGTAGCAATGAACCATGGTTTCAATGCATTAACTGGCCACACAATCTGTGCTCTAAGATATACGTATATTATTTCTTTCTCTGAGCCCTTGGTACAACAATGGTGTACCAAGGGCTCAGGAATTCACAGGATAAACACAGCTTTTCTTCCTCGAGCATCGATTTCACTTAGTGATTGAGGGAGTTAAATCATTTAACTTGGTAAGTAACTTGAAGCGGTATTTTCACAACTACATCAACAAACAGATATATGATAGTTTGGGCTGTAGCATTTGCATACGTTTTGTAAATAAATCTGAGACTTCATTTTGTGCTTGCAGTGGATTGCTCCACACTATCCCCTTCTACAACGTCCATCAAACCTTCATACTCCCAAGCCCTAAGAGTGAGTTTATATCCACCTATGCTCTTGGGGTGCCTAGGAAAAGTTTAATAAGTACTGCTTTTAGAAGTTTGATAGGTTTCCATGCTGCTGAAATGAGATGAAGACAGAAGAAACTTCAGCAAATGTGGCTGGTGTACACTAACATCAGGGGCCAAGTTTATAGCTGAGTATTGATTTGTAGGTCTGTTCTTTGTTTCTAGCTTGCCCACTGCATTGGGAAACAATTTTGTAAAACTGGCCACTAGTCCCCAAAAGAATTAAAAATATTTTAACGTAAAAAAAAATTTAATGCAGAGGAATCAATACTAACTTATCACTCCACAAGGAAAAATATCTAAATCCATATCCCCTTGATATTTGTCCAGTGACATCATAATCTTTGCCTACAAAGGTCAGCACATCAGATATAAGGGCAGAGGAGAGGGAGAGGGGAGCTAACATTTACTGAGCCTCTACTATGTGCCAGGCACAGCTCCAGGTGCTAAACATTCCCTCACCACACCAGACACAATTAATCCCGCCCTCCTTTGTATGATATCTGTACCTTGTACAGGCTCTTACTATGGGACGTGATACTTTAAATATTGAGGATTTGTTTGTCTGTCACTCTACTATAAGCTCCTTGAGGGCAGGGCCCATTTCAAATTCATCTTTGTGTCCCAAGCGCTCTTGGTGCCTGGTCACATTATCCACCTCCATTAAATCTTTATTAACTCAACTAAAATGATCTCTTCTAATGATTAGGAAACTGTTAAGAAGCTAATGCCTTCATACTCCAAAAATTCTTTCTCTAAATCATCATGCACAGTTTCATCATCCACTAAAGAAATATACAGCATAGCAATTATGTCAGCTTTTTGTTATCTGTTCAGATCCTGGAATATTTCCAAGTCTCCCTCCTGACCCCCAACCCATGCACCTGCCAGAAAGATAGGATCAGTCCGTATAACGTGTATCATATACACTTGTTGATTACCTTTGCAAAGCTCTCTTTTCAATAATATATTAAATATTCTATGAACTACATCTTTAAAATGAATCATTAAGTGTAAATGTCCCCATTTCAGCAACTTCAACAAGTGACAAAAAACAGAACCAGAGTCACACGGCTCATAGATTAAATATGCATTCTGAATTTCCAAGTCTATAGCCTCAGGGTTGTTTTTATTCCCTCCCCAAATTCAATGTAATCAAAATATAGAAAATTCTTCTCATCACTTCACTTTAAAATGCATACAAGGTAGGCACTGTATAAACACACACACACACACACACAGGCATAGAAGAGGAAAAATAATTAGATACAAGGGAATTCATCAATGCCCTGATTTAGAACTAGTCAAATTTATGAATTCAAAGTTTTAAACCTAATCCAACTTCTCTCAAGTTAAAATTACTTGACATTTATTATATTGCGACTTCCTGTTATTGTAGAAGAGCAGTTTCAAAAATGGTTCAGTTAGCTCTGTGGACAACATCTAACTCCTGCAATGCAAGCTTTGGAACATTTAGTGGTAAATGAATAGAGAACATATGCAATACATTTCTTAAGATGTGCATATTTTCAAATACTTGGGGGGAAAAGTGGTTGGCCAAGTCTATCTGTGGTTTCATTGAATACTTAAAAATTAGTTAATGACATTCAGAGACACAGAGATACAGTTGGGTTTTCCCATCCAGTCTGAAGAACACATAGCTATCAACCAACAACGATAGAACCCATAGGAAAGTACCCTCAGTTTTTGTAGAAACAGGAAAGAACTAAGATTTGGTGTCTGGAACTATGGTGGTTGGATGCATCATTAAAAGAAAATCAAGAACAAAAGCAAAAGCAAAATAATCTAAAAATATGCTTACATGTTTACATTTACTATTTCTCTGCTGTGTAATTGCTAGTGCATGGCCTATGGTGAAAAAATAGGCTGGCAAATATCCATCGAAGAGCTCACTGGCAAATCTTTTTTTTTCTTTCTTTATCTATTTTTTTAAGTAAGCTCTATACCCAATGGAGGCTTGAACTCACAACCCTGAGACCATGAGCCCCATGTTCTACTGACTGAGTCACCCAAGCACCCCTCACTGGCAAGTCTTTGGGAGACCTGGTGAAAGACTACAACAGCTTATTAATATACAAAAATTTTTATCCCCTACTTCTGCTTCAGACCCTAAGTGACTCTGGGAAGTCCCAAGGGTGTCTCACAAGTGTTCAGGAGTAAATCAACTCACACTAGGTGTTGCTGTTCTCTCTCAGGGCTTTGCTGGGTCCCCACTAAATCTGCTGAGGTTCTACAATTTTCTGCCAGCCCTATGACTTTGCTAATGTTCTGCTGAAGATCAGAGAGAAAATATCTTGCCCAGGTTTACACTCTCTTCCCATAAACCTCCAATGTGGCAAGTGCCATTGCTTCCTCCTCAGGCCACAATCTGCCAACACCATTCTCTTTTCTATGCAGAAATGCAGATAGCACGGCTCTTTCCAGAAAGTTCACATCTACTGCATAGGTGTGGGGGGAAGAGGGAGTGGAGAAGAAGCAGTGCGCTGGACTTTCACTCCTTCTACCCCCACCTTCATATTTGGTTCTAGGAATCCATTACAGAATTTCCTGTGGTGGAATGTGAATTGACACCACTTAACCAATCTCAGCTCAGATACAGCCGGAAGCATCCATTACAGTTGTTGCCAAGAGGTTCACTTTAATTTGATAACTTTGTGTGGTTGGACAGAGTTGAGTCTCATTGTTGAAGACTATAAAGAAAAGGAAATTAGAAAAGATGAAGAAAAATACAAATAAATTGTATCATTGTAATGATTCCTTAGACTATAATACACAATGGTCAAATAATCAAAAGAAAAGCACATGATCAATAAGTATTCAATAGATATAGAAAACACATTTGGTAAATCAGTGCCCAATGATGATTACAAAACAACTCTTAAAGCTAAAAGTGGAAAAGTAGAAGAAAATTTCCTTACAGTCACCAAAAAATTGAAAGCAAACTTGTATAATTAATGGTAAAAGATTAGAAGTATCTTATTTAAAGCCAAGAACAAAGCCAGGAGGCCAGCTATCACTGTTTCTATTCAATATTTTTCAAGAGAACCAAAAGGAAAAAAATAAAATCGTCATTAATAATCGATAATATGGCAGTTTACAGAAACTATCTAAGAGAATTAACATAAAAATCATTAGAACTAATAGGAGAGTTCAGCTATGATGCTGGGTATAAAATACACCAAAAAAATCAAAACTATTCCTATAAATTAGGAGTGAGCAATTTTTTTCTATAAAAAGCCAATAGTAAACATTTTAGATTTTAAAGGCTATGTGGTGTCTATTCTAACTAATCAAATCTGCCATTGTAGTGCAAAAGCAGCCACAGACAGGTCAACAAATGGACACAGCTATGTTCTTCTTTACAAAACAAGGTTATAAGCCGAATTTGACCCACAGGCCATAGCTTACAACTCATGTCAGACACCACTGATGAGGCCAGAAAACATTATTGAAAAAGAAAAAGGGGTGCCTGGCTGGCTCAGTCAGTAGAGCATGACTCTTGATCTTGGGGTTGTAAGTTTGAGCCTCCTGTTGAGTGTAGAGACTACTTTAAAAAAATAAAATCTTGAGATGCCTGGGTGGCTCAGTAGTTGAGCATCTGCCTTTGGCTCAGGTCATGATCCTGGGGTCCTGGGATGGAGTCCCACATCGGGCTCCCTGCAGGGAGCCTGCTTCTCCCTCTGCCTATGTCTCTGCCTCTCTCTCTCTCTGTGCCTCTCATGAATAAATAAATAAAATCTTTAAAAAAAAAAAAAAAAGAATAAAATAAGGACCCCAGAAACGGACACACTCATATGTAGAAGATGATATTTGACAGAAGTACCATTGCGGATCAGTGGGGTAGAGATTGAGTATCCAATTAATGGCGCTGGAATAATAATTTATTGTATGGTAAAAAACAAAGTTATATCCTTACCACCATCATACACAAGAATCAATTCCAGGATGATTAAATATCTAAGTAGAAAGTCAAAGCTTTAAGACAAATTAGAGAGCAATATAGAAGAATATCTTTAATACTGGGAGAAAAGGAAAAAATTCTAAAACAAGACACAAAAAGTCCAAAACATAAAGGAAAAAAAATAAAATATTTAACTACATTGAAATAGAAAATATAAGTAAAAAAATATATATATATATATAAGTACATCAAAATATTAATAATATTAAAAGACAAGCTATACTAGTACAGGAATTTCCAAAGCATATAACTAAAAAAGGCTTAGTATCCAAAATAAAATAGAAAAATAATCCAATAAAATAGTGTGTATTGGACCCATCAGTGTCTTGAATTCCATTTTGTGGATTGTAGACTAGTATTCAATAATATAAAATAGAGGAACGCTTGGGTGGCTCAGTGGTTGAGCGTCTACCTTCAACTCAGGACGTGATCCTAGGATCCTGGGATCAAGTCCCACATTGGGCTCTCCACAGGGAGCCTGCTTCTCCCTCTCTCTATGTCTCTGCCTCTCACTGTGTCTCTCATGAATAAATAAATAAAATATTTTTTAAAAATTTTCGTTTCAGTTAATATCTGTATATATATATATATATATATATATATATATATATATATATATATGCGTGTGAACATAGTGGAACACAATTTATTTTTTTTTCCTAGTTCTTTTTTTTTTAATTAATTTTTATTGGTGTTCAATTTACCAACATACAGAAAAACACCCAGTGCTCATCCCGTCAAGTGTCCACCTCGGTGCCCATCACCCATTCCCCTCCAACACCCGCCCTCCTCCCCTTCCACCACCCCTAGTTCGTTTCCCCGAGTTAGGAGTCTTTATGTTCTGTCTCCCTTCCTGATATTTCCCAACATTTCTTTTCCCTTCCTTTATATTCCCTTTCACTATTATTTATATTCCCCAAATGAATGAGAACATACACTGTTTGTCCTTCTCCGATTGACTTATTTCACTCAGCATAATACCCTCCAGTTCCATCCACGTTGAAGCAAATGGTGGGTATTTGTCGTTTCTAATTGCTGAGGAATATTCCATTGTATACATAAACCACATCTTCTTTATCCATTCATCTTTCGATGGACACCGAGGCTCCTTCCACAGTTTGGCTATTGTGGCCATTGCTGATAGAAACATCGGGGTGCAGGTGTCCCGACGTTTCATTGCATCTGAATCTTTGGGGTAAATCCCCAACAGTGCAATTGCTGGGTCGTAGGGCAGGTCTATTTTTAACTCTTTGAGGAACCTCCACACAGTTTTCCAGAGTGGCTGCACCAGGTCACATTCCCACCAACAGTGTAAGAGGGTTCCCTTTTCTCCGCATCCTCTCCAACATTTGTGGTTTCCTGGCTTGTTAATTTTCCCCATTCTCACTGGTGTGAGGTGGTATCTCATTGTGGTTTTGATTTGTATTTCCCTGATGGCAAGTGATGCAGAGCATTTTCTCATGTGCATGTTGGCCATGTCCATGTCTTCCTCTGTGAGATTTCTCTTCATGTCTTTTGCCCATTTCATGATTGGATTGTTTGTTTCTTTGGTGTTGAGTTTAATAAGTTCTTTATAGATTTTGGAAACTAGCCCTTTATCTGATATGTCATTTGCAAATATCTTCTCCCATTCTGTAGGTTGTCTTTTAGTTTTGTTGACTGTATCCTTTGCTGTGCAAAAGCGTCTTATCTTGATGAAGTCCCAATAGTTCATTTTTGCTTTTGTTTCTTTTGCCTTTGTGGATGTATCTTGCAAGAAGTTACTGTGGCCGAGTTCAAAAAGGGTGTTGCCTGTGTTCTCTTCTATGATTTTGATGGACTCTTGTCTCACATTTAGATCTCTCATCCATTTTGAGTTTATCTTTGTGTATGGTGAAAGAGAGTGGTCCAGTTTCATTCTTCTGCATGTGGATGTCCAATTTTCCCAGCACCATTTATTGAAGAGACTGTCTTTCTTCCAATGGATAGTCTTTCCTCCTTTATCGAATATTAGTTGACCATAAAGGTCAGGGTCCACTTCTGGGTTCTCTATTCTGTTCCATTCATCTATGTGTCTGTTTTTGTGCCAGTACCACACTGTCTTGATGACCACAGCTTTGTAGTACAGCCTGAAATCTGGCATTGTGAATGCCCCCAGCTATGGTTTTCTTTTTTAAAATTCCCCTGGCTATTCGGGGTCTTTTCTGATTCCTCACAAATCTTAAAATAATTTGTTCCAACTGTCTGAAGAAAGTCCAAGGTATTTTGATAGGGATTGCATTAAACGTGTAAATTGCCCTGGGTAACATTGACATTTTTACAATATTAATTCTGCCAATCCATGAGCATGGAATATTTTTCCATCTCTTTGTGTCTTCTTCAATTTCTTTCAGAAGTGTTCTATAGTTTTTAGGGTATAGATCTTTTACCTCTTTGGTTAGGTTTATTCTTAGGTATCTTATGCTTTTGGGTGCAATTGTAAATGGGATTGACTCCTTAATTTCTCTTTCTTCAGTCTCATTGTTAGTGTATAGAAATGCCATTGATTTCTGGGCATTGATTTTGTATCCTGCCACGCTACCAAATTGCTGTATGAGTTCTAGCAATCTTCGGGTGGAGGCTTTTGGGTTTTCTATGTAGAGTATCATGTCATCGGCGAAGAGGGAGAGTTTGACTTCTTCTTTGCCAATTTGAATGCCTTTAATGTCTTTTTGTTGTCTGATTGCTGAGGCGAGGACTTCCAGAACTATGTTGAACAGCAGTGGTGAGAGTGGACATCCCTGTCTTGTTCCTGATCTTAGGGGAAAGGCTCCCAGTGCTTCCCCATTGAGAATGATATTTGCTGTGGGCTTTTCGTAGATGGCTTTTAAGATGTCGAGGAAAGTTCCCTCTATCCCAACACTCTGAAGGGTTTTGATCAGGAATGGATGCTGTATTTTGTCAAATGCTTTCTCTGCATCTAATGAGAGTATCATATGGTTCTTGGTTTTTCTCTTGCTGATATGATGAATCACATTGATGGTTTTACGAGTGTTGAACCAGCCTTGTGTCCCAGGGATAAATCCTACTTGGTCATGATGAATAATTTTCTTAATGTGTTGTTGGATCCTATTGGCTAGTATCTTGTTGAGAATTTTTGCATCCATGTTCATCAGGGATATTGGTCTGTAATTCTCCTTTTTGGTGGGGTCTTTGTCTGGTTTCGGAATTAAGGTGATGCTGGCCTCATAGAACGAATTTGGAAGTACTCCATCTCTTTCTATCTTTCCAAACAGCTTTAGTAGAATAGGTATGATTTCTTCTTTAAACGTTTGATAGAATTCCCCTGGGAAGCCATCTGGCCCTGGACTCTTGTGTCTTGGGAGGTTTTTGATGACTGCTTCAATTTCCTCCCTGGTTATTGGCCTGTTCAGGTTTTCTATTGCTTCCTGCTCCAGTTTTGGTAGTTTGTGGCTTTCCAGGAATGTGTCCATTTCTTCTAGATTTCCTAATTTATTGGCGTACAGCTGTTCATAATATGTTTTTAAAATCGTTTGTATTTCCTTGGTGTTGGTAGTGATCTCTCCTTTCTCATTCATGATTTTATTAATTTGAGTCTTCTCTCTCTTCTTTTTAATAAGGTTGGCTAATGGTTTATCTATCTTATTAATTCTTTCAAAGAACCAACTCCTGGTTCTGTTGATCTGTTCCACAGTTTTTTGGTCTCGATATCATTTAGTTCTGCTCGAATTTTAATTAACTGTCTTCTTCTGCTGGGGGTGGGGTCTATTTGTTGCTTTTTCTCTAGTTCCTTTATGTGTAAGGTGAGCTTTTGAATTTGAGTTCTTTCCAGTATTTGAATGGATGCTTGTATTGCGATGTATTTCCCCCTCAGGACTGCTTTTGCTGCATCCCAAAGATTTTGAACAGTTGTATCTTCATTCTCATTAGTTTCCATGAATCTTTTTAATTCTTCCTTAATTTCCTGGTTGACCTTTTCATCTTTTAGCAGGATGGTCCTTAACCTCCACATGTTTGTGGTCCTTCCAAACTTCTTGTTGTGATTAAGTTCTAATTTCAAGGCATTATGGTCTGAGAATATACAGGGGACTATCCCGATCTTTTGGTATCGGTTCAGACCCGATTTGTGACCCAGTATGTGGTCTATTCTGGAGGAAGTTCCATGTGCACTTGAGAAGAATGTGTATTTAGTTGAGTTTGGATGTAAAGTTCTGTAGATTTCTGTGAAATCCATCTGGTCCAGTGTATCATTTAAAGCTCTCGTTTCTTTGGATATGTTGTGCTTAGAAGACCTATCTAGTATAGAGAGAGCTAGATTGAAGTCACCAAGTATAAGTGTATTATTATCAAAGTATTTCTTCAGTTTGGTTATTAATTGGTTTAAATATTTGGCAGCTCCCACATTCGGGGCATATATATTGAGGATTGTTAAGTCCTCTTGTTGGATAGATCCTTTGAGTATGAGATAGTGTCCCTCTTCATCTCTCACTATAGTCTTCGGGGTAAATTTTAATTTATCTGATATAAGGATGGCAACCCCTGCTTTCTTTTGAGGACCATTTGAATAGTAAATGGTTCTCCAACCTTTTATTTTCAGGTTGTAGGTGTCCTTCTGTCTAAAATGAGTCTCTTGTAGACAGCAAATAGATGGGTCCTGCTTTTTTATCCAGTCTGAAACCCTGCGCCTTTTGATGGGGTCATTAAGCCCGTTCACGTTCAGAGTTACTATTGACAGATATGAGTTTAGTGTCATCATATCTATTCAGTCCTTGTTTTTGTGGATTGTTCCACTGAACTTCTTCTTAAAGGGGAATTTTAAGAGTCCCCCTTAAAATTTCTTGCAGAGCTGGTTTGGAGGTCACATATTCTTTCAGTTCCTGCCTGTCTTGGAAGCTCTTTATCTCTCCTTCCATTTTGAATGAAAGCCTTGCTGGATAAAGTATTCTTGGTTGCATGTTCTTTTCATTTAGGACCCTGAATATATCCTGCCAGCCCTTTCTGGCCTGCCAGGTCTCTGTGGAGAGGTCTGCTGTTACCCTAATATTCCTCCCCATAAAAGTCAGGGACTTTTTTTCTCTTGCTGCTTTAAGGATCTTCTCCTTATCTTTGGAATTTGCAAGCTTCACTATTAAATGTCGAGGTGTTGAACGGTTTTTGTTGATTTTAGGGGGGGGTCTCTCTATTTCCTGGATCTGAATGCCTGTTTCCCTTCCCAGATTAGGAAAGTTTTCAGCTAGGATTTGTTCAAATACATATTCTGGCCCTCTGTCCCTTTCGGCGCCCTCGGGAACCCCAATTAAACGTAGGTTTTTCTTCCTCAGGCTGTCATTTATTTCCCTTAATCTATCCTCATGGTCTTTTAATTGCCTGTCTCTTTTTTCCTCAGTTTCCCTCTTTGCCATCAACTTGTCTTCTATGTCACTCACTCGTTCTTCCACCTCGTTAAGCCTCGTCGTTAGGACTTCTAGCTTGGATTGCATCTCATTTAATTGATTTTTAATTTCTGCCTGATTGGATCTAAATTCTGCAGTCATGAAGTCTCTTGAGTCCTTTATGGTTTTTTCTAGAGCCACCAGTAGCTGTATAATAGTGCTTCTGAATTGGCTTTCTGACATTGAATTGTAATCTAGATTTTGTAACTCTGTGGGAGAGAGGGCTGTTTCTGATTCTTTTTTTTGAGGTGAGGTTTTCCTTCTAGTCATTTTGCTCAGTGCAGAGTGGCCAAAAACAAGTTGTATTGGGAAAAGGAGGAAAAGAGAGAGAAGGAAAGAAAAGAGAAAAAGAAAAAAGAGAAAGAAGAAAAAAAAGGGAAAAAGAGAAGAAAAAGAAAGAAAGGAGAAAAAAGAGAAAAAAGGGGGGGTGGGGTGGGGTGGGGGAAGCACTCAGAAATCAAGAAGAAAGAAAGAAAAAAAAGCACAAAACAAAACAAAAACAAAAACAAAAACAAAAAAACACGGGGGAGTATCTTCCGATTCTGTATACTTTAAGTCCCTTGTCTTCCCTTGAAACTGGTCCGTCTCCTTGGTCTTCTGGGGGAGGGGCCTGCTGTGCTGATTCTCAGGTGTTAGCACTTGGGGGAGCTGCTCTGCCCCTGCCTGGTGCAGGGCTCAGTGGGGGGTGTTCGCCCCGTGAGGCCCCGGGAGGAAGCCACAGTGGCGGGGGCAGCTCTGGGACCCTGGAGTCAGCCCCCGCAGTAGCTCCGGGGCTCTCCGTCTGCAGGGCCTGGGGGCTCCCAGGCGGGGCCGCTGATCTGCTCAGCTCGGGGCAGGAGCGTCCTCGCTGTCCTGGGCCCTCCCGGCCTCTGCCTGTCCCGGGGGAGGCCGGATCCTGGGCTGTGTCCCGGCGCCCTGTGCTCCGGGGCCTGCGCTGTTGGATTCGCTCCCGCCCCGCAGCCCCCTCCGCGGAGCCGCCGCCCGAGCCCCTCCGAGCTGTTCCCGGAGCCGCGCAGCCCCCTCCGCGCGGAGCTTCTTCCTCCGCCCGAGCCGCCGCCACTGAGCTGTTCCCGGAGCCGCGCAGCCCCCTCCGCGGAGCCGCCGCCCGAGCCCGCCCGAGCCCCTCCGAGCTGTTCCCGGAGCCCCGCAGCCCCCTCCGCGGAGCCGCCGCCCGAGCCCCTCCGAGCTGCTCCGGGTCCCGCCGAGCGCTGCAGCCCTTAGGGAGCTCGGCGCACTCTCCCGGGCGCAGTTCCTCTGTTACTGTCCCAGGGAGCCCGAGGGCGTCCCCGCCTTTCTGGGGATCCTGCTCCACCTCCCTGCGGGCCCCTTTCCGCGGGGAAGGTCGGTGCAGCTCCTGCTCCTCCGGGACGGGGCTCTCCTGTCCTGGGGACACTCGCCCCGGCCTCAGCCCGGCTCCTCGGGGCCCCTCCCCCTTGGAGGCCTTTTGTGTCTTTATTTCTTTTTCCCCGTCTTCCTACCTTGATAGAAGCGCGAACTCTTCTCACTGGAGCGTTCCAGCTGGTCTCTCTTTGAATCTCAGGCCGAATTCGTAGATTTTCAGGATGATTGGATGGTTTTCTAGGTAATTTGTTGAGGACAGGTGACCTGGAGACCCTGCTCTTCCGCCGTCTTGCCCCTCCCCCCGTGGAACACAATTTAAAATAAAGTTCGCAAAGTAGGTGACAGTTTTAAGCACACTAAAATAGAAAATTAATAATATATATAGGTCGTACAACAGTGTGAATGTGCTTAATACTACTAAATAGTATGTAAAAGTGGTTTAAATGGTAACAATGGTTTTGTTATGTATGTTTTACAACAATTAAAAATACATATACAAATAGGTAATTCACAAAAGAGGAAATCTTGAATGGGCAATAAACAAGAGATGCTTTTTTTTTATAAATTAATTTTTATTGGTGTTCAATTTACCAACATACAGAAAAACACCCAGTGCTCATCCCGTCAAGTGTCCCCCTCAGTGCCCGTCACCCATTCCCCCCCACCCCCCACCCTCCTCCCCTTCCACCACCCGTAGTTCGTTTCCCAGAGTTAGGAGTCAAAAGAGATGCTTGATCTCACTAGTCAATAGAAAAATCTCAATGAGTCAGTCATCAGATGAACAAATAATTTAAAAGTCTGACAATGCCTCCAAGAGTAGGCAAATGGATAAGGAAGATGTGGTATGCACACACACACACACACACACACACACACACTATGGAATATTATGCAGCCAAAAAACAGATGAGATCACACCATTTGAGACAACATAGATGGACCTAGAGGATATTATGCTAAGTGAAATAAGTCAGAATGAGAAAGACAAATGCCATGTAATTCCTCTCATGTAAAAATTAATAAAGAAACAAAAAGTAGAATCAGGCCTCTAAATACAGAAAACAAACTGATGTTTGCCAGAGGGAATGGAGGTTAAGGGATTGGTAAAATGGGTGAAAGAGAGAGGGAGACTCGGGCTTCCAGTCCTGGAACAAATAAGTCATAAGTATAAAAGGCATAGCATAGGGACTAGAGTCAACAATATTGTATCAGTCATGTATTGACACAGATGTTCACATAGATGTGTGGTGGGTGAACTTAGCATAATGTATAAACTTGTCAAATCACTAAGTTGTACACCTGAAACTAATGTAACATTGTGTGTCAATTATACTCAAATATAAACAAACAAATAAATAAAGTCTGATAATTCAAATGTTGGTAAGAATGTAAAGCAACAAGAATTGTCCTATCTGCACCTGAGATTATAAACATTTATAATTTGGTAACATTTAGTAAAGTCACCAGCAATTCTACTTCCACATGTAAGCAAGGAGAAATGCTCATTGCAGCATGTTTATAATAGTGAAAAAAAAATGAATACAATCTATATGTTCACCAACAAGAGAATGGATAAACAACAATACTGTACAACAGTGATAGTGAATGAACTAGTCTCATGCATCAACATGGATAAGTCCCCAAAACACACATTATGCTAACAAACCTGTCAAAGTATACAATAGTATATTTCACTGAAGTTTGAAAAATTCAGAATACTCCATAGTAGTAGAAATATAAATGTATTCATTAAAATGATAAATATCAATAAAATAAAATAAAATAAAATAAAATAAAATAAAATAAAATAAAATAAAATGATAAATATCAGGGGGACCTGCGTGGCTCAGTGGGTTAAGTGTCTGACTCTTGATTTCCATTCAGATTATGATCTCAGGGCCATGAGATCCAGTCAGACTCCATACTGGGTGTGGAGCTTGCTTAAGATTCTCTCTCTCCTCTCCCTCTGCCCCCTGCCCTCCCCTCTCGCTCCCTCTCTAAAAAAACAAACAAAAATAAAAAACAGAATGGTAAATATAAAATTGAGGACAATGACTGCTTTTGGGAAAGGAAAGGAAGGGAGAGAGATGGCGTCATGAAGAGTATACAGAGGCTTGAATTTTATCTCCAAAATTTTATTTACTGAGCTGGGTCTTTGGTACACAGATCACTATTTATTCCTTAGTCTCTTTTTTTTTTTTTTGCTTGCATGTTTGAAATATTTCATTAATTAAAAAAGAATTAGTCAACAAGAGATCTTTGACAAGTTAATTCTATGCCCAGCACTGTGCTAGGCAATGAGACATATAATTCCAAGATAATAGAATGCCCAATGACAGGCACTCAATAAACATTGAATTCATTCATGAAATGAATGACTATAAGATAAGACACAGTCAATTCCTAATTGCAGGAACTAGAATAATAGGCATGAACCGAATAGAGAAATGCGCCTGATTCTCACTGGTCACTAGGAGAGCAATTTGGAAAAAGAGGTAGGTTTTGGGAATGGAGATGATGAGCTCAAACTGAGTGCCTGTGGGACATCCAAGCCAGGAAATACATAGATAGAGTTGGATAGGTGGGAGGAGATTCAGATTTGAGATTTATCAGCACATCGTTGATAAGGAAAGCCATGGGAGCAAATGAGAAAATAAAGGGAACAGAAAAAGAATGACAAGAAAGGAGGCCCTGAGGACAACTCACAGTAAGAATGAGAAACAAGCTGGAAAAAAGAGGTTGTCAATATATCAACATTTTGAAAAAGAATACAAAGGTGAAACATCCTAAATGCTGCCAAAGGACATAAACTTTTTATATGCTTTGACTTTTTTTTTTTTTGGTGCAAAAAGGTGGTTTTATTAAAGCACAGGGACAGGACTCATGGACAGAAAGAGCTGCCTTAACTTTTTGTTATATGTGAATTTTAAACAAATACTAAAATAGAGGGAATAGCAACATGAATTCCCACTTACCCATCACCTGGTTTCAATAATTATCAATTCATGGATACTTTGATTTCTCCCATACCCCCATCCACTATGTCACCTCTATTCTGAAGGAACCCCAGACATCCTATCATTCCATCCACAAACATTTCAGTATGGTTCCCTAAAAGATAATGACTCTTTCTAAACATAATCACAATACCATTATCATAACTTAAAAAAATCAAGTCATTTTTAATGTCATCAAATATTCAGTAGTTGTTAAAATTTCCAACCATTTCATAAGGATCATAAATTTATTTTACAGTTTGTTTGATTAAAGCTTACGCTTTTAGGTGATAACGTCTTCAAAACTGCAAGTACTCCAACCTCCACCTCCTCATATTTTCTTTTCTTGCAATTTTAAAGTCCAATTGAAATAGGTCAGGACAATAAAGAGGTCACCTCCATATTCCCTGGAGAGCCATTTTGGTGGAAGATGCTTCAATGGGGTGGCCAATTTCATTCTTGAACTGAAATGAGAACTCAGACTTACTTAGACTGTGATTACACACAGCACCATTTTGCACTAAATCAAAAGCTTTAATATTGTTAGACTATCATGAACAATCCAAAAGTGCTGTAGGATAACTTTTACCACTACAGTTATTTCTTCTGACAAATTAAGAACCAATCATTATCCCTTCTTTAAAGAACAGAACAGATTGGCTTTTGAAGTATCCCTTTTATACTGACAGACTTCCTGAGGATTTATGTTTCCTAAATAAAGCAACCACAAGTTGATTTGTCTTTAATGTAGACAGTTGGGCTCAGTAAAAACCATTAACCTAACAATAAACTCAGAATCACTTTGAATTATTTACTAAAACTGTGGATAGCAATCCAGCCCCACATAGTAGTTCTCAGCACATACTTGATAGTCTTGGCTTTTAAGGCTATAACGGAATTTTACTTTTAGTATTCTGTAGCTTTTTAAAAAAAAATGTTTAAACATATGTTCATTTTAGCAAGTTTCCAAGAGTACTTAGAAATTCTTACCACACAACTACCATGGAGTGCCTCACTTAATCTGAATTCTGGTTTTCCATATAAGAAGTCGGTATCTTTAAAATTCTTGTTTAGTTTAAAATTGAATTTCTGTGTAATGCATTGGTTTGGTAATAAATTGTAAATTTTTTCTTCTTGTGGCTCTGAGAGTTTTCAATGCTTTTATATATTGAACCCATTTTACCTTCTTATCCATGGCAGCTGCTTTGCATTTGTAATGGTATCTAAACTGAGATGATACAATAGAGTGGTCAGTCTTTGTGCAGAGCCCTGGCAGCTCAGACTTATAAGCAGAAGACATCACCTAGAGACTGGACCTGAAGAATGTGAGCGACCTTGTCAGGACCATACATACACACATGAGACACTGAGAGAAATAACTGAGAGGCCCTGAGGTGCGAACCTAAATGGACCCAAGGTCCTATGATGAGGAGATGGGTGTAATAAGCTATCAGTACCCAAAAATCATTGAGGCCTGGACCTTGAATTTACAGGTCCTCTAATGATCAGAACTTCCTCAGTTGCAAGTCCAAGTGACAAGAACCAAACTCATAGGAAATGTATAAAGAACTTATCAGGGGCACCTGGGTGGCTCAGTAGTTGAGTATTTGCCTTCAGCTCAGGTCATGGTCCTGGGGTCCTGGGATGGAGTCCCACACCTGGCTCCCCACGGGGAGCCTGCTTCTCCCTCTGCCTATGTCTCTGCCTCTCTCATGAATAAATAAGTAAAATATTTTTAAAAAACTTATCAAACTCAAACACCCAAAAACAAATAAACCAGTTAAGAAATGGGCAGGGGACACCTGGGTGGCTCAGTGGTTGAGCATCTGCCTTTGGCTCAGGTCGTGATCCCAGGGTCCCGGATCAAGTCTCACATCAGGCTCCCTGCCTGTGTCTCTGCCTCTCTCTGTGTCTCTCAGGTATAAATAAAATAAAATCTTTAAAAAAATTATAAAATTATAAAAAAAGGAAGGAAGGAAGGAAGGAAGGAAGGAAGGAAGAAAGGAAGGAAGGAAGGAAGGAAGGAAGGAAGGGAAATTAAGAGGCAGAAGACATGAATAGACATTTTTCCAAGATGGCCAACTGACATGTGAAAAGATGCTCAACATCACTCACTATCAGGGAAATCCAAATCAAAACTAGGATGAGATATCACCTCACACCAGTCAGAATGGCTAAAATTAACAACACGGAAAACAACAGATGTTGGCGAGGATGTGGAGAAAGGGGAACCATCCTGCACTGTTGGTGGAAATGCAAACTGGTGCAGCCACTCGGGAAAACAGTGTGGAGGTTCCTCAAAAAGTTAAAAACAGAACTACCCTATGATTCACCAGCAATTGCACTACTAGGTATTTACCAAAAGGATACAAAAATACAAATTTGAAGGGGTATATGCACCACGAGGTTTATAGCAGCATCATCAACAATAGCCAAACTGTGGAAAGAGCCCAAAGGTCCAACAACTGATGAATGGATAAAGAAGATGTGGTTTGTTTGTTTGTTTATTTAACAGAATATCTCTCAGCCATCAAAAATAATGAAATCTTGCCATTTGCAATGACATGGATGGAGCTAGATGACATGATAGAGCTATCATGCTAAGCAAAATAAGTCAGTCAGAGAAAGACAAATGCCATATGATTTCACTCATATGTAGAATTTAAGAAACAAAACAGATGAACACATGGAAAGAGGGGAAGAGAGAGGGTAACAAATCATAAGAGACTCAGCAATAGAGAACAACTCAGGATTTGGTGGACGGAGGTGGGCAGAGGATGAAGCTAAATGGATGAAGTGTATTAAGGAGGGCACTTGTTGTGATGAGCACTGGATGTTACATGTAAGTGATGAATCACTAAATTCTACTCCTGAAACTAGTATTATACTATATGTTAACTAACTAGAATTTAAAGAAAAATTTGGGGGATCCCTGGGTGGCGCAGCGGTTTGGCGCTTGCCTTTGGCCCAGGGCGCGATCCTGGAGACCCGGGATCGAGTCCCACGTTGGGCTCCCGGTGCATGGAGCCTGCTTGTGTCTCTGCCTCTCTCTCTCTCTCTCTCTGTGACTATCATAAATAAATTTTTTTTTAAATTTAAAGAAAAATTTGAAGAAAGTTTAAAAAAAGAAAAAAAGGAACTGAACTCAAACTGGTGTAAGAAAAAAAAAAGGGAAATCATTGGTCACTTGATAGAAAAGTCCAGGAGCTCAAACAATGTCATCAGGCCTGATTTTTTTTCTTTCTCCATTGCTTGGTTGATATTTTCCTGTTTTGATTTCTCCTTAGCTCAACTTTCTACAGGCCCCAGAAGGTCCAGGCTCACATCAACCTGACTCTGGCAATCTCAGTAAAAAAGCATAAATTTCTTTCCACTCAGGTAAAATAAAGGTCCCAGAATTGGAGCTCATTGACTCAAATTGTGTCCCTGCTCATGCACAAACCAATCAATGATGGTTAGAAGAATGGAAGAGCAGCCAAGCCATGAACACAAAGGAACTGAAAGTAAAGTAGAGGCAGCTCCTCCTAGGAAATCAAGACACATCTGCCAGGAAGAGGTGAGAATAAGTGATGAGAAGACAAAACAGCACAGGTGCACAATAGCGATGATGTGTAAAATTTGTGTTGTTTTTAAGCTCTTAACAAGTGTCAGGTAGGATACAGAGTGAGAGTGGAAGACAGTGTCTCCCCAGGGGGAGATGGGGCCAGTGTAACCATGGTTCCTAGTGCAATAGGTAGGGTTTAAAGGTAGAAGGAGAAATGTAGGGGCACTTGGGTGTCTCAGCTGGTTAAGCAGCTGCCTTGGGCTCAGGTCACAATCCCAGGATCCTAGGATCAAGTCCCACATTGGGCTCTCTGCTCAGCAAGGAGTCTGCTTCTCCCTCTCCCTTTGCCTGCCGCTCCCCCTGCTTATACACCCTCTCTCTCTCTCTCTCTCTCTCTCTCTGTCAAATAAATAAATAAAATCTTAAAAAAAAAAAGAAGGAAGAATGTACAGGAGATCAGAGACCTAGAAAAGGTGAGATCTGGAGATAGTAACTAGGCTGCCCAGACATTCTAAGTGGAAAGATTGTTAACCAGAGATGGGTTGTATGATACCGAGCTGAAGGAGGCAAAGGCAGATTCAAAAAATATATCAGTTAATGTGCTTTGGTTTCATGTGACAGGAAGCATGAATGATAACATTCTATTATTCCATTAGGCAATTCCAGAGTTGGGTGGTGCAATGACATAATGTTGGGTCTCTGGGATGGCTTTTGTGGGATTCTCCTCCCTTTCTTTTTTCTTTCTTTTTTTTTTTTTTCTCCTCCCTTTCCCCTCAAGGTTGCAAGATGACTGCCACAGCTTCAAACGCTGCATTCTCACAATCAGTGTTCAAGGACAGGAAGAAAGTGAAGGCATGGGCTGTCTTCCTGCTTGTCTCTCTTTTATCCAACACACACACACACACACACACACACACACACACACACACAAATCTTTTCTAGATACGCAGCAGGTTTCCTTCTGTATTTTAAGGGCAAGTTTGAATCTATGTCCAGATTCTTATTGCAAGGGAGACTGTAAAGTCAAATCATATTTAGCCCTTTTAGTGGGTAGAAGGCTATGCCAACAAGTTGCTGATCAACAAAACAAAAATGAGGATCAGAGCCCATGGATCAGCTGGGAACACGCTGCCCAGTATAGGAGGCAGGACTCCATCTAACCAGGAGGTGTTGCCACCACTGTTCTTTACCTCCCTCCATCTTCTGCGGTCCTCACACCCAGTGTCATTCGTGAGAGCAACTGGCTCTGTTGTCCTAAATTATCACATAATTGCTTATAAGTGATATATATTTTTTCACACACTGAAATACCTAGGAATAGGAATATTTTTATTAAAAATTTGCACGGTATAATTTTTAATGCAAATCCAAGTTGAAGAGCTACATATATTTGCATAATTGCAGAAACATGTTATGTTTTTAGACTTAAAAATGAATACTCTAGATGTCTCCCGAGGCAAGGGAAATAATAGCAAAAATAAACTATTGGGACTCCATCAAAATAAAAACTTCCTCACAGCAAAGGAAACAACCAACAAAACCAAAAGACAACCTCCTGAAATGGGGGGAGATATTTACAAATGACAAAGGATTAGAATCCAGGGAAGCCTGGGTGGCTCAGCAGTTGAGTAGAGTCTGCTTTTGGCTCAGGGCATGATCCTGGATATGGGGATTGAGTTCCACTTTGGGCTCCCTGTGAGGAACCTACTTCTCCCTCTGTCTATATCTCCACCTCTCTCTGTGTCTCTCATGAATAAATAAATAAATAAATAAATATCTTTTTTTAAAAAAAGGACTATAATCCAAAATATATAAAGAAATTATAGAAATCAACAACAAAAAAATCCTCAAATAATCCAATTTAAAAATGGACAGAGGACATGAACAGACAATTCTCCAAAGAATCCATACATATGGCTGCCAGACACATAAAAAAAAGGTGCTTGACATCACTCACCATCACAGAAATGCAAATCAAAACCACAACAAGGTATCATTTCAGTCCTGTCAGAAAGGCTAAAATCAAAAACTAAGGAAACAACAAGTGTTGGCAAGGATGTGAAGAAAAAGGAACTCTTGTGCACTGTTGGTGGAAATGTAAACTGCTGCAGCCACTGTGGAAAACAGTATGGAGGTTCCTCAAAAAATTAAAAATAGACAGGGCTCCTGGGTAGCACAATTGGTTGAGTGTCTGACTCCTGGTTTCAGCTCAGGGGGTGATCTCAGGGTCATGGGATCAAGCCCTGCACTGGGCTCTGCACTAAACATGGAATCTGCTTGGGACTCTCCCTCTCCCTCTCTCTCTCCCTCGCCCCCTAAAATAAATAAATCTTTTTTAAAAAGTTTTTTTAATTAAAAATAGAGCTACCCTGTGATCCAGTAATCTCACTACTAGGTATTTACACAAGGAATACCAAACACTAATTTGAAGGAATATATATACCCCTAAGTTTATTGCAGCATTATTTATTATATATATAATTTATTATATTATAATATATAACTTATTATATATTTATTATATATAATGTGTAATTGAATATTATTCAGCCATAAAAAATAATGAAATGTTGCCATTTGCAACAACATGGATGAATCTATGGCTAAGCAAAGTAAGCCAGTCAGAGAAAAATAAATACCATATGATTTTACTCATATGTGGAATTTAAGAAAACAAATGAACGTAGCAGGGGGAGTGGGGGGGAAGAGAGAGGTAAACCAAGAAACAGACTCTTAACCATAGAGAATAAACTGATGGTTACCGGAGAGGAGGTGGGTGGGGTGATGGGTGAAATAGGTGAACAGGGTTAAGGAGTGCACTTGTCAAGATGAGCACTGAGTAATGTATAGAATTGTTGGATCACTATACTGTGCACCTGAAGCTAATAAAGCCCCATATGTAAAGGGATCCTGTGTTGGGCACAGATGGCCTGCCATGCTCGGTCATTGGCTGGTTGCTGCCCCATATGTAGAGGGATCCTGTGTTGGCCTAGACGCCTGCCATGCTCGGTCATTGGCTGGTTGCTGCAGAGTGGTCTCCACTCAGAGCCTGTGGCAGGTCCTGAGGACGTTGCTGCTAGAAAGCCAGCTCATGAAGTCCCTCACAGCTGAAAGGTGAGTTCCTTCTCAAAGCAAAGTTCCTTCTCAAGCAGAGTCTCCATGGCTGCTACACTAATGATGTAAGATTTCTATTTTCAAAAGCTATTTCTTAAAAAAAAAAAAAATTGTAGCCAACTCATAAAGGCAAAAAAGCAGAGCTGCGTTATTTCCTGTTGAATTTAAGAGCTATGAAAGAAAACACAAACTCAAATGCCTAATGCTTTATAATTTCTGTATCTCCAAAAGGAACAATAAACAGAGTTAAGAGCAAGCAACCAAGCTGGGGGAAATATTTGAAATAAATAGGACAGGCAAATTAACAGTCTTTTGTTGGAAAAAATTCACACAAACTTATTTTTTAAGTTGATTAGATCCCAATAAGGATAATAGGTAAAAAGACATAACTAGAAAATTAACAAAAAAAGAAGGTATAAAACAGGAGTACCTGGGTGGCTTGGTTGGTTGAGTGTCTGATTCTTCATCTCAGCTCAGGTCTTAATCTCAGGGTTGTGAGTTCAGGCCCTGCATTGGACTCCACACTGGGTACGGAACCTACTTAAAAAAAAAAACAACAAAAAAAAACAAGATATAAAACAAATAGAATTGGAATATTTTCCACCTTACAGGTAATTAAAAATAAGCGATTTTAAACAAGATTTTTTTAAATCTAAGAAACAAATAAGGGTTTTAAAAATTGTATTAGTACTTGTAAGAGTATGATGAGTTATCTTTATACATTTCTGGGGATGGTATAAATTGGTGATAATTTTGGACCTATTCTTTCCCTTAAAAGAATATGTATTGAAAAAATAATTTAGAGTAGAAAAAAAGCACAAAGATGTTATTTTAGTTAAGACTCTTGTGAGAAAAACTCGTGTAGTTTAAGCGAAAAGGGGAAATTACATGTTCATATAAACAAACCATCAAGCCATGTAAAGTAGGGTTTAAAACAGGCCTCAGAGTAGACTGGATACAGGAACTCGACAGCATTAAGTTACTCTCTCTCTCTCTCTCTCTCTTTCTCAGTTTCTCTCTCTCAGTTTCTCTCTCTCCTAGTTTCTCTCTCTTAGTCTCTCTCTCAGTTTCTTTCTCTCTCTCTCTCTGTCACACACATGCACACACACACACACACACACACACACCCCATACCCCTTGTTCTCCAAGCTCTGAGAGAAAAACAAAATGAGAACAATGGCAATGGTGTACATTAACAGTGAGGTATTGAAAAATGCTCTTTCCCAGCAATAATCAAAGTGTTTAAAAGGAGCGCAAGTACAGTCCCTCCACGTGGTGGAGGACAAGGTAAGCACTAACTTTAGGATCACAGCTTTACAGCTAGTGGTTCCAAGAGAATGAGACTCTGCTCTCTCAGCCTGGGTCACAAGCCCATCACTGCACCCGTTCATGGCCAAGTTTCCTTGTTCCAGCTCTCTTCCAGTAACCCCCACCTGTCACAGTCTTATTTTAGATCTTCTTATTCTCTCACTTAGACTGTATTATCTCCTAAAAGGTCTTCCGATTTCCATAACAACCAGCACCCTTCCCCTCACATGCTACACACACCCCATTAATCCATCCTGTACACTGTGACTGATGTTTGCTTTTTTTTTCCCCTAAAACCGATTGAGTTCACTCTTTTGCATTAACATTTCACTGGCTCCCTCTTGCTTTCAGAATAAGGTCCATAAGACTGCACAATCGCCTTCCACATCCTTTTCTCCCTCTGTTCTCCTTGACATACACCATCCAGACAGACACACTGCCATTTCCCAGAAATCTCTGCTCTTCAACATGCTCTGTTTTACATGCCAGTGTTGGGGCAACCGGCTCTCAGCAAGTACCGTCTAAGGCCATCTTGTTTCTGTGCCACACTAGAAGCCTTTTGCTTTATGCCTTGCGGCTGCTCTAACCTCACAAGGTAGCACATCCCTGAGACCCTGCCCTTAATTAGACAAGGAGGCCATTAGGCTGAATGGCTCTAAAGTCCCGGCAGCTTGGTATGCAAACCAAAATCTAAACTGTATGTAAATGCTCAAGGTTAAGAAATGGAAACCGAAGGACAACCAATCACAAATAGCCAACTAGGCTTTAAGCTTTAGTCAAACAAATATTTCCTTGCTTTGCATCCACATCTTCTATAAACATCTTTCCCGTAGTGCCTGGCAACAGAACACCCCTAACAGCTTTTGGTTTGGGGCTGCCTAACTGGAACCAATTTTTGCTCAAATAAACTCTTAAAAGCTTTAATGTGCCTCAGTTTATCTTTTAACACTGCTCAACTGTCAGACGTACACAAGCCAAAAAGCCCAGAACAATGAAAGCCTCTGAGGCCACCCTTGACCATTAGAAGTCTGGAGCCAATGAATAAATGCTTTCCCTTTTTTGTTCCCTAAGAGGACAATTTTTTAAAAAAAAAAGATTGTATTTATTTATTCATGAAAGACCCACAGAGAGAGGCAGAGACACAGGTAGAAGGAGAAGCAGATGCCCTGCAGGTAGCCTAATGTGGGACTGAATCCCTGGACCCCGGGATCACAACTGGAGCCGAAGGCAGACACTCAACCACTGAGCCACCAGGCATCCCTCTAAGAGGACAATTTTGAGAAACATTTCATGAAGCTCCTCAGAAGCTTCCAAAGGATTAAAGAGCAGTCACACATATCAGCACCAGCCTCAGTGGCCACATTCTGCCTAATTCTTCCCTGCTTCACTTCCTCTGGAAGCACAATCCCAAATAATCTACCAAAACTCAAATCTTTGCCTCAGGATCCACTTTGGGAGGACCCAGGCTAACACAGTAGGCTACCTCCAGCCAACAGCTTCCTGGAAGATCGTAATCAGGATGGAAGCTACAAAGCCTGAGGCAAGAAGAAAGACTATGGGGAGACAACTACCTTGGTCCAATATCAGACCCAAACTCAGAACTGGGGTTCCAACAAGCCCAATCTCAGAGCAGTCTGCCACTCAGAGAAACAGTTTAGCAACCATACTGATGTAAGTAAAATCATTACTATCATGTCTTTCAAAAAGCATCAAGGATATGAAAGTATATTTTTGATACAAAACAAAATCATCTCTCACTGCTATACTTTCTCGGGCCCGAAAGAGGCTGTGGACACCCGACTTTGATACATTTATTCCTAGTCACCCGATACCTTAGCTAAATACAGAGGTAAGTGCATCTCAAGGTTCCTCGTTCCTCTACAAGGAAAAGAATAAGGATGAGTGAAGCAAACAGTCTTTAAAGATTGAAGGTAAACCAGGAATTAGTATGGTCCGTGTGCAATCTACCTACCTAGACTTTTGGGTTATACACTAAATATTTTTTATGTTCATTAAATCACTCAATATATCTCTGTGCCTGAAAAAAATTGTCTGGTAATTCAGATAGTCCCAGAATTGCTTGAAGTAGGGACTATCTTATGCTGCAATATTCCCATAATGCTAAATAGGAGGTGGGGTGATTAATAGAAGATGACCTGGCTCACTGCGCTGCCAACACTAGAAGTCAGATTATAATCACGTGCTATCTGGAGAACTCAAGCACAGGGCCATGTGAGCATCATGGAGCCATGATCACTGGACACTTCCAGCTCATCTCTAAGGGCTTGACCTTCCATACAAGTGAGATGAGTGTCTGAGGTCAAGGTGTATGCTGTGCAGGGGAGAACTTGCCAGGGTCTACCTCCCTAATTATTCTTTTCCAAGGCTTGTAAATCTCTTTCTACTTGGCTCTTTCTTTGGATAGATGAATACCGTTAGTCAGGCCTGTCCTATCAAGGGATGGGTGTAGCCAGGAGGGGATGTGGCTCAGGCATTGCTTTCCCAAAGGGCCTCAACTGGAGGAGGCTATTCAGACAGCCAAGAAATACTGGGGCTGAAGAAAGACCTCCATTATTATATGCCTTTATGCTTGAACACCAATACCATTCCACACTGCTTGAGTACACCATGAAGGAATAATTTAATAAATCCTATAATTATCTTGTGAGTAGAAAATTATATTGTATTATGTGTTAAAGTGTTAATTGTTTCAATGTAAACATTTAAAAGAGCATAATGTTTCTAAGTCTGCTTTGCATATCTTTGTTTCTTTTAATGAGTGGGAGTAACTTAGGCCTCTCAAATTCTAAGCAGTTTTGGGTCTGGACATTATGTCTTTCAAGATGGACTTTGAGGCGCTTGGGTGGCTCAGTGGTTGAGACCCTGCCTCCAGTTCAGGGCGTGATCCTGGGGTCCTGGGATCGAGTCCCTCATCAGGCTCCCCACAGGGAGCCTGCTTCTCCCTCTGCCTATGTCTCTGCCTCTCTCTGTGGGTCTCTCATGAATAAATAAATAAAATCTTTAAAAAAATAAAGATGGACTTTGTAGATCTCTACACTGTTCAGCTATATGTTAACTAATTAGCAAATGAGAGAAATTAAACAATTATTACCTGAGTGCGTACTCTTTGTGAGACGGTGGGCAAAAATGTAAAAGTAAAGGACATAGTTAGTTCCTGTCCTCAAAAAGTTTACATTCCAGAAAGAGAGATAGACACTAATCATGGAATCACATAATAATGTAAAATTACATTCATGGTAAGTTATCATAGGGGAATTTGATCTTTGGTGGGAATCAGAAAATTATTCATAAAGCAAAGGACAGATACCTGAGAGGAGAATAGAAATAAAGTAGGAAGCCCTTCCTCACTGCCCTCCAAATCCCGCTGCAGCCATTGCCGCAACCACGATGCCCAAACGAAAGAAGCAGAATCAGCAGCAGCTGCCGCCACCACAACAGCCCCCGCTGCCAGAGCGGGGGGAGACTGGAGACGAGGAGGATGGGAGTCCCATCAGACCACCCAGCCTTCTGGGCCCTCCCCGCATGGCCAGTGGAAAGCCTGGTGATCCCAAGTCAGCCCCAAACTGGAATCCACCCACATGTCCACCATCAGTAGAATGGATAAATAACTTGTGTGTGCATGCAATGGGATACTACACTGCAATGAAAATGAACGAACTCCTGCTACAGGCAACCTGGATGAATCTCACAAACACGGTGTTGAGTGAAAGGAGCCAGACAGAAAAGAATGCAGACTCTCTTCACAGAGGTCCTCCAGGATCAAGGGGACCAATGATTCCACCACTGCTGAGCCTCCCACCTCCTCCCAGGGGCAGAGGCCCAATCCGGGGAGGCCTGGGCCCCAGGTGAGGCCCATACGGTTGTGGCTGGTGGGGGGCCAATACTGAACCTCCTTTTCCTGGACCAGGCCATGGGGGTCCTTCCAGAGGAGGCTTTCACAAAGAGCAGAGAAATCCCCGAAGGCTCAAAAGTTGGTCTCTTATCAAAAATACCTGCCCGCCCAAGGATGGCCCCCAAGTTATGGAAGACAAATCCAACCGCCTCATCTGCTGACACTTTGCCAAAAAGGGCCACTGTTGATATGAGGACCTCTGTGCCTTCCTTCTACCTTCTACCACCTTCTACCACCCAGGCGTCAATGGACCTCCTCTGTGAGACTGTGCCTTCCCATCCAGGCTGGAAGGAGCCCTCTGACCTAGCAGCCATATATTTCCCTGTGGCCCTGTGACGGCTACTGTGAGGCTGTTCCACCCACCATCCTCAGTCAGTGACACCCACCCCCATCTCTCGCCTCCCCCATTTGGGGTCCAGAGTTTTGTTTCATCACTGGTGCCCAGCGTGTGGGCTTTCTTCTGATTCAGCCTCCAGAGACTTGCCTTCAAGACCCCACCTTTGCTCTCTTCAACTGCCTCCTGGATCCTCTTCCCCTTCGCCGATTGATTGCTGAACAGGAAACCTCTTTGGTGCTGTTTCTTGTGCATCTATCTGTCCACCCAGCCCTCAGCACTGCCCTCGATTCCTAAGAGCCCTGGAGCAGTTTCCTGCCATTCCCTTCTTCTAGCTGCTTGTTTTAAGTCCTTTTTATGTGACAAACCCTACCCCCAAAGTTGCCAGTTGCTCTGTGAAACTCACCAGGTTGACCTGGGGTCAAGTACGGATGACTGGTGTAGAGTTATTCCCTGAAAGGCCACTCTCCCTGCTTTTGGATTTTGTAGCTCCTGCGTCAGTAGCATGATCCCCACCACTCGTCTGTGATCACTGTGCTTTGTGAAACTGTGCATCCCCTCGTACGTAGCCTTTCTCAGTGTCCGTGGCATCATTGTGACTTCCCAACACTAGAGTAAGTTTTTCTGCCAAAATGAGTGAGGCTCTTGATGCCCTCTAGATTTTCCACACCTCCCAACGTGGGAGAATTGTGAAACTTTCTGCAAGACTGCCTCCCTGGTCTCCCCATTCTCCTGGTGTCGGTTTTTTTGGGGTTTGACACAAGCCCATGAGATGTCCTCTAAAGCCTCTTATGGGCTATCCTATCTCCTCTCCAGCCCACTTTAGTTAGAGTATGTCATTGTGAGGCCACCAGCCCTTTCGTCTGAATTCTGTGAATCTCCACCTGGCCTACCCTTGGGTGGAACCTGGATGGTACTGTTGCCCTCGTCTAATCTTCTTCCCTACATCCCCGGCACTGGCTGTTTTCTGTGAAAATGGCAGTGAACAGGTTCGGTTTTGCACTGGCCCTGAGGAAATGGGTCAGGAGTTGTGTGGGCAAGAGGGAAGGATGAGAGCCGTTGGAGAACTGAGAATGAATTTTTTTTCTTTTTAACATTTTTTATATTAGTAATAAATGCAGTGGAAACAAAAAAGAAAGAAAGAAAGAAAGAAAGAAAGAAAGAAAGAAAGAAGAAAGAAGAAAGAAAGAAAGAAAGAAAAAGAAGAAAGAAAGAAAGAAAGAAAGAAAGAAAGAAAGAAAGAAAGAAAGAAGGAAAGAAAGAAAGGAAAAGTGGCAAGGAAGAGGAAGAGCATCCAGGGAAGGGAAGAACATGTTCAAAGGCCCTGGGGTAAGAATGAGCAGGACAGATTTGAGACCTTGAAAGGTGATCTGAGCCACTGGAACAGAGAGCCAAAGAGAATAGAGTCTAGATGAGGCTCTTTGAGGGATGTTACTTTGAATATCCAGGTTTTTAATAGGGATGAGTCATCTCACTGTTGTCCATACATACCGCCTTCAAAGCCTTACCCAGAAAACCACTGCTCCAAATCCTAATCATCTTTCAGAGCTCAACTTGAGCCTGAGCTTTCCAGAATAAATCAAACTAATCACTTGAAAGTCCTGAAGCAGGACTTTATCCCTGTGCTTCAGGTTTTGAACATCAGTAAAACTGAGAGGTAATGTAATTGGGGAAAGTATTGTCCAAAGGAAGAGAATTCAAACAATATTAAATAGGTTTACAAAAGCAGGAAATACACCCACACAGGAAATTTTTAAAAAGTTTTTCCAGTTAAGGGGACTTTTCATTCATTCAGAGCAACTGGTTTGAGTCAAGAGGGGAGTTTTCACGTATAAATATTGCAATTCATGCCAAGGGATATGGTATAAAGATGGATCATAAAAAAACTAAAGTAGAGGATCAACAAAGCCAAAATTTGTCTCTTCAAGAAGACATTTTTTAAAAATAGACAAAACTATGGAAAATTGGTAAAGAAAGAAAGCATAAATTGGCAATATTAGGAATAAGAAGGGAACATTACCATAAATATAAGGATTTTTTTAAGATTTTTATTTATTTAGAGAGAGACTGAGTGAGAGAGAGAGAGAGAGAGAGAGAGAATGAGCATGAAAAGGGGAGGAGCAGATGGAGAGGGAGAGGGAGAGGGAGAGGGAGAGGCAGACTCCCCAGTGAGCAGGGAGCCTGATATGAAGCTTGATTCCAGGACTCTGGGATCATGACCTGAGCCCAAGGCAGACGCTCACCCAGCTGAGTCACCCAGGCACCCCTAAATATAAGGATTTTTAAAGATAACACTAACAACATCTTTCTGGCAATAAACCTGAAAACAGATTAAGTGGATAACTGACTAGGAAAAAATATAATTCTTCAAAATTAATTTGATAAAAAATTAAGTTACAGAATATATAACTGGAATTAGGCAGAGAAAGTAGACTTGACCTCAAATAATACAGTGCCAGTGTAGCACAAATGACAGAAAAGGCATTCAAGAATTCCTTTAAGTAGGAAAACGGGTCTTCTCCTCCATCCCTATCCGTAGTGTACAGAGAGAAGACTTAGTAACTAGGATTATCAATGACTGAGGCAGATTTCTTTCTCACATTAATATCTTGTTGGCTTGCAAATTTCCAGAAATTTCCACTAATAACATTACCTTTGAGGTCCTCTATTTTAAGCGGGAGTGTGCATTGTCAGTGGCCTAAAGCATTTCGGTGGCATTCTGAAACTTGTTGGTCTGCAGGACATTTCTGATACCAGTGGCACACTTGAAAAAAGAGTCTCAGACAATACCAGACAAGTTGGTAATAACTACAATACAGTTGTATTGTACCACTACTACTCTAGCGTAACAACGTCATGTGACCGTCAAAGCAGCCACAGTTTTAAATGTCACCCTTCAGCCCTGTGTTACTATTTGCACAAATCCTTTTACTGCCTAACCAGGCTCTGTTACATATTTTTAAGGCAATGACCTTATGTCACACATCCAAGCAACAGAAGAGCTTTCTCTGGCACTCACTTGTGTTTTTCTTTACACCTGTCTCACCCATGGCAAGTTCTATGCCATTATACATTGTGTCACACAACCCCCTCAGTCCCCTCCAGTTGACAGATGTCAATGTCAATATATATAAATATATGTATACTGAATCCCAGGAAGAATTACCAGCACACATTAGTCAAAGTGTGACAATGCCATCCACCCTTTTAGGACAATACCCTACACCTTATATAGTAGCTGAGAACTGCCAGGAGCTACTGGCAAGCCAACCTGCAACAGATTTTTGTTTCCCAAAGCATGGCATACACCTTACTGGGGGTCAATGAGATGCCTGTAGAGAGAATTTTCCCCATTTTAATAGTTATAAATTTACCTTTAAAATGTATTAGGAAGAAATGTAACCAGCACCTCACATTTGGATTTTCAGAGATATTAACTCAATAGAAACAGCATAGCAGAAAACGGAAACAGCAGTAGAATGTGAATTTGTTATTAAAGATGCAAACACTCTCTTAGGAGGAATGACGACAGTTACATATTTTTAGCAAAGCAGTAAACCAAGCACAGCCTTTCCAGAACCTGGGAAAGAAAGATCCATACAAGCAGATGACTTTGTGTTACATTTTGCAGAAGGACTGCCCATCACGGCACCCAAAAGCAGGGGAAATTGCCAAATCCTCCTGAATAGTTGAAAGAAACTTCAAAGGAAAGAGATACTGGTGGGACCGACCCCTGATGGCGCAGCACTATCACCTGTCACGGGTCTTTCCTTCTTCCTGGTCCCTAAAGCAATGGTGAGCCTCATGATGTCTAAGACTTGATAAAATTCTCCCAAATTCCAAATGCCACAGGCACACGTGGCCATGCCGGGAGCTGCCAGTGTGGAGCAGCCTGGGAGGAGGTGATGCCACCAGGAAAGAGAGGCGGTTCGGAAAGGCCTGGCCCCATGCCACTGGCCCTGGTAACAGCAGAGAGCCGACACTGGAGCTGGCTTGGAAGCTTGGAAGACTGATGTGGAAGGAGACCTCCAGGCATAACCTAGAGTAGCTGGAGATGGAAGACAACAGGGGGGCCGGGGCGGCTCAGGTTGTGAACCAATAAATAAATCTAAAAAAAAAAAAAAAAAGAAAGAAAAGGAAAGAAAGAAAGAAAGAAAGAAAAGAAAGAGAGAGAGAGAGAGAGAAAGAAAGAAAGAAAGAAAGAAAGAAAGAAAGAAAGAAGAAAGAAAGAAAGAAAGAAAGAAAGAAAGAAAGAAAGAAAGAAAGAAAGAGAAGAAATATAATAAAGCTGTAAATCCCAGACCGAGCAGCCCTGCAGCGGCCCTATGCACGCTCACAGGTGTTTCTTGTCCTCAGGGATGATAAGCAGAGGGTTGATAATCCTCACACTGCCCAAAAGAAGGCCCTGGAAGAAGGGCTGCTGGGGTGCCCTGCTAGACCAGGTATGGCCCCTCTCACACCCCTTGCTCAAGGCAGGGTCCTGGGCCCCGGAGAAGAGCACCGGGAGAAAGGGAGAGACTAAGGGCAACAATATTTACCAATTAGTGTGGAAATATTTTAACATTTAGAAAATCACTGTGGCCACACTGTGTTCACTAATCAAATACACCCCTGCTAAGACCCCTTCTTCCATGTTCTCTCCTTCCCTGTACACCGCAGAGAGACTGCTCCACAGTGTGGAAAGAGCGAGCCAGGCCGTGGGCTCTGTGGGGGCCCGAACCCCTGCTGGATGAGCTTGAGCAAACCATTAACTTCTCGTTTATGTAATGGAGAAAGCACTTGATTCCATGGGGTTCTGAGAGTTAAATAAGATAAGGTGGATATAATGCTTAAGCATGGTGCCCAGCACATGGAAAGTTCTCCACAACCTGAAGCTACTGGCATAGTTATCTGTTCCTCATGCTCCAGGAACCAGGCACCTTGCCCGGGCGTTGGTGGGGGACTCATTGAAGACGTGGGCTTTCGGGCTGGACTGCTGATAGCCATTAAACACAATCACGATGAGAACATCTGGTTTCCATTGAAATCCTAGTCCCCGTGTCCTGTGAATCAGTTTAGGGTTTCTTTATTCCCCCTCCAAAACAATCGAAAGCTTTGTACTAAATTTACCATTTCTAAGTGGGCTAAAATATGTTCTTTATTTAAAAACAAATAGGCCCCAGGACAGTATGGGAGAGAGCTATCACGTTGGCAAGCTGCCTTCCCATTAAGTGCATATTACGCAGTCAACTCACCATGCTAAAGCAGTTGAGACATTTCTCACTGACCTTTCTGGCCCCAATTATCTAATGCTCAGCAGAGCTTTTATGGAAAATATCATCACAATTTATAGCTAATGGGTGAGCTGGGCACTGTCTGTGTCTCTAAAATATCCCTACTCATCCTATATTAACGCTCAGTACTATTTTTTACTATTACACGTGCTATGACAGTGAGCATGCTTAAGGTTATGTCTTTGTGCCTTAGTCTAATTATTTCCTTACACATTCTTAGAAATAGGACACCTAGGATGAATGGTATACAGATTTTTTTAATTGAGCATATACTGCCTTCCACAAAGTTTTTACCAATCTACACTTTTAGCAATAATACAGGAGAGAATCTTTCCTCGTGCTTTCATCAACATTTAAATCTTGGGGTACCCGTGCGGCTCAGTCAGGTAAGCATCTGCCTTTGGCTCAGGTCATGATCCCAGGGTCCTGGGACCCAGCCTCACATCGGGCTTTCTGCTCAGTGGGAGCCTGCTTCTCCCTCTCCCTCTGCCTCTGCTTCACCTGGTTGTAATCTCTCTCTCTCTCTCTCTCTCTCTGTCAAATAAGTTTTTACAATCTTAAAAAAAAACAACAACAAACACTTAAATCTTTACCAAGCTGGTAGGTGAAAATATCACCTTACTGCTTCAATTTGTATTTCTTCAGTTACTCTCATTAGTTAAGCATCTTTATGCCTGCTTATTAACCGCATGGATTACCTACTCTGAGTCCTTTGCTTATTTTTCAATAGACACTGACATTTTTATTGTTATAAACATTTTTTAAAAGATCCTATTTATTCATGAGAGACATGGAAGGAGAGAGGCAGAGACACAGGCAGAGGGAGAAGCAGGCTCCATGCAGGGAGCCCGACGTGGGACTTGATCCCGGGTCTCCAGGATCAAGCCCCGGGCCGAAGGCAGACGCTCAACCTCTGAGCCACCCAGGCATCCCATTCTAAACATGTAAAAATATAAATATAATATAGATAAATATTATTTATATAGATTTAAAAAATGAAGAACTCATATAATCATATAGAGAATTTTAAGGTTTCAGCTATTATAATCTTGCTTGATAGAAATTAGAGTCATTCTTACATTTTAGTTTCAAATATTTTGTTTACAGCAAAGAATATATATTTATTGTTTATATATATATATATATATATATATATATGTTTAAACGCAAGGTAATTTTGTACTGGTCAACAGACCTTGCTGATATTTCTCTCCTTATAATTGATGAGAAGATAAAATTAGTGACTATTATTCCATGGCATGAGATCCTTTTTTTTTTTTCAGGTGAAAAATATATCTTTTTTTTTTTTTTATTGGAGTTCAATTTGCCAACATATAGCATAATACCCAGAATGGCATGAGATCCTTCAGTACTTTTACTGGGGGTACATAGTGGCACTCGTCCATCACCTGGTTTTTATCTTGAGTGAGAATGAGCAGGTAAGGCTAGGAGGAGAGATATGACAGGGTACACAATAAATACTCAAATATTTATATCTACATACCACACAGCCTTCCTACATAAAAGAATTTTTAAACATTAAATAAGACCATGTAAATTAAATATTTTACTGCTGAACTATCATTTGGTTTCCAGGTCTACAAAATAGGAAGAAAGAAGAGAGACCACAAAGGAAGCCAAATAGAAAACAAGGTATTCTTTCTAGGTCACAAAATGTTATAATTAGAAGGAGTTATAAAAATGAATAAAAGGAGGAGCACCTGGGTGGCTCCCGAGACTCTTGATCTCAGGGTTGTTGAGCCCCATACTGGGTATAGAGATTACTTAAAAATAAAAAAAATAAAATTAATGAGGACACCTCATTCAGAATGGAGTCAAGAGGCTATAAGGGGGAGCTCTCATACCCCACCACTCATCATTTGCAAAGATCTTGCACAGGGATACAACCTTACTCTCCTAGCAGGAAGGACAGCTTTTCTCCTCCCCCAGCAACAGCCCAGCCAATGAGAGACTGTGACAACTCAGCCAATCAAAGCCACCATACTCCAACTCCCAGTGTATTCCAATAGATTTCTTGTTTTCAAGGTCCAGCACCCCACCTCCTCCTTTCCTGTATAAAAGAGTGTTTCCCTGTTTTGCTCTGTAGACTTGCTGTGCTGTTGCTGCAGTTTGCTTGTGTGGGGTTGCAAACCTCTGCTACCCTGAATAAATCCATTTTGCTGGTAAAATAACTGGCAGTTTTATTTTTATTTTTTTAAGATGATTTATTTCAGAGAGAGAGAGAGAGAGAGAGAGAAAGTGAGCAGGGGGAGGGGCAGAGGGCGAGAGAAAATCTTAAAGCCGACTTCCTGCAGAGCATAGAGCCCAATCCCACGACCTTGAGATCATGACATAAACCAAAACCAGAAGTCGGCTGCTTAATCACCTGAGCCACCCAGGCTGGCAGTTTTATTTTTAAAGTGAATGAAGTCTTTGGTATCATTCATACCTTTATTTATTTGTATGGAATCTGGATTATGTTGGCTTCCTTTAAAGGTATCGATTTTTTTCTGGCAAGTGGTTACATTACTGCCAATTCTTCTTGGTCAGGTCAGATTTAAATTTTTTAGGTGGTGTTAGGGTTAGATTGTTTTGGTGTTTTTGTACTGAATCGACTGTGAGTCTTATTCCTATGGCGTGGCATTTCTGGGGTCCTCACTGAATCCCTGAGGTTTTCAAAGTCTCTCCACTCCCTGGCTTAGCTAAAGCTTCAGCATCTCCAGGTCCTGCACTGCCTATGTCCAGTCAGTTCTGCTTTCTTCCCCTTCCCCCCCAGAATCCTCTCTCTCCCTCCACCAGGTGCTGTGGAGCCTGTGGAGCCCGGCCAGGGGGACAGCCCACGCTAGGTGAAGGATCCTAGGAGGATGCTCCTGCAGACCCCAGGGCCCTCTCCTGTGTCCAGCTCCCTCTTCTTCAGTTTTCTGCTGCACAAAGTGGACACTGATCTCTGCCTTCGCAACTTGCCAACCTGCCACTCAGCGAGACAGCTAGGCTGCTCAGGCTGCCTGGGCCACACCGTCCAGAACATGCTCTCAAGCAGAAAGCTGGGGTGACTGGGGACTCAGCTTCTGTGTTTCTCTTAGAGATCACAGTCCTGCACGCTCTGAAGTATAACCCAATGACCGAAAACAGCTGTTTCATGTATTTTATCCAGTTTTATCAATGTTTTTTGGGGGGGAAATAAACCCATTATATAACACTTTTATTTTCCTGAAGAGGAAGATAAAACTCAGACAAAAAAGAATCACTCCTCTTTTTTTTTTCTTTTTTAAAAAATAAGATCGTAGGTATTGTTTTATAGTACCTTTTTATTTCCCCACTTATACAACATAAGCTGTTCCCCAAGTCATCATATACTCCTCCGTGGCATCATTTTTAATGGCTATGGTATTTTACTGTAGGAATATGCCACAATTTATTTCACCAATCGTGGGAAAGCATTTTTAACAAATAATAGAAATATTACCAATTCTAAGTAATAAACTAAAATCATGAAAAAATTCTTTTCAAGAAAATGAGTATTTTGTTGCCTTGATATAAAGACTTAAACTAGGTCCACCAGTGTTTCCTCACAAAGTTCCTCACAGGAACTTTGCTTTTATAGCAAATGATCAGTATGTAGAAGATGACTATCTGTGCATAAAAGAAAATCATGAATCCCCCCCCCTCCAGTTTTGTTTTGCCTTCTCTCAGTCCCTCCACAATCTCATTCATTCCTGCAGCTTGGTTTACCCTTAAAAAATTACCCTAAAAGGGGGCACCTAGGTGACTCAGTTAAGCATCTGACTCTTGGTTTCAGCTCAGGTCACGAGATCCAGCCCTGTGTTGGGCTCCATGCTCAGCACAGAGTCTGCCTGAGATTCTCTTCCTCTCCCTCTGTCCCTCCCTTACTAGCCTCCCTGCTCTCTCTCTAAAATAAATTTTTAAAAATCTTTTTTAAAAAATTACCTGAGAAGTAACAGCGAATACCCATTTGCTAATATTGGTATTACGTAAGTGCTTTCTTCACCTGGCTGGCCCACCTCTCATGCACACCTGTCCCCTCACCTACACTCCCAAGTCCTGCACTCCAGCTCCTGTGACCTTCCCAACACCCCCACTTATTCTCCAGATCACTTTGTACATGTTGACCACTTTGCAGGCAAGCCTATCCCCCCAAACCTCACAAGCCTGTCTTTCAAAACTCAGTTCACATATTTCTTCGCCTGAGGCCTTCTGTGGCATCACATGAACCCCCCACCTGCAGGGAAGCCACCCACACCCAACCCTGTTCTGCACCCTATGCAGCCTGTGCTTTCTCTCTACGACTTACCACACGGAATTATAATGTTTCCTTGGGATCCCTGAGTGGCGCAGTGGTTTGGCGCCTGCCTTTGGCCCAGGGCGCGATCCTGGAGACCCAGGATCGAATCCCACATTGGGCTCCCGGTGCATGGAGCCTGCTTCTTCCTCTGCCTGTGTCTCTGCCTCTCTCTCTCTCTCTCTCTCTCTCTGTGACTATCATAAATAAATAAAGAAAAAAAAATAATAATGTTTCCTTGTCTTTCTCACCTATTTAATTGTAAATACTTCTGGGTACAGGGGTTCTCAGCATCTTGGGCATGCCTCATGTGGAATAAAGAGCTCAGTAAATGTTTACTGAATGAAATGGAAACTGCTCTTTTAAATTTCTCACATCATTTCATTCTTTAGCTACTTACTGCACTGAGTGCAAACACCCCTACCTGGTTTTCTATGTCAATGGATCCATCCAATAATCATCTTCCCCTCCACTCCCAGCATGCATCCTCCCTCAACTGGACAGTCTGCTTATCATCCCCGATCCCCACACACCATCCTCGATCCCCACATACCTCATTCCCACCTCAGCTGCTCTCCAGCCTGGTTTGTTCTCATAGCCAACATTCAAGGGCAAACTCAAGATCTTCCTCCTATTTCAGGTTTTCCATGATTCTTTAAAATTTGCTTAAAGATCATACAGACTTTCTTTTTCTAATACAGTCTGGTTTCAATTACTTGGTTAGTAATTTTTGTTTTATGTTCTGATACTTTGTATGTAAACCATGCTTTTGCTGTACTCCCTTAGCCCCCCTTTTTACTGAGTTTTCCTGACAATTAGCACATTGTTTTCTAATTTCACTCTACTTTGTAAACATACAAGATACAAATAAACATAACTTCTAGTTCACTTATTGCCTCATGGATTTATCAGCTTTTCCCATATGACCTTTGATTACTCCTGGGAGAATGTGTTTTCCTTCTACATTCTGTTCTTCCAATTTATGATCGTGAAATATCTTTCTATTTATTTGTGTCTTCTTTTATTTATTTTATTAATTTCTTATAGTTTTCAGTGTACAGATATTTCACTTCCTTGGTTAAATTTATTCTTAGGTATTTTATTCTTTTTGATGCATCTAAATTCTGTTACTGCTCCATGGAAGTTCGAGAATAGTGCTATACATAATCAATAATAAATTATCTGGATTGGTTCTATGTAGTTAAAACCTAAAATGGTTCCAAAATGTTTTAGAAAGCAGTTTATAAAATGTTATAAAATAATAACATTATAAAATGTTATTAAGGAAGAATTATTCCACCCCACCAGGGTTTAAACAGGATTTAAACGCTTTCTAAGTCAATGAAGGCCAAAATAATGGGTTTATATTTTATTTCACAAAATCAGAGTGTTATGCCAGGAAGGGAACTCCTTAATCCAACACACCCACTCGATAGTTAGATCCCCTCCTGCAGCTCCATCAGGAAGCTTTGCAGCAAAACATCCAGTGACAGGGAGACCCCACTGTCCCAAGGCAGCTCAGTTAGAAAGGGCTTCCTTACGCTGGTACAAAATCTATTTCCCTGCAACGTCCTCTCACTTGTCCTGGTCCTACTCTTTTGTGACAAGTCTAATTCTTCCACATGGCAGCACTTCTAGTATTTGGGATCAAGGTGGGCTCCCTCATCCTTCCTCTGCCCCATCTTCTCAGTCTAAATCTCCAAATTCCTCATATGATGGCACTCTTTCTCTTCTTTTGCCATCTTTGTTGGTTTTTTTCCTGTTGTTTTTTTTTCCAGCTTGCCCACATTCCTCAAAGGGTGGACTCACAATACGCATGAATAGGCATTGCAAATTTAGACACTTCCAGAGGTCAGATCCCAACTAAAGGTAAACAGGTGGCAATGGTGCAGTGTAAAGACGGGAGTAGTAGAAGCTAGACTTAAGCTCTGACTTCAGGCTTTCATTATACAAAACTTTAAACCTATGTGTTGGCCAAATAACATGGAGGCCTGTGAGCCAGTGTTGCTCTTCTGAGCCAGCAGTCATCTGACTAAGATAAAGCTCCTCAAGACGAAAGAGGCCACTGACATTACGCTACACTAGCTGTTACATGTGTGTGCATATAATATGTATGTATGTTATATACATATCTTATATGTAACAGCTATATATTATAATTAAAATTGGTACACTATGCATTCTATAATTTATACATTATATAAATGTTGAATTGTACCCAAGCCCTGTGATCCTGGAAAACAATGAAGGTCAGGAAACCTCCTTCTTTGTGTTCTGGAGAATAATTTAATACAAAGAACCATTTTTCCCCATAGGATTTTGATAAGACTCATGGATGCCCCCTTGTTTACAAGGCCAAACACAGACCCTCAAAATTCCCTTTGCCTCCTAAATGATTAGCTAAACTGCTCTTCCCAACCACACTTTGGTTCTCTCCTTCCTCCAGGCCCCTGAACTTCTACCCATCTCCACCTGAGTCAGCATACCACCCCTCCTGAGAATGGACTGGCCTCAGGGGAGAACATTTTCTGCTCCACTTCCCACCATATCACTCTTTTATCTCACTTACCCCACCCCTGGCTCTTTGTTTACTCCTCTGTGTAAAAGAAAACTCTTTTCATTGGACTCTGGAAGTGGTTGCCAGTCTTAGGGTCAGAGCATTCTCCCTATTGCAGTAATGATCTCCCTCCCCTTACTGCAATTGTCTCTTTTCCCCTCCTTACAATGATCCTTTCCAATAAAGTGTCCCCTTACTAAGTCTGGATTTGTTTTTTTATTTGACCATGTCATGAAAATATATTAGCTATTAATAATATAGTATTATTATTATATTAGCCTAAGTCCACTTTCATCTTAGTAATAAACATACTATTGAGTCACAGTGATTGTAATTCTAAAGCTTTCCCAATATGTTACCAATCAACCTCAGTTCCCCTCTTGGAGCATGTCTTCTTACCAAATGATTTTTCTTCTCTTTGGTGGGATATCTCATTACTTCAGGCTGGTCAAGGCATTTTAGGATCCTGAGTCTGTAATAGTACTGAGTTAAGTGGTTCCCTATCCACTAAATTGGTCAAAGAGCTTCCTATAGCTTCATTCATGTCATCAATAAAACATGTTCATGAAACAGGGCCAAAAACTGAGTCCTAAGGAATGTTTAGAAACCTTTCTCCTGGTCCCTTTTATTAATAGTTAATGTAGAGTTAAAGTCTATAGGGAAATCTAGCTATCACACATTAAATATGAAAAATCATTGGCACCTCCTTAAGGCAGAGGCACTTCATAAATATTTGCTAAATAAATGGTTTAAGAAAGACCATATTTCAATGAAATATTGTTTGACTTGAGAATTTTTATTGTTTTATTCTTATAAATTAAATAAAGTACCAGTGTACTCAGGGGATAAAAATAAATAAGCAAACAACTGCCCAACTAGCTCTGATCCACTTACTAGTCTTCTGAATAGTTGATAGGTTGAACCAGTTCTTTAAAATTCCTATTCCTTCATCCAACAAATATTCATTAATATTTATTGTATAGCTACTGATCCCAGACACCCAGACACCATTCTAGACACCAAGGATAAAGAAGTTCCTGCCCTTGCTGAGTTCATATTCTAGCAGGGAACACATAATAAACAAGTCAACCAATAAATATAGAATATAATGTCAGCTTCAAACAAAAGCCTTGTAAAAAAATAATAAAGCAGGTTAGAGAGGACAGAGAATGATACTTTACATAGCCAGCAGAGAGGTAGCAAGAGAGGAACCTAAGGAGAACCAAGGAAAGTAGAGTGCCACCTATGCCACCAGGAAAAACTCACTGAGAAGGTGACATGTGAGCAAAGACCTGAATAATGGTAGGAGCAAGACACAAAAATAGCTGAGAACAAAGAATCCCAGGCCAAAAGAAAGGCAAGGGCAAAGGCCTGAGATGAAAACATGGTCGGCTTATTTAAGGGACATAAGAGAGGGCCAGTGTGGCCACAGCAGAGTGAGGAGGGATATAGAAAAATGTAAGAGACAGGCAGGGTCCGGGTCACATAGGGCCCAGAAAGCCATTGTAAGGAGGATGACTAGAAGCCCCTGAGGACGGAGAACAGAAGCATGACCTAGTCTCCTTTTTGTTTTGAAGAATCGCTTTAGCTGTTGTATAGAGACTACACTGATTATACTGAGAGGGACAAGAGAAGACATGATTTTTGTTTTCTTTGTACCTTTCTTATATCTCTTTTACAACTCTGGAAAGGACCCTTTTGGAATCTTTAAATATCTTAAGCATCAATGAAATGGATGGGATTAGCCAAGAGTCCAATCAAAGATGTATGAGCTTTTAGAATAGTTGTGCTTCAAAAGTGATTGTAAAGTGCACCCATCCATGAAATGTGAAATGCTTAGATTGAAAATTACTTCCAGCTGTTCATGAAGATATATCATGTACCAGGAAACTAATGTGGTTCTGACAAGCACATGTCAGAACCCTGGAGGCAAACATCTGGGGTTGGTCTTAACAATGCTTTCTTTTTTTTAAGTAAGCTCTATGCCCAGTGTGGGGTTTGAACTCACATCCCTGAGATCAGGAGTCACGTGCTCTACTGACTGAGTCAGCCAGGGCTCCATTAACAACACTTCTTTTAAGAAAGTAGGTGCCAGCGGCCATTTCAAAGAAAACTGTACAGAAACTATAAGGCTCTCAAGACAGAGGTAAAGAAGCAAGGGAAAATAATGTAAAAATCTCTGTATTTAAATATACAATGCTAACTGTAACAATCACACTTGTAAATGTGTGAAATTGGAACTCCATTGTGTGATACATAGCAAAGAGAGACTGCATCTCTCATGAATAAATAAAGAAAATATTTTTTAAAAAGGAAGAGTTGGTCTTAGCTGGCCTCCTCTTATCCCCCTTCCTCCTGTCTTCTATTTAGGTATGTTGGTTACTGTTTGATGTAGCGCAACTATAAGGGCAAGGCCTAGAGATTTACCAGATGCTGGCTACTACCTCTAGCTACTAAACCACCATCATCAAACTCCTACTTCAGACTTCTAGATAAGTAAGAAATTGAAACACATGTATTTAAGCTTCTGTAAATGGAGTTTTCTGTTAATGTGTGACCAAACAGATTTTTTAAAGATTTTTTTAAGATTTTATTTATTTGAGAAAGAGAGAGAGAGAACAAGCACAGAGGAAGAGGGAGAAGCAGACTCCCCATTGAGGAGAGAGCCTGACATAGGCCTTGACCCCAGGATCCTGGAATCATGACCTGAGCTGAAGGCAGATGCTTAACAGACTGAACCACCAAGGCGCCCAGACCAAACAGGTTTTTAACTGAGACACGTGAAATCACCAATATTCTGGGGGAAATAAAACATCCACCCTTATCACTTATAATCCAAAATGAATAAAATATATCAGTCCATGTTCACCAATAACTGAAAAATCTCTCGTACTAACTAAATCTCTTCAGAATATCATCAAAGAATATCTATCCTAGGGGCTCCTGGGTGGCTCAGTCAGTTAAGCATCTGCTTTAGGCTCAGGTCATGATCTTGAGCTCCTAGGATAGAGCCCCACATTGGGCTCCCTGCTCAGTGGGGAGTCTGCTTCTCCCTCCCCCTCTGCTTGCCACTCCTCCTGCTTGTGCTCTCTCTCTAATAAATAAATAAATAAAATCTTTAAAAGATTAAAAAAAGAGAGAATATCTATCCTGATCTTCCAGGCTTCTCTTAGATTTGTTCTGGCTTAATTTTTTAAAAATGCCTAGTGGGCTCTCTACCCTCTAAAAATAAATCAGTAAATATTTTTTTTTTAAAAAAATACTGTGCCTGGGTGACTCAGTCTGTTGAGCATTTGACTCTTGGTTTTGGCTCAGGCCATGATCTCAAGGACGTGAATTCGAGCCCCAGATCAGGTTCCATGTTCAGCATGGAGTCTGCTTAAGATTCTCTCTCTCTCTCCTTCTGACCCTCCGTTTCCAAATATATAAATAAATCTTCTTTTGACAAGATCCCTAGTGGGAAAGGCAGCTAACTATAGGGGGAGTTTGCTGCCAAGCTGAATAGGTAGTGGGTACCGTGTAAAGAGATGGCCAATCCCAAGAATGGACTTTCATCTGCTCTGACTAGCTTGACAAGTTCAAGTCCTACTCCTTTGACAGCAACTAATCACACACCAGCCCCTCTCTGTGCTTGGGATTCTGAGTCTGATTACAGATTTATGAAGAAAGAACCTACAAAAACATCCACTTTGATTAGCTCAGAACTACAAGGAAGAGGTGCAGAAGTCTTTTGAATACAAAGCATATGTCACGTATACTCTACTATCACTTGTGCCAAGTGAATAAACACTCGAGAAGGATTCTAGTGGACATATTGTTTATTAGCATTTGATTTTTTTACCTGGTTGATATGGAAGGTAGAAAGGTATACCCTGATTCAAGACTGCCTTTTCCTCTGTTTTCTTTTTTCTCTTTCTTTTCTTTTTTCTTTTCATCCTTCCTTCATTCCTTCCTTCTTTCCTTTCTTCCTTCCTTCCTTCCTTTTTTTGGTGGCATCTGTAAAGCATTTCACTTTCTAATTGTGGATCACACAGTGTGTTTCATGGCTCATGTTACTGTCTTTCAACTTCCAGCCCCTCTTCCCACCCCCACTCTTAAATGAGAAATGAAATAAAATGAAAAAGGAGGCCAGTTGGAATTTATTTTCCTCCCTCTGTAGCAGATGTTAAATGCAAACTTTTTCAATGAGAGAATATTTAAAAAGCCTTCTTTTTATCCCAGAGCAACTGCCCTTCATCCTAAGTCCCAGGCTCAGGAGGAAACCTCATTGATCTTTTTATCCAGGGTGCAGACAGAGGACACTGGAGCTCAAAGCTGGTTCATGGAGGGCCTTGGGCAAGACTTTGAATCTCTCTGGGTCTCAGTTTACTCATCTGGGAGGCGGGGGGGGGGGGGGGACATTGGATGAAAAAAATCTTTGAAGTTATTCCAGCTCCTAGGAGTCAATGAATTGTCTCCAAATTCAATTGTAAAACTACTGACCATTTTTTATGAGAAAAATCACTTTCCCTTTTTTCCCCCAGTTCCTTTTCTCAATAACCAGGGATCATCTCATTAATTTGGTTTTATGAGGGATTTGTGGCTAATCTCAGTCACTTAGGGTGAAAGCTCTCTGTTAAAGTAGATGTTTGAGAAGCTGCTTCTTTAATTCAGATACATGGTTTAAATCTGTTTAGAGAGCTTCACATGACAAATACCACTACATCTCTGATCTGCGTCAATCCTTTTGGTGTGAGAGCTATGTATTGTTTATATTTGACCAAAGCACCTGTATGTTATTAAATTCTACACCACACTCCCCACATACACCCACATATTTGTATGGTACTTCTAGCCAACTCCACTTTCCAAGCTGAGGTCAGGAGTCTTTTGACTTCCTTCCTGCCTCGCAGCTACACCTGACTCATAAGTGTCCTCCTGTTTCCTTCATTCACACTCTGATAAATGCCATTACCTTACAGTCCTCGGACAACAGATCCATATGGATGGGACCTCCTGAGTGTGCCTTTCTAGATATCCTAGCTGGATCCTTCCTGCAATGGTGGGTTCATGAGGAAATGAAAGGTTAAAAAGGAACTTCCTTTGCTCTTTATCTTTAAAAATTACAATTATAAGTATGCGCACTTTTGCATACGGTCATGGCCACCATAGCAGAAGATAGTAAAAAAAGAAACAAAACAACAACAACAACAAAAAACAAGATCCTAGCTTCTGCAGTTCTTCTTTTTAATCCAGAAAATGCATGAGTCCAATTCACTTAAGACTTATTTAAATTTTATAACTCTTTTTTTACTACAGCATCCTGAGCCTCTGATTCTGCCCAATTTTGTCACATTTCAACAAACGAAATGTGATTTTGCTGTTAAGCTCCCTAAAGAACAGAAACATTGCTCAAGAGAAATACAAGAAGTCAGGGAATGTAGGCTTGGTTCGTATTTCTCATCACCATCACCCAAGAACATCTAGCATATTTTCTTCTTCCTTGTGGGGGAAGTTTAAAGCTTCAAGGCCCAACTCATAGCCACATGGTTTTCATTTCCTGGCCTCCTCCCTCAGCCGCCACAGTACCCACAGCACACACAAAGGCCTCATCTTCTATTTGCAGATTCAAGATACTGTCACTTGTACATTTTTCACGGAAGCAAATGAGGCATAAAAAGTCAATACTCTGCATACATATCAGCCCAAATAATAAATAGCTGCCTGCTGGCTCCATTTGTTCCCTTGATTTGTACTAACCTTTACATTTGTTCAGACCTTTAGAGCCTACAAAGCACTTTTACATTCATTAATCTCACAGAGTCCTCACCCTAAACCTGAGAGAGGGGTACACCCATCTCCTCACGTTATAGATGCAAATGGCTACGTGGCGAGGTGTGATGACTGGCCAAAACTGCACAAGTCAGGAGCAGACCTAGGACTCAAACCTCAGCCTCTGACTCTGAGTCCAGCCCTCATTTTTCTCCCCTGCCACCATAAACTGTGCAATGTTCTTCCTTGTTGCACTGGAGACATAGATGAACAGGGCCTGACTGGGCAATGTTAGTGTCCAGGAAAGTTGTCTTGGGAAATGCAGTAGAAGGGGTGCTAAGAACCTAGACTGCAGGCCAAGCAGCCTAGGTGTGAATCTCTACTCGGCCTCATAAGAGCCATGTGACATTGCAACACTCCAGGGACTTCACGTAAGTGGTGTCCTAGGAGGTCTTTGGAGCAGCTAGCCTAGGGGTTGCTTGATTGCCCTGTGATTCAGTGGTCCCATCTGAGGAATGGAAGTCATGATACCTACTGCCAAGGCTGTGGTGGCAACTGGAGAACATAAAAGACATAATCCTGGCCCAGTAAATAACACCCTCAAATGTTCTGTCCCTCTGGAAGACTGTTCCCCTGATCTCTACCTTCTTGAACATGTCTCTACCCACATCCCTTCCTGTGAATGTCCTCCGTGCTCTCCACTAATCCCATGGCTGAGCCCCCCATGGCATCCTGCCAATGCTGAAGGCAGCACTGAGCCGGGTACTGTGCTAAGCTCAAACATGCACACCTTCCCTTGACCCCCTATTTCAGCATCTCTCCCACACTCCTGCTAAGCCAGGCCCCGCTGATGAGTGAGCAGCATGAGCTGCTGCAGAGGAGTCTAGATAAGGGTTTTCTCATCCCAGTTCTACCATTAATGATCTAGGTGAACAACAGGCCCAGAACACCCCCTCTCTGAGTCTCATCTAACTCATCTGCTAGGAGAGACTTTTTAATACCTGTCCTGTTCCTTAAGAGAATTACTGTTTCTACAAATAGGATGAATCATATGAAGCTGCTAAGCAAATGAAAAACAAAACAAAGGTGAAGTCAGTGTAAGAGGCTCTGAGTGATTATTAGAAGAAATTGGTCAGGCTCTTATTAATTGACAAAAACCTAGTTTTGAAATCTTCCTCTGAAAATTATGGAGAGAACCTAACAGACAGGGATGGGGGACAAAGGTCTAATCATTAACATAATAAAAAGATGGAAAGCCCTGTGTAACAGATACTGCACCAATGCTGGAAAGAGGGAGAGAAGAAAACTAGAACTGATTTCTAGACTGAGAGGGAGAAGGACACCAGAGGACTTTAGGATACCTCGCTAATTTCATTTGTACTCCTGATTTCAGGCTGACTATGTGGCTGTGGGACAAATTTCTGCCAACTAGACCCAACTCACCTGCACATCTCTTATCCTTGCAAACCCAACAGGCAACCACATGGAATCTTGCCCCTTTTCTATCCCCTGCTCATCTTCACATCATTTAAAATAATGACATATTGGGGCACCTGGCTGGCTCACTCAATAGAGCATGTGATTCTTGACCTCGGGGTTGTGAGTTTGAGCCCCATGTTGGGCATAGAGATTACTGGAAGGAAGGAAGGAAGGAAGGAAGGAAGGAAGGAAGGAAGGCAAGCATGCACATTAACAGAGTCCCTAAAGTTAGACCTGGGATAGTATATGCCTACAGAGATCATGTTTCTGAGTGCAAATTCCTCAACCGTATGTATTTATGGGACAACTAGATGTGATATACAACTCAAGAACTCCCCTGGAGAAGTTGCATATTTATGATCAGGCCAGAGTGTTTGTTCAACTTCACAAATTTGCTGAGCCACATGCCAGGCCATGCATTGGTTACTATACAGAAAGGTGTGACATGGGCACACCATGGGTGGCATGGGACCAACACCAAAAGAGTCACATAGTGGGCAGAGGAGGGACAATTTAGGCTCTGGCTATTTACTGTAGTTATCTCAATTGCTTTCATTATGTTGTATTTTCTTATTTATGTCTTTTTTTTTTTATCATCCCCAGGGTGGGGTGAGGGGAGGATTAGCCCCAGCATGTGTTAATAATTTACACATCTTGATAGTCTCCCTAATACCAATTGGAAATATCTCATGTCTTAGCATCATTTTATAAGTCACTGGCAAAAAAAATAGGCACCTTTTTTAAGATTGTATAATTGTGGGGGAAAAGAAGTACATAGGCCACTGCCCCTTGTTCCTGGCGTAGAGCTCCTAAAACTCTAGTAATATCCTAAGTGAAAAGAGCACTAGGAATGTCTTTTGCCGTAATATTTGGTCTTTGACCCCAGTTCTTAACAGAGTTCCTATATCCCTTGGCATTTAGTGGGTGATGGGAGCACCTTTTGTTCTAAGGAGGCAATGTTTGTTGGGCTCCTAGATGGCGGTTGGTCATCAGAAAGACCAAGTCATGACTAGATGCCTAGAAATTTCAGCCCCATGCCCTATCTTCAGGAAGGGGAGAGGGGTTGGAAAAGGAGTTAACGATGGATCACGATACATGATGAAGCCTCCATAAAAATCCCAAAGATACAGGCCTTGGGGAGCTTCTAGGTTGGTGAACATGTAGAGGTTCTGGGAGAGTAGTGCTCTGGGAGAGGGTATAGAAGCTCTGGGCCCCTTCCCACATTCCTTGTCCCATGCATCTCTTCCACCTGGATGTCCATCTGTATCCTTTATCACATCCTTTCATAATAAACCAGTAGGCAGCCCCGGTGTCACAGCAGTTTAGCACCTCCTGCAGCCCAGGGCATGATCCTGGAGACCCTGGATCGAGTCCCACGTCAGGCTCTCTGCATGGAGCCTGCTTCTCCCTCTGCCTGTGTCTCTGCCTCTTTCTCTCAGCATCTCTATGAATAAATAAATAAAATCTTTAAAATAATAATAATAATAATAATAATAATAATAATAATAATAAAGCAGCCAGTAAATGTAAGTAAGCATTTCCCTGAGTTCTGCAAGCCATTCTAGCAAATTATTGATCTCAAAGAGGGGTTTGGGGAACCCCAATTTCCAGTCAGTAGGTCAGAATACGGTAACAATCGGGGACTTAAATCTGGCATGTGAAGTGTGTGTGTGTGTGTGTGTGTGTGTGTGTGTGGCGGGGGGGGGTCTTGTGGGACTGAATCCTGAATCTATGGGATCCAAGGAAAAAGAGTGAGTTTTTCCTACCCAGCAAAAAGTGAGGGAGATGGTTATTTGCATTAAGACAATAATAAACCAGGCAGCCCGGGGTGGCTTAGCAGTTTAGCGCCACCTTCAGCCCAGGCCTGATCCTGGAGACCCTAGATCAAGTCCCACGTCCCCACGTCAGACTCCCTGCATGGAGCATGCTTCTCCCTCTGCCTGTGTCTCTGCCTTTCTCTCTCTCTCTCTCTCTCTCTCTGTATCTCATGAATAAATAAATAAAATCTTTTTAAAAATAAAACAATAATAAACCGTTATTCCTTAAAACAAAACAAAACAAAACAGTAGGGACTCCTGGGTGGCTCCGCGGTTGAGCATCTGCCTTCGGCTCACAGGATCCAGAATTGAGTCCCACGTTGGGCTCCCTGTGGGAAGTCTGCTTTTCCCTCTGCCTATGTCTCTGCTTCTCTCTCTGTGTCTCTCATGAATAAATAAATTAATTTTTTAAAAAAACAGTAAATTATTTGTAGTGCCTTCAAAGAATATTGAATTAATAAAAGCTAGCCTTTACCTTAAAGTCTTTATTCCATAGTGAGGTTTGTCAGATATCAAGAGCTGGTTTCTGCTGAAAATGAAAGGCCTGATTCCAACTGCAAACCACCAGTTAAAAGCAGCCAACTTTAGTTTTCATGGGCTCTGCTGCCCCCTGTCAGAAGCCTAGAAGATTGTAGGAAATAGAATTTCTTTTTTTTTTTTTTAAATTAGTGTTTTTATTTTTTTTTAATTTATTTATTTATGATAGTCACACAGAGAGAGAGAGAGAGGCAGAGACATAGGCAGAGGGAGAAGCAGGCTCCATGCACCGGGAGCCCGACATGGGATTCGATCCCGGGTCTCCAGGATTGGGCCCTGGGCCAAAGGCAGGTGCTAAACCGCTGCACCACCCAGGGATCCCGGAAATAGAATTTCTTGAACAAAGCTTTTTCACAGAACAGAGATTTATATGATTTCCTCAATTTCATGATGACATTGGATACTTTCACAGCTTGTCAACTAATACCAAAGAATTATTTGCTTAGAAATGTGCCTGCCTCATGATGTGATGAGCACTGGGTGTCATACTATATGTTGGCAAATTGAATTTAAACTAAAAAAAAATTTAGACTAAAGAAATAAAGGGAGGGGGAAAAAAAGAAGAAAAATAAATGTGCCTGCTTGCTTTACTGCCTAGAAGTGCTTGCACGACTGTCTGAGACAATTCAGGAGGGCCGTCACTCACTGAGCCCCTTGCCACACATGCACCAAGCAGCACACAGGTCTTGGGCCACACCCATGGGCTCACGCCTTTCCAAGGCCACTCAGGAGGTCACATGAGCGAATGGGCAACTTCAACACAAATGGGGAAGAGGCGAGTGCGTGCCAGGTGCTGGGAGAGCATCATCAATGCAGCGCCTAACCAGTGGCTTCCAAAAGAACTAAAAAGAGCACATTCCCAAAGACAAAGCAGGAGCCAGCCAAGGGAAGGAGGAAATAAAGGGCTTCACCAGATAACAGCACCTGACTGTGCCAGGGCAGGGAGGCCCAGAAGAGAGCAAGCGGGGAGCAAGAAGCATTCCACTTATATCCTCAAAAAGTAAAATATTTTGTTAACTAACCTAGGACACTATCGTAAGATCTGAATGGGGAAAGGGAGTCATTAAATAGTCAATAAAGATTTGCACATCATCAAATCTACTGCTCACAAGACCACAGAAAGAAATACCAAGGGGATCACCCATGGTATATGAAAACAACCTATGGGAGATTCTTAAAATTTAGTGCTCATTACTTCCCCTCAGTGCTGGGCGTATTGCTTCACCTCATGAAAGCAGTTTTGTCTTTGTCAGAATACACATGCACCAAGGCATTAATCATTTACAGGTTTCCATTATTATCTCATTTCCATAGAGTGCTTCATCTGTCAGTAAGTCATATGTTTTCCCTGCGAACAGCCTTTTGGCGAGAGTTTTCCATTCTTTTTTTCTGTCCTTTTAGTTCACTCTCTATCAAACATTAAAAATACATATTTATTTCTATATGCTAAGGTTTTCCATTCTCCTGGTCTCCTGTTGACTTTTTGACTTTATCAGGCCTAAAGGATTTTGGTAAGAACATAACACCTATCAAAAAAAAAAAAAAAAAGACATATTTCTCATTAGTCCAGAACAACAGGGTTGAAACTAATTTCAATGGTTAACATAGTTTATTGGCTGTTTTTTAGATTTTATTTATTTATGCATGAGAGATATAGAGAGAGGCAGAGACAGAGGCAGAGGGAGAAGCAGGCTCCCTGTGGAGAGCTGGATATGGGACTTGATCCCCTCCCCTGGGATCACGACCTGAGCCAAATGTAGATGCTCAACTACTGAGTCACCCAGGTGCCCCAAATAGTTAAAAATAGTTTAAAAAATAACACTGAATAGATGCATCAATGGAAAGAGCATCAGCTTGGAGTCAGATCAGCCATGGTTCAAATGATGGCATTGCCACCTAACCTCACCGAGCCTTAATTTTCTCCTCTGTACAACAGGCATAATAAATGTCTACCTCATAAGTTTGTTGTGAGGAATAAACAAGCAAGTAGATGCTAATGTGTTTTGGAAATTATAAAGCACTAATCAAATGTAAGGCACGTTGTTAAATTGTTCATTGAATGAATGTAGATTTCATCATTTTTCCTTTTGAACACCAAGGTTCTAATCATGACAACACTCTTTATTTGCCCATACCTCACAGTTTTAGGATCTTGCCAAAATCAGGGATGATTCTCTTCTCTCTGCTATACTCCTGTTAATTAAGTGATTATTGTTAAAACTAGCAAGACATTAATTTCAGCACACAATAAAACAGCATTGCATTCAAACAGGGTTTTCCTTCATGCTCTTTTACTTTTTACCCAAGATAATATCAAGTCATAATCAGCTAGCATCCATCCCTTTTCAGCCCACTTCCCCCCCCCCTCCCAGAAATTCCAAATCATTTGAAACCTTGAAGGAAGAGATTGATCCCAGGTATGCTATGGTAAACCTCCAAGGACTGAATTCAGTAACTGCATCAAAGGGACTAGACAGCTTGACCCTCTTTAATAATAGCCTTTTTTGAACAGAGATAAATGACAACATTAGCATCTAATTACCAACTTCCTTATTAGAGCAAAAAGAGGATTTTTTTTCCTGTAAGAGAAATATTAAAAGCTGGATCCATATATAATTTTGAGTGGAGACAGAAATATCATTAAAATTTGCAGAGCATTAACTGCTTCTGTTTCCTTACCTTATTACGACATGCATACTTGATCTTTTGGGGTGACTGGCCAGAGAGCTATAGTGCCACACTCTAAAAACAACACTGACAGCTCATCCATCCCAACTCTTCATGTGGAAAATGTCCAGGAAGCCCCTCAGACTGCAAGTCAGATTAGCCATGCTCTTTGGAAGTTTTGCTAAACCATTTCCTCCTGAAAATTACAGAATATTCTAGATCCTTTTGTGATATTAAAAAAAATGTTAAGACTTTTTAGGGAAAGAAGCAAACAAGCAAGTAATTTAAAGAACACAAAACCAGCTTCATATCAATTCCTTCCATAATTGGCCCATATCCTGGAGTGGTGGGCTAGTGTGGCAGCAATGACCAACAAAGGGACCACAGTGTCACAGTTGAAGGAGTTTAGAGAAGTGTGTTGGGTGAGGGCTATGATTTAATCAATTGGAGTATATTCTCTGAACTAATTCTGCTCTGAGAACACTTGCTGGATAAATTCTTTATATAAATCAATGCTTTGGACCAAAGAAATGAACCTAAGGATATTAATCTCCCTTTAAAGACTTCTTCAATAAATATCTGTTGAATAAATGAATGCTGAATTGTTAGTAGTTACTCATTGCCTATAAAGTTTAAAGAATGGCCTTGGAAGATTTCCATAAACTGAAGCCAATGAGATATATCTCATTCATTCGTTTAGTAAAGATGGATTGGGGACCTAGGAAGGAAGGAAGTTTTCTTGATGGAGGAGATTCAGATATGAATAGATATATGACATACTTGGACATAACTTCTTGGGGCTACATCTGATCTTCCACTATTTATCATCACTGGGCCTGCCCACCCACCCACACTTTCTTAGACACAACCCAAGTTTCTGCTACCTTGCCAAAGTTCTTTAACTTTCCTTTGTAGCACCATATGGGCAATTCTAACTCTTCCTCAAAAATTAAGTTTAAGTTTGCCTTCTTCCTCAAGCTCGCTCCTAACCACACTCTCTCCTCCTTCTTTGACGTGAAGGAAGCTCTGTCCTCTGAACTCACCAAGAACTTGACTTGCAGCTTTGTTGGCATTATCTCCTCTATTACTGTTACCTCAATATTTTCTCCTCTATCTTTCAGGGAAGGACCTTTTCAACTGTACTTACAGCAGCTAGCCTAGTAATCGTTATTTAAATAAATGTCAAATAAACAGATGAACTAATGAAGTCCTTGTGACTTAAGTTGTAGATACTCTGCACAGTTGAGAATACATTTCTCAAATCCCCTTAAAAGTATGATTTCATCAATGCAAAAGCCAAATGGGTCATTTGTTCAAGATTATTCAATGCAATGAAAATGTAAAAATGCCCATAAGAAAATAAAAATGTGTTGGACTGCATATCTCATTAAAGTATTTGAGGCAGAATCATGCACTGTCTTCAGAGAAATAAAATTTAAAGAGTGTGCTTCTAACCCAAGTGACACCAGTTCTTTCTAAAGTGATTTGAAGATTTGAACAGCAAATCTGTACTTTCAAGACTTCAACTGCACTCAATCCCCTAATCCTCTCGCTTCTTCCGTTGTACCTGCGGATCAATCCAACTGAACACCTTCTCCATCTACAGGGTCTGTGGAACTACGAGAGACTATTCTACAATCCTATGGGACTATCAGGCCATCTTAAATGGCCCTGAGGAGTTCCTTCTCTTATTCCCTCAAAAGTTGTCTCCAAACTTCTTCTCAAGCCACCTACTAATCTCCATCCCCTCCGATTTCAGCCAGGACAACAGAGCTCTCCACCCTCATGATGATAAAAATAATAAACTATATCAACAGCATTTGCTTAACACGATACTTAGGCACTTTACCTTGGAGGAATGCTCTCAGTTAATCTTCACCAGGAGCACCACTTACTGAAGTAGGTACTATTATCCCCATTCTACCAATGAGGAAACCAAAGCAGAGATCAAACAACTTGATGAAGGTCACAAAATCATCAAGTGTAATACTGAGGTTATGAATTCAGGACTTGGATTTATAACCTGGATAGGACAAACTCTAAAGCCAACTGGTAAACCTATACTATGTTGACTCCCTGTTCTCCTCTTCCCTTGGGACATGGTAAAGGCAGGGAGAGGATTTTTAATAGGCTGTATGGCTCTGTTCAGTCCACAGTTCTCCTACAACCAGGGTCAACTAGTCTGTAGGAGAGGCGACGTGGGTATACATCTCTGAGCTTTATTAATTGCATTGACCTAACCAGCCTTAGTTCAGGTTGCCATAGCAGAATATGACACCATAGGCTGGGTGACTTAAACATTTACTCCGTACAGCTTTGGAGGCTGAGAAGTCTAAGATCAAAGTGCCAGTAAAATCCAGTGTCTGGTGAAGGTGGGCCTACCTGCTTCCTGGTTTACAGGTGACCATCTTTTCCTGACAAGGCAGAGAGTAGAAAGGGTCAGCTCTCATGTATCTTCTTATAAGGGTACTAATCCCATTTACAGGGGCTCCATCCTCAGACCTAATCACTTCCCAAAGGCTCCATCTCCCAATACCATCATATGTTAGGAATTAGTTTCAATGTAAGAGATTTGGAGGATACAAGCATTTAGTCCCTAGCACAGCCTTACTGGAAAAAGCCATTGGTTTTATACAAAAACAAAAGAAAAGCTTCCTTCCTTTTTTCCCTTCCTCTTGATTTCCCCCAGGTTTCAGTAGATAAAGTACCATCCTGGGGGTAATTATCTCTTGCCTGTGTCATTAGGCCCTCTTACTTCTATACCTCAGTAAGTACTTCCATCCCTCTTATGAGCCATGTGAGTTACCTTACCACATTGGGAATGGAGTGGTGCCCTAGACGGTCATTTCTCAAACTTGAATACATATATAAATCACCTGAGGATCTTACTAAAACATAGATCCTCATGCAGTAGGTCTGGGGCGAAACCCAGCATCTGCATTTCTAAGAAACTCCAAGTGACACCCATGCTGCTGATCTCCAGCCCACAATTTTGAGTAGCAATAGTCTAGATATCTGGCACATCAACAGTTCTTCCTTGGTGATTCTGTTAGCGCTAAGTGATTTTCTTCCCCGTGTAAATTACATTCTGCTCTCGTGATCAAAACTATGCAGAGGACACAGGTGCATATTACATATTGTACATATTACACACAATGGATACCAGTTGTTAAACTTCATCAGGTTTTAAACTTTTTTGAATTTTTTGCACGTTTGATTTTCCTCATTTATGTATACCTGTTCCTGAAGTAGCAGTAAAACCGTTTCTGTATTTACTCTCTGATAGGTCATGGGCAACTTTACATACCTACATCTTACCACACTGTCTTCCTACGGATTCAGGGAAAGAGGTTTCTCTTCCTGTACAAGAAAATCCATTTGTGTCCTGACTTCCACTTCTCTACACCTCACAAGAAACTCATTCATTTACCTGCTTTCTCTTGCTCGCCAGCCTCGTTTTATATAGTCTCAAATTTCTTCTGCAGTAATACTGATAGAAAACTTTCACAAAAAGTTTTAAAAAGTATGGAGGACAATTTAGCAGAATTTTAATTGCTGAATTTAGGTGGAGGATACAGAGTTCATTGTACTATTCTTCCAACTTTTCTCAATATTTGAAAAAATTTTGAAGTTTAGAGTGTAAACATAGGAACAATTAACAATTTTTCCTATTTGTTTCTTCCCCGGGCATATTCCAGTATATGACTTCAGATTACGCCTCCTCCAGAGCTTCTTATTCACTAACTTGTTACAAACCTCCTTCCAAAAAAATGTATTAGGCCATTTTTAAAAAGTCTGTGTCCAATATGATATACAAGCATGTCCTTTCATAGTCTTTTTAGATTATAAAATAATAAATTAAGAATCCTGAAACTTTTTCTAGCATGAACCCTAGAAATGTCCCTGACCTATACTCTCTAGTTTACTTACTCCCTCCTGCCTATAAACCTTGACTGCCTTGCAAATCTAAATTCTCCTATCAGATCACCTTAAATTCTATGGCTTCCTATCCTTTTTTTTTTTTTTAAGGAGGAAAATCTGCATGCCCTGGCTGCCCTCTTATTCCTGCCAGATCACATACCTCACAGATAACAACCAAGGCTTGAAACAACTGCATTCCAAGTGGACAACGAGCCACTGGCACTCTCCCTGTACTACACGGGACTCCAGCTGGCCCACAAGATTCTGAGGACCAGAGAAGTCAGTCAGCATCTTCTATGCTCTCAGCTTGCTTTCCCCAAGACTGATGTGGCACTTTACTCAAGGTAGGTGTTTAAGTATTTGTGAAATAGTATTTCTATTTACTTCCTAGGCAAATGCTGCCTAAAATGAAATGCTTTATATTTTATCAGACAGAAGTCCTGCCTAAACAAGTCTCAATGGTTATCAACCTAGGGAAGTTTTGCCCTCCAAAGGATATGAGGCACAGTCTAGACATTTTGGTCACAACTGGGGTGGGTGCTGCTGGCATCTAGTGGTTTGAAGTCAGGGATGCTGCTCAGCACCCTACAATGCTCACGACGTCGCACAACAAAAAGGTTATCTAACCCTAAATATCAATAATGCCAAGGTTGAAGACTCTGTAATAGCTAGTTTCTACTTCTTTTACCCTATGGGGTATAAGGGGCACTAGAAACCAAAAAAATTAAACAATTAAAAAAAATTAAAAAAAAATTAAACAATTAAACCTATATGGCTGCAACTGCCTTTTCTAGTTGATTTAAAGTTCTTTGGTTTTTCAGTATTAAATTTGTCTGGAAAACCACCCAAAGAGCTCATTATTTAAATAGCACAACTACAACAATGTAGTACAATAACAATACAGTCAACTAATATTAAAAACTGGTCTAAGACTTTAGATATAATAAGTTTTATTCATCTGGTGGTACTTGATGCTCACAGGGCACCGTACAACAAATTTTAAAAATACAATATGAAAAAATTGAACAGCCAAAGAGATCAATTCCATTAGAGGGCCCACAGAAAAACCAACAAAAGCCCACAGAAAACCCACCCATTGTCACCCCTTAAGAACATTTTCTTCCTGCTTAAATTTGGCTTTAAGAAACACCAAAAGAAAGTGCGAAAGAAAAAGTCTTTTGAAAGATAGTTAAAACTTCACATAGCGTCTTTCACACGGGTATGTCACAAAATGCTTTCCTGATTCAATAATAAGCACAGAAGATTATTCATATGTCTATGAACCTCTATTTGGTCCCATCCTTTAAGGTCATAGCCTTGTTTCCCTCACCTGTCTTCAAATTACTTGTTCAGTAAATGTCATGTAAGGCAGTCTCCTCTGCTCCACATTGCCACTACAAAGCAGATATATTTTCCATAAATAGCCAGGGCCCAAGCAAACTGAAGTTACCCAAGTACTTGAAGGAAAAATACAACTAGTTTTTCCAAGACTGGTTTAAAACTAAATTTTGGCTCTGAAACCTGTTTTCAATTTTCATGATTAGAAATTACTGAAGGTCATTTGACATTACAGGGAACAGCAAGATGTAGTTACATGGGGATTATTACAAAAACTTCAGGAATAAAAAGATGATTTGGGAAATTTTAGTATACATTGACATGTTGTCACAAAGTTTTGTTACACAAGGAACAATAAAGAGTTACAAATTCTGCCTAAAGTCAGCTAATATTAGCTCAGTATTAATTTTGTAAAAGTTAGCCAATTACAAAGGTTGTCATGTAAGCCTCCAAAACAGGAAGCCTTAAGTGTTAACAGTTGGAGGAACAAACCTCCTCGTCCCAGTGGAACAATTTTACTTACGTTGGCAGAGTCATCCCATGCTGACCCTGCTGCAGAATCTCATTTCTCATTAGAGTTCACCAAAGTACTTACTGAAGGAGACAAAACTGCTATGAGTAGTAAAAGGACTAAAATGAAGACGTTTTTGGTCAGAAAATTAGGAAAAACTGAAAATATATTTAAGGTCATTGCCAAAACATAGTTAAGTACTGCCTTAATGCTTGGTTCCTCTAGAATTAAAGTCTCAATGTATGCTTGACACCTATAGATTTAAGCAAACCCAGACATTTTAGCTGCTGCCATTGTGTAATAAAACAGTACATAAGTAATATTTAACTGGATGCATCTCCTCTTTTCCATTATACTGCATTTCTTAAGGGCAAGGGGCAGGTCAAAAGCACCTTTGCATCCCCTACACTAAGCACAGTGGCTGGTATACAGTAGGTGTTCAACAAGTATTTACTGAATACATTGTTGAGTAGTGGCTTATGACATGGGAAAAGAGCCCAAAGATTGTCTTATTCTATTAGCAATACTTAGGTAGAAAGCAGTTTTAAAGTAGAAACCTTCCCCACTTTTTAAACACAGATTCAAGAGTTAGAATTTGAATCACTTCTCCTAAACATGTTCATAAAGCATTTTGAGAAATCAAGAGATGAAAGGCGCTATGTAAGTACAAAATAGTATTATGCAAGACAGATTAGCAAAGGTGCTATATTTTCTATGGTGATGGAACGGTTGTGCTAGTTTGAGGTGAATACCCCCAAAGCTACTCTTCTTAATGTCATTATCAACAGAACAATGGAATTTGACAAAGATGCCATCACTTTATATAGTTTATATTCTGCTAACTACTTTCTATAAACCAGGTAACAGAAAATAAAATTAAGCCACTTATTCTACACAAACCAATACTTTATCAAAGTTCCGCATTTTACAAGTCATGTTCAAAAAACACACACAAGTTAGCATTTTGTACACAAATGTTTATTTCTCAATTAAACATTCCCTTTAAACACAAGGAATGAATTCTAAATTTTCATAAAGATGAATTAAAAATGAAATCCCTCCAGTATAGTGTGTGTAATCACTGTGTTCTTGGTCACTACTGGCGTTTACTGTTTAACATCAAAAACAAAGACAGGTTATTTAAAAATCATGCTACTGATTTCTAGCTCTTCTTCTATGACCAGTTCTACACTGATCTGCAATGTTTAAAAGTTTACATCACCAAATCGAAGCAAGTTTAAGGTGAAACAGCTGTGCATTAAACACAAAATAAACAATAAAGTTATAAGATATAGTCAAGTTCGTAACGAATATAGGTGTTCTTATCATCATTGTAGATTCTTGGGTAATGTGCTATGAGCGCATCCTGTGAACCAATGTAGATGGAGTTGTAAATTTTCCAATACACGTCTCTGACTTTCCGGGCCGGGTGAAACAAACCCTAAGATAATTAAAAACTATATATTATTTCAATTTTCAATAACATACAGAACCTTAGCACAACCCACAAAAAACCCACAAAGGTATGATTCCAAACATTTTCCCTTAAGAGAAAAAAAAAAAAAAACCTAAAAAATGTACAAAACTGCCACAAGCAAAGACAAATGTAATCTCTCCTCCCCCTACAACTGTTTTCCTGTATGGTACAAAATACCCTACTGATAATTAGGAACAGTGATTTACTAATTCAACTGAATTTTTTTTTTCCCACTGAGTAACCCTTTAAAAATCTTAACCTGGGGATCCCTGGGTGGCGCAGCGGTTTGGCGCCTGCCTTTGGCCCAGGGCGCGATCCTGGAGACCCGGGATCGAATCCCACATCAGGCTCCTGGTGCATGGAGCCTGCTTCTCCCTCCGCCTGTGTCTCTGCCTCTCTCTCTCTCTGTGACTATCATAAAAAAAAAAAAAAAAAAAAATTAAAAAAAAAAAATAAATAAAAATCTTAACCTTACCTGTAAACAATACTGCAACATTCTACAGGGTCCAATAGCAACTCTCAGGCCCTCCAGGGCTCCCATAACTGCCTGAATTACATGGGGAGATGTCTCAAACACATTGGGCCATACATAGTTCAACAAGTGATTCAGTGAATCTTCACAACCAAATCCATAAACCCCAAGTGACATGTGTTGCACCACCGCACTAGCCGTCTGCCTGTGTACAAGATCCCTATAATGGGGTGGGGAAAAAAAGCTCTATGTTAAGATATAGTCATAGTTTTACAAATATTTGCCTGCCCTAATTAGAAACTAAATTACAAATTCAGCGCAGTCACCTCATACTTCATGTATCCGATATAGAATGCCTTTAGAATGACAGGATTCTAACAAGAACGTTAATGACTCAAACCTCACTGTGGTTCCAAGATAAACCGTATTTCCTAATTAACCTTTGAAAGAAATTTGAGCAAGAGAGCCATGTGCAGCATACATTTTAGTATGCTACTAAAGAGAAAATACAGGACTCTTCAATATGAATAAGTCATATCTCATTTTAAATTCTATAATTTAATAGATTTGAAAATAATTCAATCCTGGTATATAAGAGGTAACTAAAATTAAATCCTTTCCCTTAAAAATTTTAAGTTTCATCCAAAAATGCAATTTGGAGAGAAGGACCAAAAATTTTTTCAAACATACATAATAAGAATTTTATCATCTCCCACGTTAACCGAACTTATGACAGATCACGGAGTTATTTATTCTACAATTACTTAACTGAGTACAAGCATCAGATAAGTTTATGGTGGGTATAAGAACAAGTTCACACTCTTTGACTTCAAAGGTAGTAACAATACCTTAAAGGTTTAAGAAAAAAAACACTGAACTTACTAGTATCTTTATTTCTTCTTATTTTCACTATAATAATGCTTCATCTATTAGACCTCATTGCAAAGCAGTATTCCTCATTAATAAACTTCCCAAATATTGTTTCTTTTCATTTAGTAATTTTCGATGAGTTGACATCAACTTAATAGTACACAGAATATAATTTTTAACTTCAGGTCACATACTTCAAAGGCTACACTATGATGTTTGGGCACACCTCACTAAGGAATCAGAACAATTTCCTGATTTACTGGGCCCCCCCACGTGGCCAGTTTTTACAGAGAATGATTCTTGTTCTGTGCCTTGTACTTATACCTTGTGGTAACTTGCTGAGTCCTATTAAGTCTCCCTTTTGGAAGGTCATGAATGAGTAACTTTAATCTGTACACAAAAGTAAATGAACTGGCTCTAATTTGAATAGTTTATCTTTCCTGAAAAATAAAAGAACCCAAACAGTCATTTCCATTACTACTTGGACCTTGACCTTTCGTACATTCTTAATTACTTTTGTGTTTAAAGCTGTATGTCAGTCTAGACTGTTAAAGGCACCAGGAATCTGACAAACAATTCAAGCAGTAGTACTGCATCAGTAACCACTGTCTCCACAACTGGGGGCCTAAAATGGGAACAGCGTGGCTATGTTCAGTAGTTCAAAGGACTACTGGAAATCTTTGCTTCGCATCCAATAAATAACACAAGGCTAAAAAGATCAGGTCTCTTTGCCACACCAATAAGCTCATGCTCATCACTTCCTCTAATTTTATTTATATCTGACTTTAATTTTGAAAACAAAAGTTTATCAATTACTGCTTTTCAAAATGTATTTGGTCTAAAGATATGAAAGAATAAGGGTTAAAAAGGGGAGGAGGCACTTGGATGAGAAAATGTGGGGAACTGCATAACATTTAGATTATTTAAAAAATAATCATACTCAGTTTTCATAAAAATCCAGGCTAGTATTCCCCTTAACTGCACCATAAGTAGGTCATATAATAATTATTCCAATAAGTTCTAACATAAAGGAAGAAAGAAAACTACTTTCTTGCATTGAATTTGGGTCACTTACCTATCCATTAAAGCATCTTCAAGTAATGGTGTTACAGCATATATGTAGTCCTTTCCCATTTCACCAATATATTCAAACAAGAAGGAAAGTGATTTTAAGACTCCATTTTGAACATTCAGCTCAGGAACTCTGTATTCATTCATTAAGGCAGGTAGTACCGTGAAGGGTGAACATGTTTCGGCGACAATAGCTATTGCTACAGTGGTACAAACTCTGTTCTGCCTTTCCTGAACTTTGAGGTTGTTTAAAAGTGTAGCCAATACATCATGAGGGCTGAAAAAAAGCAGTATGTCAGCAAACTGTCAGATTAAGTATCAAATCTTTTTTTGGAAAGAAAAAAAAACGCAAAGGAAAAACTGTACATTAAACAATTACTGGGAACTTTGTAATTTTATAACACTCTAAAGTAATTTGGCATTGACATTTGTTTCTACTGAAGAACGTCATTTATTTTTTTTTAAGATTTTATTTATTTATTCATGAGAGAGAGAGAGAGAGAGGCAGAGACAGGCAGAGGGAGGAGAAGCAGGCTCCATGCAAGGAGCCTGATGAGGGACTCGATCCCAGGAATCCAGGATCAGGCCCTGAGCCAAAGGCAGACGCTCAACCACTAAACTACCCAGGCATCCCAATAATTTCATTTAAATTAAAAAATCTGGGGATCCCTGGGTGGCGCAGCGGTTTAGCGCCTGCCTTTGGCCCAGGGCGCAATCCTAGGGACCCGGGATCGAATCCCACGTCGGGCTCCCAGTGCATGGAGCCTGTTTCTCTCTCTCTCTCTGTGTGCCTATCATAAATAAATAAAAATTTTAAAAAAATTAAAAAATCTTTTGAAGAAAAAAATTTAATGGGTTCATATTTTTTAAACATGTTTTACTTAAGATTTTGAGAGAGAGAGAGAGAGAGAGAAAGAGAGCGCATGCACAGATTTTGGGGAGAGGGGGAAACAGGGAGAAGCAGGTTCCCGCTGAGCTCCCAGCTGAGCCAAGAGCCTGATGTGTGGGTCAATTCCAAGACCCTGAAATCATGACCTGAGCCAAAGCAGATGCTTAACAGACTAAGGCACCCAGGCGCCCGTGGATTCAGTCTTTAATGAACTTCCTAATATAAAGAAGCTTAATTAAATGTTTAGACTGAACAATTCTAGAATGGTCAAAACATGGCCACTAGAGCTAGGCAATATCCAAACTGTGGTCTCTCATGCCCCAACACACAAGATCTACTTTCCTTATCTTCTCTCCCATATACCTTATTACATACGTATACTTCTTCCAGAATTTATTTTACCACAAACTTGGAAAGACACAGGAGCTAAAAAAAAACATAAAAGCTACTCACTGCAAATGTCTTGAATATATCACTGCTGAAATAATTACTGCTACCAAAAAGAGGGTGAAGGGGTGAGGAGACTCTAATTAAGCTGACTTTTATTATGTTTTACCACTTGAAAATATTTTGTCAAAAAAAAAAAAAAAAGAAAAAGAAAATATTTTGTCATTAAGCCCCATGTATACATGGTATCTCATTTTCTAAAATGACTATTTTTTTCTAGTTTGGTTCTGAGGAAGTGGAAGTAAATAACCATAGATTATCTAACAGTTACAATTTCAGTTGTTTGTGGATTCATCTTAGATAAATATTTTTAAAACACAAAGTATTGGGGTGTCTGGGTGGCTCGGTCTGTTAAGTGTCTGCCTTTGGCCCTGGTCATGCTCTCAGGATCCCAGAATCAAGCCCTGCATTGGGCTCATTGCTCACTGGGGAATCTACTCCCTGCTCCCCCACCCACCCCCTCCCTTCCCCCAACCTCATGCTTGCACTCTCTCAGATAAAATCTTAAAACAAAACAAAAAAAAACACACACAAAGCATGAACATGAAACTTAAATTATGCTATTTTATTAAGAACTGGCCATAACATATAAAAAAAAATATCCTGAAAAAGACCAACAAAAATTTAGAATGATTCTAAAGATGGTACCATTTCCCTTTCTGAAAATGAGGTGTGATTAAATTAAAATATAAGACTCTCCATCTAGGGGTGCCTGGGTGGCTCAGTCAGTTAAGTGTCTGACTCTTGATTTCAGCTCAGGTCATGATCTCAGGGTCATGAGATTGAGCCCCAAATTTGCTTAGGACTCTCTCTCTCCCCCTCTGCCACTCCCCACCATGCTTACTCTCTAAAAATAAATAAATATATATATATACTTTTTAAAAAAAACCTAAAGCTCTATTTTAATTCAATTTGAAATTTAAGAAAACATCTCAAATATCAAAGGTCATCGGTTAAATGTGCTTTTTCTCAATTGCATTACTCATACCATGCCTTTAGAGATTACTTAAGAAACAAGTTTTTCAACACAATGGGTTTATTATAAAGTTAAAAACATATATATAAAAATAAATAATACTCACCCAATGGCCTTTGCAATGTAGCCAAATGTGTTGACTGTGGCTCTACGAATAGCTTTTTTGTGAGCTTTTAAGAGCTCCAGAAGTTCAAAGCAAATCCTCATCCATTCTCTTGCAGACACATATTCAGCTCCCCTATTTAAAAAAAGTTAATTTGTTCCATAACAAGAAATTTTAGAAGGTAATCTTACAAAAATTCAATTCTCAAAACATGATTACCTACTCAGTTTAAGCATTAAATAAAAAAATGTTACTCTTCAGAAAGGATGGTTTAATCTTAAAACTATATTGCCACCTCTTCATTACCATCTAAATTGAAATTTCACTGAAAATTTCACTGGGTAGTCTTATCATATATACTTCTATTAACAATATTAAACAAATGTGCAGTGAATAAAAAGTGGCTAACTGTTAAAACCAAAAGCTCACAACCAACCAAACAGCTCATAAAAATGTTTAGGTAATCTACTTACCTGTCAGCAATACGTCCAACAAGATCAATACAATTTTCTTGTACTTTTTCATGCCTGTTCTTTAAGATGGGGGTGAGTCTAGGCAGGAGATCTTTAATTGGTGGGGTCATCTTATGCATACCTATTTAATAGAAGTCAATACACTATCAATAAACTTTTGAACAATACCCTTTGTTCATTTTACCTTTTACTTAGCAATGTAATACACATGACTAGGCATATATATAAACTTACAGCTGCCTATGGAAAGAAAAAGCCCCAGATTCTGACCAGACTCAGAATTGTTTTTAACTTTTCATTAAAACTTCTGATTATGCATAGAAATGAAAGAAATTAGTGAAGTGATTTAAAGAATGATGGATACTCAACAACAAAAAAAAGTTTTATCTGGTTCTGAAATGTATTTGTACACTCACATTTAAATATGGGGACAGTTTATGTTCCGGCCATACACAACAATATAAGCCAGAGGTAGACATGTAAATTAAAGCAAAATTTTCCAGGAAGGGCCCCCTTACCCTTTAACTGCAAAACAAACAGATCTCCAGTCTCCCTGCAATGCAGGGCATACTTGGATGGTATTTACACCTATGAAGAGAGAAAAAAGGAGGCAGCTGGCAGGGGCTCTTGCTCTAACTAGAAATGCTTGTTCTGATTCTCTCTCCATTGCTTTTCCCATGTTTCCCTGATCAACAATATGGTTTACAACTCCCTGAAAACCAGAGCCCCACAAGTGGCCAAGTAACTGATTTTTGGCAAATCAAGTATAGAAGACAGGGCTAGATTGGGGGTTATATGTAAATGCAATGGTTCAAAGATCTCCTATATTGCATAAAAACCCCTTACTAAATAAAATGAGAAAAAGTGGCTCTCACAGCCAGCTATTCTGACCTCCTGCTAGGTTATTTTGGCTCCTCTGAACCAAAGAGAAGTTACTTTCCCAACAGTCATGTTCAATAGCAATGAAAGATTAAACACAAGAGACCATTTGTTTGCTTCATCATAATGTCCTTAAATAATAAAATCTTCGCTCTCCATACCCAAGAACATTTGTAATGTACTCATATCTTTACTTTGGGTTTGAAAACTGAATGGATAAAGAATTAGATATAAAAATGAGACCACAACTTGAAAAATTCACTTTCTCCCTGGTTATGTTACTGGAACATAATAGCAAACAGAAAAACCTGCCATAATCATTTACTAATTCAAGGTTAAATATATATTTTGTTCTAAAACTAAACTAAAACTTCAGCATTGTCTCCTCCCACCCTACCCCCCAAATACATTTCTGGTGAGAAACTATTTTTATTAGGATTCTCTATTCCATTGGACTTCAAAGTTTTTTGAGTTGTAACTATTCCCACTTCTCTTACAGTCCTCTTTTTAAAGTACAATATAAATGAGTTTTAGGAAATAAGACTATTGTGACATCCTGACTTTACTCTAATTTTAAAGTGCTTAAAAAACAAAATCTTAGAAATCACTCAACTCCTAAATATAATTCTATATTTTACTTTCAACAAAAAAGTTTAAAAAGCAAAACAAAAAAATTCTTACATGACCAGCAATTTCCATACCTATTACATTTACAATGGCCTTCAGTGCTCCAAGAATGCTGCCCAATACTTCAGGGTACTCTTCACCCAAATATTCATACAAAACAACACCCAAGTGCCCCATCAACTTTTCCTGTAATAACAATAAAAAAAAAAAGTTAAAATGTTACCATTTACATGAAACTATATGGTGAGGAAATAAGAACCTCATACAAAAGTTTACCTCTTGACAAGTCTTCATGACAACAGCAGTTCGAGAGATCAAGTCAGCTGCCTGTTGCCTGACTTTTGCTGATTTGTTATTTAAACGCCACAAAACTGTACCACAGATCTGAGGCAAGTAAGGTTTGACTCGTTTGCCAAGAGCATTGACCACTGTGCCGAAGCCATTCAACATTACTGAGTCCTTAAAAAAAAAAAAAAAAAAAAGCTAAGTTAAATTTTTAAACTACATTCACTGAGAACTAGATAATTCCGTTTGTGATTGAATAGTTTAAAAATACTAATATAACAAAATGAAATCTAAAAATTTACATAAGCGTATTTCCTCAGACAACTGGAATGAGAACATGAACATTTAAAAAATTTTAAATCCAATTACATTTTAGTGATAATTACTTGCTTGAAAAGTAATGTGTTTTACAAATATGAAAGTCAGCAGCAATTTGCCAAAGTAATTAGTATCCTTACCTCTGTAGTCTGTTCTTGGAAAGCATAAAGAATACCATCAATCAGCTGTTCTTCAAGTTTATGATCAATATCTGCTGCTCCCAAGTTGCCCATAATTTTCTCAATTGTCTCCATCACCATTTTTCTGTACTGTTCAGCTTCATCTTTCAGATCATCCACAATTCTGGATATAATTTCTGCCGCACCTACTTTGTTTGCCAACTCCACAGTAGTATCAACTAACTAAAAAGAGAAGGAAAAAAACCCTTTAGATATATTCAGGTCTGCAAAAATGCTGAGAAGAGTTAACTCCTGTTTTTTTTTTTTTTTTTTTTCTTTTTAACTCCTGTTTTAAAACCCTTAAGAGAAAGGGGACCAAAAAACATAAATGTGAGTATAAGTCAAAGTGATTTAAGGTTAGACTGTAATCATGTTTTCCTAGCCAGATTAAGCATTTCATTTAACTGACAAAGACATTAATTCATAGTTGGGTATTTATCCTAGGATGCAAAATCAAAACGGAAGTTAAATGGTTGACTAAAATCAATTTCCTTTCACAATCAGGCACATACTATGAGGTAACCAGAAAAAAAAAAAAAAAAAACGTTAACATTTATTCACTCTGGCTGAAGAATTAGTTAAAAGCATTTTTAAAAAATATTTTTTAGGGACACCTGGGTGGCTCAGCAGTTGAGCATCTGCCTTTGGCTCAGGGCGTGATCCTGAGATCCTGGGGTCCGGGATCCAGTCCTACATCAGGCACCCTGCATAGAGCCTGCTTCTCCCTCTGCTTGTGTGTGTGTGTCTCTCTCTCTCTGTCTCTCTCATGAATAAATAAATAAATCTTTTAATAAATAAATAAATAAATAAATAAATACCCTTTTTAAAAAGTGGGGTCCATGACCAATGTGGGACTTGAATTCACAACTCTGAGATCAAGAGTCACATGCTCTACTCACTGAACCAGCCAGGCACCCCTTGAAAATATTTTTTACAATAAAAGTTTACCTGTCGGTAATTTCTTCTGTCCAAAGCCATTCTGTGTTGCCAGAAGTGTTTAAAAAAAGGAGGAAGAATCTCTGTTTTAATGTAGTTTGCTTCTACACCATCTGTTCCACAACACTGCTTCACCACCTAAAAGGATAAAAAATAATAGTAAAATTGGTCTTGTAACACACAATAGTTGTTTTAACGTTAACATTCTCTTTGAACCATGAAACACACCCAATTTACAGAAACAAATACGGGACAAAAATTTGAAACAATTACCTTCAGCACAATTTTCTTCATTTCTTCATCAGGAGACTGAAATTCTCGAATAAGGATTAACATCACTTCTCTAGTATAGTAGTTGGCATATTCTGCATCCATAAGAGGAATAAGATACCCAATAGCCTTTAAGAAAGCAGCCAGACCCTATTTTAAAATAAAAAATACATATAATTAATAAATTAGATTTAAGTTGCCTTAACTTCAGTGAAGAAAAATCAAAAGAAAAATAAAATCTATTTAGTTAACCTACCTTTCCTCTGTGTTGGCGGATACCCTTCCATAGAGGCTTTAACACAGAATCAAAAGATTCGATACCATATGGAGTTGCTGCTTCAGCCAAGGCAGCAATGGCCAAAGCGCTAATGGTCCGAACTTTCTGTTGCTCATCCACAAGACCTAGAAAACCAAACAAGGGTTGTAACTATTAAGTGACATTTCGTAATTTCCACAACCTCATCATTTAATCAAACTGCAGAATCTGTTCACATTAGACAAAATGAGGCAAAAAAGCCAGTGTGAATCACAGCCTCTAATTTAGATGTTACAAATCCCATCATAAACTATGTGTTGATGTAGCTGAAGCCCTTCCATTTATCTCTCCAAATCAGTAGCCCAAATTTCTGGATACCTGTCTTATAAAAAGATAGACAAAGTTGTATTACAACTTACCATGTTCGATGATTTCAACTAAACTTCTGAGATGTGGCAAGATGGCACAGCCCATAAGAATAGCTATCTGCTGTACAATCTTAATACCAGTGTGTCTCGCTTGCCAGGACTTCTTGCTTTTACACACGGCTTTTAAGAAGGGCAACAATGAAGGAATGCCCAGGGCAGAGGCTACAACAGCAAAAGCTCTAGCTGTCGTGTTACGGACATACTCATCCATGTTATCTATATCAGGTCTCATGGTAGAAATCATAGTAGCCAGACCAGCAGCCTAAAAAGTCAAGAAAAAAGAACAGTCATCAGTTAATAACATTAACTCTGAATTCTTTCTTTCTATACCCAAACAATCCCATTGGTGGATATAAAAGTTTCTTCTCTAGAAATATAATGTAATGTAAATACCTTTGCCAAATTAGAAATAATCTCTCGACCTTCCACTCTAGCATAGTAATCTTCATCAATCAACAATGGTTCAATGACCACAAGGATCTGAAAAAGAAAAAGAGCTACATTTTCACATCAATTACTAATGGCATACTCATGTAACAAAATTAAATATAGAGAAAAATTATAGAGCATTTGTTACTTAACACACAAGCATACAAAACATATTTTACCAGGAAATTTATAATTACCAGGGTACTTTGTTAATCAAGGGACAAATTAAAAATTTTAATGATGCAATCTCAGGATATATAAAAACTGGGGAGAACTATTAATCTATAGGCTAACAGTCAACATTTTAAGATAGTAACTGTATACATCAATCTTCATTTTACAATTCTAAACCATTATTACCACCAGCAAAAAGATGGGTCCTTAACAATAAATGGTATGCTTCAGATACACATCTTTTCTCATCTTAGTGTAATACCAATAAAAAGAAATGAAAGAAAAAATTATTAATATAATCCCATTAAGGTAAAGATGACATAAAGTTCCTTCTACATATATACATATACATTTGTATATGTATGATGTATGTTTGTGCAAAGAAAAGGGTCTAAGACGACATGTAAATTTAGTTTTGGTTAACTCAGTGTCTTGCAGGAGGGTGAAATTTCCCTTTTTACTGTGAATGCATACATCAGCTATTACTTTTGCAGAATTTTTAAAATTTCACAAAAAAGCTGGTTTTAAAAATCCATGAATTCCTTTTATATTACAAAATATTCAACCAGTAATAACACTATTTGAGGAAAACAACCAACCTTGTGCACATATGGTCGAACTAAGTCATCAAGTTTGTATAATATTCGATCAATAACTTTCACAAGTAAATGACGCTCTTGATCCTCCAGTGTAGGAGACATCAGGAGAGGAAGAATCTGATTAAACAAAGGACCAGCTCCAAATTCACGAGCTTTATCAGTAATCTGACGCAATGCAGCCTGGGGGATAAAAAGAGTAAGAGGTGTTCCTTTAGAATTAAAAGCATTCTGAATAAGCAAATTACTCCATGATTTTCTATAACTTAATTTTTTTAGTGTAAGTTTCACAGACACCTTACACATAGTAGCATGAGTACATTCCCATCAAATTATCTGAAGTTTGAACTCCTGTGACTCAAGTTCGATGTTTTCAGTTAATTCAAAAAAGGATAATTTGGTAAAGAATAGAGCCACAGGTTACAATAAAAAACTCCTTCTTAACGTCTGCTAAAGGACTGCCCATCTTCAAATTACATGTATTAATGTAATTCCTCACATAATTCCACTAATTACCTTAGTGTCTTCAGCATGTTTTAAAGGTCCTGAGAACAAAAAGGAGAATCTCATTTTTCAACATCCTTATTAGCACATAATTGATCAAAAAGCTAAATCTCTCATACCACATGCCTTTCTTTCTCTTATACTATGACCTTGATAAAGATGAAGAGGTTAATTTTAAATTTCTAAACATAAAATTATAGTGAACCTAATGATTTAGTGAACTGGTACTTACCTTTCTCATTGGAGGTGTTCCATTCTTAATTTTTAAAAGCAGCTTCATTATTTTTCTCTCTTTTTGCTCTTCTGGACTAAGTGTTGATTCATCAACATCAACCTAATAGTGAAAAGAAAGAAAATGCGAAGGTAGATTAAGATCTTGCGATTTTTAAGTCCTAAATAAAAAGTAGTATTTTAATTCTATTACACTTACCAAAAGCTTATCAAAGTACTGAATATCATCAGGTTTTAAAAATGGGAGATTTCCGGATGGTTGGTCATTAACACTTTTCATAGTTCTATCTTCAGTTTGCATGTGGAAACCGGTCATGCCACCCAAAGGTGTTGGAGTTGCTGTCAGCTTTCGAGCTGGAGTTCTAATAGGAACATAACCAGCTGGAGGAGGAAGTACCTAATACAGTTAAAAGATAGTTTAGGATTGTAAAGTAGTAACATAATGAATAGTACTTGCACTTAAAACATCTTACAGTTTATTAGCTAGAAGCTTTTTGCTTGGAAACAAGAATTAATATTGATCCCATCTTTCTACCTTGTATTTAAAATCTGTATGACAACCATTCGTATTTCTCATCTGCTAATTAAATACATTAGGAATGTGGGAAAATGAGGATACCTGAGGCAGGCTCATAAAATTCTAATCACTTTCAAACATTAACCCATATAAACATGTTGGTGAGCCAGTATGTCATAAACGAAGTAAACTCACAAAATGCAAATAAAGGGTTAATTTTAATAAAATGAAAAACCATTCACATTAATCTCTGCACTTTTATAAAAGCAAAAAATCGTAATATTTAAGTTGCTTGACAAAAATAAGTTAAATGCATAAAACTAAATGCATAAAAACCAAAAGTAAAATATTTACCAAAGCCCTATAAAATATGACATTTGATTAAACCAAAAACTTCACCTAAGATTCACTTGGACTTTTCTCTCCTATTGATATTAAGGAAATCAGTGACTGCAATTGAGAAGACATTCAGTCAACAGTAAGTTGTAGAGTGTCTATACCCACATTTTATGGAGGCTATAAGTTTATAGCAAAAATTCATGCATACTTAAAACATTCTGATATAAACCTAATAAGGAGAAAATCAAATATATACAAACTCAAAAAAGCAGCAGGCACTGGCAACATAAGGCTCTGTAAAGGCCATCTAGACGTCATAGGTTCCAACTATATGACCACAAGCTACCTTTAGATCAGCAAATGGTTCCTGAGTCCCAGGTAGAAAATTGAAAACCAACTTCAACTTGCTATCGTTGAGAGTATTTTCTGTGTTCATTTGCAACCCATGAACTTAAGTATACAAAATCTTGTGAGGCACGAAGTAAAGTAATGATGATCTAATGTGAGCTTAATCCTGGGACTGTTGATAAACTAAAGCAGCGAGCTATTCCATACCACCAAGGCAGCAGTTCTTAAAGTATGGTCCCAGAAGTCCTTGAAATTTCTCACTTTCCAAAAGTGATAAAAGCTTCATATCATTCATTTTTTTTCATCTCTTACTTTTTGGAACTGAAATATACTTGGAAACAGCTAAAAGAATGGAATAGCTGTAGTAAATTTGGGCAAGGCCAGTATGAACTTGACCAAATAACTTTCTCAAAAAACATTTAAATAAAATTCACATCCTAAATATCACCACACTGATATTCGTTATTACCTTATATCCTTCTGGGAACATAGCATCTAATTCTTCATCAGAAAGGGGGCGGTTTCTCTCATCAATTTCTCTTTCCCACCGCCAAGCCTGAAGCTGTTCAGGAGTCATACTCATTATGTGACCTACCAAAAGAGGAAATTTCTGTAAAAATCCATAGTGCAAATCTTTATCATTACATAGGTCCTTGGGATATAAAATCGTTAACATCAATTATAATGGCTTTGTATTATAAATGCAAATCAAAGCTTTTTATAATCCATTATTCTTGCTAAAAATTGTTGATAGCACACAGAATACCACAGAGAAAAAAGAAATCAAAATATTTCTAGGAAAATAATTCTTTCTAATGGGAGATTTCCTACCTGGAGTAGGGGTAGCCATGTTCATGGCTGGTGTGCCAATTGGTGTCTTTCCAGGGGTCAGAACAGGAGTGCTTCCACCCATCTGACTAGCTGGTGTTTCATCCCAACGTGACTTTCTTTTACTGGCTCCCGGAGTTGGTGTTTCACCAATTGAGTCTCCACCTCGGTCTGTTCGAGGAGTCTCAGCCCATCCGCTTCCATGCCCAGGAGTATCTTAAAAAAAAAAAAAAAAAAAAAGGTAAAGAAATATAAAACTTAAACCATGGTCAAAAAAATTACTGTTTATTCTCAAAGAGCTAACGTATTAAAACTGGTCAAGTTCAAGAACAGGATATTCTTAAAATGGAGACCCATTTAAAGAGTTAACCTTCATTTCATATTTATCCTGGATTTTTCTTTCTTTCCTGCTGACTACAAAAATTTAGTAACCACTAAGGAATAGGAAAACAGTTTTTTTTAACCAGGCATAATCTCACAACCCAGAGACAGCCACTTCATGCGTCTTGAGCTACTTCTGATTTCTCTGTATAGTCAAGATTATTCTGCATGTACAACTCTAAACTGCTTCTTTCATCCACATGTGAATAAGCACTCTCTCATATCATTAAAAATTCTTTTTAAAATTTTAATATAACACATGTACTATGAAGTCTTAACTTGTCACAACTAATCTCATAAAGAATTAACAAAAAGTAGCTTTAAATAATTTACACAAAAAATAAAGAGATTCAGGCAAATTTATACCAAAAAACAGAGATTACGAGGGGCTAGGAGGAAGAGGAAATGGGGAGTTGTTTAATGGATACAGTTTCTGTTCAGGATGATGAAAAAGTTCTAGAAATGATTAGTGGTAATGGTGAATGTACTTAAGTACAGTTAAGATGGTTAAAATAGTAAATTTTATATTTTCAAGAAGGCAAAAGAATTAGGTATATGATCTCCTTAGTTCTTTATCCCCAAAGTGGCTGATAATTTACCCTTCTACCCAGGACTAGAGCTGTGAACAGATTTCCTCTATAAACATACCACTCATCAAATCAATATTTTACCCCAACACACACGAAGATTCCCCTAGATGTACCTCTTTCTGTTTTGGGGGTCTCATCCCATCTGTTTTTACGAGCACTGGAAGTTGCGCCTCCGTGGCCTGGTGTTGCATGGCCTGGTGTATCCCCACGTCCAGGAGTAGCAGCTCCCGCTGGTGTGTGACTAGGTGTAGGATCCCATATTTTTGAGCCTGGGGTTGCTCCAGGAGTCTCACTTCCCTTTGCACGACCTGGTGTCTCATCCCATCTTAAGGAAGGGGTATGTCCAGGGGTCTTAATAAAGCAAAAAGAACTTTATTTCACATACCCACATAAAAATAACTAGAAAATTTCTAACAAAAAAATTGTAAACAAATGTTTTAGTCTTATTCTATACAAATGAGAGTAAATTACTCTGCTTAAGAGATACCTGCTTTATAGCAAGTATGTTTGGCTAAAAACAATGTAAAGTTTTAAAAAGCCCTAGCTTAAAAAAAAATACACACAATGTATTTTTAGTGTGAGTCTTGAATACACCACTATTTTTGAGAAAAATCACTAAGCCTTCTCTGTCTAGATCTAAAATAAAAAAATTTCAGCTTTAATTATATAAATACTTCCCAAACTGGGCTTAGAGACATCTATCTATGAGTTCTAAGAAACACTATTTTTGTGGTTTTGTTCAATTTTGTGTGCATATTTAACTAATGTAAGTATATTTTGGATCACCTGGGAAACTATAGCTAGATATTGCCGCATGATTTCAATCCCCGAAATTTGCAATCACATTTGAAATATTATTCTAACTGATGCTAACAAGATTAATGAAGAAAAGATTAGAGGTAGAGTAATCACAGCTTCCATTTTAGTTCAGAGACCAGGAAAATCACCTCAAGGAGTAGGTGATTCAAGGCATTAGATAGCCCATGATAGAAGAACCTGCATAGTGCAGACACTATAGTATCAAAGTAATAGGTGCTTCAGCGTAAGCCAAAACAAAATTTGTATTTAAGATGTGTAAGTATTCCATATGTTTTGTAATATACTTTTATATATTTAAAGTTGGATGCTCTATCCAACCTAAGAATTTACACTTGTAAATTTGCAGAAATACCATAACAAATTAAGGCTAAAAGTACTTTTCTCCTTTGAAAAAATTCTATGTGTCACTCAGGGTTGAGAAATTGTCCATTAGGTGAGTAAAGCACATAAATCACTTAAAACTTCATTTGGGGGATCCCTGGGTGGCGCAGCGGTTTGGCGCCTGCCTTTGGCCCAGGGCGCGATCCTGGAGACCCGGGATCGAATCCCACGTCGGGCTCCCGGTGCATGGAGCCTGCTTCTCCCTCTGCCTATGTCTCTGCCCCCGCCCCCTCTCTGTGACTATCATTAAAAAAAAAAAAAAAAAAAAACACTTCATTTTTGGCCTTTCTACTATCCACTGTAATTCCCATAGTACTGATTACGATGGAACTGTGTTAAGTGACCAGAATGAAAGAAAACATCATCTGATTCTATACAGTTTTTATAAGACATACAATCAATTCTTGTGTCTAGTTTTCATGAGCATGCAATTAAATAGAGAAGTTTCTCTTTCCTGGTTTTTAAAATTAGCATTATTAACTACAGAATTAAATTTAATGATTTTTAAAAATATTTTATTTATTCACCAGAAACACAAGAGAGAGACAGAGACATTGGCAGAGGGAGAAGCAGCCTTCCCACAAGGACCCTGAGATCACACCCTGAACAGGAAGGCAGATGCTCAACCACTGAGTCACCCATGTGTCCCAAATTTAGTAATAATTTATATTCTATAGAACCAAATCCTCTCATATATCAGCAAGCATATGGGAACTCCTCAGGCTCTATCTTAAACTGAAGTCTTCGGAAATTATTAGGTTTACTATAACCCAGTTCGGGGTTTGGGAAAATACTGCCATGGTCTGTAAATAAAACTACAGTAGTCTATGCTAGAATACTGACTTAGGAGGTACCTGGCTGGCTCAGTCAAAAGAGCATGCAACTCTTGATCTTGAGGTCATGAGTTTGAGCCAAGTGTAGAGATTACTAAAATAAATAAATACACTTAAAAAAAAAATAGTGATTTAGACTAGAGTGGTAGAGACTGAGGCCATGAAAAGTGGTTAGATCCTGAATATATTTAAAGGTGGGGCCAAGGGCAGCCCCGGTGGCGCAGCGGTTTGGCGCTGCCTGCAGCCTGGGGTGTGATCCTGGAGACCCGGGATCGAGTCCCGCGTCGGGCTCCCTGCATGGAGCCTGCTTCTCCTTCTCCCTCTGTCTGTGTCTCTGCCTCTCTCTCTCTGTGTGTCTGTGAGTAAATAAATAAAATCTTAAGAAAGAAAGAAAGAAAAGAAAGAAAGAAAGAAAGAAAGAAAGAAAGAAAGAAAGAAAGAAAGAAAGAAAGAAAGAGAAAGAAAGAAAGAAAGGAAAGAAAGAAAAAAGGTGGGGCCAAGAAAATTTATGGATAAGATTTGGGATAAGAGACGAAGATGGGATAAGAGAATGGATGACACTGCTAGGACTCTTTAAGAATCTGGCTTGAGCCAACAGACATGGGAAAAGACTGGAAGGGGTGAGTGGATAGAGAAAATCAGTTAATTTTATTTTAGAAAAATCTGTTTTGAAATGCCTATTAAACATCCAAGTAAAATTGTCAGGCCTGACAACAGAAGAGATGTAGGGGATAGACTTCTATATCTGGGAGCAGTCTTATAGAGATGGTATATGAAGACAAGAATGTGATCCTAAGGAGTGCATTTAGATGGAAAATAAGTCCAGGGATTGAACACTAGAAAACCCCAAAGTTAAAGGAAGCTGAGGAAGATCCAGCAAATAAGACTGAGGAACAAGAGTCAGTGAGGAGAGTTTTAGGAGAATCAGGAGAGACTGAAGTCCAGAACCTAAAAAGAAAATCAAGTTAGGGCAAATGCCACTGATATATATATATATATATATATATATACACACACATATATATACATATACATATATATATATATATATATATATATATATATATATATATAATAAGATGTACGATAGGATGACACAGGATATGAGGATTGAGACCTGACCTTTGGATTTACCAAAAGGAGGTCAAGTGACCTTGTTAAGAGATGGTTTTGTGGAGTAACAGAAGCAAAAGATTAGATAAGTGGAGACTGCAGGTGTCTACAATTCATTCAAAGCATTTTGCAGTGAAGAGAAAGAAGTGGAATGGTAGCTAGAAGGGGCTGTGAGGATCAAGGAATGGCTTCCTGCAGTTTTTTGTTTTTTAAAGAGGAAAATGGGTACATTGTGTTTGCTAATAATAACCTTGATACAGAGAAAAAGTTGACATTACACAAATCTCTGAGGAGAAAAAGGGGATGAAAAATAGTATATTAGCAGAAGTTGTTCACCTGCATGGACAAGTCAGAAAGAAACAAGTAAAGGAGAATAGACAGGCATACTGGTAGATTTCATAGTAGGAATACAGATTATTATTTTTATTGTTTCTACTTTGGAAAGGAAAAACAGGAAACAAAGTCACCAACTAAAAAGCTGTTAAGGAGATATTCATTTGTGGGTTTTTTTTTGTTTTGTTTTTATCTGTTTTTTTTAGGGGGTATTCATTTGAAATTTTCTCTGGAGGGGGACAGAGAATTAACTGCTTATAGTCTGCTCAAGGTAATGAAAAGGTTTTGAAATTAGTAGAGATAGCTGTACAACATTAACATTGTAAAATTAATGTCACTAAATCATACACTTAAAATGGTTATGGGGCAAAATTTATTACTAGTATCACAATATTTTAAAATTTTAATCAAACAAATGAAACAATAAAAACCCCCAAATATGTTCTCTAGGAAAATAAACTGACCAAGGAAATGTGGTAGCACTGCCCATGTGACACCAGTGGTCAGGTACTTAAATTATCCACCTAGAAAATGAAGATCACTATATTGTACTTAATCTCCACAATATGACAATACTGAAGTATCTATTTTAATATTCCAAAAAGGATATTCCTTTATTCCAGGTTATGGACTGAACTGTGTCTTCCCAAAAAAAACTTCTGTTGAAGCCCTAACTACCAATGTACCGGTATTTAGATCAGGCCTTTAGTGAGGTAATTAGGTTAAATGAAGTCGAAAGGTTAGGGCCATGCATAAACTGATAGTACTGGTGTCCCCAGAAGAGACACCAGAGCTCACTTGCCCTCTCTAGGCACACACAGAGAAAAGGCCATGTGAGGACACAGCAAGAAGGCAACCTTCTGCAAGCCACAATGAGAACTTTGACCAGACAGCAACTTGATACCAGACTTCAAGCCTTCAGAACTGTGAGAAAAATGTCTATTGGTTGAGCCACCCGGCTCTGTGTTAACTTAGGTCAATAAGAGTAGGCTAATACACTCCATGTAAGAGAGAAAATCTAAAAATAATAATCATCATCATTAAAAATAAAAATAAATATAAAAATAAGTAAAAACAAATTACCTCTGCTTGATCCCAACTTGACAGCTTTTTGGGAGTGGCACCAGGAGTCTGATCGGCCGTTTGATCCCAACGCCGTTTTCGTTTTGAGGGAGGTTGGGATGCTGCTGCTCCATTGACAACTTTTAGTTCTCCAGCTTTAGCTTTTTCTGCTAGCTGTTGCCTAATTTCTCTCTAAAAATATTTCAATACGCACTGAGTACCTCTAAAACCTTTTCAACGTATTTTCATATCATCAGCACAGTCATTTCAATTTAATGTCATTGTCTTCTTCACTCATTCTACTTTCTATGCTACTGGGAGTCTCATTCTTTATTTCCTTTTCTGTATTTCTAGTTTTTATACAATGTCTTTCTGCACAAGAGATGAGCAAGTACAGAATTCGTGACACAGAGCACACTATTTAAAAAGTCAGAGAAGTAAAATCTTTAACAGTGGAAAACCAAAATGCTTTCATTCAAAAACTCACAAAAATAGCAATTCAGACTATGTAATAAGAGAAAAATGGCAAAAAGTAGAAACAAAAATTTTTAACTATGCAAGTACTATATATAATGTAGTCATAACGAATGCACATTTAATTTACCCTACGATTTTAAAGTAAAGTTCTATTACCTCACTTATTCCATATAACAAATTATGCATTCATAATAAAGTTATGGAGGTTTACTGTTAAAACTAGCAATCAGTAAAGGCTGGTAGGAGTCTTTCAGAATTCTCCACCCATAACCAAACTGAATCTTATAGGGAAGATTTATAGGTTTTTCAAGGGATTGATTTAACTATTTGACTTCTCCCTTAGCCATTTGTTTCAGACGTACACCAACAATGCTCCCCACAGGTATATCCACCATAAGATACATGTCTGTGTGTATGTGTGTACAAACACACACACACACGCATGCATACACACCCAGATAACCAAAGGGCCAAGGGCTAGAAGATACAGAAATATGAAAAGTTTAATTTGGGAGGAGGCAGAACTTTGAGTAAGGTTTCCTTCTCAACTTAATTTTTATTAATACTATAAAAATACTACTTGTGCAGCAGATAAAAGTCTCTCAATTTGAACTCTTTACATTCTTTCACAACCACCGAAATAAAAACTAGGTTCACATACCTCTTCTTTAGTTAAATGCTGTTCTCGCATTACATCCATGTAAGTCCTAGCATTCATTTTAGGATCAGGGGTCTTCCCTCCTGCAGAAAAGAACAGCAACAGGACAAGAGTACAATAAATAAAAGATAATTAGGTTAAACTGATTTAACTGCCCTGCTCTAATATTATGTTATTCCATAATCATTTAATTTATTTTTTGATGAAAAACTTTAATAATTATACATCTTACTTTTTATTGAGTTTGCTGATCAATTTAACCTGTTTGAACACAAACATATCTACAGCAGTTTAAAACAAATATTTTAATGCATATAAAAACAAAATGACAGCACAGTTTAGTCTTCAGAAGTGATGGGTTCCTGGGTTGCTAATCCGGAATACGTACACTTTCGTGCCTTTGTCTCCATCAGCAGTTCTGACTTCAAGCAGCAGAATAGAAGCCTAGAAAATTATCTCTTTACCATTAGTAACACTTTGGAAAGATATTTATATTCAAAACATTACCTGTTGCAAGCTGTTAAAATCCTGACTACAAATAACTATAACTAGATAAGTTCTCCATACAATGTTCTAAAAACAGTTATAGTTTAGAAAAGCTGACTTTTAAAATACACCTACAATCTTACTCTGATGTCATGTTACTAAAAAGGGCTTCATTCTTTTTAAGTTTTGTTGACCCAAAAACATTTTTATTTTCTTAGAAAGTATAAATTACAACTGGAAACATATTACTTGAAATATATTACTTCTACCAGTTCTCATGTTGCACACAGAAGAAAAGTGGTGTACAAAGAGATGTGTTAGTTCTCTTGGTTAAAGTTTCAGTATTTGCTTTCAAACTTCAAAATATCTTAAAGAAGCCCAAACAGTACATAACAAGATTCACAGAGGCACACTACGTTTTAGAAATGTGATAATTAGCTATACAAGTAGTATAGCATCACAATTTAGGAAAAAATAATAAAATTCTAAGACATTTCCTATGCTGAAGATCATGCCCAATTGATAGTGTCATTCTTTCTGACACTAGCTCTGATAAGACTTCCTTTGGAATACTTTTTCACCATAATCTAGAGAGGATGTGTTGAACTGCACCCTTAAGAATGCAGACAGGACTGGCATATAGCAGTACTGCTGTAGGAAAGAAATTAAGGACAGTTAGTATGGGCCTGTGAATTCTGACATACATGTTTAAATCAATTACAATTATGCAAGTAAAAAAGAATATCCCTACTAATTCATGCAGGCTGAAAGTCTAATTTGTAAACCTGCAGCAGAATCTAATTCTAAGAAACAGGCACCTAATTTTGATTTTGAAACTCACCTGAGGAAAGCTTCCATCAGGCTCACTATGCCCCTTGTGCTGACCTGCACACTAAAATTAGCAAAACAGACTCCAACTATTAAAAATATCAAAGTCTTTGTATACATACTTTTGTTTTAACTTTAAGTATGCTTAGAGCAAAGTAGGTGCATTTACTAAACTATATTTAGAGCAATATGGGGGGAGCTCTAATGTGAGAAACAGTTTCTCAAAAGTAACAAGCCCAAAAGTCTAGGATTTGGAATGAAAACTTTCAATAGTTTGAAAGTATTTTGAACAGAAAAACACATTTGTTCAAAGTATAGAAAGCGTACCCAAAACAAAAGTAAAAGAAAAACCTTTAACCCTTTGCGTTTCTATGGCATTGGCTCATTATTTTCTTGTCCTTCTACCTGGAAAGAAAACTTGCATTATAAAGATGAAGAATATGGCATCTGTGACTTCAACCAAATCTATACAAATCTATAATAAGGGGGATTTTAAAAAAGAAAAGCAAATTCATAAGCATGCCAAAAAAAATCAAAGGGCTAAAGACAACTTAAGACAAATAAATTCCTGAAAACTTATAGAAAAGTGGGAAAGAATTACCATCTGCAAAAGGATCAAGACGCTCTGGGGATATTATCATGGTCCGCCTGTGCTTTTTGTATTCATCCTCCCGGTCAGCAATCTTTGGAGGTCGGTGCTCAGCGAATGGATCATACTGAAAAGAGGTATGTCTCATTTAATACCCACCTTATTAAATAACCAAATAGAATATTATACATAAAACCCAGAACACTGGGCAGCCCAGGTAGCTCAGCGGTTTAGTGCCACCTTAGGCCCAGAGCCTGATCCTGGAGACCCGGGATGGAATCCCACATTGGCCTCCCTGCATGGAGCCTGCTTCTCCCTCTGCCTAGGTCTCTGCCTCTCTCTCTGTCTCTTATGAATAAATAAACAAAATCTTAAAAAAAAAAAAAAATTATTAAACATGTAAAAATGTTTAATAAATGCTTACTCATAAAAAAAAATCTTGTATCATTTTATGGATGAATGTTAACATGAAAAAAATAAGACAGAGAAATGAGACAATAAACATGTCCACATTTCCATAGTTCTTCATGAAACCATTACCTTGACAAAATAAAGTATTATTTCTGTACCTCCCAAATCAACTCTCAAGACATTCTAATAAAGTGATTTCTAAAATATGTGGGCTTCCATAGGAATTGAGATATTCAGTTTTCTTAGCCGAATAAACTTTGGTTTTAATTTTTAAAAAGGGGTGGAAGGAGAGAAGAAAAAGAGTCACCTGTTCTGTTGATTGTGGTATATCATTAAGCAATGCCACAGGGGCATGATATCCTGGCTTCTTCTGACCAAGCAAACTTGTAGATGATGAGTAGTCATCGTCATCCTGCAATGAAACGCCCCCCAAAAAACCACAAATAAAATGCCAGAACTTAATAATTAGAAAGAATAGATTCAACATGGTATCAAAGACTTACTGACAAAAGTGGCGTCCAAACCTTTGTTCATAAAATTTGTAAACAGGTTTTCTTCGACTCAAACTTTAAAAAAAAAAAATTAAATTTAGGGGGCACTTGGGTGGCTTAGCGGTTGACTGCCTCCAGCTCAGGTTGTGATCCCGGGATCCTGGGATCCAGTCCCACATTAGGCTCCCCACAGGGACCCTGCCCCTCCCTCTGCTCATGTCTCTCTCATAAACAAAATCTTAAAAAAAAAAAAAAAAAATTTAAATAAGGTAAAAATAAAATCTTTAAAAAATTAATTAAATTTAGCTCTCTTTTCCTTTAAAAGCATTAAACAAGGAATGCTTTCTATAGAAGTTAACTAAAATATAGACTAGAGGCATGCCTGGGTGGCTCAGCGGTTGAGTGTCTGCCTTTGGCTCAGGGTGTGTTCCAAGTCCCGGGATGGAGTCCCGCATCAGGTTCCCTATGGGGACCCTGCTTCTCCCTCTGCCTGTCTCTCTCATGAGTAAATAAATAAAATCTTAAAAAAAAAAAAAAAAAAGTATAGACTAGAAAAGCCTGAGGATTTTGTTTTCTCACACAAAGCATAGTGACATTTGTTTTTCAAATCTGGAAACTGCAAACAAGCTTATTTAGAACTCTCCAGTTTCCTTGCTTGAAAGATCTTATTTTTAAGTAACCTCTATACCTAATATGGGGCATGAACTCACAATGCCAGGAGTCTCCAGCAGCCAGACAACCCTCCTTGTTTTCTAACTCATGGTTTTTTAAACATGATGCAATGACACCAATAAAATAATTTTAATACATTTGTTTCCCTAGTAGTATATTTAAACAGACTAGTGTTATATTGTTACTTTACTACTTTAAGTAGTACAACAATAGGTTAACTACCAAGATCTTAACACCACTTTTATCCAAAAACGAAACCACAATTTCCCCCTTAGCTTCTGGAAATTGTACCTCTGGAACTTTAAAATTTTTCTTAAAAGAATAAAGTGCCAACTATAAAATAAAGTGTGGCTTGAATTTCATACAAGCCTAAGCTTGATAAAATCTATATACATAAAATATTTGTTATTGAATCATGCAAAAATGAACAGCAACTTCACCAAATTTGGATGCTTGGAACGGTCTGACAAAATAAGCTATGTGGAGTATATAAAAACACTGAGGGATGCCCTTCAAAAGAGAGGTGGTCATCCTCCAGAGTCACTGAAAAAGGCCATTGGCAACAGTAACAAGAAACATTCCATTCAGGATCCCTGGGTGGCTCAGCGGTTTGGTGCCAGCCTTCAGCCCAAGGCGTGATCCTGGAGTTCCAGGTTGGGCTCCCTGCATGGAGGCTGCTTCTCCCTCTGCCTCTGTGTTTCTCACAGAATAAATAAATTTTAAAAATAATAAATGAATAAATAAATTTTTAAAATCTTAAAAAAAAAAAAGAAAGAAAGAAACAGTCCATTCATATTTAAAATGCCAAGGGAAAAACACACACAGTATCAAACACAAGTCAGAAATCAAAAGCGGTGGGCAGCCTGGGTGGCTCAGCGGTTTTGCGCTGCCTTTGGCCCAGGGCATGATCCTGGAGACCAGGGATCAAGTCCCATGTCAGACTCCCTGCAGAGAGCCTGTGAGCCTCCCTCTGCCTGTGTCTCTCATGAATAAATAAAATCTTAAAAAAAAAAAAAAAGAAAAAGAAAAAAAATCAAAAGTGGCAAGGACAGATTTACAATAAAGTCAGACCTCACATGGCTACTCCAGATAGAGCTCAACAGGTAACAATAGGGCTTTATTTTACAATATTAATGATTTCCAGGTTCTTTCCTGGATAAACTAGTTTTAACTTAAAGATTCAGAATTGATCACTTCCTGAAGTTTCTGGACCTTAGAGAGGAAGAACACCTTCAACAGCTTTATCCTCCAAAAGAAAGATCTCCCAACCACCCAAATCTTCTCAAATTAAAGAGGGTAACTAAAATGGAAAATCCCTTTATATTTTTGTTCATCAAAAAAATGTCTGACTCTTGTATACAGTAACTCACATCTTCAAGTTCAGTTGCAGCAATTGATGTCACGTATCCAGCAAATCGGCTGTCACTTCCACCATAAATTTCCTGGTCATAATAACCTGTAGAATCAAGTCCCACTCCTTGAGCTTCATCAAGAGCTGCCTTTTTGCCTTGAATTTCTCGAATCTGTGCTTCAATATCTGTAAGAAAGTTAACACAGACTTTAATTTTCCAAAGAGACCCAACACAATGCACTTCTCTGGTAGGAATTATCAAACTACACTTCTAAATACGTGAACTTTAAAATGTAATACAAACGGGTTTAGAACTATATCTAGTATTGATTTTTAATACACTTAATAAAGGGGTGCCTTGGTGGGTTCAGTGGTTGAGTGGTTTACTACCTTTGGCTCATGTGTGATCCCGGGGTCCTGTGATCAAGTCCTGCATTGGGGTCCCTTGGGGAGCCTACTTCTCCCTCTGCTTATGTCTCTGCTTCTCTCTGTCTCTCTCATGAATAAATATTTTTTAAAAATACACTTAATAGGGATCCCTGGGTGGCGCAGCGGTTTAGCGCCTGCCTTTGGCCCAGGGCGCGATCCTGGAGACCCGGGATCGAATCCCACATCGGGCTCCCGGTGCATGGAGCCTGCTTCTCCCTCTGCCTGTGTCTCTGCCTCTCTCTCTCTCTCTCTATCATAAATAAATAAAAATTAAAAAAAAAATACACTTAATACATCTCTACCTCAACAGATAATGCTTGTATACAGAAAAGATGCATAGCATTTCATCAACTACAAATTACTCTTAAGAATGGGTTACCAAAGTTTAAATTATTGTTGAATTCCAAACCTTTCCCCAAATGAAAAAAATACTGTCAATGTTGATTAAGGACCAAGAACAAAACTCAAAATCAGTTAAACCAATACTAGAAACAGAAAAACAGTACTATGGAGAGTGGTTCTCGGGCAGCCCCAGTGGCGCAGCGGTTTAGTGCCGCCTGCAGCCCAGAGTGTGATCCTGGAGACCAGGGATCCCACGTCAGGCCCCCTGCATGGAGCCTGCTTCTCCCTCTGCCTGTGTCTCTGCCTCTCTCTCTCTCTCTCTATTTTATAAATAAAATCTTTAAAAAGGGGGGAAGAGTGGTTCTCAAATTAGAATGTGCAGGGAGGGATCCCTGGGTGGCGCAGCGGTTTGGCGCCTGCCTTTGGCCCAGGGCGCGATCCTGGAGACCCGGGATCGAATCCCACGTCGGGCTCCCGGTGCATGGAGCCTGCTTCTCCCTCTGCCTGTGTCTCTGCCTCTCTCTCTCTGTGACTATCATAAATAAATAATTTAAAAATATTTAAAAAAAAATTTAAAAAAAAAATAGAATGTGCAGGGACACCTGGGTGGCCAGAGGCTGAACATAAGCCTTTGGCTCAGGGCATGATCCCATGATCCCAAAATCGAGTCCCACGTTAGGTTCCCTGCATGGAGCCTGCTTCTCCCTCTCTCTCTGGCTGCCACCGCCACCCCTCGTGTCTCTCATGAATAAATAAATAAAACCTTAAAAATAAAACAAATAAATAGATTAGTCTTCCAACCTTTTTTGAGGTCCTTCCTGACACCAGGTACTTTAAATTACAAACTAATGTTTCATTGTTATAACCTGAATATACATATGTATAAGAAACAAAAGAGTTTCTATAGCTCCTGATTTCTGTGGCCTAACAAATAGATGTTTCAATTCTTGCCAGCCCCTTATCTTCAACTGAATTAAAAACCTTTGATGAAAAGCTCATTTACTAGTTTGCAAGGACCAAAAGGAAAAAGATTCAAATGACACAACGCAAATGCCCAAACCACACCCTCAGCAAAGGGAGAAAGCTCTACAGTTCAATACTGGTGCAGTTTAAAGCAGAAAATGTATTATCTATCCCAGCTGGACCAGATTTCCCCAATAAGAGTGGGAGCAAGTCTCAGAAACTCAAAATAACAGAACAAGTTTAAGTGAACTTGAGCAGCTCCAATGTAGAACAACTCAAAATTCTTATCCTGTATCCAAGGTACCACTATCTCCACAGTTATGTTTTCCAGCATCTCTCCCCTCCAAACTGTCACAGTAGCCCAGCCAGTCAGGGGTCCCCACCAGGATCAATCACAAACAGAAATATCCTCATGTGAGCTTGTGGTTTATTTTATTCTATTTTTGCTTCTGTTCAAACTATGTTTTTTTAAAAGTTTTAAATACACATTTGCTCCCCTCCCTCACCCCCAGAATTATTTGTCCTGAAATACAGAAGAAACCTCAGTGGTTAGCAAGACTGGTTAAGGGATGAGTTAAGATTAAGCTATTTTTTTCTTTCTGAACATTTGCATTCCTAAAATGTGTGAGGCCAAAACAAAACAAAACAAAACCCACCAGATGCATGGATCATTTTTAAGTAAATAGGTTCCTCTACCAGACCACCAATGCTACTGCCATCAGGATCGAGACAAGACACACAAAGGGTAAATCAGGCCAGTTAAATAATCTGCAATCTCCCCTCTACAGAATCAGTATAGCCTACTAACAATCTACACTGAATCACCAGGGGCCCTTGTTCCAGGCCTCATATACGTTAAGTTGGAACCTCCAACCGAAGAGCCCAGGTTTCTACATTAGTAACAAACACCCCAGGAAACTCATACGTGACCCTCTCCACTTCTAGCCCCGGCCGACCCTTACCAAAATTTCCAATTTAGGACATGTTACACTTTTTTCTAGCTCATATACAACAACAAATGGGAAAGGAGTGTTGATTTAAAGAAAAAACAAACCAAAAAAACCCTGCATCTTAACTATACACATTGTGCAGCTTGTTCTCCCTCTCCACACACTAATACATCACAGTTTTATTTTCCTTTGAAAGGATTTTTCCAGTCCAAGCAGCTAGTCCTTTATTTGGATAATACATTTACTCAGGAACTACTTTCATCTATTGAATCTTACCTGATGATTTTGCGTAAGCATTATTAGCAACAGAGTTTTCTAATTACAAAAGTACTCAAAATCTCAAATTTAAGTTTGTATAAAGTTTATGCATATCTGACTGGATTCCTATTAAATAAAATTCAGCAAAAAAATTACCTAGGGACTATGCAGCTCTTTGTTGTTAATTCTAAAGGGAATTCATTACTAAATTCCTACAAGTTGTATAGTTCAATGTTTATGTGCAAACCAGTACTACGTGTGTACCCGATTATCCATAGTTAAGGAACCCCTGGGTGGCTCAGCGGTTTAGCGCCTGCCTTCAGCCCAGGGCATCATCCTGGAGTTCCAGGACTGAGTCCCACTTCAGGCTCTCTGCATGGAGCCTGCTTCTATCTTTGCTTTTCTCTCTGCTTGTGTCTGCTTCTGTCTGTGTCTCTCATGAATAAATAAAATCTTAAAAAAAAAAAAAAAAAAAACTATGGATAAAAGCCTAAAAGCTTGTGGGTTTTGTTTATGCACTGTAAACTGCAGCATATTTACACAAACATCAAACTACCCACAAAACTGAGATAACAGCCTCCACAACACTCAGCAGTTACGCAAAGGACAATTAAAAAGTAGAAAACTCAGCAATTATCTAATAAACTATGTGCCAAAACAGAACATAACTCAAATATTTATGCAAGCAAACAAACGTATTGTTATATTTATAAACAAGGTAATTGTGATATCTTGTTTACAAAACAAATAAAATTTGTGGCACAAATATGGCAAAATATTAAGAACCAGTAAACCTGAGCAAAGGATTACATTGGGTTCATTATATTTTTTCCTGTATGTTTCTGGATGATTTACACTATTTCATAATTAAAAGGTAACTTTCAATCTATAGAAGTCATTAAAAGTAATTTTTCCAAATTCTATAAATATTTTGCATCTCTGGGAAAGACAAAGTTGTCTCTAACTTCTTATTTTCCTTTTTTTTTTTTTTAAGATTATTTATTTATTCATGAGACACACAGAGAGAGGCAGAAACATACACAGAGGGAGAAGCAGGCTCCCTGCAAGGGAGCCTGACATGGGACTCATCACTGAGACTCCAGGATCACGACCTGAGCCAAAGGCAGATGCTCAACCACTGAGCCACCCAGGTGTCCCTCTCTTTAATTTCTTATTTTCAAAGGTATCTCACACAAAATTATAGCTACTGTTATGCAGGTATTCCTGTACTTTCTTAAATATTAACTAAAGACAAGCAAATAGACAATTTCTGACAACAAATGCGTAAGATTTGCTAGCAACAACAGAAAAAAAAATGAGGGAACATACCAAAAATAAAAAAAAATCAGAGGTCCCAAATATTAAATAAAAGACTTGAGGAGAAAGGAGGAAATGTTTATGCTAATCTCTTCCTACTTCAATTATAATCAACATGAATAAATCCTCTGTTCAGTCTAATCCCTTTACAGTTCAGACTCCCTGCAGTTGAAACATTCTGATGTGAAGATAAAGAAAAATGGATACTGTCTGCTAGTGATTAGACAAGAAACCTCGTGGCCACACATGACTACCAAGATCTATCACTCTAATCCATGTGAACCCATAAATTTTCCAGTCTTCATGACACGTGTCAATATTTCTCATAATAAAGTAGTATTCCAGGGTACTACAGCATCCAGGTTGCCTGCAGTTTGTAAAGACTACAAATAAGGCTGCTATAGAACATTCACATAAGTTTTTATGTAAATATGGGATTTAATAGCAGTTGGGTAAATACCTAGTCTTATATAGGTAAATATCTTACGTGGATTTTATAGTAGTATATGTTTAATTTTATAAAAAGCTTACAAGGTCCTTTTGGTGAGTTACGCAAGTTTGAGAACAGAAGTTGCATTATTCTGTATAAAAGAGGAAGAATCATTTTGAGAGATGAAATGGAAGAAATTAAGTAAAATGAAAAGCTGGGAGCTGGGATAAGTGAGATTAGTAAAATTCAAGCTTAATGGTGTTAAGAATGGGGAGGGGCATCAGGAGACAGGTATATCTAATGTGGATTTCTAAATTACCTTATTTTTCTTGGGGTACCTGGGTGGCTCAGTCAGGTAAGCATCTGCCTTTGGCTCAGGTCATGATCCCAGGGTCCTGGGATGGAGCCCCATGTCTGGTTCCCTGCTCAGTGGGGAGCCTGCTTCTCCCTTTACCCCTCCCCATGCATGCCCTCTTTCAAATAAATAAGTAAAACCTTTTACCAATTAAATAAATAATCTGATTTTCCAGATGAAAGCTTCACTTTTGTTCCCCACCCAACCTTCCCCCATTTTCAGCAAAATCTATGGAGTGGGAGGAAGGAGGCGGAGCATATACAGTAGGACTCTTGGTTACTAATGGGTAAAACTTAAAAACAAAGTAGGGAATTCCTACTTTGAGGAATTCCCTATCTTGAAAGCAAATTTGGAATCTTAAAATTGAAGTTATGGGTTGTCCTTCAAATCCTGAGTTGGCAATCTAGTAGTGATTAAAAAAATAAAAAAATGTCTTAGACATCAAAGTACTAGTTAAGTATTAGGCCTGTACTTAGGGGCCTGTCGGTTAACCCTCCAACTCTTGGTTTCCAGTGGGGTCAAGATCAAGATCATGGCATTGAGTCGCATGTAGGGCACATTCAGCATAGTCTGCTTAAGACTCTCTCTCCCTCTGCTCCCCCGCACCCCCCCTTGCAGCACTAGTGCATGTCAGTGTGTGTGTGTTTAAAAAAAAAAAAAAAAAGTCGGGCAGCCCGGGTGGCTCAGAGGTTTAGCGCTGCCTTCGGCCCAGGATGTGATCCTGGAGACCCAGGATCCAGTCCCACGTCTGGCTCCCTGCATGGAGCCTGCTTCTCCCTCTGCCTGTGTCTCTGCCTGTGTCTCTCACGAATTTAAAAAAAAAAAAAAAAAAAAGTAGCAGACCAGAGTCTGCAAGAGCCTCACTAAAGGAGAAGCCTTAAAGGCAAACTGTTGAGAATGAGGTTTTTCTTAAATTGGTATTCCTATTTTGAGGTATGAACAGCACAGGGTTACTCAAGCAAAACTATTTCAGATAGGGACCCCTGAGTGGTTCAGTGGTTGAGCGTCTGCCTTTGGCTTAGGTCGTGATCCTGGGACCTTGGGATGGAGTCTCACGTGGGGCTCCCGTGGGGAGCCTATTTCTCTGCATCTCTCATGAATAAGTAAATAAAAATCTTTAAAAAAACCACAACTATTTCAGATAGAAATAACTATAAGAAAAACTGAGAGTACCTTCATTGCCATTAAAATCATAGTGGGAGGGGCAGCTGATGGTGCAAATCCCTTGTTAGATTTCCTTGCCATGGATGGTCCAACTTAACACTAAAGTATGATTTCAGAACTATGTTCATTCCAAAAGCCAGCAATTTTCTTGGCGCTTCCCTTGCTGTGGGAATCCAGACATCTTAATTGTAGCAGTAGTGGTGAGAATCTAAAAATTTAAGACTAACTGATGTATGGATTTTTTTTTTTTTTTTGGAACCTGATTCAAATGAACTGGAAAAAAATTTTGAATAAAATTTTTATAAAGCAACCAAAAAAATTGATGGGAAGGGTGGAAGGGACCAGAGTACAGATTAAACAAAAGTAAGCCCAAGGTGATGGGTGCAACATGGGTTCAATTCACTATTCTATGTTCTTATGTTTGCAGTTTACAATAGAAAGTAAAAGAAAATTTAAGCATGGTTCTCTTAAATTTTGCCCTTTTTTCTCCTTCTTGGTTCTCCTAGCCCCTTGAAACCAAGGCCTAGGGACACCTCAGTGGCTCAGCTGTTGAGCGTCTGTCTGCCTTTGGCTCAGGGTGGGATCCTGGAGTCCCCAGATCGAGTCCCACATTGGGCTCCTTGCATGGAGCCTGCTCCCTCTGCCTGTGTCTCTGCCTCTCTTTCTGTGTCTCTCATGAATAAGTAAACAAAACCTTCATAAAAAAAGAAGAAGAAGAAGAAGCAGCAGCAGCAGCAGCAGCAGCAACCAAGGCCTATTACCCCATGCCAACAGAAAAATAAAAGCTCTCTCTTCTTTGAAATGGAGTCCTCTGCTGGATATAAACAGAATTTTTTTAGCTCTTTTATATAAGATCTTCAATCTTAAAAGTCTCCATTCTTCTCAGTCTCTCTCATTTCTTTTCCTTCACTGGTTTTATTTTGCTAGTTGATGGTAACATAAAATCTTAATAAATGTTAAGATATAAACATAAATTTCAAAACTAAATTTGCTCCTATGACCTACAGAAAATAAATGCCATTATTCGATTGACGTTTTCTTTTTGGAGGGGATTTCTGATCCTAGGGATGCTTTAAACTATCAGAGAACAAATCCTTTCCTAGAAGACAGATATTAATTAACAGTGTGAATTAGTGAAACCTGGGAGCTAGTTCACTTGGTATCTTAATTCATTCAAAAATGATTTCCATTTTTCATTTTCTTAAAAATTACATTACTTTTATAATCAGAAAAATGGTAATTGTTAAAATTACAAACACTTTTGACAAATACATCAAATGTTTTAGTAGGAATTTGAATGTGACTTCAAAAGAATACTGCAGAACTGAGGTCTTTTAAAAGATGGGCAACATGGGCAGCCCTGGTGGCGCAGCGGTTTGGTGCCGCCTACAGCCTGGGGTGTGATCCTGGAGACCCAGGATCAAGTCCCACATCGGGCTCCCTGCATGGAGCCTGCTTCCCCCTCTCCCTGTGTCTCTGCCTCTCTCTCTCTCTCTCTCTCTCTCTCTCTGTGTCTATGAATAAATAAATAAAATCTTTAAAAAAAAAAAAAAAGATGGGCAACATCTAACCTACTGTTTATAATTTAAACTAAGACCTAAATATCAAATTGAGATAAACCATCACTGGTCACATCTGATTCAACTGTTTAACTGCTCCCCAATTCTGTCTCTACTGGTTTCCCATTTTGTGCCTTCTTTTTTCTATGTCCCAGATATTGCTAAATCCAACTTGCAGCATATTCTCCTCAATGTGTCTTTTTATTCCTCATTTTTAATTTAGATTGTTTTCAATGTTCTAATCACTGTTCATTACATGTTACAGAGGCACAGCCTTCTCATGTTACTCATTGACACCTTAGTCTGGTCCATTTCTGCAAGTAGTGAGCAAGGATTTCCCACATATAACACCTCTAAAAGTCATCCAGAAAATACCAAGTATGTTCTGTATCCCAACTTTCATCCTTTTCCTTAAACAGAACTCCAACCAGAAAATTAACTATGGTGGTAAATTATTTTACTGAACACTAAAGGTATCAATTCCTAAGTGATTAAATTAATCCCTAATTAGCATTACTTAAATCTATTATTAAATAATCAGAAAAGAAAAACCTTTTTAAAAATCTTTAAGTGGGGCAGCCTGGGCAGCCTGGGCAGCCTGGGTGGCTCAGCGGTTTAGCGCTGCCTTCAGCCCAGGGTGTGATCCTGGAGACCTGGGACTGAGACCCACGTCAGGCTCCCTGATGGGAGCCTGCTTCTCCTTCTGCCTGTGCCTCTGCTTCTCTCTCTCTCATGAATAAAATCTTTAAAAAAAAAATCTTTAAACAATTTGCTTTCCTTTTTATTTTTACTAACAACATGCACACTGGAAGTCTACAAAACCAAACAGTAAGTATTCTGAACACAGAAAAATAAAAATCTCAGAAAATGAATACCATGACTATTCCCAGACACTCAAAGCAAAATTAAGGGAAATAAACTTTTCAGCTTTGTGATGCTCTCCAATAATCCATTCAAGAGGCACTGGCAGGGCAGCCCCAGTGGCTCAGTGGTTTAGCGCCGCCTTCGGCCCAGGGCGTGATGGAGTCCCACGTCAGGCTCCCAGCATGGAGCCTGTTTCTCCCTCTGCTGTGTCTCTGCCTCTCTCTCTGATGAATAAATAAATAAAATCTTTAAAAAAAAAATAGGCACTGGCAGAACAAGCCAATATATTAAATTTAAGGATAATTCATTTTTCCCTCCCCCTTCGCAAGAGAAAAAAGAGTGTGCTCCTTGTCTGTCAAAGTCAACAACATGTGAACTGCTGGACAGCAAGATTATGCACAGTGGTAACTGGATATTTTGACACAACTAAACATGCCAAAAGGTTCAAAAGATTGTATTGATGTGAACCCGTCCAGTTCTTTTTATCTTTCAATACTGGAAAATGTGACCCACCAGGGTAAAAAACAATCAGGTTGCTTAAAAAAGGATATTAAGGGCTGATCGTAACAGAAATATTAAAAAGGACTATGACAGCATAAAAACAAAAACAAGTTATCAGTTTGGCTCAATGATGCTTAACTAATAACCTGTGAAAACAACACATAGGAAGGTACAATTACCTATATCACTTTGAATACAATATTTACAAAATTCAAGTAAAAATTACTGATGCAGCAATTACTTTAAAAATAAATTACAGGGATGCCTGGGGGGCTCAGCGGTAGAGCATCTGCCTTTGGCTCAGGGCATGATCAAGTCATGATCAGGCTCCCTTCAGAGAGCCTGCTTCTCTCTCTGCCTGTGTCTCTGCCTTCTCTGTCTCTCACAAATAAATAAAATATTTTAAAAAATTACAAAATACAACAAAGAAAACTCCTTACTAGCAATATTACTTAGGATAAAAAGATTATATAATCTTCTTAAAAAAGCAACAAGATGGGGTGCCTGGGTGGCTCAGTCAGTTGAGCGTCAGCCTTCAGCTCAGGTCATAATTTTGGGGTTGAGCCCACATTACAGCTTCCTGTTCAGTGGGGAGTCTGCTTCTCCCTTTTCCTCTGCTTCTCCCCCTGTTTGTGCAGTTTGTGCTCCCTCTGTCTCTTATTCCCTTTCTCAAATAAAATCTTAAAAAAAAAAGACCACAGCTTAAAACACACACACACACACACACACGATGATGGACAACTCTAAAACAAAAATCAAAGAATATACATTTTTAAAAGTTACTACAGTGAGGTTCAAACTCAAGCCTAGCTTAAGAATTGCTGCTCTTACTGCCACTCTTCAACACTGCAACTAAAGACTTTCCCAAAATGCAGAAATAACTTGTCACCTGGGAGAAGTAGGTACTTTATTCTGTAGTCACTGGAAAGCCAAGTCAAGCCTAACTTAGAGTTCAAAGCCTTCTTTAATCTGATGCAAACCTTTCTTCCTCTCAGCGCAGAAGGTTCCCAATACATTAACAAGTCCTACTTCCCACCTACCTCAGCCAAACAATGTATCCAAACCTACCCAATCATTCAAAAGTGAGTTTAAGCGGCCCCTTTCTGTGAAACTTTTAATATTTCCAATATAATATCTCAATAAATGTTAATACTCAATACTCATTAGGCATTAGGTACTGGGGATACCAAGAAATAGTTCCTGTACACATCAATCTCAACGTGGATAAGAAAACCTTGGGCAGCCCGGGTGGCTCAGCAGTTTGGCGCCGCCTTCCGCCCAGTGCGTGATCCTGGAGACCCGGGATCGAATCCCATGTCAGGCTCCCTGCATGGAGCCTGCTTCTCCCTCTGCCTGTGTCTCTGCCTCTATCTCCCATGAATAAATAAATATTTTTTAAAAAACCTTAGCACAATAGAATATTCTAATATAATAAAGAGCTACAGTAGCACCTAGGTAAATAAATAAATAAACAAACCCACCAAGAAATCTGCTCCAGGTTATCAGAGATGACTTATTAAGGGAAAAGAGAAGAGATGCACCATGAACCACTCCAGATCTTTAGGAAAGTATCTCTATGTAAATATTACACATATTTCCACTAAACATTGATCATCCTTTACCAAAAACTCACAGTGACAGACTGTGTCTTATACACAGTGCTGTTGTTAACTGAATACTCCTATACTTTCTTTATAGCATCAGTTAATTCATACTGTAGCAAGATTCCAAATAAAATAGCAAACTTGGCTAATCAACTTCAATCTTCTATAGACCAAAGCTTTTAATTGGGTCTCAAAAAAGCAAGAAACATGATCGAAACCTTGATTTTCCTGTCCAAAAGTATCTTATGATTAAAAATATCAACGAACAAGTAATCAAAGCCACAAACTGCCCCCAATGAACAGCCTATTCCTGGGATCCCTGGGTGGCGCAGCGGTTTGGCGCCTGCCTTTGGCCCAGGGCGCGATCCTGGAGACCCGGGATCAAATCCCACATCGGGCTCCCGGTGCATGGAGCCTGCTTCTCCCTCCGCCTGTGTCTCTGCCTCTCTCTCTCTGTGACTATCATAAATAAAAAAAACAAAAATAAAAAAAAATAAAACCTATGAAATTAAAAAAAAAAACCAGCCTATTCCTAAATTAACAAGAGCAACATCTTCAGTTTCTAATTATTTTGCAAAAGGTTACATCTGGATTAGTCTAAAGACAAAAGAGTAAGTGCCTAAACAACCTTCAGGGTTAAAACAGTGTTTAAATCCTAAATACTGGGCAGCCCGGGTGGCTCGGTGGTTTGGTGCCTGCCTTTGGCCCTGGGCGTGATCCTGGGGTTCCGGGATCGAGTCCCGCATCAGGCTCCCTGCGGGGAGCCTGCTTCTCCCTCTGCCTGTGTCTCTGCCTGTGTCTCTCATGAATAAATAAATAAAATAAAATATATATCTCATATAAAATAAAAAATATCTCATGAATAAATAAAATATAAAAATAATAAAATAAATAAATCCTAAATACCTACCCCCAAAACGAGAAGAGTATTAAAGTCACTGCCCATTAATTAGCATGTTGCAGAGAGCCCGACTTCAGTTCTGGCGGGGAACACAATTATTCCAGGGCATTCACATCCTGGTCCCAACCAACCTTTCCGGATTCGCCTACACCTTCCCTGCTTGCAGCGCCACAGTCCACTACTCAAACACACTTTTCAGGACTCCTTGCCTCGTTACAAGATGTCCTCTCAGGCTTAAATGTCCGCCCCTAATTTAAAACGGATTGATCCGTTTAGGCCAGGGACACGTCACCTCCTCTATGGAAGAGTCCTAGGCAGAAATTAATCACTCCGTTACCCAGAATCCCAGAACATGCGGCTTGTATTTCTATTTAAGCGTTAATTTGCCTCATGAAAGAATGAAAACGTAAACACACACACACACCTGCCTCCCCAGGAGCCGGTAAAACTTTGCACGGCCTTACTCTTTGTTACTTCAGACTCACACGGAGCCAGGCACCTGGAAACCACCCGTGAAAATGCAAGTGACTCCTGGAAGCCTCCCGTTTGACGAACGCTTCAGATTCCAGGTCAGAAAAAAAAAAAAAAAACTTAAGGAACGCGCCTCCCAATGCCCATGCCTCATCTTCTCTGAAGTGACCCTATTTCCTGTCATTTCTGGAAACTGGATACTCCCTCAAGAACTCCGGCTTTTTCTCAGCATTTTCCTAAATTCCGTATTCTCCGAATTCCACAAAACGATCAGGTACCTCGAAAGCTTTGACCGCTGGGAATAATAACGTGCCTTTCCCTCTTCCACCAATCATCAGTCTCCAAAGGGGGGGGGGGGGGCAAACACCAATATACAAGTGATCACGGGAAGAAAAAACTACCAGATTTTATGTCCAAATCACTTCATACAAAAAAAAAAAAAGTATTTTAGATGCCTGATTAGCCGAGATGAAGAGGAACGGGCCTCAAGCAAGCTACGCTCGAGTTGGCGCTGCCCGAGAAGCGGCTGCCGTGTTCCCGGGCTCCCCCGACTCCCCCGGGCACGAACTGCGCCCGCCACAGTTCCGTGAGGCGAGGGCGACTCCCGGCTTTCACGCCGTTTCCCCGATTCGCGGCCCTGGACTCCCCCCCCCCCCCCCACGGCGAGCCGTCTGAACGAGGCCTTCCGCTCGGAAAAGAGAAGCAACTCTGAAAGAACAGGACCCAAACGCGGAACAAAGCGCCTGCCGGCGGTGGAGAAGTAGGACGCCATTACGTGGGGCAGTGGCCTGCGCCGCTAGCGCCGAGGAGCCGACCAGGGCCCCCACGCGCGGGCGCGGCACCCCACCAAAGAAACCACAGGCCGAGGCAAAAACCGAGTAAAATCGAGTCTTGGCAGGCTGGCAGCAGAGAAGACGCGGGAGCACGGGAAAGACGCCTTACCTTCGTGGGTCTTGGCGATCTTCGCCATTTTGTCCACTCGAACACACAGACGGAACTGGCGCTCCCCAGCACTTCCGCTCGCCGCCGCTGCCACGGAGAAAAATAGCTGGGGAATGCTCTCTGCGCGTGCGCCAAGCGGGGGCGCGCGCCGCCGCGCGACACGTGACGGAGCAGCCGCCTAGAGGGAACAGAGCGATGCATTGTGGGGGAGGGGAGGAGCCAGGGCCCGGGGCGGAGGCGGTTTTCGCGGTGGCGGAGGGAGGAGGTCTAAGCGAGTCCTAACGCGGGTGGGGGGGTGACTGCTCTGGAGGAAAGTGGGTTGTGCGAGGACCGCTGATGGTCACTGCGAGAGACGCTGGATTTCAGGCCCGTCGGAAGCCTCAGGCCGCCAGTTCGCTTCCTCCACATCGACCGGAGGTGTGTCGGTGCCAGGCGAGAGCTCCTTTAGCGTCTCTCTCAGCGGCTGCAGTGGGTAGTTGTGGAGACACATACCAGTCACGTCCTTCGCGCTGAAATTCAAGGTCATTTTTCTTTCTTTTTAAAGAACTACTTGCCATTTGGGTAGGAGTTTTGTGCACATTATTATTTCCAGACACTGTTGTACCTCACAAATAACCCAGGAAAGTGAGCGAGTTGTTGCTAATCCCATTTAAGAAAGGAGAGGAAAACTAGGGCGGGGGTGTATATAAAATATGCAAGGTCACACCCTTACTAAATTACACAGGAAGAACTATGCCGTTCTTATTTAAAGCCTTTTAATTTCATAGGTTCTTAGAAAACCACGGGTTGTCAGCATTAACACTGATGGAATGCCTCTCTTAATCCTAAATGTCATTCTTGAATCAGGAATTTTTAAAAGCTTCAAATATGGCTTTTCTTTTTTCTTTCCTACGCATCAATTACAAAAGCATAATTTTGAACTGTCACACTGGCCTTGGACTTTAGGATTAAAAAAGAACATAACTTTGAAGGGAAGTTGGTACAGGAAGCAACCTAAGGAAACAGGTAAGGATTGAGGTTAGAGCTATCACCAAAAAAGTTTGCCTGGCTGTGTAATAGGATCACAAGATGAGTATTTAGTAGAAACTTTAGTAACAAAAATGGGACTTAGTATCAATGAAAAAAATCCATTTGATAAGAGAAAATTTTCAATTTTCAATTGTTTTAATTTACGTTAAACAATAGTTGAGGGAGGAAAGGGTTAAGAGAACGTGGATTATTTTTTTTAAAAAAAGATTTTATTCATGAGAGATAGAGAGACATAGGCAGAGGGAGAAGCAGGCCCCCTGCAGGGAGTCTGACATGGGACTGGATCCCAGGGCCCCCCGGGGTCACGACCTAAGCTGAAGGCAGACACTCAACCCCTGAGCCATGCAGGCGTCCCAAGAACATGTAGATTATTATATGAATTATTGGTAAACTCTAGTTGTTGAATTGGCAGAGTGCCCATAGATATTCCTTACATGGTTTATAACCTACACATAGATTGCACATATTCTTTTATATATATAAAATAGCATGTTTTAAAATAATGAAAAAAGGATGAATGGGAAATAAAGAATTACAGAAAGGTGTTATGATCCATCAATAATCAACAATCTAAAAAAATCCATGTTGACAAAAAGAATCACAAGGACATGGCATTTCTTGGCTCTTATTTAAAAATAAGAAGAAAAAAGAAAGAAAAAAGAAGAAAGGTAAATTTGTATATACAAGGCAATCACTGTCCTGTCAAAATATATGCAAAGGAAATTCACCAAAGCGTTAATAGTGGATGCCTATGACTGGTGAAATTATGAACTTTAAAAATAATTTTTAGTATTTTCTAGATACTTTGCTATAAGCACATATTATTTTTATAGTACACAAAAGGAATGTATTAAAGATGTAGCGCCTGGCCAGCTCAGTTGAAAGAACATGCGACTCTTAATCTTACAGTGGTAAATTCGAGCCCCACATTGGGTGTACAGATTTCTAGAAATAAACTATATTTAAAAAAAAAAATGAAAAGCATGTGCAAAGTAGGTGTCACATGTCCTTTTCATTCTAAGATAGAAGCTGCATCTGCTGGCCACTTTGTATTACATGCATATTTCTTTAGGTTACTAGGTATTAAGTTAACTTTTGCAAGTATTTTTTTTAATTTATTTATTCAGAGAGAGAGAGAGAGAGAGACCGAGAGGCAGAGGGAGAAGCGGGCTCCATGCAGGGAGCCCAACACGGGACACGATCCCTGGTCTCCAGGATCAGACCCCGGGCTGCAGGCAGCACTAAACCGCTGCGCCACCAGGGGTGCCCTTAAGTTAACTTTTGTAAGGCAAAGGCCCTATGGAATAGTGAGGAAAGAGAAAATTTCCCAAAGGAGATTCCCTTCTTTTAGTCGTCTTCGAAAGACTAATTTATCTTTAATAAAACAATGACTTGGACATTCAGACAGGAAGTAACAAGTTTTTCAACAAGTACCTTTTACTTTCCACTTTCAATATTAATAAATAATATTCAGATATCATTTAAAATACATTTCCTGCCCTTTTCTGGTGAAGCTTTTTGTTTCAAAAATTAGAAAAGGTGATCTGGTCTTTTGTAGTCTAAACAATTGACAGTGATGTCATCCAATTTTTTTTTTTTTAATTTACTCACTGGAGACAGAGAGAGAGGCAGAGACACAGACAGAGGGAGAAGCAGGCGCCATGCAGGGAGCCCAGCGTGGAACTCGATCCCAGGTCTCCAGGATCATACCCTGGGCTGAAGGCGGTGCTAAACCACTGAGCCACCAGAGCTGCCCTGTCATCCAATTTCTAAGGAAAATCCATTCCTTTTCTTTTGAAGTAAGCTCTACATCCAACATGGGACTTGAACTCATGAGCTTGAGATCAAGAGTTGCATGCCCTACTGACTAAGCCAACCAGGCACCACCATTCTTTTACTTATCAGGGGTACTTGGAGGCTGGCTTTTCTGAGTCTCAAAAAAATATTACAAAGTAGCAAGCATACATAATTTTTCTGGGCAAAAAAGCAGGATATAATAATTTTGCAGAATGTTAAACATATAACTTGTTCAATTTACCTTTGGGGAATGAAACTATAAAGGCCTTAAAGTTTTGTGCTATGGGAAAGCCACTGACAGTTTATCAAGACCATCTTTTCTAAGGTAAAAGGAGGACTGTTATGGATAAATAGCCCACAATCTTGATGTGTAATGTTTCCTAGCAGTCTCCGGTATCAAAAGAATATCACACTCTACCTACCCAAGGCCTAAATCCAAAACTTTCTGTTTCCCTTTCAGTTATGCCTAAAGTTTGAAAAGTAGTCTTATTTTTGAAAATTTAATGCATTACTCAGTTAAATAAAAGATAACCTTGAGATGATATTCTAAATAAGTCAGTGTGCCTGTCATGCCTGACTTTTCCTTTTAGCTTCAACTTACCTCACCAAAGTCTCTGCTCAGGGAAACAGAACTGGTTGTTCTCCTGGAAGAAAGAGGCACCTGGCCAGCCACATAGAACCTGGTTTGGAATACAGGACATTCTACCCTTAAAAATAGAAGTTATTGGCTAAGCCAAAATTCCTTCACTTGGAAATCTGAACTGGAAGTATGAAAGGAACTTGCTGGTTGCTATTGAAACAGAAAGAATCAAAGGAGAACGTCACTTTAATGACATAAGACTGAGGAATCACAAATTCCTGCTGCTCAAGTCCCCACAGCCACCCTAAATCCAGAACCATCTCCAGCCCCAAACTAATGGCCCATTCTTTAAATAGTACTGCTTTTCTTGAACTAACTTGGATAGATTTCTCTTCCTTCCAGCTATGCCAGGCCTAACTAGAACAGAACAGCAGTATATTAACATCTCAGCATGAATTCGTTAACTAGCCTCTTTTTCTAGTTGAAAGTCAACTGAGAGCTCTCCCTGATTCATAATGGTGAAATATCTAGATTCAGAACACATATAAATCAAGTCTGAATAGGTATCCTAGACAACTAAGGGATTGTGACACAGAAAGAAGCATTAGGTGCCTGGAGCACTGTGATGTCAACTTGGCTAAGCTTCAGCCCTTGGCTATTCAAATACCAACCTAGGTGTTGCTATGAAGGCTTTTATAGATGTGCTGTAAGTCCATAATAATTGACTTTAAGTAAAGGAAATTGTCCTAGATAAGCTGGGTGGATCTAATTCAATCAGTTGAAAAGCTTTTACAGCAGAACTTAGGCTTCCCCGATGCAGAAGAAATTCTACTTGTGGACAGCAACTTCATCTTATGCTGGAGAATTCCAGCCTGCCCTTACTGATGGTCTGTCCTTCAGATTTTGGACTTTCTTAGCCAATGTCCACAACTCCATAAACCAATTTCCTGTTAGAAATCTCTTAATATGTGTCTCCTACCAATCTGTTTCTCCAGTTAAAACCTGATTGACATAAATACCAAAGGTAAGGATGCCTCTATCAGTCAGCTAAGTGTCTGCCTTTGGCTCAGGTCATGATCCCAGGGTTTTGGGACAGAGCCCCAGGTCAGGCACCCTACGCAGTGGGGAGTCTGCTTCTCCCTCTCTCTCTGCTCCCACCCTCACTTGCTCTCTCTCTGTTTCTCTCAAATGAATAAAAAAATATTTTAAAAAATAAATGACAAAGGAAAATCTCACCAATCATTCATTCAAAAAATATTGAGAACCTATTAATACATATTTAATGAATACCTATTGTACACCAGTTTTTAAGTTAGGGAGCACATTGTATACACACTGTATATACATTGTATATGTGCGTTACAATTTCCCATGCAGCTGCTACCCAAGAACCTTATTAATTAGCCTTTTGTGTGCTGATTCCAATGTTCCTTGCCTCAAGTAGAGCTCTACCAGTCATACTGGAAATAGCCACTGTTTTGAATTTTGTGTTAATTATTCCCTCATAGTTTTTTATACTTTTACTGCCTATGTATGTAATCATCAAGTATGTAGTTTTATTTTGCTTGCTTTTTAAACTTTTATGTAAATAGAATCATCCTAGTTATAGTCCTCTATAACTTGTGTATAGCTATCACTTTTTTTTTTTTCAAGTATAATTAACATACAGGGTCATATTAGTTTCAGGTCCACAATACACTGATTCAACAATCTATGCATTACTCAGTGCTATTCAGGGTAAGTGTACTCTTAATCCCTTTACCCATTTCACCAGTCACCCACTCACCTTCCCTTTGATAACCACCAGTTTGTTCTCTATATTTAAGAGCCTGATTTTTTTGTTCATTTTTTCTTTGTTCATTTGTTTCTTAAATTCCACATATGAGTGAAATCATGGCATTTGTCTTTTTCTGACTGACTTGTTTCACTTAGCATTATACCCTCTAGATCCATGTTGCTGCAGATGGCAATGTTTAATCCTTTTTATGGCTCAGTAATATTCCATGATATATATACACCATATCTTCTTTATCCATTCATCTATTGATAGACACTTGGATTGCTTCCATATTTTGGCTATTGTAAATAATGCTGCAGTGAACATAGGGCTGCATATATTTTTTTTTAGGATTAGTGTTTTCATACTCTTTGGGTAAATACCCAGTAGTAGAATTAGCAGACATTATTTTAGATTCTGGGAATACAATGGTGAACAAGACACTGTCCTCATGGAGCTTAGATTGTTTGAGGGAGAGAGATTAAGAACTATGTGTGTATATAGTTTCAGGTACTGTCAAATACTATGAAGAAAAAATATAAAAAACGGAGAGCGGGCAGGATGGAAGAATAGGTGGAACAGAAAAGGTGAGATCTCCAAGGGAATGACATTTCAACAGATACTAAAATGAAATACGGGGGCAGCCTGGGTGGCTCAGTGGTTTAGCGCCTGCCTTTGGCCCAGGACCTGATCCTGGAGACCCAGGATCAAATCCCACGTCGGGCTCCCTGCATGGAGCCTGCTTGTCCCTCTGACTGTGTCTCTGCCTCTCCCTGTCTCTCTCTCTGTCTCTCATGAATGGATAAATAAAATCTTAAGTAAATAAATAATTTTTTTAAATGAAATAAGGGAATGAGGACTGGGGGAGAAGAGTATTCCAGACATAGTAAGCACATATGTGCCACAGTGGGAATGAGCTTGAGGTCTCTATATGTGTCCAGAGTAAAGTAAGGGGTGAGGGAAAACAGCATGAGGCAGGATAGTACCACAGGTACTGGCAGTACTACTACAATGTTGAGTGAATGAATGAATGAATGAATGAATGAATGTTAAATGAAGCTATCTTCCAAACTTTCTTGCTCTGTATTGCCTCTGTTAGCTAATACAAGGGTATCAGCCACATAATTTTTGCTGTTGGATTCTCCATGGTAGATGTACATAAAAGCAGGAAACATTGTCATTATTGATTCACCTTAGGCTACCTGCTGTCACTAGCTGAACTAAGAAATTGGTAGGAAGTAGAGTAACGGGGCATATGAGGACCAGAAAAACAATATAATTTGTGAAGGAGAGCTGAGAATGTTGGGTCAAGACTAGGATCCTTAGGTCAGTGACAGGTGCTCTGTTGTCAGCAGGTACCAGAGTCAACAAGTTGGCAATAATAGTAACAGCTACACTACAAAACCATCAGTTTTTGTTGGCACCAGAACCCAAAGAGACTCAGCGTAGTGCTTCCTTCTTAATGATAGGAGATAGAGGATGCAATAGTTTGTCCTTTACTTTGGAGGGGATATCCAGGCATCCCCCAGGCCACTATGCTCCTAAAACAGTGGTTCTCAGCTAGAAATGATTTGGTCTTCTAGGGATTCCCTGAAAGTCTAGAGACATTTTTGGTTGTCACAACTCTATTCTCTGCCTAGAGGTCCTCCTCCCTATTTCCACCCCCATTTTCTCTTCCATCTTTCACTTGGCTAACTTCTCATCCTGTCAAAATGGCCCAGTGTCACCCTACCCAGGAACCTAACCCTAGGAGTGAGATCTGGATTACATGCTTTTTGATACTTCTGTGCCATGCTCCTAAAATGCCACAGACTTCTTTTTTTTTTTTTTTAATTATTTATTTATTTATTTATGATAGTCACAGAGAGAGAGATAGAGGCAGAGACACAGGCAGAGGGAGAAGCAGGCTCCATGTACCGGGAGCCCGATGTGGGACTCGATCCCGGGTCTCCAGGATTGCGCCCTGGGCCAAAGGCAGGCGCCAAACCGCTGCGCCACCCAGGGATCCCAATGCCACAGACTTCTAAGTAATTACTTTGTATTATCATTGTTTCTATGTGTCTGTCTCCCTAAACTGGACTGTAATACATAGAGCAACTTAAAGGGAGAAATTGCTGGCATCTAGGGGTCAGGGACACTATTCAGCATCCTATGTTGTACAGGAAAGCTCCCCAAAACTATAAATTTTCTGGCACAGGATGTCAATAGCGCCACAGTTGAGAAATCCTGCCCTAAAAATATCACTAATGGAGCAGACCTTCTATTTTCTTTGGGTTTACTTTCCACACTCTGGAGAAAATGTCTTTCCAAGGTTTCCCAAGTAATTACCATTTGCTGGTCATCTAGTATTATTAACAGGATGAACACAGTGCATCAATAATGTTTTGCTGTACGTCCAGATGTCCATATTGCTTAAGATTATATGATAGAATTGGGGCACCTAGGTGGCTCAGTCAGTTAAGCGTCTGACTTCAGCTCAGGTCATGATCTCAGGGTCCTGGGATAGAGCCTTACATTGGGCTTCCTGCTCAGTGGAGAGTCTGCTTGTCCGTTTTCCCCTACCTCTGCCCCTCCTCCCTGCTCATGCTCACTCTATTAAAAAAAAAAAAAAAAAGACTAGGGGCACATGGGTGGCTCAGTTGGTTAAATGTCTGCCTTTGGCTCTGGTCATAATTTCAGGGTCCTGAGATCGAGCCCCACATCAGGTTCCCTGCTCAGTGAGGAGTCTGCTTCTCTCTCTCCCTCTGCTCCTCCACCTTACTTTTGCAGGCGCTTGCTTGCTCTCTCTCTCTCTCTCTCTCAATTTTTTTTTTTTTTTTTTTTTAAGATTATGGTAGGGGCAGCCTGGGTGCTCAGCAGTTTAGCGCCACCTTCAGCCCAGCGCGTGATCCTGAGGTCCCAGGATCCAGTCCCCCATCGGGCTTCCTGCATGAAGCCTGCTTCTCCCTCCCCCTGTGTCTCTGCCTCTCTCTCTCTCTGTGTCTCTCATGAATAAATAAATAAAATATTTAAAAAATATATTATGGTAGTTATTATGATAGATTATATTGTAGGGGAGTTAACATAATTCAGGGGTAAAACTTAAAATGTGTACCTCTGTCCAGTACAGGAGAATCACACTTTTAAATCCTCCTCATTGTTAGGGATGGAAAACAATTAATCTTTTTTTAAAATGTGTATTTATTTTAGGGGCACCTGAGTGGCTCAGCTGGTTGAGCATTACTGGTATACTATATACTTGAGGTCATGTTAATCGGTTAATCTGCTCTAGATACCATGTTTGGCACAGCAACTGCAACTGAAGCTACTACTTGGTTGAATGTGATAACTCACCATTGTCCTCTAGGATCTGTGTAGCCTTTGTAAGGACCTGACTTATATAATATGGATCACCATCATTGCATGCTGTAGGTCTTTAAGGCACTAATCTCTGCCTAGAATATAATAATATTTTTTATTTACAATCTTGGAAGGCTATAGGGGAGCTATTAAGTAGCCTTCCCCACTATGTTCTTATTCTATAGGCTATGGAACCTATATGGGAGTTTGGCCAACTTCTAAGTATGTTCGTTACAATTATACATTTAAGAATTTTGGAAATGACACTTGGTACTATGAGCCAGATGTGGGCCAGGACTCCATTTATGACCCCATCCACCACCACTCTAACAAGCCACTGTGACACTTTGTGTATCAATGTCCACTTGGACATGTGTTCATGGCCCTCAAAATATTAGATTATTCCACTCTTCCCAATGTATAGTTACCCAAGCAAATGATAGGTGCCTTTGGAGAAGTACTAGGAGATTCATTAACACATACTTTTGTGTTATATCCTTCCTGGGGACCTAGTTTCCCTTTCAGATGGTCTGAAACCAAATCATTCTAAGTTGAAAACTAGCTCAGGTTTGAAAACTAAAGAACCACTTTTTTTTTTTTTCCCCAATAGCTGCCTTCAGCCTCCTGAACATCAATCCTTGATTTCTCCTAGTTCTAATAGATTGAACAACACCATTGTATAGCTCATCAAGGGATCCCTGGGTGGCGCAGCGGTTTGGCGCCTGCCTTTGGCCCAGGGCGCGATCCTGAAGACCCAGGATCGAATCCCACGTCCGGCTCCCGGTGCATGGAGCCTGCTTCTCCCTCTGCCTGTGTCTCTGCTTCTCTCTCTCTCTCTCTCTCACTGTGTGCCTATCATAAATAAATAAAATAAATAAAAAGTTTAAATAAAATAAAAAAATGTATAGCTCATCAATTTCTTTTTTTTTTTTTTTAAGATTTATTTATTTATGATAGACACAGATAGAGAGAGAGAGGCAGAGACACAGGCAGAGGGAGAAGCAGGCTCCATGCCGGGAGCCGGATGCGGGACTCGATCCCGGGACTCCAGGATCGTGCCCTGGGCCAAAGGCAGGCGCCGAACCGCTGAGCCACCCAGGGATCCCCAGCTCATCAATTTCTAAGGAAATCCTACTGTATTAACCATCTATATATCACTCAGATTAGGACTCCCCAGGCAGCCATTCCAGCTCTGTGCTAATTATAATTGTGCTCACCTTGCTTCTGATGGTTCAGCATTACTACTTGGCCTCTGTTTTGGGATCCCATCATTCCCATTGTTATCACAGAGCTCAGCTCTGTAACTTTCTGTTACTATTACCTGAAGCCTTTTAGAGACAGCCACCATAATTAACAGTGCTTTCCCTGGCCATATTGGAGTCGGAGACAAAGGAAAAATCAGTTATATTGATCCTGTATTTAAGATTTTGGTATCTTGTTCATATGGATTTTATGCATTAATTTTGATTTTTAAAAATATATCAAAGATCATATTGGTTACTAAGCTTTTTAGTACCCTCTTAAATTTTGCACCTAAGGCAAGTACCTCATTCACTTCACCCTAGTTTCAGACCTGTTCAGTGATGTTGGTGCCTCTCTCATATTCCTTATTGCCTCTAAGCCTTCCCATGGGACATAATTATCTGCTAAGTTTTTTGGCTTTCACATTGAATTTCTACTCTAGCATAGCCACTTTTTTGACTCTTTTAGTCATCCCCTCTTCTACCATCTTCCACTGTAGTCCTGCCATTCCTGCCACTCAATATGGGCCTTTACTTTCTCTGAGTTTCTAAGAGCCACCCTAGCAGCATTAGTACTGCCTTCCCAGATCCTTGTCAGGGTACTTCATATCGTGGGATAGTGCTTTCATAGTGATAAATCCTTGCTAACCAATGTTGTTCTGCTACCTACCCCTCTCCCCTGATCTAGGACTCTCAGATTTTAGTTCCTTATGCCACTTTTCAATTCCTGATAGTGCCTGGGGCCTTCAGCTCCTTTGAGATGTTCCTTTCCTCCCTTAGCAGATCCAGCATTTTCCTGGCTAGGTGAAGTATGATTTAACCCCAGTTACTGGTCTAGTGTCCAGCAGGGAACATATAGAAAGTTCCTGAGTGGGACACCTGTTGTCTTATAAGTCAAAAGTCTTGTATGTCCTTCAAGCTTTTTAACAAGGACAATTAGGCCTACTTCTGTAGGCCTAGAGGATTCAGAGAAATCTAGGATTTCAAGATTCTTGAGTGCACTGACCCAGATGTCCTTGCCCTATTTCTTAGGATTGCAGTCTTTCCCAATCAGGGCCCTTACTTTATCTAAGAGATATGCTAAAGCTGAAAATTCTGTCAAGTTTTGGAGATCTGCTACTCTTAATATTAAACCCTAAACCGCTGACTATCAGCTTTTTTTTTAAAGCTTTTATTCATTTATTCGAGACAGAACACAAGTAGAGAGGAGGGCCAGAGGGAAAGGGAGAAGGAGACTCTGCCAAGCAGAGAGCCTAATGCAGGGCTCGATCCCAGGACCTTGAGATCATGACCCACCTAGAGGCAGACACCTAACTGACTAAGCCACCCAGTGCCTTTTTTTGCTAACTCCAACCAATGAGACTCTTTACTGCCAAGAATGCCCTCCAGCTTTTACACTTAACCTTTAATAAGTGATTAGTCACTCTTAACCTTTCAGTGGCTTCCCCCTCTTCCAGTCCCCTTTGGCTCAGGGCATGATCCCGGTTCAAGGATGGAGTCCCCACATCAGGCTCACCTTGCCTGTGTCTTTGCGCCTCTCTCTGTATCTCTCATGAATAAATAAAATCTTAAAAAAACAAAAGAAAACAAAACCCTGTTTGAGTCTTTGCTTTAAATAATTATTTTGGGTATATCTATACCTAGGAGTTGGATTGCTGAGTAATATGATAATTCTATGTTTAGCTTTTTGAGGAACTGCCAAACTGTTTTCCACAGCAGCTACCCCATTTTACATTCCCATTAGCAATGCATGAGGAATCCAATCCCTCCATATCCTCACCAACACTTATTTTCTGTGCCTACATTTTTCATAACCATCCTAGTAGGTATGAAGTGGTGTTTCATTGTAATTTCGATTTGCATTTCCCTACTGGCTAAGGATGTTAAGCATCTTTTCATATACCTATATTAACCATTCGTACATCTTTTAGAGAAATGTCTAAGTGTTTGCCTATTTTCTTTCTTCTTCTTCTTCTTTTTTTTTTTTTTTTTAAGTCTTTGCCTAAATCTCTGCAGCCAGTGTGGGGCTCGAACTCAACCTGGAGATCAAGAGTCACATGCTCTATCAACTGAGCCAGCTATATGCCCCTTTTTACCCATTTTTAAATTGAGGTGGGTTTTGTTTGTTCTTGTTAAATTCTAGGACATCTTATATATCCTGAAACTTAATTCCTTCTCAGATATATGGTTTGCAAATATCGTCTTTCACTCTCTAAGTGAGATAATAGAACAATTGTACATTGGTCTGTGTCTCCAGTTCCTAACACAGATCTCCTGAAATTCTTGTAAATTCCTAAGTGATAAGAGCAGTAGGAATATCTCTTGTTCTAATATTTGTTCTTTGACCCCATCCCTGACACATGGCTCCTAAAACCCTTGAGAACTCCTAAGTGATGAGAGCAATATGAGCATCTTTTGTTCACTGAGGAGACTCTGATGGGCTCCTAGACAGAGAGGCTGGTCACCAGAAAGATCAAGCCATAATTAGAAGCTTGGAATTTTCAGCCCCACTCCCCCAACCTGTCCAAAGAGGAGAGAGACAGAAATGGAGTTAATAATTGATCATGCCTGTGTCTGTAAACTCCATCAAATCCCAATAGTACAGAGTTCAGGGAGTTTCCAGGCTAGGAAACATCCACACTGAGAAGGTAACACACCCCAACTCCACAGGATAGAAGCTCCTGTACTTGGGACACTCCCAGACTTGCTCTATGTATCTCTTTATCTGGCTGTTCATCTGTATCCTTTATCATATCCTTTAAAAAACTGGTAAACCTCAAACCCAAGAGGGTTGTAGAACCTCTGATTTCTAGCCAAATGAGACAGAAGTTGTGGGTAACTGGCATCTGAAGTCAGATGGGAACAGTCTTGAGGGACTAAGCCCTTGACCTGTGGGATCTGACACTATCTCCAGGTACAGGTAGTGTTGGAATTGACTTAAATGGTAATAACACCCAGCTGGTATTGCACAGAATTACTTGGTGTAGGAAAAACTTCCACACATTTGGCAAACAGCAGTGAAGCGTTTTGTGTGGGTAGTAAAGGAGACACACAAGAGTTTCTCTAACTCACTAGGGATTGACTTCTCACTTGATTGACAGTACCCTTTCATGCACAAAATGTTTAATTTTGACGAAGTAAAATTTTTTCTTATTTCTTTTGTTGTTTGTGCACTTGATATCCTATTCAGCAAATCATTGACAAGTCCAATGTCATGGGTAATTTAGTTTTGCTTCCAAAAAAGTATGTTACCAATTATTCAGAAGTGTCACCCCACCCAGGGGCACCTGGGTAGCTCAGTTAGTTAAGTGTCTGCCTTCGGCTCAGGTCGTGATCCAAGGGTCCTGGGATTGAGTCCCACATCAGGCTCCCCACCCAGCAAGGAGCCTGTTTCTCCCTATCCCTCTGCCCTGCTCATGTGCTCTCTCTTGCTCACTGTCTCTCTCAAATAAATCTTTTTTTAAAAAGTATCCCTCCAAAGATATTAAGTGAAAAGTAAAAATCTTTCCTCACTTGTCTTATTCCTCAAGGGTTGAGTGTTTTATGTATTTATTAATACATATATATAAATATATTCAGTATACATATTTTCTATTACGCCAGAGATTCTTAAAGGGAAGACTATTTAAGAAGGTGGGTGTTGGCAAAAATTACACACTATAATAATTACAAATATTCAAGCATAAAGATGCTAATATGAATAAATAAGCTTCCTGGTAAAATTAGGCTTTAGCAAAAAGGACAAAATATGAAAGGAGGCCTACAAAGAATAAATAAATAAATCAGGAGAACCTCTGGGTTAGTAAACATATGGCCACTAGGAAAAGTGGCACACTCAGAGAGTGGAAGCTCTGATTCCCCTTCCCACACACCTTGCCCTATGCATTTCTTGCATCTGGGTGTTCCTAAGAAAACGTTTTATAATGTACTGGTAATCTAAGGATGTACTGAGTAAAGATGCTGAGGAATTTGCAATATGCCTTGAAGAACGGCAGCAGGGCAATATTAAAGCATGACCGCCTTATCTATATATATCTAGTTTGTTTATATATCATAAAGGCTGCACTGATGGTTTAAGATAAAGCACCCTTTAGATTAAGCATCAGATTCCTCTTTTATAGGTTTTCTTGTTTTTTGAAGATGCCTGAAAAAGTAAGAGGATATGAAGATCTGTACTCGAGAAACAAAAGTAAAAATGAAAAAAAAAAAAAAAACAAAAGTAAAAATGAAGACATACTCAGCCAGAAATCTGACTTCTTTAAGATTCAGTAATATAGAGATGGACAATCATACAGAACTCAGTAACATGCATTTTAAAAACAGTTGAGGATTTAGAAAAATCTGTACATCCCCTGATAGTCATCTACATAGGTAATACTGATAAACATTTTGTATTCAGATGCCAACATTAACTGACTTAAACGTTCATTTATTATTAAGTTCCCTAAAGCTATGCAACTAGTTGTGTTTTGACTCATTTTTTAGTTTGGAATCTATTTTCCCCAACATGATGTTTCTGCAATCATCTCTTCTTAAATTGAAAACCACCACATTCTTTACTTTTCTTTTTTTTTTAAGATTTTTTATTTATTCATTTGAGACAGAGAAGATACCATGGGAGAGAACCTGAGAGGGGGAAGGCAGAGGGACAGGGAGAAGCAGGCTTCCCGCTGAATAAGGAGTCTTGGGGCTCCCAGGACCCTGGGATCAAGACATGAGCTGAAGGCAGATGCTTAACCATCTGAGCCATCCAGGCGCCCCCAATAATTTACTTCTTATACATTAAAGTCCTAAATGTGAAATTAAGTAATTAAGCAGTAAAACATTCTCTGAATGTAGATCATAATCTCAAGTTTTTATTTTTTCCTCTATGAGTGGAAAATAGACTTCTACATAAGAAAGTTAAAATGTTAATTTTTCAAAGTAAAGACATGGGGGATCCCTGGGTGGCTCAGCAGTTTAGCGCCTGCCTTTGGCCCAGGGTGTGATCCTGGAGTCCCCGGTATCGAGTCCCCACATAGGGCTCCCTTCATGGAGCCTGCTTCTCCCTCTGCCTGTGTCTCTGCCTCTCTTTCTCTGTCTCTCATGAATACATACACAAAAATCTTTATAAAAAAATAAAGACGTAACAATATCAGAATGCAGCCCAAAGAGTAAATCAAGTTATGTAATTACATTATGATTAAATCTAAGATTATCTAATAATTGCAATTTGTTAATTATTTCTGCTTAAAACTGCTAAACAGTTAATCAGAAACGAATCATTTTGTAGCTATATAACTTTTTTGAAGTATGCAACTTTAAAAAAATACGAATTACCAATTTTAAGTACTGCCCTACAATAATTTTGTTTTGACTGATTATTTTTGTTTTTTCTTTTCATATAATTATTTTATTGTGCTTTGGACAGGCCATTTTCCCACATTTAAGTAAAATGTTTAGCACATTGTAAACTTAATAACTTATAAAAATGAGATTTTGAGTAGGAAGAAAGTAGAAGAATTTTAAAATGGCAAAAATCTAGAAAAATAGTATGAGAGAGGCTAAACTCTCAGTGAGCTGACGCTTATGATGAAATGCTAAGGAAAATACAAAGGCTTTCTGTCTGAAGCAACAATAATAAAACTAGTTCTGTTACCTGAGGTAGACAGCTCAATGTAACTGAAGACAAAGTACACTCTCCAACTCATTTGTTTCTTTTCTGTGAAGAAAAATAATCTCAAAAGTAAAAGGAAAAAATATAAGAGGGAAATAGGCTTAATTGAAATGAAGTGAGGTATCAGTAAGAGAGTAACTGATAGCTCTAAGTGACAGTAGTTGTTCTGGCCTAAACCAACTACATCCGGTTGGCCATGTGGTTGGCCACATCCCAATGCAAACAGAACTTGCTAATGTAACAAAAGCACCTTTAAAAGCAATCTCAAGGGAATCTCTGGATGGCCCAGTGCGTGATCTTGGAGTCCTGGATCCTGGAGTCCTGCATCGGGCTCCCTCCATGGAGCCTACTTCTCCCTCTGCCTATGTCTCTGTGTTTCTCATAAATAAATCTTTAAAAAATAATAATAAAAAGCAATCTCAACAAAATTTGCTACTTGTGGAGAACCCAAGAGTTTAAAGATCTGAAACCTATATGCTATACTATATGCTAAACTGACTAAAGAAGTAACATTTCAGGCAGCCCCGGCGGCTCAGCGGTTTGGCACTTCCTTTGGCCCAGGGTGGGATCCTGGAGCCCGGGGATGGAGTCCCATGTCGGGCTCCCTGCATGGAGCCTGATTCTCCCTCTGCCTGTGTCTCTGCCTCTCTCCCTCTCTCTCTCTCTCTATGTCTCTCATGAATAATAAATTTTAAAAATCTTAAAGAAAGAACATTTCATACCAAAAAGACAGGAGAATAGAAACTATGTCTCAGATTTTTTGAATGGTAATCCTAATATAAAATATGTTGCCTGCTGTTTTCATATATTATAGAAATACCACAGAAACCCTAGTATTTCAGCTGCTTTATAGTGTTTCAGCTGCTTTATAGTCCAATGCTGGGAGAAAGATACATAGAAATAATTATAATACAAAGTGGTTGGAATAGTTATATGTATTTATGGGATTTGGGGACTCTACAGAAATATCAAACCATGCTATCTATAGCTATATATAATTCTTAGGGTGAGGTGTTTCTGGATGGGGTGACACTGGATCAGTTTCATAGGCTGAAGGAGGAATTAGCCAGGTGAAAGGGGGTAAGGGAAATAGAGGATATGAAGGAGAACCCTCTAGGAAAAGAGGACAGGTTAGGCAACAAACACAATGGTGTCTGTAGAATCTAGAAGCAATTCTGTGACTAGATGCCACAGTGTGTGGCAGAGAGTAGCAAAAGGGGAATTCTAGGATTGGATGTGAAGCTGCTTATAACTAGGTCTAATTTCTTTATAAATTCTAAATGCCCTAAAAATTTCTGAATCTGGAAAGCTGAGAAGAGCCCCTAAACTATATTGTTATGCTTTGTGACCCTTCCTGGGTAGTCAATTATCCTCTTTTCTCTTGGTCACATTTCTGGTTTGAATCACTAGCTCAAGTACTGAGTTTTGACTTGCTCTAATTGAGCTGTTTTTAAAAACAGTTCTAATATTTTAGTATTACAAAGTTGCTGTTTCATCTTTCAAGGAGTCATAGAATACAAAGCAGCATTCTAACACAAGGTCACAAGGCAACTGTTCCAGTTGCTGACTGTGTTGCTTTCTAGTTTGTGCAAGTTACTTATTTTTAAACCTGTTTCCTATGTTCTTAGGGAGTGAAGGACTGGATCAAATGGTCTTTGTTGCACCCCCTCAGATGCACCAATATCAACCAATGCTTCCTCCTCAGCTGAATCCCAGCTCTGTGAGTAGGGGATGTGTCACCTTTATGCTTTTCAGGCACTAGTATCAGCTAAACAGTGGCCTCCTCTCAGAAATCTGAGTCCCATCATTTTGGGATTCCCTCCACTAAGCTTCTAAGTTCTGATAACCCCAAGTTCTTCCTTGTTCCCTTCCAGGAGGGCAGCGTGCAGAAAAGTCAGGCCTGCCTGCTATTCTTTAAAGACTTGTTTACAAGGTTGGTCTTTAGCATTTGAAAACCTGTATGCCAGGTAAGTTTTCACCATTCCCAGAACTGATACTTGCTGTTCTTGAACTGTGCAAGCAATATGGTTTACGCTGAACATCAGCTTTCCTTGTGGAGTCTGGAATTTGGATACATGACAGGTAGAGAAGGCTTATGTGATCATCCCTCAATAAAGACCCTGAACACTGAGTCTCTAATGGGCTTAGCTAGTTGGCAGCATTTCACACATGTGGTCAGAATTGTCAGAAGAATTAAGCATGTCATGTATGATTCTACTTCACAGGTTAAAGGACCCTTGGAAGTTTCACCCAGTTCCCACATGCTCCTTTTCCCTTTACTCATTTTGCTTTATATCCTTTTGCTGTAATAAATTATAGCTTGAGTACAACTATATGTTGAGTCCATGAGTCTTCTCAGCAGACCATCAAACCTACCAGTGGTCCTGGGGACAAGAGGTGGTACCTAATTCTTGGAGTTACCAGTATCCACTTTTTATCACCATGGTTCTGCAATCCTTGTTTAACAATGTCCTTATATTAAATTTGCTGTTTAGGGCAGCCCAGGTGGCTTAGTGGTTTAGCACCGCCCTCAACCCAGGGAGTGATCCTGGAGACCTGGGATCGATTCCCCCATCAGGCTCCCTGCATGGAGCCTGCTTCTCCCTCTGCCTGTGTTCTCTGCCTCTCTGTTTCTGTGTCTCTCATGAATAAATAAAATCTTTAAAAAATAATAAAAAATAAAAAAATAAATTTGCTGTTTAAAATAACTGGTGTAATTTTCCTGACTAGTCCCTGACTGATATAGCCAGTCAGTAAGGGCAGATTGTCCAGTTAATCTTTTGTAGTCCAACTTCATCAGCAACTAATCTTTTATAACACCATAAGAAATTAGAGAACTAATCTCTTATAACTCAGTTCCTCATTCAGTCAAGGAAGGTGTTCTTTCAACCGAACAATTCATGAAGATAATCCCTGTATGAAGTTATTTAGCACACTAGAAATATTATTTTACTGATCAAAAAGGTACCAGTAAGGGATGCCTGGGTGGTTGAGCGGTTGAGTGTCTGCCTTTGGTTCAGGGCGTGATCCTGGGATCCGAGATCAAGTCCCACATCAGGCTCCCTGTGGGGACTCTGCTTCTCCCTCTGCCTATGTCTCTGCCTCTCTCTCTGTGTCTCTCCTGAATAAATAAATAAATAAATAAATAAATAAATCTTTTTAAAAAAAAGTACCAGTAATGAGATTAATTTTTAAAATCTGCTTTATTTCAGTAAAAAAATATAAGTAATGTTTAGGTAAAGGTTTTTCTCTGTGGTTAAAATTCATCCAATATTCATTTTGACTGGAGGATTGATTATGTATAGTAGCACAATGTCATAGCCATCTCTATTTACCTGAAGCCTTTCTAGTTCTGTTCAGTCTATAGTCTGAAATGAGCAAAAGGTCAAAGTGAGATTCTAAGTGGAAGTCAATAAGGAGGATTTCATTTGGAAAGATTACATGAAAAGTATAAATTAAATATGTCTGGGTGTGCATGCACACATATATAATTTTATTATGGAAAATTTCAGATATTTATGAACATTAAATATTATAAACTCATTTACCTATCATCCCGATCAATACTTATCAACAAATGACCAACTTTGTTTTATCCACTCTATTTCTTCACCCTCGATTGGATTTTTTTTTAAGATTTATTTATTTATTCATGATAGATCGATAGAGAGGCAGACACAGGAGGAGGGAGAAGCAGGCTCCATGCAGGGAGCCCGACGTGGGACTCGATCCCGGGACTCCAGGATCATGCCCTGGGCCAAAGGCAGGCGCCAAACCGCTGAGCCACCCAGGGATCCCTTCAACTGGATTATTTTAAAGCATATCACAAATGTCATTATTCAGTTGTAACAGCTTCAGTATGAATCTTTACTGAAGTAGAGATTTCACTTGAATTTTGTAGTCTTGTATATGTCTTTTATATTTAGTTTGTTCAAAACAAAATCCCAAAAATCTCTTAAATCTAATCAGTATGGTTGGTAGCTACACTTACCATGAACATAGATAGCATAATGTATAAATTTATCCAATCACTGTGCTGTACAGCTGAAACATAACATTGTGTATCAATAATCCTGAAAGGAAAAAAAAAATAGGGGCCCTTGGGTGGCTTGGTCTGATAAGCCTCTGAGACTCTTGATTTCTGCTCAGGTCATGATCTCAGGGTTGTGAGCCTGCATGTGGCTCTGCACTGGGCAGGGAGTCTTCTTAAGATTCTCTTTCCCTCTACCCCTCCTCCCTCTTTAAAAAAAAAAAAAAAATCTACCACAGTCCCCTGCCTTCTTTTTCTTCCTTTTTCTTTTTTTTTTTTTGAAAGGGAGAGAGAGAGCATCAGCGAGGAGGGGATGAGGGAGAGCAAATTCTCTCTGGAGAGAGAATCCCAAGCAGGCTCCATGCTCAGCCTGTAGCCCAATGCAGAGCTTGATCCCATGACCATGATCCAAGCCAAAATCAAGAAGTAGACACCCAACTGACTGAGCCTTCCAGGCGCCCCATCCTTCCTCCTTCTGTTTTTGACATTTGTTGAAGAAATTGGGTGATTTGTCCTATAAAATTTGCCATATAATTTGGCAGATTGCATCTCCTTGGTGTCATTTAACTTGTTCTTCTATCCCCTGTATAAACTGGCTTATCTAAAAGCTTGAGCAGATTCAGATTCAATTATTTTGCAAGAATGTTTAATACGGGGATCCCTGGGTGGCGCAGCGGTTTGGCGCCTGCCTTTGGCCCAGGGCGCGATTCTGGAGACCCGGGATTGAATCCCACGTCAGGCTCCCGGTGCGTGGAGCCTGCTTCTCCCTCTGCCTGTGTCTCTGCCTCTCTCTCTCTCTCTCTGTGTGACTATCATAAAAAAAAAAAAAAAAAAAAAAAAAGAATGTTTAATATGTGGTATTATGTCAAATGTATTTTTAACAGCACAGTTGGTTTGGCCTCCAAGAGACTGCTTCTCACAGATATGATTTTTTTATTTACTACCTATATTTTTATGTTGATAGACCTTTTAACCCCCAATTTATGGAAGCACTGTCACCTACTGAAACTGAACCAGAGTTTATTATCACCTTTAAGCTTATAACTTTATTTCCTTTGCTGAGAAGTCAAATGAGTACCATGTACTGTCATCTATTACAAAGATTTTTTGGGGGGATCCCTGGGTGGCACAGCGGTTTAGCACCTGCCTTTGGCCCAGGGCGCGATCCTGGAGACCCAGGATCGAGTCCCACGTCGGGCTCCTGGTGCATGGAGCCTGCTTCTCCCTCTGCCTGTGTCTCTGCCTCTCTCTCTCTCTCTGTGTGTATGACTATCATAAATAAAAATTTTTTTAAATTTTTAAAAAAATTTATCTGCCTTAAATTTTTTTATTGGGAAATTATATTCAATTAGATGACCTAATTCAGTAAGTATTTTCAAATGTCTGGGAAGAGTTGAATGCGAAAATATTTGGCATATTTAATAAATGAAGGCCTTATGTTAAATATATAAGCACATCATATATTATTGTACTGAAAAATTATGTTGAACAGGCCTAGTTAACAATACCAATAGTTCAGAATAGAACTTAGTAAGAGGTGGCGGTGTAATGCTTATATTTTCGAGACATCAGGTAACAACTGGTTTTTGAGCAGAGAGTGATATGATAAAAATGTGTTTTAAGGAAGATGTTACTGGAAATAATTTAAGTCAGGAAGTGCACGGAGTCTATATCTGAAGGTAATTTAATATAGAATTAAATGGTGCAGCTACAGAACCACCTCAATGAACATATTCTGTATTGTACTGATAAGTGACAAAGTTTGTAGCCGGTGATTTCAACTCCATAAAGCATGACTGCAATGAACAGAGAGTAGAAAATAATAAAAAATATTAAGGCCCTATGTCATTATTTATGTCACCACCACCCCCAAATAACCATACACACAGCAGCTGCAATATGTGTGAATGTAAATTAGGTCAAGTCACTATTCTGACCTCTGAACTTACAGGAGTTCCTACTTAGAATAAAATCCAAAGTTGGTACCATGGCCTCCCACTACCTCTAACCTCATTTCCCAGCATTCTCCTCCTCACTCACTGTGATTTAAGGACCTCGCTCTTCATAAAACAGGGTAAGATGCTTTCTGTTTGGGGCCTTTGCACTTGGTATTCCACCTGAAGTTGCTTTCCTCACAAATACTCACATGGTTCCTCACTTCCTTTAGGCCTTTGTTCAGTACCTCCTCAGAGGCCCGCGAGACCAAACGACCATCCTGTACAGAATAGCACCCTACCTTACCCCTCTCCACCTGATTTATCTTTTTTTTTCTATGACAAGTGCCCAATATTTGTCGGCTATATTTAATGAACCATCTCATTTATTCCCTTAAAGCCCCATTCAGTAAGTAGTACTGCTATCCAGCTTACAGGAAAGGCACAAAGTTAAACGAGGACCTGGGAACAAACGGAGGAGAAAACAATGTCAGGATCTGATGCTCTGATTCCTGAAACGGGGTAAATTAAAGCGAAGTTGTCTGGCTTGTCCGGACTACGGGAAACCCACACTATGCACGAACACCCATTAGAACGCTGGCCACACGAGGGCAGGGCGAACAGAAGGGAGTCTGGTCCCTAAGGACACGGCCTTGTCCTCGCAACCACCTCCTGGCGTAAGCACGGCCGGCACCGAGTCAGTCATTAAGCAGCCAGACTCCGACGCCAGACCCCGCGGCCAGGAGCGACGGCACTCACCGGTCTGGACAGTTACGCAAGTCACACCCAGAAGCTCGGGCTTCCTCCCACCCCGGGGCTGGCCTCACGCGCCCTGCCTCGCGACCGCCCGCAGCCAGGAGGACCGCGGCCGCGGCGACTCAGGGGAGGAGCCCCAGGCGCGGGGGGCGGGGCAGGCCGTCACCTCCAGTCCCAAGTCGGCGCCCCGGGGCGCGCGGCGGCCGGCGGAGAGGGGTGGGTGCGGGCGGCCCCGCGCGCCCTCTGATTGGGCGGCGGGGTGACGCGAGCGTCTACGGAGGGCCTGACGTCAGTGGGGGGCTGACGTCAGCTCCGCGCTTTCGGGTGGGGGGGAGAAGGGGGCGTGTCTGGCGGCCCAAGAGACCCGCCGATTGGCTGGAAGGCGCCGGAGCCGGTCGGCGGGGAGGGCGGCGCCGTCCGCCTGGTCCCGGAGGCGGCCGCCGGCTTCGGCGAAACGATCATGGCAGCTCAGTCCGGTCAGAGGGCGCTAAGAAAGCTAGTTTCGGGATGCCGCCCGACGTCAGCGGCAGCGGCCGGAACCCCGGCTCCGGCGCAGGGGCCTGCGCGGCACGTCAGGTAATAACGGGGGGTGCGGCGACGGTGGGAGCGCGGACTTAGGGGCGGAGCGGCCCGGCCCGATGCCGTTCCGCGTCTCTGAAGGGAGAAGGTCCCCGGCGATGGGTGTGGGGGGCCGCGGCGACAGGTAGGGCGTCCTGGGCCGAGCCACCTCAGCCGCCGCAGCAGCGGCTGATAGAGCAGCTCGGCGACGGGGAGTCGGGGCTCTTCCGGGCTCCCCTACGGCCCCCTGCCGGGCGGGGTCGTCTGTGGGCGGCGCGCAGCCCCCCGAGCTTCCTCCGCGCCTGGCGGCCCGACCTGCTTCCGGCGGGGGCCTGGGATCGCGCCCCGAGCTCGCGCGAGACTAACGTGGGCGAGGCCGCGGCGCCGGGCCCCCCGCCCCACCCCCACCCCCACCCCCACCCCCACCCCCGTCCCCCGACGGTAACTTAGAGGCGCTGTAACCTTGAACCAGCCCTCGGTTTTCCCGGTTGGTTCCCTTCTGCTGGGCGGAGGCGGAGATAGGAATGATTCCATACTTTTTTTTTTTTTTTCCACCGCTTAGGTTTTTTTTTTCTTCTTACTAATGACTTTGTAATGAATTATGCCCGAAAATTATATAGTGTTTAAAATGTCGGTTGTAAACAGTACGAGAGGAAGGGAAGAAAGCACCAACGTTGGAACTGCAGGAATTTAGATTTAGTGAGGAATTTTTCAAGCACCAAACCCCAGCCAGCTCTAGGTGCTTTTAGACAAATGTTGGTTGAGATTGAAATAAAATAGTGTCTCATATCGTTTAGTCCTGCTTAAGGAAACAGCCTGAGATTTAAAAAAGAGAAGGAAGGAAGGAGAGAAGAAAGAAAGAAGAAAGAAAGAAAAGAAAGAAAAAGAAAGAAAGAAAAGAAAAAAGAAAAGAAACCTGAGAAAGTAATTCTAAGCAGCATATAGCCTATCAGGCTTTGGATCTGCTTGTTGTTACTCTTGTAAAATGCTGGCTGGCAAATAAAACTGTTACTTTTAGGGGAAAAAATTTGATTGTTTTAATGATCAAGTTAAGAAAAAATTAAAAAAGATCAAATTAAGGCTTAAATTCCAAGACACACATTTACTGTTTGTAATAATGAAGAGAGAGGGAGTTTATGAGCTCATTTTTAGGCAGAAATGTATTAACATAGGTTCTGGCCTTTATTCTAGTGGAGTGTTTGGGATGTAGTATTGGAAGGTTAGTGACAAAAAGCTGTCCTTCATCTGATTCAGTTTTAATTTAATGGTTTAATGATACACATGACTGTATGGCTCCTCACTGCAATTGAAGAAATTACTCTTGATAATGTGTGAAAATAGATGTACTATCCGGGGCTTATAACCATAGTATGGAAATTCTTTGGGAAAACTATTAGCTTGCTCTAAACACAGGTGTTTCATTTATGATCGTAATCAGATTGTGTAAGGTTTTTTGTAGGGCTTTTTGGGGCAGGGAGAAGGGGAGTCCTTGGAGCGATGGTATTGTATAAACTTGGTACAAAATTCAAAACCGCGTACAGTGAAAAGTAGGCTTCCTAGACCACCAGTTCACCTCTTCAGAGGCAACAGCCTTATCTTTTTAAAATAAAGGTTTATTTCAGAGATGCTGTCTTTTCTGATGCTGATTTATCAGAAAATTAAGTGTGCTTAATCACTGTCACATAGTTGCTTCCAATAACAGGTAACAAGGTATCTATACAAAAAGTGGGGGCAATAGGTAAAAATGTTACAACAAAGTCATCTAAAGAATGTCTTAAAAGGGAAATGTGATTAGGTATTTTGTATACCAGATTTGGTTTTTGTAATCAATACAACCAACAGAGATCCTAAATTATGTGACTTCTTTTTTAAGGGGAGAAGCTAAATTAACTGTAATTATTTCATTTCCACTGTTCTGCTTCATTTAGAGTAACTGTCGTTCTTTTTTTTGTTTTTGTTTTTTTTTTTAAGATTTTATTTATTTATTTACATGACACAGAGAGAGAGGCAGGCAGAGACATAGGCAAAGGGAGGAGAAGCAAGCTCCATGCAGGGAGCCCGATGTAGTACTCAATCCCGGGACTCCAGGATCACGCCCTGAGCCAAAGGCAGACACTCAGCCACTGAGCCACCCAGGCGTCCCACTGTCATTTATTTTTATTGGTATGATTATATACCAATAAAAGCAAACTCAGTAGGTTTACTTTAAAGAAAAATCACAATGGGCTTATTTTATTATCTCTGCCTTTAAAATAAGATTCACATAAATCATGTATTTTTTTAAAGATTGAATTTATTCTTGAGAGAGAGAGAGGCAGAGACTTAGGCAGAAGGAGAAGCAGGCTCCATGCAGGGAGCCCTTTGCGGAACTTGATCCCAGGACCCTGGGATCATGCCCTGAGCTGAAGGCAGACACTCAACCACTGAGCCACCCAGGCGTCCCATAAATCATATTTTTAAAGATTTTTGGGAACACTAACACTTTTAATCTCTCTAGGAGATGAATCTATCTAAAATGGGAACATAGGACAGCCCAGGTGGCTCGCTGCCTTCAACCCAGGGTCTAACCCTGGAGACCTGGGATCAAGTCCCATGTCGGGCTCCCTGCATGGAGCCTGCTTCTCCCTCTGCCTGTGTCTCTGCCTCTCTCTTTGTTTCTCTCATGAATAAATAAATCTTTAAAAATATATATGCTGTTACCATCATTATAAAATCAAATACTACTTGTGATGTCCTAGGAAACCTAGAATTCACAAAACTGTCTTGTTTTACTGTATTTTCTCAATTGTTCATTTTTTGCAATTTTATTTACAGCTGGGTACATAAGAATCCTAGTCTTAAAAGGCACCAATAAGTTCATCCATATAGTTAATATGTTTTATTATTTTCCATTATATTTTAATTAATAGTTGTGCAGCATTTAGCTTAACCATTTTCATTGACTTCTATTTCATTGCCTCTGGAATAAGCCCATCTAATTTTTATAAAGAGTGTTAGTTGTTCAAAAGCTCTTTCTTGTTGTTATGGAGCCCAAATTTCTCTCCATCCAATTGGACTTTTGTTTTACATTTTGGATCCATATCCTCAGGTATCCTCTCTATCTTCTGGCTGAATATTCCCAATTTCTTCAACCATTCTTTGTTTAATTTGATTGACTCTTCCTCCTCAGGGGAATTGTAGGGTGTTTATGTCCTTAAAGAACTAAGTCCTACTTTAAAAGGCAAATGATATATATGATGACATAGGAGCTTTCACCAGACCATCTATTCCCTTTTTTAAAAATAATTTGGGTCCACTAAGGAGTGTATAACAATTTACCTGCCAAATCAACTAGCCTTGAAAGCGAATGGAGCTAGAATGTCAGGCCCATACCCGGACGTTGGCAGTCAGTGTCCTGGGAGAGGCACATGGAAAGGGGGTTTGGGTGCCTCGGTTCTTTCCCAATCTCCACTCCATTTAAAAAATAATAATAGATACTTAAAAAAAATTGGAGGCACCTGGGTGGCTCAGTTGATTGAGTGGCCAGCTCTTAATTTTGGCTCAGGTTCTGCTCTCAGGATCCTGGGATCAAGCACCACCTTGGGCTCTACACTGAGCATGGAGTCTGCTTCAGGATTCTCTCACTCAAAAAAAAAGGGGGGGGGATTATCTCACTCCCTCTCCTTCTGCCCCTCCAGCACACACACTCTCTCTTTAAAATAAATCTTTTTAAAATACTGTTTGAAATAATTTGAAGATTTCATTTAATGAAATAGCACTCTTAGAATTCTTCAACAGCTTCGCATTGAGGATAAATTCCTTTAAAAAAAATTTTTTTACTGGGACACCTGGGTGTCTCAGTGGTTGATCGCCTGCCTTTGGCTCAGGGCGTGATCATGGAGTCCCGGGTTTGAGTCCCACATCGGGCTCTCTGTATGCAGCCTGCTTCTCCCTCTGCCTCTCTCTCTCTCTCTCTCTGTATTTCTCATGAATAAAAAAGTGGAATCTTTAAAAAATAAAATAATAAAAAATTTTATTTTATTGTTCCCTGGACCTGGGATCATGCCCTGAGCCAAAGGCAGATGCTCAACCACTGAGCCACCCAGGCATCCCCAGGATAAATTCCAAATTACTTTATCCCAGCTTATAATTCCCAGCATGATCCAGCTCCAACCCATCTATCATTATTTCATGGTACTCCCCTGGCTTGCTTTACTGCTGCTACACTTAGTCTTTTTCAGTCTTTGGCTACTGCCAGGCTTTTCCCCTACTACTTGGAATGCCCCCTGTCTACTTCTCCTATGTGTACATACACACTTTATGTACATACATACCTGTTTCTCTCTTTTATTTTTTTTATTTTTTTTATTTTTTATTTATGATAGTCACAGAGAGAGAGAGAGAGAGAGAGGCAGAGACACAGGCAGAGGGAGAGGCAGGCTCCATGCACCGGGAGCCTGACGTGGGATTCGATCCCGGGTCTCCAGGATCGCGCCCTGGGCCAAAGGCAGGCGCCAAACCGCTGCGCCACCCAGGGATCCCCATACCTGTTTCTCTCTTTACATGGTTAACTTTTTCCATTATGTTTCAGATGAAATATAACCTCAGAGGACTTCCTAGACTGTCCTATCTAAAGGAGCTCTCAATGACATGTTCCCACCATTTCTTTCTTAGCACTTTTTTTAAATCCTCAACTGCATAGTAATCCGCAAAGTTAATTTTTATTTTTGCCATTGTATCTCTAGTGCCTAGCACAGAACAAGAGCTCAATAACTATGTAAACTAATACATGAATAGTAGTATAAAATAGTTATGCAATAATCTCATTAGGGAAAATAAAAGATATTCATTTGAAAAAAAATATGTATCCAGCATCTATATTTAGAAGTACCCAAGACAGGGAACATTCTAATTTCCTTGACATGTGTTTTTACATATATGCAATTGAAATGGAGTTTGGAAGGTAAAGGAGAACAGAGCAACAGTTCCAACAGGGCCATGAGATCTCCAATTTCAAATCTTAGAGTAGATCAAGAATTAAGAAACCTGGGATCCCTGGGAGGCTCAACGGTTTAGTGCCTGCCTTTGTCCCAGGACGTGATCCTGGAGTCCCAGGATCGAGTCCCACATCGGCCTCCCTGCATGGAGCCTGCTTCTCCCTCTGCCTGTGTCTCTGCCTCTCTCTGTCTCTCATGAATAAATAAATAAAATCTTAAAAAAAAAAAAAAAGAATTAAGAAACCTCTGTGGATCTAGCTGGGAAGACAGCCTGGAGAGATGAGTTAGAAGATGGATGATGAGGGGCTCCTGGCTGGCTTAGTCAGTAGAGCATGTGACTCTTGGTCTCAGGGTTATGAGTTCAAGTTCTATTGGGTATAGCGTTTACTTAAAAAAAAAATAAAATAGGTGATCAATATTCTAGCAAATGTACGGGGAGAATATGTTGTAATATGTGACTGTAGACTGAAAGCCAACTTTCTGGGAAACATACCGTTTGTGCCAGAAACTTCTAACACTGAGATACTATTTTTAGTTTTCTTTATGGTATTCAAGAAAATTATTTTTTTCTGTGTGCTTATGCATTCATGTGTGCACAACTGTGTGTGTGTGTGTGTGTATTTTTCAGGAATATTCTAATGTTGTGAAGCCCTCTGAAAGTGTGATAGTTTCTGAGGTGCCAGGCTGCCTCAGTTGGTGGAGCATGTGACTCTTTATCTTGGGATCATGAGTTCAAGCCCCATGTTGAATGTAGAAATTACTTTAAAAAAAAAAAGTGTGATAGTATTTTACATTTGTAATTTGTGTTTCCTCTTAATTTTAAGTGCTGCTTTAAATCAGGTAATTTTTGTCTTTTTAGATATTTAGCTTCCTGTGGTATACTGATGACCAGAACTCTTCCACTACATACCCCAATTTTGCCTAAGGAGATATATGCAAGAACTTTCTTCAAAATCGCTGCACCATTAATAAACAAAAGAAAAGAATATTCAGAAAGGAGAATTATAGGGTTTGTATATGATTTCTGCTAAACATATGTTCACAATTTTCTGTAGAACATCATGACTTTTTTTTTTTCTGGATTTTCTTCTTATAGAATAAGCTTTGGTTTTTCTAGATTGGCCTTGCTGTAGCTTTTGCTGTTTTATAAATATTTGTTGAATGAGCATAGTTACATGGTAACTTTATAGGATAGATTTAAGCCTTGACATGTAAAGGAAATAATTGAACTGTGTATTATGACTTGCATTTTTGTACAGTCTGTTTCTGTAGAGGCAACATTAATGGTATGTTGGGCTCAATGTTTATATAGCTCTCTCATGTATAGACATACATAGATAAATAACATGCTAATGTCCTAAGGGACTCCTACCACCTAGAAAATAGGTTGGCAAATTTTTTTTTTAAGTTTTTTTTTTTTAATTTATTTATTTATGATAGTTGAGAGAGAGAGAGAGAGAGAGAGGCAGAGGGAGAAGCAGGCTCCATGCACCGGGAGCCCGACGTGGGGCTCGATCCCGGGTCTCCAGGATCGCGCCCTGGGCCAAAGGCAGGCGCCAAACCGCTGCGCCACCCAGGGATCCCCAAGTTGGCAAATTTTCTCTGTAAAGGACCAGATAGTAAATATGGGAATACCTGGGTGGCTCAGACTCAGTCAGTTGGGTGTCTGCCTTTGGCTCAGGCCGTGATTCCAGGGTACTGGGATCCAGCCCTGTGCCAGGCTCCTTGCTCAGGAGGGAGCCTAAATGTTCCCCCTGCTTGTGCGTGCTCTCGCACTCTCTCTCTCTCCTCTCTCCTCTCTCTCTCGCTCAAATAAATACGTACAGTGTTTTTAAAATAAATAAAGGACCAGAGAATAAATCTGTTAGGTTTTGTGGACCATACTGTCTCTGTAGCAACTACTCTGTCATTATAGTTGTAGCCCAAAAGACATATTGCTGTAGATAATATGTAATAAATGGATGGGTGTGGGTTTGTGCTAATAAAACTTTATTTGCAAAACCAGGCAATGGGCCAGGTTTGGCCCCTGATCTAGGAGTATATACAAAAGAGAATGGGGAGACAGCAGTCCTGATAAACCAGAAATACAGCATCTGTTCATATGAGAATTTCTACAAGGGCGTCTTAATTCTCAACAAGCCATTAAATTTTACATGAATTCTTGTAAAAGTGCATTTCATTTTTTTCAGTTGGTTTTTCTTTTTTTTTTTTTTTTTAATTTTTATTTATTTATTATAGTCACAGAGAGATAGAGAGAGGCAGAGACACAACACAGGCAGAGGGAGAAGCAGGCTCCATGCACCGGGAGCCTGACGTGGGATTCGATCTCGGGTCTCCAGGATCGCGCCCTGGGCCAAAGGCAGGCGCCAAACCGCTGCGCCACCCAGGGATCCCTCAGTTGGTTTTTCCTTCTGACTTTTCTGTAGTAAAGAACTTTGAGCAGACTCAGCTTTTGTCACTAAAACTACCTTTATTACTGGCTAAGTCACTGTATTGGTTAAGCTGATGCTAGCAGCTGTACAGGTAAAACCCCAAAATTTCTTTCTTTCTTTGCATAAGAAAGTTCAAGTGGGTATTCCCCATCCATGGGTAGCAGTTTAGGAACCTAGGCTCCATCTAATTTGTGCCTTTTGTAATTCCTTAATCCTCAGAGTCGCTTAAAAAGATATACCTGATTCTAAACCTTATTGGTCTGGAAGGGATTATTGGCAAGAATAGTCATGTAATCCCAACTAAATGCAAGAAGGGGACTGGGAATAGTAGCCTCAAGCAACAATACCACGTAAAGTGAGCCTAGATTATTGGATAGATAGATGTCTTTGCCAGAGCTGGTATCTGTGAAAAGAGGAAATGGCAACAAAAATATAGTGAATTGGTCTGCTTTACTTTTGAATCACTATTAGTATCTTCTTTTTACTATGTATCTGTCACTTGACAGGTATTGCTGTGTGTTTTATATTTACTGTTTTATTAATTCTCACAATAGGGGATCCTTGGGTGGCTCAGCGGTTTAGCGCCTGCCTTTGGCCCAGGGCGCGATCCTGGAGTCCCGGGATCGAGTCCCACGTCAGGCTCCCAGCATGGAGCCTGCTTCTCCCTCCTCCTGTGTCTCTGCCTTTCTCTCTCTCTCTCTCTCTCTCTCTCTCTATGATAAATAAATAAATCTCTTAAAAATAAATAAATAATTCTCACATTAGCCATGTAAACTAGATGTTGTTATCCTGTTTTATTTTATTTTATTTTTAAGAGATTTATTTATATGAGAGAGAGCATGACCCAGGGAGAGGAGCAGAGGGAGGGAGAAGCAGATTCCCGCCGAGCAGAGAGCCCCATGCCCGAAGCCAAAGGCAGACACTTAACCAACTGAGCCACCAACTGATAACCAAATGTTATTCCATTTTAGAGATAAGGAAACTGAAGCTTATGGAGATAATGCACATTAAGTGTCATGATTCCTAAGATTATTTTCCCCACCATATTTATTTATTGTTACTTCCTTAGTCTTTCTTATGCTGAAGTTCTTTTTTTTTTTTTATTACAAATTGATCTTATCCAGTCATCATCTTTTTTCCCTGTATTTGACATAAACACGTAATATTAGCTACTCTTTATTAAGTGCTTTACTTAAAGATTTTGTTTATTTGAGATGGGGGGGTGCATGCCTGCATGAGCAGGGAAGAAGCAGAGGGACAAGCAGACTCTCCGCTGAGTGGGGAGCCCAGTGCAGGGCTCCATCCCAGGACCTTGAGATCATGACCTGAGCTGAAGTCATATGTTGAACCAACTGAGCCACGCAGGCACCCCTTTATTAAATGCTTATTAAGCACTGTGCACTATGCTAAAACTATTTCACTTAACCCTCAAAAGAACCCTGTGGAAATACTTTTCAGTTATGGATGAAGAAAATAAAACTGAGCTGTTAACCTACCCAGGGTCATGTGGCTTTTTATGTTTTAGGGTTGGTATTTGAGCACAGTCCTTTCTGACTACAAAGTCTATCCCCTTGACCCTTATGCTGTACCGCTTTCTTTCTTTCTTTTTATTTTTTTCTGTACTGCTTTCTTAGTTGCTGTAGACTACTTCTAAAACAACCAGCTTTCAGGCTGCAAGGTTTCATACTTCTTCATGGGACTTATTTTAGTATTTATTTTCAAAGTCACTAAAAACTTAGGAGGTAGGGTTTTTTCCCTTTCCTCTGCTGCGGGCCTCATTTCATGATCATAAAGATTAATTTAAATATACATAAAGACTCATTTTCTCTTTTTTTTTAAATTTTTATTTATTTATGATAGTCACACACAGAGAGAGAGAGAGAGGCAGAGACATAGGCAGAGGGAGAAGCAGGCTCCATGCACTGGGAGCCCGACGTGGGATTCGATCCCGGGTCTCCAGGATCGCGTCCTGGGCCAAAGGCAGGCGCTAAACCACTGCGCCACCCAGGGATCCCAAGACTCATTTTCTCCTACTCCAAAGCTTCCCTTTTGTAATTTAGATTGTGATTGTTTAAATTACTGTATATATATTTTTTTTCCCTTTTCACATTTTATTGGCAACTGGGAGGAGGTGTCTTCCCTGCCACTAGAGGTGCTCACAGTTTCTTCAGCCACTCCAAGCTTGGGCCCAGGGGGATTCTGGGGGCGGTTGGGTACCTTGACCATGTTCCTGTCATCTTGAAGGGGTACGGGGTAGTTGTAGGGCATGGCCTGGTTGATGCTGACCATGTACTTGTTAAAGGGGGGACAGAGGGACAACTGGTTGGCTCAGCGGTTGAACGACTGCCTGAACCAGAGGTGTGATCCTGGGATCTAGGATTGAGTCCAGCTTCTCCCTCTCTCTGTGCCTCTCTGTGTATCTCTCATGAATGAATAAATAAGTCTTTAAAAAAGAGCAGGGGAGACAGAATTATAGACCTGCCATGTCGGTCTGTCCATAGCGGTGGTCTAAAATACCATATCATCATTTTGAAATGAATTCTGTTTTAACAGTGTTGAGTCTTTATAAGAATAATACGTATCAAAAAATTTTTTAAAAAAAGAATAATACGTATCTTTAATACGTATTATCTAATACACTATCATTATTCACTCTTCTTTTACATGTAACCGTAGACTGTTGTTTCTGTTTGTTTTCCATTTAGGCTCTGAAGTTTTTTTGTTGAATTTATTTGTAGGGATTTTACATTTCTATGCTACTTTTTTCTATCTGGTTCTTATTAGTATAAGAAAGACATTAATTTTTAAAGTTCTGTGACAGGTTATTTTACTGAATTCTGAATTCTCTTCTAAACTGATTGACCTGCCAATTGATAATTTCACCTAATTCTTTTCCACATGTATGCCTCATATTTCATGCTCTGATTTAATTACATCGACTGATATTTTCAGAACAATGTTATGTAACAATGACAACTAGCATCTTTGTCTTATTTCTAACTCTAATGTGAATGAATGATTTTGGTATGTGACCATTTATGGAGGGAATTATACAGTTTTTCTTTTTTCTTCTTTTGGCTAATATGGTTGTAATAATATAATTCTTAGTATTAAGCCATCCATGCATCTTTAAAAGAGTTACATTTGATTGTTAATGGCTTTTTTTTATATGTATTTCTGGATTTTATTTGCTGATATTTAGAATTGTTGCCTCAGTAATCACAGGTGATGTTGATCTATAGATTTTATTTTTTCTGTTCTTTGTTTAGGTTTGTAGGGTGTTATGCTGGCTTATAAAAAGAACCAAAGGGGCGGGGGGTGGGGTGAAGTGAATGGGTGACGGGCACTGAGGGGGGCACTTGACGGGATGAGCACTGGGTGTTATTCTGTATGTTGGTAAATTGAACATCAATAAAAAATAAATTTATTAAAAAAAACTACTAAAAAAGAGAACCAAAGGTTTCCTTTTTTTGTGTTCTAGAATAGTATCTTTTTTTTTTAATTACAGAAATATTACATGCTTGTATAAAAACCTAACAATATACTATCTTTACTCCTACTTCTTTTTTCTTGAACTAAAAACTGTTAATTGTTTAATCTCGGTCCTTCTAGGCTTTAAAAATAGTTTTTCATTATAGATATTCTGTTAACAAGTTTCAGGAAAAATAAACATCAAATGATTAAAAGTGGGAAATACAGTATTTACTTATAATTTTTCTTAAATGGGTATTAGAACCATCCATATCCTGTCTGCTTTGTAATATGTTTTTATTTCACATAACAATAGATGATAAATCTCTTTGTTCTAACGTGTATATTTGAACTTTAAAAAAATAAACTTTAGGGCAGCCCGGGTGGCTCAGCGGTTTAGCACCGCCTTTAGCCCAGGGCGTGATCCTGGAGTCCCGGGATCAAGTCCCATGTCAGGTTCCCTGCATGGAGCCTGCTTCTCCCTCTGCCTGTGTCTCTGCCTCTCTCACTCTGTGTGTCTTTCACGAATAAATAAATAAAACCCTTAAGAAAATAAAATAAATAAAATAAACTTTAGGGGCACCTGAGTGGCTCAATGGTTGAGCGTCTGCCTTTGGCTCAGGTCGTGATCCCGGGATCCTGGGATTGAGTCCTGCATTGGGCTCCCCTCTCCGTGGGGAGCCTACTTCTCTCTCTTCCTGTGTCTCTGCCTCTCTCTCTGTGTGTGTTTCTCATGAATAAATAAGTAAAATCTTTAATAAATAAGTAAACTTTAAAAACAAAGAGAGGGTGCCTGGCTAAGTCAGAAGAGCATGCAACTCTTGATCACAGGGTCAGGAGTTTGAGCCCTGTGTTGGGTGTTGAGATTACTAAAAGTAAATAAATAAATAGAAATAAACTTTAAAGTATATATTGGATCCTAATTCTTTCAAATAACTGGTACAGAGTTTCACAGTATGGATATACCATAATTTATTAATCATTTATTATTAAGCGTTTATTAATGTCTATCAATGGATATTTAAGTTGCTTCCAGTTGTTTTTTTTCAAACCCTCAATTTTTAAATGCCACTAATTAAAATTTCAAAAGCCACATCTGTAAGCCAGAGTCAACCTGTGGTATGCCAGATTATGACCTCTGCTTAATACAAATATTTAGCTACCTTTTATTTTTTCGTACTGCTTTGAAGTCCTTCGTTTCAGTGTGTGGGTTAGCATGTATGCCAAATGATTTATTGCTCATGCATACACACGAAGTTTTGTTCGTATACAATTTAAAGTATGCATATGCCATATAACTAGGTGCAGCTAACACTTCTCTCTCTCTGTTTTTTTTAAAAGATATTCTATGCAGGAAATGTATGATGTGGTATCAGGAATGGAGGATTACAAACATTTTGTTCCTTGGTGCAAAAAATCAGATGTAATATCAAAGAGAACCGGATACTGCAAAACACGATTAGAAATTGGGTTTCCACCTGTTTTGGAGCGCTATACATCAGTAGTAACCTTGGTGAAACCACATTTGGTAAAGGTATAGTTTTGGTTCTGTTGTATTTAAGTATTTCCCAAATGTTGATTCTGTCAAATGCCAGGTGTTGTTATATGTATTATATTGATCATCTTGACCCTTGTCAGAAGAGGAGCCATTGAATTGAAAAGGTACCCAGGTTTAAACACACAAAAAGACAGAATTCCATAGAGTTCTTTTAATTCCTAGAGTTTGGTGACCAAAGACTTAAAGCTTAGTTGTCTTTTATGCCCACAGAATATCATTTCTTAGTAATTGGCCAGAGCTAAGTGCCTTTGTCAGCTCCTTGTTAGGCGTTGAAGGAGGTGGCAACTCTCATACCAGAGAGTCTATTATCCAGTGAAGCTGAAAGTCTACCCTTGTCTTACTCTCAAACTTGAACTCCACTTAAAAGGCTGTGCTCCACTGGAACTCTACCATGCTGAATGTTTCCACCTGTTTTTCTCATAGTTTTGGAGTTCTTCTGCACTGCCTCTCATCCAGTAGCTAACATTTATCAAGTTCTTTGTAGTGCTTGCTTGAATTAATTCACTTAATCTTCATAACAGCCCTTCCAGATTCAAATGTTACCATTCTCCATCTTAATGGTTGAGCAAATTAAGGCTTAGAAGAATTAAACAACTTGCCCAAAGTTACAGAGCCAAGACTGGCTGTCTTTCAGACACCAGTGAATATCTCATAAAATGTTTTTCTATTTCCTGACTTCAATCTCTTATAACTTAAATCTTCATATGTTATGCTGCATCTAAGTAAAAGAACCCTTGTGGGGGGAAAGAAAACTTCAATTTTCTCCTCCTGATTTTTTTTTCTTCCCTTTGCTGGCCCTTTTTTTTTTTTAATTTAAGTAGACACACCTTCCCTTGCTTCTTAACACATACAAGATTGTCTTCTGCTTTATTATCACTCCCACCCCTTCCCCAACACATACAAAAAAAAACTACACTTAATGTTTAGGCAGTACTTTCTATCTTCAGTTTCCATGAATGCACTATACAGCACTTACTGCACAGCCTTGTGTCTGCATATTCCTCACTCTTCTCCCTGTAGTGAGCTTATGTCTCTGCCTAGTAATCCTTCAAATTTGCCTGGTGTTTCTTTCCCCCCTTTCCTTATATAATCAGTCCTGCTCTGGTGATTCCTCTGGGCTTTGTACATGCTTTCTCTTACCATTTTATAAGAAAATTTACTTCTTCATCTGGATTTCTGCTTGACAAAGTTGAGCTACTTGAGTGAATGGGAGCACCTCTTTTACATCTTTGTGTATCCTCAGCACCGGTACTACAATGATGGGAGTCATGAGAGTCTATGCTTATGAGTGTCTCACTGCTTTGTTCTTGGGTTATTGCAGATCTGGTGATGTTCCTCATAATCTTGGCAACTTTCAGCACTGCCAACGAGAAAGGAGAAACTATCAGGAAAAAAAAAATCTTCTGGGGCACTTGGGTGGTGCAGTCGGTTGAGCATCCGACTCTTGCTTTTGGCTCAGGTTGTGATCCTCGGGGTCGTGGGATTGAGTCTTACTTGAGGCTGTGCGTTCAGCATGGAGTCGGCTTGGAATTTCTCTTTCTCTCTTTCCCTCTGTCCCTCTGTGTGCACACTCTCTCTCTCCCCCAAATGAATAAATATTTTTAAAAAATCCTCATAATAACATCTATTAAATGATCATTGGTATCTCAATTTAATGAGGCTTAGAGAAATTAAGAACCTTATGCAAATTTACACTATACATGTCAGATTCCGAAGCTATTTTTCCATTAAAATAAGCTACCTCGCTAAATGTGCTAATTTATTGTTTGAAGATATGGTTTTTTTTTTTTAATTTTATTTATTTATTCATCAGAGATGAGAGAGGCAGAGACACAGGCAGAGGGAGAAACAGGCTCCATGCCGAGAGCCTGATGTGGGACTCGATCCCAGGTCTCCAGGATCACGCCCTGGGTTGAAGGCGGCGCTAAACCACTGAGCCACCCGGGCTGCCCTTGAAGATATGTTTGAGAGTAACCACACACCTACGTGTGTTCATCCTTCAGTTGTCCCTGGGTTCACGTTTTAGATTTTAATACCTAATACATGCATGTGGCATAGAATACATATCATTATAACCATGGGAGCAGCAGAAACCATGTGACTTTTTCTGCAAATTATAAGTTGCCCCAAAAATGCTTGTGATATGTTAGTCTAGTGCACATAAATCTGTAATGACCAGAAACTCTTGAAGGTTTTCAGCAGATTTAATAAAGGCACTGGTTCAGTGAATATTACTGCCTGGGTCACAGTATAAACATTTTACCTGTCATAGTTTTTATGGTCTGGGTCAGTTCAGTCAGAACAACCAGTCATTGGTTATCCTCATAACACCTCCTATTGTGGTTAGTATCTTTGCTGTTAGTAATGAAACCTTTAGCAATATCTAAAAAAAAAAAAAAAAAAAAAAAAAAAGTAAAAATCTGTGGGTCCAGGACACCTGCGTGGCTCAATGGTTGAGCGTCTGCCTTTGGCATAGGGCATGATCCCAGGTCTGAGGATTGAGTCCTGTATCGAGCTCCCTGTGAGGCGCCCACTTCTCCCTTTGTCCATGTCTCTACCCCTCTCTCTGTGTCTCTCATGAATAAATAAGTAAAATCTTAAAAAAAAAAAATATCTGTGGGTCCTTGTGCTAGATTTTTTTTTTTAAGATTTTATTTATTCATACAGACAGAGAGAGAGAGAGAGAGAGAGAGGCAGAGACACAGTCAGAGGGAGAAGCAGGCTCCATGCAGGGAGCCCGACTAGGGACTCGATCCTGGGTCTCCAGGATCACACCCCAGGCTGTAGGCGGCGCTAAACCACTGAGCCACCAGGGCTGCCCCTTGGGCTAGATTATTGATATGAATAGAATACAGCACTGTCGCATTTTGTGAAAAAGTAGTTAGAAGAAGTGAGTATATTGCAGTGAGCATTCCCAATAGCTATTTCTCCTTCATTGTTAAATTTCCTATAAGCTGCTTTTTTTTTTTTTAAGAGAGAATCCCAAGCAGGCTCTGTGCTCAGTGCAGAGCCTGACATGGGGCTTGATCTCATGACCCTGAGATCATGACTGAGCTAAAATCAAGAGTCAGATGCTGAGCAGCCCAGGTGGCTCAGCAGTTTAGCGCTGTCTTCGGCCCAGGGTGTGATCTTGGAGACCTGGGATTGAGTCCCACATTGGGCTCCCTGCATGGAGCCTGCTTCTCCCTCTGCCTCTGTGTGTGTGTGTGTGTGTGTGTGTGTGTGTGTGTGTGTGTGTGTGTGTGTGTGTGGTGTCTTTCTGTGTCTCTCATGAATAAATAAAAAAAAAAAAAGAAAGAAAGAGTCAGATGCTTAGCTGACTGAGTCACCCAGGCACCCCTCCTATAAGCTTCTTACATGATTGTGAAGAAGGGAGGAATATATTGCCTTAAAGTTGGGTAACTGAAATAAGATTTTGTAATAGATTTTTGAAGCTTTTACAAATTAGATGGTCAGGGCAGCCCCAGTAGCTCAGCGGTTTAGCGCCACCTTCAGCCCAGGGCGTGATCCTGGCGACCCAGGATCAAGTCCCCCGTCGGGCTCCCTGCATGGAGCCTGCTTCTCCCCTCTGCCTGTGTCTCTGCCTCTCTCTCTCTCTGTGTCTCTCATAAATAAATAAAATCTTTTTAAAAAAAATTAGACGGTCATTATTGAACTACATATAAAACTGAACCCTTTGAAAAAAAATTTTCACTTTTCTCCAGTAACTTAGCATAATGTGAGTAAAGTTAGCTATTAGCATTTGAAAAAAAAAGATTTTATTTTATTTTTTATTTGATAGAGCACAAGCAGGGGGAGCAACAGAGAGAGAAGAGCAGACTCCCTGCTGAGCAGGGAGCCCAATGTGGGACTCAGTCCTCAGAACTGGGATCATGACCTGAGCTAAAGGCAGATGCTTAATCAACTGAGCCACCCAGGCGCCCCATTAGCATTTTGATGACTTATTTTATCATGTCTAAATAAATTTTAAAGCATTCATTGATTTCTATTTTAACAATTAAAATATTTTCTTTTATGAGTGTAAAAATAGAGCATGTCTTTGTGTTTTTTTGTTTTTGTTTTTAGAGCATGTCTGTGTAAATACTTTTTAGTATGAATGCAGTTGATTTTCTTTATAATGATTCTACCTTGTTTTCATCTGATAATTGACTCAAAAGAGTTTAGTTGCAGGAGAAGTGAGGAATAAACTGTAAATATATTTTAAGCTCTTTGGCTTCCAGTTTAAACTATCTGGAGAGATCCAGATACAGTCAGAATTAATCCTGCATTTTGTGTTTAGGGAGGCGATAACTAGGGAAGAATAAGTATACTCTGGGGGAAAAGAGTTTACTGATAGATGCAAGTCCTTTTTGCTAATCTGTAGTGCATAGGCTCAGGGGAGGGACAGCAGAAACTGTTGAGGGAAATAAGTTATCAAAGAAAAAGGGTAGGGGCACCTGGCTTCTCTCTCTGCCCTCCCTCCCCCCATCCCTTGCTCGTGAGTGCACTCCCTCTCTCACTCTCTTTCTCAAGAAAAGAATGGGTAGAGAGGCTTGATGATTTATTGGCCCTGGAATATGCCAAAAGAGCTGAAAACTTAAAGCTTAATTGGGGATGGCGGTGTTGACTTTGAAACAAGGTTCTAAAAGATGGTTTGCTGCTGAGGAAGGTGATAGATACTCTTGAGGTCAGTTGTCTACTAGTATTAATGCCCAGATAGCGTCTTAGAATAGTAAGTAGAGAAGCTAAACTTCATTCAAAGTCATAACCAGTCCTAACAATCTGCCAGTGACTGTGAATCTGGCCACCATTTTTCACACCGCAGGAGGCAACTCTTGGTGGGTCCCAACCAGCCTCTTTTTAATAATACCGAAAGAGAAATATTGAGATGCACTGCCATATAACATCACTGAGTATCATGTTTCAGTGTGTACATACACATAGAAGATAAACATGAGCACTGAAGAGATTACAGCTTAGAAATCAATGGATTAGGGACATGGGTCAGGGCCAGACTTTTGGGAAAACTGGAACCGTGAATCCCCTTAGAAATAGAGAATAATGACTGAAGGAAAGACTAAATGTGACTGAGGAGAGAAAAATCTTTGGGTAGGAAAGGAGAATTCTAGAATCATGCTTGGGATCTCTGCCAGATACCTTATAAATATTTTAGCTATATCATAATGATTAGTATAAAATAGGTATTATATTCCTTTTATAGATAAAAGATAATATGATACAGAGAATTAACTTGTTCAGGATTACTTATAAGTGGCAAGACTGGAAATAAACTTCCAGAAAAATCACTGCCTGTTTTGCTGCTGGAGGAGAAATTTCTAAGCACAGCAGTGAAAACTGAAAATATTGGGGATCCCAGGACAAAAGAAAATGACCTATATTTGCAGATCACTTCCTAGTACCAAGCTGAAAATAAGATCATGTTTAACACCTGTGATTTGACCTACGAACATATTTTTAAAAAGCAGTCCTCCCTGGAGCATCTGGGTAGTGCAGTTGATTAAGCAGCTAACTCTCATTTTCAGCTCAGGTCATGATCTCAGGGTCATGAGGTCAAGCCCTTGTGTAGCTACACTCAGCACAGAATCTGCTTAAGAGACTCTCCCTCTCCCTTTGCTCCTCACTGCCCCCCACCCTAAGCGCGCTCTCTCACTCTAAAAAAATTAAATCTTTAAAAATTAAAAAAAAAAAATCATCCTCAGTTGTAGATTCTGGACGGTCTAAGTGTATTTTACTGCAGTTACATTTTTTCATTTTGTTCTAGGCATCCTGTACGGATGGGAAGCTTTTCAATCATTTGGAGACTGTTTGGCGGTTTAGTCCTGGTCTTCCTGGCTACCCAAGAACTTGTACCTTGGATTTTTCAGTAAGTCTCATACAGCCCTTGGTTTGTTCCAAGTATCAGGTGAAGCTGGTAAAGAAGGTATAATCCATTGATTAGAACCCAGCTGCTGTAATTAATATTATGTGCATAGTGATTACTAAAAGATGCTTTCAGAAAATCCCAGTTTTCTGAATACTGAATGCCTTTTTCTTTTTTTTTAAATTTATTTTTATTTATTTATTTTGAATGCCTTTTTCTACACCAACTTTATAAGAAAGAATACTAATGAATCTTTTTTTTTCTTGAAAACCTTGAATAGCTATTCCTTCTCTATTTTCTAATTTTTACAGGTCCATATATTATATGACACATATTATGATTTCAATAAGAGCTTAATAACTGTTTATTAACCCCAAATGAAATCTACATATTGATTTATGATGCAGAAATAAAGTGCAAAGGGGGAAAATATATTTTTCAAATCTAGGGTCTGGAAAATATGTTTTTAAAATATAGGGTTTTCTTGTTCACATCACCTTAGCTCTAGAAAACCTAAAGGCACTTAAGGCTTTTTTTGAACAGATAAGACATGAGTTGGTAGCTGTATTTGCAACTCAGGCATTGCATTTCAAGAAATAGTCATAATTTTGATTAAATTACTATGTGCTACTGTTGTCAGCTCTGGAGTTTTTTGTTTTGTTTTGTTTTCCTGAGTTGTCTTCATTAAAACATTAAAAAATTAGTGGACATTAATGGGACAGTTGGGGAAATTTGTTTAAGGTCTGTGTAGGTTTATTTTTTTAAGATTTTATTTATTTATTCATGAGAGACACACAGAGAGGGGGGGTGGGCAGAGACAACAGGCAGAGGGAGAAGCAGGCTCCACGCAGGGAGCCCGACATGGGACTCGATCCCAGGTCTCCAGGATCCCACCCTGGACTAAAGGCGGCGCTAAACCGCTGCGCCACCCAGGCTGCCCAAGGCCTGTGTAGATTATATATTAGTGTTATTATCTACTAGCATTAACTCTCTCTTAACTTCCTGGCTTTAATAATTGCACTGTGTGGGCAGCCCTAAAAGAGGATTAGTTCCCTCTTTTATAGGCGAGTAGGATAGATCTAAAAGGGGCACATTAAAAAGAAGCCAGAGCATATGGTATTTATTCAGCTTTTTTGCGGTTTTCTTTAACTTAATAAAAGCAGATTATGTCTTGAAATGAAACTCATTGGCCTTGTTTACTTAAGCTTATTGCCAGTAGTAGTTGTGCTCATTGTGGAAAGTAAATCTCCATCATCTGAGGAATGTTAAAAAATCTCAGCTAGCTACACCTGTACTACAGCTGTGTGGTAGATACTGGCCAAGGCCATTTCACAATGTGAGTACCACCACCCTAAGTAGAGATTGAGTAAAAGATCTTCCTAAAATAATCAACATTTTCCTACAGATTTCTTTCGAATTTCGCTCCCTTCTACACTCTCAGCTTGCCACACTGTTTTTCGATGAAGTTGTAAAGCAGATGGTAGCTGCCTTTGAAAGAAGAGCATGTAAGCTGTATGGTCCAGAAACAAATATACCTCGGGAATTAATGCTTCATGAAGTTCATCACACGTAAAAGGAACTGGTCACCTACTTGTAACTTTAGTGTATTCACTTTTAGGAAGTGCTTTCATTTGCTTTCAGAAGTCAGAGAGCATTTGTTAAACACAGCTTTGATTATAAACCTGCACCGTTGAGAATTTGCACTTGGAATATGGAACCACATGTATATAGAATTTAATCAAGTGTAATTCAAAGTAATGTATATATTAGCATATTTACAATAATGGGATGTCATTCCTATTGCTAGAATATGGACATCACTCTTAGCAGAAATTGAAACTAAATTTAAACCCTTTAATTATCACCTTATTTGAAAGAGTTTAGTTGAGATGCTCACATAGTATGTATTATATTAACCATATCACCTTTAAGTTATTAAATTCAGACTATTTATAACTTATTGTCATAGGACTTGCCTCTTGGCTTAGGATATTTGAGTAATCATCAGATATTTAAAGTAAACTTTGACTTAAAAATACTGTTAATGAAGGTTCCCTGGCACTTTCTTATTTTTTAATTGTTCTTAATGGGTAATAGGTAATTCAGTGCCATGTGTAGTGACATTAACTCCTAGATAAACAGTGAATATTTTTTTTGGTGAGTGGTCCAGAGCTTTAAGCTACTTACTTCTCTTGTAGTTTGCAGCCCTCTTCCAGATACTCTGACTACTCTTTCGGTAATGCTAATTGTATGTCAAATTTTGACTACAGCAGTGGGCAACAGATGAAGATAAGTTGGTTGATAGGTCTCTAGCACCATACATCCCAATTTTCTATTTATTGTGTGTACTCACTTTCAGTAATGTATTTCAAACTGATATTTTTGTAAACAAATCAATGTCTAAAGGACTGAAGTGGTAACTTAATAAAGTAAATTTGTTTATTTTTTGTACAGTTATTTTGGTTATTGAAATCGTCCTGTATTATTTCAATGTGTATTTTATATAGACAGTAAAGTTTCACTGTAGCACTTCATGAAACAAATCTGGGCAAAATTGAGTCTTCCTTTAATTAATAGTGATCTTCCCTCTTTTCAATCCATACCCAACAACCCTCTTGCATTACCTTTCTGGTCAGAGTGCTGTTTGTTTCTTCACATCAACAAGAAACCTCAATAATTAGCTCTCTACATAAAAGCACGTTTGCATCAATTTTTCCAATCTGTTTTGAAAAAAAAAATCTGTTTTGAGTGCCTGCTGTGTGCCAGTTGCTGGTTATACAGTGGTGAAGGACTCCTACAGTCTGCTCACATCAGGCAAAGGGAGAAGCAGGGTCCCCACAGGGAACCTGACGTGGGATGATCCTAGGACCCCTGGATCATGACCTGAGCCAAAGGCAGACGTTCAACCACTGAGCCACCCAGGCATCCCACAAAAGATTTTTTTAATGGCAGACCTAGGACTCAGATAATTTTTTATCCCTGTATATATTTTCTTTTGATGGATATAAGAACCTGTATTTTATTACTACTCTTATAAATGCTATAGATAAACTTTCAGGTTCAGAATCTAACTTAGTGGTTGGGATCTAAATCACTATTATGTAAGTATGTAGATGGTATTTTGGTGAGGGAGCCCAGAAAAATACAAATATTGCCTTGATCCTAGCCATCCATCTAATAACCCTTGATGTTCCCTAACTGTGGTCAGAACAGGCAGGATACAATATACCCAGGCATTCTGGCTCCAGTATCTATCCTCTTTGCTTTATGTAGTGCAACACACTGGAGGCCCTGAGCCTGTGGACCACTGAGCCACCAGGTGCCCTGGCCTCCTATTTTTAATTTACTTTAAAAATGCAGGGGAAATCCTTTAGTGATTTCTTGAGAGAAGTCAAGTGGTAGCTAAATTTTTAGAATCCCTGAGTGTCTGAATATATCACTGTTTTATATACAATACTTGAGTACAGGGACACCTGGGTGGTTCATTGTCTGCCTTTGGCCCAGGGCGTGATCTGGAGACCTGGGATCAAGTCCCACATCGGGCTCCCTGCATGGAGTCTGCTTCTCCCTCTGCCTTTGTCTTGCCTCTCTCTCTGCGTCTCTCATGAATAAATAAAATCTTTAAAAACAAAAAACAGTACTTGACCTTAGAACTCTACATTAGTTAATATCCTCCCTCCTCTCATCCCAGTTTGAAGCTCTGATTTCATTGTATCCTGGTGTCACATGCTATTCTTGAAAAACCTTACACCGTTGTTAATCCCAGGGCTCTGTGTAGCGTCCATTTTTTGGTCTCTGGAAGCTTTTATTTTTTTAAAAGATTTTATTTATTTATTCATGAGGGACACAGAAAGGCAGAGACACAGGCAGAGGGAGAAGCAGGCTCCATGCAGGAAGCCCGATGCAGGACTCGATCCCAGGATCTGGGATCACGCCCAGAGCTGAAGGCAGCCGCTCAACTGCTGAGCCACCCAGGCATCCCTCTGGAAGCTTTTAAAATCGACTCTTGGGCAGCCCCAGTGGCGCAGCGGTTTAGCGCCGCCTGCAGCCCAGGGCGTGATCCTGGAGACCCTGGATTGAGTCCCGCGTCGGGCTCCCTGCATGGAGCCTGCTTCTTCCTCTGCCTGTGTGTGTCTCTGCCTCTCTGTGTGTGTCTCTATGAATAAATAAATAAAATAAATATAAAAAAATAAAAAAAAATAAAATCGACTCTTTACCTATCCTGGGTAGTCTGAAATTGCATGCTCCTCTGCCCCTTGCCTGGTCCTAATTATGGGCCTTTCATTTAGACTCAGTTACTTGAACCCTGAGGAATCTCCTCTCCGTATTCTCTGGGTCCATCATTCAGGTATTCCTAACTAGACATTCAACCTCCCTCATATTAAATCTAGTTTTTCCTATTTTCCATGTTTTTGTTCCATCTTTTAGATTTCAGTTCTATTTTCCAGGTCCTTTGTCATAGTTTTAATTTCCAATAATGTTTTCTAATTGTTCCTTTTTGTTAGCTTCCTTGGTTTATGGCAGCAGGATCTCATCTTTAAGATACTATGATTTAGGGATGCCTGGGTGACTTAGTGGTTGAGTGTCTGCCTTTGGCCCAGGGCATGAGATCCCAGAGTCCTGGGATTGAGTCCCGCATCAGGCTCCCTGCAGGGAGCCTGCTTCTCCCTCTCCCTGTGACTTGGTGTCTCTCATGAATGAATAAAATCTTTTATTTATTTTTTTTTAAGATTTTATTTATTCATGAGAGACACAGAGAGAGAGGGAGACAGAGAAACAAGCAGAGGGAGAAGCAGGGCAGGCTCCATGCAGGAAGCCCGATGTGGGACTTGATCCTGGGACTCCAGGGCCAAAGGCAGGCGCTAAACCACTGAGCCACCCAGGGATCCCAAATAAGATCTTTTAAAAAAGAAGTTTCTTCTAGATCCCTTTTGGTTTTGCTATTCTTCATGTTGAGGCTTAATGGTGGTTTGTCCATGAATATTTGAAAGCAAGGGACTACGAGTGTATTGGCTGCGGAATTTCACTGTACAGCAATCGGGTGAGCCAGCCTTTTCATCGGAGGGACTCTCTGAATCAGAAATCTTTGTTTTTCTACATGATTCTCTCTTGTCCTAGAGAAATACGGGAGTAGAAATGCTGGCTAGCTACCGGCATTCTGGAAGGTAAGTGATGGAGAGAAGATAGAGTTGGGTTCCTAATGTATGGACGTCTCTGGCTACCGCTTCCAAGGAGGTTTACGACTGCCTAGATCCTGGCTTAGGGGTTCATTCCAGCCTGGCTCTTCGGTCTAAGAACGTAAGCTCTTCACACCCAGCTCCCATCGGATAGCTCAGAGACTTTGTATAAGCTACTTAACCTTTCAGCCTATTTACCTTCATGTGGCATAGGTTTAGTAAGGAGTCCCTAATCCAAGGTTCTGGACTTAAACCAAGTATTTAGTTCAGTGTCTAGCACAGAACACTAATTTTTTCCTCTGCTCGTGTCTTTAGGCTGGCCATGCTCTAATAATCTTTTAAAGTCCAGGTGTTTTTCATCTCTTACCTTTTCTTATAATCACTTAGCTTGGCCTTTAAGGTAATTAACTATATAAACCCTTTTCTCTAACGTTTGATATTGCTTTGCCTTTTGCTACTTCTACAGGCGAAACTATATTCTAGGCATGTCTTGCTCACTTAAAATGCCTTTTATTTAGTCCCCTTTAATCTGTTGTCATTTTGTTTCTAACCTGGGCAAAGCACAGGTAGTTCTAGGTGCAAATTTCAAGTGACTGGCTTTTGATCTGTGATTATTTTTCCTTTTGTCTGAGCTTTGCATACCAAGGGCTTTTGCCTTAAACCCTAGCTTATCCCCGTCTCTAAAACGGCAGCCCCAAGGCCAAACTGAGCAGCAGACTAGGTCCTTTGGCACAGGTGAAAGCAAGAATGTAGATGTTAAACATGATCTTGTGCTTTCAATTTATAATGTAGTAAATCTAGAAAACAATGTCTTAAAACTCATTCTGCCCCAAACATGCAGCCAGTTTTAAAAATAAGCCACACAAAAAAAATTTAAAAAGCCACATTTCCATTCTATTTTCTCCAATAAAGACCAAGTGCATGTAGTCAGAAATCTGCCTTAACTTTTTTTTTAAGGATTTTATTCATGAGACACAGAGAGAGGGAAGCAGAAACACAAAGGGAAAAGCAGGCTCCGTGCAGGGAGCCCAACGTGGGATTCGATCCGGGGTCTCCAGGATCAAGCCCTGGGCTGAAGGCGGCGCTAAACCGCTGAGCCACCCAGGCTGCCCCTGCCTTAAATTCTTAATAAAGGTGAAGATACTGGATCAGGCCAGGCCTATCAAATAAGGATGCCCTTCCCCACTACTACTGATGCTTGAAAGGCACACCTCTCTCCTTTCCACTTAGTACACACTCCTACTACAAACCCTTCCCTTCTCACCTAACAGGAACCCATTTTTTTTCTTATAATCTCCACATGCAGTGTGGGGTTCGAACTCACAAACCCAAGATCAAGTCCCATGCTCTTCCAACTGAGCCAGACAGGTGTTCCAGGAACCCATTTCTTATTATGTGGAGGCTTTGAAGCAGGAATCATAACCTCCATAAGGGACAAATTGCCCCTTTATGACAAGACCTCAACACACAAAATACTGTCCCCACAGGAACTTCCCATTACCTATGTCGTAATATAATCGTCTTTAGCAAAGAGAAACAGGAGACTACTCCAGGTAGAATAATGTTTTACACACTTGTGCCAAACTCTACCCCTCCATCCACTGGCTTTCATTTATCTTCTAGATCACGGAAAGGCTAACACAATTAACTTTAAACAAATTTTTATTACACAAAGGTTGTCACATAATTGGATATTTTTCTACTTTGTACACAATTATTCTTACTCTCCACCGAAAGGCTGCTTAACTTTTCATCTGGTGATGGCAAACACTAAAATCCTGATTTTAACAGAATAGTAGTAAAAATGCCTCAGTGATTTAAGTTGAAAGCAGTACATTGGTACATGGCTCTTGCACTCAGTTATCAGGAATGTACAAATGTCTTTTTATTCAAAAATACAAAATAAATTATCTGTAGGCATGGACAATGACAGCAGTAAACCATTATATGTTGTCAACTGAAACCATTAACTGATGGTTATAGCGATTTTCTTAAACATCAGCCAGCCTTTTCTTCAGTCATTTCCTTGAACTGACTTCTCTGAAGTTATGTTTGAGGAACACAGCCTTGAGCTTCCTCTCACAGTTCATTAAGAATGGTAAAGCACTATTCTAGGAATCAGAACATGCCGCCTCCCATACCACCTCCCATTCCACCCATTCCACCCATTCCTGGGTCCTTCTCTTCTTTAGGAATTTCGGTGACTACAACTTCTGCCGTGGTTAACAGAGAGGCCACTCCAGCAGCATCCAATAAAGCAGTTCTTACCACCTAAGAAAGAAGTTTGATAAATATATTACCTTTTTCCTTAGTGAAAAATGAACAAGACTTTTAGAAAATGATCAACTATTTACCTTAGTTGGATCAATGATTCCTTTTTCCACCATATTCACAAAATCTCCAAGCATAGCATCATAACCAACTTCTGAGGAACTCTGCATAATTTTCTCAACTATCAATGATCCTTCAACACCTGCATTCTTAGCAATGGTCATTGCAGGAATTTTGAGTGTTCTCTTAATAATTTCAATACCTGAAGATAAAGTTTAGCAAGCTGTAGTTTCTTTTCTTTCTTTTTAAAGATTTTACTTATTCATGAGAACAGAGGCAGAAACACAAGCAGAGGGAGATGCAGGCCTCCTGCAGGGAGTCCCATGCGCAACTGGATCCCCGGACAACCTGGATCACACCCTGACCCAAAGGCAGATGCCCAACCGCTGAGCCTCCCCAGGCATCCCCAGTTTCATTCTTTTGTAAAAATTACAATTCTGTTTGTCCACAGGTCAAATCATTCCCCCTGGACATGATTGCATCTTTCATTTATTTTCTAATTATCAGTGCTCTTCTAATGTTATTCTGGAATCTTTGTGGTTTATTGTTCTATTTAATGGGCAAGGGCAACTGCATTCTAAAAGACTAAAATCAGGTTGCAAATCAACTCATGAAAGGCAATTTTACCAATTCTTTGATCTTCATTAGCTGGAGTTATTGAATCCAAGGCTGGAATGCACCGAAGCAGGGCACAACCTCCTCCCAGAACAATGCCTTCTTCAACAGCAGCTCTTGTGGCATTGAGGGCATCTGTAACTCGGTCTTTCTTTTCATTCACTTCAACATCACTTGTCCCACCAACCTAACAATTAAAAGAATTCCAGTTAGTATGGGTTTCTCCCATTCAAGATGCTGACTGGCAAGACTCACTGAAAAGCACGGAGTTCAATTAAAAACATGTAAAAAAGGTCACCTATTTGTTAAGTGACTGCATGATTAAAGAGCTAATAGGGTCAGTGCAGTGTCTCACATCAGTCCAACACACACACTATCATTAACAAAACACCTTTTTCCCTAGCAATACCAAGTTCACTTCTGGCTTTAAGGAGAGTATTCCAAAAAAATTTTATATAATATATATCTCCATGACAAAGTTATTTCCCAAAACATTTTGGTTACACGGCACTATTGGAGAATACCACAGAAACAAAATCATTCTTGGGTTCAGAACCCAAGAAACTCATTTACAACAATGAATCTTACCTTCAACACAGCTACTCCATCTGAGAGTTTTGCCAGACGCTCATTCAGCTTTTCCTTTTCGTATTCACTAGTTGTGATATCTAACTGCTCAATGATTTCTTGAATACGCTTTTCAATTTGAGCCTTGTCACCTTTTCCTTTTAAAAGCATGGCATCATCTTTGGTCACAATGACCTCTCCAACTTTTCCTAAGTCATGAGGCTGAACATCTTCGAGATTTAGAGTCAACCCTTCTTCCCCAAACACCTACAAAAATATTTAAAAATGAACCATTGCAACTTGGTTTTTCATTATACCAAGTTTATCAGTAATACATCAGGTGGGTGTTTTGAGGAGATAAACATCTTAGAATACTGTTTTTTCTTTGAAATGTGAAATTTCAAGACAAGTTCTAGTCCAGAGAAGACTTGATCAAGTTTTTCACTGCATTTCCCACTTCTCACTTAATCCTCAATCAGAATTAATTAGTTTTATTTCAGAAAAGTATAAACTCAATTCCTCTGAGGTCACCCTTTTGGTGGAACCAGGACTAGACCTTAGACCTAAACAATTAAGTCCTATGTCTTTTCTATTGTATTGAACACAGATTAGTCAAATAATCCTATTCTTGGGCTAGACTCATAGCAAGTTAGAGAAGGGACCTGGGCACATTTAATCAAACCTTTACCTCGAAAACATCCAACAGAAACAAAAATTAAAAAAAAAAAAAAAAAAAAGAAACAAAAATTAATAGTTAATAATAAATGATCGTGAAAAACCTAAAATCTACCTATAAATTTTAGGCCTGGAAATATATAACATTCAGTAAACCAACATCACATATATTTTACTTACTGCACCACCAGTAGCAATAGCCATATCTTTAAGCTGGTTCTTTCTATTGTCACCAAAACCTGGAGCTTTGACTGCCACAACCTGAAGACCGACTTTTAGCCTGTTAAGAACAATAAGAATGAGATTTAAAGTTAATTAAAATGGTTGTCTAGTTTTAAGTTCTTAGTACTAAGATTACTTAGGAAACCACTTTTTTAAAAAGGTTTTTTTTTATTTGAGAGAGTGAGGGGATGCCTGGGTGGCGCATGGTGTGATCCCGGGGTCCTGGGATTGAGTCCCACATCAGGCTCCTCGCAGGGAGCCTGCTTCCCCCCTCTGCCTACGTCTCTGCCTCTCTGTCTCTCTCATGAATAAATAAATCAAATCTCTTTAAAAAAAAAAAAAAAAAAAAAAAGAGAGAGCACATGAATGGGGTTGGGGGGGTGAGGCACCCAACATGGGGCTCAATCCCAGGACCCCCGAGGACCGTGATCTGAGCTGAAAGCAGACATATAACTGACTAAGCCACCCAGGCACCCCTGGAAACCACACTTTACAATTTTTTGCTTCCTACCAACTTTTAGTCAAATTAAGACATGAAAGAGCAACTTTCCATTCATCCATATTTGCCATTACCTTTGTCAAAAATTGTTGACCTTACGGTTAAACTGAACCCAGGAAATAAATGCTAACATAAGCAAAAAACTTTTAACTACAGTGATAACTATTTTATAGATTGTGAAAATTAGAACAGTCACCAAATATTAAATTTGCAGATGTAATAAGCATTTATCCCTACACCCTATTTGTTCTATTTAGTAATGGATCAAGTTACTACTGAAGTTTGAGCAGTGTTCTTAATTCAGTTCCTTTACATATGTAAGTGTTGCTGATAAATAGCATTAAGTTCACCTGCGACTTTATCATGTAATGAATATCTGGAATATATAATCAAAGGAATGTCCACTTGAGACCAGACTGTGTGAAAAAGGAGTATTTAAACTGTTAAATACAGAGTTCATCTATTTTATTAAAGGGCCAAATAAAAATCAGAGGGACAGATAAACATAGTATGCCAAATCAATCAGCCATCCAAAGCTACAGACACCAGTAAGATGGCTCAATGAAACTCTGGAGGCCTATTTTTTTTTTTGACTTAAAATCCCACAATCTCATAAAGCTTTTCATAACCCATAAAGCAAATCCAAGCTAACAAACATTCAAGGATAAGTCAACTCATTCGGAGCTTTTGTGTCAAGGTATGCACTCTCCCATATAACTATTTCGTTTGTCCATTTCCATTACAATTAGAAAATTATTACTTCTAGAGCAGCCCAGAGGGCTCAGCGGTTTAGTGCCGCCTTCAGCCCAGGGCATGATCCTGGAGACCCAGGATCGAGTCCCACGTCGGGCTCCCTGCACGGAGCCCGCTTCTCCCTCTCTCTGTGCCTCATGAATAAATAAATAAAATCTTAAAAAAAAAAGTTTTGGGATCCCTGGGTGGCGCAGCGGTTTAGCGCCTGCCTTTGGCTCAGGGCACAATCCTGGAGACCCGGGATCGAATCCCACGTCGGGCTCCCAGTGCATGGAGCCTGCTTATCCCTCTGCCTCTCTCTCTGTGTGTGTGACTATCGTAAATAAATAAAAATTTTAAAAAAACTTAAAATTCTTTTTTGAGATTTGCTTTATTCATGAGACACACAGAGGCAGAGACCCTCTCCCTCTCAGCAGAGGGAGAAGCAGGCTCCCTATGGGGAGCCTGACACAGGATTTGATCTCAGGACCTCGGGATCACAGCCTGAGCCAAAGACAGTCAACCATTGAGCCACCCTTAAAATTTTAACAGATTATGTAACTAAATACGTTTTGACCTAAAATGGAAAAAAACCAATAGTTTACTTATAATTAAAAAATAGGTATCACATTCAAAACTAGGCTGTCTTATGAAAAACTTGCACAAAATATTAAGGACTTTCAAACAGAACTTATTCAAAAAAAACAAACCATTTTAACAGAGCTCACAAAGCATACCTGTATATATGCTAATATGAGTGGTGCAATGTGGGGGTACATAAAGGGGATTTCAAACACCAATATAAAAAAACTGCCTTTCATCTGGAAATGTAAACCAAATAAGAAAGCCTATTACCTATTTAAAACAAGTGTACTCAGAGCTTCTCCATCAACATCTTCAGCAATTATGACCAAGGGCTTACGGTGAGCATTGGCAATTTCAAGAGCAGGTACAATGGACTGGACACTAGAAATCTTCTTTTCACTCAATAGAACATAGGCATCTTGGAATTCACATTTCTGACCTGCAAAAATAAACATTTCAAACCAACTTAAGACATTATAACAATACCCTGAAAATAACTGCAATTTAGTTAAGTGAAAAAACTATAAACCAAAGTTTTAGTACATCTCAAATGACTGAGTTCATGTTTTTCCCTTCATTTCTCATTTACAATAACTTTTGGGATACCTAAATTTATCTTTTAGAAGTATGACCTGATTAATGCTTACAGTGTGACCCATGGCAACCTGTATATTTTTTTAAATTTCATTTGCTGACTTGTTCTTACCTTTCGACGTATTAATAAAGTATGGAGAAATATAACCTCGATCAAACTTCATGCCTTCAATAATTTCCAATTCATCATTCAGTGTTTTTCCATCCTATAAAAATCATTTAGCTGTATGAATTTCATTACAGAAACACAAAAAGTTGTAATTATAGACCAGATTAGGAGACCGCACTGATCACAAGGGATCCAGGCGTGTAAGTATGCAAATGCCCTAGGGGATCAAACTGCAATTCTGCAAAAATTTCAAAAATGCATTTTTGAATTTTTACATCTAGAAGAATAGTATCATTTAAGTTACAACGGATTCCTCAGTCACAGGGAAGGCTAAAAAATTCACACACAACTCAGGAAATACCCTAGTCTACGTGAATGCTAAAACATGCATAAAGGAATCAAGCATGAAATGCATAAATTTTTCTATTTGAAAACTGTTTTGATCAGACAACTCATCTCAAGCTATCATTAAAAACACTTACCTTTACTGTGATGACACCCTTTCTTCCAACCTTTTTCATTGCATCAGAAATGATGTTGCCAATTTCTTTGTCTCCATTCGCAGAAATCGTAGCAACCTAAAACAATCAAGTTACTCTTCCAAGTTAAAAGGTAAGGCCAGCATCCTCAGTCAGCTCCCCTCCCTTTTCCTAGTAACTTCAAAACTGATTAATATTGGGGCAGGGGGAACCTATGGACAAGCAGATGTGGTCTAATAGGTCTAACAATTATTTTTAAACCTACCATTTGGCTACATTATTTTTAAAAGAAATAAACATACAATTCTTTTTTTTAAAAAAAGGGAGAATATCCCCCCTTCTTGGAAAAAGTGGCAATATTCTAACATGACAAAAATTATGCACCTTTTGACAAATGGCTGAAGAACATCTTCCATACAAACAAATGAGTTTTACTCACAGCCATGTAAAACTAAAGTGACCACAAAGACTCTAGTTATGGTCACTGCATGATTTTCAGATATTTTTTAAGCAGTAAGAAGAAATGCTTTCCATGTCAAGTGACTAGGTGGTATCATTATTCTGACACTGGTATAGGATTATGGAATAAAATCACATTTACCATAAAATATGAAAAATCCTTACCTGTGCAATTTCTTCAGGGGTTGTCACGGGTTTAGACTGCTTCTTAAGTTCAGCAATTACAGCATCAACAGCTAACATCACACCTTATTCAAGAGTAAATGCCATTACAAAGCTTATTCTCTCAGGGCTCCACACCAAGTAAAAATTTCAATTTGTGTTAAATGTTTTAATGTTAATGGCCTATATAATGCATCTATGCCAGCACTTTTCCTAATTGCAAGGAGTTGAATGGCATGCACCAAAACAGGAACTTTGGTAAGTGAAGACTCACAAGCCAAAATTATTTTGAAAACTGGACTAAAGGAAAAAAACCAAGAGCATAATTTCAAGAATTTCACCATTCAACTCATTCTATGTAAGCTATTGACAATCCATCATGTTGCATGTTTCCAACAGGGTCACCCAACACTTTCCTCAACTGTATGACAGGGTTATGCCCCTACAGGTTTTAATTATCTGAAACTTTCTCATTTAATATATAATCAAAAAATTTGCTTTAACAGTCAATAGCATCACAACATGGATTTATGAGAACCCAATTTTGTTCAACGAGTAGGATTATTTCTGGCTCTTCCCTTTATTTTGAGAAATATAACTTAAAGAAAAAATCCAGGGACGCCTGGGTGGCTCAATGGTTGAGCATCTGCCTTCAGCCCAGGGTGTGATCCTGGAGTCCCAGGATTGAGTCCCACATTGGGCTCCCTTGCAGGGACCCTGCTTCTCCCTCTGCCTGTGTCTCTGTCCTTCATGAATAAATAAATCTTAAAAAAAAAAAAAAAAAAAAAACTAGCATAGTACCCATAGCATAAGGCAGGCATCTAATTGCTATTTGCCAAAGGAAAACTCAATTTAAGACTTTTTTTTTTTGAGAGAGGAGAAACAAGACTTAACTTTTTAAGACACTTCAAAACACCGGTAACAATGAAGAGACTTTCCTACCTCTCCTGATTTCCACAGGATTAGCACCTTTGCTAATCTTCTCGAAGCCTTCCTTGGCAATAGAGCGTGCCAAGACAGTAGCAGTAGTGGTGCCATCCCCAGCCTCTTCGTTTGTGTTATTGGCAACATCTTGAACAAGTTTAGCGCCAATATTTTTATATTTGTCTTTTAAGTCAATTGACTTTGCTACGGTCACACCATCCTTTGTTACTTTGGGACTTCCCCAACTCTGCTCAATAATGACTGTTCTTCCCTATAATTAGAGGAAAAAAAAGTGACAGAATCACATACCTGAGTGCATTTAGCTTGAAACACAATGAACAGTTTTTAATTACTTGAAAGCCTCAACACAAGTTGTCGCTTTTATTAAATGTGCAAGAATCTCAAAGGCAAATCCATCAGTGTTCTTAGCTTACAAACAAAATGACCTTTTCTGTTGCCAGATGCATAACCATGCATGAGGGTTTTATGGAAGATAAAAATCCCAGAGACTAAAGTTGTCATCTCATTAAAACATACACACACACACAGAAAACCAAACAACCTGGTAGCTCATAATGAAATTTCAGAATATCCTTCACATGATTCATAATTAAGTTTTGTCCAGTGCCTGCTATCTATGAAAATAATAAGAAAAGAGGCTTCAAAATTTAGCTACTAAATAAAATACCAAAAGCAAGGCAAGTACAGTTCACTCTTCCAGGGGCTGATTCAATGTTAAATCTCAAATCATGGTGCAAACAGTATTGGCAGCTTCTGGATCTGAACCAAAGCTGCTACTTGGGAGGCATGCAAATGCCACGTTTTATACAATATGTATCAATACTCTGATATTGGATCTGTCTTCCTGCAATCAAGCATCACTCCATTTGTGCATCACCTTCAAAGGTCTCCTCAAAACGGGTTACCCTTTCACTCATCACCCTCTTCATATTAAGTGAGACAAAAATCTTCATTACAGTCCTTCCACTAATGGTATGAACTGCCAGGGAAAAATCCAAACCTTAAGCAGGCAAGCAAGATTAATTCTACCTCCCATTTTCAAATCCACTTTGAGCTGTGAGTTACCACTCCATTACATCAGACATTGTAGGAAAGAAAGTTTCGCAAATTTTAAAGAAACGGTTTTAAGACCGTTGTTATCTACCTAAAAGAAAAGAGTAAGCAGTAATTGGGAACTCTTACATATTTATTGGAGTTTTTTTTTTTTAAAAGGTTAAGGACTTTATTGCTTCCAGAGGCTTTTATCGTCAGTACGCGGTTCTGATTGCAATACCTTCCTCAGACTGCACGAGGAGCCCAGGATCCATAAGTCATTAGGACAAATACAGGTAGGGCAATTTCCACCAAGAAAATACTAGTAGCTCAACCTAAATCTAGGCTCCTGAATTTATTACATGTTACAGACCCAAATCAGAGAGCTGTCCCAGTATCTAGAGAAGTCCTACTGATTATAAATGAGTGAACAATGGGTACGGAAGTACTTACTGCTCAGCAGCTCGGTGGGACTCTCTGACATAATTAAATTTCTACTCCTGAACTCACGATACTGTAAATTCCAACAAAATAAAAAACACTGATACCTTTGGCCCCATAGTAACGGCTACGGCATCGGCTAGGAGATCTACACCTTGAAGCATTAAGGCTCGGGCATCGGCACCGAATTTTACATCCTTGGCATAGGCCCGAGTGAGATGAGGAGCCAGGGCTCTGGACACTGGCCGGACGTGGCGGAGGACTGCGGGTAACCGAAGCATGTCTGCGGAGGGGCGGAAAGCACCAGGTTAGCAGTACTCCCACACTAGCTGCACCCTTGGTGCCCCGCAGCCACCCGGATACCGCGCGGCCTGCCCCCGGGGGCACAGCGGGCACCTGCGCCAGCGCCCACGGGAGGCCGACCGCGCGCCCACCCCGCGGCACGCGCAGAGCACGCCCATCGCCTTCCCCGCGGCCGCTAAAACCGAGTGAACCTTTCACCGCTTCAACAGCTTAGAGAAAATGCGCTCCCGAAAACCCAAGTCTGCAGCAAAGGCATGGGCGCTCGAGGGAGGAGGGGAAAAAAAAAACCCATTCCTGAAGGTACAAAAATGTGCTTAGTAAGATGCGGCTCCGGGCCTGTGTGCCCGGAGCAGCCCGGGGCCGCCACGCTGGGGGCCCGGCCACGTGTCTTTCCCCCAGGACGCCCTCCGCAAGGTCACGGTGTGCGCGGGGCCCGCGGCCCGCGGCGGCTGCGACCACCCAGCGCGGCGCCCTGCGCACGGCCCGGGGGGCGGCGGGGGCGGCGGGGACGGCAGGGGCGGCAGGGGCGGGCCCGCCGAGCACGCTCCCGACCCCCACCCCGGGCCAGCCCGCCCGCGGCGCCCTGCCGGGAGCAGTGCGGGCCGCACGTGACGGCAGCGCCGGACCCCGTGAGGCCTGGCCCGGCGGCGGGGGCTGCGCGCCCCGGGAGCCCCGGCCCTCGCCCGCCCGCCCGCCGCCCTCTCAGACCGCGGGGGGCGCGGCGCTCCGGGGCGCGGGCGCGGGGTACCTGCGAGACGGCGGCGGAGCGTGCGGGCGGCGAGACAGGCCGGCGGCGGCGACTGAGGGGCAGAGCGCACGGCGCGCACGGCAAAGAGCCAGTGTCCCCTCCCTCCGCCGCCCTCCCCCCGCCCCGCGGCCCCGCGCGCGCCGGCGCCTCCCAGCCCTGCCCGCCCGCCCGGGCCCGGCAATCGGCACGCGCCCCGCGCCAGCCCCGCCCCTCGCTACCCGCGGCAGGGCCAGGCCGGCGGGCTCAGCCCCCTCCGGCCGGCTTAGGCTAGTTCCCGGGCTGCGCTGGGTTCCAGAACTTTCCGGGAAGCGCGGCGCTCTCTGGGGGGGTCAAGGTTCACGGCGCGTCATTTCCGGGAGAGGGGCGAGGAGGTAGTACTTTCACCTCCGCGGGCGGCCTGGAAAGGCCTAGAAAGAAGTCCCCTTTCCTTCCGCCTGGGCGTCCCCGCGTCAGCGGCCGGCGCGCGGGGCCGGGGACCAATCGCAGCGCGCGCTGGCGCGGCCACCCTCTCCTGCGGGGAGGGGCGGGGCGCGGGAGCGAGCGCGCATGCGCGCCGGGCGGCCTTTTCCCACGTTCACGTGGCCTGGGGGTCGGACTGCGGGTCTCCTGGCGGCGGCGGCGGCGGCGACTCCAGAGCGAGTGGGACTGCGGCGGCCGGAGGCATGGTGAGGCCCGCGGGGCTGGCGGCCGGCCCTACCCGAAGCGCGGGGGCAGCCGTGCGGGGAGTGGAGGGGGCCCCAAGGGGCTCAGCTGCAGGGGCCGCGCAGAGGCCGGGCCCACCGCCCCTCGCCGACGCCTGGGCCCTGCACGCGGGAGCCCGGCTCGCCTGCAGCCCGGGCCGGGCCGGGGACGGACGCGCGCCTCCCGCGGGGCCTCTGCCCGCGCAGCATCTGCGGAAGCCCGGCTGCAGGCGCGCGCCTTGATGGGTTTTGCAGAAATGTCCCGGAGAAACCCAAGGAAGGAAAATCTTTGACCTTGAAGTCAACCAAGGTTGCCCTTAAAGCTCGTCCGAGGGCTGAGCACAGCAGCAGCAGGCACCCCTAACAGATGCAGAACGGGAAATTAGACTCATGAGAGCAAAACACTCAAGTGGCGTGGTTTTTTTTTTTTTTTTCCTTTAAACGAATCTGAGCCTTGGCGTTAACTTTGAAAGCCACGCACGTGCTTTTTTGACGAGTAACGCTGAGAATATAATCGCATAACTACTGCTATTTCAGATTTGACGTCCCATTTCCTCTCTTACAGGCAGGGCAGGCGTTTAGGAAGTTTCTTCCCCTGTTTGACCGGGTTTTAGTCGAAAGGAGTGCAGCTGAAACTGTAACCAAAGGAGGTATCATGCTACCAGAAAAATCTCAAGGGAAAGTGTTGCAAGCAACAGTAGTGGCTGTTGGATCGGGTTCCAAAGGAAAGGTAAGTGGGGCTAACGTTGAACCGTTTTTATGTGGAGTGGAGGGGGGGAAAAGGAAATCTCGATTATTAAAAGTAGTTAGCCATTTGGTGGCCGAGTGTGATCGGCCTTTTCTTCAAATTCTAAGTCTTTGATAAACCAAAAAATCGTATTTATGATGATCCGTGGGTGCTTTTACAAGTTGGGGAAAATTTAAACTCTAGGTTTGAGCTCTAACATCGTAATTGCCCTAATCTTTTAACTCTTTTTGGCCTTAGTGGGTGTGCTTTTGAAAGGAACAGGTTGGACCTAGCTTTACAGGCATTCTCCAGTTGATTGCTTAGACCTCAGACCTCCAAGTCAGACACAATACACAAATGCCTTGGGGTCAGATATCAGATAGATTAATTGTATTGTTTTAGTTGTCTGTAAGGAAGAAAGTTCTAGCAAGGAGGTGTATCCTGGCGTCAGGACCAGGAAGGTTTTGGGGCAGGGGCGCTATGCTGCAGTCTCTTAAATATATACTTTTTTTTTTTTTTAATTCATTTATTCATGAGACACAGAGAAAGGCAGAGGGAGAAGCAGGCTCCATGCTGGGAGCCCGACATGCGCCTCTCTCCTGGGACCCCAGGATCATGCCCTGGGCTGAAGGCGGCGCTAAACCCGCTGAGCTACCTGGGCTACCCAAATCTGTACTTTGTTGGAAAAGAAATTGAATCATAAAAGAAGTATATGTTCCAAATTCTGGCAGTACCTCTTGAATTTTTGTGTATTGGAAGAAGTTAAACATGATCACCACATATGCAGTTTCAAAAACAGATCTTGTGTAGTCTGGAGGTTATGTTAATATTTAACCAAAAAGTTAGCTTACCTTAGCTTTTCCAATATAACTCTTTAAACTGTACTCTGAAGTTAGGTTTTAGTTTAAGCATCCCTGTATGCCTTGTTTCGAAGTATAATTATAACAGTGCTGTTCTTGAGCAAAGAACTACAGTAAAAGGATAAAGCGTGTCCCTTGGCCACCAAATCCTTTTTTAGCAGTTGATTTGAGTGAGCATGTTTAATTAATAAAAGGTGTGAATATTTGGTGAACTATGTTCTAATAAATATCCTTATTTTCTTAAGGGTGGAGAGATTCAACCAGTTAGTGTGAAAGTTGGAGATAAAGTTCTTCTCCCAGAATATGGAGGCACCAAAGTAGTCCTAGATGACAAGGTGTGTAAATTTAATATTTATTTCTTCTTAAAAGTTAAGTAACAAATACTTAATACAGTTTTCTTAAGTAATGGTTTTCCCTGTCTGCAGGATTATTTCTTATTTAGAGATGGTGACATTCTTGGAAAGTATGTGGACTGAAATCATTCTTAAAACGGCATGAAGCGAAGCTGCCCATTCCAGTGAAGTTGTGAAATCTTGCATCATGTAAATAATTTTCATGTCTCTCTTTTATAATAAACTAATGGTATCCAAACTAATGATATCCAGTGTCTCTAAAATTTAGTTTTAGTGTACTGATACAGAAATGAGCAAATAAAAATACATAAACGAGTGGTTAATCTTTATTTGGTGATTTAAGATGGTTTAGGGTTTTCCAGTGTTTTAAGTAACCTGCAGAGAATTCTGGGCAACGGGCTTTCCAATTTTCACATTGTATTTAGCTTTATTTAGTAAATTATTGATGCTGATACAAAGTCATGGATTTCTCTTTTTTTTAAAAGTAGAAATATTTTAGGGATGCCTGGGTGGCTCAGTGGTTGGGCGTCTGCCTTTGGTTCAGGGCGTGATCCTGGAGTCCCTGAATCAAGTCCCTCGTCAGGCTCCCACATGGAGCCTGCTTCTCCCTCTGCCTGTGTCTCTGCCTCTCTCTGTGTGTCTCTCATGAATAAACAACTGAAATCTTTAAAAACAAATATTTTCGGGGATCCCTGGGTGGCTCAGTGGTTTAGCGCCTGCCTTCGGCCCAGGGCGTGATCCTGGAGTCCCAGGATCGAGTCCCACATCAGGCTCCCTGCATGGAGCCTGTCTCTGCCTCTCTGTGTCTCTCATGAATGAATAAATAAAATCTTTTAAAAAATAAAGTAAAATGAAAGCAAACATTTTAACTTAATGTATAACCAGCTTATGTTGAAGTATGGTTTCTCACTTAAGGAATCCTATAAGTTTTCCCATTTTTAGTACTTGGTACTACTATATAACTTACTTTGCAAAAAGTCGATGGAAGGTTTACTAGCCTTGAATGCCTTTCATGTGCCAGGTGTTGCGTGATAGTGACTGCAGCTAATACTTCAGGAGCATTTTCTACTCCCTGGCTACTGTTGTAGGTACTTGGTGTATATCACTCGTCTTGATCTTTCAACAACCCTCTAGGGTAGTTATTCTCATCTTGCCAAGGAGGAAGGTAAGAGACACACAAGCACAGGTTGAGTAATAACCAAGCACACACTCAGTAGGAGGTGGCAAAGCCAGGATTTGGACATAAGGCATTCCACCTCCAGGTGCTTCATCTGTGGCTACTAGGTCATAATTCTAAGGACTCCATGCACATTTCAATCCTGGTTGATTTGGACATCTACATCTAGTTCATAATTTGTTGAATTTAACAAATAGGGAATGGAGTTGGAGCTTGATTTAGCTATAGTAGCTAGGGAGAGAAGATTTGAACCCAAACAGTCGCATACCAGACTTGAAGAATTATGCCCTAGATTAGTCTTGTGGAATTGAAACCTAATTGAAATTGTAAACAGCATAGAATTTAACAGCCCCAACTTTTGGTGTCGTCCTTAAAGTATGTACATATTTATGTAAATCACGTGTTAGTGCCTTATGGTATACTAAGGCTTAATTTTTGTCATCCTCAGTACAAAAATGATTAAAAGAATTTATAGAACCCTAGTGAGTCATCAGTTTCCTATTGTTCCTGAGGCACAGCTAGATAGCCTTGCTATAAAGAGCTTTTGCTCTTTTTAACCTTGTTAAGCAGGATTTCCCTGTTTTACCAATGAGAAAGCTGACTCAGAAGAGATAGGAAACTTCAAGGTTTTGTGGCTGGTAAATTGTAGAGTTAGGCATATGATCCCCAATTCTGTTTTTCAAACACCCAAGCAAATGAATTTTGAGATTAAAAGCAATAGTTTATAAACCTTGGTTCATCCTTAGAATTACCTGGTGTTTTTAAAACTTCAGAACTTCGTTTTATAATCTCCTAAATTAAAAGGATGGGGGAATTTTTTTGTGTCATATTAGTGGTCCATAATGCTTGTCTAGCAGAATTGTTAAAGAAATAATTTTAGATTATGAGGTCATACTAGAAATTAATAGAGAAAATAATTTTGGCATGAGAAATTTAAGCCAAAAATAAGGGTGCCGAGGGTGTTGAACCACATTTTTTTCACAACAGGATGCTGTTTGCCTTTTGGCCAACAAATAAGATAAAATTCCAACTGGAACTTTAATGATTATACTACCATTTTTGAGCATTTGCTGCATTGTTCTAGGCATTTAACAGACTCTTAACGAAATCACAGGAACTTGGTGAGGCAGTTACTCCTTGCTTTCTATAAGGTAGCCTCACTTTTAAGTCATAGTTTGGGATTGAATTCAGGTTAGTCTGACTTCAAAGTGCTTAAGGGGCTTTTGGGTGGCTCACTTGGTTAAGCATCCAACTCCTGATTGGGATTCTGGTCATGATCCCAGGGTTGTGAGGGTTCCATACATGGTGGGGAGTCAGATTATCTCCCTCTGCCCCCCTTACCATGACATCTATATATCTCAATGAATAAATCTTAAAGTGCCTTGGGATGCCTGGGTGGCTTGGCAGTTGAGTGTCTGCCTGAGGCTCAGGGCATGATCCCTTTCTGAGATGGGGTCCCTGCATGGATGGAGCCTGCTTCTCCTTCTGCCTGTGCCTTTCTCTGTGTGTCTCTTGAGTAAATAAAATCTTTAATCTTTAAAAAAAAAAAAAAAAAAAGTGGCTTAAACTTGTACACAAAAGATCTGGGAAATTGAGAATAAAATGATCAGAAAGCTATTGTGTTATATGAGTATTACCTTTAATATTTTTTCCTCCTATTCCAGAAAATGTTGGCTTTACAAAAACTTTAAAAGTTAGGAATTATAAGATTTCATTTTTACTTTACAATAACACAACATGTGATTTAAAATCTCTTAACAGGGCAGCCTTGGTGGCGCAGCGGTTTAGCGCTGCCTGCAGCTCACGGCGTGATCCCAGAGACCCCGGGATCAAGTCCCATGTCGGGCTCCCTGCATGGAGCCTGCTTCTCTCTCTCTGTCTCACTCTATAAATAAAATCTTAAAAAAATAAAATAAAATCTCTTAACAGATTTTTTTTAAAATTTTTTATTTATTTATGATAGTCACAGAGAGAGAGAGAGAGAGAGAGGCAGAGACACAGGCAGAGGGAGAAGCAGGCTCCATGCACCGGGAGCCCGACGTGGGATTCGATCCCGGGTCTCCAGGATCGCGCCCTGAGCCAAAGGCAGGCGCCAAACCGCTGCGCCACCCAGGGATCCCTCTTAACAGATTTTTAAGTGTACAATACAGTTTTGTTATTATAGGCACATTGTTGTATATCACATCTCTAGAACTTTTTCATCTTGCTTATCTGGAACATTAGGTCTTGATTAGCAGCTCCCCATTTTCCCCTTTCCTTAGTCCCTGGCATCTACCCTTCTACTCGTGGATTTTATAGCCTTGTTCCCACTAGTTATTCTACCACATTGTATTCAATATAAATATAAACTTTTTTTTTTTAAAGATTTATTCATGAGAGACACAAAGCAGGGAGCCCGATGTGGGACTCGATCCCCGGACCTCGGAATCACGCCCTGAGCCAAAGACAGATACTCAACACTGAACCACCCAGGTGTACACTTTTATTTATTTATTTTAAAAAAATTGTTTTTAAGTATTTTATCTACTTATTCATGAGAGACACAGAGGGAAAAGCAGGCTCCATGCAGGGAGCCCGATGTGGGACTCGATGGTGAGACTCCAGGATCACGACCCGGGCCGAAGGCAGGTGCTAAACCATTGAGCCATCCAGGGATCCCCTAAATATAAACTTTTATATTTAAGTTTGAGATCTGACAAGGCAAGTCTTCCCATGCACTTGCCTGGTCATAAACACTTTTAACCTTGATAAAGGCTGCCAGATTGTTCTCCTGAATGATACCAAGTCTTAACGTGTCTCTTCCAGCAAGTTATTTGTTGTTTTTACCGCAACCACACCAAAATGGAGTTTTGAACTCTTGGTTTATTTATGTGAAGAGTATTTACATGGTTTTCTTTTCTTTTTTTTAAGATTTTATTTATTCATGGGAGACACACAGAGAGAGGCAGAGACACAGGCAGAGGGGAAAGCAGGCTTCATGCAGGGGGCCTGATGTGGGACTTAATCCCACAACTCCAGGATCACGCCCTGAGCCAAAAGCAGCCGCTCAATCGCTGAGCCACCCAGGCGTTCCTTACGTGGTTTTCTTTACCCTTAAGTAACCTTGTATAGAAAGCCCAATCAAATCTAAGCTCTGATCCTGTGTTGCTTACATACTAGTTATGTGACATAGACAAACTAACTCCTCTCGGTTTAAGAATTAACTAAAAGGAGGACACTAGATGTCCCTTAACATTTTGAGTCAAGCCTGTTTTTTTTTCCTTAAACTTTGATTTTTTTTAAAAATGGGTAAGATTCACTTAGTTAAAAATTGAAAAGGATATATACTATAAAACACATTGAAAAATATCCTTCCATTCCCTATCCCCCAGCCACTGTTCTATACTTATTTTTTTTTTCTATACTTAGAAGCAACTAGTGTTACATTTTATATTTTTAGGGGTATCTTAGTATACATTTTGTGTGTGTGCGCGCGCGCCTGTGCTCAAGGGCATATATATATATATGGATATTATATTGTGAAATACATATATATTCATTTTTTTCTTTTTTAAAAAAACATTCCAGACATGCCATTTGGCACCCTTTTTTCTTTTTGTATTAAATTGTCTTTGGAATGAATCTATGAAGAATATAAAGAGCTTTTTAAATTTTCATTATAGCTGTGTAATGTTCTATTAGATGACTGAACCATAATTTAAGCATTTTCCACTGATGAATATTTATAGTCTTTTTTATTTTTTTAAAATTTATTTATGATAGTCACAGAGAGAGAGAGGGAGGGAGGCAGAGACACAGGCAGAGGGAGAAGCAGGCCCCATGCACCGGGAGCCCGACGTGGGATTCGATCCCGGGTCTCCAGGATCGCGCCCTGGGCCAAAGGCAGGCACTAAACCACTGAGCCACCTGGCTGCCCAAATATTTATAGTCTTATGCTATTAGCAACACTTCTTCAGTGAATAGAATTTTTGCATAAATTATTTTTCTCAGGTAACAAGTATATCTGTAAGAAATTCCTAGACACGTCATTGCTTTGACAAAGGGTATGTGGATTTTTTAGTCATATGTATATATATAACTGGAGGGTATTATGCTGAGTGAAATAAGTCAATCGGAGAAGGACAAACATATGGTCTCATTCATTTGGGGAATATAAAAAATAGTGAAAGGGAATAAAGGGGAAAGGAGAAAAAATGTGTGGGAAATATCAGAAAGGGAGACAGAACATGAAAGACTCCTAACTCTGGGAAACAAACTAGGGGTGGTGGAAGGGGAGGTGGGCGGGGGGTGGGAGTGAATGGGTGACGGATGCTGAGGTGTGCGCTTGACGGGATGAGCACTGGGTGTTATTCTATATGTTGGCAAAATTTATAAGAAAAAATATATGTGTATATATACACACACACATCTCCATGTTGCCCTTTATAGAAGTTCTATCAATTAACAGTCCTCCTAACAGCAATGTATGAGACTAATTTCTTCCCAGCCTCAATAATAGAGAATGTTATAAAGGTTTTTAATTTTATAATTTTACTCTTACTATGAGAATTAGCATCTCGTGTTGACAGTCACTTCTGGTTCCTTTACTGTTAACTGACTATTCCTATTGACTGTGAATAATCTTTGCCTCTTTCTTTCTACTGGACAAATGGCCTTTTATGATTTGTGTGTTATCTTTATTTATTTTTAAAGATTTAATTTACTTATTCATGAGAGACACACAGAGAGAGGCAGAGACACAGGCAGAGGGAGAAGCAGGCTCCATGCAGGGAGCCTGACGTGGGACTTGATCCCCGGTCTCCAGGATCACGGATCACGCCCCTGGCCGAAGGCGGCGCTAAACCGCTGAGCCACCGGGCTGCCCGATACCTTTATTAGAGAAATTGGTTCTTTGTGATTAGTTTTTGCCTCCAGTTTATCATTTTGGCTTTGATTCTGTTTATACTTTGAACTTGCAGGAAGTTATTTTGGTATAGCTGAACTAATATTTTCCATTTATGGATTGTGGGTATTATATCAAACTGAAAAGTCTTCTCCAATACTTAAAAGTTCTTCCATGGTTTCTATAGGTGTTTTTATAGTTGTTGTTGGTTTTTTATTTCAGTCTTGGCTTTACCTGGAGATTTTCCTGTTATAAGACATACAGAATGGATCCATCCCCCTTCCCTCTAAGAGATTAAGTCTAGTTCTTTAAGACATGTTAAATTTTAGCCCAAGTCTTGCAAAATCGTCTTTCAGTAGCATTTAGCCTGGAGACTTGACTTGGAAAAAGCATCATTGGGTAGTTATTTGAGTGTCGGTTCAAAAAAGGCCTTTGAAGTCATTCATTTTTATTTTGAACATGTGCCAGGCGCTGCTTGGAGATACCAGAATGAATAAAGTTGAGGAGGGAGAAATAAACAACTAAATCAAAAGCACGATTTTATTTTATTTATTTTTATTTATTTTTTAAGTAAACTCTAATCTTCAACATGGGGCTCAAACTCAAAACTCCAAGATCCAGAGCCACATGCTCTACCAAATGAGCCAGTCAGATTCCCCAGCACAATTTTAGGTCATGGAGAAAATCTAGAAAGTGCTGCTAACTTTATGAAAGACAATAGGTGCTCTACTGAAAACAGGAAATTATAGTAGTCTGTTGTGACTGGTCTCTTCTGATCACATTTTCTCTTCCTGAAGGTTCAGGAACCACTGTATTAATTATCTATTGTTACATAACAAATCACCCCAAATGTACTGCCTTAACAATGAACATCTCACATTGTATCTGTAGGTCAGAAATTTAGGAGTATCTTATTGGGATGGCTCTGGGTGGTGGTAGTGAGGTCTCTGCCATCATCCAAAGACTTATCTGGGGCTGGAGGTTAAACTTCCAAGATGGTTCAGGCACATGCTGGCAAGTTGCTGCTTGATTTTGGTGGGAGCCTCAGTTCCTCACCAGGAACCTTCATAAGGCTACTTGAGTGTCGTCACACATGGTAGCTTTCTCACCCAGGGCAGGTAAGCTAAGAAAGCAAGGCAAAAGCCACAATGTCTTTTTTTTTTTCTTTTTTTTTTTAAGATTTTATTTGAGCAAGAGTGAGCGAAAGAGTGCACAAGTGGGTTAGAGGGACAGAAGGAGAGGGAGAAGCAGGCTCCCCACTCCCCACTGAGCAGGGAGCTGGAGCTCAGTGGTGCTCAATCTCAGGACCCCAGGATCATGAACTGAGCTGAAGGCACATGCTTAACCAACAGGTGCCCCTCCATAATGTCTTTTATGACCTAACACCAGAAGTCACAACAGAATTTTTATAATATTCTATTATACAGGTCAGCCCAATTTAGTATGAAAGAGAACCACACAGATATGTACATAACAGAGAGGCACCTGGCTGACTCCGTCATCAGAAAAGCATGCAGTTTTAGACCTCAGGGTCATGAGTTTGAACCCCACATTTGATGTAGAGGTAACTACAAAAATAATTTTTAAAAAATGCACATACCAGGATAGTCTTTGGGGGCCATCTTGGCAGCTGGCTACTACAATCACCAATTTGGTCAAATATTCTATCATTATAGAGAGAAAAGTGAAGTGCCATGGGGGTTTGGTATCTTACTCATCTATAGTCAAAGTTATCTAAGTTTGAACTCTATTTTTTTTAAAGGAAATTTCTTTTTATTTTTTTAAGATTTTATTTATTATGAGAGACACATGCAGAAAGAGGCAGAGACACAAGTAGAGGGAGAAGCAGGCTCCAGGCAAGGAGCCCAATGTGGGACTCGACCCAGGGTCTCCAGGATCACGCCCTGGGCAGAAGGCAGGCGCTAAACCACTGAGCCACCCAGGGATCCCACAGATATCCTTTTATATATTTCTTTATCCTAAAATGGAGTTGGATGCTTACCCTTTACCTAAACCTTGGCTTAGGACTTAAACCTCAGCTAGAGATGGGTTTACACCTCTGTGGTCATATATGGAGAGGTGGATACTGAGCAAGATCAAAGAAGATCTGTGAAGGGGAACGGACAGAAAGTAAGAGATTTAAGACATTTTGCTTTTTTTTTTTTTTTTTAACTAGGCTCCACACCCAGCATGGATTCCAAAACAGGGCTTAAACTCATGACCCTGAAATTAAGACCTGAGCTGAGATCAAGAGTTGGACGCTCAGCTGACTGAGCCACCCAGAGTGCCCCAACATTTTGCTTTGTAGTATAATAAGCTAAATATCACCCTTCCCAATTCATTTGTAAGTTCTTTGAGAAAAGCAGCTTATATGTCTTATTCATGTTTCTCAACATTTACTTGTCCTACACACAATGGGCATTCACTATTGTACTTGGATTTTAACATTCCTCAAAGAGAATTTCATATGGGATAGATATTTTGGAAATTACTTATATTTTAGATTTAAAATGTCGGATGAACCCGGATTCGGGACGACCGAAGACAGTTGCACCTTTGCCTCCTCCAAGCCTAAACCCAAAAAAAAAAAAAACCAAAACATTTTCTTCTAAAACTTTAATAGAAGACAAGTAATATTTAGTTTAAAAAAAAGATTTTATTTTTAAGTAATCTGTATACCCAATTTGGGGTTTTAACTCATCCCAGGAATATTTACTTTTATACTTGCTATCATCCTCTATGAGGTAGAGAAAAAGAAGTGCACTATTTTCATTACAAATAAAGAAACTTTTATTTGGTAGTTCATTTAAAGTCTTACAGTCAACAGGCAAAAGAATCTAGATTTTCTGAATCCCAACCTAGAGTCTTTTCCATTCGTCCGTATTACCTTTAAAAGACTATCCCTTCTTTAACCAAAATATCCAAGTAACCCATTTTATATATAATTGTTACTACTGCTCATGCTCTCTTTCTTCTTCCCTCTCCTCTCTCACCTCCCAAATTAACGCTGGTTAGAAAACTGTTTTTGTTTGGAGGTCATAATCTGCAGAAGGACAGAGGAATTAAAATGTGAAGGTTACAAGCTAGAACATTTCAACCCTAAAGAACAAGGTTGTTCCTGTGAACAAGGCCAGAGTTGACATCACAATGCAACTTTATCAGACTTTTCAGAGATAAATATGCCTATTCTGTTCTTGAATTTATAATTTTTTAAATATTTTATTTATTTATTCATGAGAAAGGCAGAGACATAGGCAGAGGGAGAAGCTGGCTCCTGGAAGGGAGCTCAATGGGGGACTTGATCCCCAGACCTGGGATCATACCCTGAGCCCAAGGCAGACAGACGCTCAACTGCTGAGCCACCCAGGCATCCCTCTGTTCCCGAATTTAATATCTACTTATTAACTTTTTCTCTTGTTCTTTTCAAATGAGGTGAAATCATATAACAAATCTGGATTTAAGGGAACATTAAGATGAGCCCCTTCAATTAGAGGTAACTGATATTTGCAAATCAGGGACACTACCACATAATCTGGGAAATTTTAACTTAATCCTTGGAGTAAGGTAGAGTTGTTCACAGACTTAAAGGCCTACCTAGGACTCTGCTCTTCCGAGACCCACTGCACATCTCCCAGGGAGGCAACATTGGGGTGCCAGTTGTTCTAGGTTCTTACAATATTTAGCAAGAAAATTGGTGATTATCCATCTGTCCCCACAGCTAGACTCTAAGCAATTTATAGATAAAGACTGGGCCTTCTCATACTTGTATCTCAGTGTGGAACACATAGTGGGGGCTTAGTAAATTAAATATCTGTTGAATGAATAAATCTTTTAATATAGAAGGAAGTAGTGATGGAATTAAATTCCTTGCTTTGGAAAAGTTACCACTCTCTACATCTTCGAGAAAGAAGGAATCTTACTTAAAGGCAGACCAACTTCTTGTCTAACCCCTTCCAGCAAAGTTCTCAGTCACTGACAATTACCCAGTTTTGCACTCACCCAATTCAACCAGCCTTTCTTTGATTCCTCCCTTCATTTTTGGAGACCGTCTGTGATATAATTCTCAGTATTCTCAACACACCTTCCGGTGGCTTTGATGGGATATCTGGTGTTTTCCTATGGAAATCACGCTAGGATATGCAGGGTTTGTGTGTGTGTGTGTGTGTGTATGCATTTTTTTTTCCCTTTGAGCTGGCATCCTACCAAGGCCTCCCCCACCCCAGATCAAAGATTTAACGTTTCTCAACAGGAAGCAAGAAGTCGGCCCAAACCCAAATGATCTCATAATGTGGAGAACACCTAAAACTTGCAACAAAGGAGATTTAGAATCCTGTAAAGATGTACAACTCCCACCCTCCGTTGCGGGGGCATTCGTTATCTCCTCCTGCTTCTGACTTGCAAAAAAGACCAGCTAGTTAGGTCGGCCCAGCGCTCAGGGGCCCTGTCCGCGCTCCCTCCTCGTTCGCCCGCCTCGGGGTCTTTTATCTACGCAAGCTTGTCCTTGAAAAGGTCCTTGGCTTTAAAGTCAGTGGCTGGCGGAAGCATTGGGCAATCTAAGCCCCAGTGTCTTCTACTTTTTTATTTAAAAAAAATTTTTTTTGTGTGTCTTCTTTTCTAAAGCTTTATTCATTTATGAGAGAGAGAGAGAGAGAGAGAGAGAGAGAGAGGCAGAGACACAGGGAGAGGGAGAAGCAGGCTCCACGCAGGGAGCCCGACGTGGGCCTCGATCCCGGGTCTCCGGGGTCACGCCCCGGGCGGAAGGCGGCGCTAACCCGCTGAGCCCCCCCGGGCTGCCCTCCCCCACCCCCCGGTCTCTCCCAGGATTGGGTCAGTTTCACGCGGGGTCTGTGGAGCGTCCCCAGGCGGCCGGCCTGTTTCCCACGTCGCCCGTCTCTGCGGATTTGGACACAGGGTGATGCTCCTCCGGGCACCTGCCCGCACAGCGGGCTACCGACCGGGTCACCGTCGCGCAGGCTCGGTCTTCTCCGCGCCCCTCCCTTAAGCCCGAGGACACGCGCCCCGCGAGGCCGCCCCCCGCGCACGTCGCGGCCGCCAGTCGCCGGCTGTTCCTCCTCGCGCGCCCCTCCCTCCGCCAGCGCGTCCTTCCGGGCCTCCTCCGGGTCCTCCCGCCCTGCCCCGCGCGGGCTCCGGCTGATCCGTCAGCGGGCGCCGCTCCTCCCCCCGCGGCCCTGCGCAGGCCGCCTTCCCCTACATCCGGGTACCGACTCCAGCCGCCCAGACTCTGGCACTATGGTCATGGCGGAGGGGACGGCAGTGCTGAGGCGGAACAGGCCGGGCACCAAGGCGCAGGTACGGTGTCTGCGCGTTGCCTGCGGGGGGGCCGCTCGGCGGCGAAGCTGGCCGCGGCTGAGAGAAGGTGGGGCCGGCTCGGGAAGCCGGCGGCAGGGGCACCGGTGCCCGGCCTGCTCTTCCGGAGCCGCCGCCGCTGCGTCGGGCTGAGGCGGCGGCGGCGGCGGCTCCGAGGCCTGCGGAGCCCGGGCTGAGGGGCCTGCGGGGGCCTGTCGGAGCGACGGCGTGTGGGCGCCGCAGCGGACGGTGGCCGGAGGGGCGCGGTCGGCCGGGCGACAGCCGCGGCTCTCGTGAGGGTCGAGGCGGCCGCGGCGGGAGGGGCGCAGAGCCCGCCAACCGCCTCCGGCTTCCGGCTCCTGCGGCGTGCGGGGCGCGCCTGCGGGGCGGCGGGGGCCGGGGCGGCAGCGTCCCCTCCCCTCCCCTCCCCTCCCCTCGCGGCCCGCCTGCGGCCGGTTCTCGCGGCGGCCGTTCCGTGCCCAGCAGGTTTTCGTCGCCCGGTTGCTCTCGTCAGACGTCATTCCTTGTGGCTCTGGGAGGCACAGCCCCGGAATTAACTGACCAGGATTTTATCGACTCTCAGTAGGGCGGTATTTGGGGTGAGTTGGTGTTCGCCTAGGTATTGATTCTGGGGGTTTTCAAAAGACGGGATGCCTCACATTCTGAAAAAAAAAAGAAAAAAGAAACAGGCGTTCAGGTTTGATGCGGTTAATGCACCCGCTGAAGTGGATTGCGGTTGAATATATGGTCTAAAATCGGAAGAGATGGGCTGAAGTGTAATTTTAAAGAAAAAGTGATATAAGTGTGTGTGTGGGGGGGGACAGGAAAAAGCCATGGAGCTCTGACCATATGCCGGAAAATAGATTTTAATATCCTGCATGGAATTTTGGGAAGGGAGTTCTTTCAGTGTCCTTCGGGCCCAGACACCTCCCTAGATCCGTGTTACGGGGCCGGAGAACGAAGCCCGGAGAATCGACGGCATTTGCTTCAGGTTACAGAGTCTCTGGGTTCTGAGTTCGCCTTTTCTCTCTCTCTCTCTCTTTTTTTAATAAAGATTTTATTTATTTATTTATTCATACGAGACACAGAGAGAGAGGCAGAGACACAGGCAGAGGGAGGAGCAGGCTCCACGCAGGGCGCCCCACCCGGGACTCGGACTCGATCCGGTGACCCCGGGGTCACGCCCTAGGCCCAAGGCAGGCGCTAAACCGCTGAGCCACCCAGGTGTCCACCTTTTCTATTTAACAAGTTTTTGTTAGTACTGGATTTTAGACAACTTAGCTTAAATGTATTATAGAGGCACATTTATCAGTCAGTTACTTATGGCTATTTTGTGAACATGTTGCTGAGAATTTATATATTTATGGTTTCGTTTTACCTTTTCCAGACTTTCTTTGTAGACGCTCTTTTTCTCAGATAAGTTTACTTCTTATTTCGTGGAAACATTTTTTTCTTTTAAGTGATCCGCTTTTATATTTTTATATTCAGAGGTTAACTTTTGTACCTGACCTTCTGAGAATTACCATCCATTTTTATTTATTCAGGTCTTAATTTTGGAAAAAATATTTTAAGTTACTATTGTAACTCATCTGTTTCCTATGTTATAAGTCACATCTAAGAAACCTTTGCGTTTTTCCACATTGTCCTAGATTTATTGTTAAATAAAATGTCACAGGAAAGGTCAGTATTAAAAAAAAAAACAAACCTGCTTAAGCAGCATTCTTTATTATTCCTTGTCTGTCACACTATTTTCCTTCAGTGAAACAGGTCTATTCTAAATGCTTTATTTAGAACTATAATAGAAAGTGGAGTATCTTCCTACTTTATTTTTCTACTTATTTTTTCTAATAGATTGGGATTTAGGCACATAGTTGGTTTTCAATGAGTGTTTATTACCTGAAGTAGATGAGAATGTTCATTAAGTGGATTTGTGGTTTTGTGTTTTAAGTATATGACAATTATGATGAGACAAAACATTTGATTACCAGTTAACAGTTTTGTGGATATTCCTATATGTGTTTTCTAATATTTTTAAATAGAAATATTTTACAAACTAATTTCTTTAAAGGGAAGAATAATCAAAGCATATTGATAGAAGCAAGTTTCAGTATAAATTACATAGGAAGAATTTAAAAAACTAGTCTTCAATAATATTTGGATGATATCTAGGGAAAGACATCCTGGAACAATTTCCAGAAAGTTGTTTTTATTTCTTGACATGTTAAAGTTCATTTTTGTTCATACAGGGAAACTATAAAAAAGAAAAATATGAAAAGTTTAAGACACTTAAGGTACACCCATCACCTACCTTTGTAACTAAGACATTACTAATATAGATAAATCTATCACATTCTTCTGTCTTCTCACTCCTCCCAACCAATAATGGTGATTATCATTACTTTTCTTCATGCGTTTACTATCTATGCATTATATCTATAAGTATGCATTAGATTTCTTAAACTTTTATTCATGTGGTATCATACACTGACTTCTTCAGTCGTCTCCAGTTTTTGCTTAAGGTGTTTTGGAGACTACCCCATGTTGATTGCAATGTACAAGGTTATAGATCATTGTTTCACTAGTACTGTTTCCCCCCAGTTTCACCTTAGAGACATTTATCAAACATCTACTTTGTGTCAGGCATTGTGCTGCCTGCTAAGGATACATAGGTAGACTTCGCTGAAAAAAATCAGGAAGGTTCGTAATCACTTAGGGGAATGTCTGTGAACTGGACTATCTATAGAGGAATTCAGAAGCAGTGCAAGGTGATCCAGAAAAGTATCCATCGCCCTCAAAACGAGGCTGGATGACTACTTTTTTTTTTTAATATTACTTATTTATTTATTCATAGAGACACACACAGAGAGAGAGGCAGAGACACAGGCAGAGGGAGAAGCAGGCACCATGCAGAGAGCCTGACATGGGACTCATCCAGGGTCTCCAGGATCACGCCCTAAGCTGCAGGCGGCGCTAAACTACTGCACCACCCGGGCTGCCCCTGGATGACTACTTTTTGATGGAGCTCATATATTTTGATTTAGAAATTTAAAAAATCTTTTGGAATTTGGAATAATAATTTATAATGTCTGTCTAAAATAGTACTTATGGAACAATGACTACCCCTTCCCACCGTCACCACCACCACAAAATATTCTCTTTTGGTAAACTGAATCAGTGCTTGGAGATTCTTTTTTAGCTTAACTTTTTGAGATATTTAACAACCATGAACACAACAAAATGATAGATTTATCTCCTCAGGTAATACATGAAAAGTTTATAGGAGCCCTATTTGAGGGATTTGTGGGTTGAAAAAAATGTGACTTGTCACCTAAGTAAAATCTTGGTGTTTATTTAAAAACATTGAGTAAGTTTCCCTTATTCACTGATAATTGTGTTATTTACAGTATGAAGAGCTTTCTTCTCTAGTGTAACTTTGGATCTTTATTAAGAATTGATGTTAATCACAATAATGTTGCTTCTTTGTGACTTTGTGCTTTAACAATGAATTCTTTTTTATAGGATTTCTATAATTGGCCTGATGAATCTTTTGATGAAATGGACAGTACACTGGCTGTTCAGCAGGTAATAACAGTAGTTTCTTTTGTAACTCAATAACCTAAGAATTTAACCTCCCTGGCATAGATATTCCTGTATCTTTAGCTCAAGTCAAAATCCATGGAAATAACAGAATGCCCGTTTAAAGCTTTTATCAACCTCCATTTTAAGGTAGTATAGTAAACTATAATGAAGTTTAAGTACATTTTAATATCTATTGTCTACCAAAATAGGGTACCAAATTTGATTTTAGAATGAATTTAATTCAAAGTTAATTGAATGCTAAATTAGAATAACATAATTAGGGAAAAAGTGTACTTAGTTGGTGACTGAACACTTGAGAACATGTATCTAAATTTACTAAAAGTTACCATTAGTTCTTAATATTTGTGCCTCTCTATTTGAGGGCTAAGATGTCTCCCTTTAGGTTGTTGCCACTGTCAAGTAGCTCCTAAGGCAATGATTTATCAAGGGGGTGGGCTTCTAATAGCACATTTGGTTTGAAAAGCCCCTGAAGAGATTCTTGAGCATTCTTATTTGAGAATCAAACATTATGTACTCATTGGGTTTTGGTATTTTTTTCAAAAGGTTTTATCTATTTGAGAGAGAGGGAGGGCAAGCAAGCACAAGCAGGGTGGAGGAGCAGAGGGAAAAGGAGAAGAAGACCCCCCACCCCCCCCACCCCGCCATGGGGCTCTGTCCCAGGACCCTGAGATCATGACCGGAGCTGAAGGCAGATGCTTAACTTGCTGAGTCACCCAGGAGCCCCACTCAATTAGATTTTTTAAAAAATGTAGCAATTCTTTCAAAAGGAATAAAATTTATAATCTGAGGAAAAATAGTTTCTATAGCTAATTATAAAAAGTTACCTTAAGAGGCATATGGGTGACAGTCCATTAAATGTCTGCCTTGGGCTCAGGTCATGATCCCAGGGCCCTGGGGCTGAACCCTGCATCAGGCTCCCTACTCAGTGGGGAGCCTGCTTCTCCCTCTCCTACTCCGCCTGCTTGTGTGCGCTCTCTCTCTCTCTCTCTCTCTCTCTGTCAAAAAAATAAATAAAATCTTGGGATCCTTGGTGGTTCAGTGGTTTAGTGCCTGCCTTTGGTCCAGCGCATGATCCTGGAGTCCTGGGATTGAGTCCCACATCAGGCTCCCTTGCCTGGAGCCTGCTTCTCCCTCTGCCTGTCTCTGTGTCTCTCATGAATAAATAAAATTAAAAATAAAATAAAATCTTTATAAAAAAGGTTGTTTTGAGGGATTAAAAGGATGACTTAAAATTAGGGTAGACTAGTATGTTGGACTAGGCATTGATTACCATATTTAAAGAAAAATTATGCAAGAAAGAGTGGCTTTTTGGCTTTATCTTGATGGCTAGATAATAAATGTAGAGAGCTATTTGGATTTATTGTGTTGTTTGGAGACCCTGGGAAATGAAATAGGAATACAGTTGAATTCTTTGAGCATAAAAAACAATTCATGATATTAACAAATACTAAAAACCTTTAGAGAATGGACTCAGTATAATATTTAGATACTTAGCACAGGAAATGGAAGAGCATTCATGAATGAATGGCTGTTTGTTCTTTGCCTTTCAAGAATGTATTGTTCAATCAGGAGATATTTATTGGGCAATGAGATAGGCCTTATTGAGGATACAAAAATATAAACCTGGAGCTTTATGCCTGCAAATTGGGAAAAATGTACAGATACTCCTTTTAAACATAGAGGTAGAGGTTGGGGACGCCTGGTGGCTCAGTGGTTGAGCAGCTGACTTTGGCTCAGGGCGAGGACCCAGAGTTCCTGGATGGAGTCCCACATTGGCCTCCCTGCATGGACCTGCGTCTCCCTCTGCCTGTGTCTCTGCTTCTCTCTCTCTCGGTGTCTCTCATGAATAAATAAATAAAATCTTAAAAAAAAAAAAAGTAGAGGTTGTGTGCTGGTACTTTGTTGAATCTATTAGTTCAAACAGTTTTTTTGTGGACTCTTGAGAGTTTTCTACATATTGAGAGCATGCCCTCTGCAAACAGGTAATTTTACTTCTTCCTTTCTAATCTGAATGCCTTTTATTCTATTTCTTACCTAATTGTTTGGCTAGAACTTCCAGTATTTGAACAGAAGTAGCAAGAGGGGGCATCTTAACTTGTTCTTGATCTGAGAGGAAAGCTTTCAGTCTTTCACACTGAATATGAGGTGCATTGGGGATTTTTCATATATGACCTTTGTTGAGTTATTATGTTACTGGTTTCCTTCTATTTCTAGTTTGTTGACTATTTTTATCCTAAAAAGCTGTTGAATTTTGTCAAATGCACCAGTTGAGATGAACATGTGGGTTCCCCCTTTCATTTTGTTAATGTGATGTATTGATAATTTTCTCATGTTGAACCATCTCTGCATTCAAGGAAAAAATCCCACTTGATCGTAGTGTATAATGTTTTTAATTTGCTGATGAATTCAACTTGCTAGGATTTTTGTATCAATGTTTGTAAGGAGTATTGGTTTTTAGTTTTCCTCAAGTGTCTTTCTTTGACTTTGGTATCAGGCAATGCTGGCATCATAGAATGAGTTAGGAAGTATGCCCTCTTCTTTGAGTTTTTGCAAGAGTTTGAGGATTGGTGTTCTTCAGATGTTTGGTAAAATTCACCAGTGGAGCCAGTGGGTCCAGGACTTTTCTTTGGTTGCACATTATGAATGTAATTAATGGCACTAAACTGTACACTTAAAAATGGTTAAAATGACTATCCCATTGAATGACTTTGGCGCCCTGATAAAAAATTATTTGACTATATGTTTATCTGTAGGTGCTCATTCAATCCCATTGGTCTATATGTCCTTATACTGATACTGCACTGTTTTGATTACTGGAGATTTGTAGTGAATTTTGAAATTGAGAAGTAGGAGTCCTTCAACTTTGAATTTTATGATTTTCAAGATTAGTTTGGCTACTTGGTACCCCCACAATTCCATATAAATTTGAGAATAGGCTTTTCCATTTATGCAAAAAGACTGTTAGAATTTTGATAGAGAGTGCTAGAATTTATAGATGGTTTTAAGTGGTATTGACATCTTAATACCGTCTTCCTGCCTGTGACACAAGATGTCTTTTTTGTCTTTTCTAATTACTTTTACCAACACTTTGAATTTTGTAGTTTTCAGTATTTAACCTCCTTAAATTTATTCCTAGGTATTCTATTTTTTCAAATACTGTTGTAGATGGAAATCTTTTTTTTTTTTTTTAAGATTTTAATCTTTTTTTTTTTTTTTTCTCTTTTTGAGAGAAAGAATATGAGCAGAAGGAGAGGCAGTCCCTTCTGAGTGGGGAGTTAGTCGTAGGGCTTGCTCCCAGGACCCTGAGATCATCACTTGAGCCAAAGTCAGATGCTTAATTGAGCCACCCAGGCACTCCTAGAATTGCTTTTCTTTTTTTTCTTTTAAGATTTTATTTATTCATGAGAGACACACACACACACACACACACACACACACACATATGCAGAGGCAGAGGCAGAGACACAGGCAGAGGGAGAAGGAGGCTTCATGCAGGGAGCCCAATGTGGGAGTTGATCCTAGGACTCTGGGATCACGCCCTGAGTCAAAGGCAGATGCTTAATCGCTGAGCCACCCAGGTATCCCTAGAATTGCTTTCTTAATTTCCTTTTTGTCTTATTCATTGAGGGTGTATACAAACACAACTGATTTTAAATTTTTTATTCATTTATTTTTAAAAATACTTTATTTATTTATTCATGAGAGACAGAGAGAGAGAGAGAGAGAGAGAGGCAGAGATACAGGCCGAAGGAGAAGCAGACTCCCTGCAAGGAGCCTGATGTGGGACTCCATCCCAGATCCCAGGATCACACCCTTGGCCAAAGGCAGATGTTCAACTGCTGAGCCACAACTGATTTTTTAATATTGATCTTGTATCCTACTACTTTACTAAGTTTCTTTATTAGCTTCATTAGCTTTCCTGTGTATTCTTTGATATTTATATATATATAGGATTATGTCATCTGCAAATATAGTCTTTTTTTTAAGATTTTATTTAAGAGAGAGTGCACAAGTGGGGGCAGGAGAAGAGCAACAGAGGGAGAAGGAGAAGCAGGCTCCCCGTGGGGAGCCCAATATGGGACTCGATCCTAGCACCCCAGGATCATGCCCTGAGCCACTGAGCCAGCCACCCAAGTGCCCCAATATTTTTGTTTTAGCAGGCATTTGACCTAGTTAGATATAGGCTGCAAGTTCCAAACAGATTGAGGTTCCAGTGTTGGCTCAGTTTTCAAAGTTTTTGTGCTACTCCTTGAATCTGTTCTGTGTGTACCAACTCATCATGGTCAGCCTGGATGGAGGTATATCATTAGCTCAGTTCTCAGTCTGTCATATGCTATTTATGATCAGATTGATGCATGTAGGCATGCAGAGATTAGGGTTGAGCCCAGGAGTTCATAAGCACCTTTATGGGGTCACTTTTCTGAGCTTTACTCTGTCTAATATCTGATACGTTCTGATTCCCTGGGGTTCACCTTTCTGGTCCTCCAGCCAGAAACCACCTAGTAGAATTGTACTATAGTTGTGGGAAGGTGAAGAGAGAAAAAGAAATAAGGTTTGATCCCACCACTATAGAATGGAAAAGTTCTCTTCCTGAGAATTTTGTCTCTTGCATTTTTCTGTTGCCAGCTGCTTTTACTGCCACTGGAATTGTCTCAGATATAGACTATGAAAATGGAGAAAAAGCAGAGGGCAAATCCCGGGAGCTTTCTTCCAGTCTTTTTCAGTTTTAGGAGTGCTGTTTTCCACTCCTTGAGACAGAACTATGTAGTTTCTCCTGTATCTGTCAGCACCAGCAGTGCTCATTTTTGGGTTTTATCCTGCATTGAGTTTAGGCTAGAGGATACCAGAGGGGAGAAGAAACACAACAAACTCCCTGCCGGTTCAGTGATACTTTGAATTCTGTTGTTTTTTTCGCTCCTCTTTCTGATACTTGCTTTTCAGAGGCCTCAAATTGCTGCACTGTGAGTTCTGTCCAGATTTTGTGGTATTGTTCAGTGGGAGAGGAAAGTTGATATGTGTTTACTCCATCTTACACAGAAATGGAAGCAATAAAATGCTTTTCCATGGTAATTTACTCTTCCCAAATGATTTCTAAAAACTGCTTTGGGGGAAAACAGTTTTATGTAAAATACAATAACAGATCATTGTAATTATTAATAATAATAGCCCACAGGAAAAAATCACTAGAAAGATATATTTGTCTTTTTCATAACAAATGGAAGAATTTCACGTTTTCTTTTTGACTTAAAGATTTTATTCATAAGAGACACAACGAGGCAGAGATACAAAGAAAGAGAGACAGAGACAGAGAGACAGAGGGGCAGAGACACTACACTCTATCTCTTTTGAGTACCTGCTTTGTGCCAGTTGCTGGTTATACAGTGGTGAAGGGCTCCTACAGTCTACTCACATCAGGCAGAGAGAGAAGCAGGTTCCACACAGGGAGCCCGATGCGGTACTTGATCCCAGGACCCCAGGATCACGCCCTGAGCTGAAAGCAGACGCTCAACTGCTGTGCCACCCAGGCGTCCCTTTTTGACTTAGTTTAAAATCTGGTATAGTATATTCCTGTACTGAAGAGACTTGAAAGGCTTGGGAAGTGAGTATATACTGAGAGCATCTGAAATGCTAGTGAGCTTGATCAAGGGGCCAGTATCACATAGAAGTGGTAATGCCTTTGGAAGTTAACTGAGAAAGATTCTTTTCAAGAAATTGTAGTAAGGATTTTAAAGTTCTTATAGGCATAAAGAACATATTTTTTTGTAGATTTGCTTAACAATCACAAAGTTAGTTTTTAAAATAATAGCTGTAGAGTTTACTCAGTTTCAAAAACTGTTAGCATTAAAATTCAGAAGCAGAAGTTATAAGTAGTAATGGTAAATGCTCTTCCGTTTAGCTGAATTACTAAACAACATAATGTTGAAAAGGTACTAAAAAATATTCCAGCTTTTCATGATAGAGTTAATTCTTTTTTTTCCTATTTTGTTTGTCTATCTTGTGATGCACATGAAAAAATTAATCCTAGTTTAGATTTACATCACATTATGATGTGACAGGATAGAGAAACATGTTGCAGTTTGTAAATCCTTCGTTTTCAGATGTTTTAGAGGGTGATAAAAATAATTTTCCAGAATAAACAAATTTCTGATATTACTAACTCAGAAACAACGTAAAGAGTTTCCTAAGGTAAAAGTTAAATTCTGTGAACGTTAAGACAGTTAATTTTCATAGGTCATTTTAAAGGATAGCTGTCTCTATTTGCATAAAAGTATGGAGGATTCACTTCAGAAAACATGACATTTTTGCTTTCTTTCAAAGTTAAGGATTTCTTCTGTTCTTTTAAATGTTTTATGTAAATCATCATTAATAAAAGAATTCCAGTTTCCCTAAAGATTGACAGCTTTTAAATCTACTTAAAAATATAATTATAAGGGATCCCTGGGTGGCGCAGCGGTTTGGCGCCTGCCTTTGGCCCAGGGCGCGATCCTGGAGACCCGGGATCGAATCCCACGTCGGGCTCCTGGTGCATGGAGCCTGCTTCTCCCTCTGCCTGTGTCTCTGCCTCTCTCTCTCTCTCTCTCTGTGTGACTATCATAAATAATAAATAAAAAACAAAAATAAATAAGTAAATAGATCCATCTGATAAAAAAAAATATATATATATAATTATAATATAAATCCAATTATAAATTGGGTTTATAATTATAAATCCAATTATTAAATATGTGATTAAAAATTAATATTGATTATGGACAAATCATTGCAGAGAATATATTTTTGTGTGCCTAACTAATAAACTTTTTGGGGTCACCAAAGAATACTAAAGAATCAGGGTCTATACTCCATTTTTGGTAAATTTTTTCATTCCTAATCCATGGCTTCAGGTAATTACATGTTTTTATCCTTGACTTCAAGTAATATAGTTTAGGAAAAGACAGTAAAAATTTGTTTAAAACCTCATGTACCAGATGCTAATAAATTTAAAATAAAGCTAAGTCTCTGCATTTTTGTCTGAGGGAGACACTTGAAAATAAGTAAGTGGTATTTATTAAATAAGTGCTTGTAAGGGTCTTTTTTTGGCGGGGAGGGGGAAAGCCTGGGTGGCTCAGCGGTTGAGTATCTGTCTTTGGCATTCTGTCTTCTTGATCCCAGAATCCCAGGGTCGAGTCCCACATCGGGCTCCCTGCCTTCTGCCTGTTTCTGCCCCCCCCCCCTCTCTCTCTCTCTCTCTCTCTATGTGTGTGTGTCTCTCTCATGAAGAAATAAAGTCTTGTAAGAGTTCTATAGGAGGTATAATGGGAGCAGGAAAAGTAAGAGTGCATAGACAAATTGCTAATTGAGACTATATAGTGACAAATGTAGGAAATCAGAGGGAGTTCTGTGAGTACTAGAATAATAAAGATTTTGAGTGTGCTGGAGGAGAGGGAACTTGGAAAGGATTGTATGGAATTTGAGGTGGCCAGTGGAAAAGGTAAAGAATTTGGTTCTATCTGCTTGAGGAGAGAGAGAATCAGTTTCATGCAGAACTTTGGAACTTAGGATGGGGTTAGAAAATCAGGAAGAGTGGTTTTTAAATAGGCCATAGGGAGTCATTGAAATCTTTTGAGCAAGCTTTTGACATGAGAGTAATAGTCAAGAAATGTTGACTGAAAAATGGACATAATAGGTAGGTGTAACAAGGCCCTGTAGTTATTTGGTTTCTGTAATCAGGCATTTAAGTGTAATTTAGCCAATTCAAATTTCAGAGTATTTAAATCAGAGATTGAATAAAACATTAGATCTGAAATTTAAAGTTTTATTTTGTTTTTATTTTTATTTTTTTAAAGATTTTATTTATTTGACAGAGTGTGTATAGGGAGAAGCAGCTCCCCACTGAGCAGAGAGCCCAATTAAGGACTTGATCCCAGAACCCTGGGATCATGATCTAAGTGGAAGGCAGATGCCCAACCGGCCTACTGACTGAGCCACCCAGGCGCCCGTACTTTATTTTACATAAATTAAAAGTGAATGTTCATGCCTTTTTTCTCTTAACTTAGTTTTTCCTGCTAGTCATTTTTTAAAAACTTTATTGGCCACCATATATTGTATAAATCACCCATTTGAAATATATATATGTGGTTTTTAGTATATTCACAGGGTTGTACACCATCACCACAATCTAATTTTATTTTATTTTATTTTATTTTATTTTATTTTATTTTATTTTATTTTATCTTATTTTATTTTATTTATTTTATTTTTTAAATTTTTATTTATGATAGTCACACAGAGAGAGAGAGAGGGAGAGACATAGGCAGAGGGAGAAGCAGGCCCCATGCACCGGGAGCCCGACGTGGGATTCCATCCCGGGTCTCCAGGATCGCGCCCTGGGCCAAAGGCAGGCGCCAAACCGCTGCGCCACCTAGGGATCCCCACAATCTAATTTTAAAACATCTTTTTATTCCCTACCCGAAGGATATCTCATTCACATTAATTAGCTACCTCTCTTCTCCTTTATCTCCTCTTCTTTCTCTAGTCCTAAACAATTACTATTTTTTTTGTCTCTATAGATTTGCCTGTTCTAGATAATTCATATTAATGGAATCCTATATTATATATACCATGGTTGTATTTATATTGTCTAGATTTTATGTTCTTATGAAAATTACAGTTTACTGTTTTGATCCCACATCCAGGCCTGGTAAGTACCACATCTGCGTTTATGTGGTAGATCTTATCCCAAAGAAGTTGAATTGGAGAAAGCATAGGTAAGGGTTGCCTCCTTTCTTCTGTATTAGTGACAATTATTTTGTACTTGGTTTCCTATTTTGTGTATAACCCAAAAAAGTTGAAACATAACAGCAGTCATGTATTCAAAAATTAAATATGTTTAACATAAGATTTATCATGAATGTAATTAACTATGAGAACTTTTTTGTTTATAGTATATTCAGCAAAATATAAGAGCAGATTGTTCCAATATTGACAAAATTCTTGAACCACCTGAAGGCCAAGATGAAGGTGTATGGAAATATGAACATTTAAGGTAAATCTTCATGATACATCAAAATAATTATAGTAGTTCCATTTGTAAAAATAACCTTTAATATTTATGATTGTGATTACATAATGATTCATAGACTGAAAAATCACATTTTAAAGCTTTTGTGTTTTCAGTGTTATAAAGTTTTATTTATATATTTTTTAAAGATTGTCTTTATTCATGGGAGATACACAGAGAGAGGCAGAGACACAGGCACGAGGGAGAAGCAGGCTCCTCGCAGGGAGCTGGATGTGAGACTGAATCCCAGGACCGCGGGATTATGCCCCAAGCCAAAGACAAGACAGATGCTCAACCACTGAGCCACTCAGGCGTCCCTTAACTTTGTTATTTACTGATTATTTTCTTCATTTATGGATATAGGCATTATTACCTATTTATACAGCTTTTCATTCATTCGTTTTTTTCTGTCCCTTTCCCTTTTCTCCCCTCCACCTCCCTCTTCCTCCCTCCCTCCCTCCTTTCCTTTCTCTCTCTTAAAAATATAATCTTAAAAAAAACAAAATCAAAACCCCTAGATCAAGTTGTCAAGTGATTTGTCCAAGAAACTGGCAGAGTACAAAGAAGCCTTAGCATCCTAATATTACTGAACTGTTATGATAGGATAGTTTGATAGAGCATTCGAGTGAGTGGATGGATGAGCGTAGGAGAGAGGGCAGACTGAGAAGCCCATCTCTACACCTAATGTGGGCCTTGAACTTAAAACCCAGGATCAAGATTTGTACACTCGGGTAGCCCAGGTGGCTCAGCGGTTTAGTGCTGCCTTCAGCCCAGGGCGTGATCCTGGAGACCCGAGATCGAGTACCATGTCGGGCTACCTACATGGAGCCTGCTTCTCCCTCTGCCTGTGTCTCTGCCTCTCTCTCTCTCTGTCTCTCATGAATAAATAAAATCTTAAAAAAAAAAAAAAAAAAGATTTGTACACTCTATGTACTGAGCCAGCCAGGCACCTGTATGCAGTTTTTCTTAACCACAAATGAATTATTTCTATTTGTCCCCTCAATAAACTTTATTCCTCTTCACAAGAAGGTCCTAGTGTAGGCTTCATATTTGATGATGCCTCTGTAAACCTCTAGGCCTCCCTGTGGTAAATATTAATTATAATTCTGGGGGGCCTGGGTGGCTCAGTAGGTTAAGCATCTGAGTTGATTTTTGCTGAAGTCAGGATCTTGGGGTCATAAAATTAAGCACCCCTTCCCCCAGGCTCTGTGCTCAGTGGGTAGTCCCCTGAAGGTTCTCTCTGTCCTGCCCCTCCCCCTGGTTTGTAAGTGTATGTGTGCACGCTAGCACTCTCAAATCTTAAATCTTTAAAGATTGTAATTCTCAAGTAAGGAGTTTGGGCACTTTTCATGATGCTCTTTGAATGAGGGAATTGATTGGTAAATGACTAGAGTTAACTTTAAAAGCATCTAGATCCTGGGGTACCCAGGTGGCTCAATGGTTTAAGTGACTGCCTTTGGCTGGGGTGATGATCCGGGGGTCCTGGGATTGAGTCCCACATCAGACTCCCTGCTAACAGGAAGCTGGCTTCTCCCTCTGCCCCTCCCTCTTGTTCATCCACTCACTGGCATGCTCTCTCACTCTCACTTACTATCAAAATAAATAAAATATTAAAAAAAAAAAAAAACAGCTTAAATCCTGAAGTTACTAAGTTGTTTTTTGAAGTTACAAACTTCCCACTGTAAATGGGAGCGGAGATAAGTTAATAGGTAAATATAAAAAATTTAGCATGAAATATATATTTATCACAGTGTGTTATTTTTGAGTTGATTTTTAAGTAGTAAGTGGAGTAGAAATAGGACTTTCCCTAAACAAATTAGACCACATTTCCTGCTAGACATTGCTAAGACATAATGTCCTAACAGTTCAGCAATATCAGGATGCTGAGACTTCTTTGTACTCTGCCAGTTTCTTGGACAAATCACTTGACAACTTGATCTAGGGGTTTTGTTTTTGTTTTTTGTATTTTTAAGATTTTATTTTTAAGTAATCTCTGTAACCCAACCTGGGGCTCAAATACACAACTCCCAGAATAACAATTGAGCCAGCGAGTCACCCCTGATTTATTTTAAAAAAATTTTATTTATTTTGAGAGACATAGAGAGGTAGAGACATAGGCAGAGGGGAAGCAGACTCCCTGTGGGGAGCCCGATGCAGGACTTCATCCCAGGACCCCGGGATCACGACCTGAGCCAAAGGCAGATGCTCAACCACTGAGCCACCCAGGTGCCCCTGATTTAGTTTTTTAAAACCACTTCTCAAAAAAAATAAAACCACTTCTCAATGCATGATAATTGAAAGTATGAATATGTAGATATTTTCTCATTTTTATTTTTTATTTTTAATTTTTTTTATTTTTTATTTTTTATTTTTTTTTATTTGTATTTTTTTTTATTTATTTTTTTTTTTTATGATAGTCACACAGGGAGAGAGAGAGAAAGGCAGAGACATAGGCAGAGGGAGAAGCAGGCTCCATGAGCCCGACGTGGGATTCGATCCCGGGTCTCCAGGATCGCGCCCTGGGCCAAAGGCAGGCGCCAAACCGCTGCGCCACCCAGGGATCCCTATTTTTTATTTTTATTTATGATAGTCACACACAGAGACACACAGAGAGAGAGAGAGAGAGAGGCAGAGACATAGGCAGAGGGAGAAGCAGGCTCCATGCACCGGGAGCCCGACGTGGGATTCGATAACTGGAATCTTATTGTGAATATAGGCACTTATCCTTTATTTATGTTTTTACCAAACATTTTACTACCTGCAATTGCTGATTATTTGGCATGTCTCAAAAAAAATTTTTTTTTTAAGATTTTATTTATTTATTCATGAGAGAGAGAGAGACAGAGACACAGGCAGAGGGAGACGCAGGCTCCATGCAGGAAGCCTGAAGCGGGACTCGATCCCAGGTCTCCGGGATCATGCCCTGGGCCAAGGCAGATGCTCAACCACTGAGCCACCCAGGCGTCCCTCAAAAAAAATTTTTATGTATATTTTCTGTGAATGTCTTTGTACATATATCTGCATGGAACTCTGATTATTTTATCAGAATAGATTCTTAGAAGAATGACTTAGTAAAAAAATATACATTCCCTGAGGGTCTTAGTAAATATTTCCAGTTACTTCTCAGAAAAATTGTGTGAATTTCCAGTGTATAAGTATGATCAATTCACTGAACTCTGATACTGAACATTATTAGGGTTGTTAGTTTTGGGTTTTGCTTACTAATCTCTATGTCTTTGTAAGAAATGTGCCATGTAAATTTAGATGATATTGAAAATTGTGATGAGAGAGGAAGGATGATACTAATGGGATTCTGTTTTTATAATTAATATTCTAAAAATAATATGGAAAATGGATAAGACTTTTCATTTATATATTTGCATTTTTAGGCAATTCTGTCTTGAACTAAATGGACTTGCTGTCAAACTTCAGGTAATATTTTCTTTAAGTTAAAGCTATAATTGGAAGTTGTGATTTTTTTCTGTTTTTGTAACTTAAGGTGTTTACAAAGACTTATCCAATATTTCTTATTATTTTAGAATTTTACATGGTAATGTAGTAACCCAAAGGATAAACTTTTTCATTATTTTCCATATTAAGAAATATAACTCTTTTCTAACAGAGTGAATGCCATCCAGATACATGCACTCAGATGACAGCAACTGAACAATGGATTTTTCTTTGTGCAGCTCATAAAACTCCAAAAGAGGTACGAAATTATGAAATAGAATGACTAATAAAATCATTATAACTTAAATCTTTCCAAGAGAGTGGTAGATAAGTTTTTTTAGTATTTAAGTTCACTGTTTATTTTGCCATTTGGTTTAGAGTTCTTTGTTGCAAGTTTATTGCCATAGTGCTATTTTAGGTTTTTTTATGATGAGTATCATTTTTGTAACTGGGCAGTATCTTGGGTTAGAACTCACTTAATTATTCACTGGTTATCACAGAATAGCATCTATCGTATCATGCTGATACCTAATGTATAATGGATGAGATATACATGTTCAGTTTTTTGGTTCAGTCATCATTTCTTTCTTTTTTTTTTTTTAGTCATAATTTCTTTTGATAGGAGTAACTGTTGGTGATTACTAGTTGATGCTTAATCTGTTAATGAAATGCTGCTTTTGAGCTTTTTAACTTTATAGGTCAAAACTTTTTACTCTACATTTTATTAATATTTCCTGTAAATATTGTCTGGTAGTGTCTAAATAGTGTCTGGTACCTGTCTAAGCAAATAGTACTTATTTGGAAGAATGATTTCATTTCATTCAGGGTGTTACTTTTTTTGTGTTAGTTAATGGAAGCAGTGTTAAGATTGTGTATCATTTTACATCTGGGAAAATCCACATAGCAATTTATTGATAATTTACTGAAATTGGGCTGCATAGTAAGTATCATGAATTATGTGATAATTGCAATTAAGAAACTGAATCAAGAAGTCTAGTTTCTTTTTGACAAATAGTATACCTTATTCTCATATATAGAGTAGAAAAGATACCCAGTTTGTGATGTAGTATGAAATTTATATATACTCTCATTGTCACATCTGCTTTTTTCTTGCTTAATATTAAATGTAAGATAGGATGATCATCAGAATTAGGTCTTGTGAATGAGTCTCAAAATTGCAACATTGTCTGCTAAGACCAACTCCACTGGATTGTCCATGTGTCAAGGAAGAATGATGGTAAAATTCTCAAGTGATAGTTGTCTGGAAAGAGATTTTTGTAAAAATACAAACAAAAAATCATGAAAGGACATTTTTCTGAAGACTTGGAATAATTGTGCAGGCAGGAAGTAATAGCAACTATAGATTAGTAGCTAAGAAAATTGCTCTTCTGATTAAAAGAATGGGGAAGATTCTGAAGTGGAAGAGTCAGGGTACTCCACACCAGTGATGATTTTTACTCAATGTTCTTTTTTTTTTTTTTTTTTTTTTTTTTTTTTTTTTTTTTAGTGAGGGCTGTGATGTTTGTTTAATGTTTCCATTTTGGTTCAAACAATCAAGCTTGTCCATCTACAGCGTCTAGACTTGGCTAGAGAGCATATTCTAAAGAATTGGTTAGCTGCTTTTAACCAATGCAATTAGATCACCATAAAAGGGGGGAAAGGAGCCCATAAAATTAAAATAAAACTACCTCTCCCCCTCAAAAATAATAATAAAGAAAAACACCCACACCCCTGCAGCTAACCCTGACAACTGTCTTCATTCACAGTGCTTTATACTTAAACCATGATGGGGGAAATGAATAAAAGCAGAGAGGGGCCACTGCTTTTAAACGTTTCACAACAATCCAGATGGTACTTCTAGCCTCTGTTCATGCTTCACAACAGTGAATCAATCAGGACAAGACATAGATTTGCTGATGTGCATTTAATCACCAAAGGACTGAAGATGTCTGGGCTTTTATTCTGTAATGTTTCTTAAGACTGTGTCCATTAAATGCAAACAAAAAAGGGAAGAAGTCCTGGCAGAACAGGAGAAGTGATCACACTTGATCAGATTGATTTTAAATATTATTCATGGCATATAGCCTAGTCCATGCTCTAGCTGTTTCTATGGCTTGGGCTTTGTTGGTCTTCTGCTGCTCTGCTACATCATTTGCTAATAGATCATCTGGATTGGGAGCACTTAACAAAGCCTGGATCGATAGCAGAACTGTGCGGATCTGCAGTGCTGGGGACCACTTATCTTTCAAAATATCTAAACATAATCTTCCCAACTTGCCTACATTAGGATGATAAATTTTGGTCATGAAATGTACTTTAGGGGCTGCCATCGGGTATTCTTTTGAAAGGAATAGTTCAAGTTTAAAAGTCCCTCCTTCAAAGGGGGAATCCATTGTGGGGCCAGCAATGACCACCTGAAAATAACGGGTTTTGCTCTCATCTGGTTCTGCTTTAATGCCAGGAACTGGTTCTGCCAGCAAACACTGGGTTTCCTTGATAGTCCCGCGGGGCAGCCCAGCCATCTTGTCAGATCCCGAGTTCGGCCTCTGTTCTTGACTCTGGCCACTCAATGTTCTTAAGAACTAAAGAGACTCATTGCAGCAAAGAGTGTTAATTGTATACAGTGATAAGTGATACTTACTGTAAGTGACAGAAGTTGTCACTTGTTATCATCTGGTAGCCCTTTCAGTCATATGCATTCTGCAGTAGCATTATACATATATACTTGGCAAAACAATTTATAAAAGCTTATGAACACATTACCATTTTGTAACCTGTATTTTGCCAACTTTTTGCTGTTAAAAATGATATAAAGTAGGAGAGTTAACTGAGAATTAATTGGGGAGAAGTGGAGGGAAGCAGCTAAAACAAGGTAAAACTTTTACCCCCACTCCAAAAAAATTTTTTTCAGAAACCAATTGATCTAAAGTTATGCTGATATGGGACATCTGAGTGGCTCAGCGGTTGAGCGTCTGCCTTTAACTCAGGATGTGATCCCAGAGTTCCGGGATCAAGTCCCACATTGGGCTCCCTGCATGGAGACTGCTTCTCCCTCTGCTTGTGTGTCTGCCTCTGTCTCTGTGTCTCTCATGAATAAATAAATAAAATCTTTAAAAAAAATAATAAAGTTATGTTGATGCAACAATAGCCATGAACCACATGTGGCTATGTAGCATTTGATGCTGGTAGTCCAAACTGAGATGTGCTCTTAGTGTAAAATAAAGTACTAATTTTGAAGACTTAGTACAAATTTGGCCCTGAATCAAGGCCAACAGTTTGCTGAAGCTGTTGGTTTCAAGCAGGAGCCTAAAGAAATGTCTTTCTATGGTCTGTTGGCCATTTCAGAATTTTGGAAATGTAATGGTCAATTCATTAGAAAGAAACATCTGTGTCATTAGAGATAGGGGTGGGCTAATATTTACTTGTAGTAGATTAATACTGGGATTCCAAAATATAGAGATCCCTGATAGAACTTGTTCATTGGACATGCAATACTGTTAAATCCAGTTATCACACACACACAAATTACTATGGGTTTCCCACCAAAAAACAATAGGTTCTGAACTGACCTTTCTTTGACAATTATCCTTTGTATGGTTAGAGCTCTAATTTGTATATTTAGACTTTATTCAAATTGGAAACTTACTATTTCCAAAAACAGAATGATTCCATTTCCCACCCTCCCAGTTAGTTTGCCTTTAAACCATCATAGTATCTCTTGATTCTGCTATCAGACTACATTTATTGTCAGGTAATAAGACTTTCTGAGTTGTTAAAAAAAAAATAATTTGTATAAAAAGATCATGTCAGATATCTTATTAGGAGATAACTGGATATCTGCATACAAAAAATTGAAGTTAGATGTTTACCTCCTATCTTATACAAAAATTAGCTCAAAATGGATCAAAGAGGGATCCCTGGGTGGCGCAGCGGTTTGGCGCCTGCCTTTGGCCCAGGGCGCGATCCTGGATACCCGGGATGGAATCCCACATCGGGCTCCCGGTGCATGGAGCCTGCTTCTCCCTCTGCCTGTGTCTCTGCCTCTCTCTCTCTCTCTGTGACTATTATAAGTAAATAAAAATTAAAAAAAAAAATGGATCAAAGACCCAAATAATAACAACTAGACTTAAAATTTAACTCTTAGAAAAAAACGTGTAAATATTCGTGACCTTGGACTAGGCACTGATTTATTAGATAGGATGCCAAAAGCACAAAGAATAGAAGAAAATATAGATCAGGTTTTATCAAAATTAAAAATATTTTTGACTCGGGATCCCTGGGTGGCTCAGTGGTTTGGCGCCTGCCTTTGGCCCAGGGTGCGATCCTGGAGTCCCGGGATCGAGTCCTGCGTCAGGCTTCTGGCATGGAGCCTGCCTCTCCCTCTGCCTGTGTCTTTGCCTCTCTGCCTCTCTCTCTCTCTCTCTCTCTCTCTCTCTCTGTCTATCATGAATAAACAAAACCTTAAAATTTTTTTTTTTTTACTCCAAAGACATTGTCAAGAAAGTGAGAAAACAATCTACAGAATGGGAAAAAAATATTTTTATAGGGACGCCTGAATAGCTCAGGGTGTGACTCTGGGATACAGGATTGAGTCCCTCATTGGGCTTCCTGTGGGGAGATACACCCATAATGACATACACTTCATCCACTAGAATGATTAAAATACATAAGATAATAAAAAATGTTGGCCAGGATGTTAAGAGAGTAGAACCCTCACACTGCTGATAGGACTGTAAAATACTGTAGCCACTTTGGAAAAACGATTTGGAAGTTCCTTAAAATGATTAGTATATATGCCTTAGCAATTCCACTCTTCAGTATATACCCAAAAGAAGTGAGAACATCTGTCCATACAAAACTTGGACTCTAATATAGTCATACTGTTCGTGATACCCAGACATAGACACAACTAAGTTCAGTAACTGATGGTGAGTAAACAAAATGTAGTTTCCAACTACAGTGTGTAGTATGCACACAGTGGAATATTATTCAGCTATAAAAGGAATGAAGTCTATAAGGGATTACAGCATTTTTGTGTATATTAAAAACATTAAAGTCTAAAGCAATTTTGAATAAAAGAAAAAGTAATGAAGTACTCATTCATTCATTCATGCTTCAGTATGGACTGAACATTCTAAGTGACACCGAAGGCCACATACACATACTTGTTTTTTTTGTTTTTTTTTTTTTTTGAGAGAGAGTGCATGAGTGTGGGTGTGCAAGGGTGGGAAGGGGGAGGGCAGAAAGAGAGAGGGAGTGAGAATCTTAAGCAAAATTCACATCCAGCAGAGAGCCCAGTGCGAGCTCAACCTCACAACTGAGATCATGACCTGAGCCAAAATTAGGAGCCTCACACTTAACTGACTGAACCACCCAGGCATCCCCGTATTATTCCATTTTTAGGAAATACCTAGAATAGGCAATCTATGGCAGACAGAAAGATAATTGCTTCAAGTTAGGGGGAGGAGAGAATGAGAAGTGACTGCTAATTTTTTTCTTTTTTTTAAAGATTACATTATTCACGAGAGAGACAGAGAAGCAGGCTTCATGCAGGGAGCCTGACGTGGGACTCGGATCTGTGGTCTCCAGGGTCACGCCCTGGGCTCAAAGCAGTGCTAAACCGGCTGAGCCACTGGGGCTGCCCAGCTACTGGGTTTCTTTTGGGGGTGATTAAAATGTTCCAGAATGTAGTTGGTGATTTTTGCATAAATTTGTAAATATACTGAGTTGTACATTTTAAGAGACATGTTATGGTATGTGAATTATATCTTACGTTTTAGATACTCCAGAGAAGCTCATTGACAATTTTTATATCAATTATATGTTGACATAATTTTGGCTATATAGAATTAAAATATATCGTTAAAATTAATTTCACCTGTTTTTTACTTTTTTAATATGCTGTAACTGAATTTTACGGTCATTCTGATATTGTAAGAGAACTTTTTTCAAACATGCTCAGTTTTTTGGAATAAGACAAGTATATAATAAACAGACCTCATGTAAGAGGTATGACACATGTTTTATATCCTTTCTTTTATAGTGTCCTGCAATAGACTATACTAGACATACACTTGACGGTGCTGCATGTCTTCTGAATAGCAATAAATATTTTCCCAGCAGGTAAATAAAACTTAAGTGTTAAACTTTTTGGATTTAATTAAAGATTGATATTTGTATTGAAACAAACTAGATTGCTGTTAATCCATTATATTCTTTGAACTTTTTTTTTTAAGCTGTTGTATATTTAGCTAGTTTAAAATTACTCAGATTTCAAAATTAGGGTTTGTAGTTAAACTAAAAGCAACAGGACTTGGCTCCCAAAGCTCACAAGCCAGTTTAGTCAAAGGTAGGCCCTGCTGCTGTGTGTCATTCTCCAGGGCTCTCATGCGTTAGAGTTGGGATATTTACACACTTACTTGGATCTCTGAGATAAAGCTAATCTCCTTTTACACAGCATGGCTAAAGAGCAGAATTTCCTAAGTTGGACTTCTTATTTTTGGAGGATTCTTTATCTTTGCCTACAGGTTTTTAAGATTTGGGAAGAAGCTTCTATATATAATTGGCAAGATTTGTTGACTGGCCTTTTATCCTATTATCTGTTATCAGGTGGATAGATTTGGAGATTTCCCCCCTCACATTAGCTCCAAAGAGAGATAAAGTATGTTTAAAAATATTATTATTTTTTTTGCTTCAGTGTCCTCTATACCTTCTTTTAAAAATATATTATTTTTTTAGTGATCTCTACATCTGACACGGGCTTGAACTCACAAACCTGAGATCAAGAGTCGCATGCTCCACCAACTGAGCCAGTCACCCCCATTTTTTTTATTGTTGAAAATATTTAGGCATTTCTTATTTTTAAAAAATCAAGTTGTATAGGATAAAACAGTAAATTCCCTTTAGTAGTTTTAATCATCTGTAGTGGACATAGTGTTGTCAATATTAGTTTTAGTAAATTTTGATTTTTTAATTGCATTGAACTTTAACAAAGTTTCAAAACTTGTAATGCTGAATTTCTTAGGCACTGTGATTAGATAGAGCGCCGGCCCAAGAGTAAAGAACAGGGGTCCTAGCCCGGTTCCTGCCACCTGCTAGCACTGTGACCTTGCAGTGGTCACTTTTTTTTCCCTAGCTGTAAGTTTCTACCTTTGTGAATTGAGAAGATTAGACTATATTGTTCCTAAGATCTGTCCAGCTCTATGAATCTGATTTTTTTCCTATTTCTAGGGTTAGCATAAAGGAATCATCTGTAGCAAAACTAGGCTCAGTATGCCGTAGGATTTACAGAATATTTTCACATGCTTATTTTCATCATCGGCAGATATTTGATGAATATGAAGTAAGTATATTTCACTAATTATCCGATGCATTCTTATCAGAATGACAATAATATATGTTGATGTTATGTCTAGTTTTTTTGGTTTTGAGTAGTAAATTAAAATAATTTTTTTTTCTTCCTCTCTATAGAATGAAACATTTTTGTGTCACCGGTTTACTAAATTTGTGATGAAATACAATTTGATGTCCAAGGATAACCTGATTGTACCAATTTTAGAAGAGGAAGTTCAGAATTCAGTTTCTGGAGAAAGTGAAGCATGAAGGGAATCATCTAGAAAAAATGTACTGATCACATAATTAACAATGATTATGTACTGTATATATATCATTTTAGACACATCAATCATGTATTCATATTATAGCTTCTTTGTTTAGTATAGGTTTTTGTATGCTGAGTGTTGCCTTTTAAAATGGGAAATACTTTTTAAGTTATTCATGAGCTGTATATTCACCAGTGTGGCACTCATGGTTTTTAAATAAGATTAGTATCTGTTTATAATGCCTGTTAATAAAAGAATTTACAGTTTGGTAAAATTGCTGCTAAACAATCATTGGATCACAATCCTCATCAAATAAACCCATCTATAAAAAGATGAGTGAGCTTGAGGTTTCGCACAAGCCATTTACTAAAGAAATAGTAATTTTTTCCTTTGGTTTTACCCCTTGTTTAGATATTCTAGAAAATTCTGTAGTACATAATTCAGTCTTACTGTTAACTTTTCAAAAATGAGATGAAAATGTTTTAAAATTCCATTCATAGTTTTTGATACACATAATTATGTGTATAATCCAAATATAAGTGCAAATGAGGTATTAGTAAGTACTAAAATAATTGTACTGTGCTCCATAAAGTGTATTCTAGACCAGAGTACTTCGAAAGGACTTACCTTTCTGCAACAGTGGACTGTTACATGCAAGATGATAATAAGGCATGTAAATGATGTTCCTGCTGGAAACCTGCCCTGTCCTCCTCTTTCCATTTCATTTATCTCCCTACCCAGACTACAGTAGCTGAGAAGCTTTTCACCAGACTGTGATTTAGTGTGGCTTATACCTATTTATATTTGTATTAATTGCTTACAGATTATACCTCATATTAGCAATTACATTACACTACAGGAAATACGTATTGGCATAGGCTCTTGCTTATATCTTTTTTTTGCAAAATTGTTCTAATTACTTGGAAAGCACTCTTTAGTTCGATTCTTCCTGTTGGTAGTAGTAATCTTTTCATCTAAGCATCTGAGCAACATTTAAGTAGAGTTGAAAAATATTGTAGTATTTATTTTACATCCCTTCCCCACAAAGTTTATGTTTGAATTATATGCACAAGTGAGGGGTTTTTTTTGCAATAATTCATAGGTTCCAAGGGTGTTGAATGATACATTTTTTTGGACTTTGTTATTATTCAGCGTCTTAAAGATTCAACTGCAGATTTTACAACCTTAATCTACTGAATGCAATTTTCAACAAAGCACTGGAGGTCTTATTGCTAAACTGGTTGTAATGAGGCACTAAGATAGGGTAAAAAGAATTATACATGTAGTGAAGAAAATATTTAAATCCATCTCAAACAGAGTTAACAGTTCTCTTTCATTTAAAACGGTTATTTTGAAATGAAGATGAAAATGTATTCATCTTGATTTTTTTTTTCCACATTTGAAGAAATAGTTTATACCATCTTATACCACAAGGATGTATAGCAGAAATGTGGGATATGGTAGCAGAGTGTGTGTATATATTTTTGCCTTTCCAAGCCTGCCAGTGTATCTGGCCTTGAATAGTGCTATCCCAGCGGTCATTACTGTAACCCACAACTATCTTTAAGTTTTATGTTCATAGTGAAAGGAATGTTGACTTTGAAATTATGCATTTATATTAATGTCACTATAAACCAATGGGAATAGTAATTTTTACACAAACTTGCTAAATATTGAGAGACTAAACTACTAAGTTAATAAATTATATGTAGCAATGTAGCTGTTCTCTGTAGATGGTGTCTCACAATGGATTTCTGTTGCTTGATTATTTTCTTAGTGAACATTTGAACTAAGGCAGTGGCTGGGATTGGGGATCTGGCTAAGTATTTTGAAACACATTCTGAATAATATGACTTGGTATTAACGGGGAAATAAAATATGTTTTTTCTTACTCTTTCCATTTTCCCTGTACTGTGTTTGGAACTGATCATAAAACAAACAAAAAACCAAAAAGAAAAAATCAGTTTGTAGGCTTGCTTTTATGTTCATACTGACATCTCATTCATAGTCATTATACTATGAAACTGGTTCACTGTCTGAGGAAAGGCCTAAATGAAACAGTTATTCCTTAATACTGTGTACAGAATTTAGAAGATACACATGTATGTACTTGTGTTATTTTAAAAAATTAGCCTAGCAAAGGATTGATTTAGATAATCTTCTAAGGGGAGTATAGAAAACAGTTTTGTGCAATAAGGAAGTTAGGCTGCACTTTTGATTATCTGACAGATCCAAAAGTTAAAACTTTATTTCCATAAATTATTTTGATCCTGTAATCAACTCACTGTTTGACCTATCATTTCTGGAAAAGTAACTAACTTTTAATATTTTGTTTTTGTTGATATCTTTGTTCTTTTGTGTATCTACATTTTCTAAAGTTGCATTTCTCAGTTAATGAGTTAACGCTTTTTAATATCAAATTAGAAATCCATGATTACATTGTTAGCAAGGACCATGTTACAGTTTTGTTTTTTTATTCATTAATTTTTTTAAAGATTTTATTCATGAGAGACATAGGCAGAGGGAGAAGCAGGCTCCATGCTGGGAACCCGACACGGGACTCCATCCTGGGTCTCCAGGATCTAAACCCTGGGTTGAAGGCGACGCTATACCGCAGAGCCACTGGGGCTGCCCGAAAATGTTTATTTTCTTAAATGCCTTCTACAGGGATCCCTGGGTGGCTCAGTGATTTAGCACCTGTCTTCGGCCCAGGGCGTGATCCCAGAATCCCAGGATCAAGTCCCTCATCGGGCTTCCGGCATGGAGAAAAAAAAAAGTAAGAGCTCTTAGCACAACTGAGGGACTCGTGCTGGTATTAGCAAATCCCCAGGAAAAAGATAAAATATATTTAGAGCCAGAAAAGACCCTTAGGAATTAGTGAGTTGAGTCCCCCTTGTCCTCGTGTCACAGATTTAAAAACAACAAAAACCCCTACAACACACTAAGGCTGCGATGCCTGAGTGGCCCAGCGGTTTAGTGCCGCCTTTGGCTCAGGGCGTGACCTGGGGTCCTGGGGTCCTGGGATCGAGTCCTGTGTCGGGTTCCCTGTGTGGAGCCTGCTTCTCCCTCTGCCTGTGTGTGTGTGTGTGTGTGTGTGTCTCATGAATAAAATCTTTTAAAAAACCAAAAACAAAACACCAAGGCCACAGAATGAAAAGCTGGTCCAGGATTTCTACAGATAGAGATGGGACGTCCCCCTGCAGATGCGGAGGCCTCCTCTCACAGCTTCTATTACTGTCCTGTCACCTCTAGTTAAAGGGGTGAGGCCTTGGCAGCAACCTTGTTACGATATCCTGTTTGCTCACTCTCATTAATAGGGAGTTTTTTCTAAGCTTTACTTATACTCTGTCCATTTACCAATCCGTTTTCTTTGGTAGTGTGTCTCTCTGTGCTTATTTTGAACATCTGATCATAGTTAAATGTGTTAATACAACAGGATCTAAAACTGATAATTTAGGGGAATTAGGAGGAGGGACTTTTTTGTGTTTTGTTTTTTTAAAGATTTGTATTTTTTCATTCATGAGAGACACAGAGAGAGAGGCAGAGACACAGGCAGAGGGAGAAGCAGGCGCCTCAAGGGGACCCCAGGACCACGGCCTGAGCTGAAGGCAGCCCCCCTGAGCCACCCAGGCGTCTGTCCCAAGAAGAGGGAGCGTTCAAGCATTGCTTGGGGCAAGGGAAATAGTTGGGTGTGTGGCAAAATGAGCTCGGTGGTGGTGGTGAGAGTTTTGGCTGGAATGAATAAGGTTTGCTATTTTTGAATAAAATGTCAATTTTTAGGGCAGGGGTAGAGATCAAGTTTTTGTTTTTATAATGCAATACCAGTTCCAGATGTAGAGCTGTCGCCATGAGAAGAACCCATCAGGAGAGTGTCTCCGAGGGGTCCTGCTGGTGGTCACGGGCCTCCCCCCCTCCCCGGGCGCCATGGCCTGGCCCCCCACACTCCTCGCTGGCGCCGGCCAAGGCCTTACCAGTGCCCAGAGCTCATTGTACACTTACTCGGAATAAAAGTCCTCACTTGGCTCGCATCAGAACGGAGTAGGAAAAGCGGCCGTAGACTGGCCTGGGAACGAAGTGGTGACGGCGGGTGGGAGGCGGGTGGAGGGTGACAGGTCTAGAGTCCTCTGGACTCCACGTCCTTTCAAACTACGGAGAAGTTCCATCCTGCAAATCCCGAGTGTCTCCTCTTCTAGGGCTTGTGACGTCCTGCTTCTATTGCTAAGGCCTCAGCCTGGGGCGCCTGGGCGATCAGAAGGTGAAGCATCTCCTTGGCTCAGGTTATGATTTCCCGGTCCTGGGGTCGAGCCCCGTGCCAGGCTCCCTGCTCAGCAGACACCCTGCTACTCCTCCCTCCCATCGCTGCTTTCTCTCGCTCAATTTTTTTAAAAAAGGACCCATCTGTACCCCCTCATCCCAGGTCCTGACACAGCCATCTGCTGCTTCATGTGGTCTGAGATCCTGTGCTGCCTAAGACCTTAAAGTCCCACAATTTTTTTTTTTTTTAATTTATGATAGTCACACACACACAGAGAGGCAGAGCACAGGCAGAGGGAGAAGCAGGCTCCATGCAGGGAGCCCAACGTGGGACTCGATCCCGGGTCTCCAGGATCGCGCCCTGGGCCAAAGGCAGGTACCAAACCGCTGCGCCACCCAGTGATCCCTAAAGCTGGACATTTTAAAAAACGGACTCAACTAATACTTTTGGAGTGGATTAAAAAATAAAAATTTTGAGAAACACAGTTTCCCAGAAGAACAAATTCAAAAGAATGGTATGTGGTTAAGGAACTAATGTTTTCAGAAAAAACACTGAAACTGAAATGTTAAAACCCATTTTTTTCGAATGTGTAGTATAAACATTAAACTATTGCTTCTAGGGATGTCTGGGTGGCTCATGGTTGGGCGTCTGCCTTCAGCTCAAGTCGCAATCCTGGGGTCCTGGGATCGAGTCTCCCATCCGGCTCCCTGCATGGAGCCTACTTCTCCCTCTGCCTATGTCTCTGCCTCTCTCTCTGTGTGTCTCTCATAAATAAGTAAATAAAATCTTTTAAAAAACCCCAACAAACCCAACTATGCCTCTAGTCTGGGAAAGAAAAAGGAAATGTAAATAAAATACCCAAACGTGTGTTTCAGTTTTATATTAATTACTGAAATTAAAAGACCTACTTGAAGACTGTACTAACTACTTGTATTACAGTGATGTGAATTGTTTTCTCTCTTTTAGAAAATTTAACATGTTGAAAACAATTCATCCCTAAAGATTAGCATGCCCGTTAAATTACATGTATTTATAGTCTTTTGTGTAACCAACAAAAAAAATTCTTACGTTAGAAAGCCCGGACTTCAGATTTCCACATGTCTATTTGTGTGGTTTCGGCCAGCCCAAGCCAGGGAGCCAAGTCTACTGGCTCCGGGACAGCAATGATTAACTAGAAGGGCACAGTGAACGCTAAATGGAAACTCGTTGATCCGTTCAAAAATTCTTTCCATGGAGGCAAGCCTTCTAAGTTCCCTTGCTGTTTTATTTAGTAATCCCACTTTTGATGAGAAAATAAGAATAACTTGATTTACACTTCTTATTGGTTTGCTTCATTGATCTTTTATGCCTTAGCACATGCCTTGGAATTTTTTCAGCAACTGAGATACTGTTTTGCAGGGAAAGGACTCAGTAGGTGATGGAAGTGAAAAAAATAAACCACCCAGACTTGTTCTCTGTATTACTAGAGCTGATTTTCTTTTGAAGCTGCTTTCTGGTATATAACAAGGAAGTGGGGCAGCTGCTGTGTTTGGCTATCCTCAGTACTGCCCAATGAAATCAATACTATTACCATCCTCGTTTTATAGATAAAATCTTAGAGACATTAAACAACTTGTCCAAATACAGTTGGCAGATAAATAGTATCTTGTCTACATCACTTCTCAACTATGTTCCTGGGTGGCCACCTCCTTTTTAATTTGTTCCTATGTTTTTCCCCCCTTTCATAAATAGTAGGTTTCTTTTCATTCCTTTCTTTTTCTTTTACTGCTAGGGAATGACCAATCACTAACGTTCTTCTTGAGTTTCCTCCTAATCAGTCAAAAGTATTGAGTGAATTTTCCACTAAGTGTCTTGCCATCCTGGCCGACTCACCATGGTTTGTGAGGGCACTGGAAGGGTTAGTCATGAAGGGAACTTTCTGAGTTTGGGTCTCTGTTAACACTGATTTGTAGACAGTTTAGTAGTGGCGAGGAAAGCTGTCATGGGGTACCTGGCTGGCTCAGTCAGTGGAGCATGAGACTCTTGATTTTGGGGTTGTGAGTTTGAGCCCCATGATGAATATAGAATTTACTTAAAAAAAAAAAAAAAGGAAAGAGGGCAGCCCAGGTAGCCCATGATTTAGCACCTCCTTTGGCCCAGGGCCTGATCCTGGAGACCTGGGATCAAGTCCCATGTCAGGCTCCCTGCATGGAGCCTGCTTCTCCCTCTGCCTGTGTCTCTGCCTCTCTCTCTGTGTGTGTCTCTCATGAATAAATAAATAAAATCTTTAAAAAAAGAAATTTAACATTGATACAATATTATAATCTAATAAGCTAAGTTATGTTATATAACTTCCTATTGACACACCACTCCTCTCCATCTAGGATGCAGTCCAGGGTCATATATTGCAATTACTTGTCAACAGTTCCTATTGTCTTTCATGACCTGGACATTTTTAAAACTATGTAGACCAGTTGCTTTTACAGAATGTTTGGGTTCATCTAGCACTTCCTAATGATTTCATGCAGGTTGTGGACTTTTTGCCAAGACTACCACAGAAATGATATTGTGTCCTCAGCATATATTAGGAATAACAGGATGTTGGTTTGTTCCATTATTGGTGGTGTTAACCTTTGATCATTTGTTTAAGGCCCAATCAAAGTTTGACTTGGCACCACAAATAAACACGTGTGCTGTGTTTGGGGTATCCTGAGCCTGATGAGTGCCACCTACAATACTCATGTTCTGAGTCAGGGGAGGAAGAAGGTTGAACAAAGGGCATTTTGCTGAAACATTTGGGTTTGGGGGCAGCAAGAGCCTAAAAAAAAGTTGCAGCTGTGAACTGGACAGCTGGATTCCTGGCAGCGGCACTTGGTGCAACAGGCTTGTCCTCTTGTGCAGGTTTGCACTTTGTCCTGGAAGTTTAGCATTGAGCTTGGTTCTCTAGTTCTGACAACTCTGTAAATTCTCCAATCAGTATTTTTTTTTAAGATTTTGTTTTTTTATTTGAGAGACACACAGAGTGAGCATGGAGGAGGGGCAGAGAGAGAGAGAGAGAGAAGCAGACTGACTACGTGCTGAGCAGGGAAACCAACACAGGGCTTGATCCCAGGACCCAGGGATCAAGACCTGAGCTGAAGGCAGATGTTTAACTGAGCCCCTCAGTATTTCTTCACTAAGACATAATTTACACGTAGTAAATGTACCTATCTTAAGTATATAGTTCAATGAGTTTTGACAATTGTGTACACTGTGTTACTTACAAACAAATTAAGATATAGAACATTTCTGTCACCCCAGAAAGTTCCCCTGTGTGCCTTTATAGTTCCTATATACTGAATGTCTGTGTCCCCTCAAAGTTCAAATGTTGAAATCCTTATCACCAGTGTGAGGGTGTGGAGAGGTGGGCCTTTGGTAAGTGATTAAGTTATGAGGGTAGAGTCCTTATGAATGGGCTTTATGCCCATACAAAAGAGAGCCCTGAGATCTCCCTTGCCTTTCTACCATGTGAAGTTACGGCAAGAAGACGGCCATCTGCTGTTGTTCAATATAGTACTGGAAGTCCAAGCCTCAGCAATCAGACAACAAAAAGAAATAAAAGGCATCCAAATCAGCAATGAAGAAGTCAAACTCTCACTCTTCCTAGGTGACATAATACTCTATGTTGAAAACTGAAAAGACTCTACCCCCAAATTGCTAGAACTCATACAGAATTCAGCAAAGTGGCAGGATATAAAATCAATGCACAGAAGTCAGTTGCACTTTCTACATACTAGTAATGAGATAGAAGAAAGATAAATCAATTACAATTGGTGTAAACTGCACCAAATGGTGTAAATTGCACCAAAAGCCATAAAATACCTATGAGAGGTAAAGAGTCTGTACTCTGAAAACTATAGAACACTCATGAAAGAAATTGAGGAAGACACAAAGAAATAGGAAAACATTCCATGCTCATGGATTGGAAAAATAAATATTGTGAAAATGTCTGTGCTAACTAGAGCAACCTATACATTCAGTGCAATCTCCATAAAAAAATCATCAACATTATTCACAGAACTAGGACAAACAATCCTAAAATCTGTATGGAACCAGAAAAGACCTTGAATAGCCAAAGAAATGTTGAAAAAGAAAAACAAAGCTGGAGGCATCATAATTCCAGACTTCAGGCTGTACTACAAAGCTGTGATCATCAAGACAGTGTGGTACTGGCACAAAAACAGACACAGAGATCAGTGGAAAGAATAGAGAACCCAGAAATGGACCCTCAACTCTATGGTCAACTAATCTTTGACAGAGTAGGAAAGAATATCCAATGGAAAAAAGACAGTCTCTTTAACAAATGGTGCTGGGAAAATTGGACAGCTACATGCAGAAGAATGAAACTGGACCACTTTCTTACATCATACACAAAAATAAATTCAAAATGGATGAAGACTTGAATGTGAGACAGGAATTCATCAAAATCCTACAGGAGAAGACAAGCAACAACGTCTTTCACCTTGGCTGCAGCAATTTCTTGCTAGACATGTCTCCAAAGGCAAAGGAAACAAAAGGAAAAATGAACTATTGAGGCTTCATCAAGATAAAAAAAACTTTTGCACAGCAAAGGAAACAGTCAAAAAAACTAAAAGGCAACCTACGGAATGGGAAAAGATATTTGCAAATGTCTTGGATAGTATACAAGATTTATAAAGAAATTATCAAACTCAACACCCAAAATTTAAAAAATCCAGTCAAGAAATGGGCAGAAGACATACAAATGGGACATGAACAACAAGACACATGAAAAAGTGCTCAACATCACTCAGTATCAGGAAAATACAAATCAAAACCACGATGAGATACCACCTCACACCAATCAGGATGACTAAAATTAATACCTGAAGAAACAACAGACGTTGGTGAGGATGTGGAGAAAGGGGAACCCTCTGACACTGTTGGTGGGAATGCAAACCAAACTGGTGTGGCCACTCTGGAAAACAGTATGGAGCTTTCTCAAAATTTTAAAAATACAACTACCAGGTATTTATACGAAGGATACAAACATAGTGATTCGAAGGGGCACATACACCCTGATGTTTATAGCAGCATTGTCCACAATAACCAAAATATGGAAAAAGCCCAGATGTACATCGACAGAGGAATGAATAAAAAAGATCCCTCTCTCTCTCTCCCTCTCTCTCTCTCTCTCTCACACACACACACACACTCTGAAATATTATTCAGCCATCAAAAAAGAATGAAATCTTGCAATTTGCAACAACATGGATGGCACTAGAGGGTATTATGCTAAGCAAAAGAAGTCTGCCAGAGAAATCAGATGATTTCATTCATGTGGAATTTAAAAATAAAAGATGAACATAGGGGAAGGGAAGGAAAAATAAAATAAGATGAAACCAGAGAGGAGACAAACCATAAGAGAATCTTAACTATGGGAAACAAACTGAGGGTTGCTGGAGGGGAAGAGGGGGAATGAAGTAATTGGGTGACGAGCATAAACGAGAGCACTGTTGTAAAGAGCACTGGGTGTTATACATAATCAATGAATCACTAAATTCTACCTCTGAAACTAAAAATACACTATATGTTAATAAAATGGAATTTAAATAATTTTTTTTTTAAAAGAAGACAATCATCCATGAACAAGGGAGCAGGCTCACCAGATGCTGAATCTGCTGGCATCTTGATCTTGGACTTTGAGCCACCAGAACTGTGAAAAGTAAATTTTTTCTTTAAGATTTTATTTATTCATGAAAGATACAGAGAGAGAGAGAGGCAGAGACACAGGCAGAGGGAGAAGCAGGCTCCATGCAGGGAGCCCGACGTGGGACTTGATCTCACGTCTCCAGGATAACGCCCTGGGCCAAAGGCAGGCACCAAACCACTGAGCCACCCAGGGATCCCCGAGAAGTAAATTTCTATTGTTTGAACAGAAGTTTTAAATTTTGAAGAAGTCCGATTCTATGTATCTCTTAAAATAAACTCCTTTAATGCTAAATGTGCCAAGGTTAACTGCTGTTGCTTGCAACCAGGAATGCTGGTTGATATAAGCCTACAAAGAATCATCTTGATACTTATACATACAATGATATTAATGCTCAAAACATTTTTGGAATCATCTCCACAAAAAGTTTATGACCATAGCAGAAACCAGGCTCATTACTTTAGAGTTTTACCTAATTTTCCACCTCAAACACCATCTTAGAACTAAATAATCTGTCGGAACTGGCTCTATAAACTTTAGGTAATTGCACAAATAAATTTCATTCTCAAGGTATGACAAATCACAACAGATATTATTTAAATGGATGTGCTCAAAATAAATAAATAAATAAATGAATGTGCTCTAAATTCTGATGGTTTGCATTTAGCTAGCTTTCACAAACCCACCAGTAAATTGATTTAACATGTTTAGTGACAGACACTCTCCATTGTTAGCACCTATTCCATTTGGGTTCTTACTTGATTAGTCTCTCCATACAGGGATGTTTTGGGGCCCTGAGTCATTGCGAGAAGGAAATCTTTTTTAGCCCAGAAAGGAGAGTGGTGAGGAATCAAGGTAGTAAGGAAAGGCTAGAAAATGAGACAGCACCTCAGCTCTTCCAGAATGAAAATGCATCTGGTACAAATATAAAGCAAATATATAAACACTTGCTCCTGATAAATGATTTGAAGATAGTTGTGATTTGGACTGACTATAGCTCTGTCTCCTGCTTTTAGGTGTCTGAAGATTCCTGAAGGCTCATTTATCTTTTTCATTTATTTTATATCAAAGGGAATTGTTGTGCCATTGATAGAGCTGCTCATTAGCTCAGAGGTGATTTCTCTGGGGAGTAGGTATTAAATGTTGCCCATGAAAGATAACAGGGTGACATTCAATCCAAATGGGAAGGAACTAACGGGTGGTCATTGAGACCTGAGACAGAGTCCTGGAGCTACTGCACCAAGGAAAATGGCAAAGCTCGACACTCACATCTATGATCATAATACCTTTTTTATTATAATTTATTGGTATTAGTAATTCATATGCCAGGGCCCCTAGATTATATAGTGGTATGAAAAGAACTAAATATATAGTTGGCAGAAAATGGTTAGTCACATTTAACTCCTTAGGCACATCGACTCCAAGTATTATTACTTTTTTTCAAAGAATAGACTCAGAGCTACTTATATACATTTAAAATGCTCTAGAACCACTTGGTTATTATTTATTCATTGTAATACAGATTTGCCACATAACTTAAGGGCAGTTGTTGGAGTAAATGCTTATAAAATAGGTTTTGAGGATATGACTGCTAAGTTTTTATAAGAAGTTTTTTTCAACAAGAAGAAATAACACTTAAAAACAAATTGTAAAAGAAGGGATGCTTAGCACAAATATTAAAAATTAGATGATTGGTATATTCCTGAGTTTTCCTTTAAATTAGAAATATAAATTCCTATGTCTGTTTTTAGTACTTCAAATCCCCTCTGTATACTGACAGAATGACACAGGGGTCTCTACCCCTCATAGACCCTGGCATTAGAATAACTGACCTGGGAACATTCCCTGTGTTTCATAACTCGTGGCATTTTGTGGCCTCCAGAAGTAATGCTCGTTTCTACCCAAAATTCACCAACCCTTGAATATGGAAGTCAGGTTCATCTGAAAATCAAAACATAAAAACAATTCTGCAAATATTGTTGATAGCTATTTCCATGGAATAACACTAAGCAAAATATTCTTCAGTTCCTTTATACTTACAAAGGTGATGCTTCTGCCTTGTAGAAGTGGAATAATTCCATGTTGCTCTTACCAACAATTCATGGAGATTGTCCTGGTTTAGTTACACTATATATTTGATAACATGTAATACATTATCCATCACGTGTACAAAACATATTATGATCATTTGTGTCAAAAAAAACGATAGCCCAATAACAAATGACATTTTATTATTCAAATGATATAATATCAACACCAATGCTAATAAAAATAGAGGCTGAATTCCTCAATGGCAAAGTCAGTTGTATTTCACTTGAAGATACCCACATTTCGAAGTAAGCCTTCTGTAGATAGATGAAAATCCTCTATTATGTAGAGTTTTAATCTTTACCTATTAAAGGCTGGGCAAGGCAAAGCCATCCCTACTAGCAGAGCAAGAAAAGCAGAGATGGAACCGGTGTGTCTCCATACACTTGGAGCTATGAATACTTTTCTGTCTTGCAGTTTAAGATGAAGAAAATTCTTTTTCTCTACTAAGGTCTTTAAATGTTGAGATTCTGGGTTCTTTTCATATTGAGTTTTACGGGATGCTGCTTTGCTCTATTTCTAGGCTATTAGAAGCAATAATGTTTAAGCTCAAAGAATCAGTATGGGGCTGGTAACATGGTGACCCTTCCCTTAAAAGCAAAGACATACAAAAAGGAAGTTTTTGAAGAATATTTTAACAAATGGGAGCTTGCTTTGTATATACCTGTCATCATTAAAGACAAAATTTGGACTGTTATATTCAGGAAACAGGTATTTCATTAATTAGCCCTTTACATGTATGTGAAAGAGAGAGAGGGATTTAGAGAGAGAGAGAGAGATTGCTTTTTACCTTCAGTAAGATTCTGACTTCCTGAGGACTTTCTACTTAGGTGAAATACTGGTTGATATATTTAGTCTTCTCACCAGGAACTGAAAGAAAAGTAGATCTTGTATATTCATGAGAAACTGAAGTAGATTATTGGTTAATAACCTAAGAGAACACCTGCTTAAACAGATGTTTAGTTGAGAGAAGTGTAAACACGATTCTAAATTTACAGTTCTGTTGGTTATTCTTCTTTGTCTGGGAGGTTGAGCCAAAGTTTATGCAGATAAGAGGAAAGCCTGAGTCTGGAAAAATTCAGAGTATTACAGAAATGCAGGGAAAGCAATACAACAAAGTCAGTTGGCGATTATTTTAATAACTATTTACAGGGTCTTGGGTTGTTTTATTTCATTGCTCACATACAAGTGACCTGAGTTACTCCGTCCTCCTGGTCAAACTGTCCGTCGTCGAATTCCCGCAGGACGCTGTCACCGCTGCTGAACCCCGAGAAGCTGCTGTAGGGGCCCGGCCTGCTCTCCTTGGTCCAGCACTCTCTGGAGCGAGACGGGAGGCGCTCCTCGGGCAGGTTGCTGCTCTCTGTGGGCTGTGATGTGGCCGTGTCCAATCCAATGCTCCTGCTGGAGACTTTGCTCCTGTCCTCCCCTCTGCCGTGCCGGCTGGCTTTCCTCTGAAACACACGAGGTTGGCCTTCGTAACCAGGGGTTACGGAGATGGGCCCTGCCTGTGCCCCCAGGATGAGCTCCCTCTGTTTCACAGCCCGCAGAGCTTCCTGGCACAACCTTATCCTCATTGACAGGTGGTTGTGTACCTCTCTGGGCCCTGGAGGATGTCTCTGGGGAGAGAAACCTGTTGGGATCTTACTTTGGGGAACAAAGGAGGGCAGAAATACATTAGAGGTTCCATTTCCTATCTGGTGTTAGTTGGGATCCAGGCAGCAGAAAAAGTGCTTCAGCGGCCACCTTACACCCATTTCACATAGGGGCAGACTATACAGAGGAGTCACAAATAATTCTGACCATATTTATATTGAAAGAATGGGGATCCTTGGGTGGCGCAGCGGTTTGGCGCCTGCCTTTGGCCCAGGGCGCGATCCTGGAGACCCGGGATCGAGTGCCACGTCGGGCTCCTGGTGCATGGAGCCTGCTTCTCCCTCTGCCTGTGTCTCTACCTCTCTCTCTCTCTCCCTGTGTGACTATCATAAATAAATTTAAAAAAAAAAAAAAAAGAAAGAATGGCTAGAGTGTCCCCCTGGATCAAGCAGGCCACCCTCCTTGTCCAGCCACGAACCGCCTCTGCCTGATGCAGTAGGAATGCTCAGCAACTGGACCAGCTCATTCTGCAGACTATCTGATAAACGGTGGATGTTTTCACTGTGAAATATTTACGGAGGGCTAAAAATGTCCTTGGTGCAGTTTAGAGTAAAGAGGACATGGTCTTTGCCAAGGTAACAAGTCAAAATAAGGTCTATAAGTCAATAAAAGGAATCCTCGGGGAGAAAACTGTAGCAACTGAACAGGTGGATGTTCAGACTCCTGATGAGATTTCCTTACAAGCGTGTTTTTAATACTGGTAACGTGAAATATTAGAATATGATCACATACTTTTAGGTACAAAAATCTGAGCAAGGATAAACAAAAAAAGATAAAGATAGGGGCACCTGGGTGGCTCAGTGGTTGAGTGTCTGCCTTTGGCTCAGGTCGTGATCCCAGCATCCTGGGATCCAGTCCCATGTCGGGCTCCCTGCAGGGAGCCCACTTCTCTCTCGGCCTATGTTTCTGCCTCTCTCTCTGTGTCTCTCATGAATAAATAAATAAAATATTAAAAAAAAAAAGCACAATCATTTCCCAACTCACAGAGCATTTATTTCTTGGAAGTTCATTTATATGTTAGTTAGGAACTAGGATTACATTTTCTTAAATGCAAGAGCTACAATTATAAAAACTTAGGGGAAAAAAATGTAGAAGCCAGATGCCCAGGCCAGTCTCATAAAAGCTTGTTAACTCAGGTTTGTTGAACTGTAGTGTATAAAATACAAAAGTATTTTCTACTGGTTCTCATGGCAAATACACAAAGCAAACAACAGCCTTAATTAAATTAGACTGAGTATGCTACCATGGAATGTAATCACCATTTATGATATTGTTTGTATAGGAAGAGCAGCCCTCAGCACGTTGCTTAGAAAGGCATGTGTTGGCAGTTCTTTTTCTTGGCTGAGTTACTGGAGTTCTTGGGCAAGTGTAAGGAGACAAGTAGTTCCTGCCTCAATGAGGCTGGGGTGGTGACATTTCCATTGGCCCCCTGGAGTCACCAAATGCAGGTGTCAGTTCTTAAATCCTTTTCTTTTTTATTCTCATTCGCCAGAAGTATTGAATTTAATACAAGCCGTGGAACCTGACAGGTTTTCTCTTCAGGTTTGGATTTGAGAATGGAACATTCTCTCTGGCACTGGGGTTCTGGTCAGTGAAGATATGGCCTTGTGGCTGTAGGAAGGGCTGACAGGTACCATCGGACCGGGCTCCTTTCTCAAGCCTGACTACTGGCTCCCTTTCCCACAGGCATAAAGATTGCGTTCACTCTTGAATGACCCTTCAATGTTGACTGAGAGAAAAATAGGAAGGCAGAGATGCCTGGGAGCACTTGACTGCCTGGAACTTTCCTTACTCACCAGCAACAGGGCCAAATGTAAATTTTGCAATAAATTCCTTATTGTAGTAATAAGTGATATTTGTAGTAATTTACTTTTAGATAAATATTGATGAGTGAACAGTCACCAAATGTAAATTTCAAATATTAGAAGGTGACACAATAACTAGTAAAAAAGATTACAGACTGTAATCTGTAAAAAAGATTTCAGAACGAACACTTCTTTTTTACCATAGGATTTAATAAATACATCTTCAGCAATGCTATTGCCTCCCTCACCCTGCTCTCCACCACCTGAACTAATAGCTTTTCCAACAGGTCAAACTGCAATGTTCTTATAACTTAGAGTGCCGGAGTCTGAAGTCAAACCTGTCCTGAGAAATCACCTACCACAACCCCTCATTCTACAGAGGTAGGACCCAGGCCCAGAAAGAAGACAGGATTTGTTCAAGGTCAGGGAGCGGCTGGTCTCAAACTGGATCCCAAGGATCTTGTCTCATTCTTTGCACACTATATTACCCACAGCTGCAAAAATATGAGTAGACTTAAGGTCAAAGATTTGTGTGTTTCCCAAATACAATTTTCCTTCAGTTACAAAAATAATACACGTTCAGTGTTAGAAAATCTGGTAAAAACAAAACAGTAAAACCAACCCACAATCCTATCTCGCAGAGATACCATTGTTAAAATTTGGTATATTTTACTGTGTTTCTTTCTTTAAATATGTGTGTATTTGCATATGCACACATAGATGTGTACAACTCACTTTTCTACTTAGCACTCTATTTTATTTTATTTTATTTTATTTTATTTTATTTTATTTTATTTTATTTTATTTTATTTTTAAAAGATTATTTATTTATTTATTCATAGAGAGACAGAGAGAGAGGCAGAGACAGGCAGAGGGAGAAGCAGGCTCCATGCAGGGAGCCCGACGTGGGACTCGATGCTGGGTCTCCAGGATCATGCCCTAGGCTGCAGGCGGCGCTAAACCGCTGTGCCACCGGGGCTGCCCTTAGCACTCTATTTTAAATATTTCTCTATGTCAATAAGAAGAAAATTTCCAGGATATGTGGCCAGGTTTGTTCCTTTAACTCCTCAGTTTTTTCTGATATTTTTACTATAATATTGGAGAAAATTATGCCAAGATTTGGATGCAGATCTAATGCCATTCTTGATAAAATCTATTAATTTTTGAGAATCATTCTCATTTGCTAAAAATGGGTGACCCATTTCAAATCCCTGAGACTCAGTGACAAGTCAGTTGAATTTAAGATATACTATCACTCTGGCTTCCATTTTTCACTGTCAGTGTCTTAAAAATAAAGAGGAAAGAATGAAACCAGAATTACACCAGCAATCCTAAGACATGGTGTTGTCTTGGAAACTACTATGATGGAAAGAGTAAAAGAAGAGCTAAAAAATATGGCTTATAAAGCAGTAAAAACATGGAGTGGACATTGAGGATTTCTCTACCTTGTGTGGCTCTGACCTGGGGAAGGATCAGGAAGTCACTGCAAGCTCAGGTGTAGCTCCAGTACCACTTGGAGGTGTTAGAGGTTTTGAAAAATCTGTGGAAAGACACCATCTCTACTTGCTCACAGAACTTGTTCCTGGGTCATCCCAGCTTGGGGTTGTCAAAATCATTCAAGCAGAAGGAAAAGAGTGTAGAGGGCAACCACCTTTCCAGCCAGCTTTCCTATCCACCTTCTCTGCTGCTGGGTGGGCATGTGACCCAATCAGATCCAATCAGTGTCCTTCCTTGGGATTTTTTATGGACTGTAGAATAAAGAAGCTCTTTCTTTCTTTTTTTTGGGGGGGGGGCAAGGAAAGGGCAGAGGGAGGGAGATAATTTTTTTTAAAGATTTTATATTTATTTATTTGAGAGAAAGAGAGAGCATGAGCAGGGTGGAGAGGCAGAGGGAGAAGCAGACTCTCTGGTGAGAAGGGAGTCCTACGTGGGACTTGATCCCAGGACCCACAGATCATGATCTGTGCCTAAGGCAGACACTTAACTGACTGAGCCACCCAGGTGCCCCAAAAGAGAAGAATCTTAAGCAGGCTCCACACCCAGCATGGAGCCTGATGCAGGGCTCAATCTCAGAATCTTGAAATCATGACCTGAGCCCAAATCAAGAGTTGGACGCTTAACTAACTGAGGCACCCAGGCACTCTAAAAAGCTCTTCTGTTTTGATGAGGTGGCTACACTCACCTCATTAGAAGCCCTTTGCACATATGCACATTGAAGCTGAAACAGATAAAAAAGAACATCCTGGCAAAGCTGAATCTCTGGTGTCAGTACCTGAGGGTTCTTGTAGCTCTTTTGTGATGTTATAAGCTATGCCAATATCCTTCCTATCTAGAAGTCAATAAATGTCCTTACACACATAGGCTAACCTGAGCAGAGTTTCTGTTTCTTACACCCCCCGGGAGTGGACATGGTCCTATTACCCATAGGTAATAGCATGAGTAACCCAGAAGAGAGCTGTTCTTCAGCCTGAACCTTGGCTCTGAGGCAACAGGGACCACTCTTCCTCTTCTGCTCACATTAGGAAAAAGGCCATTTGCTTTGAGTGTAAAGCATTCCCTAGATGAAGAACCTCATTAAATATAAAAGCAAAATGCTTTTATCTTGATTTTTACTTAATGCTCTTTGAGATACTCAACATTCTCTGTTTACACTAGCACCTGATTTATTTTCACAAGGACTTCAATCAAGGATACTACGAGTTAATGAATAAAGTATGACCCTTATGATTTTCAAATAATTTCAAATCAACTTCAAATGATTGAAAAAGTATGAACAAAGTTTAGTAATTGTCTCATTGTAAGGTAAAGAAGTTAATGTGTACATTATTATTTTATTTTTTAAAGATTTAATTTATTTAATCATGAGAGACAGAGAGAGAGAGAGAGAGAGAAAGAGAGAGAGGCAGAGACACAGGCAAAGGGAGAAGCAGGCTCCATGCAGGGAGCCCGACGTGGGACTCGATCCCGGGTCTCCAGGATCATGCCCTGGGCTGAAGGCAGGAGCTAAACCGCTGAGCCCCCCGGGCTGCCCCTAATGTGTACATTAAATATTTCGTAGTATTCATATGATTTTATTATAGCTACCTAGGAAAAGATCTAATTTAGAACATTTTTCTGGCTCCTGCTTCTTCTTGGTTTGTGTTAGAGAAATGTTTCAACAGATGCGCTCAAGAAGTCTTTACCACATAAAATCATTCATTTTGAGATATATTTTAAAGATAAGAATATTATTTGGGGACGCCTGAGTGGCTCAGTGGTTGAGTATCTGCCTTCGGCTCAGGGCATGATCCTGGAGTCCCAGGATCAAGTCCCACATCAGGCTCCCTACATGGAGCCTGCGTCTCCCTCTGCCTGTGTCTCTGCCTCTCTCTCTCTATCTCTCTGTGTATGTGTTTCTCATGAATAAATAAATAAAATCTTAAAAAAAAGAATATTATTTGGATGTAAGACTGCTCTAAAGAAGAAAAATAAATTAAAATCAGAACCATTAACATTACAATCCTATATCTCCCCAGGGTCTATTCTCTCCATCTTTCTTTCAATAAAAGAACTCCTCCCTGCCAATGCCTTACAATTTTTGGCTGGCCATAAGCTATTTCACTGTGGCACCAGCACATGGTTGACCAGATGACATATCCCAGCCTCCCTTGCAGACACCTGTGGCGGCATTAATAAATTCAGATCAATGGGATGCGAGAAGAAATATGTGACTTAGGGGTCAGTGCTTTAAAAGCATGTCTGGAATTCCTCTTTCCTGCTTCTTGCTGGCTGGACATGGCAACAACTGTGGCATGTTGAGGGTAGCAGAGCTGACCAGTCATGAAGTGAAGCCTTGACCCACCCTAGAGGGCCTGCCCATTTTTAGACTATTACAAGAGAGACCCTTCTGTTGTATTTAAATCATTCCTTATGGGCCTTTTTGGTGTAGCATCTTAGTAATTAATTAGTTACTAATTAATAACTGGTGAAAAAGTTGTTGATGACTAATACTTTTTTAACTTAATTTCTCCCAACTTTCTAATTAAGAAAAATTTCAAGTAGACAGAAGGTTTAAAGTGTAGTACAACAAACACCATATACTCATTACCTAATTCTAAACTTGTTAATGTTTTGCCATATTTCTTATATATATGTTTTTTTGGAACATCAAAAACACCCATACACTACATTCCATTCTTCCATACTAGCTGAAGGTAATTTTTATCTGGAGACAATGGAGGGTCATTAGGAGTTTCTAGATTCTTCTTCAATTTCTCCATAGAGCTAGTAGTGTTTAATCATCTACTATCGAAAGGAAAACATTTCTATTGAAAACAAAAGCAACATTTCATATGACCAGGCACTGTATTAAGCCCTGTACATGTGTTCTAACTGAATCCTCCTCACAACCCTGTGGTAAGTACTCACATTGTCCATATTTCATAGATGAGGACACGGAGGCTTGGAGAGTGTGTCAGACATGATGTGTGCTTGTACATGTGTGCACACCCAAGCACATATCTGCGTGCACACATACCCCATTCCCAGGGATCTTTTTTTTTTTTTTTTTTAGGAATATTTTTCATTATGTTTTCTACTCCTAAGAACACCACTAAATGGAAACTACTCTGAGTTTGTGGAAACTAAGTACTCTTAAATGGCCTTTGTTTCTTTTAAATAATTATCAAAGGAAAATGGGGGCTGAAGAATTTAACTGAAATAGAGCCTTATAGGTAATAAAAAAATTCGATTAGTTTTGAGTCTTCAAAAGTAACAGAAAAAGATCTTGGAAGAAAAAATTGAGAACATTTAATAGATGGAGGTAAAATCCTGGATGGAGTCTCTTATCCTACTGAGTGTCACATCCTTGAATTCATTTAGAGGCCTCCCTCCAAAAGAAAGAAAAATAAAAATAGATAAAAGGAACAAATTAGAAAGGACTCTGCTTTATTATCCTGCATAGCCTTCATAGCCTTACTTCATGAGAATTTCATTACCCAAGGACAGTTTTTAATGGAGAACAAAGACATTAAAAAATGTAATCTTTGTGATTTATAGAACAATCTTTTAATTTCTAGATTATTATATACTAAAAGTATATAGTTCTTTGAATTTCTACACCTATTTACAGTTTTGTGTAACCACAATAGGACACAGAACAATTATATTATCCCCCCTAAAACCTGCTATGTGATCCCTCTATCACTTCCCTTCCCCAAAACCCTAATTCCTAGTAACCACAGATCTGTTCTTTACACTACAGTTTTATTTTTTCGAGAATTTCATATAAATGGAATATCTGTAATCTTTTTATTTTTTATTATTATTTTAAAATTGCAGGATAATTAGTGTACAGTGCTATGTTAGTTTTAGGTGTACAAACAGTGATTAAACAAGTGTATACATTACTCAGTGTTCATCATGTTAAGTGTGCTCTTAATCCTCTTCACCTATTTTACCCATCCCCCCCACCTCTCCTCTGCTAACTACCAGAACCACCAGTTTGTTCTCTATATTTAGGAGTCTGAGTTCTTTTGTCTCTTTTTTGTTTTGTTCATTTGTTTTGTTTCTTAAATTCCACATATGAGTGAAATCAAACCCTCCATCCATGTTGTTGCTAATGGCAAGACTTCATTCTTTTTTTATGGCTGAGTAATATTCCAGTGTGTGTGTGTGTGTGTGTGTGTGTGTGTGTGTGTGTGTGTGTGTGTGTCTGTATACACCACACATTCTTTACCCATTCATCTATCGATGGACACTTGGGCTGTTTCCATATCTTGGCTATTGTAAATAGTGCTGCAATATACATAGGGTGCATATCTCTTTTCAAATTAGTATCTTCATATTCTTTGGGTAAATGCCCAGAAGAGGAATTACTGGATCATATATTATTTCTATTTTTAATTTTTTGAGGAGACTCCATAGAGTTTTCCACAGTGGTTGCACCAATTCCCATTCCCACCAACAGTGCACAAGGATTCTCTTTTCCCCACATCCTTGCCAATACTTGTTATTTTTTATCTTTTTTTATATTAGCCATTGTGACTGGTGTGAGGTGATCTCTCATTGTGGCTTTGATTTGCATTTCTCTGATGATTAGTGATGTTGAGCATCTTTTCATGCGTGTGTTGGCCATCTGTATGTCTGTTGCAATATTACACACACTCACAGAAAATTTTTCCTCTACTCTTATCTCAGTACATGAGGCCTACAAATTAAACTACCAAAAGACAGATTAACAGGAGGAAAGGTTTATTTTGGATGTCCTTGGGGGCTTCACAGAGAAAAAGTGAAAACCCAAAGAGACAGTGAGACCGGGGAGTTCATACATGATTTTAGCAAAGTGACTAGACAAAGGAATAGGACTCTGGGCTGCTACGGGCAGCAGATTGTGGAAAGGTACACATGTGGGGAACCTAATGGAAGATAAGGGTTATTTTTAGTAAGGTTTGTATATGTAGACTCAAGTCAATGCTATTTCTAGCAATAAGTCATCTCTGGTGATTAGGAGTCTTCCCTCCCTAGTACAGGAGAGAACAACTTTACAAATGGAAATTTATTTACTTTTTGTTTGAAAGATTTTATATTTTAAGTAAATCTATATACAGAATATGGAGTTTTGAACTCACAACCCCGAGATCAAGAGTCAGGGTGAGTTCAAGATCAAGACTCTAAGGATTGAGCCAGCCAGGCACCCCTGTGTTACCTTTAAAAAGGGAAATTTATGTCCTGCTTTTAATCAGAAAGGGAAAAGATAGAAAGTTACTCCTATGTCTGTGTTCCTTAATTGCCTTCAGTTCAAAAGAATCCTTTGCCAACATGGCAAATTTCGGAGTAAAATATTTTGATCCCATTCAGAACTGTCTCGTGTCACCTGGTTACTGACACATTCATTTCCTTTGTTGTTATAAGTGGGTTAGAGACTATTTCCATATCAAGTCCACGTTTCCTTATCTGTATTCACCATTTACAATTAGAAGGAGAGTTTAAGGATTAAATGCTTCAGTAGAACATTTAATTAAGGGGCACCATAAACCTCTGCCTTGGCCCAGGTCATGATCCCAGGGTCCTGGGATGGAGCCCCACATCAAGTCCCACATTGGGCTCCCTGCTCAATTCTTCCTCTGCCTCTCTCTCTCTCTCTCTCAAATAAACAAATAAATAATCTTTTAAAAAATATTTAGTTAATAAAGCATCAATTTTACTCACTTCTGGTGTTTGAGCAGCTGAATTCCACATAACTGGTCTCTGAAGGAACACGACTTGCTTTGTAGCCAAATTCCCTTCACTGCAAATGAAAACAACAGCTTTAGTATTTTCAAATTAGTAATTCTCAATTTCATACTTGGCTAGAATATTCCACATGTATCCTTTGTAATATAATCTGATCCAAAAATAATTATGAAATATTATTCTATATAAATATTGTGGCTGGAAAAACAAGAAAAAATCCCTAAAAACTGAATATAGTTATTACAAGAGAAAAATTTGTTTAAAACTTGTAATCTCAATGTGCTAATGTAAGTATTTTTATCTTTTTTTTGCCTCCTCCTAGTCTTTATACATGTGAATTTCTGCAGTTCTGTAACTACTACATATTTGCATTTCTGTGTTCTATGCCTTTCACTAAATACCCTTTCCTTGTTTTTACACTGATTGTATTCTTAATAGCTGCCATCTCTCAAAGAACTAAGATACTAAAACGTATTAAACCTTTCCTATATTATTGGAAAATTAGGTTGTTTCCAGTTTTCCACTAAATTTTTTAAAATGTTGCTGTAAAATATGTATAGTCTTCTTTATTCTTTTTTTAAAATTTTTTTTAGTCTTCCTTATTCTTATGACTTATTTCCTTGATATAAATTCTCAGGAATAGGATTATTGGGTCAAAAGGGTATGATTTAAGCTTCTTGGTATGCATTGTCAAATTTGCCTTATAAAAAGAAGAGACCAATTTAGGCTGCCACATGTGAGAGATTTTATATACATTTTCAATTGAGAGACTTGAGCCACAGCTAGTTTTATTTTCAGATGCTTCTTTGTAGTCAGCTACTCAGTATTCTCCTTATTTAACTATCATCATGGCAAATTACCCCTTGCCAAAGACTACTTGGGGTTTGTATTTCTCTGAAATGCTTTTCACAGTCTCCATGGATTTATGGGGAGGAGTGTCTGTAGCTAATGTTGCTCAGTTACGACTTTTATTATGCAAAAAACCCAAACAAAACCTCACTATTAGCTGCATTTTATGCTGAGCTCTTTTTCTGGAAAACAAATGCAACATTGAAACTCTGGCCCTAGCAATATATGTCAACTCCACACCGTTTGAAAATCCCAAACTTACGGATACTGTTGAATTTCGAGAAACGGCAAAATTTCCCCCAAAGTGGTAATAAGAGACTGTTTCTTTTTTCTTTTTATTTTTAAAAGAATGCTTCCAGTCTAATCTCATTCTAGTTTGACCTTATCTTTGCTTAGAAGAAAAGACTTGGATGAAGTATATTTGATCCTTGAACAACGTGGGGGTTAGGGGCATCAACCTCTCTCCCCACTGCAGTAAAAAAATCCACATATAGGGGGCGCCTGGCTGGCTCAGTAGGTAAAGGATGTGACTCTTGATCCTGGGGTTGTAAGTTTGAACCTCAGGTTGGGGGTAGAGATGACTTAAAAATAAAATATTAAAAAAAAATCTGCATGTGTTTTTGACTCTTCAAAAACTTAATTACTAATAACCTGCTGTTAACTGGAAGCCTTGCCAAATATATAAACACTTAACTAACACATATTTTCTCTGTTATATGTATTATATACTCTCTTCTTACAATAAAGTAAGCTAAAGAGAAAATGTCATGAAAAATATTATAAGGGAGAGATAATACATTTACAGTTTTGTACTATATTTATCAAAATAAATCTGCTTATAAGTGGACCTGTGCAGTTCAAACCTATGTTTTTCGACAGTCAACTGTATATTGTAACTTTTGGGAACAGTCACTAGGAGACATGGGTTATGACTTAGGCACACAGAGAAGAGACTAGCAGCATACAGAATAGGCTGTTCTTTGGGAAGTACAGAATATGCTAGGAAAGGCAGTGGCTTTGGAGCCAAAGAATGGGTTTAAATCCCACCTCTACCGTAATAGCTGATGATACCACCTCATAGCTGGTGACTTTAACAAATGTTTAAATTCTCTGACTTTCATTTCCTGTCAGGGACTTTGTGATGGATAAACATGTTGATGTGTATGAAGACCTCCTCTGTGCCTGCCACTAGAAGGAGTACAACAAGTGTGATTTCCTTCCACCTCTTCTATTCATTTAATGAAAGGTAGGGTGGAGTTAAGTGGGATGGAAATGTCTCAGACCCTAGACTATCTTCTAGAGAGAAAAGTCAAGGGAGAGGGTATCTAAGAATACAGAGGAGGTTTCTGGGTAATGTTCAAAGTGTGTGGTTCAGGTAGAGAATCCCATGAGGGAACCAGACCTAGAAGTATGCAAAGATGAGGAGGGATCAATGCAGAATTATTCTTCTTGAATAGAAAGCAGGAGGATATCAGGATAGGATGGTGAGTAACCTGGAGTGAATTCTTTCCAACCCATTATAGGATGGAGCAAGTCTGAATGCCCTAGAATGTGATGTTTGACCTAGAGCAGTCTTCTTGACCTTTCCTAATAGGGTAAAACAGTAAATGAAGTGATGGCTTCTCAAAGGCTGACTATCTTAGGACAGTCTCTAGAAGCCCAGGTAAGAGTGGAAGTTCAGCATCTTCCCATCTCTTGGGGACGTCCTTAGAATAAGCTCCTCAATTTGAAATATGTCTGAGACCACTGTGTCCCTGGTTTTCTTAGGGCCATTCTGATTTTTTTTTTTACAATATTAAGTTTTATTTTTTTAATATTTTCTTTTTTTTTTAGTTTATTAATATATTTAAGTGATCTCTATACCCATTGTGGGGCTTGAACTCACAACCCTGTGATCAAGAGTTGTATGCTTTTCCAACTGAGCTAGGGCCACATTCTGACTTAAAATGTGTCCTGCAAAAAAAAAAAAAAGGTGTCCTTCTATTTTCAGAACATCTGTGAGATATGGAAATATTTTTTAAAGACTTTATTTATTTATTCATGAGAGACACAGAGAGAGAGAGAGGCAGAGACATAGGCAGAGGGAGAAACAGATTCCATGCAAGGAGCCTGATGTGGGACTCGATCCAGAGACTCCAGGATCATGCCCTGAGCCAAAGGCAGATGCTCAACTGCTGAGCCACACAGGCGTCCCAATGTGGAACTCTTTTTGCTCTAGAGAATCTAACCATAGTACAATTAAAAGAAAGAGGTCTGAAGTCTTACAGAGGGGGCAGCTATTTGGCAGGGTGAGTGCCTCATAGTCTCCAGTGCTCTTAAGGTAATTCTATTTACTAAGCTGGGATAGAATATTTGCCAGGGTGCCTGGGTGGCTCAGTTGGTTAAGTGTCTGCATTCAGGTAGGGACATGATCCCAGGGTCCTGGGACCAAGTCCTGCATTGCACTGGGCTCCCTGCTCAGCAGGAAGTCTGCTTCTCCCTATCCCTCTACCCCCCAACCCCACCCCTCTCTCTCACTTTCTCTCTCTCAAATAAATAAATAAAATCTTAAAAAAAAAAAAGAATATTTGCCTTGTAGCACAGATTCTAAAAGGATTTGACGGATGATGTCATTACAAGACCAAATAGTGTTTCAAATGCCCTGGATGCTCAAAGAACAGGGCCTATGTCTTCTATTTCCTACAGCAATTTTCATTCAAAAAGTTAACTGAGTAAATTAGTATTTCACTGAGAGGAATTTAAGGGTTTTTTTTTGAATTTAAGATATTTTTAAGAAATATCTACACCCAACATGAGGCTCGAAACTACAACTTCAAGATCAAGAGTTGCACGCTCCACTGACTGAGCCAGCAAGGCAACCCTCTTAGGAAAGCTCTTTAAGGTAGGCAGAGAAGATATTATTTTCCACATTTTAGGGATAAGGAAATTGAGACCCGGAATTTTTAAGAGTTTTGTCTTGGGTCTCCTCTATTTCCCATAACGTACTATCTCTTCAGCAAGTGTAAAATGAACTCAGTAAAGCCCTAATTACAGGGAAGAGTGGCCTAATTTAATTCCATTCTGACTGGAAAACTTTGTAATGAAAGGATAAGCACAGACTATTTTGCAGAAGTTCAGATATTTATGTAAGCATCTCTCAAATGCATCATTTCAGCTTTTAATATTTATGAGTTGTAGTGGAGAATAATGAAGGAAATAAACGCAAGTGTTCATTTTTCCCCCTGGGCCAAATTAGACTATTTAAACAGACCACAGAGGTCCTGGTGTTTCGCAAATGTAAGAAGAGACAGGAGCAACTTCTTGACCCACAGCATTTAAGTGTCACATTTATAAGATGGATCATTGAAATTTTGCCTTAAAAGATTCGCCCTAGGAATTCAGTTAAGAGTGAACAACATTACTTAAAATGAATAAGCACAAAAACAAAATTAAAAAGCAGTTCTATCATGGTTTGATAATATGTATATATATTTATGTATATATATATAGTGATATATATGTATATATATTTATTTATATATATATGTATATATATTTATTTTAAAGATTTTATTTATTCTTGAGAGAGAGAGAGAGAGAGAGAGAGAGAGGCAGAGACACAGGCAGAGGGAGGAGCAGGCTCCATGCAGGGAGCCCGACATGGGACTCGATCTCGGGTCTCCAGGATCAAGCCCTGGGCTGAAGGTGGTGCTAAACCGCTGAGCCACCCAGGTGTCACCTTTAGTGATATTTAGACTTTCAGATTTTTGCAGGAAGTTATGAGGACAACACGAACTTGTGCTTGGTCCAATATTTGCTTATGATTTCAAGCGTCTTTGAAACAGAGCTGGAGCACTTAGAATTTATGGGTGGGTAGGAGGAAGTCCTCCTATATTCTTTAGAATATAAAAACCAAGATCATGGTTAATGGTCCTGTATGAATTGTCATGTCTGCGCAGTTGCTCATGGTTAGTCTCAGAATTCGTACTTGTGTCATTCTCCCACCCCAATGCCCAAGCCACCACCTCTGCCTCTTTTCCAGGCTGCCCATCTTTTGAAATCCATTTCAAGGGTGACCTCTTTCAAAAAGTCCTCAATGATCCCTTAACTGAAGAATAACACCTCCTTTTTGGGCCTTCCATGGAACCCTCATTAGGAGCTCAGTCCCTCCACCATGTCCTGTTGTTGCTGGTACACATTTCCCTCCTACAAGGTCTAAGCTCCCTGAGGATCTTGTCTCCCCATCTCTGCATCTTCCATGTTAATTAGCAGAAAGCCCCCTTTCTAAATGGTGCTCAGTAAATATTTGAAGACTCAAAGACTATAAAAAAGTGGTAATTTGGTTTCTGTGATAATGTATTGATGTCCAGAACATGCACAAAAAAAAAAAAAATCGTAACAAGTGAGCAAAGTCTTAGAGGCGAAATAAAAGGCTTCTTAGGTGATGTTCATGACATTTAGTATGACTCTTTTAAGATTTAACTATTCCTTTTTCTCCTCACAAAACTTACTCTTTAGGCACACCAGCTTATAATAACTGTAGCTTAGACAATTTTATGTTAATTAGAGATATTAAAATGTCTCAAGTTACACCCAAATTTAAAAATAATTCACTTCTCCCCTTCCCCAGCTGCTTCAGGAAAGAGGAAGATTTTCTTAAACAATATATTAAGAAGGGTAATGATAGATACATTTGCCTATTTTAAAATTAAAAATTTCTGTTAATCAAAAGACATCATAAAGAGTAAAAAGACAAGCCACAAAGAATTAGGGAGGATAATTGCAACATATCTAACAAATAAAGGTCTGATATCCAGTATAAATAAAAAATTTCTTATAAATAGAACTTTAATTGTGGGTAAAAGATTTAAATAGATGCTTTACAAAATAAAAATACCAAATGGCCAATATACATATGAAAATGTGCTCAATCTCAGTAGTCACTAGGTAAAAAAATTAAAACCACACTGAGATCATACTGTATGCACACTAAGGTGGCAAAATTTAAAAATCTGACAAGATTTTTCTTGGAGCAATGGGAACTTCATATTCTGCAGTTAGGAGTGTAAACTGCAACATTCCACTTGGAAAGAGTTTGGCATTTATCTAATAAAGCTGAAGAAATGCTCTATGACCCCGCAGTTCCAGTCCTAGATCTATACTCTTGAGAAACTCATGCCCATGTACACTAGGATCCCTGCTCATGTTCAGGACAGTACTGCTCACCACAGTCAACCACTGGAGGCAACCAAGCCACCAGTAAGCAGGATGGATAAATAAATTGCTACATGCAACAAGGGTAAATCTTACAAACAACGCTAAGTAAAAGAAACAACACGTAGTAAAAGATACAACACGTGTATATTAATAGACATATATATATTATATATATGTCTATTAATATTTACTTACATATATATAAAACTCCATGTGTATACAATTCAAAAACAGACAAAACTAAATTGTATTGTTTAGGTATGCATGCATGAGTGAACAAACACTTAGGCAAAGCAAGGAAGTGATTATCCTAAAAACTGGGATGTTACCTCTGAGTAAAGGGAGTAGGAAATACACGGGTACTTCTCAGATGCCAGCAACAGATGGACTATTTCTTGTCCAGTGGAAAGTACACAAGTGATTACAATTCCACCCATTTGTGTTTTGTGCACTTCCGACGTATGTGTTGACGACAAATTGTTTTAAGACTATGTGCAATGGTGACATGTGGGAGACTGTAGATTTACACATGATAAAAACGCTCCCTCCCCTTTCACATTTATTATTTGGTAAAAATCAGTCTTGAATTCTTTGGGTTTTGAATTAGAAGAGGTCTTTAGGAATTCATTCACCTGTATTCACTTTTCTTTGAATATATCCTGCACTTTCCTGTTATTTTGTTTTGTTTTGTTTTGCTTAAGATTGCCAGAGAGAGGAAATAATTTGTGGTATGCATACTTCAACTTTTCACCTTCTAAGCCTGTGGCAGACAGCACTAATTGATCACTGCATTCTTTTTTTGCTAACCCTGGTTCTAGTCTCAGAATCCTTGGTTTTATAGTGTTCCAGGCAGCCACTACCAACAGATCAGTGCTGCTATGTGAGATGGAATGGAATAGTAAATAGTTACCTCTATCTGCCACTGGAGTATTTCCCTCTCTAAAACTGATTTTGGAAGATCTATTCTTTCCTAAAGGTCCCCCTCAGACACCACAGTTTTCACAGACCTGACCTCTTCCCTCAATGAAGTCTTCAAACATATTCACCTGCCTTATGCGCAACTCTTCATTATTGCTTCTTCAAGAAGACTTTTTAGATATTTCTCTCCTAATTCCCCACATCCCCCATTACATTTTTATAAAAAGATTTTATGTATTTATTAATTTGAGAGAGAGAGAGAGAGAGAGAAGGAGCAAGTGGAGTGGCAGAGGGAGAGGGAGAAGCAGACTCCTCACTGAGCACAGAGCCAGATGCAAGGGTTCTTTCCCAGGACCCTGAGAACGTGACCTGATCCAAAGTCAGACACTTCACTGGATGAGCCACCAGGTGAGATGTGCCCCCATCCCCACTTTTACATTTTAGCATGCACCTTTATAGCTATGTACTTAGTCATAAAGTTCCTTGGCCTTATGACTCTGGTTTGTTTCTCAGGGTCATACATTAGTATAAGTGTGTTAAAAACTAAAAAGAGCACTCCCACAATTTAGCTCCTCCCAACCTCTCCACCTGATAAAATATTAAAAATTTAAGTTCAGATGAGGAAGGGATAACTGCAAGTATTCACAATAGACAAATTGACTATTTTGTAAAACATGGCATTATCAAAATGCTGGTCATTGCAAGATTACCATGAGCTTAACTTTGAATTACACCATACTGTTTCTATAGAATTTAAATTAGAAAGGGAAGAGGGACGGCTAGGTGGCTCAGCAGTTGAGGTCTGCCTTGGGCAGTGATCCCAGGGGTTGGGGATCATGTCCCACATGGGGCTCCTTGCAGGAAAGCCTGCTTCTCCCTTTCCCGGTGTCTCTGCATCTCTCTCTCTCTCTCTCTCTCTCTCTCTCTGTGTCTCTCATGAATAAATAAATAAATAAAATCTTAAAAAAATTAGAAAGGGAAGAGAACTGCATTAGCATGGACTAGATATGAAGCCCTAGCCTTTCCCTCCACTGTGTATAAATATGAGGCTCCTGCTTTGGTTGCCACACAATGGCAGAGAGGAAATCATTGGGGCACTTAAGTGTCTCATATGACTACATAGAATTCTAGTGTTTCTGGGCTATGGTGACCACAAGGCTGTAGAGTAGAGGGGGTGGAGTAGGGGATGCAGAAGGAGGGGCAGGGCCCCTAATATCACAGCAAGAAAACTTTTCTCCTTTTGTTATTCAGATCTTGTTCTTAAGGACTAGATTTTTTTTTTAAGATTTTATTTATTCATTCATGAGAGACAGAGAGAGAGAGAGAGAGAGAGAGAGAGAGAGAGAAGCAGAGACACAGGCAGAGGGAGAAGCAGGCTCCATGCGGGGAGCCGGATGCAGGACTTGATCCTGAGGCTCCAGGACCATGCCCTGGGCTGAAGGCAAGTGCCCAACCGCTGGGCCACTGGGGCTGCCCAAGGACTAGACTTTTTTGATATTCTCAGAACATTATGACTTGATCCATAGTACCCAAAAGCCCCTGCTTTTAAATTCTGTCTTCTGAGACATAAATGAGGGTCTACAGTTTTTTCTATATTGTGTTCTAAAATGCTTTTTCTCTCCGTAAGGCTATAATCCAGTCTTTCTGAAGTACATGAGAATCACCTTGGGTTCTTGTTAAAATGTTCCCTCCCCTCATCCTTTTCCTGATTTTTCTTCAAGGAGAGGGGAATGACCCTGCTGTTTGAGGAAGCCACACAGAGGGAACTTTGGCTCCTCTTGCATTTTCCTCTTGCATTTTCCTCTGGTCATTATTTTAGGGTTAGCAATATTATCTGCTGGTTCAGCTAATTTGATCCTCTACCAGATTTGCCCTGAAGAGTTTAATGTCAATTTTCACCTTGATTTCTTGAAAAGAAAAGGATTGGGTCTATTTGTATAATTACATAGTGATAATGATTAAGAGGGGATGCTGGCAAGTTTTCACAGCGGACAACAATAACCCTGGAATAATGTAGTGCTATCTGATTACCACATTATGATGTTTCCATGGCAATGTCGCTTTAAACATTGGTGGTGTGATATTGCCTAGGATAATGAAGCAACAACCTTAGTGTAAGGACACACTACGAAAATGTTTTTATGCAATCCAGTAACAGGATATATTTGAGTAATGAAAGAAATGAGGGCAAAATGCCTTATGTATAGACCATTCAAGTTATGGTTTAGGTAACAGGAGAGTGGGCAAAAGTTGAAATTGCTTAAGACACTATTGTGTAAGAGACAAAAATATTTAACTGGCAATGGTTCTACATGTTTTCCGACATGTGGGTCCCAAAAGAAAATTCATGACACATATTGGTTTTTCTGGATATGAGTATACTTATAAGCTTTTATCTTTACAGTGTTGTTATTTATATATGTTCCTTTTATTGGCTCATAATCCTCAGTGCTGATTTAGTGTATAGTAAACTACAGTATTTACATCTTCTAAAATATCCTGATTTAGGACAGGATCACCGTTGCATAATGGGTTTCAACTTCTTGGGGATTTTGGTTCTGCTGAAGGATTAGTTCCCACAGAACAGCTCTAATTTATTAGCCTACTTTCCATAGCCCCTGCATGGGTACTTTGCAGGTATGGTCTCGCTTAATCATCATGATAGTCCAGTAAAGTTGATATTATTGTACCATTTCCCAAATGAGGAAAATGAGACTTAAGGAGGATAGGTGACCTCTCAAGTTCACAGGGCTAGTTCATGGTAAAGCTATAATTAAAATGAGATCTGTTTAGCTTGCAGCCTAGACTGTTCTAGTTTTAGACTAAAAACTTTCTGGCTCCATCCTCTATCTAGACCAAGATGAACTGTATGTAGTATTTTTCTTTATATTTAAAGATGACATAGCTGACAGTGAATACTACCTTTGTGTTTACTTAAGCAGCTAAGAAAAGTATGTGACTGTCACAGAGAGCATATTTGGACAAGAATAAGAAGGCAGAGAATTAACAGGTTTCATCAATATTTTTTGTTACCAGATAATAACAATGAAATTTTACATTCACCTTATGGCATCTACTTTATAGGCACCTGAAAGGACCCAAGTTATAAAACATAAAGGAACAAAATAAACATCAACATTACACAATGTTCCTGGCATATGAAAGAGCAGTAGACATTGTTTGTTCTAGAATGTCATGTTGCGTAAGTGTGATTATTGTTAAAAAGCATTTTTCTACTATTTTCTATCCAGGGTAAATTGCAGATTCTAAATGGTGATGCATTTTAGATCTCATTATTCTGTGAAGGTTCCATCTAACTTTGACAGTCTGTATTCTTCATTTTACTGCTCCTGTACAACCTATACTTGCTTAGGTACATAGGTTTGACCTGCCTCAACCCGAATGTAAGCCTGGTTATGTACTAAATTTAGCTTAACTAGCCTAGGCCCCTTTAGGACAGACACTATATATAGCTTACACATCTTTCTATTAACTGGTTGATTTTTTTACTTTTCAAATTGCTTTTTTTTAATCACAGAATAAATATGTATTCCTTGTAAGAAGTCAAATCACAGAAAATGTATAAAGACAAAGTAGAAATCCCCACTTTCCCTGTTCCCCGCCCACAATCCCAAGAGCTGACCATTCACTACAATTTTCTGTGTAGCTTTTTAGCCTTCATATACACCATTCCATTTTTTTTTAAAGATTTTATTTATTTATTCATGAGAGACACAGAGAGAGACACAGACACACAGGTAGAGGGAGAAGCAGGCTCCATGAAGGAGCCCGATGCAGGACTCGATCCCAGGTCTACAGGATCACACCCTGGGCTGATGGTAGGTGCCAAACTGCTGAGCCACCCAGGGATCACCTACACCATTCCTTTTGATAGACATTTATATTGTGTCCAATTTTTTGCTATTACAAACTGTTATTTAATGAGCAGTCCTGCAACTAGTCCTTTTGTTAGTTTTAAGTATTCCTAAAGATGAGCCCTCATGATGAGGGCCTGAAAGTGCTGCTCTGACCCCACAGTACCTCAAGGGGTACTAGGGGTAGAGGAAGCTGGGATAGTGGTGAGATAGTGGTGCTACCTCTGTTTCAAAAACAATGTACAGGCAGCCTGGGTGGCTCAGTGGTTTAGTGCTGCCTTCGGCCCAGGTCGTGATCCTGGGGACCCAGGATCGAGTCCCGCGTTGGGCTCCCTGCATGGAGCCTGCTTCTCCCTCTGCCTGTGTGTCTGTGTCTCTCTCTGTGTCTCTAATAAATAAATAAAATCTTTAAAAACAACAACAACAACAACTGTACAGCTACTCCTCACTCCTGCAAGGCTCCTATTCACTGGGGGCAGCCTATGACCTTATGCAGTTTGACACTCAGGACAAGGCGGTTAAGTCAGGTGTGGCTTCAGGTTCCACCACCCTCCTGCTTCACATTAGACTTGAGACCTCTTCTTTCCCATCTTTGGGCTCAGTCCCAAACCAACCAGAAGCAGGAGATTTTGAAGGGGCTCCAGCCCATGTTCTCTGGCTCAGCACCCAGCCCTGTAGGCTAGCTACCTAATCAGTGCTCAATCAGTCATTCGTATCACTTTAAGAAAAAATTTTGACATTTTTATTTTAAGTTGGCTCCACCCCCAACGTGGGGCTTGAACTCAAGACCCTGAGGTCAAGAGTCACATGCTCTACTGACTGAGCCAGCCAGGTGCTTCAAGAAAAATTTAGACTCATGACAGCAGAATCCCTGAAATGGAAGGGAGGTGATAAATGTATTTTTCATTGGGGAAAAAGGAACAGGAAAGGTTCAGAATTCATAGTACTTTTAGGAAGAGCTAACTGTAATGGGCTAGATGACCCCCTAAATTATACACCTATGAGAACCATCAAAAAGAGATGAGAAGTCCAAAAACAAATTATTCTGAGGGAGGGTGAAGAGTGGGATAGATCAATGCTTGGGCATGACTGTGAGGGGTAGAAAGGCAGGGAAGAGGAGTTCCTTTCTCACTACCTCCTGCAAAATTCCTCTAAAGTTAAGGAGCTTCAGGGGCTTGTGAAAATTCAGATTCATGGGTCTCACCCTCAAAGCTTCTGACTGTTCCATTGGGGTGGGCCTCCAGCATTTGTATGAGCATAGGCTCCTCAGCTGGTTTATGCTGCTTGGTCTGAAGACCAAATCTTAAGATTTGCTGTACTGTGACCTGACAGGTATGTCATAGATTTTTAAAAGTTGGGAAACAATGCTTCAGGGAGTTGTCACTCATAATTTGAGAATAGTTACCAATAGATCTCTGAGAAGAAAACTAGATTAATTGCTTACTTCTAACCCCTCCTTTTAAAGCCTGAATACCTTTACTCTGTATCAACCTTCGTCCCTCTTCCTGCCTGAAGAAGATGTGGTTTTATTATAAAGTTTGTGGGGAAGTTGGGATACTGGGCAGGAGTGAATTGCTAAACTGAGAAAAGCAGAGAAGGCTGGAGGGTGGGTGAGACGGAGAAAGGAGGCGTTGCCGCCTTTAGCTACACCTGACAACAATGTTAACCTGAGGGTCATTGAGGCTGCTGAAGGGGACGGCCAGTGGGACTGTGCTGTTCTCTGCTGGCAGCCTTGGCCTATGCAGGACTGCCTTGGCACTCAAGCATTTTCTGGAAGCCAAAGAAGGTAGAGGGAACATCTCTGAGTCCAGAGGATAGCAAGCACTTTATACAGAAGAATTACTTGATTTCTTTCTCTCTCTTAAAAAAAGGTACGATTCAATTTTTCCTTCCCAGGAAAGGAAATGGGGAAAGTTAGCAAAAGGAGAAAAGGAAAGGTTGGTGAAGTGATGGCATTTTGGTTCTAATGTGGGCACTTCATCTGAGTGGAAATAGCTAACAAGTCTGTGCTCTGGGTGGGGGTGAGAGGGACTCAGCCCCCTCACCGGAGGAGGAATGGAGGCAGCAGTGCCTGTGAGTTTGCATCCGGGCCTCCCTGGCCCCCACTGACCAGGGCTGTGCACCATGGGGAGGGTGCATTTGCACACACAGTGCCGAAGAGGAGGATGAAAGGTCTACAGAGGGGGCTGAACTGTTCTGTTTGCAGATTGATATAGACTCAACCTTCACTTCACGGTCAGTGTTGTGAGTGGCCCTAAGCTGGGAGTCAGTCTCCTGTGCCCCTGCATGGCTGGGCCGTGGGAACCTGAGCATGCCCCCAGGAAGGAGAGGTTATAGCTTGTACATCTATAACTTGAGGGGATTAGGGCAGCTGATCTCCAAGGTCCATGAAATCAGATTAGAATTTCAATGAAATGCTTTCTGTAGACATTACATAAGCAATTGTTGAACTGAGTTATCTAAAAAAAGAGCTATATTTTAGGATTAAATGAGGGTTTGTAAGGATCTTTTGGCATTACCTGTCATGTCTCAGTATAGGTGTAGGCAACACGCTTGTCAGGAGCCATCCAAACTCAGCCAGAGTGTGCAGCAGAGGGCCGTAATCCGTTTTGATTTCACACCCCTGAGTAAATAAGCATAGGAGCTCATAGCCTTAATGGCAAGGACAACCAGCTACACAGGTGATTACAATAAAGGGTGATGGGTATGACGGTAAAGGGAGTTCATGCTCCATGAAATACAATTTCACCAGCTGCACTTCCTGGGCTTCATTTTCTGCTACTTGCTGCTTTCTAACCATTGAACCAAGGCAGAAACACTGGGGATCAGAGTAGAGAGAGGTTACCATATGGTTCTCCAGAGTTTGGGTCTTCCTTCTGTCTTGTTCCCTTGGTCTTGTATAGGCATCAGTCTTTAAGGTATGGGGCTTGGAAATCGGCATTTTTAAAAAGCTCCCTTGTGATTTGGATCCAAGTAGTTTACAGACCACAGTAATAGAAACACAGGTCAAGGGATTGGGAAGTGAGGACAAGAGTAGGAAGTGAAGGGGGGGAGGGGGAGTGAAAGGTGAATGGGGCTTAGATGCAGAGTCATTTCCCTGCTTTTTACTCATTTGGAATTGATTTTTACTTGGAGCTTTACCTCTTTCCCCAAATCCTTTCCTTCCCCTCAGTGGGATTTCTGATTTCTTTGAAACCTCTCTCTATGCCCTTATAAGGCCAGAAAGGTAATCGTGTTCATGGAAGAGCCTGTCAGTGAGGGCCTCATACACACAACACAATATACCTGAATTCAGTCTGTACACCTCAAGGGCAGTCCATTCGGGGACATCTGAATTCAGAGTGCACAACATCAGCAGCAATGTCATCTCTGATTAGGAAGGACAATGCTGTGTGTACATATTTGGCCTGGCGAGAGAGAGAACACCTTTTGGATATTTTTGCCTTTGAAAGTCAATTCACAAGGTAAAGAAAAGTCAGTCACATTGGTTGCTTGGAGATAAAATGGTAGTTATTGACTGAGTTTTTTTTCAGTTTCAGCCAGTTGTCATGGCATGTGTAAAGAGAATCTCAGTGCCAGGGAACTTTGCTTAGGATTAGATTAGAATGTCAAGTCTTTGGGAATCTACTGCTATTTAGAAAAAGGTAATTATTTTGCTATCTTATAACAAAGTTGAACATTGAGTAAAGGAAATCACCCTTTCACAAATCTGAACAAAGTCTGTTTTTGCACTTGTGATGAAATTGTGAATCTTGCACAAACACATGTTTGAAGGAAGGATGCTGCATGTATTAGGCAATGAAGATCTTTATCATGTAAAACTAAATATAAAATTAAAGCTAAATTGTCAGAAAACTGCAGTTTACCTCAATAACGGTCCATTGTTCTACGACGATGGCATCATTTCCTTTCCTACTGGAACCAGGAACTCCAGAACCTTCTTCTTCATAGATAAAGAATCCTTCCAAAGATTTAGGCAAATGGTCCCCTGTGAGGAAAAGGATACAATTAAGAAAAGATGCAAATACTGAGTATCTCTTAAGATCATTTAAATCCCTAGATAACTGTTTTAGGAAGCGGAAAGAAAAGCACTTGTATTGCCTGAATCAATAACATCCTCCTCCTTCTCTTTGAAGGTTATTATTTTTTTTGGGGGGGGGGATTCAAGACAGTTTTGCACTTCACTGAATTAAAATCACACTGGAAATATGAAAACTACAATAACAAAAACAAGATAAAATAATATTGTACAATGAGAAGCAAGTGGATTTCCTAAGCCAAAAAAACATCGGGAAATGATCTTGACCTTGAAATCAAATTTTGGTTTCTAATCTGTATGTTTATGCATATTAATCACACCATTAAGAGAGAAAACATAAAAAATGTTAATCCTTGAAATTACAGTTGTGATATTAAAAAGAATGTGAGGTAAGATTACTTCAAAAAATACAAACACAAAACAATTCTTCCATGATGCTTTAAAAAAATAATAAAAGAATGGTAACAGGAAAATACTAAACAGAAGTCATTGTCAAAAGAATTCCTGCTGGGAAGGAAGTTTTAAGGGAGGGCCTCTCTGACATTTTCTTGAATAGTTGACAATAACCAGCTGGTGAAAACTAAACTGATTTTATGGACATTCTTTTGTCTCTTATTTTGCAATAGGAGACAATTTTCCCATGGTCGGTCATGTGCTGGTTAAACATTTTGGTTTGTTATACTGCATGGTGTCGTATCAAAGTCTCCGGGCTGGATGGTTATCTAAATTATAACTTATGAAATTTTCA